>NC_058106.1:21551010-23951010 GCF_914725855.1 Thunnus albacares
AAACGTGTCACTCAAGCATCACCATGGAAACTTCTAACATTTTCTAAATAAAATATAAATTTAATGTGTTGCTTGAGAAAGGGTTATTTGTTGGTGGAATGGTGTCTCACATTTGAAGCCATCTCATTTTCCAAGCCAATACCACCTTGCCTCAAAGTAAGAAAGATTTGTGTTACCTGGCATTTGCCTGCGATACATTCCTATCTGATATCCTCTCAAATTGAAAGGAGGGAAATTGGGGCTGATAAGGGATAAGTTTTTGGTGGTTGAAGGACAGAGGCAGAGCGAGAGCGAAGGGAAGAGATGTGAACCCAATCTGCCTTGTGTTGACTGTACTGATTAGGGGCTTGTGCTAAGAAGAGCCTCTCTATCCCCTCATTCCTTCTGTTTACTTTGAGCCTCACCACCCTACACAGGCATCACTGCAACCAGAGTCCCCTCCCCACCCTTCTCTTCTCAGCTTCAGCCATATCACCTGCATCACAGGAGGCACAAGTGCTCCTTTGTATGACAACTAGTCCAATTAAAAAGATGAAAGCTTACTTAGGACTAGAAGGGGTTTGTTGGAGTTTGTTAATCCATTAGAAGTGGGGTAAACAGTGTAATGAGTAATAAGAGGAGATCAGCGACATGTCTGAATATTTGCTCGGCTGTACAGTCGTCTGACAGCTCTTCATGTGTGTATATTTGTGGATGCATGAGACCAGTGGAAACCGGATGCAAACTCAGCCCATTAAGGGCCACAGGGTGACTGGAGCGGAGTCCATCTAATGTTTTGGGACATGCAAAAAGCCTGCAGGGAGCCCGGAGTACAGAGGTGGGCTGAAAGCAAACCGGAGATCCAGTGAATAATAATAAATAGATAAATAAGCAGATGAAATGGCATGAGGGAAGCAAGGGAAATAGCACATCCATTCTCACGCAGCACGCTTGTTTATTTATGGCGTCTGAAGGCCTGGTGTGGATGCAGGGTGGGGGCTAGGGAGTACATGCACAGGCTTTCCCTTCTCAGAGCCCGGCTCCCCAGCTTTCATTAAGTGTCATTACCAGTACTTTCTGAAAGCTGGCCAGGCTGAGACCTCACATCCCCTCTACAGATAGTTGGCCATGCATATGGATGGATTTCTGATCCCTCTTATCCACCACTGAGGAGGGAGAATTAGGCCAGCGAGAAGGAGAGTAGGGGGCTTAAAGGGTGCGTCCATATCTGACTTTAATGGCAAAGATGGAGCTATTACTTCAATCGAGGGACAGCGTTCATGCTTGGTTTGTTTTTGTGTATAAGTCACACAGGTTATCAACATTGTGAGTGTTTCACTTAAGATTTCCCTTTCCATGACCATATGGGTCATGTACACCCATGTCTGCACGATCAAATATATTTTACGGTCCTGTGAAAAATTGTATTTCCATCTCAGCCAGTTGTACAATATACCATTTTAAAATGTGCATTTCTAGCAGCATGGTATTCATTAGCAATTTGCTCTTCCAGTTCACTTAGTTTGAGAACGTCCCCTGATTGATGGAGGTGCTTGTTCTGTTTATTTGTATATCAAGGAATGAAATATTCATATTGTACGCTTTTCTGAGCAGAAGTTATCTAGATCCAGTGTAAATGGTACTTGGGATTAGATTTTCACAGCAGATTGCTGTTATTAAGGGGAAAAAGCCAACTCCTTTGAGCAGTCATCTTCCTGGGAGGCAATCTATTTCTCTTTCACGCAGCCAGAGTGCTGGACCAGGCTCTTAATGCACTGAAGCAAAAGTGCTTCGGTCCGCAACCTTTCACGCCTTCAGCTCTCCTTTATGTGATTGAATAGTTAATAACTATGAGTCGCCTTTGAAAGCTCTGTGCCGTTGGTCCTTTTGAGGCACTTCTCTTCTTTTTGTCTCTTTGGATGCTGTACCTGCCCATTGCTCTGTCTGGCTGCATGTCTACTTGCCCCAGATGCTAAGTCGACTGATAGCCCACCTCTTCTCCACCAGCCCCTCTTACTTTTATCTTTGTCTCTCGCCTGACTTGCCGCTTGTGTGTCTGGCTGTCTGGCTGTCGTAGTCTGTACATCAGAATTTTGAGGGCTAGGGATCAGCTTTTTCATCTCTTACTTCCTCTTTCTCTTCCTATACGCATTCACACAAACAGACACACACACACACTCGCTCACACAGCTCATTAGCCCATCCCACGCTCACAGCTCTGGCAGAATGTGACCCTGCCTAATTGTGTACCATGCTCATTTGTTCTCCCTGCATGATGTGACGATTGCTTATTTATTCTCCTCAGGGCTCCCATCTCACATTAAAATGATTGACTCATTTCATTCACTGCACATTTTCAAGCTTTATTTGATAAGCTCATTTCCCTTGGCATTCAAATCCCTCCTTTTCCCATGCTTAAAAGTTATAATGTTACCCAGGCACATTATTGTTCATACTTTGGATTGTTTCTTTGGCTAATTATCTGTGTTAGAAAATAATTTTGCACGTGCGATTCTGTTTATTCTGGTGGAATTGAGCAACACAAAAGGGCAGACATTAATGATGCAGTTGGAATATCTGAGGAGCCAATTGTGTACACAAAGCTGGCAGACGCGGTCAACAAGAAGCTTAAGAGGGATTGGGACACTGCAGAAGCTCGGCCAGAATAAGCAGGCAAAATTTGCATTCTGTTAGAATTTACATCTGGTTAGAGACCTGTTTTACAAATAAAAAAGCCATCAACCTTTTTGTCCAATCATGCACTAAGGGAGTGTTTTGACACAGAAAAGAGAATAACAAACGATTGCTGATTGGGGATTTGGTCAGCATTGTTACAGTAGGATTTTGCCAGCTTCTTTTCTCCCTCCAGCTACTGTACTTCGACCAGGCCAAAGTGACACAGCAGCTGCTGGAAACCTGCTTGTTTACTGGTAAGTCAGTTCAGATTGAGATGTGTGATAGGTGATTTACACAAGTCAATAACCTAATACGTATGAGGCATTTTGGTACTGGCTGAAATGTTTTTATTGATTTTATTTACTGATTCAGATTTTTGATTAAATCAAAATGTTGCCAATTTTAGACTATTTTATATAGACAGTTCTTGTATGGCTGCCTGTGATTAGACAACATTTAAAGGATAAGTCTAGTGATATTTAATATTTTTATTATTGTCAATAAATCAAATGAAAAGACCAAAACCAACATTGTATTGATACTACTAACAAGTTTTGCCTGTTCAGCCAAAGCCTGATATAGTTTATTCCTCCATCATTGACCAAAAATGGTTAAAAACACATCAATGACAGAGCACCCTGGTGCAACATCTCTGGTTCAACTCCAGCATGGGACCCTTGTTGCATGTCATACCCTTCTCTCTCTCCCCTTGTTTCCTGTCTGTTTCTCTGCTATCAGCTCTCCATTAAAGGCAAAAAATGCCCAAAAACATATCTTTTAAAAAACACATCAATGAGAAATGTTGTTGTCATGGGTGTCATTTCAAACTTTATATTTGTGAACAGTTTTTTAGAGATTTACATCTTCAGTAGGAATAAAAGGGCTTGGGGGCTCAGGGCTAAAGATAGTCTGTCTCTCAGTACTCTCTGACTTCCCTAGCCTAACAAAGTGTTGGTTAGTTTTATGGGATTGGTTGATATAATATTTTATTATAATTATAATAACAATTTAGTTAACCAACTCACATGGAATAGATGGTATGTAAATGTAGAATATGTACACTGTTGATGTTTGGTTACCCCCCACAAGGAAACACTCAGCTCAGCACAGCAGGGGGTGAGGAGCGACAATATTAAGTTTCCTTTAAGGGGAAGGTAGACTCAGAGCCTACAGGTGGATGCAGGTGTAGAGGTGGGGCTTTTGAAATGCTATATGAACAGTGAGTGATAGCGTAGCAGCGTGCAGCAAAAGAGTGAAGTACACAGCCATGATTAAAAGGCTGCATTGTTACAGTGAGTGTAGCTGCGGACTTTAGTTGGCTTTGCTTCATTATGGAATATCATCTTATCCTTTAACACTTCAAAATTTTCGCTTCATCCGTTTTTGTGGAAAAAAAATGTTTTATATTTCGCAAAGTAAGGTTTCAAAAAAGTATTGTTAGTAACGATATCAAAATTCAGGTATCATATCAGCACCTGTGTAGAAGTTTTTCTTTTAATTTTGTCATTTAGTTTTATTTAAAAGGAAAATCCCAAATAACGGCACAGTGCATTGTAACATTGCCTGTTTTTATCAGCCTTAATGCTCTTTGATCATCCATTTATTGCATGTATTGTCTAAATGATGTCTCTTGTGCTTTTGCTGTGCTCTGACTGCAGAAAGAGCTCCTATTAGTTGAGCAGAGAGGCTACAGAAGAGGAGAAGATTCTTGGCTGCCAATCTCCCCAAGCCTGTGTATTCCCCAGCAGCCATGTATGCTGCAGAGTTGGGAGACTTTCTGCAGGTCCAGGAGTGAGGGACTTTAGCCTTGTGCAAGCATCCAAGCAGATTTTATTGTATGATTCACAACTTTCCTATTCCCGGGACAGACATTTATCTACTAATGACAAGCACTTATAACACATGAAAGGAGGACTTTTTAAACCTCACCCAATTTTCATGAAGAGTCTTGATAAAAATATATTTTGCATGCCTCACTTAAGTACACAGTTTTGTTATTATTTGTGTTTGTAGAGTTGGTAGACGTCTGCACATAAATATAGTTTTACTTTCAGAATTATTCAAACTAAAAAACTACAGATTCAATAAATTGTTAAAGAAGTATCCATGTAGGTGGAAACTGCATAATAACCGAACAATAATTGTTTTCTGTTTGAATGTCCTTAATAGTGTCAGTTTTTGAATTTCATTTGTTCTTTAGTACATGCATGATGAGCTAAAATTAAACTTAATCTATTTTTAATGATTAAGTTACTGTATGTTGATTTCTACAAAAGAAAAGTAGTGCTTGAAACCTTGAGTCACATAAGTACTCCTAGAGCCACAGACCCCACAAGCCAATGTAGCCAAAATCTTAATGAACATGGGCAGATAGACAAGAAATTGCAGCCAAATAAAATAATAATAAAGGCATCTAAACCCTAACAAGTCGGCCTTTGTTCTTCCACTCCACCCACTAGAAGTTGGCTGTGTGAGAGCAGGCATTGTTGCAGCTTTGAGGGCAGCTCTGAGAGTTCCATGCCCATCGGCCTTCAATCACATGGGATGTCTGAGTTTGACAGTATAAAGTCTTTCTTCTAGAACAAAATAAGACCCCTAAGCAATAGTGGATGAGCTGTTAGTAACCATTCAGTCCACAGGGAGGTAGACCAAGCATGGTAGTTCAGTATACACAAAGTGTTGGTTAGGGATAAGACAATGGACCAGTAAAAGCATTACTGGATGCTGCAAGACTCTTAAATTTATTACACTTACTAACAGAACTAAATGGTATTATTTGTTATTTTGTGTGGTAAGATGCAATTTCACCTGATAAAAAACAATAATAAAGTTTATGAAAGTTAGAGTCTTAAAACTGGAATAGATGATAAGCTTACTTTAATTACTGAGATATGAAATACACCCAAATTATTCATTCTTCTCTTGCAGAAGTTGTATTCTGCTCCCCTACAAGTTTAACCTATTATTCCTCTTTCTTGCAGCATCTTGTAAATTCCATGTATGTGGTTGTGCCCATCTCTTGTTTCATTTGACTTTTCAGAAGGCATCAGCGAGCATCTGCTGAGCTCACACAGAAGCAGTAAAGGGTGGCTCTTTGGTCTCTGGGATGTGGGGTAAGTTATTCACTCACTGGCAGCATGTGAGGATTAATTCCAGACTTACAGTAAGAGGACACCATCAGGTTCTGCATTGGCCAAATCAATAGGCAACATTCTTTCCAGCATAGCAGTCAATACGCAACACTTAAGGTGTCTGAGGAAACTGAAGAACACCAATAATTGTTATTAATGCCTTGGATATACCCAAGCATTGCATTTAGAGGCAGTTCCTGTCTAAAAGACAATCAGCCGTCACCTATTCTGTCTGTGAATACAGAAATGTACATGACATAATGTGGCAATTTTAAAAAATGGTGACCAATATCTCCTTTTCAGTATGCTTGACTTGCCTGTAGAATTGATGTCAAGCTAGAGTTTTGAACATTCACAACATTCACATTCTGTATATATTTTAAGGAAATAGTTTTTATTCAGAGAAATATGCTTATTTGCCAGTTAATGCTAATGCTAATGCTAACAGTCATTTTGTATGGCAATTAAATAGCTTAGCATAGCATCAAGACTGGAAACAGGAGGGAATAACCTTGCTCTGTCCAGCGGTAATGTCTAAAGTTGCTAAGTGAGACACTATACGTTGTTTGTTTTAGTATAAAAGTATAAAAACAAGTGGTTTGCATGGGGTTGGCAGAGTTGCTAGGTTACCAGTGAAGATTTCAGGAAGTTGCCCACATTGGCCAAGTAGGTCTATCTGCAGACTTGCAGGACTCTATACTACGCACCCACTTTACTACATGACACACCCACTTGGTTAGGTTTAGACATGAGCAGTGAGTAAATATGTCCAAAATTTGTTTTGGAGTCCGCCCATCTCTTGTTGTGAATGTGGAATGTTCCCAATAAAAAATGTAATTGTACAAAAATAATAACTTTTTCCTTCTCATTACCTTTAAGACATATAAAAATGTCTTTATCCTGAAATTGGATTGTTTGCCCAGTGGTAAAACAAATGACAGATTGTTTCTTCCTCCAGTTCACAGAAATTGCAGGAATACTCAATATCTATTCTAAAACTTTGTTTTTTTTTTTGTTTTGTTTTTTTACATATTCGATGCAAAATTTTAAAGGAAACCTCTTTAACTTTATTACTAAGACAAAATTTGTCCCCAACTAGCCAAAATTTCTGCCAATTAATTTCTCCATAAAGCAAAGCCCAAAAGAGTCTTCCTGAGTCTTCACAGCTTGTATGTAATTCCTGATGTATTTATTCAAGCATTTATTCTTGGTAATGTCAACCTATCCAAGGAATATACCACTATTGAATGGATGGATCATTGGAACCTTGATTATTGAATCTCTCAGAAGCTGCAGCACACCCCCAGTAAAGCATCAAAAACCACTGCATACTCTTTTGGTGTAACTGGTAAACTGAATTCAGAGAGGAATTCATTATACTTTAGTAACTACTCATCAGCATTAACAAGTTGTTTCACCAATACAATACCATTGTCAACCCATTTTTCATAATGGAGTGATTTATTTTTATATTCAATATTCTTGTTATTCCAAATGTAGTCATTAGTTGGTGGAAAATTATGTTTGTAAATTAGTTTTCAGGCCAGCAAAGCTTGTTTATGAAAATTTGATAACTTTACAGGCAATTTATCAATTTTGTAATCACATTTAAGCAGAAATTTAACTCCAGCCATTAAACTAAATACATGTTTAGGGAAGTTATTCCAAATGTCTTTTTCTTTAATCAAATTAGTCAACCCTTTCACTGTGAAAGTATTATTTAACTTTTCAAAACTTAGTAAGACTGGCTGTCACTACCAAGCCACCAGGAGCAGCACTGGTCTTTGAAGCCAATTTGATGTAGTGGGCAAACCGTGTAATTACAACGTCACGTGATGCTATTGGGCCAAAAAAGACTCATAGAGACAGAGTGCAGTCCGTCGTACTCTGAAAACCAGAGGGAAAAACAGTCAGCGGCATAATATGCAACCAAGGGCTGAAATGCTAACAAAATGGGTCTGTCTCTTACACAGCACACAGCCCTGTAACATTATCCATTTTTGTCTCCTTAAAGGTTCAGTTTTTCGGTTCGGCAGCTTATAAAAACTTCTGGGTTCTTTACCCTGTTGGTATTGCATCCCACCACACAGCAGCTATCAGGGGTGGGCAAGACATAATTGCACTCTGTCTCTACTGACTTACATTGTGAAAGAGATGCCTGTAAATCAGCAGATAAATTTTTTTGAGCATCACAAAAACCGCAAAATAACTCGTTTCACTATCAGAATTTGATCTATTCAATGTGATAACATTCAGAAAGTCAAGAAGACCCGCACGATTGAAAAGTTCTATCCTCATTCAAGTTAGCCAGAGGGCTAAACTGGCCGGCAGAGGTCGCTAGTGTGCTTGCTCTCCCACAGATGCGGAAGTTATGCAGAAGTCGAACTTTTTTCATGGATGTATAAAGAGAACTGGATACAGCGTGAGGTGGGGCCCCGTTCATTCCATTGCAAGTTGCTCAGTGGCGCATGAAGCCAAAAAAAAGCCACTTCCCGCTATGAAGGAATTACCTGGATGAAAACATACTGTGCACGCTCTATGGGCCACATGCACCCATGGAGCGTGCTCACTACAGACTTCTGCCGGCTGAGACGGCTAACTTCCGGTTTAGCCCTCTGGCTAACTTGAATGGGCTCATGCGGCTCTTCTAGACTTTCCAAATGTGATCGGACTGAATGGATCAAATTGTGATAGTGAAATGAATCATTTCATGGGGGTTGTGACACTAAAAAAAGGTGTATCCGCTGATTTACAGATGTTTCTTTCATAATGTAAATCTACAGGGGAAATGTCTTTTGGGGCCAGTATGCATCATGTGACCTTGTAATTACACAGTTTAGCCCATTTATTCTGCCTAGTTATTTATACACAGCCAATGGTTTGGCCACTATGTCAAATGTGCTTCAAAGCCCAGCGTTGTTTCTGTATCCAGTTTCTCTCTATAGTTGTTTTTATATTGTTTATTTTGGTCAAAGTATTTGGTTCATGTTCAAGATGTAATTATTTGGCCTTGAAAGTTATAAAAGTAGTGTTAAAAATAAAAGTATACAAACTTTCAGTATCTGCTTGAGCATTGATTCTGAAAAAAATACAAGCTATTGCCTACATTACAGTAACTATACAGAATAGCCCCACCATATGTTGATATAAAAAATATAAATAAAAAAACATGCACATATACACACTGTGATGTGATCTTTTGAAATGTAATGGAGATGGTTACTGAATGAATTACTCTGTTCCTAAATGAACCAAACATTTTTATGTAATAACTCATGCTGTTGGGCGTAAAATCTACGGTTGACACTCAGATCCAAAGGCTATAAAAAATAATAGGTGTAACCACCGTGACGTCACCCATTGGTTTGTGGAGTCCTGTTTTGAAGCCTCAAGTTTGCATTTTGACCGTAACATGGGCTTTTGGAGCCAGAAGTGACCACATTTGGACATGAGGTTGGAGCTGACCCTAACACCAGCTGCTAGCTTGGTTAGCACAGTGCATTTACAGTTTATGGTTGACTGTGATAATGCTGATGCTAATTTTTGCTAGCAAAAAACAGGCTTAAAACCATTAAAACAAAATGTACTTACCGGAAAAACTGAACATCCGACTCCTTAGAGGGTCTTTTAGTACAACCAAATGCTGAACAAGACTTTTTTGGGCGACCAAAATGTTACAATTAACTTTCATGAACTGAAAACACACTGAAATAGCGACGGGTATGGCTGCGCCTATACTCTGCGAATCTGGGGTTACACCATGGTTATGTTACCTAACCAATGTTGTCACAATGTTGTTGTGACAGCACCCACCAGTCACTCAAACTCACTCAAATCATAAAAAACTCATGTTTGTCAAGCATGGATTCGGCTTATTTTCCTTGGTTAATACTTGTGGAGATGTCTCTATATAATATAATTTGTATATATATCTATGTTGCTTGCAGCCAAATGTTCGGCATAAAACCCCCTGGAAAAAAAAGTTTTTACACTAAACATTTTTTTGTATATATACATATAGAGTGAGAGATAGAGCACACAAAAATAAAAACATTAGAAAATAACAATACAGTTCACTTCCCTCACAAAAATATGCAGTGTGTTGCACACACAGGTAGTGAATATTTTGTGAAGGGGTTACACCATCAGAGCCCTCTCTTCACCAACTCACGCCGCCCATCACACATTGCATTGTATACAAAACCACTCTATCAGTGCAAGCAGTTATCAAATGAAGGACAGCTAACAGCAAGCCTCTTGTTTCCATCATAAACCACATGTGGGTTCAGAGCTGGTGAAGGTAAAGGACTGCAGTAGACGTGTGTGTGTATGTGTGTGTGGAGGGGGGTGTAACATTCAAAATTCAATCAAGTGAAGGCCATCTCCAGCAGGGTAACGGGGAGTGGAGGGGGGGAGATAAGGGGAAACTCAGCTGAAGTTTCCACTGGGCCTGCTGTGCTCCTAATGCAGCCTTGGATGTAATTGGGTCCCAGAAGACCATTATCGAGGGTGAGCGAGGCAACAAAACAGAAAGGGGTGGAAAGAGAAAAGAAAATGTCTCATTCTTTGCTCGGTGCCTCTGTCCCGGCACCATTATGGGACAGGAGTTAATTAAAAGAGCAGTTGATGCCTATGTTTTTCTCATCAATCTCACTTCTGCTCTTATTAAGTTTGTAATGACAGCAGTGCTTGTCCCTGTCTGCTGCCAGACACAAAACAAGCGGGAGGAATGAGAGGAAGGGGCAGTTTAATGTGAGGGACAGCTCGTCTCAACAAATCTCACAGTGGTCAACAACTAATATTCGCCATAATCCCTCCATCAAATCTCAGGGTGACGATATGTAGTCTGTAGAGGAGAGCTGTACACTTATGAAAAGGTAGCTTCTTTATTTAGGGTGTGGCAGAAGAGCCAATTTAAGAGGCGTGGCTTTACACCCTAATCCTGTGGTGCCTATCTCTACCACCCTGGAGGCCATTTTAATTCCCTCCATCATTACAGGGACCTTCCCTGGAAAGCTTTCATAAAGGTGACTGCTGACACTGTCATTCACAAGGACTATTTCCAAATGTCAGCCCATAGCTGAGATTTGTCTCATTAAAGTTGGTGGAGTCCATTATATCCATCCCCTCCTCCGCCTGCCATACTCAATCAAGACGACTTGGAGAATTGAGGGGGTCGAGGGAGCGCTCATAATCATTCTTATTTGCATGAGGGTTACAGTGAGACAGACTATCACTGACCAACAAGAAAGGAGTGTAGCAGAGGGATTCAGCAAAGAGAAAAACACTGATAGTTGTTGCGCACCACATTTGAAGAAATCACAGGCAGGCCAGTTTCTTTTTGTCTTCTCCTTCCAAATTGATGCCAGCAAGTAAGAAAGGTTTCAGCTAAGATACATCAAGAAATGTCAGCGTAAGCATGATGAAGACACTGGAACACCATCCAGGCTTTTTGTTCAACAGTCTTGTGACCTGAAGATTTACATACAGCTTCAATAAAGCCAGACACATGATCCACCCACATACAGCTTGGCTCTTCATCTAAAGCATATCAACATCTTTACAGCTGAGGGGTTTCAAAGCCCCGGGATCACTCATGTAGATGTGTGACATCTGTGGGTGAGAGTGAGGGAGGGATGGACCCGGGCTTTTTGTTTCTCTCTGATCAGTTTCACTCGCCTCAGCTCACAATTGTGAAACTGACAATGAAAACAACCATTGTGGGAGTTTCATTATGCCCATTTCAGTAATGCAGCTTACAGGATGTTGCTGTGTTTGGGTTGCTCCATATTTATATTTATACATAAACCTCACTGACCTAATGTAAACTGTAAGAAGTTGATCATCTGCATGTGAGTCGACTCTCAGGACAGTTTAGGACAACCTGAAGTCCTTTTGTACCCAAGTTATCATTATCTTGACATGTGTTTTGTAGAGCTGAAAGGATTAGTCTATTAATCAATTACTTGATCAGCAGAAAATTAATCGGTAACTATTTTCATAATCAATTAATTTCAGTAATTTTTCAAGCAAAAGTGCCAAATATTCTCTTGTTCCAGTTTCTTAAAGAAGGATTTGCTGCTTTTCTTTGTCACATGAAAATAAACGTAATGTCTTTTAGATATTTTTGGGTTTTGGATCATTGATCGAACAAAAAGAGCAATCTGAAGTGGAGCTGAGACAATTAGTTGATTAATTGATTAGTGTTTACTGTTATTGTTTCATAATAAATTAATCATTTAAGTTTAAAGTTTAAGCTTAAAAATGATGTGGTTTCTGCTTCTTAATTGGGAAGATTTGCTGCTTTGTCTTTTGGTTTTGGACAGTTGGTCAAACAAAACAAGAAGGTTTAAGACATTGCCTTTGCGATGGGCATTTTTCACTATTTTCCAGCATTTTTTAGACCAATCAACAAATTGAGAAAATGATAAGCATATTAATCAATAATGAAAATGATTTAGTTGCAGACCTAATTTGAAGACATCCCCTTATACTCTGAGATATTATGATGGGCATTTCACTAGTTGCTGAGATTTCATGGAGAACAACAATTAATAATGGAATAATTCGCAAATTAATCAATAAAATGAATGACTGAAAATGACTGAACTGTGGACGTACTAACCATTTTAAATTGTTTGTTGATACTGTGTCACTGTTGCTTGTCCTCATTGTTACCCTGTCTTGTCAGTTGCCATGTATTGTTTTTGAAATGTGGGGAAACCAAAGACAATTTTCCACAAGGTGGACAATAAAGTTCCTAACTAACTATTGTCTACTGTTTTGTTTTAATAGGAAACGATACATAAGCAAGAATATTCACTAAAGAGACCAAAGCCAAATATACTGTACTGCATTTTCATAATTTGCAGTAATATCACTTATTAAACTTAATTCACCTCCAAAAGCTATCACTAATGCTACTGCAATACTACCAACTTCAAAATGTTCATCAAATGACATAATTATATTAGGCACCTGAAGTGCACAAAAGGACACATTAGCAACTACAGTATCAAAGGAAATCACCTTGGATTAAAAAAATAGCTAACATTTATTTTCCCATTTTACAAAAGATGTTGAGAGAAAAAAAAAACATCCATCAGCAGTCCTCCTGCTGTCTCAATTTTATGTAAAAAAAAAAAAAAAAAAAAAAAAAAACAAAACAGAACCACTGTCATTATCCAAATATGGCCTTCACTAAACTGTTTTGTTACAGATAGACCAGCCTATCTGAAGCTGTGTGATACTCTGATCAGCTGAGAGGGCAGAACATCAACAAAAGCACATTATCTACCCATTGAAAAGACATATTTGCAAACATTTGTTTAGAGAAAATGCACAAAGGAAACAAGAATTTTGCTATTTTGAACACAAAGACCATGAAAATAAAAGTGTTGATATGTTTAATCCAGCGTGGCGATGTTCAGTATGAAGCTAAAGCTGCAGTACATTACATTGTTGAAACAAGGTTAACAGAAAGTAGAAAAAGGTCAATTGCCTAAGACTGCATGAGTGTATTTTGTGTGTTTGTGTGTGTGTATTACAGTATAACTCTGGAGTCTGAAGACACTCATGCCACAAGTAGGCTACAGTTTGAATAGTGCTTCACTGTGTAGAGGAGCACTTCATAATGGCACACGCACTGCTCAAGCCTCAACAACACAAGAACTAGTAAATGCAAGGACACAAAGACGAGTAATATTGAAATAAGATCACCATCTACTATATAATATCTCCTCTGATAATATACTCAGGATGGAGAAAATGCATAGAAAATGCTTCTAGCTCAGGTAAAGTCACTACAGGGTCATCTGTAAAAACACTTCAGCAGTGACCATATTCAATAACAAATAAATATTGAATTTACAGAAACAACACAGCCATCCTTTATTCTTCCTTAAAATGTATCATGGAAACAGCTACTGGCTGATAAAAGTGAAGGGAGGCGTTACGATGGACTCGGCTGTCTTCGAGTCTTCTGCCTTATACAAGTTCTCTCTCTAGTGGTTTGTACATGAACTGCAGCTGAATCTGGCCATGCTGGGAGGGACTGTTTGCTTGTGCTGGTGTGGTCAAGGTCTGGATGACGATGAGTTCAAGGGGACCCGATGGTGGTTGGCGAGCTCTAACTTTCCAGGTGTTTTACAGTCCAAAGCGGGCCGGGGTGCGTCTGGGCGTCATGGGGGCCTCCTCTTTTCTTCCTGGTGTGCAGATTTTCAGTCCCCTAAAAAAAAAAAAAAAAAAAAAAAAAAAAAAAAAGAGTCAAGATAAGTTTACTACATATTATTCAGCTTCTTTATTACTCTGTTTAAATGCAACTCTTCATCTCTTCCAAAAATGGTGAAGGCAAGAGGAAGACTGGCCCGAGCAGCTCAACATGAAAGCAGCAGGAGAGTGAAAAGGCAAGCTGGTGTCTCTGAAGAGTGTTGGGACGTAGAGCCTGACGCCTCTGACAGCACAATCTATCATCTTTAATTACAGCAGCGTGACACCCTGACACTGCCCACACTTGCCTCATCTCTCACACACACACACACACACACACACACAACCTACAGCAATTACAACCATCAGGCCATAACCCCCTTCTGTCACTGTGTCCCTCTCTCTCTGGCTCCCTGTTCACTGCAGGTAAAAGTGTTGCGTTTCCCTTGATACACAATCTTCTACTACATTTATAACGGTAGTGCACACAAATATAGACGTAAACAGTATATGGATGTAATGCTAATACTTGAATAAGGATTTGCATCTGCAGGGTCTTAGAATGAATCATAGCAGTGGTTTTGCACGTTTTAGACTCAACATCATGTGTGTTTTACGTTACAGCAAAACATTTCGCAAAACACGTGGCTGTGTTTTAGAAATGTGAATGTATTCTCCACTGTTTTTCATTCATTTACGTACAATATCAAAAACTATTAGCGCAATCTCAAAACTTGCTGGAGTTGTGCAACTCATCAGATCAGATTTGCATTAATTTTTTTTTTTTTTTTTAATCAAAGTTAGATTATTGTTGCACCATAATGCAGATTTTCCAAAGGAATCTGCACTTAAACTGCATAACCACACAATGATAATGTGATTTTGACAAAAAATTAAGGCCGCCTTGATGCACACTGTGAAGGATTAAACAACTTGAGCAAGTTCCAGAAGTCTGCTAATTGATTTTTTCCAACCCAAACAGAAATTAATAGAAACAGATGGTTGCCTGGAATGAAGGAAAATACATCCATAAATCACGTATTTAAAAACTGTAGCATAGAATTATATAGAAGCCTAGGTATTATATGAATGTTTCTTTTTCCCATTTGACAAAATAAATAAGACAGAATAAGTAAAGAAGAGTATGAATCTGAGCAAGCATTCAAAAGAGTGAGGTTTGAAACACATGCGCCAAGTACATCGTTTTAAAGTGCTCCATCTCTGTATATAAAGAGCTACACCGGCTCCATCACCAACTCTTACCACTGATGTGATTCCAAAAACACTCACTTTCACTTTTTCACATTTATACACAAAACAAATGACCGGGGCCATTTACTAATTCACACCACTGATCTCCACTGGTGAGCAGGGAGGCAGGTAATAAGCAGCCGGCACATGAAGGCGTACCTGACAGAGTATTTCAATCCTGGTCACACTGAACTCAGAGAAGAAGACGCCTGTGAGGCCTGCCGGAGGACAAAGGCAGCCAAGAGCCCAGGAGAGCTGACGATGTTCATTATCACACATCCAACTTCCCCTGCTTAAATCTAATTCTTAATCCCATACCTCGAGTGTGATTATTTTCAACTGATCTGTCACAGACGTGGTCACACAAACCCAGATAGATAAACCAGCTGATTAATTAACAATAAAAGTTCTTTTTAAAATCTGTCTTTATAACCTTATTTCTCTCTGTAAAGCTCATGGATGGGTGTGAAATTAATTTTTTTGGTCTAATTTGAAAATGAACGTTCCCCTCCTTTCTCTGCTCTGCTATGGCACAATTTAAATTGCTGCAGTAATGGGGGTCAGCCAGGAGTCAATATTATTTCTTTTTGTCTCGTCTGGAGGGACCAGAGGTGAGAAAAGCTCATCATGAAGAGTGAGAAAGGTGGAGTAGAGAGAGTGGGAGAGGAGGAGGGAGGGAGGGGTGGAGATATGGATTGGAAGCGAGGTAGGTAAATTAAACGTTTCTATCTTGACTGTGTATGGAAAATGAGGGCCACGGGGGAACTATTGTTGGATGAGGCCCCGTCTGTGATGAGGAGTCGAAAGGAGGGGAGATGGTCGCTGACTTACTTAACACTGCCGGCGCTGCTCTTCCTCTCCTGCTCCTCTCGACGAGATCGCAGCTGCTCCTCAGCCAGTGACATCTCCTCCTCCATGTTGGTGATCTCCTCCTTGGCCCGCCGACGGTTTTCCTGGAGAAGCGGTGCAAACAGACGAGGAGGGAGCGGTGAGAGAAAAATAAGGTAAACATTAAGAGACAGATGCGAGCAGATGAGCGTATAAGTGCACAAAGTACACCACATGGCCAAAAGTATGAGGACACCTGAACATTATACCCATGTGATTGCCATGGTCATTGCTATAACGGCCTCCACTCATCTGGGAAGACTTCACACAAGCACTCAGCCACAACAACTTTTGTGAGCTTGGCCATAGATGCTGGGCAATAAGGCCTGGCTCAGAGTCCAGGTTCCTATTCATCCCATAGGTGTCCACGAGGTTGATGTCAGAGCAAACAAGGTTTTCTGCACCAGACCAAGAACACCATTTCTTTATTGACCTCGCTTTGTGCACGGGGGGCATTGTCACGTTAAAACAGGAAAGGGCCTTCCCCAAACTCTTACCACAAAGTTGGAAGCACACTATTGTCTAAAATATCCTAACATGCTGTAGTATTAAACCTTAAATAAGTAAATTCTTTTGGCGAACTTTTTAGCAAACAGTTGCCCATTAAACATCCAGCAAACACGGAGCAACAGTAGCATTCATTTGGATTCGTATTTTTGTCCACCTGATGAATAAAAGTCCAGTATACACTTTCCTTTTAGCTCTGTTTAGTTCTCCACCAACTCCTGAGGAAAATATCTGGCTTTTTACCTGATAAATGCTCCACTATGTTCACCAGCTAGTCTGACCCAACTGTGTCTATCTGGCCAGCTAGCCTACAGTGAATTAATCAGAGCCTTTTAGCTGAAAACAGCTGTCATCAGCGGACAAAAATGACACTGATGAGAGCAGTAAGAATGAACCAAAACAGTAAAGTTGTGAGCCGGAGCAATGAGCTGAAAGATGCCATAAAACTCCTGTGATGTCTCATGTGATCAATTGTTAATGTAAAAATACTGATTATAGCTTTTCTAAGGGGCCAAGCTCAACCATGCAAAGCAGCCCTAGACCAAAAGTACACAAATATATGTGGGCACTCCTGTCCACATACTTTTGGCCATATAATGTATACATTTAATATGTACCAAACACTAGCTTTGTCTCGTCTTACCTGTCTGCTTTTTCCAGCATGTTTGATGCTGTAAAACATTGGTCCAAGTTCCGCCAGCCACTCTCCATCAACTGCAGTCACACACTGCATGTACTCCTACAACACAGAGCAAAGGTTCAACTTCATAGACACACATTTCACACATTATTTTTATGCTGGCCAAGTTCTGCTGCCGACAGATATTTTTTTTTTTTTTACCTTGGTCGTCATGACTAGCTCATGGTAGATGATGTAGTCGGGAGTGTAGCCCATACCAAACAGGGAGCTGGTAGGATGGAGGTGACATGGCATGCCTGTCCTCACGTTCACATATTCACCAATGCCCTGGGAGCAAACACATGCATGAATCAGAAATTAAACAGGCTTCTGGATAAGTAAAATAGGACCCTGTGTGTTACTTGCCCAAGTCTAGGTGAGTATGTGCAGGTCTAAATAATGTGTGTGTTGAATTTGTGTGTGCACTTTAAGGTCAGAGCAAAACAGGTCATCTGGGCTAATTTGCTCTTCCACCTACCTTAGACAGCAGGAAAATAAATGTAAAGTATATCCAATACCGCTACGATTGCTCGGGTTAGCCGGCTGCTCATAAGTCAAACGGAGAACCTTGATTATATAGTCATGATTTCAAATTCCCTTTCAGATTTTAGCGCTGTATTAATGTGAGGCCAGAAGGGATATTTCACAGTTCTGTAATTATGCTGCTATAAATCTGCCACAACCAGTTGCCACCAGGCTTAACATATTAACTGAGGAAAAACCCAGAGAGCAGAGTACCTTGAGCTTGGCAGCCTGGTGGAAGTAAGCGGCACAGATGCACTTCCTGATGATGTCCCAGTCTGAGCCGCAGGAAATCAGGTTCATCCTCTGCTGCACCATGATGTCCTTTAACTGGGAGCGTACCTCACGCACCTGCACAGAAACAGAATGTATTGAAGATGGAGGCATACAGAAAACAAGTCCTACTTTTGGCAAAAAGGAGGCCTTGTAATCGGTTGTTTAGGGAATTATCAGAAGTTGTCTTATTTGCAAATTGACAACCATTACATGTAAAAAAAAACACTGCAGCTTTGAAAAGGCCTCATGGGACATAAAAAGACATGTTCAAAACACCAAACTGGACTCGGGGTGCAGCTATCCCTGTACTGAGCAGGCGTCTTTTGTTTATTTCTGTTTTAAAGTCAATGTGTGTTAAATCAGCCCTTCTACCATTTTGTTTTATCGTACTGTATTTCTACTGTATTTATGTATTTTAGATGTCGTTTGTTGCTGCGGTGTTCCTTTCACTTGTCCCCACCATTGTCCTGTATTGTATTGTTTTTTTATGCTATATGATGAAAGATAATTCTTCACAACGTGGACAATAAAGTTTCGAACTAACAAACTAAAGGCAAGACAATAATCCAATATTGAAAGATCCCCTGGGGAATTTTTGACCACTGGTAGCACTACGTAGGTAATTCAATACACATTCCTGTCACTTCAGTTTTCAGCAATTCAGTTTTGCGATGTTCTGCGGATCGACAGCTAGTGACAGAAATGTGCAAATAAGTGTAACAATGTGACCACAAAAGGTAGTGAAGAAGACCACCAACAAATGAACATGAATGTAAACAACGCAGGATTTAAAATATTTTTTTGAATAAATCAGCTTTGCAAATGTTTCATGAGAAGGAAAAGCATCTGACACGTTTGTTAGACCTCAAGAATGAACACAATAAGTTTTGGTGACACAAAAAATGAGTGTAAACATAACTATTGTTCTTTTTGCTGTTTACAAGAAAACTCCACAGGGCACCTATTATGAGGTTTCCGCATAATAATGTTGCGGAGCTTGAATTTATCAAGTGAAAACTAACAGATTTCCCTCCAGATTTCCCACCAGTGGGTGTCAACAGAAAGGAAAGGTGAGGCAGTGGGAGTCTGACCTTGCGCATGGCCTTCGTGTGGATGAAGTGCTCGTTGCACCAGATGCTGGAGTAATTGTTGTTCTTCCACTGCATGTAAACGTTGAGGTAGGTCAGGTGGTCACTCTCTGGCACTGAGAATTTCTCCCTCACCTGGTCGCTCTCCTCCTCACGACCCTGCACACAGACACACAGACACACAGATGGAGTTTTCCATATATCACATTATCAAAATAATAATAATTTTAAGGCTGTTTTTATTCTATTGTAGAATATTTTCCTATACAAACAAATTGTTTTCCACCTTTGAATTTGTTTAAAAGTATGATTAATGAAATAAAGTATTTAACACACAAAAATAGACTAAAAAACAACACTGACATATTACACTTTGCATGCTTCAATTTCTGTATGTAGAACTGACTAACATAAACTACATGAAATGCAAGTACCTTAGGTCTGTAAAAGATGGCCGGCACAGACAGCATGGAGACAATAATGAGGATGTCAGCGCTGCAACCCATGTCACAGGACACAATCAGCATCTTGGACAAAGCGGGGTCGAGGGGAAACTCCACCATCATTCTCCCTGTTGGTGTCAAAGCACCTGAGAGGACAAAACAGAGCACAATTACAAGGTCATGCATGAAGATTATAAAAGTGTATGAGAGGTGAGGACAGCTTCTTTTGCATCAAAAGCCTTCTGGTGTGAGGGAGAAGCCGGGGTAATGTGCCACTTATTTGTCTATCACTGTGAGAGAGGAGGATGAACTGCTGACAGTTGAGAATACTTACAGTGGAAAAAAAAAAAGAAAAAGTGTGAGATCAAAAACTTTGCCAGTTCTGATTTAAATGATTAGACGACAGAGTCTTAGATAAGAAGCTTATGAGGAGGAAAAGCAGAGAAGCAGAGCAGCCAGTTTGGGGCAGGTAAGCCTTAATCAGAGATAATCTGCTGTTAACACACCATACAGGGAATCATCAAAAGTCCCCCCTTATCCCCAAATCCCTAAATCCCCTGGAATCTGGCTAAGGATGAGACAGAAATGAGACCCGACCAGTCAAATCAAACACGGGATCAGTTACTAGGCAATTACTCCACTGGCTAAACCTCACAACTACCTCCTGCGGGCCTGTTTGCAGTGTCTGCATCATCACTGCAGCATCTTTTAACAGAAGCTAGTCTGCCTGTGTTTGTGGTGTCAGCATCACCGCGTAGTGGCTCAAAGCAGCGCTGAGGGGGAAATACAACCCTCAAACATACAATACTCTGTCACAGCTTCATCTTCATCTCAAAGAGGGGATGATTAATGTTGTCTGGCCCTTTACAAGACTTATCGAGGCCAGGTGAGGCCTGATACTGCAGGCAGGGAAAAGAAAACTGATACAGAATATAACTGGGATAATATTGCATGACAATATTGATACATGATCAGCAAGTATTCATTTTTTATGGTTTAATCATTTTTTACCATTATTTATTATTATTGTAATATTTAAATTAGAGCTGCAACAATTAGTCACCTGATTGATTAGTCAATCAATAGAAAATTTGACAAATAATCACTAAAATTTTTAAGCAGCCTCTAAAATGTGAAATTTTTCTTACTTTTTTTACTCTTATGTGATAGTAAACTGAATATCTTCGGGTTGGACTGTTATCCAACAAACCAAAGACATCTGAAGACGTCAGCTTGAGCTCTGGGAACGTGTGCCTTTTTAAGAATTTGCTAACATTTTATAGAATAAACAATTAATTAATGGAGAAAAAAAATCTGAAGCTTATCCATAATTAATATAATTGTTAGTTGCAGCCTTAGTTGTAACAATTAGGGCTGAAATGGTACATCATCCTTTCTGATATGGATGAAGCTGTGACCGTCACTGTCAGTTTTCATTCAATTAAATATAATAATATAACCAGTTCAGACTCAGATACAGAATTTAGATGACTGGTATTAAATGTGATCCAGCATGTCCAGTTGACATTTCGCTCCAAAAAAGTGGGCGCTGACCCAGCATATTACAAACCTGTTAAAATGTCCAACATTAAAAATAAATGAAGTATCTTATTCACATGATATTAAGGTATCTCTGGTAATTCCCACTTCTTTGCTACCCACCTGTGTTGTCCAGAGCTCCCAAGATCCAGAGCTGATACATGGAGTTGAGCATGTTGTCTTCAGGTGGTGGATCCATGAAATGGAAGAGGAGCAAATCCTGAACTCCCAGGGACTTCAAGAGCAGGACCACGTTGGCCAGGTTGGTCCTCTGAATCTCAGGTATGGTGGTGGTCAGCATCTCGTTCTTAAAGGCACTCTGAGTGTAGAGCCTGAATGGAGAGGAGGGTAAAGAGACAGACACGGACACAGATGGACACAGTGAGTGTGGAAGTTGAGCCACCATGAATAAATGGACTGTACTTGTATAGCGCCTTTCTAGTCTTCCGACCACTCAAAGCGCTTTTTACACTACGAATCACATTCACCCATTCACACACATTCATACGCTGAATGGTACAGGGGGCTACCATGCAAGGTCCCAACCTGCCCATCAGTAGAAATCTAATCATTCATACACATCCGCACACTGATGGCACAGCCATCAGGAGCAATTCGGGGTTAAGTGTCTTGCCCAAGGACACATCGACATGTGGAGTGGACGAGCCGGGAATCGAACCGCCGATCTTCCGATTAGTGGACGACCTGCTCTACCTCCTGAGCCACAGCTGCCCACAGAATACTGTTCTTAAATAGAAAAAACGTAGATGTTTTATATTTATACTAAAATACTGTACAGACAGGGGCAGAGCAATGAGGAAAACGCTGCTGTGTGTCATGAGCACTTATGTGTATGTTACTTCTTTAACATGTGCAGACATGTAAGGAGGCCACATATAACTTTGCCTCAGAGACTCGAATAATTTATTCAGGGAAACATCCAAAGCCCAAGTTAAAATGAAGACCCTGAATTCACAGAGCTTTCTCAATAATTACAGTTGTCTGATACGAGTGCTTGAAATCACAGAACGATTTGAATGTGTGTGGAGATTTGAAGCTTGTGTGTAAGTACAAGCAGTCACAGCTAAATGGGCCTTTGAGTAGGGAATTCTCCATGCGAGCGGAGCAAACCAGCATGACTCACTCTCTCAGCTCTCCAACGTATAGATGCATCCACAGCTACCCAAACACCTTAACTGTATTCGGTGTAAAGCTGCTCCAAATCTCACTCTTCATATATGTGTGAGCCTGGGTGTATGAGCAGGTGGGCGGTGTTAATCCTGAAATATGTGGGCTTTCTTAGGCATCCTAGCTCATTAGCAATGAAAAATGTATAACCGTGTGTGTGTGTGAGTCAATCTACTTAAGTAAATGTGGCAAAAAAGGGAGAGGTCAAGTAAAACCCCTGACAGGGTCTTTTGTGGCACATTTCCCTGCTGTAAACAGAGTTAACCCGCATGAAATCCTCAGAAGATTAAGGCTCTAGCCCTCTCTCTCACCCTTACTGCCTCTGACACACATCCAGAGCCCTGAACAAACCATCTGAGAACAGCGCTGATCTCACATGACGGAAGGAAGAAAACACATTTGAACAGTTATGCGAAAATATTGCTACATTTTCTAGGAAGTGGGAACCAAACGTGGTGGTTTACTTTTGCGAGTGGACTAAGATAGACACCAGGGGGAGAGGGAAAATAATGTGTTCCAGCTCTCAGGAGGATGCAAAAAATATCCTCCTTTTTTTCCCCATCAGGAGACTTGGTATTGACAACTAATAAAAGCCAAGTTTAGGAGCTGCACAGGAACCTGAATGTGGCAAAACTTTAAACCATGCACCAACGCAAACGAGGGCCATTACCTGTAACACTGCCCTGGTCCTGTACGCCCTGCTCTGCCAGACCGCTGGTTTGCATTAGCCTGACTGATGGGATAAACCTGTAGAGCATCCATTCCAATGCGAGGATTGAACACCTGTAAACAGAAAAAAGAAGTGAATGGAACAAAAAAGTTTGGTTAAGTCTTGCACATGGGGAGAGGACCTTTTAAAAATGTTGAGTGAAAAAAAAATATTTAAAAAAAAAAGGTGACTGAGACCTTGAAGTACCTTAAGTTTGCAGTATCCTGAATCCACAACAAACATGATTCCATCCACAGTGAGGGAAGTCTCAGCGATGTTTGTAGCAACAATGCATTTCCTTACACCATCGGGAGCCTAGTAAGGTGTAAAACAAAGGCAGTCAGCAGGAGGTCAGGTTTGTTTTTTCTCATTTGTGTTCATTACAAGTACTCATTAGTCTCAAAGCGTAGAAACAAAATCAGAAAATAATTTGCAAATAACAAAAAATATGATATAATTAGGCAGTGATTGCTAGAAACCTTCTGGAAGATCTTGGCCTGGAGATCAGAGGGCAGCTGGGAGTAAATGGGCAGCACAGCCAGAGGTGGAGCATTCTCCAGGTCCTCCAGTCGCTCCACAATCTGATCCGATGTCACCTAAAGGGACAAATTATATATATATTATATATACATACACACACACACACACACACACACACACACACACACACACACACAGCTTAATTCTCTTGAGAACAAAACAGCTTCAAATAATACCTTCCTGTTCCCTGTCAACACACAAATTACAATTAATAATAATTAATAATAATAACAAATATAATCATTAAACTGAATATAAAATATACATTTGGAGTATAAACACGATGCAGCCAGCAGCTGTTGACAGGTTACAAGTTATGTGTGAAAACAGAGTTGCCCAAGTTTCTCAACACCACCTTTTTGGAGATTGGCTTATTGATTGACCTTTTGTGTTCAGAGGGTTTGTTGGAAAAAATATTAACTTTACTCACAACAACTCAAATGTTGTTTACTCCTATATTAATATGCAAGACCCCTTTGAGTGGTACAAGCATTCACCTCAATATCCTCCTGCCCAGGCATAAAGATGAGGATGTCTCCTATCAACCCACTGAGGTGGATCTGCAGGGCCTGCTTCACTGCTGCCTCCACATAGTCCTCCTGAGGAGTCTACACAGCATAAAACACAACAGAGCAGAAACAAAAATTTAGTTTACAGTACTGTACACTTCTACACTTAAAACATATTAATGCACTTCTGTGAAATCTGGATGAAAAAGAACGAAACACTGCAGTTGGCAGTAACATTTTGTCATACATGTTTCAAATTCTATAGATATATATTGTAAAGACTTTAATCCATCACCCACATTAGTGGTGGTGGATTAAATTCAGATCAAATGTCAGTGCATGGCAGGTCTACTTCTTTGCAGCTACCAAAATGATCTAGTAGTAATGATGTAATGTAGAGTAAGTGCTTTGGCAAAATATGGTAACAAGGAAAAGGTAGACAGACAGCAGAAACATACCTTGCTAAATAAGATGTCTACTGGAAATGTTCTTCCTGGAATGTGAAATATGGGTACGTTGCCAAAAAATGCTGCAAATTTATCCGAGTCCATAGTTGCAGAAGTAACTATGAGCTTCAAATCAGTGCGTCTGGATACAACCTGGTAGGAAACAGAAGACAAAAGTGACAAAATGAGCAAATTAAAACGGGTTCCATGACATCTTGGTGTATTTACTTTATATTGTAACACACAGCTGTCCATTTATCTTGGAAATAACAAAAAGAAATCTATCCTCAGTGAATGTTTGATAGTGTGAACTGACCTCACGTAGCAGGCCGAACAGCACATCAGTATTCAAGGAACGTTCATGAGCCTCGTCCATGATAACAGCACTGTAGTGGTCCAGGTCTGACTCCCTCAGTGACTCTCTGAGCAGGATACCGTCTGTCATATACTTTATCAATGTTTTCTCAGATGTACAGTCCTCAAAACGAATCGCATAGCCCACCTGCAGGAAACATTGTCAACATGGTCAACTAAAAATAATATGCTTGGCTGAAGCTTTAGAGAACTTTATATAGAGTAAATATTATTGTGTGACATGCACAGGCATGATAAAGAAAGGTAAATAGAAATGTTGCCTTATCAAAATTAAACATGCTACCTAAGCCCATTGTTCACAGTAATAGAGCAATTTCTGTTTTATCATTCCCAGTATTTGTCTTTCCTGTTGCTTCTCATTTAATTCACTGCTAAACCCCAAGATGCTAACACACGTTATGTTTTCTTTTATCCACTAGATGGCAGTGTTACATAGCATATGACCAATCATTCTGCTTGTGTAAGAGCTATTGTGCATCAGACTAGATATTACACAGTGTCACATTTACTGTACAAGCCAGTTTAACACACTTCTTTGCAGAGATATGGGGATAACTGTCTCAAATCAGAGGTCATGGGGCAACCATAAGCAATCAGACAGGAATTAAAGAAGTTGAGCTATTAACCAAAGTTGCAGTTAGTTTGCTTGCGCTTCACTCCGCAGTCTCACCTCCTCTCCCAGGTTGGTGCCGATCTCCTCACTGACTCTCTTGGCCACACTCATGGCGGCCACTCTTCGGGGTTGAGTACATCCAACCAGGCCGTAGCTGGTGTAGCCATCCTCATGCAGGTACTGAGTCAGCTGGGTGGTTTTCCCACTTCCCGTCTCCCCCACAACGATCACTATGCTGTTGTCCCTGCAGATGATAGAAACACACTAAACATTTAAAGTTAATTCGGCTAAAAAGTAATAATCATAGTTTGTATGTGATATAGAACACTTTGTGGGTGAAAATTAGGAGAGCCCTGAGCTCTATTTGGGTATCATTACCTTATGATGTTAAGAAGCTGCTGTCTGACAGCAAAGATAGGCAGGTACTGTCTCTGCTCCACAATGCTCTTCTTCTTAGCAAACTCACTGCTGGCCTCAGTCTTCTCTTTCATGTGGTCTGCAAATTTCTGCTCTGCTCTGTTAGTCAGAGAGAGAAAAATCACTGAATTTTAATATGACAGGTCAGACAAACTGACACCACAGTTCTATGATTAAAACCTCTGGATTATTAAAAAGAAAATGTGAAATGTCATCTAGATCCAATCTTCATATAAACAGTCTGGTCACCTATAGTCTACTTTGCCATCCTCTCCTACAGCTTTGACTCCAGAGGAGTCTTCATCCTCGGTCTTCTTGATACCCATGATATCTCCCAACTTGGTGCCTGCCAATTCCCAGTGTTTGTGCTGTGCCTGAAAACATAATTATTCAAATTAATTCATATGATTGTGAAGATTAAAGCTTCTGTCTGTTACTGCACACACAGATTGCAATTTCATGCATGTTCAACACACACAGCAAAGATGATGGACCATTTGTCAAGTTGTTTCACTTCACTGATGGTGGTTTGCAGTGAAAATGTCATCAACCGACCAGGTGAGGTGATCATGAATAAATTATTTACTGGAGTGATGAGGTTAGACAGCACTGGCATTATCAACCAGACAGGTGTGAACCACCAAACCCTATTTACATTTCTCAACAACAGAGGATGAAGATCATCTGCTCCTGTTTTAGTGTTTCACCACATTCCAACATACAGATGAAACTAACAATAAAATAATCATTTTAAATCCTGACTGGTTTTTGCTCTTAATGTGTATATCAGCAACAATGACATCAACTGTTGCATGGGTGT
The DNA here is from genome assembly GCF_914725855.1 of Thunnus albacares. Lineage (NCBI taxonomy): Eukaryota > Metazoa > Chordata > Actinopteri > Scombriformes > Scombridae > Thunnus > Thunnus albacares. The sequence goes on from NC_058106.1 coordinate 21,577,815, forward strand.
ACATCCTATCAATAAATATATTAAGAGCACAGTAATCAATTTCTTACACCAGCATTATGTTAAATAATAACTAATTTGCATACATAACCACCTATTGATTTACATTTTTTACAAGGTTTATGGATATTCAATATGTCGCATATTAGGACCTATTGTCTTGTCTTTATTTGGTCACCTTATAACATTAATCTATACTGTCAAAGTAATTGTATAACGATCCTATAGTAATCCTATACTTAGGATAGAAAAGAAGTTGGTGTCTGACCACATCTGAAGACAAAAGTATTTATAGTTGTTGTGAACAGTCACATTCACACGAGGTTAAAAGCTGGCTGTCATGATGAGGGAGGAGAGACGTGATAATGGTTTAAATATGGGGATAGCGACACATTTTCAGACATTTTCTCTCCTGGAAGGCATTCCTAGTGTCAGTCGGTTATAAATGTGACAGTTAAAAATGCACTTTATTAATTCCTACTTTCAATTTGTATTTGTCAATTTGATTTATCATTTATTAATTCTGTTGAGTATCTGTGAATTTTAATTTATTGAGTTATTTTTATTTACCGTTATTTTAATGTTTCCTGTGGAAATGACCTTTCTGCATGCACATCGCCTCTTCTGCATCTCCTGAGTTTCTGTAGTCTCCGCTCTCTCGCCCCTCACAGTGCTGTTTCACTTTGCTGAGGATAAATTGTGTGGAAAAATGCTACCAATTGTTTTCTTTGGAAATCAAATTGTTTATGTTGTAACCTTTAATGCATATTGTTTACTGTTAATACTATAACATTACCAAGCTGTTTTTTGACATTAATATAAGTTTTGTAGATGTTTTCATTTAACTTTTTAAGTTCAAGATGCGAGTATGGCAGGCCGCCCTGTGTCATGATGTGACCAACGTAGCGCTGCAGAAGTTTCCCAGTGTAAATTCTGTTTTTTGCATGTTTATTTTCATGCTTATTTTCCAGATGTGCAGGACAGACCAGAAGGCAATTCATGTGTATTATATATTATTATATTGTGTTCTGCATGTATGTGTTTTCCTTTGTTAAATGGTATCATTTCATTGTTTTTGATAGTCACCCAACCATGCACCTTTTACCTTGCCCACCAGGTGTCACTGTTTTTCCTTTGGTATATTGTTTTTTGTGGATCAATTTAAGTTTTGAAGAGGAAAGAGTTAATAATTTATTATAATTTAGATTAAATGTTTTCCTGTTAATTTTAATAATTGTTGGCTAGGAATGTCCTTTTATTAGGAATACTGTGTTGAGCTGAGTACATACATGCCCAATTAATGCATCTTTGTATTTCAAGAAAAAGAATTATATCAGACAGTACTGTTTCGCATTGCTGTGGGGGCCAGATGTGCAGGACAGACCAGAGGGCAATTCATGTGTGTTATATTGTCTTCTGCATGAGCAAACAGTCCTTTGAGTCATCCTGGTCCATGCCCTATCCACATCCGTTACATAAACACGAAAATTGCCAAAAATAGTTGTGTAACAAATGAATAAAGTTCAAACCCTGCCACCATGTCGGAGGTGTAAAAGGAAGGGGTTTCTGAGCTTCTGTGTTTGACCATCCAACAAGTAATTCTGATGGAGTATACTGGTGCCTTAACCCTGTATTTATACAACACCCTTTTAAACCAAATCAACCAAATGTAGAGCTGAAACTATTTGTCAAGCGACAGAAAATTAATTGCAAACCATTTTGATAATTGATAAATCTCTGGTTCCTGCTCCTTAAATGTGAATATTTCCTGGTTTCTTCTATGATAGTTAACTGAACATCTTAGGGTTTGTGGACTGCTGGTCAGGACAAAACAAGACATTTAAGGTTGCATCTTTGGGTTTGATTATGATTTTTCACCTTTTTTTTTTTTTTTTTAACATTTTATAGACCAAACAACTAAATGATTAATCAAGAAAATTATCAACAGATTAATCGCTAATGAAAGCAATTGTTAGTTGCAGCCCAAATGCAAATGCAAACAAGTTTTTTTGACTGAAAGTGGTATTCATTTTAGGTCAGATTTGTTTTATTTCAGTTATTCATCCAGCCTACCTTCTTGCGTTCTTTCTGCTCACGATGTTTACGGACAAGCTGACTGCCCTTTCGGGAGATGATGGCCATGTCAGAGGTAGCATCTTTCACAGGGATGACAGGCTCTGGCTGCAGCAGCGAGACAAACACACATAAACAGACATTTAGATCAAAACCACAATTATGGTTCTGACATAATTATGACATCTAATCCACTGAATAATTGCAGTAATTACCACAATGACCAGTTTAGGTCTTTGTTACCTGTTTAGTGAAGACAATTCTCCCATCCAGGAAGGGAGGGACCAGGTTGTGAACCAGCAGGTGAACCTTAGTAGCATTGTCCTCCTCAAAGTCTTCATCCACTTCCAACCTCTGCACCACACCACTGGTCAGCATACGATTAGTCTCCCACCGCTCATTATCCTGACAGGAGAAACACAGCCGGTTGAAAAAGTTATACCAACACAGACAGACGCACTATGAATGGTACACACAGATACACAAATGTAGCTCTGATTGGGCTGATAGTACACGTTGTTGTAGTACCTCGTTGATCTGTCGTTTCTGAGCAGATATTCGTTTCTGAGTCTGCTTCTGAAGGATCTGCTCTCTCTTCTTTACATATTCATCAGATGTGGTGGTGAAAGGGTTGTGGAACTCATCATAGCCTTCATCCATCATGTACCAATCTCTGTCAGCTTGCTGCAAAACAGAGAGACAATTAGCAATGTCTAAAATTAGAACTTACCACCAGATATATAATAGTTGACAGTCACTGTGAGGGCTGAGCTTGGCTGTGCCACTCACCTTCTGGTCTTCTTCCCACTGTTCTTTCTCACCCTCGTTGTCAAACAAAATTCCTCCTTCGCCATCTTTTTTACCTGAAGATGACACAATAAAGAATGTTATCAGACATACAGTTTTTAAATCTTCCATATGAGCGCAGAGCAGCTTGTTTTTTGAATGTTACCTTTTCCTTGGGATAAACGAGGTGTAGAGCCCAAGTGCTTCCTGTCATTGGCCCACTCGTTGTACTTGTAGGACGGGGTGGGCAGGGGTGTGTCGTCAGGGTAACGGCCTCTGACTGACCTAAGCTCACAGCAGAGCAAAGTAGCATTAGTTTTTGAGAAGCTATGTAATTTATCAAGTGTAGGGTAGAATTAACTGATGATTTACAAAAGCCTCTCATTAGTATTTATGGGAAAATAAGGTGTTTGGAACATGTGAGTCCTACCAAGTTCAAATACTTGCTCTTTTACTTTACATAGATATTCACGCCTAAGCGTTTTTCTTGATTCATCAAATTTGTTTTTTGCAATCTGCATGTAAAAAAAAGGTGATTTATTTATTTAATAAAAACATCAAAATCTTTTTCATTAAAACATGAAAATTTCAAATGCTACACAGCATATTTTATGCCTACTGATGAATATAATGAATTTTCTGTCATAGTTTGTTTACAGATCCCCTCCACACATGTCTTAAGACATACAAAAATACTCTGCTGGGACCAATAATGTGTGTCTGATATGTTATATTTTTCCAGAAAAAAAGTATAATTACCACGTTAAAATCCTTAAAATGGCATCTAGTCCTTTTCCCTCATTAAAAATTCCACAATTTGTAAATATGCAAATATATTTCATCTCAAAAGTTTAACTGCTGGACACAAGATGTCTCCTACTTCATAGTAAAGTCCATTTTCAGTGTTTGTACACTGGAGGTTTCAAGTTTCCACATCACACTTGTGTAAATTGAATATTGGTCCAGGATTGGCTTCAAAACTAGTTGTGATGTCACAAATCATGCTCATAGGCCCACCCCTTAAAAACGGATTTTAAATGAACTCAGAGAAACTTTCCACTTTCAGCAGATAAAAGTGAAAACAGCCTTCTAGTGTCAAACTCTGCATATGCATTATTTTGTACAGTGAAGCTCAAACATTCAACTGCTGGAACAAGAAGAAAAACATTTTTGAGTGGAGGGGGACTTTAAGTCAAAAGCTTTAAAAATATGAATTAAATCTAAAATGAAAGACAGCTGTTTACCTGTCTCTCCTCTCACTCTCTCGGCTGGAGCGATGGCTTCGCTCTGAGCGATCTGACTCTCTGTGAGAAGGGGCAGGGGACGGAGACTCCCACTGGGAATGCCGTGAAGTGGCATAACCACTGTCGTCCTCCTCCCAGTTGGAGCGGGAGGGAGTGAAAGAATCTATGTAACAATAAGGTAGCAGTTTAGTCAACCAATTGAAATAGGAGATAATTTGTACATCAAAACAATTATACATTTAAATATAAAAAATGGTAACACAAAACTACCTCTGGGGCGTTGCTGTGGCGTAGGGGGTTCTTCTCGCTTAGTCCCCCTGCTGATGCGGTCGGACCAGCCATCTCTCTGTGAGCGCTCACTCCTCTCGCTGCGCTCCCAGCGCTCTGACCGGCTGCTGCTGCTGCCACGGCTGCTCTCTCGCTCATCTGATAAAGACAAAGGACAGTTACTCTCAACAATCCTTGTTTTTGTATAAATAAATCTACTAATTATTCTTTAAATACTTAATTCATTTTACAGTAAGTAAACTGTCAAAAATAATGAATTGTCTGCACATCACGCGTCCAAAGTAACTTTAAATGTCTTTAAATTGCTTATTTGTTCTGATAACAGTCAAAATGTGAAATGTACAGAGCATCCCGGTGGCCAAATGGTTACTGAGATTGCCAGATAAACTACAACGTCCCTGGTTCAATTCCAGACAGGGATCTTTGTTGCATGTCATACCCATCTCTCTCTCTCCGCCTTGTTTCCTGTCCACCACATAACTATCCAATAAAAGGCAAAAATGCCCCCCAAAAAACTGAAATGTACTCAATTTACAATAATGTGAAAAAGAAAAAGCAAGCAAATCCTCACAACATTTGAAAGCTGTTACCAGCAAATGTTTAGAACTTCTACTTGTAATTAAAGTATAGCAGCATTAAAATATTACTGCTGCTACATGAATAAGGCGGCTCAGTGATCTTTAGAATCACCTCTTTCACTCCGTCGATCTCTGCCCTTATCTCTGCTCCTTTCTTTCTCTCTTTCTCTGTTCTTGTCCTCTTTGGAGGAGGCATAGACTCCGTGCTCACGCCTGTCCTTCTCTCTCTGCTGGTGTCGGCGACGAAACTCTTCACTGACCCCTCCAGGGTTGGAAGGCGTCTCAGAGCCAGTCACACGATACTTCCTGCTGGCAAGATGAAAATAAAATATTACACATTAGTCATAGAGGAGTAAGTAGTGAGTTTATTCCCTTTTACTGAGGGAATCCCATTTCAATCACAGGAGTTGAAATAAGAAGTACCACAGAGTTGCAGCAGTTAGCCCGATAATCAATGAGCAAGGGGTCAACGCAGAAAGTACTATGATTATGAATATAAAACAGTACAAGAAAGGGTTGTTAACGTTTAAAAAAAATCCCCAAGTTCATGTATGTTTTGCATTCACTAGAGATGCACCAATCAATCAATTTCTTATTTATCCATATCATTTTGAATTTAATAATTTCTTTTTTTAAAAATCATATAAAACACATTGGGTCTCCATAGACAGGAGGGTTATAGGCTATGGACCTTTGTTTCTTGTACCTATGATGCAGTTTTCAATAAAATATTATTCTGTGTGAAGCGCTGACATTTACCTCTCCTTCTTAGCCTGCCTGTTCTTCTCGTCCTCTTCGTCATCTGACCCAGAATCACTTTTACCTTCCTCCCAGTCCTTGTAGGAGGAAACCTTTGATTTCTTACTACCTCTGTCATCACCGCTACCATCTGCCTGTTCCTTACTCTCACGCTCCTTCCTTTTCTGGGCTGCCAGCAGATCCAAGCCCAGCAAAGAGGTGCGTGGGGTGGGTGCCCTAAAAACATGCGGCTCGGGGGCAGCACTCTTCTTCTTGACTATCAGTCCACCAACTTGAGCACCTGGATCAGTCCCCTCCAGCCTGTGCATGGAGTCATCGTCATCCATTTTCTGTGGGGGAGCAACATGTGCAAATGGTGAAAATGTGTAATCCTACCAAATGTGAAAATTGCAACAACTGAAAACTGCTAAGGTTAACTCAAATAGGGCATCACTGAAGTCATTATCAATAAACCTGTTGATTATGTTTTCAATTGATTGTTTAGTCAATAAAATGTCAGAACATATTGAGCATCCAAGTTGATGTCCTCAAATTGCTTGTCTTGTCTTACCAACAGTCAAGACATAACTCAAAAGATATTCAGTTTACAGTCCTATCATAGAGCACAAAGAAAACCACCAAATATTCACACTTGAGAAGCTAGAACTGAGGAATCTGAGGCATTTTTAATTCATAAAATTAACCGATTAACGGAATTAATATTGAATAGTTTTGTGTCGAACGGCTATTGAATCAATGGACTATTTTACTGCTTCAGTTTTGATTTGCAATGATAAAAAACACATTGGAGAAGCTGGAAGCAGCAAACGATTGCCACTCTATCTTTGTAAATGACTTTGGACAATTAATAACTAATGAAATTATGGTCAATCAATTTCTTCGAGTCGAGTAATGATTAATCGATCAGTTTTAACAAAACACTGAACCGCGATCTCTTTATATTCCATAAGAACATCAATTATTTAATAGATTTAAGATTTACTTTCAGCTCAAAGGGGCTGTCTTGAAACATTTTAACTTACTATTAACTTAACTTAGAAACAAACCAAAGAGACATGTACTGTGACACTGATTTAATTTAATGTTTTGATGTTATAAACTGTAATGATGTGTTTCATTACAGGAAATGTACTCTTTTTAATCAATCATGGTTAGTAAACTGTGACTTTTGCATGTGTAGTTACAGTATTGTCCAGTTTAACAGCAGTGAGATGAAAATAAACTAACTCTTACCTCAGAAGCAGCAGCTAGCTTCAGCTAGCCTGCGAGATATCAGTCCTGACAGGGCCGAGCGGCAAAAAACTGCTGCGTGTTTCTTCAGCTCTTAAATCTACAAACTGTCACATTAATTGAAGAGAGTTAAGGTCGATTTATGAACCGTTAAGTAATTCAGAAAACCCAGAGCTGTGGCTGCCGGGGAAAATATTTAAACTGCAGCTTTCGTAAACACAACGCATATGTTTACGTGAGCCGCCATTGCCTTCCCACAATCCTACGAGATGGCGCAAAAAATATTTAAACCTTTATTTAAAAAGCTAATGATGACAGAGAGGAGAGAGAAATACCTCTTACAGACTTTTTGCATGGGATTCTTGTAAAAACTAACACACTCTACCTAAACAGCATTAAACAGCATAATGGAAAAACCTGTCAAATATTGAGTAAAATCACAAAATGTATGTTTACAATCTGTGAAATGAACCAGCACAACTTCCTCAGATGCCCATTATTGTCAACAGGTAACATACAACAAGGATTAAAGCAGTATAATACTCTCTTTTAGTCAGTTTAGACGGAGAACATCACTCGACATTGTACATATGTATTACTTCCATTATACCTGTTTTGATGAAAACATAGCTATTTGCTATGATTCACAAAAAATACTACCAAGGTCTTGACAGGATGTTTTAAGAAAAAGGGGATGATATAAAGAAAATGTTCATGTGCATTGCAGGGACATTGTGTAAAGATACCAGGTATGGAAAAATTATGATCTCTGCTTGTAAACTTGAAAGGTTGAGGAGTGCATTATGTGGGAAAATCATCAATCAGTTGCAGTAAAAGGTTTAAACTAGACATAAGGATTAACCTACTGGTATGTACTAAGCAGGAGATACTGAGTGCCGTTTCTACTGAACTTGAAAAGTAACTGTTTTACTTAAAACACATCATTGTGTGCTAAGGAGACACATGAAAGAGGATCTCCATAGGTTACTTTTAAAGTTTTAGGTTAGGCTACACTTGTAAAACTATAACCATCATGTCAACATTATCAGTGTCAACAAGTGAGATGAGAAACATCCTGCGGAAGTATTAAATGAAGTGTCACTGAGATAAAAAGGAAGTCAAAGAAAACATGCCAGCTTCCTGGGAAAACTGAAGAAACTGATATCTGTGCATGGTGTTTTGGCATAACCCTGTGGGTTTTGCACAAATCCATAAAAAGGCTCTTAGTTGTGGTACTAACTGCACATTTTAGGTTAAAAATGTATTGATAGTTATGTTACTGCATTTCAGTAAAAGTCTTAACATAATGCCCACTGCAAAACATCTTCAACAACATGAATAAAGTATCTAAATTGCAAACATATGCACAGTATTTGTTGCAGTAGGAGAGGCCAGGAATTTTTCAGTTAATCAGTTAATCCTCTTACAATGTTTCTGTTTTTCATTTGGTTCATAATGAATATTGCAAACAGTGATATTTAAATTGATGGTTTATTTGGATTTATCCATGACTGTTGCACTGAGTTATCAGTCTCTCTTTGACACAGTAGTTCATATGGGAGGTTATATTAGGGCAAACTACATTCAGACTTTAGCACGGTGTACAAAGGTATTCAAGCACTTTCTTAAGATAGGGCGGGGTAAGGGACACGATTTGAACTTTATACAGGCAACAAATACTCCTAAGTATCTTAAGTGTCGCTGTTTTGGGCTGCAGTGCATTAAATCTAGACTTTACATGCCAATGTTGATCCATTTGCATACTTATCTACCACTATCATCTTGTGGTTGCTACACTGACTTATCAGTCACATACATATGCTTTACTGGCCCCCTACCAGCACAAAAAATAGTACATCAGTACTTCTATCAATTACATCAGAAAAGGACACCACTGCAAGTTACTCCCGCATGTAAAAACATAAAATCAGTTTAGTACAGTACTTATATTCAATATACATTAAAATTTGATGCTTTACAACAGTCCAATTCAATTCCCAAAAACTAAGAAAAGGTGACTATCACTGTAGGTAACACAATATCCATGGTACCTACAAATTATACATATTTATTTAGTTTAAAATACAAAATGTGTAATATACTGTACACAACTACCTATTTATATATAAAGTAAGATGTCTTTTTTTCTTACCATTTAATATTTATCTCATCACTCCTTGCACTATTTTTTGTGCTATTTGTATCCCATTTACAGTTCACAGAAATGGTTTCACCTATATATAGTCATTCCTTGTGTATATTTCTGAAGATTGTTGTGTTAATATTCTGTGTAAGTACATTGAGAGCCACTAAACCAGAGTCAAATTCCTTATCCAAACATATGTGGCCCATAAAGATGATTCTGATAACTTACACAACCTCTATGAATTATTAATTACTGAAGAAACCGAAGTTAATATTCCTAAGTAACATGTGAAGAGACATAAATGTATGCTCTTTATTTTTCTAGGTTTTCACAAATGAATCTCAGGTCTGCAGTGGAAACGGGAAAAATTATCCTCAATACTTAAAAAATATCCCCATACAAAAAAATGTTACATAGGCTCACGCAAAGGTTGTTATAAAAACACGTATGCGCAATGACGGCGCACAGTTGAAACCTTTGCAATTTTCAGTCTCATGATCATCAAGTGGTCGATTTTGATTGGTTACCACCTCGAAAGTCGCGATTTCATTGGTCAGTTGTAGTGTTTGCGTTAGACGGTAAAGTAACACGCATGTCATTGGTCTGTTTCTCATGTCTGCTGATGTGCCGGGTTGGGGGGTTGTCTTGTAAGCCAAAATTGTTTAGCATTTTTGTTGTAATACTGGTTTTTATGTTATCTTCTTTCTACGAGCACTAATAGTGTTGTTCAAACAGGACGCAAACTGATCTAGTCGTGGCTAACTAGCGTTACATCCATATCTGGCTAACAGAAGCTAACGCTGGCTAGCTGATCAGTCGATATAGTTTATTCGCATTAACGTTAAAATGGGTGAAGAAATTAACGACAACCTCATCGACACAGACTGTAGACCTGCCAATGACACCAATGTTGAGGAAAACGGCGAAACAGTAGAAGGAGGTGTAAAATATTACACATTAGAAGAAATAAGAGTACATAATATGAGCAGTGACACATGGCTCATCATCCACGATAAAGTATACGACATCACAGGTTTCCTTGAAGAGGTAAGACACACTTTTTGTCAGGTAGTAGCGGCAACTTTTGGATAATGTTGTCATAATTTTTAAGTTTTTGCTTTAAGCATCTGGTTACCTCCCTTTGGCTAAATCTACTTCCTGGAATTACAAAAGGGGTTGTTAGCAGCGTGTGTGGACGTGTAACCTTTACTGACTGGCTATTAACGAGCAGCGAGTCTATCCGGTGTTCCGGTTTAACGGGCGACCGTGTTAGCTGGTGACTTAAAGCCGAATTCGTCCGTGGTTGCTCCTAGTGACGGCAGACGTTGATAACGCGAATAGAAAACGTAGGTGTCCTCGTAAAAGCCTTATGTAAATTAAATGGTGTCGCCAACAAGAAGCATTAACATTTTTTTTCACTTATTTCACTTAAATGAATCCTTTTAAATGTTATCTTGTTTGAGAGGAAACGCAAAATCTCTTTGCAGTATCCCACACTGATGGGTTACAAGATAATCAGACAGTAGGCTGGTCAAACCGGATAATCACACTGTCTGTACACAATATCGAGCCACACACTGTTGTGTTGTGTGTATACAATGTAAACCCCAAGATAAGCTAATTGTTACAGCTGCAGTTCCAATTTATAGACTACGTTTCGTTTCCAGCATCATAAGAAACGTTACGAGAGGCGAATGCTTCTTGTTGAACACAATTTAACTTACGTAAATGGCTAGCGTATATAATAAACACAGATGAGTATTGATTGAAGTAAGATTGATGAGGCGTTCTGTTCGTGTTTTCAATGGCAGCCGTCACTACGTCAACCACGGAAGCATTCGGCTGAAAGTCGCCAGTTAACACGGTCACTCGTTAAACTGAAACACCTGCGTTCAAAGTCTGCCAGTATTTCAAGTTAACTCGGGGTCAAACCGTAGACTGTATGGTTCAGGCAAGGTTACGTCAAGCGATACTTAGCTAACGTTCCTCGGTGCAAACTACAGTAGCATAGCTGTGAAAACTAGAAATAGTAGCCAGCTGTCAGTTGTCCAGTTAGCTGTTAAACTAACCAGAACTAGCGTTTAGTTGAGTAGGTACTCACCATTTTCATAACGTTATACATGCACCAATATAACTGGGTAATATTAGCTTTAAAGGACAGGTTCATAATGCTTTAAGTCTGTCTGAAAACAACAGTCAGGTGCCCATATGAACACTTAAAGAGGTTTTCCTCGCTGTAATCATTCCCCCTGTTCATAGTGACTATTAAAAGGTCCCCTTCAAATGCACTTTAAATGTAAATGATGGGGGCCAAAATCCACAGTGTGTCCACACAGTCACTTTGCACAAAAAATCATTTAAAAGTCTATGTGAGGCTTCAGCAGTCTGAGTTAGTCATATCAAGTGGATATCTGCCACATTTACAGTCTTTTTAGCAGCAAATTCCCTCTTTGTGTTTCCTCGGACCTGTTGAGCTGCGATGGAAGTATAGTAACAAAAAGAGGGACTTTGGCACTAAAAAGATTGTAATGTTGAAAGATAGCTACTTGATTGATAAGCTTCATATTAGTGTCAGATAAATGTTTAAATACATTTTTGCACAGAAGGAGGCTTGTGGATTTTGGCCCACATCTTTCGCATTGTAAGTGCATTATGAGGGTATCTTCTAATGGCCAGTATGAACAGGAGGAATGATTATAGCAAGAAAAACCTATTTCAACATTAATTTGAGCACCTGGCTGTTATTTAAAGACAGACTTGAAAAATTGTGAACCCGTCCTTATCCAGGAACATTGTCAATCGACATTACTTGTAGCAATTTCCAGTTATTTAGGCTAATTGTGAAAATTGTATTTTGGTGAATCTGTTCCAGAGGAGTTGCTGTGAACCACACGTTCACAGCATTTTAATGCTGTAGCTGTTGTAGTGGATAAAAAACCTGCAATATTTCCCTCTCAAATGTAGTGGCATAGGAGTGTGAAGTAGCATAAAATGGAAATACAGGGAGAGGGGTGGGATGTCACTTGCAATGGGTGGGGCAATGTACTTTAAGTTACATAATGAGTATGATGTAAATCAGGAAATTAGCTCAACACTATGTGTTAACCCATTCTATGATTTCAGCATCCAGGAGGTGAGGAGGTTTTGCTGGAGCAGGGGGGTACAGATGCAACAGAGAGCTTTGAGGATGTGGGTCATTCCACAGATGCCAGGGAGATGCTCGAGCAGTACTTCATTGGGGAGCTTCACATGGTAAGATCTCTGTTAGCTCTGAAAGGCCTGGTTTCCCACCTGTTGTATTTTGAGATAATGTCCATTTCACTTTGTCAAATACAGAAGTTTAACGTCTAAAAAATCATTATCATTGCTTAAATCTAATGTAATCAAGCAGTGTAATTTATTGGTGTCATCAGATTGCTTTGAGAATAAAGTAGCTATTTGTCACATAAAAAGGTGCCTGGAATCACAAGATGGTGTAATAATTTGGGTTTTGCATGCTTATTAGCAAATTGAGGGAGATGTCATGATTCAAATGGAAATTGGTTTGTGACGTCGTTTAGACAAGGTTGTCATGTGAGCAATAGTTCTGTCTAGTGAGAAAGCATCAAATTATGCCAAGCATAGAACTCTAAAGTTGTTTTTTTATGTCTCTCCCATGTTACTTTCAGCCTAGCCGCTGGTTTTCATCCATGCATTGTTAAGAAATAATATGGAAATATCATCCAACTAAACTGGGCAAAATTGGAAATTACAATGGGAGATCTTGCCAGTAGGACAGCAGGCACTACAAATCTAGTCTGCATGGAAGAGTGGCTGGAAAAGACCATGTCCTGGGGGACAAAGAGCATGACTATATGCCAGAAGTCTCAAAACAGGCATGTGATAGAATGGGAGCATCAGGCAATAAATTCTGCTGAGTGATAAAACACACTTGATCTTTTCCACCCAACATTATAATGTTATGACTGAGCTCATCAGCCAATTTACAGAGCACCCTTAAGAAGTAGTTATAATAGCAGGTAGTGATGGAACAGTAATCAACATATATATATCATGGTAAAAAAAAAAAATACAAAAGGTTATGGTATAGTTAGAATTTTTATCACTGTTGATGTGGCGTTAAGTGACAGCAAATACAAAGGCAACCCTCTGACAACACTCAAAAAACAGTGACAGAAAATGAGACAGTTTTCTATGTATCAGCTTTTTGTGCTGTTTAAGATTCAGTTTTTTCTGAATTATTATATCTGACTGAAATTGAAGCATCACACTTGTGACAGTGATGGTACTATCAACAGGATTATTGGTTGGCATATGTGCAAGCTCCAAGGTTTTCTGTTACAGGTGCTCATGTGAAGTGACATTATGTAGGTCAACATTCACAAATATTAAGAGGATAATTCATATCATTACATCTGGAGTTTTGAGCATGTGTGTGAATGTTAATTTGTCAACCATCACATCAAAATAGTAATACTGATGTATTTATTTTCTTTGTAGGATGACAGAAAAAAGGAACCGGCAAAGGTAAGCTCCACCGTCTGTTCATCTAACCAAAACTGTAATAGAAAAGTCGCTGGAACAGAATTTACAAAAAAGATGCAAAGGTTTTGGGTTGTAGTTACTGTGTCTCTTTTTAATACGTTTTCCTTTTTCCCCATTTTCTGCTACAGGACGCAAATGCCACAAATTCAGGAGAGTCCAGGTCAGTCATCATGATGTACAATACATCCTCTGTCTTTCTCACAATTATTTTATTTTCTGTACAGAAAATACAGATTTTTTTTTTTTTCAATCAAACAGGTCATACATCAGTCTTCATGTATTTTTTTGTGCTCATGCACAAAAACATTAAGTTTCTTGCTGCAAGAGAACATTGATCATTGTAGTTTGCATTAAATAAAGTTCTCTTGTTGCATGGACGACTCAGAAAATACTTCTGGGAATAGAAAGTAAACAGAATATAGAGAGAAAGAGCAAGTGAGCTGCTTTATATGTATGAGTCCTTGTAAGTATGTGCGCTGTTCAACTCAAGTGTTTTAGCTACATAAAGGTATTTTTAAAGTTATATTTTTATAGATTTTGGCATTTTAGGATTTTGATTTTCACAAGCCACTAGCATAAGTTGTTCATATCATTATCATTACTCAAAAAGTGTTTTCTGTTTTCCAGCAGCTCCTGGACCACGTGGTTGATACCTGCTATCGCTGCAACTGTCATTGGTATCGTGTATCGCTACTATATGTTTGAACACAAGTCCTCTTGAGTGCTGACATTCTGTTTTCATCTCATTCTTTTCATCTGGAGGCCTTGAAATGTTTGACCAAAACCTCCTCACACTGAACGCACACAGTTACTGTTGGGAGTGTCTGCATCCTTTGCAACAAGAAAAGGAGGGGAGCAGTTTGATAAAGTACTTTTGTCCTTTGTCCATCGACATGCATTGAGAGCACCTAATAGGCAGTTGGGCAGAGACTTTATTAAATTGTCTGCCTTCAGTTTCTTTGTATTTCATTGTCACTATGCCTGTTTTCATAATTGTAAAATGTTGTCTTTAACTTACATATTCATATGCATTTGACCCAGTTTGGTCTTTATATGTTAATTAGCCAATCGCCCACTCAGAAAAAACTTTTTTTGTTTACTGCCTGGTTTATCAACAACCATTTGTACACAGACAAAATGGAAACACTGAAGGAGAGTGGGAGTATTTTTTTTTTTTTTTTTTACAAGACGCTGCAAGGGTTTCAATACATAGATACATAGTTTTTATTTTCTTAGAAATGCTACTGCTACCTAAGTCAGTTTGACTTATGAATTTATTCCATTCACTCCTTACTGCACAGTTCTGGTGTTCAGCTCTGCTTGATTGCATTCATCACTTGGTTTTAAACACATAACCTTTCTAATCATGCAAATGTGTCTGTTTCTTTTGAAATTGGTGGTAAATTATATTGTCATTAATTAATTAAGGTATAGAATGTGTTATGATTTGTCCCCTTGTTTTCTACAGTTCTGCTGCCAGGAATTTCTGTAAATGTTAAAAATACCTGATTAACAGATGTATATAAATTAATGTAGTATGTAATAAAACAATATTTTATAACTCAGATATGATGGCTGAAAAGGAATAACTTGAGTGAATCCCCTTGACAGAAGAGAACTATTTGTTATTTGATTGTTCTGTTTTAAAATGTTTTGTCATTTGTTATTTAACTGATGCTTTTTCACAACTTTCTTTCATTGTGGTTTAGCTTCACTTTTCGTTTTGGGTTATTGGTATTGTCAGCTGTCACTGAAGGGTTTGAGATGTTTTGAATGAAGTCCAGTTTGTGTTTCTTGATTGGCCGCTGTTGGCAAACTGGTTGACTTGGCAGTTGTCATTAGAGCCATAGATGCAAGTCTTTGAATCTGCAATTGGTAACTACATATTTAATGCAATGTATTTTAGTTGTCTTTGATTTCATTAGGTTGCTTTTCAGATCTTGGTACTCATAAATATGATTTGGTTCAGTTCAGTTTTGCATTGCAAAATCACTGTCCATTGAATATTCTGAAATAGACATTGCCATTATTTTTATTTCATATTACTATTGGAAAAAGCATTTTCCAACTACAAAGACCATAATAATTTGAAATCCATTAACAGTCTGTTAACACAAAAGACTTCATTGTTTAGGAATATAACTTGCTGCTATTTTTACATGTGACCATGATATTATTTGCGGATTTGCAGAAAATTTACTAGATCAACTTTAAATTGCCATTTATTTGCATTCAACCGCCATTTCATGTCATTAAAAGCCTCTTTGAATAAAATGAATCTTTAAAACAGCATCAGTGGCCTTGATGTAGTTTGTAAATAATTTAAGACATTACAGTATTTAGAGTATGGGGTGAAGATTTTCGCTAGTTTTAGTTTGCAACCATTTAATTATTAATGTAAGACAAATACAACAAAACATTCAAACAGATACAGTCACAAGTGCTCTGTGAATGACCTGTAAATGAGTCGAGTCACCACTGAATATGACTGCATGTAGGAAGACTTTTATGCGAGGCTGAGGGAGGCATTGCATCCAGTTCAGTTTATAGACTGCATTCATTACAGTCAAGGCCCCAAAACATCCCTAATTGGAGTGTCTGAATGAAACAATTATGAAAGGCTTTTAAAAATGAATTAAAAGGTAAATATTTCCTCCTCTATTGTTAGATCAAAAGACATCAATGATCCTGCCAATTGTTAATGTGTGTTACTTATACATTTGCTTTTGAAGTGGATATAGTGAAATACCCATTCATGCTGTAGTCTCTTGCAAGGAGTGAACGCATGCTTGCTGGTGCAGAGTTTAAAACTAGTTTATTTTCTGATTCATAGACTTGTTAGATATGGTAGAATGATGAAGCACAAAGTTTACATGATCACAAAGGAGGGACACCAGCCTGGTGCCTACAAATGACAATCTAGGCTACCAAACTGATTTTACCCAGAGACAGACAGACAGTATCTGAAAATCAGCTTCTGAACTGAGCAGGAGGCTCTTAGACGCCAAAATGATGACCTTAATCATTGTTGAGGGACATCGATTGCTAGGTTAGAAATGACAGGTTGATGCTGGGAACAAGAAATAAGCTCAAACACAAGTACAGAGTAGTCGGGGAAACGAATGCAGGTTGAGCAATCTGGATTTCAATTTCATCTAACACCTTTGATGGAAGCAGCTCCACTCACACTCATCACTTTGTCATCCGGTGAGGTGGCTCTGGTGAATAAATCTGTCAGCCTTGTGTCCTCTTTGGTCACTATTGTTGGTTTAGCACATCATTGTTTTAACATATTCCCCCAGGCTGCTGTATAAATACTGTCTAAGACAATTACAAGCGGAAAGGCAAATTCTTTCTCCTTTTCTTTTACATATTTATGAACTCAATAACTGACAGCATGTTGTGACACTACTGTGCTAATTTGAAGAGAATACATGAAAAATAGAACAGCTGGGTTCAGTTTCACCCTGTGGTCCTTTTGGCTACAGTAGCTTAGAGGGGTGTTCATTCATACTTTGTTGACTGGAAGCCATGAGCTCCTTTTAAAAATAAACAGCATTAAAATCCTGACGTGTTACACCGTATCATCAATGCAGTGGTTGGCAGCAAATAATTAATAGTGAGAGTCCACTTAATGCTTTACAGGTGAGAGGCATAAAGAAATGAGTGCATAATCTTAATAATCTTGTGAAAAATGTATTAATTTTGCCAGTGTGAATTAATGTGAAAATCACATAATGTAGCTGATGATGTGGTTTTGCACTCATATGCTGATTTGTGTTTCTTAGGTAACTATTTTATAGTGCAATACCAGCACACAGTGAATAGTACTTGAGTCCTGAATATGCTTGCTCCCCTCAGCTACTTTCCTGTGGAGAGAAGCAGGAAGCAGTGATTGAAATTAAAGCCTTTCAATCTGCAGCATCCATAAGAGCCCTCACAGCGCAGAGTGCCCATGACCAGCAAACCACAAAAAGCCCAAATCAACACCCATTGATTCATTCTATTTAATCAGATGGGGCATATCAAGAACTGGATGGCCCCTCAATGGTTTTGTATTTACTTAATTGATGAATTGGTTAAAAAACAAAGCATGTTACTGAACAATATACCTTTTGATTTTTGGTTTCATAAACACATTAACATCAACCAACAAGTGATAGAGAGACACTCTGATGATGAAAAACACATGCTCAACAATAACAAGTGTAAAATATCAGTCTCAATTGTGACCTTTAGATTAAAACACCAACAAATTTCAACCAGTTTGTTCTATTTTGCAGCACCTCAGAAACAGAAAGTATTATAAAGCTATGTTTAAATGCTCTGCCATGCTCAGTATAAACACAAGGTGGCACTACAGCCTCAAGATGTTAATATGTTTATTGTTTCATTTAGCAATCTACCACAAACAGTGAAATATATATATATATATATATATATATAAAGATGGCTAATCTGACTTATGCACCCACACTAATACATTCATCACACAATTTAGCAGTGTTTATCTCCAGGTTTCCATGTGCACGGAAGAGCGGAAAACACGATAAAAACAACGCCGTCACACATGGTGGGAAAGACATTATGCAATGATGAAAAAACAACAACCTTCAACATTGTTTCTGCGATAGTGTGATACTGATAAAGACTGTGTGCAATGAGATGGTTGACTGTAATATCCAGAGACAATATACTGACTAAACTGATACGGGGCTTGTTTCTGTTTTTCCACTCTTGCTTGTGTCTGAAACTGCTTTGCACTAGTTTAGAAGTATTTACATTTGGAGCTTTTTAACTGTGGTGTCTCCAATTTTCTGTACAGTAAACCAAAGTAAGAAATGTTTCTGAAATTTGTTAGATCTCAGCTGTAGATATTTTTTCAGTTTTTCATCCAAGGAGTATTAAAACCACTGACCATTTTATATCCATGTCAGCAATAATGACCAAAGTAGACAGTATGACGAGCCCTTATGAGACAGCATATTGTATCTGTGGGAGTATAGGAAACCCTCAGATAAACATCACTCCCCATGACTGAATGGGCCTGTCATTTCTATCAGCAGTCATCCTCAAGGAGAACTGAGGCTGCTAATGCACAACACTCTAGTGTCCTGGGAGACTGGCTCGGCAAAAATCTCCAACGGCTAGAAAAAACACTTATGGATGCTGCAGAATTAAACATGATCTCTGAAAGTGGTTTGAGCTATTTGAAATGGTCAAGTATTCATAGTATACTACATATTACCGTGATTTGTTTTGCCATGGGGCAATATTAAGATCAAATTCCACATTTGTACGCAGGAACACTTTGGTAGCAGAGATGCATCTCCAAACAGAGAACCAGTGTCAAATGTTCTGTCTGCAGAGGGAATCCCGAGAGGATCTTGCAGCTTTGACAACTGCCTAAAAGGTTCAATAAAACACTCACCGCTCACAATAAGAACATTCCCAACTACCCATCTCCTCTGAAGGACTTAGACATTAAAGGATTAAATTCAGCTGTTTTCCCTCAACTAATACATTTTTTCCTCCCTGCCGAGTCACTTAAACTGAATCCTTGCATCACACCACATCAATGAGGTAATAAATAAAAATATATCATATTAAATGCAAAGAGTGCCACATTGAAACAATAAAAAGTGTAGCTGTCAAATCCATTTCTACCTGAATACATTATACCTGCCTCATATCAACATTTCATTACTAATTTGCAAACAATTTAATACTATTTACATGTACTAAGGAAGTGCATCTGCTATATTTACTTCCTTTCTATCCTCATTCTTTGCATTCTTTCTTGTAGTTCCTTCACAAACAAGTTGATGGCCTAAATATACTGAATGTATATATAAACCTGTTGTTGTGTTGTTGTTCTCTTGCCAGGAACAACACCAGACACACAATCAATCAAATCTTTACCCGTTGAATATGCAGAAGCCAGAGCATTATGCTCTCATCTCCTGACTGTATTCAGTAATGTTCTTTAACCCCATACCCCTCGACTCAACCTGTTATCTAACATGGAACTGGTAGGTAGTAATTAGCATAATCCAACTCTAATGATTATTCATCAGACATTTTATTAGATGAAAATTTTAGAGAAACTAAACACAGAGAACAAATATTACCAAAATTCAATGACGTGTCAAATGTTTGTGCATAAATTAACTCACTGTAGTTATACTTCCAGCCATCTATTGTTTAATTACATGATAAGATATGTAACTGCTAACAGAGATATCTTTTACATTAAATAGTCACACTATACTATATTTATCCTCAGTGATCCTCAAGCTCCTGGAACATTCATCAATAAGTTAAACAATACATAGCCTACCTCCTTTGAGACTTTCATTACATATATCAAAATAGTCTTACAGAATTAACACCGCTGACATTGTAACCCTAAACCAACAACAAACTTCTAATTTAATTTTATGGTCATCTAATATAAGAAATGAATGCTGTTTTAATGCTGTATACTGTTCTAAGATAGTAGCAATTATAAACCCCTGAATTAAATTTTTGCACACTGGGTATAAGGAAACACTGCAAGCATGAAATGCTCACAATTTTGACCTCCACTTCCTGCAATAAAAACAAAATAATTGTTGGTAGGCCATGCTCACGTAGTACTGAGGAGGTCATAAAAATATTGAAATATGGCATTAGCTTACTGCATCTACAAAAAATTACTGTCCCAGTGATTTATAAGTATCTAGGGGAAGCTGCTCATAGTTTCTCACGGAGGAAAAAGAAGAAGATTATCAGCAGAAAATTGCAAGCAGAGGCGAGAGTAAGCAGCAAAGTGTCAGCAGTGTCAAGGCACCTAGTATTATAGTGGAAGTTTCTGCAGTTCTACCAAACACCTAGCTTCAGGTTTGGGAGATACATCCACAGCATACTAAAGCAGTAAATGTTCACAGGAATAAAACCATGCTGTATTTTGTCAGACAGGGCAGAGCAGCTCATGCAGAGTGCTGAACAGCATGACAAGACTCAGGTGTTGTAAGTTACACTGTTCTTTCCAGTCCTTTGACGAGACTGTTTTGTTATTTAGTGCACTGCACAAAGAGCAGACAGTAATTAACACTTTACAATTTTCAATTAATTTCAGATTTGTTCCTTTTTTTATTTAAAATAAAAGACACAATTCAAAAGGCACAATGCTTTATTTCATAGATAATTCATAAACCAATACATTATCAAGTTATTTCTTAATTCTTTATAATATTAGGATTTTAGAAACATAACAAAATTAATTTATACAAAAGGTCATATTGAAGTCATTTCCCTCACATGATTTAGTGAAAGACATTTTCTGATGTCTACAACTTTGTGGAGAGGGTCACCACTGCTAATGCCCAAAATGAATCATGGTGACACTACACAGCATTCTGAAAACTAAAATAAGTTGCATAAAATGGTTCTAAATGTCATTTTTTGTTGAATGTTTTGGGAGGATTACCAAGATTAAATCTAAATCAACCTTCATGACAGTAAACTCTATTCAGACAAGATGACATGGTCATTGCCAAGTTGAAGCCCTGCTGTAGTAGAATATACTGAGGGGGTACATCATGGGATTAATAGCTCAAAGTAAACAACCACAGCCTCAGAAGTTACCCAAGTTATCTCTTGCCAGCACAAATGTGGTGACCTTTCTACAGTGTGGCTGCTTAATTACTTTTCTCCTTGCATACACTGAAATGCTGTGACTTAAAGGTTAACTTCTCCCAGCTGTTATATGCCAAGGTCTCCGACTCACAGTTTAAATTGAGGAAAAGGTAGACATGCTCAATCCCTCAAAGTAATCAAATAGTGATGCTGGTTCATGAAATGTATTGTGAATAGAAGTCTAAATACCAGTTTCTTGTGATGAACTAATCGACTAGTATTGAATGTTTGAAGTGAAATATGTTGACTTAAGCAACAAATCCACACATGCAGAATCTGACAATGTTAAAATACTCATTTTATAGCTGTACAGAAAGTGATGGTGGATATTTCTGGGGCATGAACTAGGTTGAAGGCTAACTATAAAACAACTAAAAAGTGATTTAAGAGGTAAAGTCTGCATCACATCTTGGCAACAGATGTGTGTGTGGGTAAAACAAAAAAAAAATCCAAATAAGTTATAAACTGAGCTTGTGTTCCAGTCAACAGAACACAATTTTTAGATTGAAAATTGATTTTAAAAAAAAACAAAGAAAAAAAACATATACAACAATCAAAATAACTCAAATAATAATGAAGTAGAGTGCACAGTGGACATCTCAAGTTTTTTCATAGCTGTCATAGCCTGTCTTAGTATCAAACCATTTGCATTGCAACTCAGTGACCCATTACTCTAGTTCTCACACTTAATGCCTTTCTATGGATACGCCAATGACTTGGCCTCAGTTGACCAGCCCAGTCACACAAAGCAAGACAATACAGAGGTCCTTGACCATGTCCTCTAACATGCCAGTGGCGCAGGTGAAGAAGTCCTAAGCCAAACTCAGCAGGGTGCAGGTAGAGGACACACTGGAGGACCGCTCATGGACACTGTTGTTATTATCCAGAATTCCTGACACAAACTGTGTATTTGAAGTAGTGCAGCACCCAAGGGTTTTGGCCAGTTCGGGGCAGAGGGCCAGAGCCAGCCTCTGGAGGATGAGGTGGAATTTCCTGCGGAAGCTTCTGTTGATCCAGAAGTAGAAGATGCAGTTGAGGAAACCATTGGAGGTTGGCAGCCATACCACCACAAATTCAATCCACTCTGGTACACTGCTACCTGAGAGTGCTGTGGGTCAGAAAATATGTAAATGAGTATGTAATATTTCAACATTTTATTGTGAGTCATTCCCTTGACAGCAGTGATATGAAGTCATTAACTTAACATGTAGATATAAAAGTACAAATTAAGAGATGACTACGTTGCAGTGATGCTCACTATCATTTGGACATTAGCTCACTTTGAAGTTTAAGTTAATACTTTCAGCTTCATTTTGCAGGGATTTTCATCCATATCAGATGAATTACAGCCCTTTTTGGAAAAAGATTTCCAATTCTAAAAATATTCAGCTGTGACTCCACTTGATTACTCCAAGACAGCACATGGTGGGGGTAAATGAGAAAAAGTCAAAAAAGGTCTGACTCATAAAACTGGCCATGAATCAGTATATTCATGCCCAGAATTACATAAATAACTTTGACAGCCATTTCTCTCAGTACAATCCCTGTCGAAATTGATGGATGGATTTATAAAGGGGGAAATAGCCATTAAAGTTACATTCTTTAAGAGCAAATGGGTCCTAAACATAGGAGTGTTTAGGACCCATTTGAAGGCAGAAATTCTAGTCAAGCATACAAAACACAATATCAAGAAAGCATTGTTTGAACTTTGACGTACTTTTTGTATGACCCAACACAATTTAAAGCTGTACAATAACAATATGACACTTCCCATGTATAGTCCTTGTCCAAAAAAACTACTACACTACACCAACTTACACTACACAAGGAACCTAGCCATACAAAATGTGTTGCAAGAGCAGTTTTTATATATTTCACAACAGTTATAGTGGACCTAAGGAAAACTAGCAACCACATTGTAGAAGCTAATGGAGATCCAAATAAATAAATCTATTTATAGTGATTGATATACTCTATATCACCAGGATGCAGTGGCTACCTCATTAAGCTCCTTAACAAAAGAGAAATGTCCAGAGTGGTTTTCCCTCTTGAAGGAATAATGTTTCCTGTGACTTCTATATTTAGTTTTGCATCTGTAGGTATTTTCCACTCGTTGAAAGTTGAACAATTTTGTTTTGATTTTATTAGAAGCCAAGTTTAACTATTTGTCTAAATGTATAGAGAGATGAGCCAAAATATGGTAAATGTGCAGATTGGAGCAAAACTATATGTTCAGGCCAATTTGTACTTGTACCATGATGTGAAAGAGTTGTAAGAAAGTCACAGACATCCATCCATCTTCTATATTATTCTAAGAAATCCCACAAAAGGAGTTTCATCAACAAAATCCTAATGGCGATTTTTTAGTCTTTCTTGCAATGAACCCCCTTTGAAGCTTATTCCCACTGCTTATTTCATGCTTACCATTGTAGATCATAGCTGCCATGCAGGGTGTCCAACAGGTGTAGTAGGCTGCCATCACAGGCACGAGCACTCTGGATGCAACGTTGTGTCTGCGGCGATGCGCACCGCTGTATTTGCGTAGTTTCAGTCTCTGTCTCTTGGCAGCGCACCACACTCTCAGGTTTGCATATGTCATAATGATGGAGCAAGGAAAGAATATAAAACATGTCAAGCTTAGGGTGTATACCGTGTTTGTAGAGTAGGATGGATTGCAGACCAGTGATGCAGTAGAAAAATGAACCTCGATAATGCCATCTGGAAATGGTATTGGCGAAAGTAAACACGGAGGGAAGCACCAGGCGAAGGCAATCAGGAGCAATGTCCTTTTTCGTGTCATCAGAGATGAGTATTTCAGCGGGTAAAACACTGCTATGTACCTCTCCAGGCTTATGGTGGCCAGTGTATACATGCAGGTGGAGTAGACTGTGGCATTGCAAAAGGCCACGACATGACAAAGCACATCTGGCCCTTCACTGTAGTCCTTTACCAGACTCACCCAGAGATTCAAGGGCATGACCAGCAGTCCAAACGCAGTGTCTGCAGCAGTGAGAGAGAGGAGGAAGTACCGAGAGCTTCTTGACCAACCAGCTACGGAGGAAGTAATAACCAGGAGAACTGCAATATTTCCCAAAGTGATCATCACGCCCAAAACGATTATTATGCTTACTTTGACGGACCGATGAGTCAGCTCGAGCACTCTCTGAGAGTCAGCACTTGACAGGTTGGAGTCGTCAGAATTTGACGTGTTGAGTGTTGTAAACATTTTTCCTCAGAGTGGCATTACTGCGACCAAATTATCAAGCACATGCGGCAAAAAAGTAAATGAAAGTCCATTGAAGTGAGCAAAAGTATGAACAAAGATGTGAGGTTACACTAGAAAGCAGCTCTGCAGCTGCTTGTAGCCTTTTACTACAACCTGAACAATCAGCAGCACACCTGAGGCAATTAGTGTCGGGTGGTGTCAGTCACCTCTCTGAAATCCACTGCAGCAGCATCAACAGTTGTTTTTTTTACTGATACCACAATGATTAATTTATAGTTTTAGCTCATTTCTAATCATACATTTATAAATTGTATAATTTATTTGTACAATAGATGTTTCACTTTTTTATTTTATTTCATAAGAACTTTACACAATTATAAGGAAAAGTGGTAAAAGAGAAGAGGACAGGGAAAACAGAATGTAATATTTTTTTAAAAAATCATATAGTAACACAGACTAACTTAAGAAGTCTTCCAAATACATACGCAAATTGCCTTTTAAAAAGTGCATTTAAAAATTATTTTAGGTATTTAAGTGATATTATATTTAACTGAAAAATGGACACTTGGAAAAACCATCTCACAGAAGCCAAAACCTGAATTGAATATGATAAAAGTAGGGCTGGTGTAAAAAAGACCATGAACTGCAGCGTCTCCTTGATAAAGGCAGAAAATGTTAAAGATAAATAAATTAAGCAACAAAGGCTAGTACACTCTTTAATCAGTCCAAAATGTTGAAATACATACATGATTAACTTTATCCACACATGCACAATTTCACTATGTGCTACAAATATAAATTTACTTGCACTTTTATTCATAAAATCAAACTTTGTAAATTCATAAATGCATGTGTGTGAGTGTGTGTTTGAATATGAAATCTCTGTAACAACGGTAGTAACAGTAAGTATGAAAGAATTGGGAGCACTCCTGTCAGAGAGGGGTGGGAACAACAAGTGTGACTGTTTGGTTTAAAGGATAAATTTTGATTTTTTAAAATTATTTGTAAATAGGGTTCTTGTCAACATCCAAGTCGTAATTACGACTGGGAAACTCTGATTTTTCAACAATGCTCCCTGGCTGGAAACAAACCATGGATATTATAGTTATGTGGTATGCACTTTAACCATTAGGCTTTGGGTGCACACCCTAGATTTCAGGTTAAGCTAATATGAAACTTCAACAGTCCAAGTTAAATCAAACCACTAATAACTGAGTTAGACACAGTCCTAGTCTTGGGTTCTGTTTCTGTGACATGCTATTGATGCAATTGTCTGTGGAGATCAAGATTTTTAGATGCAGTAAGAATCCACCAAACCTACAGCCCACAATGAGTTTTTATACATTAGCACACTATATACATAGGAGCTGGGCTAAACTACTTTATGGTATGTAGAAACTGACCTGTGTGTTCTCACTATGGCTTTATTAATACAGTTAGTAAGACAAAGTGTTAGCCCTGCGGGGCTTTCATCGCATTCAGTGGTTCTGTCTCACTAACTGGAGATAATGAAGATACCATGCGAGAGAGGACTGTAGCCTCAATATATTATTAAGGACTAAATGTATCCAATATCTATCATGAATAATTCATATTATAGAAACATTGTAATACAGCTCCTTTCATGTTTTACTATTAACGTTACTATTTTTAAATGGCTGTGTTTGTTGCAAATAAAAATGCCATTCTTGACTGCATTCACAACCACACATTCTATCAAGCTACAAGTTTGCAGTGCAGCCCACCTCGACAGCTTTCATCACAAACAATTCATCTTCACCAAAGAAGGGCCCACAGAAGATGTACACTCTGTCACAGCCTCAGAAGGACATCTCACAACAGATCATGGTCCAATTTCAATGATCATACACCATCAGTGTCAGGCTCCTCTCCACCTCCTATTCCAGTGAGAAGCTTAAGTGTTTTTGTCTGCACTGCTGAGTGGTAGCTGCCAACTGCCCTCTTTCAAAAAAATTGCATGACTCAAGGGCAAAGACAAGGGCAGGGAAGATTGTCACTAACCTTTCTCACTCAAGTAACCATCTGTTTCAGAGGTAGTCTTCTGTGTGACAGTCAGTCCATTAAACAGCATACAGACTTTTTCTGAGCACGGTCACCTACTTCCCTGTATCCACAGGGACGGTAATATCACCTATGATTTATTATATCTCTAGCAGACAATCATACAATCTTACTTGTCTTAGTGTATAAAGGTTTATATAAAGGAAAAGAAGATTTGAACCCTTGACATCACAGTGGATTCATCGAATGAACTCAAGAAATATCCTTCATGCAAATGAATGGGAAACCACAATAAAGAAGAATTTAAATGTGATATTTGTAACGTACAATTCAGGTAATAAAATAATATTTTAACTCCAAACTCATCACCTTTCCAGGCAGCGTCCTAGGGGCTTCAAAGTAATCTATCTCTCCTAAGAATCTGCTGCTAATAATATTAATGTTTAACTAGTAGTATAGCAGCTGCTACTGTGTGCCATGGGAGGAACCTTTCCTATAAAAGGTATGCAGCACACACAGGATGTACTGTAAATATACATGTATATATGGCCTTAAGACACAGCTTTTCTGTTCTGCTACCAAGGGGTGGATCCCCCAGAGGAGAACTGACAGCTATCTGCGTTTGATATATGTGTTTCTTACTGTCCTAATGAGCGGATTTCTCTTGGTGATGTCTAACATAAGGCCTGGAGGAGGGGGTGGACTCAGGCTCTTGGGTTAATATTCTTAGTCCCCTTCCCCCAGTGCACTCCTTCATGTTCGTTCCACAGTCGATTGCATGCTTCTTACCTGATTCTGTCTTGTTTGGAAAGACATGGAAGGATGGACTAAAGTGCAAAGAGTTAGTGGTATCCTATTTTATCACATAAAAGGTGCCAATACCAAATCCATTTATTTCCCTCTTAAAATGTTCCACTCTTGCTTTCCATTAGCAGAAAAATATTCAAGGCTAGTGTTATCTGACAACCTAATTATTCCACTAAATAAACCCACAGCCAATAAAAAGGTCTGTCCGCAAATGTAAAGCCTGTGTCTCAAAAAATTGGGGGGTAAATTTTAAGAGTGAAGAAGTGCACTCTGAGCCATTTTCATCCCCTCTCAGTTCATTCATAAATCCAGCGGCTTTTCAGAGTATTTCTTTGTGGCTAAAGTCTATGAGGTCTTTTTATATGACAGAGAGGGAGTGCTTGTGTGTGTTTCTATGTTGGGTCTACATGTGTGGGTGTGCACACACACAAGCAGTACTTGCCCAACGGTGCATGTGTAAATGTAGTTGATGCCATGCGAACATGAGCGAGATAGAGAGAAGATGGATTTATACACGCTTGCAATTGAATATCCTGTGAGTGGGTGGACTCCTCCATTGGCCACCTACTGCACAGCACTTCCTGATGTGGAGGAAGGTAGCCATTGATTTGATCGGTCTGTGTATGTGGGCTTGTGTGTGTGTGTGTGTGTGTGTGTGTGTGTGTGTGTGTGTGTGTGTCCGAGTGTTTGTGTGGGCTCTAATTCTTCCACAGAGGGTTGATGTATGATGTTTAGGAGAGATAGCATAGCGGGGAGGCTTGATGGGCAATTGTGTGAAAACTTGATGTCTGTCCTGACAGTTTGTCTAACTGATAAGAGCTCTGCCAGCACAGACAAAACCAACCTGGCAGGTTGGAAGTTATTAAAGTGGTGTCTAAGATATATCCTCTTTGTGCCTACACACCAATGTGTACTCCCTGTGGACTCAAATAAGGAAGACCATCTCCCTGCTGTGTGCAGAGATAAGTGCAGAAACTGAATGGAGAACCGACTATATATGTTATCATGCATTGCATATCAACAACAGAAGAAATATAGATTCATCATATTGCTGAAAGTGTGAAAGGCATGTATGAGTTTCCCTTTGTGTTTCATTGCCACTGAACAAATATATACCATAGGTGAGACAGAAGCAACAAGACAACTGTGGGAGTTTATTGATCACAGTTCAGTCAATTAAAACAAGCTTATCTCAAGGCTTTGGAGAGAAATATGCTGTATTCCTAACCACTGTGTGTGGACAGAGAGAGAGAGCAATCTGGTGCTCTATATTACTAAAAAAAAATCCTGGGTAATTTAAGCAGCACATATTGACCCTGTTACACAATGTTTGTATGTCATAGTGCCTCTGCTCCTCTCGGTTTTACAAAAATATCATGCTGAAGCAAGAATTTCAGCCTTGCATAAGAGCTACTCCCCACTCATTTAAAATGGCTGGAAATTGAATATCATTGAAGATCTTTTTGACTTTTAGGGTTTTGAGAGAATCACCGTTGTGCCCAACTAATATGCTTCCCTGTAGTTGATCCTATGCAACTGGCTTCTTATTCTCTCACAAATCTCCTTTAAAAAAGGTTGATGGACTTTGGGAAAAGTAGTAGATTTAAACCAAATGATTGAAAGAGTGAGGTGAAGTTTGTGAATGAGAGTCTGTTGGAGCCCTGTCAACTTTCTATCATAAAACGTAGTAAATATAAATCTGTGACATTCATGCTTTGTCTGTGAGATAATGTGTTTTAATTTAAAACTTGCAAAACTTTACGCAGTCTAACAACCAGAAAAGCTGCATTCATTGATTTGACCTTTAATTTTGTGTGATTGCAACTTACATCACACAGTTCTTTGGTAGCCTTGCCGGTCAGGAGCATAGCAGCCTTATTTTGGAGCCAGTTGCTCCCCAATGACCTTACATTGAATGCAATCTGTCATATCTACATTTCAAGGTATTTCAAGTTCACTATTAGACTGCAAATTTTACTGATAGTGCATCATACTAAAACCTTGGTCAATGTCTATAGCATAGTGTTATGTAGAAGTGACAATACACATGCAGTCTAAACACCACTATGCAGACAGATTGATTTAATCATATCAAAACCTGAAACCTAAACTGGGATTGAAAAGCCACATTATCTATAGAAATCCACACCCGATTTCACTCTATTATTCTTTATTAGGGAAGTACAATCTTATCATTTTGTAGAAGTTAATATGAAAATCGAAATATATTTTAAATACTGCTTGTACAAGTTACTTTCCATTATCTCATAGTAATACTGTCTCTGCATCCAAAACATAACAGCAGTTTCTGAGAAATATTTTAGCTACTACTTTTTAAAGTCTACACTGATCATATATTGAATATAATATTTACCTGATTGTTGGAGACTTTGTTATTGTAGTCTCTGGACTGTTAAATTGATTCTGATTCTGAGAGGGAAAGTCGACAGAAGAAAATGGCAAACTCTGGACCAAAATCTAAACTTTTCTCTGCAACTTATCTGAACTGTCATTTGCATTTCCTTGGTTTAAACAAGATAAGACAACAAATTGGACCATGAAGCTGAGCAAACACTGTCATCTCTCCATTTCAAGATTATGCACAGACTTCTGTCCTTAAAGCAAATGAGTAAGTCAAACCTTTCAGTGGCACTTAAATTCACTGTCTTTCCTGGTTATATTTAAAAAAATGCATTTTAGTAAAATGTAAGATAAGATTAAATGGCAGCTGTAGGAAACATGTCCTCCTCCAAAACACCATGTTTTTATACTTTCTAGACAATTTTGAGCAGAGAACCTGTAACATATTGCTCCAACAAGTCATTTTTGGTATGGACTTTTCAACTTTGCCAAAGTGTATTGTGATCAACACTGAACACTTCTATTGACTTTTACAAGCAAGAACAAGCAGGAGAGAACGGTGGTATAGTCCAGTAAAGAATATGTACAGTATGTTTTTAGACTCAGGTATTTTTGAAATCTGCTGATGCACAGTGTTGTTTGGTCATATAAATGAGAACATTTGTGCATTTGGCCCCCAGAAACACATAACTTGAGATGACTGTTCTCTCTGTGCTAGCAGAGGTCACACTGGTGTTTCACTGCTCTACAGTCTAATAGTGTATCATCTCCACTTAAAAACCCTGACCCTGCCTGGTTCTCTCCACTCCAGAGCAAAGAGTGATAAAAATTACAGTTGTGTAACTGCAATAATGAGGCCATTTGTGTGAATTATAGTGAAAACTGAAAAAGTAAGATCTATAAATGTGCTCGGAGAGAGTAATGCTGCATCTTGATGCACAGTAATATTTACATGCCTTCCTTGTCTTATCACCAACATGTAATGAGATGTTTAGATACTGCACTCTATAAAACATATCTCATGTTTTGTTTTTGTTAAGTTTGACAGAGAGATTTTATTTGTAAACCTGAATAATTGAAAACATGCTTAATCATGCTTGTCTAGTTTCAAATATTTCTTGCACAGACCACTGTGTTATGTCAGGGTGTGGCTGAGAGGTCAGACAGGAGAGGAGAGGAAAACATTGTTTGCAGCACTACTCTACCAATAATAGATATGAAGTTTATAATAATACAATAAATAATGCAATAGATAAGGCCAGCAGCTCAACCCAGTCATCACAAGACTGGCTACCTTTAGTCAAAGTCTCTTTTGTGATTGCCCTGTCTGCAAAGCTAGTGACTTTCTCTTTTATCAGTTGTTCTGTTCCTGTTGATTGTGCAGAGAAATGCTTATTACTAGATGACGTCATCCATGTGTGCGTCAAACCTTTGATGCTGAGTAACAGGCAGTGAATGAAAATGAGCCACTGAGTGTGGCTAAAAGGGCTGCCTGTTAAAGTTATGGCAATAATTGTCTCCTCTGCTGCTGTACTTACCTCAGAATATGCAGAGTTTATCAGCAGCCTAATATTATGTCCTTCAACAACCACAACTACAACAACATCAGAAATTCTACGGCCATCAGAGAGACATAACCAAACATTTGTGTTTTTCAGATTACTGTGTTGGATTTGGCATGTAATTTTAATGTTGTTACAGCTGAATCCCAACCTTTGGAAAAGTAAAACCCTCAAGCACTTAC
Organism: Thunnus albacares; assembly: GCF_914725855.1. Lineage (NCBI taxonomy): Eukaryota > Metazoa > Chordata > Actinopteri > Scombriformes > Scombridae > Thunnus > Thunnus albacares. The sequence continues at coordinate 21,609,301 of NC_058106.1, forward strand.
TCAAGCAGAGTCATGTTTATCTGTATAACATCACTTGCAAGGTCTTAATGGGCTTCACAACCTCACAACATAAATAGTTTCACACTCAAGCCAAGTTCTCTAAGATAACAGGGAGAAAAAAGAGTTAGCAAAATTGAAAAAGAAATAGAAGAAGAAATAGAAGAAGCCTTTGGTTGAAGAAATTTAAACACATCGTTGGCAGAGTGTGCAATAAAAACTGTAGGGAGGGGAAAAAAAGGGAAAAAAAGCAAACTAGACTAGAGTCTACAGCCATGCTAACGGCTCTGAGAGGCAGGACTTTTACACAGCTGTGCTTTGATTATAAGCCAAAGTATTAGAAAAGATGAAACTTTGACCTGATGATGGCACTAGATGAAAGGTCAGGGTATCACCAAAGTCTGTTTTTATCCTGAGGTGAACAAAAATGTCTGTACAAAAAACCACGGTAATCAATCTAATAGTTATTGGGATTTCCATCCTAATAACTAATAACATCCCTGGAGCCACAGTACAAGCTACTAGCATGGCTACATTAAAGTGGAACAGAGTTGGTAGAAAATCAAAACACAGTGGGTTTATAATCCAGTTACCCTAACTCCAGCACTCATTTATGTACAAATACTAATGTAATAAAATCAATCAAATTGATTCAGTATGAGAAGTCTTTTATGTACAACACTATACATTATGCATATAAATACTATGTACAGTATGTTTCTAATGTATGATACTAATTGTGTTGTTTTGTGGTATTGCCCTCCCATAATGTATTCCCCTCAGAGGCACACACACACACACACACACACACACATACTCAAACCAGTTCACAGGCAACTCTGCACATGAAGTTTGGTGAGGTAGCTGATGCAGAATGGTTTATCTCATGTTTTGAACACCACATAAAAAGATCAAAAGCAGAATCAATGTAATGCACACACTGTCAACTTTTTATCTCCAGCCTCCGGACTGCTGTCAAGCTTAATAACGAGCACTTATTAAACCCATTTGTTTGGTGAGAATCACTTTATTTACCATGCTAACAGAAAATCAGATTGTAGCTTCCACAGATGAAATCTTTCTGTGAAGAAAACAAAAACACATTTAAAAGACATGCCCGAGTGTTCGGCACCAGACTATGATAAGAGCCATCTTCATGCTTCATCTTCAGGCTCAGAAGGAGAAATGTTATATGCTTTATTACCTGATAGTACGGCCCAGTCATTGTCAAGACTCAGTAATGTTGTTGTCAGACATTACAGCTTTTATTGCCAATAAAATTGCATCTTTCCAGCTGGTTCCTTTACAGTTAATATACCATCAGTAGTACTGGCATAATGGCAAAGATGTCATTGGTTTCTACACTTAGAGTAATTGGATTTGCAGTAATTTAAATCCTAAATGGAATGAAATTAGGAATAAATATTAGTTAACAAAATTAGAAAATGTATTTAAAATCCTATAATGTGATAGAATAAATAGAGGTAGAATGCATGCAGTCAATTTATATGTAGCAGCCATAATTTTGAAATGTATGAGCCCGCTCTGTAGATAACTGATCTGCTTAAGTCAGCAAGGTGTTTGCAGGTCCATGGAGAGGTCATGAGGGTCTCAGCACTGAATAATTGTTGACGCTGAAAGCTAAAGCACTGAAAGCAGCTTTATCATACATCCTGGTTCACACCCCACATCTTCAGTCATCTGAAGAGGTGGATAGAAAAACCAGAATCTCTTACCAAGCACTTGGACACAGTGTAGACCAAGATGCTGCCAGACAGGACTCCATGTGGAGTGCACTCATAAGGCAGGATGATGGATCCTGGCCTCTTGATCTGTGAGATTCACTTTGAAAGTTAGTAGGCGTTCAGCTGCATTACTAACCGGGCAAAACAGGCAGCTGCCCAGGGGCCCCAAAATCCCCAGCTTTACTCCATATTATTTGTGTCTACATAATGTAGGGCAAGGTAGCATTATTCACTCATAGGAGTACTACAAGGCTGCAACCAACAATTATTTTTTATTATCAATAGGTATGACAATTATTCTCTCTAAAAATTGATTGATAGTTCAGTGTATAAAATGTCAGAAAATAGTGAAAAACGACGGTCATTATTCCAAACCTTTGACCCAGATCCCCATGGGAGGCTAATCTGGCCATGATTCAGACCCAAAACATCTCTGCGTTTAAAAAAACAAAAACAAAACAACAAGCACTGCATTGGTGAGGGCATCATTTTTCAGGTATTGGTGAGATGATGAAGTACAATCCAAACAGGCCTGTTGGAATAAAAAATCCAAGAGTTTGAGGTCTTATTAGATTCTAAAACACTGCAGAGCAGTTTAAATTACCATGAGAAAGGATATTACAACTCTGGAAAGTTATCACGCCAGCAGTGTTTTTATCCTCCATTGCAGTGGTCACGAGGTAAACAATAGAATAACACTGTTCACAGTACAAACGACCCTGTGATTTGGTGCTGCGTTGTTTTTTACACAGTGAAAATGGTCTTAGTGAGTGAACCTGCACTTTAACAGGTGAACTTTTGTTAAATCTTACATGTTTCTAAAAAGTTAAAATAATCACTGATAAATCCCTTTGTATTTCAATGGTAAGAAGTGTTGAGTAAAGCATTAGATACACATTTTCAACATACTTTGAGGCACTATATCCTGTCAGTGGGTTACATACGTATACGTTAGGCAACCCTGGTGAAGCTTCTTGCCATCTTTGTTCATACTAAAGAAAATCAGACAACAGTCATTTCTTGCTCCTAATTTCAGCCAATCAGGGCACATTCAATATATTCAAACATCAAATTTTTAGCTGCAGTCTTTTTTCTGTCCATTTTATATCAGACATCCTACTAACTGCCATTGTTGAATGATAGAGCACTTCACTCATGTAGAGCATCCCTGCCTATCCTTCTTTCCCTCCCCCTCAATCTATGTCCCCTCCTGTTCTGGATTCACTGCTGTTTATCTAAGCAGGAGCAGGTGCTTGCTGAGGAATCCCCTAGGATTTCATCTTCATATGAAGCTTGTTTACCATTCACATATTGATGCCCTGTTCACTATATAGCCGCTTCCTCAGTGTGTAGTGGAGAAATGGTAAAAGATTGATTTCTGGTATTTGCACACTACAAAACACAACATATTTTATCACTGAAAACAGACACTGGCCCATTATGATGAGGTTGACAGTTGTATATTTATTAGTTGTAAGCCCATTATTGAGAGGTAGCTTGTCAGTGTGATAGAGTTTTTACCCAATCTACCTTGTTGCTTTCATAAATGAGACTGGGTTTATTGAGACTGGGTGTGTTTTTGTCACTCTTCCTCCTCCATCATTCTTTCATAACCACTATCTTTAATATTGCACAAAAACCACACGTACAGGATGTCTGTTTCTGACCTGTTGGGATCCTAGTGAATCATAAAACATGCGAGATCCCTTTGTTACACAGTGACATAAGAATCATTTGTAAAAAAAAAACAACGATTGCACCGTGTATAGAGGTTGCATTAATTTCTATAATGAATTTCGCAAATGTCACAGGTTTCATAGGTTGTTACACAAAGTTTAGTCACAAGAGAACTTTTAAGAATAAATATTTCTATGATATGAATGCTGCACATCTTAACCCATTTAGAGTAATTACACACTAGGAAGTATGAATGTAGATGTCTTAAATAATTCATCCTTTTAAACATTCTCAAATATGTTTACTCAGGGCCTGGCAGGCTCTTTGTGTGTATTCTTTTGAATGTCTTCAATGTTTTGTCAGCACAAAGCTCCACTGCATGCAGATATGTTTTTGATTCAGGTTAGATACATTTTCTTTTTCTTGTTGTAATGTCACCTTTGCACACACAGACTTTACTACATCAAACATGTCTATAGGTCATTTTAAACCTTTGAATTCACTTTTAAGACATGTGTGCAATGTGTTATAGAGTGAAGAAGTGGTGTTATGTCAGGCAGCCAGGCTCCAGGAGCAATAGTGCCATTATTTTACCCATAGAGATAATAAATAACTGGCTCTTCAAACATTCCCATCAATTAAATTCTCTCCTGGATAAATTATCACTATACAATGAGCGACAGAGCCAAAAGCTTATTAGAAAGTCAAAGAATGGCCAGATCAAGAGTGTTACTGCTGTGATAGGGATGAACAAACTGTCAAAGGGCAGAAGAACAAAAACATTAACCCTGAGCCACTCTGAGTGGCACACGGTGGTTTACTGTTGTTTTATATAGTTTCTAAGCGATCAAAAACTATGTACAATTGATCCAGCATTTAGTATTACAGTAATGCTTAAACTGTTGCAGTCATGATATCCTGCTTTTGGTCCAAATTAAACAGGCGATCCGTGTAATATAAAAACCTGTGTGCTACATACATTTCAATGTCTTTTGTTCTTTGCTGCCACATCAGTCGCCATCTCTTAACACCTGAGAGCTGCATGGCTAATTGGTTATTATATCTAAGTATGAGTTGGGAAAACTACAACTGCAATAAAAAAGACACTGTGGACCATCAACAAAGCTCTTACTTCTGAACACACCTCTAGGGTGTCTACATTTAAAAATAATGCAATTGTGAATATATATTGACTTAAAACCCAAAGGTATAAGAATGCCTGGCTACTTAGATAAATCAAAGATTATAAGAGTGTTAACTACACATGTCATTAGGTCCAAGATAAAATACAGATCTGGTGAAGGTTAGCTATTTTGGTCCTGTTCCCTGATACAAACTGCCCGATGAAGATGGAAAATCTTACTGAGAGTGTGTGTATCTGTGGGATGATTTTGTGGTTTGTCAATGTCATTGTGGGTGTCAGTGTTATTTGTTCTTGTATTTTATTGAATATAGTCTCACATCACTTGTTGCTATATGCACTTTAATTTAAAGCACACTGAGTTTACTTCTAATAAAATATGCCATATGAATAACATTTCATTTTCAAGATAAGTACTGCTAATTGGAACAGAACAATTTGCATTTGCAAAAGGACATACAAAAGGGGAATCAATGACTATTACAGGATTATGAAGAACATCATAGATAAATATTGAGGCAGTGCCCCTGTCTTTTTTTGTCCTAAAAGCAATGAAAATGGGATTAAGGCCGGCTTACCTTACCGAGACCACAGGTGTTACATTGATAACGCCCTTAATCAGATGAATAATCAGCATTGCTTTTGTTGGTAATATAATATTCATGAGGTCGATCTTTAGATTCTCACTAAATAGTTACTGGTGCAGTGTGTTTAGGTATGATTACAATCAAGTTTGATTAACAAATAGACAAAACTATGGTTTGATAGTGAGCCTACATATTGTGTGGATATTGTAGGATTTTGTCTTTCACAGACAGTACCTGCAAAAACTATTTTAACATCATTAAAAACAAAAGGACAGATACAAAAAAAATCTGTTAATGGATAAAGGAACTGTCAGAAATTTAATTTAGAAGGAATGGTCCTGTGTTTCTGAGGCTAAAGGAGAGGGGAAGGAGACACTGAAGCACCTTTCTGTAGCATTCAATACTTGTCTTGCTTGACATCAATATACTTCTGGGTCAGTTCTCTAAGTTGGAAACTTCAAGTCAAAAAAAGAACTAAAAGACTAAAACTCTCCAAAATGTAGCTTTTCATTTCCTTTCCTATCTTCACATTGACCCTTTCCATGCCCTTTATCTGTGGATGCAGCCCCAGTTTATCTCATATTCCTCCTGTGATCTATCCGCTATATCTTAACAATTCACTGGTAATATACACGTTTTATTTAGGCCAACAATAGGAATCTATTAATGAATCATTAACGCAGTAATACTGTGGCAGCCGTGGTGATAATGAATATGGATGTTGGCAGCATCACTTCTGTCAAATGGAGGCTTTAGTATGGGCACGCTGGCACAGAGCGAGAAATGTGTTTTTTTGGCTGCTGCTGCTGCATCCCATGTGTCACAGACTCGATAACGCTCTTTTATCCCCTCCATACCGTCATCTCCACGTCCACAGTACCTATGATTCATCAGAGCTTTGGTAGCCAAAAAGAATATGAGATTAAATTTTTAAAAATGTATATGATAGTCATTAATATGCTGATTAATTTGAAAAAAAGAAAAGAGAAAAGGAGCCACTGTGCAAAATATAAATAATTTTATGATGAAGAAAAGTTCACAATGATTCTTTTTTTATTATTATTTTAGTGCAATGATGCATAATTGAGTAGATTAAAACATCCATAGTACTATGAACACAACATATTTCATCCATAATAGCTGTCATTACACTGAGACGTACAGTAGTGAGCAATTAGACCAATTAGGGCTACACATAGCCACCTTTACCTGTTAGTACAGTATGTATAATTTGGTGTATTCAGACTGAGAGAGATCGTTATGATTGAAATGTGGTGAATGGAGACTACCATATCTGAAATCATAAGGAATACACATTTATCATGGTGATCATTTTGAATTGTTAAACACAGGAATAAGTAGAAGCATCCATAATGGCTACCATCTATCAACTGTGTCAGTTTCAGAGCCGCTGTAATGAGCTCAATGGCTAACTGGTACATTACACCTAAATGAAACATATAATAAAGTTACTATATTTTTTTTTTTACATGGTTAAGGTCATTGAATAGGTTTCTTTTTCAGAAGCTGGTTTATCTGTGGTCACTGGAGGTTTTATGTTTGATTCAGCCATATTGTGACAAGACAGTGTCACCTTGTCCTTGTCTTTGTATTTAATACAGATTGAGCAGTAGGATAAATTGTCTCCATAAAATATTTCCATCACTCCAAGCAATACATATATGAATGTCGAGTAAAGTCAAGTCAGTTTTATTTCTATGGTGCTAAATCACAGCAGAAGTTATCTCAGGGCACTTGTCATATAGAGCAGGTCAGGACTATACTCGAAATGATTATCGAAATATGACTAATAATAATAACAGTAGTGGCAGTGGGTGTCAAGCAGGACCACAGGGGCAGCAGGTGGTCCGCAACCACAGATCCATACATACCTGTGAGATGAGAAAGCACAAAACTACAAGGAGTTTAGTTAAGTTAGTAACATGCATTAACGGGACATGAATGTGTACAGATGGAGAGAGGACAGAGGAGCTCAGTGTATCATGGGAAGTCCCCCGGCAGTCTAGGCCTATAGCAGTATAACGAGGGGCTGGTCAAAGGCAAGCCTGGGACAGACCTAGCTATAAGCTTCATCAAAAAGGAAAGTTTTAAGCCTACTCTTAAACATAGAGAGGGTGTCTGCCCCCCGGACCCAAACTGGAAGATGGTTCCACAAGAGAGGAGCCTGATAGTTGAAGGCTCTGCATCTCATTCTACTTTTTGAGACTTTAGGAACCACAGGTAAACCTGCATTCTAGGAGCGCAGTGTTCTAGTGGGGTAATAGGGTAGTATGAGCTCTTTAAGATATGATGGTGCCTGATTATTAAAGACTTTGTGGGTGAGGGGAAGGATTTTAACTTCTATTCTAGATTTTACAGGGAGCCAGTATAGAGAAGCTAAAATGGGAGAAATATGATCTCTTTTTCTAGTTTTTGCTGCTGGAGAATCTTTAGAACTTTGTTAGGGCAGCTTAATAATAAGGAAATTGCAATAATCCAGGCAGGAAGTAACAAATGTGTGGACTAAATTTTCAATATCTTTTTGAGACAAGATGTGTCTGATTTTTGCAATGTTACATAGGTGAAAAAAGGCAGTCCTTGAAATTTGTTTTATGTGGGAGTTAAAGGACATGTCCTGATTAAAGATAACTCCCAGATTACTTACGGTGGTGCTGGAGACCAGGCTAATGCCATCCAGAGTAGCTGTATCATTAGATAAAGTGTTTCTAAGGTGTTTAGGGTCAAGCACAATAACTTTTGTGCAACAGTTTTGTATGAATTAAGTAGCAGAAAATCGCAGGTCATCCAGGTCTTTGGTTAATTGATTGGTTACATCTGGTTTTATTAATAAATATAATTGGGTATCATATGCATAACAATGGAAATTTATGGAGTGTTTCTGAATATTATTGTCTAAAGGAAGCATATATAAGGTGAACAGTATTGATCCAACCACAGAACCTTGTGGAACTCCATGTCTAACTTTTGCGTGCATGGAGTCATTGTTAACGCGTACAAACTGAAATCAATCTGATAAATAAGACTTAAACCAGCTTAATGTGGTTCCTTTATTGCCAATTAAATGTTCTAGTCTCTGCAATAGGTTGTGATGGTCAGTTGTGTCAAATGCAGTACTAAGATCTAACAAGAAAAGTACAGAGAGAAGTCCTTCGTCCAATGCAATTAGGAGGTCATTTGTAACTTCCATCAGTGCTGCCTCTAAATCCTGACTGAAAATCCTCAAATAAACTAGTATTATATATATAGACAGTCTATAGATATTTAGAAAACAGTCTAAATATATATCAGGTTTTACAGCTTGTTCTAAGGTTCCTGTGTTTTTTTGTCTCTAATAGTTAGAATTTTATCATTAAAGAATCTCATGAAGTCGTTACTACTGAGAGCTATAGGAATACATGGATTAATAGAGTTATGACTCTTTGTCAGCCTGGCCAAAGTACTAAAAAGGAACCAAGGGCTTTTTTTATTCTCCTCTATTAATAATGAGTAATAGGCAGCTCTGGCATTACAGAGGGTCTTCATGTATGTTTTAAGACTATCTTGCCAGACTAAGTGAGAGTCTTCCAGTTTGGTGGGACGCCAAACCCTTTCAAGTTTTTGCAGTGTTTGCTTTTATTTGTAGGTTTGGGAGTTAAAATATGGCGCTCACGTCTTTTGTTTTATTACCTTCTTCTTTAAAGGGGCAATGGAGTCGAGTGTTATTCACAGTGAGCCTGCTCCACTATCAACAAGTTGATCAATTTGGGAGGGACTAAAGTTAACATGAGAGTCCTCTGTTGTATTGAGACATGGCATTGAATTCAGTGCTGATGGAATCGCTTCCTTAAATTTAGCTACAGCGCTATCAGATAGCCATCATTTTTGTCTAATGAGGTATAGTCCAGTAATAGGAATTCAAAAATTACTAAGAAATGGTCCAATAAAATAGGATTTTGTGTCAGAGTCTGCTCTCCCCCTCACCTGTTGCTGTGGGAATTTTCATTCAGTCTCACTCACTGCTCTGCCACACCCCTCATTAGTTCAACCACTTTCACCTGGCGCTCCCACCTGCTCATCATCTCCAATCAAGTCAGTATATAAGCTGCCTCGACCCACTCCCTCTTTGTCAGATTGTCTATGCTACTATGCTAAGTTGTCTTGCCTTCATCTCCGGACTGCCTTCCTAGTTCCTGATCGGCTTGTCTCTGACCATCGCTTGTCGTCTCTGCCCTGGTACACCCACCAGCCTTCTGTCCCTGACTCTGAGTTCTGCCTGCCTGTTCCCTGGTCTTTGTCTGCTTGTGGTTGAGAGACGTTCCGATTCCTGCTCTGCCATCTTCTCTGGTTACATCTGCTCTGCTGCCTGTTTACCTGCTGCTGAAGCAGCCCAGTCCACGACGCCCTGCCTACTGCCTTCCAGCAGTCAGTACCCCCCCCCTTCTCTGCACACTGCTGCTTCCCCTGGAGCTCTGGACGAGAGACTGTTCTTGTGCAGTGTTGCGTCTTTCCCTCTTTGTCACCGGTCAAGCCTGCCTAAGAACTGTTGGACTGTTGCCAGTGCTGTGGTTTGTCTGCCTTGGGAGTGGAAGTTCGGGGTTCGATTCTCAGTGAAGCCATACTCATCAGAACTGTGTTTCTCTGACAGTGCTACTATTGTCTTGACATTGTGTGGAATAAAGACTGTAAAATATATACTGGTGTCATTTGTGCTGCAATTGGGTCCATTCTATACCCATTACAGTATAATCTGACCAATTATGGATCCAGCGCACAAACCCTCACCGCTGAGTCGCCTCGAAAGGATTGAAGGCGTCCTTCAACAGCATGAGGCCATGATGACAGCAGCCGCGACTGAGGCCAAACAGGCAGCAGCAGCCCACGAGCAGGCGCTAACGATGTTAGCTGGACAGCTGCAGCAGTTATCAGTCCTGCTAACCCAAGACCCTCAAGCCTCTGGGGCTGCCTCTCCTCCTGCTCCGCCTGCTACAGCTCCTGCACCTGCTCCAGCCTCTTTGCCACTCATGGATGCCCCTGAGCCCCGGGTGGGAATCCCGGAGCGCTACAAGGGTGACCTAGAGACCTGTGGCCCTTTCCTCACCAACTGCTCTCTCCTGTTTGCTCTGCAGCCCCAGCAAGTGGAACAACTCGGCCCTCTGCGACGCATTCCTCAACGGGTTGGCCGACTACATCAAAGATAAACTGCTTTCTTATGACATGCCCACCACGTTGGATGGGGTGATTGAAATGGCCACCCACATCGACCTCCGCATCCAGACCCAGTGACGAGAGAAGCGTCAAGGGGGAGCCCATCGCCCTCTGCCGTGCCGCTCCCATGGGGGTCACCAACTCTGACTCCTCTTCAGTTCTGCAGACAGGGGACCCTGAGCCTATGTAGCTGGGATGCACCTCCCTCACCCCAGAGGAGAAGGAGCATCGCCATAAGGCCAACCTCTGTCTCTACTGTGGAGCAGCAGGGCACTTCATCTCAAGATGTCCATCAAAAGCCAGGGCTCATCAGTAATGGGGGAGATCCTGGTGAGCCCAACTTCCCTAGCATCTCCCTGTCCTCAAAGAGCTCTGCTCCAGGCCCGGCTCCTCCTTCCAGACGGTACCCACACCATGGCAACCTTCATTGACTCTGGGGCTGATGCCTGTATTATTGACGAGGAGCTGGCCCATCAGTTGGGGCTCGGGCGGGTTCCCTTGCCACAACCGGTTCCCACTAGAGCCCTAGATGGACACATCTTGGGCAACGTCACACACCAAACCTCTCCTGTCCATCTGCTGCTCTCTGGCAACCACCACGAAACAATCCAGTTTCACATCCTGAGCTTACTCCGTCTGCCTCTCATCCTGGGGTATCCTTGGTACCCTAACATCGACTGGGTCACAGGGGCCATTTGGGAGTGGAGCCCCTCCTGTCATCTTAGGTGCCTGCAGCAAGCCTCCTTGCCACTTCACTCCCCCAGCCTCAGCTCCTCGCCCGATCTCTCCAGGGTGCCGCCGGAGTACCACGACTTCTGCCTGGTCTTCAGTAAAGCCAAAGCCACATCTCTGCCTCTGCATCGCCCCTACGACTGCGCTATTGACCTCTTGCCTGGGACTTCACTCCCCAAGGGGCGCCTGTACTCCCTGTCTGAGCCTGAGAGAAAGGCCATGGAGACTTACATCAATGACTCTCTGGCCGCGGGTCTCATCCGTCCTTCTTCCTCTCCTGCTGGGGCGGGTTTTTTCTTTGTGGAGAAGAGGGACAAGACCCTGAGACCCTGCATCGACTACCAAGGGCTAAATGACATTACTATCAAGAACAGGTACCCGCTGCCACTCATCTCTTCCGCCTTCGAGCTGCTCCAGGGGGCCACCATTTTCACCAAGCTCGACCTGTGCAACACCTACCACCTTGTCCGCATCAGAGAGGGAGACGAGTGGAAGACGGCCTTCAACACCCCGACAGGGCACTATGAGTACCTTGTCATGCCATTCGGCCTCACCAACGCCCCCGCCTGGTAAACGACGTTCTTCAAGGCATGCTCAACCGGTTCGTCTTTGTCTACTTGGATGACATTCTCATCTTCTCCCAGTCCAGAGAGGAACATATTCACCATGTCCAAGCTGTCCTCCAGCTCCTCCTTGAGAACTCCTTGTTTGTCAAAGCTGAGAAGTGTGAGTTCCATGCCTCCTCAGTGTCCCTCCTGGGGTACATAGTTGCATAAGACAGTGCACAGATGGACCCAGCTAAAGTCTCCGCCGTCACCTCTTGGCCTATTCCTGATACCCGCAAACAGCTTCAGTGCTTCCTGGGTTTTGCTAATTTCAACGGCCGCTTCATCCGCAATTACAGCTCCGTGGCAGCTCCTCTCACCTCCCTGACCTCCTCCAAGGTGCCTTTTCAGTGGTCACCCTCCACTGACAAAGCCTTCCAACCTCTCAAAGGGGGTACACCTCAGCACCCATCCTTCAGATGCCCGACCCAAATCGCCAGTTTGTTTTGGAGGTGGATGCCTCTGATGTGGGGGTAGGGGCTGTCCTGTCCCTGCGCTTTGCCACTGACCAGAAGCTCCACCCATGTGCCTTCTTCTCTCTGTGTTTGTTGCCTGCCGAGAGGAATTATGATATTGGCAAAAGGGAGCTGCTGGCGGTGAAGATGGCTCTCGAAGAGTGGCGTCATTGGTTGGAAGGTACCAAAGAGCCTGATTTTCATCAGCATCATCCTGACCAGCCAGCTAAGATGCCTGCCCATCGGGGAGCCCACGCTTTGCTTCCACCAGACTGGTCTCTAGGGGACCGTTCCTCGGGGGTAGCAACAGATGATGGAGAAGATTATTGAATGTTCAATTTCGATGCCATCAGTCAGAACAAGGTTGAGGATGTGATTAAAAGAGTGACTGAGTTTATTTACACTCTGAGAGAAGCCAATTGAGCCTAATAATGATAAATGCAGTGCTATGGCTATCATTATCAACATCCACATGAATATTAAAGTCACCTACTATAATTGCTTTACTATCTGTACTAAGTACTAAAGTTGACAATAATTCCTAGAATTCAGATAAAAATTCAGAGTATGGGCCAGGAGGATGGTACACTATAACTATAAATAATATATAATAGAATTGACTGTACAAAGTTTTACAGGTTGGGTGTGAAAGACTAAGAACAAGGCTTTCGACTTATAATTGTGGCTGGTGAAAGTATTTTATATATATTTTGCATGTTTTATATTTTCTTCTGAACAATTATAAACAGTTTATTTTTGTCATTTTGAAGCAAGAGCATTTTGTAAAAGTTCAGTCTGAACTGCAGAGAGATATGAAATATTCCTGACTAAAAGGTCTGAATCTAAATGCAAATTAGTATGTTTTAAATACAGTTTCAAAGACTGTCAGTTAAAATTAATTGTTAATTATGCAGAATATGGAGAGCTAAAAGTTTTCTCTAACAGTCTCTTACCTCTGAAAAACTGGTTTCAGGCACATTTCATTATTCAGTTTAATTCTCATCTTAACTTTAACACACAAATTAGGAGATAGCAGGAACTTTACTCTGCAGATTCTTTCTACAGGGAATAGTATTGAGTGTTCACTAATTCAAAGTGAACTCAGAAAATTGTGGTTTGTTACCCCACTGTTGAGCAAATAATCTTATTTCAAGTCTAAAACACCATCAGAAAGTTATGAACAGCTTTGACTTTTCTGCATTTTGTGGTCTTGCAGCCTGAATTCTAAGCTGATTATTTGATAGATATAGTCCTGTTCTACTAAGCTGTACCAAGGTCAGATTCTCTCTCTGGTCCCTGTCTTTTGTGGTTTTCTGCAAAGCTGGGGTGGACTCATTTAGACAGAAGGTACTGAACTGCCCAGAGATGCCACTTCCAATTATACTACGTAAGCAGAAATAAATACTGAACTAAATAATCTCTATGATTTGTCACTCCATCACTTTTTCTCTTTTTCTCTTTCTCTGACTTTAACAGAAGAGCAATGAGGGTGCAAACATAGTTGTTGGTTTTGTTTTGAAAGAAAAAGCATGTTTTAGAAAAAAAGGTGTATATGATTTTTTTAGCCCAGTCTTCAGCATTAATTCTGTTTTTTTTGCCACGGAAAGGTTGGTAAGTTTACTCAAGAACATGTGTGTATCCTTGCTAGTCAAACATTTAAAGGACCGGTGTGTAAGATTTTGCATCTAGGTCTGAGGATGAGATCTGAGGTTGCAGATTGCAACCAAATGAATACACCTCCCTTTATAAGCATGTAGGAGAACCTGTGGTGGTCACGAAACTCTGTAGAAACATGGTGGTGAAACATGGTGGCCTCTGTGGAAGGGGACCCGTTCCCTATGTAGATATAAAGGGCTCATTCTAAGGTAACAGAAACACAACAATTCTTATTTTCATGGGATTATGCACTATTTAAAACACACTTATGAATATTATATTCCATTTCTGCCAAGTCTGTCCCAGTAGATGCCATTAAATTCTACATAGTGGTCCTTTAAAAAAGGATTAATGTAGTGCTTCTTGCTTGTAGAAGGACAAGTGAGAAATGACTTGTTCGTAGATGGATATATGAAGTCTACGGGGCTGCTTCTAGGAAAACAGCCACTTGAATCACCCTTATCTAAAATATTTTGCTCATGGAAATAGTGGCTTACAGGTTGTCTCACTAACAGAAATACTATATTGCATGATTATTCAATCTGATCAATACTTTATAGGGACATTTTACTTTCACAGATAGATCCTTCAGGAGAGAAACTGTTTCAGAGAAAGACCAGGAGCAATAGCTCAAGTTGCGTTTTCCATCAAATTTGCAATTAATCAGGAATTTGTAATCAATGCTACAATACCAACATAATGACATGTAAAATGTTCCACATAGGATACAATCTCTAAAGACATGTGTGCTCCTATTGTTTCAAGAGAAGCATTAATTGATAATGGTCAAAGTCAAGTAAACTGATTGCATTATTTTTTACAAGACTGTGAGCTTTCTAAATTACTGATCAAATCACAGGAGCATATGGAATATACATAAATAGCTAACTCCTAAATTATATTCTACTATCATGATATAAATGCTGGGATTAATCTGAGTGAAACAATGGCCAACCTAAAAAAACAGAAAGAAAATGAAAGAAAAATAATGAATGACTTTGAGAGTGAATGTGGAAGGAGACTTGCATGCGAATGAGACAAGAATGTGAGAGATGGAGCTGTCTGCCACTGACCAATGACTGCATGATGATGCAGTAACCCTAATTATCAGACAACTCATTTAGCCTGACAGAATGATTCACAGTCACTACAAATATATCTGCTGTATCCATGGTGAAACTCAATAACACTCACATACACACCAAAACTAAGTGCTGTGAGTGTCATAAACGTCTGTCTGCTACTATATTGATCGATACGGTATGTGTGCATATGTGCAAACAGACCACTGTTAAGTTTTCTTTTTACTATTTTCGACTTTCTTTAATACACAGAAACCCAAGGAAAACCCATAACTTCTATCCACAACTAACAAAAAAAGAAACAAGTTAAAACTTTTAATTCTGGAGCACCCTGGTAGCCGAATGTTTATTATACCACATAACTGCAACGTCCCTGGTTCACTTCCAGCCAGCCAGCTTTGTTGCATATCATACCCATCTCTCCCTCCTTGTCTGCCACTTCACCATCCAATAAAGGCAAAAATGCTTAAAAAAAACAAAGTTTTATATAAAAACTTTTAATTCTTCTATAATTTCTTAAAATTGCAACAATCTTAAGGACACGTAGCCTAATTATTCTATTTAGTTCAAAAATTGATCAAAATCTCAAGCAGCATGGGTATTAAGGTGTGACCATAAACCACAACTTCCCTGGTTTGCGTTCGCTTGTGAACCTTTGTTGCATGTCATTCACATCTCACTCTCCTTTTATTTTCTGTCATTGTTATACTGTTTGCATTATAGGCACAAATACCAAAAATGTAAGAAATTATCAAGATTTGAGGCAATAACACACATTACTGTCTAACTGTAAGGGCTCCCATAAATGTTTTCAACAATAGTTTTCTAATTGTCTTGAGAGATTAAATTGTGAGTCTGGGCAAAATGGAATGCATGAGCACAATCAAAATTTTAAAACTTTAAGGAAATATAAAATATATATAAATAATACCAGTATTTTAAATGCACATCTTTAAACTCCTACTTCTGCATCATTAAGTCTTGTATTGACACAGAGGAAAAGAAAATGCGACCTGTCTGTAAATTAATTGATATGTCTTGCAGAATTCAGGCTCACTCAAGAAAAAAGACTGCACTTTCCATTGGTTTTCATTAAAACACAAACATAGAAATTAATGTTGTAAAAAGCGTGAAAGATCATAAATTCATGCGTGTATTCTTAAGCCCGTGGCAACTCTGTTATGCTTGCTGTATCACTGGCAGTGATAGATATAAAATACCTAATTCTGTATTTTCCTTTATTTCTCCATCAAAGGGTTTGGGACTTCACAAGATTAAACTTCCGCTCTTTTGTCATTTTTCATTTATGTGTGAACAAATGATCAAAGACATTCATCAAAACAATCTGCTGCAACTGCTTAAATTTAACGATGATCTAATACACCATTACTTTTAATATATCAGTGAGATTTTCTTATGGCTGCTGCAAAACTAAAAAGTCTTTATAAAATTTATTTTTATTTATTTTGTTCCCATAAAAACATTTATAGTATTTTTTCAAACTACCATATTTTTCATGGCTTGCTTAAGTTGTAATAGATCAATACAGATATTAGTAGATCATGAATTCAGCGTAACTACAGAAGAATCAACACAGTTTGTCTTTATTGTACAACCTCAGCATAGTATTGCATTGCACATCACTATTTAATAAATGTACGCAAAAAATGGAAAACAGTTTATTTTCAAGATAACATAAAACCTACAAATATAGATTCAAAGGAGATGTCCTACTCTAAGTACTAAAAAATACTGATAATAAAGCAGCTTCCATTGATAGAAACATTGGTTTTTTCATACAATAAACTGTTTTATTTATTCAGCCTGTCAATCCAAATATATTCCATGTCTTGCTGTCTTGAGACAATGTTGGAAACTGGCATAATCTCTCAGACAAAAATCTGTGGCAGTGATAAAATGTCAGTCAAACATTTTAAAATGTCAAGCACATCGATATCAGACAAGGCGTAGGTGGAGGTCTGTTTGTGCCAGAGGGAGTATAACAGAGAGAACTTCAGGGATGGATTTTTCTGCTGCTGGAGACGCATCACACTGCCTTTTAACACTAAGCCTTGGCCTTAATGTCTGAAGAACAAAAAAGCAAAGGAAAGAAGCTGTATGATCCGGAGATAAAGAGCTGAGTGTTATTAACATTCCTCACCTTTTCTTCTGTTATTGCTTCAACATGCCCACTCTGTTATTTGATATAAATGCCATATTAATTAAAGGCATTTTATATATTACAATGAAAAAAATAGACTTGTTTTAATCTTGTATTTACAAAAATAAATATGAAAATGAAAATCTAAACCTTTAGCAGTATCAGAAAACATTAATAACTAGTCAGTCAGTGTCAATCACTTTAAAACCTAGCAAACAATCCAACATGGACCAATATATTAAAGATGAAATACCTGTGAGTTGAATTTTGATACAGTTGGACCACCGATTGTAGTATTGTGAGATATGTTATTGACATGTAAGGAGTTTAAAACAACCCATATTACAAAGTGATCAATATGATTGTTTTGTAATGTGCTAACTACTATAGGTTTTGGCAGAATTTATATGGTTATGTTGGGGGTAAAAATCATGGTTTGGGTGAAAAAAACAACGACAAAAAACGTTTGAAAAGGTTTGTTGACCCATCAGTCCACCACAACATCACACTGTTTCTGCCTCTACCTCTGATGCATGTCGGAGACCACAAGAGTAAGCCTACATTGTTTTAGGCCTTTGAACAAACAGTCAATGCTGTCATTTTTCTGGTGAGGACAGGTGTGCTTGCTCAGGTGTCTGAGAAACAGATTGACTCTCCCTCCTGCTTCTCTATTTTCTTCTTCATACACTTGAAATTTCATAGTTTGTTTCCACATTGCAGGCTTCTTCGGTTTGTCAGGAGAACTTCTTCAGAGAGGATTTGTAACTTTTCACATGACCTTCAGCAGCTAGGTCAAGATGCAATGTTTGCACAGTACCTGTTCCTCATTCTAAGGCTGGATTAGATTTTTTTTTCCTAGATGTTTTATTTTCAGTTTCTCCAATTCTCTGTCTTATACTGTACCTCCTCCTTCTCACGTGTGTCTTCTGCAGGATTCTGATCTCCTCCTTCTTCTCCTTTGTTGAAACAGGGCGTCCCTTTCGGCCCTCAACTTCTTTTGACAAGCTTTCTACATTGATTTCACCTCCTTTCTCGAGTTATTTTTCCTGCCTGGCAGCTCTGTTTTATACTTGTTGTTTGCTTTCATAATATGGAACTTTCATTTCTTCAACAAAGACCCTCATTCTCTTCTTCCTGGAGCTCTACTGCAAACCTGTTGTTGCTCTCCTATACAGCACCTATAGATCTTTTTGAAACTCTTCTCTGTATTTTTTTGTCTTGTTTTTGGCATGTGGGAGCTCTGTGGCAACCTTTAGGTATCCTTGCTGCGAAGCTCTGTCAGCTTTTTCAATTCTTCCTTGAGATTCCCCACCTCTTTCTACACACTTGTATTTCAAACTCATCTTGTGTTTCCACTTTTCCTCAATATCATTCCAGTCTTTCAGGCCTGTCTTCTTCTCATTTCCTAATCAAATGACTCTCATGCTGGAGCATATATTCCAGACAATATTTAAGTGCCTTGACCTTCCTCCAGGGATTTGGCTGTCTGTTTGTCTCACCTGTCCTGGTCTCTTTCTGGACCTCATTTCTCTTTTTGGCTTTTTTGCCTTTATTGGACAGTGGGCTGCAAAGAGGCAGACAGGAAACGGGTATGATGGCTATGACATGCAACAAAGGTCCCTGGCTGGAATCAAACCAGGGACGTTGTGGTTGTGAGGCATGCTCAGTAACCATTCAACTACCGGGCACTCCAGAAGCTCATTATTCAATTCATTTGCATTCTCTTTGTAGAGAGACTGCTTTCCTCTTATTCCTCCTGCTTGGTAACCAACTCCATTTCCTTATTTTCCTCAAAGGCGCTATGGTTTTTGGTACTCTGTAGTTTTAGCTTTTAATCTCCTTTTTTTCATCACCATCATTTCCTCTGTTCAGTCCTTGAGCCTCCTGGCCAACTTGTAGGCACCCAAGGAACTCATGCTGTAAGCCTTGTCCTTCATGTCCGCCATGTTTGGCTGGGTGATTCAGTCTCTAATAATTCTTTCTGAGGTTGTCATCTGTGGTGGTGTCTCTGATGAAAATCCTGTCTGCTTGCAGAGCAAAGCATGGAAGAATGCTGTTTTCCTCATCAATGTTTACATTTCACATTTTACATTCACATTTTCTGAAGTTTTCTTGTATAGTTTGTTTCACCACAGATTCTTATAGCCTCTCTAAATTTGGCTTGAATGAATTGAATAGTAAAAATGCATATATGATATCAAAGTTGAGTGTCTCATTAAGCATCCACAAAAATCTGAGTGAAAATATTAGATTAGAAAACCTAGTTCAAAAAACAGCTCATTTTGCTGTTTAAACCATTTCTCAAGACTGTGTAGACGTGGCAGATCACGTTTTGATTGACACTCACACTGGCTGCTGGGGGCTGGCTAATAGTGGCTAACAACTGGGTTTCCATGGTGTGGAGCCTTGCTTCTAACTCACTGAGCCTCGCCTCCAACACAGTAAATAAACTACATTTATTACATGTACCGTTATCATTAAAGGAGAGGAATAGCTAAACATAAGACAAACTGAGCAAGAGAGAGCAGGAGAGCAAGAGGGAAGCCACTGCTAATTGCTAACTAAACTGCTAAGCTAAAGTAACTAGCAGAGCTGAAAAGCGTGTAAATAACTGTGATAAGCGAGAAAGTTGCTAAATGAAGGAGCGGATGAAGGTGCTTGAGCAGAACTAGCGTAAATTTAAATTTACAGTGGGTAATTAGCTGCAGTAATGAAGAATATAGCAAAATTAATTGGGTTGAAATGCAGAAACGCTACCAATAACACAAAAACTACAGCAACTGGAAATGAAACAATATGCTTACTGCCACACGTCATGTCATTTGATTGGTTTTGCGGAATTAATTGGGTAATTTCTTTTCGTAATAAATGTCCAAGCATAACCACACCCAATTCAAACCCAGTATGATGAAAATTTACAAAAACAGTATTTCGAATTTGTACTGAAAATAATTTGTAATACTTTTTAGATGCTTACTATTATGTTACATAAGACCCTAAATTACATAGTTAGAGGGCTGTTGTGGATTTGGTTTCCCAGTGGCTTTAAGGGAAACACGAAAGGAAAACAGATAATTATAAATGTGATTTTGAATGTGGTTTTCTTACATGAGAAGCAAAACCTGAAAGTTACAGTTTCATTTTGGCTCCCTTTTGCTATGCATTTATTATTTAACCAGAGAAGTAATGTATGAATAGCATTAGCTAAAATGATAACTATTTTTTCATCATTTTGATGAGAAAACCTGCAAGCACAGATAAATAACATGTGATAGTTATAGATATGGAATATCATGTACCAACATCGGTGCAGAGATATGGCTTAACTAGGGTAAACATGTCTAACCATATTTCTGTACAGAGATGAAATTCATATCAATCCTATCATCTAACTTTGATACCAAACAAGCATATTTCCCAAAATGTCAGAGTTCCTTTAAGCTTTACAGAGTCTAATCTATCATCCAATCATATAAACCAGAAATATTAAGATCTTTGTTTTTTCTTACAGGAAGATCCTCTGATGGCTGTAAAGTATATTCATTCTACTATATTAGATTCAAACATGATGAACAGAAATATTATTCGTTACTCTATGAATAATCTGTCAACAATGGAAGCGTTTTTTTCAATGACACATCCATGAGTTCAAACATTTTCTCTTGCAAGGCTCTTTGATGGCAGGACGGTAAACCTCACTGCAAGTCACTGAAGATCAAAGGTATTCATTTCATGGTACCGCTTCTTCACTTACAGAAATGACATTTTAAGGGATATAGCCATCTCTATTTTGAAAAGTTTGACTTTGTAGATGATTGGGAGGAAAGATAGTGTAATGCATGATGAAAGATGAAATATGATGATTTTAAAATATCCCCCAGTAAACCACCAGCTGTTACTGTTGTGCCCTGTTGTTGTAACTAAAGGATTTAATTTTTTTTTTAAAAGTCTTTTAAAGTCTCTCTGGCTTCTGTAATTACAAACAAACTCAGAGCTCATCCTGATGCTCCTAAGTGTGTCATAATAAGCAATGCACATCAGATAATATCAAATACAGTACACGTATTGGTCTCAAGAAAACTTTCCAGTGTGAAGAGTTTTATTATTCACAGGAGGTTGCTGTGTGTTTTTATGTTGGTGATCTTTCTGATCTTGTGTCCCAGCTGGCTTCTGCTTTGTCACTGTAAGTCCTCCCTGACCTCTAACAACCTGCCTGTCAAAAAAACCCAACAAAAAAACAAAACAAAAAAAACACAACACAACATAGTTGGATAACATACTCTGCTGCATTCCCAATGAAAGAAGATTTGGCTAATGGATTCTATATTTAAGAGGCACTTTTTCTGTTTGATTGTTGTTTATCTCAGTATAAAATAAAAGTCTGAGGTATTTAATTACCTCTCCAATATGAATTATTTCTATTGATATTTTCACCCTTCTTCAGACAATGGACATGGTTCAAATATGGTCAGTGTGTACATTGACTGTCAGTGGAAAAAGACTGAGCCTGCAATAACAAACAATGTATACTTTACATTACTGCACACCATAATCTAAGAGTATAGCATCAAACTGCTGAGCTTGTAGATTTACATTGATTTCTTTCCCTCCAGGGAGCCTGCATTTTCCATCCATTTCAATACATCCCTACACTATACCAACTTGCAGGGCCTTCAAACGTACTTGATGAAGGTAATTTATCATTGTGAAACAGTTGTGACCTTTAGTTTAGTTTTTATTATTTATTTTTTTTACATTATCAATGAGTAGTGATGCAGTTAGAAGCATTGGCAGCTCTGGAAGCTCTGTCTGCTAGTGTGTTGACCACACTCTGTGCAGAAAGGCATTGTTAAAGTACACATAACCTTATTTTAATAAAAAAATTCCAAATATGCCAACAATTCATGTGAGATATGGGGAGAAATGTGTAAAATGTTGCTCAAAATATTTAGGGTTTTCTTTTTGTTGAATAAAGAAAAATGAAAAGATATGATTATATATTTTTAAGGTTTCCAAACATCGCTTAGCCAATAAGAGATGAAGACTGGAACCACCGTATCTGCTTTAGAATAATTTTCAACTGGTATATTGTTCTCAAGTATATTGGTATCTCATATTTAAAACAAACACCAATAGAATCACCAGCAAATGGCAAATGCAGGGTGGCAGAGTGCAAAACTACTTTTGGTCAGTTACCTTTTTCAGTAAAAGGGATACATGTTTGGAGTGCTCTACCACCAGAAATAAAAACACAAACTGACCTGAAAACATTTAATGAAAAGGTGAAACACTGGCTGAAAAAAACAAACAAACCTGTGATCATTGATCACATGCACATGTACACACAGACAAACATACATACATACTCATGAAGACTACATGCATGCATGCACACGGACAAACACACCTATAAACATTTGGCACATATATTGTCCTGAATAAGGGAACATACACACGTGTACACATACACTTACGCAACACATGTAAAATGATTGTAATGTGATGTAAATATTGTAATTTGTGTATGATCATGTCACATATATGAGAATGTCACTATTTATTGTGTGCTCAATTTAACTAATGTACTTTTGGTAATGATGATATGTTATGACCATTTTTAAGTAGAAAAGCCTAAGCAGGGACAGGGGTCACAAATTAGCCTTGTCTAGAAATCCTATATGCAACATATCTGTACCATTTTATTGTAACTTGTTACAATGTTTTTTGCATTGTCACTGACAAATAAACTAATAAAAAAGTGAATTAATTCCACTGAACTGTGTAATAACCTGGCTGCAGCTCTGACCAATAAAAAGAGGGATCTTTTAAAGCAAGCATCAGTATCTCATGTCATATTGCATGCACTACCTGGCAGTGTCTTGTTATTTTTGTATGTGTTTTTTTTTTCCAAGGAGTTAACTGTCGAGGTCACTGACTACTCCACCCCTGAGGACGCCAGCTCTGCAAGAGCTCAAGTGGATGACAAAGTCTTGAACAACCACAGCGTTCCTGCTCTAAGTTACCTGTTTATAGACTTAACCATCACCAAGGTGTTTGTCTAGGAAGTGTCTGATTCACTTCACTGACTGAGGCTGAGTTGAATATTCCCTCAGTGTAGCTTGTTGCATGGACAAACGCAGCGTCAGTCACGGTCAATTTTCATCCCAGTTTTTGGGTTGGACTTCAGCTGTTTACTCAGATTCAGTGTGCTTCTGTCCTGGCAATACAAACAACAAGAACAAATATGTGTAGTTGTGTCAGGCAGTCTGTTTGGACAGCATGGTATAAATGTGGCTTTACACCCACACACTTCCAAACAATTGCCTGTCTGTCCACTACAAGTGACATCTTATCTGTCAAGCGGTCAATGAAGCTGGGAGATAGTGATAGCAGGGACAGACAGGAAACGGCGTATTGATAGACCTACCACCACATGGTAGACCTGTGGAGAATCAATGGCATTGATCCCAGCATTGCTGTACAGACCAGGAAGTATATGGAAGAATCAAGAACTGTACCAATATACTGCTTGCCTGCCAAAACATAATTGCCAGCTTATTTATTATTATTATTAAGTGCTCTATAAACTGATTAGAGCAGTTGTTCATAATTCTGTTGGTCTTTTTTACTGTTGTAAGAAAGCAGTAATGGCTCCTTTTGGTTGTGAAAACTTTGGTTAATGCTTTAGATTACATCCCTCAAATGAAATATAATAATGAATAACATAAATATTACCAATGAAATACCTAGTGGGTTCCTGCCAGTAGGTACAAGGGAAGAAATGTTTAAGTTCTTTTTTCATTACAGATTACATATTAAATAACCGCCTCTCTGATCTGAACCCAAATGGTTTTTGTTATTGGATTCCTTTGCTAGTCCTGGATTGGGAATAATAAACACTTGCTTTCTTGCTCATGAATCATTTATGTATGCTTTTCAAAAAAAAATGAAAGCTGACATTATTTCTGAGTGATGAATATCTTGCCACATCAGTTTTGATCATCAGATGGATCTTGTATTGTATCCCAAAACTACATGAATGTTCCCCAGTATTTTATCATCCTTTTAAAAACATACACATAACTTTTTTTTATAGCAATACAGTAGCTATAGTAATATAAGTTATATTAAATATGTAAATACTTACAATGTAAATTTTTAAAAGTCCTCTCTTAAACATAAACTTGTTAGGCTAGTGCTTATTTCCCAAAGTTTTCTATCTTCTGTACTGACAGGGATATGTACCTGGTAAGTGATTTTTTTGAAACCTCATAATTAAGATGTAATTTGTCGGCTGTAATCTTAAATGTTACCAAGATTTGCTGTTTATTTTTATTCCTGTCTTTAAGAATTTTGTGGGCGAAGTACTGTAGGCCACAAGTACGTTAAAAACACATCTCTTTGATGTTTTCCATCTATTACCATCAGAAGCCTTTCTTTGGGATGGTGTTTCACTACAAAGTACCTGATTCTACTAAAGTGAAATGATAATTCTGAAAATTAAAATAGAATAACAGCTAAATATTAAAGGGGAAGTCAAAGGCTCACTTAGGTTGTTGGCATTCATCCATGAAGTTGGTCAAGGAGTAAGTACCAAAGCACAGAGGCTTAATCCAGGAGGTATAAGGCTGCAGAAATCTCACACCTACTGTATCAGCAATTCAGTGCTCTGACAGGTTTACTGTTTCTTCTTCATCTCCAAGCTTACTGCGATAAGAAGGAATCCCTCGCAACCTCTGCTAGATTGATTGTCCAGAGTAAGCAGAAATTTGATCTATAAAATGTCCCCAATGAAACACAGCTCAGTGACAGCGAGTGAAGTCATGGGAGTGGCAAAGTGTTTCAGGCAACTGAAAGAGATGTACCAAGAACATTAGACAAGGGATACCCTAGTGTGACATACTCATCAAATCTAAGCTGGACGAACTGCAGGAAGTCAATGGGGAATTGAATGTCTGAGCTTCTCTTCCTCTCTCTTGTTGCCATTTTGTTTGCTTGAGTCACAAACATCTAAAAATAACATATTGATGAAAAAGTAAGAGATGCCTACTGC
Source organism: Thunnus albacares (assembly GCF_914725855.1). NCBI lineage: Eukaryota > Metazoa > Chordata > Actinopteri > Scombriformes > Scombridae > Thunnus > Thunnus albacares. The sequence continues at coordinate 21,634,397 of NC_058106.1, forward strand.
TGTTAATTTTAGCAAGTCTACAGCGGCATGAGCAGCTCTTTGAGACTATACCTAGGCAGAGTGGTGCTTTGATCACGTCAGAATGATCACAATGCTAACATGCTCATGTTCACCAGGTAATATTTTTCATGTTCACCATCTTAGTTTAGTGTGTTCTTCTCTAATTAGCACTACACAATACAGCTGAGGTTGATGGGAATGTCACTAGTTTTGCAGGTATTTGGTCACAAACAAAAATATCGGACAAAGTAAAATTTTGAGCTGCTAATGGCACCAGAGGAAAAGTCAGGGGACTGAGGTCATTGGGATTTATCCATGTGCACCATGTCTGCCAAATTTCATAGCAATTCAAGTTCTTGAGATGCAGCATTTCAGTCTGGACTAAAGTGTTGGATTGGCCAAGTGACACTGTTGAGCCATGCTGCTAGTGTGGCTCAAAAGTTTAGTTTAAAACATTTAATTTAATTCTGTGCTTATCATAAGCATTATTGGCCCATTTGAAACACCCCGAGTGGAGAAAATCAGGTGAGTATACAATGTGTTGATGATTGGTGAGTAGTAATCTCTTGGGAAAACTGATTAAAACACACTCTGAAGAGCAGGACCAATATCAATCTATGCCGGCTGTTCAAAAACAGATTCGGAGGGATTTAACTCACCTGCCAAAAACACTGGTCAGCCAACTCTGTTTGACTGGTTTACTCTGTCTCTCAACTCTTCTTAAAACCAACTAGGACTTCCTGTATAGAATAGAGTAGGCTTTGTCTACAGTGCATCAATCACGTCACAGTGTTTGTGCAGCAGTGGCAATACTGCACATTAACATTTATAGCATACATACCACCATGGGTAAAGAGAAACTGAGACTTGTTTGATGACGCAAAGCATATTCTTTTCTCCTTATGGCCCCAAGATAATCTATAATTAAGATGGTGACTCCGATCCCTTCACTCCCATAAGAACATTTTGTGCTTGTAAAACAGTGAGGCATTTACAACATGACTCTGGCAATGAGTGTTAATGTGTGATGGTAAAGAGACAATGGCGTTAGATCACAACAGACAGACAGTCCCATATGAAGCTTTGACTTTTTCCACACATACACATGGGCAAACATTTAATGGACCAACAGAACCATTATAAAGCTCCTAATGGACTCTAAACTGTTTCTGTGCATCACCCACTCATCCCCAGATAATTTATGGCTTTTAGCGTTATGAATCAGCATTCATTATTATTATCAGTATTAATTTTTAAGCTTAAAAGAAAGGGTTAAGTTTCCATTGAAGAAATGGCCCAGCTTAATAAAAAACATGCTGGAGGGATTAATTAAACAAACATCTTAATACCAGCAATCTCATCTCTCTACAGTGTCTTTTACAATCCAGTTTATATTATCACAGCAAGATTAATATTCAGACATAAAAGTAAAACACTCTTCCATTATCTAACCTCCTTTTATTTCTCAAATTACACAGCACATCTTTGACAGTTTTCTGTATTATAAAGTTGCATGAGGGAAAATCTATTTAGCTATTTCCTGCACTCAGCTGGTCTCCTTCAAAAAATCGAAAGGACACGAGCCACACAGCACACATTGCATTCTAGAAAAATATTGCCTCTATAGTTTCAGTCAATAACACCACATGATACCTTCTGCAGATGCACACGTAAGATCCCTCTACAACTGGAGCACAACCCCATTAACACATATGCACAAGATGTGGTTGTGGGTCTGAGCGAGGACAGCTTTTTTTTGGGTTGAGTCTACTTCCATTCTTGAATTCCCTTTAAACTCACTATAAACATGATAAAATGCTGAATTATAATGACAATGAAGCATTAATATTGCAAGTGTCATTAAGGACTATTTTTGCATTGGGTCTGTGCCACCCAGCAACCAACTGCCAGCTGCGCTACTGACCGACAAACTCATAAGAATACTGTTGAACTGGCTATTGGCTAAAGGTTAGCATTGATACTAATTTAATACCATTCAATGAAGAATTCATTCATTCTTGGCTTAAATGCTCCAAGAAATACATCACTGGTTTGATAACTCAGGCTTTCATATACTCATTTAATTAAATATACATGCATGCAGTCAAAATGTAAGGTGAATCCTTAGAGTACAGAAAATATAAAATGACTGAAATTATCTGCCTCTGATATTAGATTGCAGAATTTTAAATTTAACAGAAGTAGAAATTGAAAAATAAAAGTCTGAGTGAAACTACTCTGCAATAACAGATTCTTTGGTCACTTTGGGAGAGATTGACATCACTGTTTAAGTTGATACTGCAAACAGTTGCCACATCCAGCAGATATGGAGCACGTTGGCTTTCATTTGGAGTTGTGTCTCTGGACACCTGATAAATGAAAGTCCAGTGTTTACTCTCCTTTTGGCTCTGTTTTTGAAATATCTGGCAACCTTAGCTGCTACATGCCTCAAGCTAGTCGCTAACTTTGACTGTTAGCGGTTTGGTGCTTTTGGTGTCATTGTTGTAGAACTTTTGCCGAATACAGCTAAATGCTGAAATGATGCCAGTGAGAGTGAGGCAAAACAGTAGTGAGGGCCTGTAAACCGAAACAATGAGCTGAAAGACGTTAAAATGATCCGTAGACCTGATAGGAACTGCAGATTCAGTTGCTAATTCTCTTAGTTTATCGCTAAGCAGACTCATTTTACATACAAGTAGTAGAAGTATGCTATCCATTGTTAATATAAAAGTATTGATTACACCTGCTTTAAAACTGTACATATATTTGCAAAATTTGGTTTGATCATACTGAATAAAGTTGAATTTTGAAGTTTGTTCCTGACCCTGGAAACAGCAGTTTATGTAACAATCTTATGTTATAGTTAATGTGATATAATCAAAAGCTCCAGAACAGCCACTAAATGGATTTGAAGTGGGATTATTTTCTCAACTGAACCATGAAACATAACTTTTAAGACAACACAGGCAAGAAGTCCTTACAGCACTCAGGAAAAAATGGGAATTTGAATATGACAACTGGGCAAATGCCATCTGCTGATGAAGATCATTAGATATGATTGAAAGCCCCCGAACAACTACCAAATTGACCTCTAGGTAAGATTGTTTTGCCAAACTGATACTCAGTTGAAAGCTCTCCTCCTCATTTTAATTTTAGCTTTGTGTCTTTTTAGCCAAAATGAAAACAAAGTGTCTAGAGGAGCCTGTTTAAATGATTTTGAGGATCACTTAAGACTCTATGAAAAGCAGTAATGACTCATCATGGTTGCAAAACCTGTCAATTATGTTTTGTAGCAGCAACTGTTTGCATCTCCTGTGAGCGAGAGAGAGCAATTGTGCTTAATAGAAACACAATTATGTGGTCTGTTCCCCAGAGAAATAGTGACGTGTATTTATCCACTTTGTCAGTTCTGATAGATGGCACCTCTGTCATTGGTTTGCAGTTAGAGGGAGATACCAGTCAGTAGCCATTAAAACAAAATGTCTTGTTCTGAAGTTCCCCTCATACATTTCTCAGGGACATTATAGGGAAGAAATGTCAGCAATGCATTACTCCTACAATGGATGTGCTTGGTGAGGACAGACTGCTCTGTCTTGTGGACAGCACTAAATAAATATTAGTCACCTTCTGGTGGGAACCATTTGTCTCGCAAATGTTTTGCTGATTGTTAGTTTTAGAGAGAGAGAGTGCAGCAATGACAACACCTGTCCAACATTCATCAGTCCACTGACAAAGACAAACAAATGAAATACATATATGTAAATCTATATAAATATAACCCCATTTAATGCTCATTCTGTCTTCTCTGAATGCAGCTTGCAGTCTTCTCCCTCTTATCCCCACAAGGCTGATGCCATGACATGATTACCTACTTTGTTGCGGGCCATCAGTAAAACACTCTGTACCAAATCTTTTAAATAGTCTTACCACAGAGAACACAGCATATGCTGCATTTGGCTAATATAGGAACTGCAACCGTAAATAATTACCCCAATACAGACCTGCTCAATGGAGTGATGGTCTGGTAACATTGGAGGGATGTGAACTATTACATTAAATATGTATTATGAAATATATTGTATTATTATTATGGGAGTAGTAGTATAAGAAGTAGTGAAATTGGTATTCTCTTTAATTTCCATTCTATATATTTCATAGCATTGTATTATTACCGTATAGTGTGTTTATTACATATGGCACATACAGCATATATAACACTATACTTTACTATATTATCATGTGTATTTATATATATTAGTCATACATATACCTGTATACTTATGCAATTCACTTATATAGTCTATATTGTAACATATATATTGTATATAGCTATTTTAATGATATCTCTCTCATTCCTTATGTTATTTTTATTTATTTCATTAAAATAGTCCTGTTTTATTACCTTTTAGTCTGTCTCTGTGCTGTGGTAACATGTGAAATTTCCCCCCAGGATCAATAAAATCGTATCTTAATATTCTTGCGTTGCTCTACTTTGGTTCAACAGAATATCCTATGAACCTGTTGTAAAAGATTAAAAACAAAATTCTGAGACCAGCGGTGAAATCTCTACCATACAATAAGTGACAATGGAGGAAAAGAGAATGCAGTCATAATTTTAATCAAAAAAGGTCAGCAGAACAATGAAGAACCTTTGCCCATACTCATAATAATGTCCAATTACATCCTCGCCATTCAGACCAAGATCAAGCCCCGTCTTTAATCGGCTTTTCCTCTTTATGTGCTCGGATGGAGACTGGGCATAGATCATTTTTCCCACTTTATTACATTACAATTATCTATGTTTTTAGCTCCTCATTTATAATAAGATCTATAAATAGTCATCTAAATTCAGTGTAGCCAAACCAGTGATCAAATTGAGAAATTATTATTTGCTTTATCGCCTATGATCATCTAACCAGTTAAATTTGTGAATGTGAACAATCACACAGATTTCTGGCATAGAGGTTTATTTTCTTTCTCTCTCTTTTGGATCTTGTATATCATGATGTCTTCTGTCTTTCCTGTCACACTGATGATTTTACAACACAGGAACTAATTCCAGATAAAAATGATGCAGGTATCTGGCGGGATGTTTGCCTGTAATTTGATTTTTAACCATATTTTGCTTCATAATGACCAAAAATTGTATATTTGATGTCAGAAAATTCCTCTGTACAAAACCACAATCACCAGTTTATTTTTTTTCTCCTCCTTTTCCTCTGACAACGATGGCAGAAAATAAATGCACAATTAGAACTCAAAACATCAACTATCCCATGTCACAACATAAAATCCAGTTAATGTTCAGTTCAAGGTTGCGGTTATTGAAGTAAACCACAAATATGTCAGAGGGGTTTGATAGACTCAAATGTTTCCTGCACCGGGGGCATTTTCTCCCTCAGGTCTGATCAAGAAAGGTGACTTTTTCCTTTTCTTGTGATTTTATCTTCTGTTGTGACATTTTCAGTGACAGAAATAACCCCCAACTAGACATAAAAGAGGACTCGTTACACTGATTTGAGTGAAGCTTTTGCCAAAACATTTTTCCCGTATGAGCAACATTTTGTTTGTTGTTTTAATCAAGGACACTATGACATGTGGACACGTGTGTGTAACTTGATTACAAGGCCAAAGCTGTAACAAATAAACATGCAGCACCAAAAAAGGTTTAATTTTAAGTCAAAATGCACGGATCTCTTGAGCCATGTTAACAATAAATGCTTTGCAACTTATTTTTGTTTTTTTGTGCTTTATCTAAAGCATCCTTATCATTATTCACCTGAAAGCCATCTGAACTCTGTATTTGACATTTCTTCAATACTTCAAGCTATTGCTGCACTCCTTCTAAGGTTTCTTTTTTTTTAACCAATATGGTTTGGATTGATAAATACAGATAAAACTACTGTGTTATTCAAATTATGTCCACTTCCTTTTCTTTATAGCATATTAAATAAATTTACTGTACATTGCTAGCAAAGGGATTCTGATGCTGAATAAGACTGTTTGTAAAAACTAATTGTAAAATAGTCACTTGTTGTGAAAAGGAATCTCCTGATCTCCATCCAGTATAGATATTAGTGTCTGTTTCCCTGCAGTGGAGCCATGCAGGCTGAGCATTGAACAAAATTAAGTCCATTTATCTCCCACGGAGACAGTGAGCCACTGGAGGCTGTAAAGTGGTAACTTTGTTCACTTATTCAAAAACAGTGATAATGGATGTCAACACATTAGTTTTTTTTTAAAAAAATCTATTAAATTCTCTCACCAATATAAATTAAGTAACAGCATGAAGAAACACCTAATACTATATAAATACTAAAAATACAGAATACAACCACTCAATTGTGATGTCACCACCAACACGGAGGGGGAAAAGCATTAATGCATTTCACAATCAATCCTGTTTAAAAGCATCAATTCACTGAGGGCATTAAGGTGTCTTTTAAAGTGTGGCTTAAGGTATTGATTAGGTTGATTGATTGATAGAGAAAGAGAGCAATGACTGAAATGTAATCACAACTTCTTGAGTCATCTGTAATGTAAAGCTGGTTATATGATCTGTCTATTTGACAGCTGTCTATCAACACCTGCTAAAATCATTCAGTCCATATGTTACTCTGGTGAGTACAATGTTAGTAATGACTTGAGATGATGGCTGATGTGCATTGTAGTAATTCACTGCTTCCATCATATTGGCTCAAATCAGTTAAAAAGCACATTTAATCTCATTTTATTCTACTTGAATTTACTTTATTTTACTGTTTATTGTGTTTCTAATGTTGTTCTAAATTCTTCACCCCGTAAAGCACTTTGAAAAGCCTCAGTATGTAAGAATAAAGTTGGCTTGACTGGAACATGACATTACATTTAACAGTGAATTTCAGTTCATTAAAATTACTGATGATGCAACATTGAGACATGTCAACAATGAAAAATTGTCAACAAGGAAAGAGAGGAGGTCATTAAAGACATCTCCCATCTATTGAAATGAATCAATAACGTGGACAGTGTGTCAATAAAATCCTATTCTCAGTTCAATGAGATGTCACATGTGAATGCAAGCAAGAGATTATAATTAAGATTACAAAAAAATAAACATCAGGGCAAGAGGGAGGCGGAGGATCTCAAAAAACATCACAGATCAATAGGCAACAGACTTTAGAAAAACACCTCATATGCTGATGCAAAATCAGGAGAGAGTTTAGGGCTTAAATGACATCAGTAATCAATAAAAAACTGTCTCCTGAATCCAGTGTGATAACTGACATTTCACCTCAACAGTAGAAAAAATACATGCACAGAATCTGATAAATGAGCAAATCAGAGAACCTGGTGAGAGTTTTTTTTTTTAGTTAAATGGCATCACCAATCAATGAGAAATCTTCACAAATCTAATTTAAATGCATCTCGGTGTTGTATTTGGATTACTCACTTGTGTAATCCTGGCTTTTGTCGTTGTAGATATACTTGGTTTCAATAAAGTTCTTGCATCACAATGTGACCTCAGGGTCAATACAGGCCATAAAGAGGAGAGGTTATAACCAGCATGAAACTTAAAAATATTTGTTCAGACTGACACTTAAATCAACCTGCCTAAATAATATATTTGATGTTACACACCCGTCTGTGTGAAATGTCAAACAATTTATTCAGTTTATCTTTAGAAAGGAATCAAATTTCTTGCTGGTTCTGGCTGGTTTGTCCTGAATCACAGATGCGCGCTGCCCTTTATGTTTGGATGAAAGTCCCATAATGGCATTTTAGGCCATAACAGATGTCATTTTCTGATAAGACTGCACACTGTTATGACCTCCGTATTTTGGAGTTGACTCACAACATAGACGTATAATTTTGTCTCTTGACAGGTAATATCAAGTCTGTGTCTAAAGACAGAGTTTAACTAGTCTGCTGTAGAAATAGCTATACTACAAATTTATTACTGCCATTTATTGAGTTTGTGACCTGATACTTGTTTAGTTCTATTTCTAATCTGCTTTGTTTTAATCTACAATGTCTGCAGTCGAGCTTGAGAGTGCTATCGGTGGAGAAACTGGTATTTCTTTCTCTTCAATGATGAATTTGCTCCTGCATTGCTGTCAAATGCCAATGTAAAATGGAGAGTACAGAACAAAGCTATTTCTGTGTTATTCAAAGGACCTGACACTGGTGACATTTTATGTGGCTGAAAGATGAACTAATCCCCAGTGTAGCTGGAAATGTCTTAAAACAAGGTCACACAGTCTCTCACTTATCTGTGGAAATGAGAAAAATCAATAACCAAATACTGTCTAGAAGATAAAAGATATAACCAATAGTTGTTGGGTTTTTTTTTTCAAAATCAGCATTTCAGTTTTTTTTTCATTAATTTGTCACAGCATGAATCAATGTAACTCCAGACAATTTTGAACCAAATGCAGTTCAATACGAGGTCACATAAATGTGCAACATTTCAGTGAAAATCCTGCATTACAGTTTATTCAGTAAAGCCTAAATGTTCATCTGCACTACTGACTCACTGTTCCATTTAATGCAGACTCCCACGATTAGCACAAGTGTCTACACAAGCCCATTTAACCTGGTTACCATGTAATTGCTAATCATCATCATGGGCCACAAAATCAGCCATGTCTCTAAAGACTTATTGTTGCCTTCGTCTTACATTAGCTGCATCCTCTAACGATCCCAAAGCAGCGATTGTATTACACACGGATATTACAAATTAGTGCTATAACGTCTTTCTTTTCATTCAGCAGATGAGTTATTCTTGTAACATGTATGGCTTGTTGACATCTGCCAGCATTGGTAGAATCACAAACAAGAAGAGTCAAAGAGAGAAACTGTCCCTTTCTGCTTATGGTTTGTATTATACTTTCATTTGTGTTGTTCAGAGGCTCGCTATGCTTCACTGATTCATACACCTGTATCTTCATGTTGCTGCCTACATAGATGACATCATTATCAATAGCAGTTGTTTTGGCCCATAACCATTTAATACCAAGTATTTTCTAATCAGCACTCTGTCATAAGCTGTACATGTGTAGAGTGGTAAATGGTTCAAGAATGTTCATCCTTTGTTAGGGTTTCTTATTTGATTACCTATACAAAGACAGAGACCTTCAGGCTGACCATTATTTTCTTATTATCATTATTATTGGCATTTGCAGAAGGAAAAAAAAAAAAGAAATAATCGAAAAGAGAGTTATTAATACATTTATACCAATTAAATATATTTGACATGTGCCACAAAACATGTCACAAAGACCCTAGATTAAGTTTAAAATCCCTGAAAACCAATTTCCTTAATCAGCTTCTTACTATGAGAGATGAGATCCTACATGAACAAACTATTTTCTGTTTGTTTGTCAAACTTAGAACAGTTTTGGTTGTTTTGCATGAGATGTTTCTGTATTTGAATTAGTATACCTGCATCTGATCAAACCACATCCACACAGTCCTGATGAAGCAGATTAGCTGGGTTTTTGAGTGTTAAATTGCAGAATTTTAAATGTGATTGTTACTCATGTAGTTAGACTATTTCATGTAATAGGAACACAGTTTTTAGGGGGTTTGAAGCTGAAATCCATAATTTCTCAAACATTGTTGGCTTCTATTAAAGCAGCATTGGATGACATAGATTGGTGATGTAAAAGTATGTTTTTCACAACTTCCTGTGCTTTGGTTTGAACACAATGTATTTGTATTGTCATTCAGAAAATTAGCAAGCTGCTACCCTGAACAATGAGACTGAATAGCAGGCAACACATAGACACCACAGTAGATGTGTCAGCCTAACAACACTCGACCAAGCAGATGGCATAAAATGAAGATCATTTTGAATCTAAAACAGTTATGGATTTCAGCTTTAACAAACATCAGTCTTGTATTCTTCTGACCTCCTGCTGCCTTTTATCTTCAAGAATGACGTCTCAAACACAGACAGGCCTGCTGACTGTTTTGCTCCATCTGTTACTGGTTTACAGAAGTTCAATTTCAACTTAGCCCTGGGACACACTGGGAGGTGGAGGAGAACGGGGGATGCTGAAATTCAGTGGTTGAAGTTGTGCAGTTGTGGAGGGAGATTCATGGGACTGAGGAACAAGGACTACTGCGGAGAGCAAAGAACAGTCGAGCTGGTCAACAAGGCACACTGGATCCTAATTAAGTTACCATATCTGTGGGTGTCAGAGGCATAGACAGAGAAGCCTGGGACTGAGGAACAAAATTAGTGAGCTAAATCTGAATGTCCTGTAGTCAGAAAAGGCTGAAGAGGCTGTATTTCCTTCTTTACCTTTTTCACAGCACACATTTCACTTGTCAAGGTAGGAAAAACACAGGTGTTACTAATAACATTAAAAATGGCTCTGCTATATTTAAGTGTCAGTGTGACAGTGAGGCAGCATGCACAATACCAGGACCTGGAAACCAAAACAACTAAATGGAATTTAGCCTTCATTCATTTTTATTATTTACAGTTGTGCTTTTTTATTGTGACATGTCAAAATGTCTTTCATGGGAAAAAAAATGATATCTGCATATTTAGAGATAGAAGGTTAAACTTTCTGCTGGCTGCTTGTGATTGTTGTGGACAATTTACTAGCAGATTATACTGGTTTTTAATTTCCTCCAATATTATGATGAGGAAATATACTGAAATGCCCACGTTATGGGAAACCTCATATTGAATGCTGATAGTGAGGGTTATTTCGTTTCCTCACAAGCAGTGACAATGACAAAGTTGAATCACAGAATGAATGTGAAAATGAATGTGCATGTGTGTGTGTGTGTGTGTGTGTGTGTGTGAGAGAGAGAGAGAGAGAGAGAGAGAGAGAGAGAGAGAGAGAAAGAGAGAGAGAGAGAGAGAGAAAGAGGAGAGAAAATGAACCTGAAAGTGAGTCCGCAAGGGAGCAGGAGAGTGAGATAGTGAGACACAATGCAAGAGAGTGATATGACATTGCTAAATTCTCCTGGGGGTCAATTTAACTCAAATAAAAATCACAACCACCGTCAGCCTCTCAGAGCTGTGTGAATCTATAGTTGACTCATCTATTGGTATGTTTCAAAGCTTTCTACATGCACAATCAACCAAGGATGCTGAGAAAGCTGCTGGTAACTTGGAACATGGCATCATTTCAAAACGAACATTGTAATGGTAGCAATGTATAGTTGTCAAGTACATTTTCCTTTTTGTAATGTGCTGCATATGTAACACAGTGCAACCTGAGGGTGCTTGTCACAAAAGCGCCTTTATTTATTTGGAATGGATTCTCAGCTCGACTTCATTCTTCAAAGTGTGTTTGTGTATCTATACATGCATGTGCTGTACTGTATATATGCACAGAGTGAGTGGGGGATAGAAAGCATGCGAGAGACAACATCAGAGGAGCTGGCTGGAAGCATTTCAAAGGTGTGTTCTGTTCCCTCAGGGGAAGGAGGAGACAGCTAATTACCACTGAGATTTCCCATTCTCCATCTCTTATTAGTCATTTCCTCATTACAGGCAGGCGTCAGGCAACCAGCCAGAGAATAAAACCAACGAGTCCTCTGTCCTTCTTGTTTTTATGGCACCTCCAGCAAGACCTTGCAGTTGTACCAGTGTTAGGGAAGCCCAGCTGAGTTTAAAGGTAATCTGATAATGTAAAGGCAATGAGCTGATTCCACTAAACAACAGCACCTCGTCCCAGGGTGCAAGCCTGCTGTTGATTTTATTGCCAGTGAATGTTAAGTGGTGGTGAGCGTTCTTTAATTGTGGCCATAAATCAGTCGACCAGGCACAAAAAAGGGTTATAAGAGAGAGAGAAAGCGAGGGAGAGACTGTCTCTATTGAACACAGAGCTCACCTGAGGCACACAGGCCCGCTGGACATTCATTGGCCTTGTGAAGGACAGCAGACATCACAATCGAAACCTCCTGTTTTTCATAATAATGTGCGGACGGCCTCCTCCCAGAATCCTCACCACATCTTGCATCTTTGTCCCTGAATCTGACAAAAATGAAGGTCTACATCTCCCCACAAGTAGGTGTCACCATGGAAACAACGGTTATTCAGTGCGCTCAACAATAGCCGTTAAATGAAAGGAGCTGTCTGATGGAATTAAAGAGTAGGCTCGGTCCCTCTTTTTCGTGCACTAAGTACTTACAGCATCACCAGCCAAACCACACAGGGCAAATATGTACACAATACCCTACATTTCATCAAGCACCTCAGTATCGTTCTTTCATTTCTATTTATCCTTCCTGAAAAACATTGTGCAGTGAGAAAATGTTTTGTGAGCTGATCACTGAAATGTTTGCTCAGAGGAGGCGGAATGATTTAAAAACATCTATATACACACATACACATACACACACACACATATATTCACATTCAATTACAGAATATGTCATTTTTGACAAAATAATTACAACAATAACAGAGCACAGAGATTGCTTCATTTAAATCGTGAGATTTATTTACCTAACTGCAAGACAGAGAGCGTAAACTACAAGAACAGAGGTTTGTGCAAATGCAGGCTTGCATATTAGCATATCATAAAATCCAAAGGAATGACTGCACAGCACAGCTTAACAATAAAAGTAAGCATGCAATAAATCCCTTTTTTTCCTTTTGAAATAATCAAATATTTACTAATGATGCATGGGTTGCTTCTTACCCACACGGCCTGCAGTTATACAAGTTGCATATTAGGGTTATGGGCTGTAAACCTTGTTCTGATTAACAGTGGGTGGGTGAAATAGAGGGAGAGAGTATGGGAAATTTCAAATACATCAGCATGGTGCGAAACCTATGACTTGTTAATTTTGTCTGACAATGGCGCAAGTACAGATAAGGGTAAATTAGCAGCTCAGTGGATTCTCCCCAGATTCTTTTAATCCACTGTGCAAGATGGCCGCATGAACTGTGGTCTTATTGTCTTCAGTGTTTCAGTTCACTGTTGTTTGCACCACTATGGCACAAATGATGGGTTCCCATTAAGACATGAGGGTAGATTTTTCAAGCTGTTCGGAGCTTAGACAACACCACATGGCACCACATACTTGGGTTCAGCTCTTGAACACAAACAATGATATTCTTTGAATACTGTCTATACATGATTGGTTGTAATGATCTGTCAATCAACTTAAATTAATTAAAGATAGCCGAGAGCAAATATAATTCACCCTTTTTAACTTTTAACTTAATGAACACTATACAAGATAAATAATTTAAAATAATTTTATGAGGCCATGAGAGCTTGTTTGGGGTAATTCTGGTGAGGCATTAAAGACCTCTGCATCACTGTTTAACTCACATTACCATAAGACATCTAATACATTTTGTAATTCAGGCGATGCCCAGAAGGGCATAAAACGTTTGCATGCCTCTATTGGCGTTTGAACCGAGAAAACACTTATTTTGGCATTTCTGTATCACTTAAATGATAATAAAAACAAATTAAAAAACAAACAAAATAATGACTTATTAGATAAAGGAGTCACATTTTGTATCTTCTGAGGTCAGTCATCTATCATTTGTAAAATCATACCTCATAAAAATGTTAAGAGAATGGGGTATTGAACCATTTGAGCCCGTGCAGCTCATTACCTGAGGCAAAGTAGCAATAAGGTGATACAGGTAATGGGGTACAAGGTGTGAATTGCCATGTAAGGCACGAATCATGGGAGTAGTGCTGATGCCTTTCAGACATATGCAAGCTGGTTTATCCTCAAGGAACAGAAATATTGGTTGATATCTGCCGTTCCTGCCTTATTTAGTCAGAACCCACTAAAGATTTATGGGAAAGCACAAAGCTGGTTTCATGGATAAAGGCTTTCAAAGATTATTTACTTTTTTTCAGCATCATAGCATCTGAAAATGGCACACAACTTTTTGATGTAAATCTTGTGAGAACCAGTAATCTGTAAAATGACAACTACAGTTGTTACATGTAAAGAATCTGAAATGTATGAAAATAAAGGAATGTATTGACATGCTAAGATAATTATTCATCATACAGAAAAGACAAGGTCTTTCAATAAATTACGAACAATGTCAAAAGCTGTTTATTCCAGCAGGGTATTTCCTAATTTATGCATCCCATTCCCACCCTGTTGTAAACCAGTCACATGGAGCTGAGTTTCAGTTGTGAGACCATAGTCCCTCCATGATCATCTACATTCGAGAAACTGGCTCCAAATCTGAACCTGCTGAATCAATAGACCTCATCCTATGAGCCACAGTGACAGAAGAATCCTCAATAGTTGGGATCTTCAAAGGAGTTCAGAGAGCAGCCAGCAGCAGTGCTAGCTGTGTTTAGGTGCATTCATGAGTCAATAGGCTGTATGTGGGGAGGGCTGGTGAAGCTCTAGAGGACAAATCAAAGTCATATTAATATTTGTAGCTTGGAGGTGTATGTGTGTTTGTTAGATAAGCTGTAAACACTATGCATTTAATGACAGTGGCAGCTTGGTTTCTGGCCAAGAGAATTAATCACCAGTCCGAGCACATATACACCATTTAAGATAAATGCTAAAGCACTAAGCAAGTATACAATGTACTGAGCTATTACTAGAACAGACGCCAAATAATGAACTATCCAGCCAAACCACACAATATTAGGGCTTATAATGTACAGTGTGCAGTCAGGTCCTAAAACAGTGGAGCATTTTTGTTGTTTATGCTTTTCTGTCAGACTTACTGCTGGGATCAGCAACAGTTTGGGCGCTTTATTCATAAAATGTTCAAGTCTTACAGAATATTATGCTTTCTTTGGATCTAATGTCGAATGTCAGTTTGCAAATGTAATCAAAAACCTCAAACTCAATGAATGAGATAGAATTTGTGTGGGATTAAATTACCATCAATCACCTACTCCTGAGGTGAAATCATCTGTGTTAAGAAAATGTTTGCTCGATAAAGCTAAGACTTTCTTTTCTTTTCTTTTTGATGAAGGGGGTGCTTGAGGTTCCTTGCACAAGAGACACAAATGTTTAAATGCCAGGAAAATGCTTTTTTAAAACTGTTAAAAGATGTAAACTATTTATTATACTATATTACTATTTAACTTCATAACTTTCTTGTTTGGGTGACTTTTTCCACACCCTTTGAAAATGTACTTGCATGTAACTTGATCACATAATCTCTCCTCTCTTGTTTTGTTACATGCCAATGTTCACATGTGCCTCAATCTCTGTAGCATTAACGTTTAGAAATACTGAGGCCAAAACACGAGACAGTGTTTTCTGACTTTTTAAAGGCTACATTTTGAACTCATTGAAGACAAAATGACAGTTCTGGCAAGGAGAATGAAATTGAAGGTTACATCTTTTGAATAAGATGTACATTGTAAAGCTCAAACAAAAAGCTGTAAAAGCAAATGCAGCCATCTGATCCAATAAATAAAGTGATGCTTCAGGCAAGGTTCATTTAGATATGACTAGAATATTTTCACAGAACTGTTTGTTTTGGAGATGCACATTTAATATTTTGAGCAAACCTTTTTATTTTAACACTAATTTTGTGGTAAGACACAACTTTTCAAAGATTACTGAGTAAATTATATAAAAATCATACATTTTTTATATTTATTATATTTTGATGTTAATTTAACAAATTCCATATCTGGCTTTAGAAACATTTCTGTTTGTGTTGCAGCACTTACTGTGATCGGCTTTGTGCTTTCATTTGATCTGATCTGTGAAACATCTTGTGGAATTATAGTATATGGGGCATAGAAAGCAGCAGAAAGGAACAAATGATGAAATATACTGCAGAAATATGAAGAATGCTACCACCTCCATGACGGTTGGCTTAGGGATGAAAACAATAACGGACAATGCAGAAAGGAAAGGATCCACCTGGCATGAAGCATGATTTTCACAGCTTATATCACAGCCACTTGACAAAAGATAAAAAATAGGATGTGATCATTCTTCTTCTCTTGGAGAAATATGTAATTTGAGCCTTGATCACAGCTAACCTTGGAAAAAGGCAGTCCTTTGCAACCTTTTGTTATGGCACAACAATCCAGTAACATTTCCCAAGTCACCCTGCAAGCCAATGACCTCACTGTATATTCTGCTTTGCTGTGACTTGTTAGCGCCCAGTTGTAACTGAAAAAACATCATACAAAGAGCTCTAGCTGTACCCTGGATCGCATTTTGATGAAGTTAATAGGTCACTGGCAGTTTTACAGGTATACATGGTGCAGAGGTCTGAAGTAGTCAAACATCAGAACTAAACAAAGATTTTTCCATCGTTCTTGTTTTTAAGAGGGCCCAATTACTGTGGAATTAGCTAATTACTGTTATATAGCTAATTATTTTACAAGTACAGTACACTAACTTGGCAACCTGTACTGGCTAACTGCCAAACACAGACATTCACAGATACTCAGCTTTGCTTGTTCATGGTTTTTGCAGTTGCAAACAGGACATTTTTTTGTTTGTTGAGAATGGCTGGTACACTTACGCTTTTAGTTGCAAGCAATAAATTATAATAGTTCATTTATATTTTACTAGAAAAGTGTAGCATTTATGAATTACCACTAGTCTGTCACTATAGCTACTTGTGGTAAGTTAATTTGAAATTGTGATGTGTGTCTCTGAAAATATTGTCTGTAATCTAAAATAAGGCCAATCCTGAAGCCAGACAGACTCAGGTATATGATGGCAGATCAATGTAATAATATATCTACATTTATAAATGAAGCATCTGTGATTAATGTATAATATTTCGATTAAATATTGTTAGCATATTTGAGGGTTAGGGTTAGGGTTTGGGTTAGGTTTGAGCAATCTAATTTCGATCGTGATATACTGTACAGTAAATCTTCATCTGACGATGGTATAAAACAGAAACAGTAATACAGGGGCTGAATTTCAGGGGCAGAGGAATAATAAGCCTCCATTCAATCATTGGATTTGTACTGAGGGATTGGTGTGCATGCATAAAAATTGGGGAAAAAAACATAATCCTCCAGGACTCATGATGCTGAAACAGCTGGATGGTCAATTTGTACAGCCAGGCAGAAGTGCTGAATCCACACTGAGCAGAGAAATATAACGCAGTTTCTGTTGTACTGTCCTTGTGTAAACACTTTGATAGGACTGAAAAATGAAATAAATGAGTAACAACACATTTAGAACTTTTTCTCTTCAGTTCTTGTCCAAAATGTCGAGGCATGCGTCCTCTCTCCCTCTCAGTTTGCTGGACTGGTGCTGTGGTCAAACCTTGGTCCCCATGACTGGTTGGTGTGGTTATTCTGTTGGGGTGGTGGCAACTGGGCTGAGGATGGGAGTATTTAAGTCCCTCACTGGACACATGGGGGAGATGGCCTTATGGCTGTAGTACTCCACTACTTGCTTGGGCACCTCTGCCAGGACACATTTGGCCAGGGCTGCTGGTGAAGCCTGCAACACAGACAGAACAGCTGGGGTTCTCAGAACTATAAAATATAATTTTAATCTAAGATACAGAACATTTTAAAATGAAGCTTTCAGGGTTTTTCCAGATCTGAGTACAATGGAAAATGATAGGAATACTTGTAAGGAAGAATCTATATTTGTTATGTTTCTCCAGATTTGTCAGCCATCGGTTTAAGGTAAATATGTGAATATATCTTTTGGTTAATGTTTCTGTTTAGAACATGAGACACGAATTCCAAAACAGACAGTATAATTGTACAGCTGAAATATTACTGACTGCATATAGCAACATTAAGAATACATTCTTGTTTGAAGAAATTCCTGAATCTGCTGCAGTCCATGATACCCATCTGCAGCACTGGCATAGCCAGCAAAAGCTGTCTGTTTACTATTTAAAATGAAAATGGAGGGGGATGTTATATAAAAGGGTTTAATGTACAATTGGCACTGGCACAACAGTCAGAAGAAGTACAGAGTTGAAGAGAAAACTGAAGGCCAACAAGTGAAGACTGACAGTCGAAGAGAAAAACTGACCGTTTTGAAGTCTCTGAAGGGCACGAACTGCACAATGTCCCTGAGGACAGGCTCGCCCTTTGGTGAGCGTAGGACTCCATCATCTCCATCTAAAATCTGCATGTCTGTGAAGTCCGCATTGCCCACGCCAACAATGATAATGGACAGAGGCTGGTAGGAGGCTCGCACAATGGCTTCACGCGTGTCCGCCATGTCTGTTACCACACCATCCGTCAGGATGAGCAGGATGTGGTATCGCTGGAAGATGATAAAGTGGTTCCAGTGCATATTAGTCAGTGTTAACATTAACCCCATTTAGCAGCAGTGTGTGGTTACAAGCAAGGAGAGTCAGTGTGTGCAGCAGTCTGAAGCTGTTAACAATACTGATAATTTTACAGCCTGCACCGAGTAGACACATTTATTTGTAAAGCACTTCAAACAAAGTGATACACACAAAACAAGAGAATCAAAAACAGATTAAAAATTAGCAAAATAAAAACAAACACAGAGAAACTACATTACAAACTACAGCATAGACAATATACGTGTGTTTGCATGCGTGTATGTGTGAAATTAATTTCATGTGTCCACTGAACAATATAATGTGAGTAGTACAGTACAAGAATATTAACATGCTGAAAAACACTGTAATCATTTCTGATTGGTCCCATGAGTTGTACTGAGATTGTTGGTACCCTGAGGGTGTTTATGTGTTACTGAATACCCTGTCCTGTGTGTATTTCTAAAATGTGCCCCTGTTTACTGAGGCTCATTTACTGATCAAAAGAAGAACTGACATTGAGGAGTAAATAATTAGATGAAGGTCAGTGCGATTTCAGGGGTGTAATAGTTCAGAACACGATGTCCGTGCAGCCAGGAGGTAATTTAAGATGAACAATAGATAAAAGACTTGTTTTTTTACTCCCAAAAGGATATTAAGTAAAGATAAGGAGCACAGTTACTCCATTAGACACTTTTGTTAAATCACATTTTAACTGCAGTTCATGAGTTTATTTCTGACACACACAAAAAAAAAACATCATTGTATTACTTCATTACATAATCTGAAGAACAAGAATTTCCTCTTTAATGGACTCCTTCTTTTGAGCTGTAGGGCATCATTACTATAAACAGTGAGGTGAACCAGAGGCTGTTCACTCGGGGAACTCAGTGGGAGGCACGACAACAAAGCCGGTATTACATGCATTTCTCATAGAGTATAAAAAGACACTCACAGAGGCATCTTTAATGTTGCCGTCACCTGCTGCCAGCTTGGCTATCCTGTTAATGATGGGAGAAACATTGGTTGGGCCATACAGCTGGATCTTAGGAAGGCAGTTCTGGTATGCCTCAACCACTCCTTGGATCCCTGATCAGAGAGAGCACAGATAATATGGTCAAAATAAAGGAAACATCAATAAAATTAGCTATGCTTGTCGGCAAGCAAGCAACTATAAACTAGAACATAAAGTCATATGAATCAACCACTGCAAAATCATCTATAATTTAATAGCAAATAATTAAAAGTGGCTTGAGTATGTTTTCTACTGTCACAAGTTAAAGAAGATGAATCCGGTAAAAGGAGCTACATTTTGAATTTCAGCTTATCCATGTGTAATTAAACAACTAATAAATGATGAAATCTATAAACGTAGACACTAAAACATGAACATTACTGTGACTCTTGATTAGGTACAAACCTAAAGAAATGCACACAGAACAGAAATGCTAACAGAAGTTGGTACAGAGGAGCTGGTTCTCTTCTTTACTGTTATGAATACGATCTTATATTCATTTTGCTTGAAATTTGTAAGTACATTTTTTACAGTACTTGGATCATTATTAGTACACACTGAACACTATTCTGGTTTGAAACTCAATAACTCAAATAAAACAAATCTTAAACATAACTGACATTTTTAAGCAGTGGTGTTGTCAGATTACAGATGTTAATTCTAGTATCATCAGCATAGAGATGAACTTCTCAGGGAAACTGGTGTACATTAGTCTTTCTTTCTTTGTCCCCAGAATACAATACTCAAGACACATAGTACTGGACCAAAATTTTCACACAGCCTTACCTTCACATTCATCATCCTCTGGGTTGAAATTAATGGCATAGTCATGAGACACCTGTGGATGGAAAAAGAGAGAATTGTGACAGACACTGCTAATTCACAAAGCTAATCTTTCTCTGACAAGGGGGCACAGTACTCTTCTTTTTTTATATTATTTTGATGTTGTATCAGAAATGGCTCCCACGCTTGAAAGACATGGAGTTAAAATGTTTTTCTGTTGAAATTGTTGGCAACGATTCTGTTGAGAAGAGGGAACTTTTAATTATGTCTAATAGAAACAGCTAAGAACTCAGCAGAACAAAGGGAGACAAAAGTAGCCCAAACTGAAACTTGGAAACTAAGTTTGGGTGCATTAGTTTTCCTGCAAATTAATTTCAGTGTAAGTTTGAAGGAATAATTTCTGATGACATCTACAAAAGTACTATTGACTAGTGACCACATCAAATGATACTGGGAGTCAGTTCACCACTAGATAGGCAATATTACAATACAAATAAAATAAACACATATGTGGAAGACTAACTTTTGCATGAAATTATGCCTGGCGTGCCCCAGTAGCTTGCTGGTTGAGATGCATGCCACATAACTGCAAATTCAAATCCAACTGTGGACCCTTGTTGCATATTGCCCCCCATGTCTGTCTCCCTTAATTTCTTCTTCACTGTCACTGTAATAAAGAGGTGCAATGGCCTGAACATCTTTTTTTGCCAGTGTGCAGATTTGGTTTTGGTTGTATTTACAGTGACCACCTCTAGCAAAACAACAACTTTTGCTGCACACAACGTGACATCTGGCATCCTGGTGGATTGTTTTGTAACGTTGGCAGAGTATTTCTACTGTTTACCATGCAAAACATAGGATAACTGCTGATAACTTTGGAGAGTTGTAGAAGCCTATTGGTGAGTATTAGAAAATGTTGTGCAGTGTTTTAGAGTCTGATAAGCCTTTAAATGGATAAATCTATTACTCCAACTGGACTTCCTGGATTGTATGTCATTGTCTCACCAGTATCTTAAACAACACACTCACCAACGCAGCCCCCTGCTGTTTTAATGCAGGACTGTTTTCGGTCTGAATCCCTACTAACATCCCGAATCATCCCTTGAGTAAACCCTCTTCTTCTATCTGGTTTGTTCTCACTATTCAAATGTCAGATTGACTTTGTTTATCTCAAAGCTGTTTAATTGGCAAAAATGAAATCCCCTTTTCGATGCGTCCTCTCACAAGAAACAGTTTTTTTCTACAAGCACCAACTGTCAGCCAGATCAGTGACAACTGATTCCTCTCCAGCTGGCTACTTTTTTAAAAGTACTTTTTGTCTTTAATATGATTAACCCCCTGAATTCAGTCAGCGTATGGATAAATATGAAGAGCCCAAGAGTAATGAATCATACAGATCACTATCTAATTTTTTGCACTGGGACACAGCAAGAGAACAGATCATGTTTTGTATCTCAGATTACAGGCATGTTTCACAGCAGACCTTTTAGACATGACCTAGCAGGAAATGCACAGGTGTGACTAATAACATTAATAATGGTTGTCTTCCATTTAGGTGTTCCAGTTCCAGTTCCCTGCTATTGTGCTTGCTGGCTCACTGGCAGGGGTTACAGGGACACTTAAGGGGAATGGAGCATTATTAAGCATCGTTAAGCAACGTTATTAGTTACACCAGTACTTTTCCTGCTATGACAAGTCAATCATTTAATTCTACAATCTCATATCCATCGTGTTTTTTAGCTTTGCCTGTTTGCCCAAGGAAATAAGTAAGAAAATAAATGATGTTTCTGAGTGCAAGTGCAAAAACAGAACTCCTTAACTGTAAGGTTTTAAAATCTATTGTCTCATTCATCTTCTTACTATGAGCAAATGGGATATACATTACCACAAAAAGTTTTTGTAAGATTTCTGTATTTGTGTTTTTGTTTGCACTTTTCTCTCTGGTTTAAAGTGGGTGGGGCTCATTTGGAAATTTGGAAAAAAAAGGTGATGTCACGTGCTTCTGAGCACCAATTAGGATTTAAATCAGATGACAGTTGTGTGCAACATTTGCTTATATTGGCAGGTTACTATGATCAAACCACGGCCACACAGTCCTCATGGAACAGATAAGCTGAGTTTTTGGCTTTTAAACTCTTAATAAATAATACCTGAGGAGGATCTTTTCCAAAATTTAGCTTGTAGCATATTTGGTCATGAATATTTAAGGTTATAGACAAATACTATTTTTCAGGGGCTTTCATTAACTTAAACAATGGGCCATATTGTTTGCAGTAAAATGTGGAACTTCCCATTAAATCAGCATCTGATGCATGCTTGGCGGGCAAATGATTTTCTAGGGGGGTTTTTTGTAATCACACTCAGTATGCATAATGTACAATTAAGGATACAAGAGTGCAAAACAACACATACTGAGAAAGAGCCCAGGTCCATCAAACTTGCAAACAGGATTAACCTGTGTGTTTGTAGATACAGTCCATGATTAGTCTAATGACTTAATTAGCATTCACCTGCACCATCACTAACAATGTGGTAACAGCATGCAACAAATAAATTTTGACTTCTGCAAAGCAGTCACTGTCATGGTAATTTCAGAAATTAATAGTTTGTATTTACTGAGCCACAAATCCTTGCATAATTGAAATGATAATTATCACTGTTTCATACAAGCACATATAGTACATATTACATTCATACATTAAACACAGGCCGTTCTGGATTGATAGAGTATCATCAAGTATAGTGATTCAACTGTGTGTGTGCGTATATGTGTGTGTGTGCGCACTCACTCCTCACATTTCAGACTTCTCCCCAGGGTTCCTTTAAGAATCACTGAAGGCTTTTGGTTCTTGAAGTTCAATTTGCTTAAACAAATGCTCTCACACTCATGAATTCTTGTGTAAACTGAGCATCAACACCATGGGGCTTTCATTTCATTGGAACATGTTATTTTCTCGAGACAAGTTGATGTTTTTTAAGACAAGGAGCTTTTGAATAAAAATAAACTCAATAATTAGTTTTAAATGTGAAATTTTGACAGAATGATAAATTGTGTCATAAAATAGGTCATGTAAATCAGCTGGCTCGACGTAAAGTCCCAGGGTATTGGAAAATACCAGGATCCAATAAGAGCACATGAATATACAGTATGCATAATGTTGGTCGTGTGAAGAAAAGGTCAGTGAAATAGAGTAGAGTAGAAGCAAGGTTGAAGGTAGAAAAAAATAGGAAAGCAGAGATAAGAACTGAGATAGGGCTCACCTCATAATTCGGAGGGATTCTGGCACCAAACCCCAAAGCTGAAAATCTTTTGTCACTGAAATGACAAGCAAATGAATTAGTCATATATAACAGTTACTATAGTTTAATCTGTTTTAGCTTTTGACAGTTATCTAAAAAATATTGATGGTTTATCCATCTGTTCACATTTCCAAGAGCAAATCCCCTGCTTGTTTGAATTTCATAAATGTTAAAGCCTGAATTACAATTTGAAATATGTCCCATGGTCCCTGCAGTCAGCATTTGCACCTGTTCAAACACTGTCTGATAGTCTCTGTCTTCTTCATTTTTCATTGTACCATTTAGATGGGCTGATATTACTGTAAGAGGCTCTGCTCTTCTGGATTATGTGTTCCTATAGTCAGAGGGAAGGGTGGCAAGATGAAGAGCGGTCAACACTTGGCAATGTAATCAAGTGATGAAGTGTCTACCAACAGCAACTAAAAGTAAGATGGTATGATGTTAATGTTATGCTTATCAGAAGACAATAATGCATCAGTTCTCCTCTTAAGGTGAAGAGGAGCACAGTATGTTTGTTTGCAAAACAACAAGATGCAAAAAATGTTCAGAAATATTAACCGCTGTCAGCCATTTGTGTAGAGAGAGCATTAAATTGAGAGCTGATATTGTATTACACACTTTGCTGTCGACAAATAATGTAATGTTGGAGGTCTATGAAGACAGCGAGGCTGAACTGTTGCCCACTTGATGTTTCATCGATTATAATGTCTGTGTGAAATGTTTTTCTATAGTATTCAATCAATCTTATTCTGCAATTCAAAAATGAAATGCGCCACAACCCTTCATGCTATGACCTAATAAAATTAAAATCTATTTAGAATATTTCTGTCAGCTAATTCTATGTTTTACTTATTTCACTCATTTATCTGTTCTTTTGTGCATTTATAAAGCTCAACATGGCACCATCGCTTATAGAGTGATTTATAAAAAATTTGCCTGATTATGCAAGTGCACATTGATCAGGTTAAATTGTAAGGGTCATTCTAAGCCATACTGAGATTACTCATTTGAGTTGCATTATGGGAAATGTAGGATCAAGTGTTTTTGGAGCTTGTCTCATATAAGGGATAAAAAAATCTGGATATTTCAGCATCTGCTGCACAGATTTTGACTTGTCTTTTTTTAAATCTGTTTCTTGTGAGGCCTCTAATTTTGCTGATATTGTGTATAGTGTAGACTTGTGTATTGAGTTGTATTTTTATGAATGTGTAAGCTGAGACGATGTATGTATTGTCGTTTTGTGTGGGGTTTTTTTAATGAATGTGTATGCTGAGACAATGTATTGTTGTATGTATGTTTTTATGTTTTAATGACACGTCTTATGGTCAAACCAAAGGCAAATTTCCACATTGTGCACAATAAAGTCTTCGTATTTGTATTCATATTTGTAACCATAATTGTAATTTTGTGGAAGTGTAATGCAAAATTCAAGGAGTACCTCTTTCATGTAATATACCTATAGTTATAGTGGGATATTGTACACTAAATTACATTAAACAAATAACACTTTGTTTACTGTCACTAACACTTGTGGCATTTAGGATGAGCAGCACAGCTGTCAAAGCTTGTTTTCAGTCACATCAGTGATTGTTTGCCTACAGACAGCTTTCTCCAGTGGCTGCCTCCCTTATCAGAGCATTTACTGTATTACATGCCTTCATGCCTGACGAAAAATCCACTAATTCTCCAGCCCAGTGCAATCTCAAATTACATCTCCACCTCGACAGGATCTTAGATTATGACACAAACATCTGAAATGATGCACTGGACAGGGTGTGGGTGCATCAATGAGTACACAGCAAAATTTCTCAGTGTTAGTAAGTGTTGATTTATATGGCATGTTGACAAGTGTTGATTGGAGAGTTCTTTGTCCACTTATAGAGCTAATATGGCTTTGAGGCAGCTTTTAAGAGCCATCAGATGTGTTTAATTAACTCTGATGGGTGTGTACTTACATAAACTCTGGCAGAGTGTTGATTTTTACACTCAGAGCGAGCAATAAACTCTTAATTGTGAACTGTTGACAGAAACAGCTATACGACTACAACTACAGCAAGTTTTAGCTGTTTTATTCTTATCATTAGTAGTAGTAGTATTAACTAACACAAAGAGGCTCAGTTATTTTTCGTTCTCCCTCGAGGGGCTCGGAGGAGAAAATGATTTTATGTTTGTCTTTTCCCATTACTTTTCAGAACAATATTTACAGTGGCGGCAAGCAACAACATGCAGGCTTTGGGGGATTGTGGCTTGGTTAGAAAATGTGATACACAGGCCATTTTGAGCACATATTTGGTTACTATAATTACCCTCTGTTCGAAGGGGGGAAAAAAAGATAAAAACGTGAGTGAGTCCAACATTCTGCGTAATGTAACCTCTCCACAGGCACTGGCTAATGTACTGTACTGTATCCAGATATGAGTGCACTCCAGTAACAATGTTCCAAACAAATTAATAGATATCATTGTCCAACAGGCTCTGCAGGTGACACAACAGCATAAAGAGTTATGTCTTTGCTCAAAACTCACCATTTACGTGTTTTTAACAAATTCTTTTTATCCATTTTCATCAAAATAACTCTCATCCACTGAATACAGGCCTCATTCTCACTGCGAGCATTCATACAGAGGCATACTGTATGGATACAACATAATAGGAAAATTCAACAAAATTCAAATTCATTTGGTTTTTTTGGTGTTATATTTGTGCACTTTTACCAGCTTCGCCAATTTAAAGAACATTTTAATGGGGAAAACAATTCATGCAGATCCAATTATTTTCTGCAATGAATTGTATTTTTGTTATTGTCAACAAGGCAAACATACAGCACTCATTATCTCGACCTCTAGACTCATCCCACACTTTGCTACACACATAAATTTGCACTTGGAGCTTTAAAGAATGAATGTAGCGATATGACATGGCACTTTAAGCCCAGACAAGAAGAGAGAGAGTTGAAGATATCTGACAGGTCATGTCCATCATATGAATTTTGCTGTGAGGTACATGGTGGTCCTTGTTTTATCACTTTGTCAGCACATGGAGGAGCCACAGGGAGATGTGCCCAGTATAATAGCCCTCTCAGCAAGGTAAACGAGCCTCTGCCCACACAGACCAAAGCTAGTCACTCCAGCTCCATAATGCACTCCTCTGCAAGGACTCTAAAACCCACATCACCTATATTCACTAAAGGCTAAAAGGTTTGCTTGCCCACGTTTTACACCTTACTAACAATTCCAACTTGAGAGGGAAGGGCTGCCTACACTTGCAGTCACCATTCACCCAGAGGCATGTTTCCATGTATGATGCTCTCGTGTTTCTGTGTAAACACGAAAACGATAAAGCTACACAGATAGGCTGCTAATTTTCAGGCAAGTTTTCAGTGTCTCCAGTGCTATCTCTTGGATGCTATAATTAGCCAGACAGTGCTCCCCTGATATTCAATAGAAGGATCTGCATAAATCAGGAGTGTTAAGCCTCATCTGGCTTAGTTTCGACAGATGAGAGGGTCTTTCTCTGAAACAGATCATATTATAAGTAATTTCCCATTAATTAACAAGTACCTGCAAACCTGCCAACAATAACTAACAGTTTTTTACACATTTGTACCTTGTTGAATATTTGCCTCCAATTATTTAATCGGAAATTAAAAAAAACAAAAAACGTGTGTGATAGAAGCTAAAACCTGATAACTATATCAGCCAGTATTTACAGTACCAGTACAGTGTTTGGACACATTTTCCCATTTAAGTGAATGGGAAGGAGTGTCCAAAATTTTGTCTGGTTGTGTACATTAATCATCACATGAATATTCAGAAAAAAAATATGACTTTGTTCAAATAGCTTCAGTGTCTTTAATGGTTCTTCAGACTGACTTCATGCTGTATTTTCTCGGTCTTTACATCTGATTCTACACCACGCTATTATTTCTCCAGGCGTAATGCCTCCCACTTCTTTTTGAAGTGCCTGCTATCCTGGTGTTAGCCCCTATCTCTGCATGAGTTCGTCTGTAGTTCAGGGTAATGAGCCCATGCAAGCTAAGAAGGAGGACCAGTAGTTGCAACAGATGCTGAGAGGAAACTGTATCATTGAGTTATCCACAGGACAAAGCATATGCAGCAGCCACTGAGCGTAAAGAGACTGTGAAGTACACGCAAAACAGTTAGCGCTGTCCTTACAAACAGCACCGGATACTGTTAATGCTGTTTGGTAAGCTTATGCAAAAAATGTGTGTGCCTGTGTGTTTGTGTGTGTAACAACTTCCAACAAGAAGGTTATCACAAATCATTTATAATCTGTACAGCATACGGCACCCTCTATCTTTAGACCATCGACTGTAGAGGACGATTAAGTTTTATCTTTCTGTCTGCTGTGTAACATAAAATGTTCAAAAATGCTCAATTTCACAATGTTAAGATATAATTTGAAAACTGAGCCTCCATCCAAATCCAAACCAAAACAGTTCACTTTAACACTGACCCAAGACCTAATATTCCACCAAATTTCCCTGAAATCTGTTACAAGTTTTTGTAATATCCTGTGTACTAAAAGACAAGAAAACAGACAGATGAGACCAAAACATCTATTTGGCAGATATAACGGTGCTTGGAGTTTAAATGTGATTTGAGGGCAGGTGCGGAGGAGGGATTTGTTCATCTGCATTAATCGATTGTTAGGGCAACTTTGGGACAGTGCAACAAGCACACCAACAAGCACACCACTGGCATTTTATCACCTTGAAAGTTGTTCTAGTTAATTTGGAGTTGTGTTTCTGTCCACCTTGAAAATGTAAGTCAAATATTTACTCTCCTTTTGGCTTTTGGTCCTTTTGGTCTCCACCAACAAGTAAGGGAAATATCTGATTCTTTAGCAACGAAATGCTTCAGTAACTTCTTTAACTTCTAACTTCTTTAAGCAGGTATCGTACGCTGGTATGACGGGCCTTCTTACTCTACCTGATTGTGTGCCTTACTTTACTCCCATTTTTTGCAGATACTGGGAGTCAGCTAGCAGGTGGAGTTGGGAGGTTTGCCTTGTACCTGCCCATCTGGGTTGGGCTTCCCAGAAGGCATAAAAGGACTGCCCTTCTGGGAGTCTCGCTGTCTCTCTCTACTGCCTACTGCAGGGGCCTCAGCCTTTTTCTTTTGTTTGGTTTGCTGCACCATCCAACACTCTTTACACCACATTTTCATTCATCCATACATTACAAACACTACTGATGTTTCTCCGACTTTTTAGAACTTTTTTGCTGAAAACAGCTGCCTGCTGAGACTGGAAACTAAAACAGTCAAGTGGTGGGCTGTAAAACCAGAAACAATAAGCTAAAAGAGGCTAAAATCCTCCAGAGACCTGAGGAGAACAATATATTTGGGTGAAAAGTCTCTATGGAATTGTCACTATAAGCAACCCCCTTCACATTACACATAGTAATGTAATCCACTTTTAAAATAAAAATCTTGATTAGAGCAACTTTAATGATGTTGTAAGACTAAACTGAAGTTACATGAAACTGAAGTATTGTTGATTTAAGTTATTTGATGAGAACAAAGTCCTCATCCATGCAGTGTAGAAAGCAAAGGAAAGAAGAGGAGGAAATGACAGAAATATGGATATATATGCATTGATGACTTCAGTTTTTATGAGTAATATGTCTAATAGATACTCACTGTACTATTTGCTGTATACTTTATATATTGACTTAAATATACATCCATTTTGATTTGTTTTATTATGTTATTTGCCAAATAATGCCAAAAAATATAACACAATACAAAAATAACAGTTGTTTTTAGCTGACATAGGATTGATATGGCTGAAACATGTTCTAAAGCATGGAAATTAATAGATACTTTGGCTAGTCCATAAGGAACCATATGACTTGTTACTAAAAGGAGAGCGTGCAGAATATTATGTCAATGTCCTTGACTGCTGCTACCAAGCACCATCTTCAGCCCCAGATTGGCCTCATGCATAAGTAATGCCAACAGAGGCCAGATTTGCTTGCTCTAATTTTCCCAAGTACAAACAGTTTCTCATGCATTACTAGCAATGGGATTAAAATTGATGTGAACATCATGTGGACAATAACCAAGACTATATTTGTGTTGCAAATAACACTGTGATTTTCTGTGAGGCCTGTAACTCAACTTTTAGAGAGAATTCAAAAATTCAATCAATTTTTGTGAAGAAACGAATCGGAGGCGGAGATGCGGGCGGTCAGCGGTTCAGTCTGATCAGCTCTATAACTGACTGCTGAGCAGAAATATAATAACATGCAGGATTGTCTCTGCTAGTCTGCACTCCACAATTTTTTCACTACAGTCCTTTTGCTTTGGTTCAAATCGAGTGGCTCTTTTTGGTATGAGGTATCCAACCAAAATGGCATGCAAGGCGCACTCTGCAGCTCACTTTCACACCACAAGACACTGACAAGTCCTGTGGGAAGCAAAGAGCCTTGACTGAAAAACAAAAGATTGACAAACCTATCATAGTCTTGACAGATCTCCCCTACTGCTATCAGAGCCTTCAGGTACTCGTTGGGCTGGTAAGGGTTGATGTAGTGCAATGAGCAGCTGTTCCTGGGGTCTCCATTAGAGGCTGTGAAGTCAATGGCAACCTGGTAAAAAAAGAATTAGTGTGGAACATTAACAACGGTTAATAAAAACAATATGACAGAATTTAAAAAAGTCTTTCTTTTCCTACTTAACTTTTTGCAAAGACTTTTACTTGTCTACTTATGATATTACAAGTCATTCTGAGCGAGCAAGTCTGAACTATGCCTAATAGCAGTATAAATTATCTTATCAGAGGTAGGAACTTGCACTTTTCACACCCACATAGACTGAAGCAGCTACAGCTCCCATACACTGTAGATACAAGCGCCTAGCTCTTTCAAAATCGAGGAACTGTATATACCACAGCACTCCTCGTGATTAATATTCATTGCTTTAGTAATCCAGCCAGAGAGTGAGAAGTAGCACCACAGAGGGCAGACCAAAGGGCAAGAGTTGAAGAAGGTCTGAATTTATTCCACGAAGCTGCCTACAACAAGAAAACTCGAAGTGCACATAAAAGGAAAAACGCCACCAGCGGATAGCGTTTCAAGGTTAAAAAGTTATTTAAATACTATGTAATGTTTCACAATTAGATGATGGAAGATTCACTGCATATAGCACGCCAATAAACCAGCAAAGAAAAACACCAATATCTTACCAAAGCCATCTATTAGCAAAAGGATCTTAAACAAAACACATTATCTGTAATAGGCAAATAATTCGTCTGTCTTGGTGAATTCATGCAACAACAACTGGGGCCAGTGCGCTGAGAAGCTCAATGACAATGAAGCGTCACTAAACACAAACAGCTCAATTTACCGTAAAGTGAATCTGGCATCCTCCCATGATGTAATCTAAGAAGGAGTACACTCTGTGGAGCTGCAAGAAAAAATAAAAGAATATTTCATGAAGGCAAAACCTGAGAGGGGATGCTCGGGTTGGAGAGTGAACGCTCAGCTATGGACGCATCTGGTCATTAAAGAGAAATTAACTCAACAAATCTGTTGACTGTAAAGGGAAACCTAGAAAGAACATGTTGTGATATATTAGGTCAAAGCAGAACAAGCAGAAATTAAAAATGTCTTGCAAGTAAAGGATGTTTACATTTTCTCAGTTACATGTACAGTGAGAAAAGTGTGTTTATATGTACACATGCAGTAATAGTCAGTAATAATTATGATAATGTTGAAAACTGCATTGGAAAAACAGATTTCTGCAGCAGATTCCTACCTTAAGATCATTTAGGATGACAACTCCTGAATTTTTATAGTTTCTCTTCTTCTGTTTGTACTTGGGATTCACACAATCCCACGTCACCTTAAACAAAGCAAGACGAAGAGAAAGGACAGGAACAACTCATGGCATTTGAACTTTGGCAATATGTTTTTCTTATATGCTTTTAAGCACCATGACATTTGTTCCATCTGTGATTGATTTCAGCTGAGTAAAATGAGAGGCATATTGGAAATGGATGAAACAGGTTACATGACTGTCTCTCCTCCGCTCTGCTCCGCCTCTCGCTCGTTCACTGACCTTATTTCCACTGGAAATTTTCTGCATTTCCCTGAAAGTAGCGTAGAACTCGCCGATGAAGTCGTGCTTCCCCCTGGAGTCATAATCCCACACTAGGCACTGTGGCACACACAGACGATACTGTTTGTTACCTTCTCTCAGTCAGGATTGCCTTTCATATAATAATCCTACAGTATTAATTGATTTATCCTTCAAATTTTCAGCAAACTTTTTTTATTATATTCTCTTTTACCTCCATATATACACCTTCATTTTCATTGTTTGGCTCTTTTGTTTAGCCCTGTTTTCTGATTCCAGCTGTGTCAAACTGATTATACAGATTCTGGGTCATTGATCAATGTGGTTTTGACTAACATCCTAAAGGTCCCTTACCTTGAGCTTCCGGTCCTCATCACAGCTGCACAGTGATATGAGAGACACTTTAAAAGGCTCCCACACAGGGTTCAGGTTGTTTTTTATCACCTGTTTGAGTACAAATACATTACAAATGAAGTAAAGTATGAAAATAGCTGTTGGTTGAAACAGAGAAGGGGATTTGATGCACGTACTTCAGTTCTGTGCACAAGCTGTTCGGTTTCATCGTCATTAATTCGGTATATTTCCAAAAACGGGTCTGACTTGCTGAAGAGATCCTGCAGAAACAGAGAAAACAAAATATCCAAAATTACTGGCCCACGGGCTTTTAATGTTAGATAAGTACATGAAGCCAAAACAACTGGTTCCCTGGAAAGAGTAGAAAATATAATTTAACACTCTTCTAGTAGCTCAGGGGAGAATTTTCCCATAATATTTGCTGCCTTTGTTCATCATTGCACTGTAAATTAAATAAGGAAAAGGTGTAAAATACTCATTTTAACACTCATATCATGGGGCTGAGACGAACTTCACACAGGCAAAATTACAGAAAAGTAAAACCATTAAAAATTCTCCTTGGGTTATTTCAATATATATCTCCATGTTGTCCAGATGGTTCATGTGAGAAGAAACTGAAGTTCATACAGATGACTGTTGAAACAGATTTATCAATGCTGATTGCTGTGGCAGAGGTAATTGTCTCTGTGATTAAAGGTCAGGGAGAAGCACGAATCAAATTTACAGCACAGCATGGTACTCAGAGGTTTTTGTAAATTTTTGGCCAGAGAAGAATTTGAGAATATTCTACAAGCTTGCAACTCATGCTATTACCCAGATATTACAATTTCTATACTCAATCATAGAAACATTTACTTGATGTAACAGCCTTATTTGACTGCCATTTTCTTCCCTTCCCTGCAATTTTGAGATGTCTTTATTGGTTTTTTCAACCAGCATTTCAAGCTCTCTACAGGGAATTTAAACTTTCTTTTGTGCTCCGTTATTTTCCAGATGCAAAATACATCTATTATTGCCCAGAAATAGGTTGTTATTAACATCATGCACTCAACGGCTGCTGTGTCCATTTACATAATCAGTGTTAGTAAATACCTGGCTAATTTGAAAACATGCAGTTTTGCAGTCCTTATGGTTATTTGCGGTAGCCTTAAATCATCCCCTGAGACTTAAAGAGAAATTCACCACTGTGAATATGAAGATTTCTTAAAACTAGCTCACCTATGTAGTAGAAATATGCAATTATTTTTTAAATTGGTGCCCTATGACTAGAGAAAACTGAGAAACTGCTCTTAAAGGGGAATCCTACAACAACCAAAACGCATTGCGTGCGTCCCGTCCAATTATCTACTGGTGTGTTTACAGAATGCAGGCGGCGAGTCAAGACAAAGTTTGTGAGCAGCATTATCTCTCTTTACTGAGGCTTCTTTTCATTTACAAAACATTTTTTCTCAGTCTGGATATATCATACTGGCGTGCAAGGATAATAAAACAAACAGTGTGCTGGAGTCATTTAATGTTTTGTGGATCATTGCAAACTTTACTGAGTTTTTGGAGAATTTGCTGATGAACAGTCAAAAAAACCTCTGAGTCTGTCATTCTCATTTCACCTTGTTTTGGGAAATAATGGATGAAGGGGTGAAAAACTGCAAGCAAACACTGTTTCTTTTACCTATTTTGGATGATGATGAAGAGTTAGAGTTAACTGCTCAAGCTGGATGTAGCTGCATAAGTTACAGGTAACTTAACACAGTCACTGTAGTTCTGTTCTGTATTCAGAGATGGCAAAGTCCAATATAATATTCTGTCAGAAAACAAAGTCAGGTTTACCAAAGCACCACATAGTCTGTTGACTCTAGTCTGTTGACTAGAGTTTTCTGTTCTGTCTCCATTCTTTCTGCACCAGTCACCAGTCGATGTTGCAGCCGCCTGTCTGACTGCGGCTCCTCTCTCTTGGCTGCTGCTATACCGTAGCTCCCGTGGTCGCTCTCTTTTCCACACTCTAGCTGATTCCACAATGTGATAATCGGCCTTGCATGATGAAACTAGCTTTCTTTCAAATATGCTGATACTATTATTACTAGTATTAAGTATTATATTTTAGTGTCTGCTTTTCCCTACTGCTAGTGTAACAAGGTACACAGAGTGTTTTGGGAGACCCACATTTTACCGTCCTTGAAGGCACCACTACAGAAAATGAGAAAACATAGTTTGTAGTCTAAGGCAGATCTCCAAAGTCTGCCGGATCCATGTATTGTATCACCCAGCGGACTTTTGCCAGCAAATGAGCAAGGAGCTCTGGGTGCAGGCAACATGGAGGGAAGTTAAACATTGTTCATTTGCATATAGTACCCACATTGTAATGATACAATGCTAGTTGGAAAATCTGCAAAGTTTCCCTTTAAGCACTGGCATCTGAGAGCAGAGAAACACTGATTATTTAGGTCAATTGATTCTTCAGGGAGGAAAGCAAATGATTAGTGTGTGTGTATGTGTGTGTGTGGTGTGTGTGTGTGTGTATGTCTGTTTATGTGTGACTGTGGCGGTCAGGGGAGGCAGGTGGGTGAGGGGGTTTTGTATGTTCCGAATGAGAGTTAATGCTGCATTTCCCGCCACATTAGCCAGATACATCTCCTGAGGGACAAGAGCTAAAAGAGCTGTAGCATCCTCTCTTTGTTGTCATGGCAACGGCCAGCCAGCGGCATCAGCAGCATGAACTGATTAGACGCACATGTCAAAATTCAATATCCGGCTAACAATAACAGTAATGTGAATCATTAGCAGTTAACACAGTCATTGTCTAACTATGATACCTCATCATGCTCCTGTCTCTACTCTGATTCGTTCATTTTCAACAGATTGAGGTGATAAAGCTGACGCGCACCTAATTAGGAACAGTTTGCTGTTTCAGTCATCATCTGGTGCCAGTGTCAGATAAATTGCTGCACCCAAGTGGTCTGTCGCAGTCGATTTGTGTTGTTAAGTAAATGCGTATGTGTGAAAAACAGCTGATGGCTTTTTATAGAAATCCTAAAATCAAATACCACCACAATACCACTAAGATGACAGGAGCTGAAAGTTAATTTGTGCCATTCATCATTTACTTTTTAAACAATATCCTTATTTCCATGAATTAACCAGTTAAAGCTGCATTAATCAATACTTTTTATTAGCATGGATCACATGACCCAACTCTGCAGTTTCCCTCACCTCTGTGGAGAGTTTTGGTGTCTGTTAGCATCACTGTTTTGATTTTAAAGCCTGCAACTTTACTGTTTCTGTTCAGCAGACCAATAATTAGCAATTAGCAGGTGAACATACATTTAGCAGCAAAAAGCAAAATATTGGAGTTGGTGAAGACCAAAGCTGAGCTAAAAGAAAAGTGAGTATTGGACTTACATTAGACAGGTGGCCAGAATCTCAAATCCAAATGAATGCTAATGTTGCTTTGTGTCTGCTGGAATGTGTAAATAGACAACCGTTTGCTAGCACCTTCACAATAATAATTAATTAAAGTAATAGCATGTCACTGTTGTGCTTACAGCTTGTTCTGCTGCTCCAAAAACAATCAATTAATGCTGCTCTAAGAGCTATAATTGCACTTGGATCCACATCTGTCAGTCTGAAGGTACATTAAGTTACTTCTAATACAAGAAATGTAAACTCTAACCCACCAGTAGGCAAAGATCTGCAAAAAATAAACCAGACTTCACTGACAATACTGAACTAGACTTCTCTTAACCAGACTTTGAACTTACCTTTTCTAACCAAGTTTGCCATTATACACACATAAACAAAGCCAGGGTGAAGTTTTCATTCCAAAAAGATGCTATACCAAATAAGCTGCTGTATTGATTGTTCAGAGTGAAAACCACAAACACTTTTGTGTCTTTCAGTGGCACATGATTACACAGCATTGCTACACAGTGATGTGCTCGCAGCTGTAACATCCAAATAGTGTTGAAATCTCAATGGTAATCAGTTCAGTTCAAATAAAACAAGCAGGTGGATTCTTCTGCACTTCAGCAGAAATTCAACACAGCAGTTCTAGTAGCACACTCGATATAGGAAGCAAATGTCACATGTGGGAGAGGATGCACTCTATAAGGATTTTTTTTTTTTTAAATCATTGCCGTCATGTAAGAGTCAGGTTCAATTTCACTCTCAGGGCGGCTCTAAATTGCAAATTGTAATGTTAAAAATAAATGTTACTGCCGTAGAAAATTAGAATTTTTCCTGCAATACTGTTGCAAAACCTAGGAGCCTGGCATACTGAGGCTTGCTCCTGACAACATGAAGCAACTTCAGATCATCAGAGTTGGTAATTGGATGTAAGCTCCTGCTGTCTTTTTGATTGAAATATGCCTTGAGCAAAGCGTGACAGTGTGAGAGCACGAGCAGCTAAGGTCAGTGATGCTCAGCCTTAATAACACCCATTTCACAAGTGGTATTATGTGCTGTCATGTTATTTACATGTGAGTAAAATGTTCACAAATGATTATTATATTATGATTATATAACTTTACTGCACATGTGATAACATTGTCACTACCCTGTTGCAATATCAAGTGAAATCACATTTTTTCTCCTGCTGTAACATGGAATTTGATCTTTATCATTCTTTGTTGGTGAAATTGAGAGAAAATCTTTAACATATGTATAAATACAAGGCCAGCGCTGCATTGTGGGTGCTTTCATATTACTACCACTGTTGCTGTCTGGTGCTACTAAACCATATCTAATAAAACATGAACCATGTTGGTATTTCCATCAAAGAGGTATGCTCCTCTCACCTTATCATCAAGCTTCTTGGCACAGAAGGAGAGCTCCACATATCCGTTGTTGCCAGAAATTTCCTCAGCATGCACCTGAAAGGAAATAAGATTTGTCAGTAATATTTTGTACTTACAGCCTTCATTATTCATGGCAAGAAGAAATATTGACTTGTCCACATGATCTAAATTTCATTTCTTCATTGCACGGATGATTTTAGGGCTGCATTTAAAACAAGGCTTGCATGCATTATAATCACTCACACTCCAAAAAATAACACAGTGAGCCTGAATCTATTACATTCCTAACGCAGACATGTTAACACTTCTAATTTAAGGCTGAAATCTAATACAGGCCTTATTTTGTCTTAAAACCACAGTCCATTTTTATGTCAGTACTTATACACCATTTTACCTTTCTGTTGTAAAAAGTAACCTCTGTTTAATAGCGGTTGCACTGTGGTACGCAGTTAACATACTGAATCTTTTTAGTGACTTTTATTTAACACAGGATTGCTGGAAATGTATAACTAAAGAGTTTAGAGCACCATTAGCTCCAACCTAGAGGGCCCCACTGTCAGGAATCGACTCATGAATTGACTTTTAACGTAGAAGTTACCACACACACACACACACACACACAGTACATCACCAAATTTTGGTAATAGCTGCCCCTCAGAAAGGTTGCAATGCCGGTTTTTTGGGGGTTTTTTTGCTTGTTTTTCTTTTTAACTACCACACAAGTGTATATAACACTTGTGTGGTAGTTAAAAAGAAAAACTTCAGGATTGCCATTTTCACTGAGCACCCTCTGCTGTTCCCTTTAGACTGTTCGGCCCACTCACAGAACAGTTTGCTTGCTGTCTGTTCGCTCCTCTTCTTGAAACTTGGTATAGAAACTGAGACAAACTTAACATCAAACTGCCGGCAGTGTAGCTGTAGTGCAGACATGGCCAGAGCTTGACAGTGACGATTGACAAAGAAACTTGTGGTTTTTATCAGACAGCTTGTCCTGACAGGTACCAAGAACAGCGAAAAATCTATATAGAAGGTGTGGACACAAGATGTGTGTGTGTGTGTGTGTGTGTATGCTCTTGTATTTCTATTCTTGTTGGGATCCATTTCTAGAGCTTGAGAGTAGGGACATTTTGGCTGATTCTTACTTTTACAAAGAGTTTTTTACAGGTATAAAGGTTTGGCTTTGGGGTCAAGGTTAGAATTAGACTTTTGGCAGTGTTTGGGATACAGGATGGGATGAGGCATCTAGTGTAATACAAAGCTGTATGTACTATATGATTTCTATAAGATTATTAACAAGGAGAACAGAGTTCAGGAAGTACAAATGAGAATAATATATATTTCAGTACATTTATGTAGATGAAATGGTCCGATAATCTCCTTGTTTGAATCCTCAAAATGATCCTATCCAAGACATTTAAAAGGTCTTTGCTGTTGGCTTTTCCTTAAGAAAGTCCAACTGCTGGCCAGAGATGTAATGACAACGATTTTAAATGGATGAGTTTGTCTGTAACTTTTGCCTCCCTCACTGAGATCTTGGGTTCAAATCTCAGCACACGTCCTTTCTGAATGCAGTGAGCGCAGAGAACAGGCAAGAGAAGGGTTCGATGCTCATGTGACAGGAATGTGAGTTCAAAAAGTAGTTTATACTTTCCCTGATATCAAATATACAGAGAATAGTCACAATAACATGAGTGTCTGTACAGTATGAGGCAATCCACTATAATAGTGATGCTACTACTGCTACCAGTTTTTGTTTTGCAGAGTTATACTGTATGTCTATGG
This sequence comes from Thunnus albacares, assembly GCF_914725855.1. Lineage (NCBI taxonomy): Eukaryota > Metazoa > Chordata > Actinopteri > Scombriformes > Scombridae > Thunnus > Thunnus albacares. The sequence continues at coordinate 21,672,719 of NC_058106.1, forward strand.
TTAAACAGACAAAAAAGGCCTCCATCTAGTCTGCTGTACATTCAAGTAGTATTCAAGTACATTCAAGTATTCCCAAATAAAGTGGAGCAGTTACTCTTTAGACCAGAGTGGAGCATTGTACCATCCAGTTTTTCTTGTTTCTCATATGTTACCACTACTGGCTTGATAGCTGTAAGCTGGTGGATAATGAATCATCAGCTCCTCTCTTCTACATCTGACACCAGTGATTTCTTGTGCATGTGTCATTTCTTGTGGATTTTCTTGAGTTCTTGTATTTGAGTGCAGAGCAGGAATGGCACCAACAATGAACACAAGAATACACAAAGTGCTCGCACTTCATGTATCACCACAAAAAACCCAAAAAAAAACAACGTAAATCAGGAACAAGAATCTACTTATAAGTTGTGTTTCTAATTTATCTTAACAAATAAAAATAATGTTGTACACATTAGAGCTTAAGTCAGTCAAATCATCCTGGTTAGTAAGCATTTACAAACACAAAGAAATATACAGCTACCTAAAAGTGAAAGAAAATGCATTATGGGGCCAGTATATTAAACTGTCGAGTGCACAGTTGTGAGATTGCGGGAAAAGAGATGGAGAATACACAGATTTTACTGCTGCTACCCATCAATTTTAAATGCATTAAGGTTATTTTGCTCAGCTCACACTGGCCATTACAGCATCTACTGTTCCGCAATCCACACAATTTCATTCACCAGAGCAGTAAGGTCATACGCACAATGTAAAGAACTTACCGTGATGGTGGATTTGCCGGCATATTTTCCGTACTTCAGCAACAAAGGCTTCACCATCTTCTTTTGGGCCACAATCTGCAAAGAGCAAGATAAACACAGTACAGTCCCTGAGCCCCTCAGCAGTCAAGAGCAGTGTAGGGATGTGAGTCATAAACAGCTGTGATAGGTATCCATCTCTTAGTCTGCCAATCTATGTAGCAAACATACAGCATCAAGTATATTTACTGTCACTATCACAAAGGTTGCTGTTCCGATATACATCTGTATGTTTTAGGTCTTTTATGGCAGACAAATCACTGAGTTTAGGAACCAAATTGACAGCAATAGTCAAATGAATTTCACTTAAGCTAACAATATATCACTGTAATATGGAAAACACAGCTATTAATGTATCACCAAAAAGGTTAGATAAACAGTAGCCTACCTGACCAAGAGTGCACTCCACACCACCCAGGAAGTCATCGTCACGAGTCCCGATGCTGTGAGTGCCATGGATGTCATAGACTTCAAATCGCAGCTTCTGAACCTCCTCAAAGTAGTAGTCCAAAGAGAAAACCTTGGCAAAGACCGGGTGCAAGTTGCTCTTGATCACCTCTGTCCTGTCCAGCTGAGAAGAAACACACTGAGTTCAGTTTTGAACCTTCAAATGCTTTCATCTAATATATTTCTAAAAATTCTAATATTTCTTATTTTAATTCACTATGTGTGCAGTTGAAGAGGTAGTAGACAATAGGGAAATAAAGCCTATGGGGATTACACTTTCACAGATTGTATGCTATATCATTTTAAAGTAAGATGTCAGAAAATAGGATTGGACTCTTATAACATATTTTATCTTTACTGATTTTGAGGAACACCAGTGTAAACACAGTAGAGCAAATATTATTACATTCCATCAAGTAGAGAAGATTGGAGGGCTCTGACATTTAATCTCAGCATACAGAAAACATCCATGCCTGTCTTTGACTGCCTGACAAGGAAAAGCTGAGCTCTGCGAGGCCCCATCTGCTCGTGATGTAGGATTTAGCTCTCACACATGCAGCTCCATGAATGTTTCTCTGCTGTCCAATTTGTCACAAGGACAGATCATCATTGAGCTGATATTTAAGTCTACAGAGGTTTATATCATTAAAGAATTACCAAAAAAATCCTGACTCTCAAAATGTTCATGATATAATATATATATATGTTGATGTGTATGATGTTTAATGTTTAATAATGCATATTTGGGATTTAAACCCCAATCTAACAAAAGAACACACCACAGAACAGACTCATAATCTGGATCTGATCTTGAGCCAGTAAATTAGAGACTGAGAGAGCTTCAGGTGGTCATCCTAAACACAGCCATATAGCTGGATACCCTTCTATACATTATTTCTTAATTGTCACAGTGGAGCAGGTCCAGACTTTGTGTCATGATGACTTTAAAAACCAGCGTTATCTCTCCCTCGTCCTTCACTTCTCGTCTTGGTAGAGATGAGTCATGTTCAGGAGAGAAGACTGAACTGGACTCTAGACAACTTTAGCTGTATTTTAAATAGATTATGATGAAGAAAAAGTTGTCGCAAAAGTGTCACACGAACCAACACCATCAAGCCAGAACAGCTTCATTACTCCTTGACACAGATTCACAAAGTCTCTGGATATCTACTGGAGTGATGAATACTATTCCTCCAAGAGATTTTCCCTCGTTTGCTTTTTTTTGTGATGGTGGTAACATGATGGTCAAAAGTCTCCCATAGGTGTTAAATTGGGTTGAGATCTGCCGACAGTGAAAGCCATAAAATATGATTGATATCATTTTCACACTCTTCAAACCATTCAGTGACTCGGATGGAGACACTATCATCCTGGAAGAGACCGCTCCTATCAGGATTGAATTTTTTCATCATAGGATAAAAGCGATGACTCAGAAAAAACTTTCTATTGATTTGCAGTGAAACTTCCCTTTAAGTATGACACACATGTAAGCATCGGCATTTGCTTTGTTCTTCAGATTTTTCTTTTGTGAGCAATCCATATTTGAACTGTAAACACCTTAATTACTATAGTTCTATGGTTGCTTTTCTTGTTGTTCATCAGCTATCATCAATGCAGTTTGTTGGTTAATAAATGATAAAACATATTGCATTTGTTGCTGGAAATATATGTTTTTTATTTGTCACATCTTTATTTCCGTGATATCTGGGTTGAGATATCTGCTCTGGGGGAGTAACCTGGCTGGTTTATACAAATAACATTGCCCTTAATTTAACAAGATAACAGACAAATAATAATAAAGTAACAAATGCAATGATAAGCAGCTGAGATTTCTCTATTGTTTCCATTTCTGGCAAGATTCACAAACAAAGCAAAGATCTAGCAGCCAGGACTTGGCTTTCTGTGCCTTCATTCATCCCTGTTTCTCCTCTATTGTCTTTTCTTGCCTTCTCCTCCTCTTTTTGTGCCATCTGGATGGACAGATTTGGGATGAGTTTGATGAGACTGTTTGTTGATGAAAGCTAATCGGAGCTACGGAGGATAGGTTGTGCCGAAATCTGTGAAGCCTGTTGGTGTGGGGCCAGAGCTATAGAGAGATCTCCGACATGGAAAATGAAGGCTTTCTCTAATCAGTTCTGCATTATCTGTGTAGGTTGATCATGACAAACCCCTGCAGCCTATGTTATATATATATATCAACATAGAGATCAGGTTTTGAATGAATTCATTATCGAGCAGGAACATGTAGAGGCCAGTTTACAGAAAAAAAAAGAAGTCTGCTAAATTGTCTCCACCGGGCTTCAATGTCTGTCCTTGAAAGTGAGCAGGTGGTGAAATAAGGTAAAAAATAAAAAAAATGTAGTTAAACAAACAGCTCTTGCAAGTCAGTGGGGCCAGCAGTATGAGCTCAGAAGAGAGAAAGAGGGCGGCGGTGATATGAGTGGGCTCAGCTACTTACTCAGTTGTTGACGTAAGTAAACAATTTGAACAGCGACGGTGCCTCCCAGTACTGAGGGATTTGACAGCGGAGGATTGGACAAGTTGTGTACACTGTCATGGCTGTCAAGATTCATAGATAGATAGATAGATAGATAGATAGATAGATAGATAGATAGATAGATAGAGTACCATTTTTCATATGCAATGAATTTGCTTCAGTTAGTGAAGCTAAAAATAGCCACTCATGTATTCATGCTACATTGAACCCAGGTCAGGCATCTCATCTAACAACCTCCTATCAAATTACAACCAAGAAAAATCCATAATATGTGTTCAACAGCCATTTTTTTTTAATCATCAGCGCCTCAAAATAGTATCTCGAGGTTCCACATTCACACAGCCCAAACATTACAGTGAGCATCTTCAACAAATTGCTCCCGAGTGGCTAGGATCTGGCAAACTTACAGTTAATTATTATCTCCTGTTTCCCTGAAAAAAGAGCATTTTGTTGGATGAAGGGTTGCGGGGAAAAAAATCTATATAATTAGATTTCCTCTGCCACATTTTAACACATCCTCCTCTACTTAATGGAGACCTGTGTTTTGGCTTTCCCTCATGAACCAAATGACTTAATTAACAGAGAAATGAGAGACCTGCTGCCTACGCTCCAAATAAGCCTGGGACCAATCCAAGAAAGTAAACATTTTCAGCTGGAACACAACTAATCACGCTGCATATTACCAATAGAGTGTTTGTCCACAAGTGGAACATACAGTACAACACAATGTGAGTCTTACAGGGCAGACAACACAATCTGTTGTTAATGACTGAATTAGGGAGACAGACGATGTTTACTCTTCCTCTGCAAAGATACACTGTGTTTGATATTTTTAATTCTGAATCTGGCAGCTGTTCTGTAAGCCACGATCTCTTCCGAAAGAGTGAAAAACAGCTGCCAAGTTCACCAAACCATTAACAGATTTGTCTCCCTGGTTGATCTTGTATGAAAACACAGGTTTTTGGGATAACTGGAGTGGGGTTAAAATTTCATGCTCATGAATAATATTTCACACATCACCTCTCTTCACTTAAATCTCAGTCTCAGAGGTGGTTTCATTCGTGATACTGGACAAGGGAGGGAGAGCTAACTTACTGTTCTTTCACCAATGTCATTAACAAAACTTGTTGCTCAGATAACCTCAACATGCTGTAATTTAAATTATTAAAACTCTTACGCATGTGTATTCTGTCATTAAACAACATTTTAAAATGTGGTTAATGACTCGGATAGGGAGATTAATAAAAGATGGTAGATACATTTTTAAAAGCTACATACTGCTTCTTATAGAATCAGTAATTGAGGAGATATGAGCCTCATACTTTTGCCCAAAGGGTCAAACTGTGCACTTGTCAGCCAGAAGAAAAGAGAGGGGCTCACCTCTGTCCACTGTCCGTTGGTCTGTATCATGAGGATGACACAGGGGTCTGACTTATTCAGCGTGTCTCGGTCCAGCAGAGCTTTGCAGGACACACGCAGCTCTACTTTGGAGACACAGGTAGCTGGACCGCTGAGGCTGGTCGCAGGGGAGGTGGCCTCCTGAACGTCATTCATCCTGGCTCAGGGCAAGAGGAACTGCCAACCAGAGAAGTGATGGGATGTGAGGCCGTTGGTAACTCTGAAGGATGGGAAAACGCAGTGGTCGGTCAAAGGATCTCAGTAAAGATGAGGCACGCTCACAGGAGACAGGCGCTTTTGACTTGGTACAGATTCCTGTTGAGTCCCAGGGGGACCAAACCCAAGCTGTTATTACTGCCTCTCAGAGCTATCCCCCCTTGTGAGGAATATCATCTCACCTCAGTAATGACGACAGGAGGGACGTGAAGGTGACAGGGTCGGGCTTTTATGAGTCTAGATCCTTGGAAAGACTAATCTAAGATGGTCAAATGTGATAAGTGTTTTAAATCACAGTATGAAAAGGAGAGAGGGTATCACTCAGGATTACAATGCTATCCACAAAAATGTGCACAAAAATATAAACTTGATATTGTAATTTACTACATGCTGCCTTACAATTCTTTTTTCCCTGTTTCCAGTTGTAAATGTGAGACAGCAAACAGGTATAGCACAGCCTTTTTTCTGGTCTGAATTCAAAATGTAAACCAATGGAGGTAGCAGATAAAATCAGGAATCCAACAGCCACATGGCTGAGTGCCTTTATTTCCCAGAAGATAACACAAAACCAAGAAAAGGACTTTGGTTTGTTTGAGCTCCAACGTGGCAAGCATCCGCCCTGCTCAAGTGTCCCTGAGCAAGGGCTTCTGACCCTGATTAACCGCTTTAAAAGGGAAGAAAGCATGAGGACGGAGAGGGGGGGGGGGGGGGGGGGGGGGGGGGGGGGTCGAATTTCTCTACCAGCATCATTTACTGTAAACGTCACATTATTAGGAGGCAAGTGCGCGTTTTTGCTTTCAGCACCAGGGACAGCGCCCGCGGTTTGCTGCCAGCTGCGCGTCTAGAAACCAGATGTTACTCTCAAAAGCGTAAATTTAAAACTTAACTCAAGAAAAAGCTCGAAATATTATCAAATTCATGAGCTATAAAAATGCGACTCACCGTGTCTTTTAAAGCAAAACTTGTCACGTAAAAAAAAAACCTCTTTGTAAAGCAACACGTCCGCTCAAGAGCGCAATCCAACAACTTAACGAAGGCGACACGAGAAACGCTCTTAAATGGTTAGTTCATAATTCATCACAGTAAATGAACTCCTGCCACAAATCTGTCATCGTTGAAACCTCCAACATCGGGGGGGTACAATAACGATCTAGCTATTAGTTGTTTTTAATTACAGCAGGCAAGGCGTCGCAACAAAAACCAACAGTCTACTTTGATAACATCGTTTGTCACTGACTGCTGTTACTCACTTCCAAGACAAATCTGCAGCTGATCAAAAACACACACAAACGCACTTCATCCCCTCATTAAACATTCAACTCTGCTGTTAAAACGACAAACTCACTTCCTACCTGTCGTTGTTCTTTACTCTTAAACACATTTGTTTAATCCTCTCCCATAACACACTGCTTGATTCTTTTTTTTTCTTCTTCTCCGCCGAAACTCATTGGTTAGACTAGTGAGGAGGGAGTGGGCTTGGCTTGTGGAGGCGGGGAGTGGGGGGACAGTCCAGCTGCTGATGTAAGGCTGGGCTTTTCTCTGGGAAAAAAATGTATATATTGGAAACAAGCCTATGGAAATGCAATAAAGAAGCAAACACAGAGAAGCCATGTGGATAGCTTTTATGTCATTTGCTGAAATTCACACTAAAAGAATCATTGATCTTGTGATGTACCATCAAAAACACTAAAAGCCCCGAGTAAGCTCTGTCGTACTCTCCCACACTCCCTCTGAGTTGAAGTTAATCTCTTTGTGCTAATAATCCTCTTTTTTAAATCTAGATTTCAACTGATATATCAGTGAGGTTTTTCTCCAGCATCAGCATACTGTAGTTAACATCATACTGCTTCACTATACTGTGCTATAGCAGTCAGTCCTGCTGATCACAGAGCTGTCTACCAAAAAAGATCAACCTCAGTGAAAGAGCAGGATGTCGTGCATCTGTGGAAATGCTTCAGAAATCAGTTGCTGTGTTTACATTGTTAAAGGATTGGTTCATAATTTTTCAAGTCTGTCTTGGAACAATAGTGAGGTTTCTAAATGAACACTGAAAAAGGTTGGGTTTTTTTTTTTTTTTTTTTTTTTCTGTAATCATCCCTCCTGTTTGTACTGATCATTAGAAGATCTCCTCCTAATGAGCTTTCAATGCAAGTGACAAAATCCACAGTCCTCGTTTGTGCAAAAAGGTATTCAAATGAAGGTAATATGAAGCTTCAGCCATCCAAATTAGTCAAATCAAGTGGATGTCTTCCAAAGCTACAGTCTTTTTAAAACAAAAATCTCTCTTTTTCTTACTATCGAAACGCAGAATTTTACACTACAAAGACTATTACTGTGGAAGATATTCACTTTATTTGACTAACTCAGGCTGCTGAAGCCTCCTATTAACTTCAGATAAACTTTTGAAATCATTTTTGCACAAAACGAGGACTGTAGATTTTGGAGTCCATCATTTACATTGTAAGCACATCTCTTAAAGTTCAGTATGAAAAGGAGGAATGATTACAGCAAGCAAAACCTCTTTCAGTGTTCACACAGGCACCTGACTGTTGTTTTAAGACAGACTTGGAAAAATAGTGAACCTATCCTTTAATTAGCATAATGATAATATCCACCTATTCTACCTTCATTCAACAGTACAATCTAAAATGATTTCTATGGGCTTCATCATACAGCTTAAGATAAAAGGTGACATTGGGTGTTTAGTTGATGACTCTGTGTTTAGGACACATAGTTTGTCAATTTGTACTTAGATAAGAAGTCAGTTCCTGCTGGCTGTGTCTCAGCCCCTGTAGTAAAACACAAAGTGAGCATGCAAGATGTTTCACAGCGAAGCAACTGGAGCTCAAAAAGACAGATCCTCCAGCAGCAGCACATCACAGCCGAATCTTCATGAGGCAGCCCCTCGGTGGAGTAGAGCAGACAACAGCTGAGGACCTGTGACTCTCTGCTCTCTTACCTTTATCAGATGCACACACGCACACACAAACACCCTTTTCACATTTTCACATACCTATACACAAACACTTACAAGTCTAATATTATCCACGTTAAAGTGATCTTGAACTGATTCATGGTGTAGATTTTCAGTCATTCAGCAATATATGTTACATAACATAATGTTTCTACACAGCATTTATGCCTGAACCTTTTCACAGTCCACCCACAAATGTATTATTTTCATGAATGTATTTCCAGACATTGCATAACATTTATAGATTGCACTGACAAAACAGCAGCTCTCAAGTTGCTGCAAAAACAGTACGAAAGGCCTTGAAAGACAAACTAAGAGACAAAACAGGTGAGAGAATAATTTGGAAATGTTGTGTTTATCGAAATAAAACGTGAAATTTAAAAGGGTTAGGGTCAGGTAACCCTTAAATCAAAGTACCTTCTGTAGTTAGCGGTTGCTTACAGTGCAGCTTATGATAAAGGAAAGCTGTTGTAACGTTTTATTCCCGAAGGCTTTGAAATCAAATAATTCTGTGTCCTTCAGACAGAGAGAACATTTTTTCATTAGAGTTTTGCAGCATTACATTTGATTTCAAGAGCACCTGGCTGATTCTTTGAGAGTTTAGCCACTCAGAAGCTTTCAGCTGCTAAAATGATGTGTGCAGCAGACAGACAGGTCAATAAATTTATTCCCGTAGCAGGAAAAAATTTGTCTACGTGCTTTTCTGCTGAACAACAAATGATAGAAATACCACATTAATTCCTCTTAAAAGTTGGTCTTATTGGTGAAATTCTTTTTGCTGATGCTTTTATTCAGATACACTTGTGTTAAATATGTGAACTTGCTGCTCTCTGACAGGCCATCACCTAAAGTCAGCTCTCTCTCCTGCAGATTTCACCCCTGCTGCCTCTTCTTCCATGAGTATTCTGAGTCGGTAGGAAGCGTCTGCTTTGGGGCACACACCTGAGCCCTGTTACGCCACAGCTCCAAACATCGGCCATCTGCTGCTGCGTCGCTTCAGCACCTCACAGGACGTTCTCTGCGTTTACACATGGATTATCTATTCAGATTGTCCCCACTGCGTCTCTCCAGTCACAGTCAGTGCACGCCTTGGTGCTGCTGACCACGCTGCCTGTACAACAACCCAAATATCTCCTAACATAGCCTGAATCGCTCAATTTTAAAGTCAAACAATCCTGTCTGTGTAATATAGCTTCGGTGTGTTTGTGTAACATCATCCATCCACCAGCAGTTCCCTTGAGCAGAGGTGTTTTTTAACATGTAGGTTTTTGGAAAAAATTTCTAAGTCTCTATTGATTTTAAAGTCTTTCTCATCGGGAATAGATGATGGAGCTTCCCTGTTAATGGTGATCAATCACTGAGCTTGTGTTTCAGCACAGCTCTAGTAACGGCTCATTGAATAGAAACGTTATCTGCAGTCTTCTCTGTCATCATTATATTTGATTTACTGACCTACAAATATTGTAGCCGAACAGATCTCACTTCCTTTTCACGGAGGAAACGTGATACATCATAGGTCTGAAGCTGACACTGAAGGATTATATGCAACTTAATTGATTTCAGTTTGATTGTAGATTAGAAGAGAAAAAAATATGTGGGGAAATGTGTTAACTGCAGCAAAGGATACAAGTGAGAACAGAAAAAATGATACATGCACTTACTAATTAAATAGTAAATGAATATTCACTTGATTATTCACAACTACAGTAGGAACTGTAACCAGAACAGGTTTTGGTTGACATTTGACATAGACTTCTCTTGTAAAGGAGAATTTGTTTGTTGTAGTCAGTTTACAGCTGCAACTGATCAACCTCTCCATCTTTTAAAAATCAATCAATTAATCATTTAGTCTTTAAAACAAAGAAACCATCAAAAAATACCTGTCAGAACTCCCCAAAGCCAAAGGTGACGTCTTCAGAATGATAGTTTGGACCGACTAACAGTGCAAAACCCAAACATAGTGCATTCACGCTGATATGACAAAGAGAAAAGCAGCAAACTGTCACATTTGAGGAGCTATAATCGGAGAACGTTTGGTACTTTAGCTTGAAAAAGACTTAAATGATTAATTAATTGACTAATCGTTTCAGCTCTGGGTCAGTCTTGTATGATGTAAACTGTGCTCATCAAAAGTAAGAAATCAAGAAATTTACACCACAATTTATATTAATTTGCATATATTTTGGTATTGCTTTTTATGTAGATTGTTAGAAAAAAATGACATCATTTGTTAAAGGACAGGTTCACATATTTTCAAGTCTGTCTTAAAACAATAGTCAGTAAACAGGAGGAATGATTATACAGCCAGAAAAAGCTGTTTAATTGTACATATGAGCACCTGAACACCTGCTTTAAGGCTGGAGTTATTTGGTAACACAATGAGGACACAGGTGGTTAAAGTTAATGGTTCATAAGTGTGATTTAGTGAATCATTTCGCGGCATCATATCTTAAGGATAAACAAGATCATATATTAGATTTCAGCTGTATCAGTCACTTGTGGCGCAAAACAACTTGACTCACCACTTATCTTCAAAAGCTGAATTATTTATTTTCCATTCAGACTGTTGGAAAACAGAAACATTAAAGGAGACACGAGCAAGGACGTTGTGATGGGTCCAATCTCATCCATCCTCATTTTTCAGTCTGTATGTCAGCATGCTCCAGTCTGTTATTGCATTCGAAGTTTTCGAATGTTAATAAACAGAGTAATGCATCTAAAATAGATCTCCGCCAATAGGAGAGTGTCTGCAGCTGTGTTTCATTTGAGTTACTTTTTATTCATTCCCTTCACCTTATCAGAACAACACAGCACACACCAGCTGTGCACATTGTTTGTAAATGTCCAGAAACTCTGTTGTCATAGCAATGTTTTACATTAACAGTCAGTTTTGGTTCATGTCTGCCAGCAGGAAACCGTCAGCATGGAAATTAAAATTCCACTTTACTCTCCTGCAGACGCCAGGTGAAAAACTGCCTCACTGGGATGTGATTCTTCCTCGCTTTTCATTTCTCCTAAACCTTCTCTGCCTCATGTTGTTGGCCTCCACTACCTGCGGCTGTAGATAGTCTAGCGTTATAATGATCAGCTGCTATTGAGTCTCCTCCAGGTTTAAACTTTATTCCCATTGATCAGACTGTAAAATTATGAGTTCACTGGACAACCTTGAATGAACATGCACCAGTTTGTCAGCAGTTTCCTTCTAATAACTGCTGCTTCTCTGTTTATTGAATACCAATGGACTAATAACTGGTTTTCAATTTTTTTTTTTTTTTACATGGAGCAACAGTTGCTGTTAAAATTCAGTAACCTGTTCTGTTAAATGCTTATCGCCTCCATTACTGAGCTTCATTTGTGCTTGTACTGCCACCTACTGCTGTAAATAAGTCATGCATAGACACCAAACCCCAGTTTTAGGTTTGAGTTCTGGTACGATCCAGCCCGATTCAATTTAATAATGAGATAAATCAAGTATTATTGTGTGGTGTGAAAATAATTTCTTTCAGCTCACACCTCAATTCCCTCAACAGCTATCCAGTGGATACAAATCATAAAAAAGGAACTCTGACCTCAAAAGATTTTTACATGCAGTATATTTATATTGGTAGACATAGATCAGATATATTATTTGTTTTTGTGCCCTGGTTCATAAAAAAGGTTTTATCTCAGCTGTATTTCTTATAGTCAAAATTACAATAAAACTTGCTGTGGAAACTTTTTATGATCTTACAAGTAGTTACAATCTGAGGCTGCAATTTTAGCACATTGGAAATCATTTATATATCAGACCTCACCTGCGTTGATACTGTAAGAGACCCAGATGTTGAACTACAGTTCTTTGTATTTACAAGATATCATGTTATGTCCCATCTGTTGTGCGGCTTCATTCTACCAAGTCCCATGATCTGTGACAAGACCATGAAAACCACCAGTCTTCATCAAAACTAAATCTCAAATCACGACATTCTCACAATGATCTTTTTTTTTTTCCATACTTTATTTTGCAAAGTTCCAGACAGGCTACATTTACTTCTTCTTCTCAACATCCTGCTCGGCAGCCTCTTTGGCTCTCTTGGCACGGATGCCGAAAAGACGAGCGTTGGCCCGGGCCATACGCAGGCTGGCAAAGGCCTTGAAGTTCTTCTCGTCGTCAGAGATAACACGGGCCTTCTCCTTCTTGTGTACCTGGAAGAGAAGGAACAAAAATGTATAGTAATCTGATACACTTTCCAAAAAAAGGCATTAAATCCTATTGCCAAATGACAAAATCTGCCAGTTTAACGTGAACTAATATGCAATTTCAAGCCCAATTTTGGGACATCATATTTCAACAAATTAGATTTTCAAGCTTGATTTTCAAAACAGTCATCAGAAAAGGGGTTCAAGTGTTTCATCACAGAAATACAGAGATTCCGGAGAATTTCTCATCATCTGACTGCTGCAATGAGAAACAAATCAACAGTTCTTTCTCATCATGGATATGCTGGTTTAGATATCACTGGCAAATGACAAAGTCCTGTCAGTTTAATGTTAACTCATAGGTAAAATTCAAGCTTATTTTCATCAAACTAATTCACATTTATTTCCTGTGATTTCATTGTAATTTCTATTCTAGTACAGTTTTGAATGTGTATGTGTTGGGTGAAGGAATTACAACTTACAGTTTTGATGGGCATGACTGGACCAGAGAGCTGAGTGGCCATCTTCAGTTCCTCCACCTGAAAAAAAAAATCACAAACAATTATTAAAAGGGAAAAGAAATTCATATTACTCAGTTGCATCTTGCTACAAGGCAGACAAACATCAGGTTATCACCAATGTCTAAGTGAGGTGATACAACCTCAAATCAGGCCTGGTCATAATAAATTGTTGATTAAGGCATTCTGGTCTAAATATTCATTTTCAACCATAATAAACCACATGCAGACTAACTGGAGTGAGACAGTATTTGGCTGTAACCCTGCATCATTGTTCTGACTGGTCGGATTGTGTAAGCATCTGTAACATTACAGGTTCTCAGTCATGTTTTATTAATCAGGTGAATAATCTTACCAAAAAAAACTAACTCATTACAGGGGAATTTGTTCTAAAAATTGACTGAATTTTAAAAGTTCACTGATGCGTCCCCAGTTTCATTAGGTAACCCCAAATGCCATGCAGTGCTGTAAAAACTCCAACACAGCCAGTTTCATAAACCAAAAAATGGCATTCAGAATGTAAATTCTGATCTTTCACTGAAGGTGTTTGTGATAAAAAATGCTTTTAACTCAAACTGACATGCAGAGATAACAGAGGACCTTATCACTGCACTGCATTTAGAAAATACAAAAGAAAAGCATGGCAAAGGCATGAAATAAATTTTTGCTCCCTCAAAGACACTTTGTCACACAGGATTCTTTCCGTTTTTATACAATTGTACAATAAACTCATGAAAATCAATACAATAGCCTTTACAGAAGATGAAACAAACACACTGGAGAGGACTTTGTACCAAATCAAGAAATGGCTCTCCTACTACTGACCGCATGCCTTTGTTAAATGTTTTAACCCTCAGTTTTCTTCAGAAAAACTAAACTACTATGAACATCTGTTCACTTTTTAAAAGATATTCCAGTCTGACACACTTCAAAAATTTGTTTTCAAAGTTTTTTTTTTCTTTTTTCCCCTCCTCTCTCCTTTCTGCACCGGTTCTTGACCCTCTATGCAACAGCATGAAAGAGGAACTTACAGTGCTGTCTCCCTTCTTGGGGGCAGAAGCCTTCCTGGGGAACAGGATGAGCTTGGAGCGGTACTCCTTCAGGCGCTGCACGTTGGCCTGAAGAGATTCTGTGGACCTGTTACGACGGCGAGAGTCGACAGAGATGCCGATGGTGCGGGCTGTCTTTTTGTGGATGCCGGCCGCCTGCAGGGAGGAGCAGAAGCACAAAGAGTTAAACACATATTTCTGATTTGGAGGTAATGTTGTAATGTCCTCTGCACAAGATATTGGTGTCCATTTTGTGAATTTGGTTTTCAACTCAATTTAAAAACAGCAGTCATCAGATAAGGGGTTCAAAATGATTCATCAAGTGAATACAGAGATTCCGGAGATTTTGTCATCATTTGACTGCTGGGGGGGAAAAAAAACGGTCCTATATTTCTAAACATAGTTGCCAACATGTTTGTCATTACTGTCCCAGGTACTCTTTGTGTCAGTCTCTTTTCATAGGGGACAAAGCTTCACTGGAAACTGCAAGCTGACAGTTCCGTGTTTCCTTGCACACTGACAAACACTGAACCTAGCACTGACTGGTTAAAGGTCTTATTCGCGACATAGCGCTTCTTTGTCCATATTCATAACATCTGATTAACATAATAGTGTTTACAAGAGCAAACTAATGGAATATTTATATTATATATGCACTACATCATGCCCAATTAAAATGATTCAACACTTCAACTTATAAACTGGGGCTCTTCATTTTCTTCCCCAGTAATGTTGAGGTGACCAGCATTATCTGGTGGCCATTTTACTGGAATCAGGGCTGCTTGGTGCATCATGATCAGATTGATGTAATTTTTGCCACCACACAAATTTAGCTGATGAGGATCAAATTGAGATGTGACTTGTGTTTATAGTTGACAAAGGGATTCCTTGTTATCCTCCACAACTTGGACAGCAATTTTAAATTCGGTAGGAGAACTTCGAGGTTCTTGTTCATGGTGATAGACTCTGAAAAATTAGGAACAGAGATGCTCTATATGCCACAAGCTCTGCAAAATTACCTCACTGATCAATAACAGTAATTCGTGTTTGAGCCTACTCTTGTACGAGGAAACAACTCCACATGATCAGAGGTGATGCACATCAACAATCATTTTAGCCTTCCTCCCACAGCAGGTAAGTGCATGGGAGGAAAGGCAAGGTACATGTTGGCAAGAACATGAAGTCTTTGGGCTGCACTTCATGTTCCTCTATAACTATTGACGTTTTTTGGTCTGGTGGGATGCATGATTCATCAGAGAAAAAGGTTGAGCCCATTCTGTTTTACATCCACAGTAGTTGTCAATAGCACCTCTGAGGTGGAGGTCACCCTGAATAACACTAGCTTTTACTGTGTCTTGCTGACAATATTTTCTACCAAACCAACAATTGATGAAAATTCACCAGTTGGTTTGCTGCACTTATCCCTTTCTGAGTCGATGTGCATTCTGAACTATTGAGGATTTTACTCTGAGGAACACATTTTCCAAACACTCCTCTTGCTACATGGTAACGCAAGAGTGTGACATTGCTGATGAATTATTCATGCTCATTGATCTATTTACAGACAGTATTACCTTGAGTTCCTCCAGGGTGAAGCCACGTCCGGCACGAACCTTGGTGTGGTACCTGATAGTGGGACACCTGACCTGTGGCCTCAGTGGTCCGGCAACAGGACGGGGGGCGATGAGACGGGCCTTGGCCTGGCGAGCCTTTCGCCTAAAGAAGGAAGCATCTTAGTCAAACTAGAGTAACCAAAGGAACTACAGAAACTCAATTATACAAGTCTGTTTTGCATTTCATCTCAACAACCATAACAGTAATGCAAACAGATTAAAAAAAATGTTAAATACTTTGAGACACAAATACACAATCATTGTGTTTCTTTGTAAACTACTTCTATGTATGTTTGAACAGATGCGATGAATGAACGCAAATGAGACAAGCAGCGGTGATAAAAAGTGAAAATAACAGCATCTGTCTCCAAAATTGCACCATCTGCAACTTTTTGAAGTCATTCATACTTCAAGTCAGTCACCAAATTGAAATAATTAGCAAACTGTTACCTTAGGTTTTGTTCATCTACATCTACTCAGGGAACTGCCTACATAATTTTGAGTTTAATTTAAACCTGCGTTCTTTAAGATGTTCCTGCGGTAGGAAAAAGGCTTCAACAACACCACTGTATGTTAATCCTAGACTTGAGAGATCAAAATCAGTCTACTGTGTTTACAGACGCCTCTACATCAACGCAGAGGAGCCCTGAAACTTATGTGGAGCAGATATTTTCATGCTCCGTTAATGCACACACAGGCACATTAAAGCTAGAAAACTTCCTTTTTTATAGCCTAGTATACATTTTGTATTGTACATTTTGCAGCTGAGTCTCCAAACAATACATTCATCATCTTGCCTTCCAGAAAGCTAGACTTTAAGTCCAGGCCACTTTGCTATGGGATGAGATACCCTGACTTAGCCTACTATGATGTACACATCGCTAATGAATGCTTATAGGTCACTAAATAAAATAGTTTGCATTGCTAAACATCAGTGCACACATATCCCAGATTACATCAAGGCCATTTATATAAAGTCTTGCCTAACTTATGTTGTCTTAACTGTACCCAGAATAAGATCCAGGTGTTCAGAGGGAGCTTTTAGTTACTTTGGTCCTGCTCTCTGGAACAAACCATTCAAAACTACATGAGGTGTACTTTAATTATTGTATGAAAATCAAACAGCAACCTCTTTCATTCTCCAAATTTTCTGTTATTTTCATATTCACTTCAAATACTCCAAACAGACACTGTCATTACAGTTCCCTTTATTACGGAAACAGCTTTACAGGCACTCAAGATAAAAGTCTGGCACTGCTTTCAAGCTTCAGGGAAAACTGAACTGACTTGCTAATACACAATTAAAGTTGTGTCATCAAATTGAAAAAGGGCTTTAACAAAAAATACCACTTGCCCTACAAGATGTGATATAATTGATCAAGCATGCTATAGTGTATTTTAATTCTTTACTGCACTAGCATAGCTTTTCTAGTTATTATGAACTGTACAACAAGGCAGTGCACACTGCATGCAGACATTTACAAAAGAGAAGATGTTGATATCCACGTTGTATTCTTAAACAATTACAGACAGGCCCTTCACATGACAGCCATAGGAAAACAAAGCAGTATGACACTACATTCAAGCCAACAACTAACATTGAATCTAAGTTTGAACTCAACACTCAGGTCTACTCTATATTTTAAGAACAAGTCTCTAATGTCCTCGTCCAAATCTGACAGGCTTACTCTTCATTTTTTGTTGCAACAGCCTAATTAGTTTTATTTCAGTCAACAAAGTTAAATGCCATTACTTTTCCAAAACTTTCTAAGCTTTTACTTAATTTCATTACTTTAACAAGCCTGAAAAGAGATTTTAAAATTCCCTAACTTCTCCTGGTTTTCCATGACCCTGGGAACCATCACCTGTTTTGGCCAGTTATGTTACTTTAAAGGGTATCTGGATCAGAAACGTGTCTCCAGTCATAGAAGGGATTTGATACACAGCTGTATTAGTTCAAGTTAACGTTGTAGCATCTCTCCCCTGAGTAAAGGGCAGCACTCACCTGCGGATCTTCCTGGCTGGCTGGTTAAACCAGGTACGCACTCTTTTCTGCCAGTCTTTGTGGAAATGGGGGTTCAGGATCATTCCATTCCGGCTTGGGGCCATGGCTGCCTGCTTCCCTGTAACACAGCGTGGTACACAGGCATAAGCAGAGTGTCATGCCGGCACACCACCGGTCCTCTGAGAGGCTAAGCTAACATGCTAACGACCATACACATTAACGACTGCTACGTGCCACTACTGGTCATTTTCAGACCTAATTTGCCATTTCGGCAATAGTTACGTGAGATCCTTTTATTTTAATAAGACATTATTTAAATATGACGCTAATAAAGTTGGCCTGTAACGGCAACGCTAGCAGACACACACAAACACCAGGAGACCGACCATCACCGCGAAAATAGACACTTTTTAGCAATTATACGAGGAAATCTGTGACAATAATCATATTGTTTCAAAGGTGTTAAAACACACTATTTCATGTGTTCAGTGGAATTTTAAAACACTGATAAAATACCAAGGATTAACACAGATTAGTTTGAATTCTGTGGAGGATAATTTCACATACCTACGAGGGAGGAAAATGGCCGAAAGGAAAAAGGAAGTAGAAAGGCGGTGGATTGTGGGATATGGGGTCCTATCAAAGAGTACACTCAAGAGCATTCCCCTCCACTACAGGAACACAACCGATAAAACGTGAAATTCATGAAAATATTTCAGATTATTTAATGTAAGGGTAGGTAAAATAGTTATTAAATGAATTAAATGTGATGAAATAATAGTTACACATATATATAGCCACGCTGTTTAAAAAACACCCCCTTCATTCATAGTTTTCTTCGTAAGTTGTATCATTTTGCGCTGTACCAGAGCAGCCTCACAGGCTGTACACTATATTCTTATACAAGCGCGACACATGCAGAACCGCAAAACAAAAGCTTTTGTCAGTATCTAAGATAAATATGCACAAAATTGTGGACTCACATAAACCGACCACAGAAGGAGGTAATTTTTAGCAAAACCGGAAGTAAAGTTTGTTTCTCGTTTTTATCTTCTTTGTTTTGCTATAGAAAAGCGCACTCAAAATGTTCAAAACCCACTTTGAACATTTAGAAATACCTTTTTTAATAATTTTTTTTTTTTTTTAAATACAAACTTGTACAAAAATATTTTCTCTACAGCTGTGATGATGTGATTTTTAATCACAACATGGCTGAGTTGAGGTTTAGAAATAGGGTCAGATTATTGAATTAGAGAGTTTGGGGTTGCTACAGATATTTAGTGTAGGCTATTAATTGTCTAATGAGTTTTACTTTTTGTCACCAGTTGGACCAGGACAGTAGTTCAATAATAAAAGTTAATAATAATAAAACTTAAAAGACTTAACTTATCTGACTGTGAATTGTTTAAACTTGTGATTGTAAATAGATGTGACTTACATTGGCTGCTGTAGATGTCTGGTTAATAAACTGCAAGCTTTTCTGATATTGATGGGAATTTTTTCATTAATGGGAATTATTTCATGATGTCATGTTGTGTTGATAATGTTGATATTATACGTTAGCTTACAATTAGAGGTGAAGTGTTTATCACTGGCCACTAGATGTAGGCCTTCTACCTTTCATCAGCAGAAGGCAATAACTACAAGGCTTGGCTCTGGTTAGATACAGTAGCTATAGTCCACAACAGTCAACTAAATAATCTTCTTAAAGTTAACCAGCATACATAGCTAATAACTATGTAGCAGTAGGATATGGCTCTAAGTACGTGGCAATGGAAATTACCTTAAACAAAGTGACTTCAAAGCTGGTTATCTTTTATATGTTGAGTACTAGTTTTGAAAGACTGTCAGGGACCATGTGGACTGATCTCTTTTGTAGTGTGTCTTATCAACCACTCCCTGCCATTTCTGACGTACAAACTCAATAAAACCATAATGTCACAGAACTGCAGCACATCATGGATGTTTGAAGTGACTCCTATTAACATTTCTTGTTAGAGAGTCAAAGGTTCAGTCAACAATAGGGATGACCTGATTATTGTTATTTTGCTCTTGCCACTGATCTGGGTCATTTCATATGAATATCAGCTGATAACAAGTCCAATCTGATTTGATTTATTTATTTATGTTTTTATTATTTACCATTAAAACACCTCCAGCAGACTGTGAAGCTTGACACTTTGATTACAGTGGAGCTATTAAAACATCTCATAACTAAATAAACTTAAATGTATAAAATTAATTCATGTTTGAGCTATTATTAAAAAGCCCAAAGGTTAAATATAAACATGTTAACTACACATTCTGTAGGTATCAGCAGATACCTCAGTAAACAGTTTGGTGTTGTGTAGGATGTTACTGTATGTGCTACAGTTGCTATTAAACAGAATGGGCCTTTAATGATCATGAAAGAAGGTAACGCATGCACAGGGCAGACCTCAACTAAAAGGGCCCAAACAGTTATAGATTTATAATGATGTTTAGATATTAAAAATATTGAATCATGTTACTAATCTAACTTACTGTACCCCAAAATAATAGTATAAAGTATGATAGTACAAAAGGCTCCCAAAGCACTTAAAATATGCAATGGTATACTTCTACTTCAGAGGAGAACACATTTCACTACATAGCACATTTACTTGACAGATGAATGTCACTGGTTACGTTGCAGATTCAGATTTTACTCACAAAATATAACAAATAAAATATGATGCACTATTACTGATTAAATTATCCAGCATTATGTAAGATTTAAAAATTTGTATGCAGGACTTTTACAGTATTTTTACTGTGGTATTAATAGTTTTACTTCTTAACTCTTATAATTATTATTATTTTCTTTATGTTGTGTGCTCTATGTTATTAATACTGTAGCACTTTGAGTTTCACTATGAATGAAAAGTGCAGTACAAATTAAATGTATTATTATTATTATTATTATTATTATTATTATTATTATTAAGAAAACAGTTTTGAGTACTTCTACCACTGCCAATACCAACATTCCCAGTTAGAAAAAGGGTGAATTTAAAGCAAGACAGAGTTTGCCTGTGGCCCCCATATCACTAAATCTGCCCCTGCACCTGATATTTAATCAAGACGTTTCGAGACCTTCGCTACCCTGGGCGGGTTGGATGTTTAACCACACCTGCCATCATAGAGTTTATCAACCTATGAATGTAGGCATGATGTAAAAATATGGGCGTGTTTCTCCATTTTTACAAACATTCTGACCTGATGAAAATTCAAGGAGGATTGAAACATTGTCTTGATTAAATTTTGTGGTTTGGAGTAAGTGTGCAAGCGTTACCTTCTTCCATTGATACTACATTTTTAATAACAGCCTTGCACCTACATAATGTGCGTAAATCTGCTCTCCTTCAACTCTTTTAATGATAATGCAGCAAACAACACTACATGTTTAAAAATATATCAGAGTTGGCTGTGTGTGTGACTGTGACTTGGAAGAGGAGTGGTTCATGTGGTTATGATGAAATGGTTGAGCAGGACTGTCAATAAGAGCTGCTGAGCCCCAACAAGCTCTCAAGCATCAGCCTCATTAGTCTCTCCAAAAGACAATAATTACCTATTTCTTATTAAGTTTATGTCTAATCAGATTCAAATACATTTACGTAACTTTCCTCTGTGTAGTTTTGCTGTGCCCAGTCCTGTCTGAACTTGTCTCTCTGCACTCTGAGTCACTGTGCTCTTTGCAAACACAATGCAGAAACATTAACTCTATAAAATCAAATGGTTTAATACAATGGTTATTGCTGTGATTGTTAACTGCCACAGACATCAAAATAAAGCTAAAAAAAGAATGTCAACAGCTTCTATTTGGCTCTTACTAATGCTAAATGGATTAGTTTAGTCAAAATGTCAAATAATTGTAAAAAAAAAAAAAAAAAAAAAAGGGTCTTTTTTATGGAATTGCTTCTCTTTTATGAAATATGTCTGAGTAAAATCTTATTAAAGTACAATTTTAAACCTAATGTGGAACAAACAATCAGTCTATCAGAGAAATATGACATAACTAGTTTCTCTTTTTTATTATCCTGCTTCACTTGTTAATGCAGGATGATAGAGCAGGACATCATGTGTAGAAAAGGTATCAGTAGAGAGAAAAATGCAGTTTTTAAATGGGAGGTTTGGTACATATTAGGTCAGCAGCAAAGACTTTTTCTTTATGAGGAAGTAAACATGAGGATATTTAGATTCGTCTTTTATTATACAATTTTTCAAATAGGTATATTGTATGATAAAGTGAGAGAGAGGTTAAAGTCACTCATGACAATGTCTGTAGTCAGAAATACCAATTACAGCTTTTATTTAACATTATCAGCCTGAGAGTTCAGTTTTTTACCTCAGTCACTGATTTTAAAACCACTGCCTCATTAATCATTTATCAACTAGCCTCTGCAATCTCTGCCTATCTTCACCTGAGGGCAAAGGTCAAGGTGTGTGCAACTGTAATAAGCACCATGAAGCACCCTGTTCTGTCAGCAACATGTGCAACACACTACGAACATGTGAAGTCTATTATCTACAGCATGTCTTAAATTGTGCATGAACCTTTTTACTAGATGTACAGCAGTATTGTGCTTATTGCTGTGTGAACTGCTGCTGTCGTGGCATCATCACAAAATATTCCTGCATGTTTAGTGCAGTTGTGAAATTCAGTGATTAAAAAGATCAAAACTACAGCAGAATAAATGTTTACTCTTCATCCCTTTATTGGCCCACAATGAATGCAGAAGAATGATGCTGTCTTCTGAGTTAAAGATATTAGTGACTAAAAAGTATGTAAATAAAAAACAAAGACTTGTCAATTCAAACATAAGGACCAAATTTATTAAATGAACGTGACACAGCACTTACAATCACTTTCCAGTCTTTAACTGCATCTGTGCACTTTTAAAATGGAGCAAAGCACCAGAAACAAGACCCAATAATACTGACTGATCTTGATATTAAGAGCCCTTAATGTTTTAGTGGCTAAATGAATCTTAACCTTCTAAGTGGGAGTTGTTACTGAGGATTTAAAATTATTTTGATAGCACAGTTCCAGTATCAAAATAAATACCACAGATGAAGAAGAGTGTCACTCAAGATGTTAGTAACCCTGCCCTACTTATCTTTGATTGAAGTTACATTACAAAATAGCACAGTGAGTTTATTGATTTATTCATCAAGTGACTTAATAAATTTATCATAGGCAGCTTGATCCATGAGGCCGTCAAGTTCTTCAGGCTTTTCAATCGTCATCTTGATAAGCCACCCTGAAAGGTAAGAAGTTTGTATTTTAAAAAAAGGCCAAAAATGTAGGAGAACAAGGAGAAAATCCCAGAAATGACTATTAATGTACAGGAGAGCAGTGAGGTGCTTACCATCTGCATAGCAGGCTTTATTCACAAGTCCAGGATTCTCTGCCAGCTCTGTGTTGATTTCACTCACTTCTCCTGTCAGTGGTGAGTACAACTCACTGGCAGCTTTTACACTTTCCAAGGCACCAAACTCTTCTGCAACACGCACATGAAGGCAACAACGTGACAATTGATACATCTTATCTCACCGCTGGACTCTATTACTTACAGAAATGTACACTGTATTTCAAATTCTTACCCATTTGTTCAAGTCTTTGGCCAACTTCAGGGAGTCCACAGTACACCACATCACCTAATGCTTCCTGAAAGGATAAAACAAATTGTATCAATTACAGTATAGCCTATACATCTAATAACAACAATTAAAAGCAATAATCTAATCTAATCTCCAAGTTTTGCATTTTAAAAAGGCTGATGATAATCTAGGTTTCTTTTAGTGAACAAATCCTATGAAAACACCAAAATCAACTATGTGTTTATTAGTCCCGTCTCTCTCAGCCCCTTCATTCCTACTGAGGACGTAAATCTTTAATAAACAATTATGTACTATTTTTAAATGCTAAAAAATTATTGAATGAGCTGGGCAGTGTAGTTATTAGTAAACCTTACTCACACAGGAGTAATTGGTGAATTTGGTGAGGATTACAAAACCAACTACAGTGTGTGTTCATGGTAATGAGGGAACATCCGGAGCAACAGTGTGGCTCACTGATGAGTTTTTAAAAGTTTTTGGACACCAATGTTGGTTTGGTCTTTTCATGGGATATGTTTAAAAAAAGAAGAATGAATATCACTATACCTATGTCTACCTCATAAGTGAGCGGGGTATTTTTTTAAATCATAAAAAGGCACCATAGAGAGAGAACCAGCAGTGAAGACAAAATTACACATAAAAATCTCAGATGTATCAGAGCGGCTGCTGGGTAATACTTCTGCTTCACACAGTTGCAATGCTGACACAATTTATTGAGACTACTACCAACAGGAAAATATGTGCAACTCATTCATACAGGGGACTTATTATGACAAGCAGCCTAGTCAATAGTTTTGAAGCAGACACAGGGCCTGAGCTGATGATATCACCAAGATGTATAACTTTCTCTTGCCCATTCATACACAAACTTGGAAAAGACGCACATAAGGATGAGGAAACAATATTAAAACAAAAGCGTTTATGACTGATTAAATTGTCCTAGGTCATGTTCCTGCTACTCCTCCTCGATATCACCTATATAGTTTATTACCTACTGTATATTTTTAGGCTACTTTACACAGGCAGGTAGAGCTGACCAGTTACATGTGAAATCATATACAGTGCTAATATGAATCTACAAACTCCTCTACTCAGTGACGCAAAGTGGGAAAGCTAGCTAATCTTCATACCTACTTCTTCAATAATGTAGAGAAGTAGTAGTATTGTGTGGACCTCAAAGACCATGGCCCTAACTTTTAGTATCAACACTGTGTAGACAACATTGAACATTATGAAGAAAATTTCTGTGAAAAAGAAAGTGTAGAAAATGACTAGAAGTACTAAAAAAATTGGTATTCATCACGTCTGTGTACGCTTTCCTCATGAGGCACTTGTACTTGTGCTGTGTACTTCCACACATTTTACCCTAAACTACAATACTCATCCACAACAAGCCTCATTTACTGGAACATTGGAACAATTCTCCAAAATAACAATTTATGGTAAAAAGACCTTTAAAGGCTGTAGGAAACATCACTCATTTTGAGATCCTGGAATAGTATCAGTACAGTACAGTTGAATATACTTTTTGCAACTCTCAAACTTTAGGTAGAAGTTTTAAATTATGTATATATATATACACACACATACATACATACATACATATATATATTGCTGAGGAAGTAGTGCTGCAATTCTGCTGTGCAGCAGCAATACACAGAACAAACGCTGTCATAAAAACTGCTAATATCATGCTTCCACTGAACCCTCCAGTCACAGAGTGAAAAAAAACCCAACCTCTGATAGGGTAAAATATGGATCATGGCTTCCTAAGTTGTACCGCCACCTACTTAATGAACTCTAAACTATTTAACATACAAATTAAGCTGTTAAGCAATTAAGCTTTTGACACTTCACACACTGAATTTCACTAGATTGACATTTTTAAAAGGGACCACATTAACAATGACTTTGCCATTCTTGAATGCACCCAAGGTCAACTGACAGTTGTCTATGAAAATATCAGTAAGTAAACAGAAAACCTATCAGTGTACACTACAGTCATCCTTGTATTTACTACAGTTAATGTTAAGCCATTCTGTGTTTGGTGGATGACATTTCAGGCTGCTATACAATATTTCCACAAGGTCAAAGCATGTACAAGTACACAATCTCAAATTAAAAGTGTGAATTGAAACCCTCCAGACTTTGCTGATTGCCTCCACGTATATGAGCATTTCTTTTGGGATTGTAGTGGTGACATATTAGGGTTCATGAATATAAATAGAAGTAGTGAAAACACTGTGTGCAAAGAAGACAATGCTGTCGATTGATATCCTGATAATCAGGTAAACTATTTGAATCACTGAAGAAAAATGAGACATGTGGAGTGATTCTGAGGTGTGAAAACAGGCTAGACATGTTTTCATTGCGCAATCCATTTATTCCCAGGATATTATATTCCAGTGTCATTTGAGAAAAAAGATGGTTCGGGGTACTCAAAAATAAAAAAAGATTAAGGTCAGCAGCAGAGATAAAATTATTTGAACTTGGGCTCAGTGGCAAAACTGAGTGGTGCCCATTGTCAGGTTGAATGCTCTAGCAATAGCAGCTCTAGCAATAGCGGTAATAACAGTTCCTCTAAAAGCCACTATTAAGGTAAAGATAAAAAACACCTGCATTTAAAGTTTAGACTGCCCTTGAGATTTTCTGCACACCACTGCAGTGTGGTGCTAATCAGTTTTCTCAAACAATAGTCATAAAACAGTAAATTAGCTTGTTGTTGTAGTACAGTTTCTGCAGGCTAGGACAAAGGGCAGCACTGAACGGCACAATTCAGACATTAGTATATCACTATTTTTAGATTGCCATCAGTAAACCTCTGACCCAAGTGTGTCATAAATCAACGCTTAGTGAAAGGGAAGACAACAACCTACCTGAGCGTAACTGCTGATGCCAACTGTGCCGACTCCACCCTCAACCCGCACCCACTCATGCTTATCTGTGAACTTTAGGGCTGTGGAGAGAACAAAGGATCAAGTTAGTTTGTAACAGATCAATTAATTAGTTTGTGTAACTGAGAGGAGTCTATAAATCAATATACACTATGATTAAAGAAATAAACGTTTGTGCTATGATGAACCTTAAGAGATACATGGAGCACAGTCTTGATAACAGTCAAACTGATAAAACAGACTAGAGGAAGCCCAACAGTCTCAAATCATGTCATTTGTATGTCCAAAGACAATCTTTATTGTACTATGAACCGGAGCTGATTACTTATGCAACAACATGTGTGGCCAAAACCTGTAGATTACTGATTGCAGCGAGAATCCCTAAAACATTTACAAGTCAAAATCACAAGCATTCTGCAAGTGCAGTTCCTGGGTAATGACAATCCAACATTTGACAGAAAAAGTTGCAAGCAGGTGCAAATAAAAACTGCTGGCCGCTGCGTAAGTGGACAAGTCAGATCTAAACTAAAAAAAAACAAAGAATTAGAGCCTTTTGATTCCAAGCTCATGCTGTCATCCTTACTATAACCCCGTGGGAAGAACAGCAATGCCTCAACAATTTCCAGTGTTGGCATCAGACCATGCAGAAAAATACAGGTTTGAACCAGATTGTGAACTGTGTAAGATGCTGATGCATGGCCGGAGAGAGCGCTGTCAGTCCTGAGAGCGGACTGTCCCTGCTGAAAAAGGGCAGGATACATGCTTTTATACTGTTTTTAACCAAATGAGAGCCTTAAAAAGAGCTTTAACATTTGACAAGGTGATTGGCAGAAGAATAAATAATGCACAATTACAATTTTAGACCACATTGTACACGTGGGATACATCCCTCCACAGCTGCTCGTTGCACTTATCCAGGATCATGTGTGCATTTTTCTTTAATAAGTTACTACATGTTGCATGAGACATGGGTAATTAGTTGTTTATGGTCGTTAATTAACAGCCCAATCCGGAGCTCGTGGTTGGAGACTGTAACCTTGGTAAAAACACACGTCTTCCAATAACATCACACAGGGTAAAATAAAGCTTTGTTGTAGACTGCCTGCTAATTTTCTGCCACCTAACTTTCAGCTGCCCTCCTCTGCTCCGCTGCGGGAAAGTGACACAAACTGCGTGAGTTTTTTCGCCCCTAGCAGACAGACAGGAATGCGTGACCAGCCCGCATGTAGTTACAATGTAACATTACGGCTCCTTTTGGGCAATCTTTTTGGGTTTTTTTCTGTTACCTGTGGACAGGACCGAGGTCGTGCTCAGTGTCCGCGGAGAGTCGCTCCTCCACAGCAGCCGAGTCGCTGAGAATTGCGCTGCTGTCGAGAGCTGAGGCAGCCTGGGAGAAAAGTTTGCGGAGAGGCACCGCAGCGCTGCTCTCATCGCCATCTTCACTCAGTGTGTGTGGCGACTCTTTAATCCAGTGCACATACACTTGACCGCGGGAGCGCGCACCATCCCACTGGGTGCGGGCTCCCGCGGGGGGAAAGGGAGGAGGGGGTGTGGGGGTCCGGTCTAAAGTTTGACATTGAATGAACACAAACTTAACGAATTAATATTTATAAACAAAATATATACATTATTTACAAATTAACTAAAAAAAACACTGAAAATTTAAAAAATGACCTCCTTACATGTTGTGTCATCTAAAAATATGTAAAAATGTAAAAATAAATAAAATGTGTGCAAAAATACTTCTAAGAATAATCATTTGTATCTGATATGGGTTTTCCACAAAAAAAGTCAATTGGTTAAAAATTCTTCTACTCTTTCTCATTAAAAAAATCCAGAATCTATGAAAATGCAAATTTATTTAGTTTTTAAAGTTTCACTGCTGGACACGAGATGTCTGCTACTTTACTAAAAAGCAAATTCTCAGTGTTTGTGCTTCAAGTTTTCACATTACACTTGTTTAAGTTTCATATAGGACCACAACTGGCTCCAAATTATATGTGATGTCACTAATCTTTCTAATCTTTTGTGAGCACAAATAAACTTTCCCCCCTTTGTCTGATTAATTTGAAAAAAAAAAAGCCTTTAAGTGTCAAACTCTGCACACACGTCATTCTCCACAGTGAAGGTCAAACATTACAGTCAGGTGACAATAAGAAAAACACATTTTTGAGTGGAGGGAGACTTTCACTTTTGTTTTAATCCTGCTTCAATTGTATGTATAACGTTGTGGTGTTCATTTTGTTTGTGTTATTTTGTTTCTGCATGTCCATGTTTTGTAATTGAATCTGTGTGCTTTTGTTTGTTGGTTTTTCATGTGTAGGTTGCTGTGTGAAAGAATAAAACCAAACTGAAGCAATGCAATAAAATGTCAATGTCAGCGCAGTCAATTATATTTACTCCTCTGAGCCCTTATTTAACTTTTAGTGGCACACAGCTAAACAGATCATGTGGGAGTTGTGACACAAATTTCTAGATATAATGGTGCTTTCAAGTTTGAAAAAAAGGGACATTTAGTTACTCAGAGAAAATCATTGCAGGATGGACTGACAAGAAAAACATTGAAGTATAACCCAAACGTAAAAGCTTTTTAAAACCCTTCTTAGTAGTTTAAGTAAAAACTTGAAAAGACAAAACAATTACAGTGAATTAGTTGGCAAACATAATGATCATTTATTTATTTAAGTTACTAATTAAGACCTTGCAGCTAAAACATTCTTAGCTGTACGGCCAGAGTAACTATATCTACTACTCTGACCTCCCAGTCAAAATGTCCAAAAAAGCCATTTCATCAGCCAGCAAAAGATTATCATATCGACTTGAAATCATGTGAACAATTATTCAAATATTTTGTCTCCTTTATGTGAAAAAGGGATTGTTATTATTGTTACCATAAGCATTATTTAAGTCAGTGACCCTCAAAACAACCAAAATCTTTTCCTGTAGTGACAAAATGCTGAATGTTAACATTTCTCTCAGTTGTGGTTGACTTCAAACTCTTAACAGGTGACATCTTCATAATAGAATCAATTTCTATTACATTTTTAGCTTTAACCAACCATTCAAATAGCATGTGAAAGAAACACAGTGATGGCTCGACGCGCACAATATGTGCTGGACAAGAGGATCCATTCATCTTTTGAAATTCCTCTAAAATACCAAAACCTACCACCTGCACTGCATGCCTCTTAGATATATCTAATATGGCTATAGTGAAAACTCAAAATTTAAGTAAAAAAAAAAAGAGTGTTTGAAGTCTCAAAAGATGTTTTTTTTTGTTTTTTTTTTTAATTGTGTAAAAAAAAAAAAAAAAAAAGATTTAAAATGATCATCTTTCAGGAGCCCAGGGGCTGTTTTCCTTTCTCTTTTCATGAAACTCTTGGACAAAACGCACGGACAAAAGATCAAACGATGTAGATTCATGTGCACTTTATTTAGACATACCCATGTTTTATACTTCTTGGCAGAGGAAAATTTAAATTGTGGAGTCTATCATGAAAAATGTCATACAAGGAATACAAGCAGACTTGGTAAAAATGGATGAATATATTGAGAGGATTTAAAATGTTGTTAATTTGTTGTTTCTACTATGTATCTGAATCAAGCAGCCCTTCACCGATTTAAGCATCTCAAAGCATATTCAAAAACATCTGCAGACAACAACAGATCACATATGACCCCATGATCTAATACCATCCATTCACCGTCTGGATGACAATGAGGATTAAAACAGTTATAAAACAGTTACAACCCAATAAGGAGGATGCAGCAAATATGACTGCAAAAGTATAAGAAATACAGATGAAAAAAAAAAGCTTTTATCATTGTTTACCATTCACCCATGTGACAGAGAATAATGATTTCCCTTCATGACTGCAAGAATCAAACCTTTGACAGACCGACACCAATAAAACAGAAAACCCGACTCCATTGATGACCACAGTGAGGTAAAGGCTCCTTCCCCATACAGACTCCTGCACAGATCTGCTAGCAGGGGAGGTCAGAGGTCATGGTGTTACACAGAGGTGCCCTCTGCTGGCACTGATGCCTTATTGTCATCAGGCTTCATGGCTGGGAAGAGCAACACCTCCTGTGGAAGAAAGAAATACAGAAACTGTGGGTTGAGGGTTTTCACCTACAACATGAACATGGAGACCACAACTTTGTGGTGATATGCTGCCCCCAACTGGTTTGGAGTGTGAAGTATGAATTTGACAGGTGGCCAATTCTTACATAAAGCACCTTTAAGTGTTTTAGCTGCAAAACCTCAAACAAATCAGATCAGAAAATGCTCAGATTGGTCTTTCTAGAAGATAGTGACAACCTTTTTTGTCATGCAAGTGTAAAGACTAATTGAT
Organism: Thunnus albacares; assembly: GCF_914725855.1. Lineage (NCBI taxonomy): Eukaryota > Metazoa > Chordata > Actinopteri > Scombriformes > Scombridae > Thunnus > Thunnus albacares. Next base: position 21,703,301 of record NC_058106.1, read on the forward strand.
AAAATGCACCTGCTTGCATCATGATTGGTATGACTGCTTTACCTTGATGTTATTGGAGTCGGTGAGGAACATGGTGAGACGATCAATGCCCATTCCCCAGCCGGCAGTTGGTGGCAGTCCATATTCCAGAGCTGTGCAGAAGGTCTCATCGATGAACATGGCCTCGTCATCACCCTCAGCTTTGGCCTGAAAAAGATCCGACTCAAATTATTAACATGCACTGTCAGGCACTGATGACGAATTCTAGATAACGAAGGAAGCTTATATCCATGTCCACAATGCAGTAGTAAGAAGCCTGAACCCTTATAGTGTGTTCAGACTGAGTGTGAGGCAAATTTTCACCTTGTGTTACTCCACAGAGTTTGACTGCCAGATCATTTGTGTCAAACAGCCAAAATATATTACTGTACATTAGCCTACTCGCATCTTTGCACTGACTTTGATTATAATTGCACCACACGAAAAATGTGCTTTGCGTTCTGTCTGAACACAGATAATGAGACCATGTACCAGGGTAGAAGGGAAAAAAAAGATAGTTTAAGCTTTTGCACACACCTGGGCTTGCTGCTCGAAAAGCTCCCTCTGTCTAATCGGATCATTCAACTCAGTGTACGCATTGCAGACCTCCTTCTTCATCACGAAGAGCTCAAAACGCTCCGTTAGGCCTTTCTCTGATCTGTGCCTATAAACAGAGGAATTAAAATGTGTCAGTTTGGACCTGAGCATCACATTTCCAATGGTTAATGAACAGACAAACAAAGACAAAGAGTTTCTCACCATTTAGCTAAGGGGCTCATGATTTGAGGGTGATCACAGATGAATGTGGGGTTGACACAGGTGACCTCAAGGAAATCTCCGACCAACTACGGGAAAACATCATTAATGAAGACCTCAAAGTGTGAAAGTGGAGGAACAGCAACACACAGTGCAAAATATTTGTCAATGGAGCACCTTGTCAAGGAGGCGGGCAGTGGTTCTGGGTGGAGGACATTCAACTCCTTTCTGGGCACACAGGTCATCGAAGAATTTACGAGTCTCTGTGGACAAAATTGTGAAAGACAGAACAATCCAATTGATTGCAGGAGCTAAATATCTGCATGCACATTACCTCATGAACACTGAAATGTCTGGTGCTTAACTTTAGAAGATATTAAAAAAGGTAAAAACATACGCATGAAATTTTATCCTAATTTTGTGAAAGAGAAAGGGGTTATTCAGTTAATTACCTCAAAGCAAAAAAGAGAGAAAAAGACAAACTCTTCTCATGGTGTGTCTATCTCTTCAGTTGTACAGATTCTTACCATCACTGTCGTAGCTGTCAGTAGGAGGGAATTTGACTCCCATAATCTTCTCCAGGTCATGTGTCATGCTCACTCTTCTAAATGGTGGAGTGAAGTCAATCTCATAGGCCTGTCCCTCTGGACCATCAGGGTGATAAGTCACCTTGTATCCCCCGGTGATGTTCTTCACCATTCCTGAAGCAGAGAGGAAACCACTGAGTTAAGAAAAGCAGTTTTCTTATTCGTTTACTATTGTATACTTTTTCTGTACATCCCAAGTGTCTGAGAAATGACAAAACTGATGTGATGGGTATGCAATGAAATCCTGTTGCAACAGTACTCTATTCTATAGAGTGCTATATTCTCTATTCTATGTATTCTCCTGACTCCACTTGACACATTATTGTTAGGTCTGCTGTTGCATCTTACACAGATTGAACAGTTTTAATCTTGTTGCATGCTGTGAAAACTAATGTGAAACTCCACATCAGGCTCCACAGAGACTCTTTTTTTATGTTGACTGAGCCTCCCAGGGAGCCAACACAGCCTCTCAGACTGTCCACTGCCTAAACATGCTTTCCAGTCAAAACATTTATTAGGGCCTGAGCCCCAAAGGGACGAAGACCCTCTTGTATCTGTTCTGTTTCTTTCTTTCTTTCTTTATTATCTCGCCACTTCAGACCTAAATTAAACCCCCTAAACATGTTCAAAAACTCACTAAATTTGGCACGCACATCAGGTCTGGCAAAAAATTTGATAAAATGTAAAAATTATCCCCCAAAGTGCCAAAATGTGCTTTATAGCGCCACCTATGTATCTAAAATGGCTGCCACGGCCCGTAGGAATGTCGTAGAGAGATCGAACCAAAACTCAATTATTCGTCTCAACAAGACCTACAAATCATACACTGACACCCCTGACCTAAATCTAACAGGAAGTCCACAATATACCCATGAAAGTATGACTTTGTGCCAATTTTTGACCCCGATCAAACGCTATCTCCTCCGAGGGCGTTAATGGTATCGGTTTCAAACTTGAATACATGACTTATGACACTGTGCTGAACAAAAAATGTTAAAAACTTTGTAATTACTCGAACGGTTTAGATATTGTAAGTCCTGAAAGTTGCAGTGCCACATCACACCTTACAATGTAAACCAATGGGGAGGCAATCTCTAGGCATGGACTTTGTGTCAAACTAATGGTTCTGATGTCTGAACTATAAGTCTGACCACTTTGAAACCTGTATCAATGGATTCATGATGAAATTTCCTACAAAAGGAGGGGGGGGGTGAATGGAGCTCATTGAGTGAGAGTGACAGTTTAGTGATAAAGTGCTGCAGAAAAATAAAGTCAAAACTAAAATATGTAGCTCTGTACTGCAGTTTTTCCTTTATTAGGGCCCAAGCCCGAGTATTTTTCTGTGTCAAGCTGCAGTTACTTATTGTCTCTACACACCTGACATTACACATTTCAATCAAACTTTGACCAGGTCAGGTGGGTTAAAAGTCTTTACTTTTCTAAAAATAAACTTGATGAAAATTAGGAAATTAATTTGTTTTACACACAAACTCATCAAGAGTTTTGTTTACTAATTGAAATTCAAGTGAAAGGGCCCAAAACTTGCATAATTTTGATGACACAGGTGTGAGCAAGGCAGACATGTCTCATCCTGCAGAAAATTCTCATCCTCACACCGTTGAGATTTGATGTTTTGCCATGACAGAGGACGTTGCTATAACTTTATTGTACATGCTCCAGTCTGCACCAAACTTTACATGTTTGATGTTTGAGTCCCAGCCCGAACATGTCTACATGACAATATTCCATCAGTGATGCAAACTGGCTGAATAGCGCCCCCCATGAAATTTCAGTGAAGTAGCCCCAGCAGCAGACAAAGCAGTGGACAAAGGAAGTGATGTTTATCTCCTTCTTGCATTGTCTGAAAACAGCCCAGGTCTGAAGACATCTACATGCCCGTGACAGAAGATCTTCGATATGTGGTTCAGGTCAGGATGCCAATCCTCTTGACTAAGCTGAAAGTTTTTTGCACTCTGAGGACAAAGCTGAGTGGAAGGCTACCAGAGAGGGAGGCTCAACCCATGGCATGCTCCACTCTGACTGGATGTGGTTATAAAAAGGTGCAGCACAAGTTTTTTAGTTTCTTTTAAATTAACCTTTTAATGCAATCTGGGTTATTAGGTGTGGCAGTACACAAGGTGTGGCTGTTAGTTTAATATATTATAAAGACCATATCATATTTACTTACTTACTTTCGCTTTTAGCTGGCACTTTGATTTATGAACACAAGGTGGCAATCCTGTGTTTGTCATTTGAATAACTTATCACTTCTGTAACCACGCCACTCTTGTACAATGAATTTGTCACCTGTCACCACCTACTTCATTTATTGTTATGATGTACAGAGTTCACAGGGCACAACTCTTAATGATATGTAATCAGTTTTGTTTAAATCACCTTTAACTGTACAACTAAATTTCCTACAAAAGGAGGGGGGGGGGTGAATGGAGCTCATTGAGTGAGAGTGACAGTTTAGTGATAAAGTGCTGCAGAAAAATAAAGTCAAAACTAAAATATGTAGCTCTGTACTGCAGTTTTTCCTTTATTAGGGCCCAAGCCCGAGTATTTTTCTGTGTCAAGCTGCAGTTACTTATTGTCTCTACACACCTGACAGTACACATTTCAATCAAACTTTGACCAGGTCAGGTGGGTTAAAAGTCTTTACGTTTCTAAAAATAAACTTGATGAAAATTAGGAAATTAATTTGTTTTACACACAAACTCATCAAGAGTTTTGTTTACTAATTGAAATTCAAGTGAATGGGCCCAAAACTTGCATAATTTTGATGCCACAGGTGTGAGCAAGGCAGACATGTCTCATCCTGCAGAAAATTCTCATCCTCACACCGTTGAGATTTGATGTTTCGCCATGACAGAGGACGTTGCTATAACTTTATTGTACATGCTCCAGTCTGCACCAAACTTTACATGTTTGATGTTTGAGTCCCAGCCCGAACATGTCTACATGACAATATTCCATCAGTGATGCAAACTGGCTGAATAGCGCCCCCCATGAAATTTCAGTGAAGTAGCCCCAGCAGCAGACAAAGCAGTGGACAAAGGAAGTGATGTTTATCTCCTTCTTGCATTGTCTGAAAACAGCCCAGGTCTGAAGACATCTACATGCCCGTGACAGAAGATCTTCGATATGTGGTTCAGGTCAGGATGCCAATCCTCTTGACTAAGCTGAAAGTTTTTTGCACTCTGAGGACAAAGCTGAGTGGAAGGCTACCAGAGAGGGAGGCTCAACCCATGGCATGCTCCACTCTGACTGGATGTGGTTATAAAAAGGTGCAGCACAAGTTTTTTAGTTTCTTTTAAATTAACCTTTTAATGCAATCTGGGTTATTAGGTGTGGCAGTACACAAGGTGGGGCTGTTAGTTTAATATATTATAAAGACCATATCATATTTACTTACTTACTTTCGCTTTTAGCTGGCACTTTGATTTATGAACACAAGGTGGCAATCCTGTGTTTGTCATTTGAATAACTTATCACTTCTGTAACCACGCCACTCATGTACAATGAATTTGTCACCTGTCACCACCTACTTCATTTATTGTTATGATGCACAGAGTTCACAGGGCACAACTCTTAATGATATGTAATCAGTTTAGTTTAATCACCTTTAACTGTACAACTAAACTGCAGGTAATGTTCTGTATTCTAAGGAAATCTCATGATATATTGGAACCAATACTCTTACATATTTTAATATTTCAAAGGTTTCTTTCAATGTTTTTAATTTTACCCTCACCTGGCCAATCAGTGTCTTCTTAAAAATACCAGAAAGCAAAAATGCATCCCTCAACATTTAAAAGGTATTTTAATGAGGTATCACATCCGGGATATTTGTTAAGATCAGCCCTTCAGAATCAGAAACATGTCACGTTGCATTTTTCACATACCTGAGAGTAGTTTCTCTGTGATATCCATCAAGTCATGGTAATCTGCATATGCCATGTAGAATTCACAGGTGGTGAACTCTGGATTATGAGTAAGATCGATGCCTTCATTCCTGAACTGACGCCCGATCTCATACACTCTGTCCATACCACCAACCACAAGCATCTGTGGAAAAAATATGATGTCCAAAACCCCTTAGATTTAAACTATGCAGGCAGATCTAAGAGCAGAGCTACAACATCAATGTGTTGACTGCAAATTGATGCAAAAAATTCTGTTAAATATTCCTTTCCCGCCATTACTTATTACTGAGAGGAATGACTCTTGAAAACAACTTACCTTGTGGTACAACTCAGGAGCAATCCTCATGTACAGGTTCATATCCAGCTCATTGTGGTAAGTAACAAATGGACGGGCCACTGCTCCACCAGGAATAATGTTCATCATTGGTGTCTCAATCTAAAGAAACAGCAAACATGACTCAACATGATGCAAGCTTATGTGCACTGACATACAATACTGTCACCTGCCTGAAGTGTGCAACAAATAAACAAACTATTTTATATAAATTTGTGTAAACAAACATTTTACCATTATAGCTTAAGACTTAACATTGGTCACAAGTTGTACGATCTGGTCAATTTGTGTCAATCAGACACATTTCTTACCTCCAAGAAGCCCATCTGGTCCAGGAATCTGCGCAGGTATGTGATGATTTTGGCGCGCGTTATAAACTTCTGCCTCACATAATCATTGATGATCAGATCCAGGTAGCGCTGACGGAATCGTGTTTCCTTTGACAGAAAGATGACACAGTGTTAAGAAAAACAGCTTTAACATTTATTACTGGTATGAGGACAAATGCTTGTGTCTCCTTCCCATCATCACAGGCTAAAGACACAACATTCACAGTCAAAATCAAAGATGCAGCAATGTTGTGGGATATTTCTAAAATAAGAAGAGATCAGAAAAGGACAGAAAAAAGAATCTTGTTTTCTTCTGTGAGAGAGTTTCTAGAGACAGACCACAAATCGTTGAGGGGACATGATACCAAATAACCTGGAATCTTCCCTTCAGGTGGATACTTTATGTGACCGTTCTCACAGTGAAATTTTGACTTGGTAGAAAAAATGAAGGGATATCTAATTACATTAATGACGGCTCCATTTCATTTAGGCGTGCCAGGTATGGCAGTGAGCCAATAATGCACAGTAGAAGTACAAGCATACTTGTAATGTTGCTGACACAGAAACAACCATTCAGAAGCAACAACAGTCGGCATCTGCCATCATGCGTTTACAGAGAAAAATACATCAAATACACTGCAAAAATGGTGAAGAGTTGTTGTGCAACTGACTGCACAAACAGATTCAAAAATAATTCAAGCCCGACCAATGCAGGATTTTTGAGGCTGATACCAATATTTAATAGTTAATAAAATCTAATAATGATGTATCGGCCAATATTAATGTACTTTAAAGATCACCCAAAACATAAATAAACATTTCTGATAAAAATCTCTCAAATTTTCTTTTTTCTTTTTTAACAACTGCGACCGAGAAATGTACTGGGCAGGATATTTTACAGTTGAAAAATAAACTGTTTCAAAACATATTTGGTATTTCTGTACATAAACATAGATTAATTTCTTTTAAAAACATGGGACAAAGAGCAGAGTGTGTCTCACTAACTCATAGTCTGGTCATTACCTTGTCTTTGAGGCCAAAATGGAGGTGGGGCAACATGTGCAAACAAGGTGACAGTAGGGTCATCTCGATGGGGATGATGCTCAACTCCCCTTTTTTGGTCTTCCCTGGGTTACCACGGACACCGATAATGTCACCGCGCCGCAGCTTGTTGTTGATGGCCACAAAGGCTTCCTCAGACTTGTAGTTCCTGACGGAAAAAAAAAAAAAAAAAAAAAAAAAAAAAAAACAGAAAAAAAAAAAAATACAGAAATCAACTCAATGGGCTCCAAAACATCTACATGGAAAAAAACAAATCGTTGGAGGTGTAATAATAAATACTGTACTGCTGAACATATAACATTGTGATATGATTATAAAACTTCCAAAGAATTCTAGTTTCACTTTTCTTTCAACGCCAACTATCATATTGTAACTTGGAAACATGATTTTTTTTTTCCCCCAGGCAAAACATTTGACTTTAGTGGGAAGCCCTTCACCTCAACTTGTGCCCCGATGTACGAATCTGCATTTGTTTGCCTTTTTTCATAGATTTTCTTTGCAGTCATGATGCTTCTAAATATCACTTGATGGTATATAATGCACATAAATGACAGCATCCATTTTAATTAATTTATAGAGTAAAGCAAGGATACACAAATTGTGTTTTTTCCTCAATCATTCTGTACCTTGAGTTTGCCATAACTTGCAACTTGACGCCTTCGCCTCGCATGTCATAGAACAGCAGCTTGGCACCAGAGGCCCTCTTGGCATGGACGCGGCCTGCCAATCATAAACCAATGTCAGATTATACTGTTCATACACAGAAGCTAATAAATTTTAAGTGATAAAATAATCTTGGTACCTGAGACATTGACAACAACATCTGTTAGCTGGTCTCCTGGCTGTAGATTGTTGTATTTCTCAATGAACTCTGTGAGTGACAAGTCTACTTTAAACTTGTGCGGGTACGGGTCTTCGGCTGTACCCTTCAGCTCCTGGATGGCCTGGGTGCGGATCTTGAAGTATTGCTACATTTGAGGGAAACAGATGATTGTATTTTTTTTTTCTAAAAAGGGTTATGGGTTTAATCAGTGAAGTGTAAGGTATGACCATACAAGAAGCTCACATTTGGGTCAAGCGTCTCCTCATCCAGCAGAGAGATACTTTGCGCTGCTTCATCATTGGTTTCCTTCTTTTGTGCCAACTGCTCTTGGATTTTGGTTTCTTTTTCAGCAGCCTTTTTTTCAGCTTTCATTCGCCTCTTCAGCTCACTGATAAGATAAGAGAGGAGGAAGCGATTAAGGGTGTGTCATAAACAATGGCTGGAATTTCAGGAAGTGATATGTTCAGTTAAAAAAAAACAAAAAAACATATGCTGTACACAATTATATGATTTCCACATAACCACACTGTAAATTTTATTCTATTCTGGTGTCTAAACTTAAAAAACAACAACAATAAAAAAACAAAAACAAGGCCACAGCACAATCTATTAATAACAGAGGAGGACAACAAACAATCATGCAGAAAGGGGAAGGGAACCACATTCGCTCTGATGACAAAAGGTTGGTTGTTTTTCTCATTGGAATGGAAAAGCCACCAACCTTTTGTCACCTCTCCATCGAATCCCGTAAATTTGAGCTGGGGCTGCAGCTGTACATGGGGGTGCATATTTTAACCACTGTCCCCTGACCCCAAAGGCTTGGCAAAGCTGCTGCCTGGCTGCCCTGACCAGACACAGCATGCTGAGCTACCACAGTCAGCAGACCGACCTGAGAAAATAGACATATACAAAGACAGTGTACAGCACATACAGCAAAGGCTGTCTTTAGTTCACACTGTTTGGGGTAACAATACTCCACTAGTACCAAAACGCTCCGCACTCAGACTACAAATTTAGTCAATGAGGTAAAAACAAAAATAAATAGCTCTGAAAACACAGGTATAGTTGTAAAGAATTAGACGTTAACATTAGACAAAGGTTTATATTTCTTTTAGTGAACTAGGCTGCCGGGTGTGTCGGCGTTAATGCTGCTAGCAAGTAAAGAAAGTCAGGACGAACGAGAGGAAAACGGAGAGAAGATAATTTAAACTTTTTTTCACACTTAGATATAACACCAAATGACTCTGTTGAAGTAAAATAACAATCATAAATATAAGGTAAGCCAAGCTAAGAAACAGAAACCAAAAGATAACACGACCAGTGTGTGGAGGACATTTTCTTCGAGTGCATTTTGGAGCTTGTAGTTTTACGAATTTCCAACACAAACCACTGACATTAGCGCTGGATCCTTTTAAAAACTTCATCATTTGTTTCCTTCTTTTGTGCTAACTGCTCTTGGATTTTGGTTTCTTTTTCAGCAGCCTTTTTTCCATTTTACTGATAAGATAAGAGAGGAGGAAGCGATTAAGGGTGTGTCATAAACAATGGCTGGAATTTCAGGAACAGGGACATGTTCAGTTAAACAATGGAAAAAAAAAAAAAAGGCCAAAGCACAATCTATTAATAACAGAGGAGGACAACAAACAATCATGCAGGGGAAGGGAACCACATTCGCTCTGATGACAAAAGGTTGGTTGTTTTTCTCATTGGAATGGAAAAGCCACCAACCTTTTGTCACCTCTCCATCGGTTCCCGTAAATTTGAGCTGGGGCTGCAGCTGTACATGGGGGTGCATATTTTAACCACTGTCCCCTGACCCCAAAGGCTTGGCACAGCTGCTGCCTGGCTGCCCTGACCAGACACAGCATGCTGAGCTACCACAGTCAGCAGACCGACCTGAGAAAATAGACATATACAAAGACAGTGTACAGCACATACAGCAAAGGCTGTCTTTAGTTCACACTGTTTGGGGTAACAATACTCTAAGCTAAGAAACAGAAACCAAAAGATAACACGACCAGCGTGTGGAGGACATTTTCTTCGAGTGCATTTTGGAGCTTGTAGTTTTACGAATTTCCAACACAAACCACTGACACTAGCGCCGGATCCTTTTAAAAACTACAACTACCACCGACACATCCGAACTGATTTGTGGGATATGTAGTCTTGTCTCGTACCCCCATATGGAACCCTTGCTTCGGTATCATCCTCTGACCTGATGTAACATTTAGCGATATTGCATAGCCAGATTAAATGGATCCTAACTGCTGAAAGAACAAGATTTTGTGGAAAAGATCACCGCGTGAGAGGTAAAGAATTGTTCAAATGCAACAAAAGGAGTGAAAAAGCTTACTTTTTGCTGAGTTTCTCTCCGTCCACCTCTGTCACGTCGGCCATGTTCTTGATGCTGCGCTCAGAAAGATCAACTGAAGCGCACGCGCCGCAAATCGCAAGAACTTGACGGTGCGTTTGAGTAACTGTCGGAAATCAGCACACCGAATAGTTTATCCGCTGACCAATTGCTATAATAATAAAAAGCCTACTATAGTTTTAAAACAAAATAAGAATAACAAATTAAAAATAAATAAACTGCCCGACGGGAGGATCCAGCACCCAATTTGCAACACCGCAATTGTCAGCTCAGAACAGCCTAACAGGTTTAGGTTGTCACCTTCACGGGCGGACTCATCCGCCCATGGATGTCCGCTCATTTATATATCCATGGGCGGACCCCAGAGGCTGCAGTATTTATTACAGCCATTGCAACCTGCAACAGCATGCTCATTATTACACTTTTCAAACAGTAGTGGCAGCACTAACCGTGTATTATTCCTTCCTCCTGATGGTGGCACCAAAGGAAGGTCGAAGTGTCACAGCGGACATTTAAGAACCTTTCACTTTTGCCCAAGAGATTCATCACATATGTACACAAAGCAGAAATCAATTTAAACCAATAAATACTTACCCTTCCTACTAGGGCTGCAACGATTATTTTTATGATCAATTAATCTGTCGTTATTTGTTGTATGTTATTTTCTCGACTAATTGATTAGTTGTTTCTTCCATAAAATGTACGAAAATGGTGAAAAATGTTGGTCACTGTCTCCCAGAGCCAAACACAAAGACAAAGTTCTCAAATGTTGTTTTGTCCGACCAACAGTCCACAACCCAAAGATATTCAGATTACTGTCATAAAAGACAAAAGAAACCAGAAAATATTCACATTTGAGCAGCTGAAATCAGAGAATTTTTACATGAAAAAAAGACTCAAAACAATTAATCGGTTATCAAAATAATCAATTAATTCAATAGTTGTCAACTAATCAATTAATCGACTAATTGTTGCAGCTCTAATTCCTACATACCACCACATTTCTGAAGTACAGCTTGATTTTAGACTGAGCGTGCATTGTTTCTTTGATCTTCATCTTTACTTAATGACACTCTTTTGGTCTGTAATTTATCAGGTGAGCAGAGTTTCATAATAGTTTCAATCAGTTTCAGTTTCTTTTAGCAAACTTCAAATCCAACACAAACAGAAAGGTGTCTGAACTGTACCATGATGTGACCTTCAGCACTTGAAAGTGAAAGTAGAATATTTAAATAAAAATATAAGTTCTCTATATTTCTTGAAGATACACCGTAAAACCAACATAAACCCCAACCCCAATTATAATTTATTTAATAATATCTTTAATATGTAATTTTGTTTGCAGTTTATCTAATGTATAAGACCTGAAATCTGAATAAAATCTTTAATGGGTTTTCCCTGATTAAAATCACAAATGTTACTCATTTAGTTTAATACAAGAAATAAAATTAATATCTGTCTAGTTAGGGAGGCTCTTGCCATTGCTTTCGTTATAGTAAATCCGTGTAAGTCTGTGTTACTCATCTGTAGGCAGAAGCAGTGTTTACATTGTTAAAAAGATTTTTTTTAGCTACAAAGTGTCACTAATTAAAATGTGCTGTAGTTAGGGGACCTTTGTGCATCTTTATAGAAGCACTTCATGTTCTCATCTAACTGGAAGAAATTCATAAACACTATCCTTCATCCTTGCTACTCTTAGATTACTCAGTAGTGTGTGTTTTTAAGGTTTCTGTTCCTCCAGACTGACGTTAACAACCAATTAAACAGATAAAGCTGGATATCGAGTGTTTTTCCAGTGTTACACAATGCAAAGTTACATCATATCCTGTGTTGGTAAAAGTGAAACCTTTTTTTTCTCCTACATTTATGGAACACACCCAAAAATCCCATTACTTAACAGACACCAGTAATTTAGAGCAGTGGACAAACTATGATAAAGTGGCATCACTTGTCTTACTGGTAGCAGACACAACATATGAATTCTTCAAATGTGTGCACTGCGGTTAAATCTAAATCAGTGCAGAAAACTACCATCAGCTGTCAGTTAAACACTATCAACTTCAACTGTGTCAGGCAGGTTACTTTACCAACTGAGGCTAAGAACATACATTTTTGAGTCTGTGGTTTTGTGGTTCTTCAGTATCTTACACCAAAAATGATTAAATGAAAGCTCAAAAACTTGACATTAAAAGTATATATGTTTAATATAGATAGCAGCAAGTTTACAGAAATTAGATTGCAAGAGAATAAAAATGTCCCGACAAAAGCCAAATACATAGAGGGTTTTTTTCTTCCAAAGGGTGATTATTTGACAGTTGTTCACATGGTTAGAAACATAAAGGCAAATTTCCCCTTCCTATTTCCAGCACCAGACACACTGTTTACAAGAGGAGTGGTTCACTTGTGTTGGGAGTGAAGACACTTTGAAGACATCACAGAAGTGTGGAGTGAACAAATGAGTTTGGTATGAAATAATATCAGACGCAGAACAAATTACAATGAATATTGATTTTTTGTTGTTGTTGTTGTTGTTGCAAAATATGGGATTCTATCGTTCTTAAATTAGAGGGGAAAAAACATGAATCTGGTGTGTATTGACTTTTACTGGTCTGACAAACAACACATGAAAGAACCAAGTGGCATCCTGGTAACTAAGAGGCCCTGAGAGAAATCTGAAAGATCAAGAACCACTGATCCAGTAAACAGTGAGTCTGGATGTAACGCAAACTTCCACAAAAACCATACAAGCAAGAAGGGAATAAAGAAGACTGATGTTATTGACCCTTGTCTCCCAAAAGAAAAAAAAAATCCATGTTTGAGATGATTACTGAAAAGGGAAATTTGCATTAAAAGACAGATTTAAAATCAGTGTAGGCAGCACTCAAAGCATCAGAAAATATTTCAACAAGCAACATAAATAATAGAAAGAAAATCTATTTTGGTTTCTCCTTTATGTTGAAAACGGGAGAGGCTATATAGAAAAATATATATTCAAAAACTAACAGATCTACATTTACAGTATATTAGCTGCATAGCAGTTTCAGAGAAAATTTGTCTGCATCTACGTTGTATAACATAAATGCAATGGATACTTCAGTACAAACAAAGTTAGATGACAGAAATTGCACAACACATTTATCAACCACAACCACGTTTATCTGGTCATTGTTGTAGAACATCAGAAGCACACGTGAAGTCTTATGGCTTGCAACATTCTAGTTATCGAGGACTAACATCAAAACGTAAAACATAAATCTGGCCTCTACTACAACATTTTCTCCAGGCACATGTACAATATCTACTAGTGTCTAAAGTGACATTTTAGGGAAAAAAAATTAACTGTGATCGACTCAGTTTGTTGATATTAAATTAACTGATAATGGCAAAAAAAAACATATTGTTCTATTGTAGAAACAGAGAAAACAGAGAAGTTTAGAATCTTGAGAAAAATATGAGAACTTTTATCAACAATCTACCTCTTTCCCATAACTGTATGAGTCGCACGTTTGTACGTCTATGATCTCCAGTTACATTGTAAATACACAAATGAGGAAACTGTAATTTTAAAAAGTAATTACCTCCCCAGAGTGTATTAAAACATTCTGAATATAAGCACGACGTTTGCAGCCATGCTGTACAATCACATTCAGTACTATATTCATAGTTAAAATACTGAAAGTTGTTGGTCCTATTTGAAAGGATTTTTTGTTTTTGTAGTTGAAATTTGGTGCCATTTTGCCCTGGTGTTAACGGTTTGGTCAAAAAAAGGACTTACAGGGCCAGCAGTCCAATTATAAGCCTTGAACAAAAACATGATATGTACATTAAAGTGTATATTCATTCACCTTCCAAAATCACAAAGGAGTAACTGTGCACAGGAATGTACATGTCATTCATAGTGTACATAGCACTTTACTATCTCATTTAAAAGGCATCATCACCATCATCACAAGGTGCCAGATACAGTATCAGCAGGTGTGGGCGCCAAACCACGCTGCCGTCATCAAATACAGGTAGAAAGATCTGAACACAACTATGATCACGTGATACAGTTTAGATAATAACCAACGACACACAAATAAATTAGACATGCTTTTTCGAAAAGAAGCACAGGTACTACACCGATAAAAAAAAAAAAAAAAAGATAAAGTCTTTCTAAAACAAACAAACAAACAAATAAACTCATAAATACTCAACACTGGAAATCTTAGTTCTTCTGTTTCACAAGTTGAAGAAAGCCAATCACAGATAGCTCTTTTCTCCATAGTCAGGTTTCCTTCAGGAGTAGGGTCCCTTTAAAAACCACTCTGCTCACACTGACACACCGTAGCTCCACAAATCACATTAGTCAAGTTTACATAATCTCCATCACAACACAATAGCTGTTCCTGTTTTTTCTTTTAAGTGTATAAAATGTAAAGGTATCAAGAATTATGTATTTCAAATAAACTGTACAGATAAAACAAGACAACAATGGAGGCATTAAACTGAGCACTTTTGTCAGAGACCAGCCCCTTGTTCACGCATACATTTACAGTGAAACTAAACATGACCAAAACAATACAACAAATTACAGAAAGGAAAAAAAAAACAAACATGGCAGCAGGGTGTCATGCCAACAATAAGAGAGGGAAAAAAATAGTCTTGCTATTTACTGTGAGCTATGTTTTCTTTAATGTAAAATGGCAAGACAGAAAAAAAAGACAATAAAAGCTAACGAGCCATAAAACTGGCCTGTCATCAGGATGCATGCAAAGCAAGAACCGAGTCAGACTTTGGTCCTGAGGTGACCGCCACTGGCCAACTGCAGACAAAGATATTTGCATGTACAAGAAAGCATGTAAAATGGGCTCTATTCCTGCATGTTAATACCGACCTGGATGAGATGCACGAAGTAGAGTTATAGCCAACAAGCTATTGCTCCTCCTTAACATTCACTAAATCCATCACATTAATAAAACTGGTGACAAGGCTCTTTCTAGCTGGTCTAAGAATACTATTCCAGTTCATGCGTGCCTGACGCAGTATGGTGCCATCAAAATGACACTTACACACAAAATGATCTTATGACAAACATAATAATATACTATATTACATTCTACAATTTCTACTATAGGTGCATGTACTTAAATAAGAGTTTCACGTCAACTGAAGTTACAAAATTTGAGGCCTGACTTTAAAAAAAAAAAAAAAAGTATTCATCCACATTTTTTTCTCATTTGTCCAAATTTCTAAGCTGCTTTTCAGGAATAAATAATGTGATTATTTGGTTTTAGGAATTAATGATGATAGTAGTAACATGGCTGGCAATGAGATGCGTAATTATATTACAAAATCCAGACCATAAAACTACGTTTTCAACCAACAGGAAATAGTGTACTTAATGAGTGTATTTAATGACACTGACTTCACACAGGAGTCCAGTGGACATTTTCTTTTGTGTGAATTTGCTACACAAATGTTGCATGCAAGTAGATAAAAACAGCTAAAATGATTTCTGATCTGTGTGCTATGCTCCTCCCAGCTCGGTGTGTTTCATGATGTGTTTAAAAAAATGTATCTTCTTCACTGTAAACAATGAGGAAGAGGCTGCTGAAAACAACAGCACCTCTTGTGGGACTGTACTGTACCCTCGCTGAGTAAAGTGGTCACAAAGAACAGCATTGTAAAGTGCTGAATATACATGTAAAAAAAAGAAATATTATACTTCTACCATCACACTTTCCTAAATATTCAACTCTTTGTAATGTATAACATGAGAATCTACTATAAAAAGTAGCAAACTGACACAGTTTGGTTTGGATGAATACAGACTAAATGTTAGTCTGAACACGTTCGCTTACAAAAAGCTTTTTGTACACTGTGGTGGAGATGGCAAAGTATCTAATATTGAGTGATATGTTTCATGCACAGCTGGTGGTGACACTGCTGAGCTACAAATCTTCTTTTATAGGTATTATTGTACCAAACAAGCTGGGACCAGCTTAATTTAACTGGGCTGTAGATGGCAAACAAAAACCATAATATGAGGTTAAACACCCACTGAGCCAAGTTTCTTCTTGCATCACATTATTGTATTGATCAATGAAAACTAAAGTCACTGTGGGCCATAAGAGACAGCTAGAGTGATTTTATTTATATTATCAGAGGCAAGCTAGTTGCTACACTATTGAAATAATAAGCACCCACATACCCACATACCTCCCTTTCTACTTTCTACTTCTAACCTTCTCTCATCTCAATATACTTTCTGCGCTGTTAAATCTTGTGAAAAAAGATTCAACCCAATGCTACCTTCAACTATACATACCGCAGTCTGTCCAAACCTTTCTGCCATAACACACACTCCACCCTCTGTGCAACCAGGAAACATGATAAAAAAATACAACAGACATATTAAAGGGAACACTCTTCATGGAAACCACTAGACACTTTGGAGAACACTTAAGAAAACACCACGGGAACCGAAAGATGTTGTAGATAACGTCACTGACATCTATGTACATAGATATGAACAAAACTTCACAAGTTACATGAATAACAAGGCCACTAAGTTACTGTCTTTCCAGAGGAAAAGCTGAAGAAAAAGGGCCAAATGCCATTTCTCACCTTCAATGTTCTTTCCTAATAAATACTCAGTCCTGAAGGAGACCAAATTATGTGTTAGTAGGGCAGAGAAACATTTGGTGAGCAGGTATAAGCACGTAATGTGCGGTATAATTATCAACGCTTTTTTGTCAAAATTTTACAAAGATTCCAGATATTACCAGTAAAAAATAAAAGACAAATCCGTGAACCTGTATGAAGGTTAGTATGAACGAGTTAAGTTGCTGCCCGTCTCTTGCAAGCTGACCAGCAGGTCATCAATCTTCTCCATGTTCTGAGAGGCAGCTATGCTGTTCTGCACAGTCGCAGACTGTGACAGCGACTGACTGAGCAGTGACTGGATGTGTGCGTCACTCTCTCTTTGGTTCTGACCAGACTGGCTGATGGCTATAATCTGATCCGACAGCGTGTTTCCAGGAGTGTTCATCAGCTGGCCACATTCTGCAGAGAGGGAACAGAATAGGCCGGTCAAAATTACACACATTAACACACATTACTATCAGTGCCATGAGAGAGGTGATAGCTTTATTTTGTGAAATGTATCAAATGTTTAAAAAAAATATACAAATAGATTCATAAATGCATTGAGTGGAATTTTTAAATCAATGTGACCACATCATTTTTTTTGCTTTTAGATTTCTCAGTTGGTTCCCCATTTTACTTTCCCATTTCCCAATTTCCCTATTATTCTATGTGTGGTGTGTGAAACTGAAAGGAATAGTTTGATATTTTCTCACGCTGAAGCGTCATATGTACTATACAGACATAAGAGTAGTATCAATCTTTGCATCTACCTCTTGGAAAGAAAGCAAATAAGTGAATTTCCCCAAAAAGTCGAACTATGGTCAATGGTTTGCATCATTTCCGCCATCTCAACTGTTCTAAAGGCGTGCACCTAGTTAGTGAATTTCTTACCATTCTGAATACCAAACAGAAAGAGACCAGGTTGTTGAGGCTGGCTGGGCTGATTGATGGTCCCACTGACAGCGGACTGAAACAGAGTCCCTGGCTGCTGAACAGGTGAAGAGGTGGTCGTCTGGAGGTTCGCCACACCGTTCTGTGAGGCAAACATGGCTGACTGTGTGAGCTCTGGAGGAGCCAATCCCCCCTGCAGAGAGGCCATGTTAGACTGAGGCATGAAGAGGCCCACAGGCTGCTCCTGCCGGTTGTTTGAGCTGTTGCCAAGTTGCATCGGCTGTTGGTCCTGGAACAGCACTTGCTGGCGTGGATCTGTGGGGTTCCCTAAGGCCATAGGCTCAGAGCGATCCTGCTGGTTCACTGTCACCATGCTGGCTTGGGAAAAAAGCAGAGAGGGGTTTTGGGGCTCTTGGGAAACTAGACTGCTGCTGGTCAACGGAGGCATCTGGCCCTGGCTGCTGAACAGGAGACTGGGGGTCTGGTCCGCAGTAGACAGGGGGTTGTTACAGAACAGTAGGCCAGCCTGCTGTTGCTGCTGTTGGCCTGGAGAAAGTGTGTTTGCAGATGGATGTTGGGAGATGTTCTGAAACAGAGACGCCTGCTGAGCTGGTTGTGTGTGGGGCTGAGGCTGGGAAGGCTGTTGCTGATCCATGGGACTTCTCTGCTGAATAGGAGAGAGCTGGGTCTGAGCCTGAAAAACTGACTGAGGTTCAGGGGCAGGGGTCTGTAGAGCACTTAGAAAGGCCAGCTGCTGCTGCTGCTGCTGCTGCTGCTGCTGTTGTTGAGTACTACTGGTCGTAAGCTGAGACGGCAGGGATGTCTGAGGGAGGAAAAGACTTGGGGTTGAGGGCTGTTGGTCTGGGGACTGTAGTACTGTCATGGTGTTTTGGAAGAGAGCGGCCTGGACCTGCTCCTGAGCGCGAGAGGCTTTCTGAGTATGAAACAGAGCCCCCTGTGGATCTTGTGTTTCAGCCAAAGAACTGGGATTGTGGAACATTGGTGGTGACGGGTGTGAGGGAGTCTGCTGGAGGAAGTTGGTCTGAATAGAGAGCAGGTCATTAGCCTGCTGAAACAGAGCTGCTTGTTGCTGCTGTTGCTGCTGTTGCTGCTGCTGCTGCTGCTGCTGCTGTTGCTGAGCCTGCTGGAAAAGGGTTCCCTGGTTTGGCACCACCCCTTGTGACGAGCTCTGCTGCTCTGCGTTCTTGCCCTGAGAGGCATCCTGAAACATGCCGCACTGCATTTGAATCTGTGACTGAAACAGCTGCTGCTGTAGATTCTCCAAAACCTGCTGCTGTTGCTGCTGTTGAAGCTGTTGTTGCTGAATTTGTTGCTGTTGCTGCTGCTGAATTTGCTGTTTTTGGATTTGTTGTTGGTGCTGAATGTGTTGCTGCTGTTTAGCCATCGGGTTTTCAGCCTGAAGTGGTAAGCGACAGTACCCTTTGGCTTTAAGTTGTCTCACTGCCTCCTCCAACTGGGCCACTTCGTCTGGGGGGAACATGGGTAGCTGCTGCTGTTGAGGTGCAGGTTCACCACACAACCTCCCCACAGATCCAGAGCCACTGCCTGGCCTCTCCTGGCCAAGGCCCTCTCTTGGCTCCAGGAGGAACTGCTGTGAGCCTTGCTGGAGCAGGGAGTCTGCTGGCACAGAGTAGGAGCTGGTGGCAGCAATGTCCTGCTTCTGGATAGTGCTTAAGGGCTCTGTATTGGTAAAAACAGGAGTCTGGCCTTTGTCAGGGTCACCTGCAGGCTGAGACAGGTTGTTGGAGAATGGTCTGTTCTTATTTAGATGGCCTGCAGCCATGTCTGGGTTCTGTTGGGCTGGGCACAGGTCACCAGTCTGCTGGCAACACAAAACAGAAGATAAAAGATGTGGCTTTATTTAGCTCTTCTGTTATGCAGTTTCATTGTGTTATTCTTACTGATAATTGTGTCTACAATAAATCCTCTCCTCTAGACAATAAAGTATGAGCTGAACTGAATTTTACTGAACTTTTACTGTATGTAATTTGCTATATTAAACAACTTCTATCCAATTTAAAATGTTTTGACAGTGTAAAAAGTATTGCTAATGTTTTAAGTTACAATACATCACCTTAAATACTCCGGAGGACTGGAGGTTGCTGGTTACCTCCATCGGAGTGACTTCTTCTCGTTTTACTAGAGGCAACATCGAAGGCATCAAGGCACTATCTAGAACTGTGACAAGAACAAGGAGTATATTACATTATATGCTTTAAATGTTTTTTTTTTAAAACCCCACAAACAACGGTCAAGTCCAATGAGAGGTAAAAAGTGTAATAATGTAGGCACTAGACTACAGTGTATGCAATGCTTTTAAATGGGAGGTAAACAGAGGCCTGTGCAGTGTTATGGGCGACTCCTGAACTCAGTCCATTTCTCTAAATATTTTGCCTTCTTAAATACACACAACTAGGGTAAAAGCTGCAATCAAGGGTATGTACTGTAGTTAACAAAGAGAAAATAACCTTTAATTTGTTCATCAAAAGAACAAGTCTTCACTGGAGAGGGCGCCTCTTTCTTCACGGAAACATCATTCTTTGCTGCAAGAGCAAACATCAGCACATTTTTAAAATCTACAAGCCAACAACACAGGACAGTCAATGTAAATCTGCAGCATAACATTCATGCTTTTAGAAAAGAAGTTCCTTTGTTGATCACATCTTTCAAAGTTTTGTACTCAGGACCTTGCAAATAACAAAAACGCTGATGAAAGACAGTTCTTTCTGTGGATGACTATGGATTCCTGTGTTGAGAAATGAGCTGCATATTATGCTCCGGAGAGGTTTTGCTAATAATTGCTGTAATCCTACTGAACTGCGGGTGGTGGTGTTGAGTACGACATATTAAAAAAAGACCTTGTAAGCATAAACCCAACAAAACTGTGATGCTGCTTTTGTTTCTGTGTTTTTTAATTACAAAAAATGTGTGTAAAATAAATATTTCTTACTATTTGGGGTGTTTAACTACAATACAGCTTGTTTCTGTTTTCCAGCTGATAAACAGTCAGTCAACTATGGTGCCAGCAAGTAATCTAAAAAATTGTGTAAATAATGACATAATCTAAACAGAGCACTGATTACCACTTAAACTTGTCTTTCTATCACATGATTGTAAAAAGAAACAGATAAAGAGAAACTTTGTGCAGTTTAGTAGATAAATTGAAATTGACTGGAACAAACCTGAATCTGGAGTGTAGGTAAAAGGCTGAACGTCATGAGATCTCCCTGCATTGGTCACCACGTAGACTCCCACACACACTGCAGAGGTGATGGTTTGGTTCTGGTACGGAGGAACCTTCACTATCAAGTGATTCTTGGGGTTGATCATAAGAAAAATGAAATCAGAAAAGAAGAGCAAATACAAGAATAAGTTGGATACATATGCAATACATTTCTGCACTGATTGTAGGTGGAAACTCAACATTCTGTCGAGTGGATTTGTTATTTCAATTTATCAGATGATGTCAAAGGTTTGAACATGAAAATAGCTAATTTTGTGTTCATTTTTACTTTTTTCATTTTTTGACCTTCAAATACTTATCAGTTTCAGGTTAATTAATAAGGGTAATTACATTTAACATCCCTAGGCCTATCTCAAAGTTTAATATCTACTAAAGCCATATGTATTAAATGAAAAGGATGACAACCACTGTATGTCTCAGTTTTACACAGTTTTACAGAACACCTGGTGGCTGTAAAACTGTAACTGCAATGATTTTTGAGGTAGCAAATGCATTCAGTATGTTTGCTGAGACACTGTAGATTTCAGTCAGAAAAACTTAATGTAAACAAAACTGTTTGTATCAAAAATCAAAAGGACTTTGAGTGAGTTAAACACAAGAGCTGTTTCTATTAGCTGCATCTATCAATTCATTTACTCCTGATCACTTTGTTTACAAGGGCAAAGGTTTAAACTGGACTGTTGAGACACACTCAGCATAGCCTCTGAGACTGTGTGTAATTAGGTCAGAACACAATGAGAGTACTCAAACCTTTGAACCAGCAGCCGTTTAAGATGATTACATCTAAAGCCCCATACAAATCTTAAATGGCTACTTCTATCTACTCAGTTCATTAGTAACTGGCATTAGTCATTTGGTTCAAAAATAACACAAGAAACAATCGCGTTTTACCTGGTGAAACAGCTCCATGTCGATGTCAGCCTCTGCCTTCCACGATTTCTCATCTGAAACAGAAAGAAGATGTAGCATGTTGAGAGGGGAACAATAAAGAATGCATGAACCCTAAGTCCCCACAGACAAACATATTTGTTAAGTGACTAATTTCTTACCAGAGACATTCTCGTGAAATATGACTTTGGTGTCTTTGAGGAAGTTCTTGCCAATGATAAAGACTTCTTCTCCACCCCTCACTGAGCAACTGTGTAGTGATTTCTTCAGGATTTCAGGCACCCCTGCAGGCTGGGCTGGAGACAGAGCAGATATGCACAATATTGTATAGATTAAACAGACCATTTTCCACCAGATTTAATGTCACTACACATCCAAAAGTTATGTTTCCTGCACCAAGGAGACACTATACACTGCATTTTACAGTAAATTAGGTACTCTGGTACTGAGGCAGCCCAGGAAATGCAAATGAGCAGCTGATTAACTCTCAAAGTAATTCAATTAACAATCATCTGGATTGGTGTACTATTGATTTTTTAAAATAATTTTTTCATCTATATTTTAATATTCCAAATTAATTCCATTTGATTCATTGATTTATTTTTATTATGTTATAAATGAAAAATAATGACCCCTAAGCAGTGAGGAAAGTTGTAGAAATTGCATTTTATATTTAGATGAAACTTTTACCAAACACTTCAACATGATACAATGATTTTGTTGGACACTTTCAGATAAACAATCAATGCATAAATACCTAAATAAATTAGTATGTTACATGAAGTAACCAATCTTTGTCATGAAGAGCTATAAGGTTTTGTGTGGCTAGAGGGTTTCTGGACCCTGATATCTACAGAGATAATTTAATAATTTTTGTCTGAAGTATTAAAATCATAGATTTTCACACTCATGAAACAAATGACCAACATGTATAAGTGAAAACTGACTTGAGTACAAATGGCACCATGCCAGCTGACATTTACTTAAACAGGCTCATACGTAGAGTTTGACACTGCTTGTTTATGTAAGAATAACAAAGATCTGATGTTTTAATACATTTCAAATACTGGATATTTGTTATAGACCTTTAAATGACTCAAAACCCCCTCCCTTTCCCTTCAACATTTCATAACATACCTCTTTCACTAGTCTGCACCACATACACACACACACACACACACGCACGCCAAGGGGCATTACATTTTTTTTCGTTTTGTGGAAAGATATTTCCCTGGATTGCACGCTGGCTCTGTGTAAACAATACAAGTCCACACACTTCTATTGTTTCGTCCTTTCCTTTTCTTTCTCCCCTGTCTCTCTCCCAACTCACACAGAAACTTTCTTATGGCCCTAAGCGTCTTTCCTGTTTATGAAACCAACCACACCCTCATACTGTTCGCATTATTAAATAACAATCTGAAGGGATCTTTACACATTGTCTCCAAACGCTGACATCAAAAGACAACATTCTCCTGACTTCAGGTTACATTTAACTTTAGAAACAGAGCCTCTCTGATTAAGAGGAGAAAATACTTTTGGTAATTATTAAAACAATTATTAAGCAATCTACACCTTTACTTTTCTACAGTTCACTCAATATCCCAGTTTATATAACAGCATATCCACAGAGACTCAACAATGAGTTAAAACATAAAGAGATTCACTTACTACACAGGATTGGAGATGATGGAGTTTGAAGTGTCAGCACTGAACCATCTGGACGGGGGATGTTGACCCGAAACACCAGCCGAGCACGTGTGCTCTTCTTCTTCGACCCAGCCACACCAATGCGAGCCTCGACATCAGCATTACGGAGCTTCAAGATCCCAACACAGTCCACCCTGCACAGACAGATAATGTCGGCTTGGAAAACTTGCAACTTAGACAAAAAAAATCTTACTTAACTAGAGTACCTATGAATCTCATAACGCCAGGAGAGACAAAGGACAACAGGTTGACATACAAGTTAACATAATACATACATTTTTTAACATAAACATAAACAAACCAACCAGATAAAGATGATTATAATTGTGGTCATAATATGTGTATTTGACTACTGAAATCATTTACTGTTTTCTGTTGTTGCTGCTTGAATAGGGCTCTGTCTGATTATATTAAAACATAATCTTTAATAAGAGTCATTTTAGCACACACACAAAGTTTAACACTCAAAGAAAGTACGTACGCTAGTGTCATGTTGGTGCTTGGATCTAGAGACACTTCAATGACAGTTGTGCCATCAATGTCCACCTCCTTGCAAGTCGTGGTGTTGCGGCCGGTCACCCTGCAAGCTTGGTAAAATCCATGAGGCTTCACACGTCCAGTATCATTGCCCACAAACACCTGCAAAACCACCGGATCATTCACCCCTTCCAGCTGTGAAAAAAAGAGAAGGAATATGTTAAAATGAGTCAATGAATTAAGATCGGAATTTGATACATAATGTAGGAGGGTGGTGCAGTTGGAGACAATCATTTTTTTTTGCAGGACATTTGGTACAAGACTGAAGTACTTTTATATTAAAACTTAATAAAGCAGAACTAAATGTCATACGACATGGTAAGGATTAGATAATTTACTATCCTATCCTGTCTTGTCCTATCCTGTCCTATCATGTCCTGTAGCTGAACCTGTTCCTTTGTCTCCTCATGTTTTCTACATGTTTTGCCCTACCTGTCCAGCAGATGCCCTCAGTATGTTTTGGCATCTTTTCACCAAGCAATCAAGCCTCATGTCCTGCCTAGTAACAGCGCCTTCCCCCAATATGACAATCCCCCTTCTTGTGCAATCAGGTCAACCTTTTAAAAGCTTTCTTGTGTTTGTTATCTTCTGCTCTTGCCTTCTATTTCTGACTCTTATGTCCATTTTTTGCCTCTGTGTCCACCTGTTGCTCATGAGCCCTGGCAGTACTAACAACCTGGTAAGTGATCCAACAGAACTTCCCCTGCTGCACTGACCAGTTTCATCACCTCTCCCACTAGCGTGAGCAACTGGAAAATAATGATTAAACACAAGACAATGTCCCTGTTCTGGCACAGTTCCTTTTCCAGCTTCCTTGGTCTTTACTCATATCTATGATCCTTATCTAGGCTCCAGAGAGGTACAATAATGATCTGGAAACATGATAAGGTTTCATTTCTCTATTACATGGATAATTTTAAAATTGGTTATGATAACACCCTCAACAGTTTCTTCTGTGGTCCAAGTTTTTGTCAGGTGAGGTAACAGTGACAATTTCCATAAATCTACAACAGCAATGCTGTTGAACCCATTGAACCCTGAAAGAAGCTTGATCGAAGAGTCTCTGCTTTCCACCTACTTCTTAAACGACTCAAGGAAAAATGTAATTCCTGTCAGTTAATGAAGGGTCTACAGTGGTTGATTTCTTTTACTATGAGAACTAATTATCACATTCATGAATGATGACGAGAGGAACAGGACTCAAGACTGCAGTTTCACAAAATATAACTGATTCTGTTACCTTTCCTCCAAATGTCCAGCTGAACACAGGGATTATCAAAATCTAATAGTCAGATTGTCTTAAAAACTATCAAGAGCATTTTCATTCCTCTGAAAATGAACCCTCTCCAATTTGGAAACTCCATATGCTTTAATTTAGTGCCATCCTGAAGTCAAACTGTCAGCTTTAAACACAAGACACTGAGGATGAATCAAGAAATACCATCATACCACAAAAGTGCTGAATCAAGTCCAAACAACAGTGCCACAATGACGCTCCTCTCTCCAGATATAAAATACAAACTAGAAATACCGCCTTGCAGTTTTATGCCTCCGCCAACCAGTCAAGTTGCAGTTTGCATCCATGTCTGTCCAGACTCATATAATATTTGTAGTGAAGACTTCAAAGGAATTTAATAAAAGGTATTAAGTGTATTTTTTGGCGAAATGGAAGTCAACACTATATTGACAAGTATGATTCCAGTGAATTTTTTCCAGTGAGAAACATGCTGTCTTCACTTAGAGGCTATTTTTACAGAGGAGGACAGAGGACTGATAGAGAGCTTTGTCACATGGTGCAACGATAATCACCTGAAGCTCAATATCAGCAAAACCAATGAGCTTGTGTTGGGCTACCAGAGGGACAGGAGGCCCGCTGTCCTGGTTGTCATCCAGGGAGAGGAAGTGAAGAGAGTGGACTCATACAAGTACCTTGGGAAAGCAAAATGCAAAGAAGCTACAAATTCTAAAACATGGATGCTTCACACATCTTCAAACCGGCAGCAAAGAAGATCTAAAAAAATCAACACAGTTTCAAGGTGGGCAGCCAAGACTTGTTTCACTATTTCAGTATCTGACCAAATGTGAAATATGGTCACAATCTCCCCTTCTGCTCCTGACTTATGGTGTTGAATAATGGCCAGAAAAGAATGCAGAACATTATGATGGCACAGTGAAGTTGACCTTTGACCTTTTGGATATAAAATGTCATCACTTCAACATCCTGTCAGACATTTGTGTCTTTGTCATAATTAGCATATAAATTCTTGAGTTATGGCCAAAAACATGTTTTGTGAGGTCACAGTGACCTTAACCTTTGACCTCTGACCACTAAAATCTAATCAGTTCATCTTTGAGTACAAGTGGACGTTTGTGCCAAATGTGAATAAATTCCCTCATGGCGTTCCTGAGATATTGCGTTCACAAGAATGGGACGGACGGACAACCCAAAAACATAATGCCATAAAAAAATTGGAACATACAGAATATTAAAAGGAACCATAATGCAGCGTAGATATAGAACACATAAAGATTAGACTTCACAATCAGTATCAACGGACTCCATTTGGGGGGAAACAAAACTTGACTGAGATATCCCTACCAAGCACATTAAACCTCTACAGATAATGATTCAATGAGCTTTACTCCTTCACCTCCAACAAAACATACTTGTTGCCCCACTACTCATAAGCTCTATAAACAGCAAAACCTGCACACATATATATATAACATATAATATAACCTCTGGCAATGACTCAATTATTAACTTAACCTTCATTCACTGAAATGTTTTTGACCAACAGCTTGAAGCCAGTTAATGGGGACGTTTGCTAAAGAGGAAACAAATGGCTAAGTGACCATAACAGAAAGGTCAACACATTAGTGACTACAGAACTCACATCCAAGGCTGTTAAGGGTTAACAGTTACCTTTACAGTAGGGAAGCCCTGCTGAGTGCGGTCCTTCACTGACCCTCTGCTGCCTTCAGTCAGATAGCGAGCTCGGTGCTGAGTCTCAGGCTGGACCAGGATCTTCAGTTCCTTCCCCTCACTCTTCTGCGGGTATTGCATCGACAGAGTTCCTCCTTTCTGATTAGTTGTCTGAGGATCGTCTTGAGAACTGCAGCAAAGATTGATTTGACATCAACAGATCACCTTTGATTCAAACATTTTCTAGCAATTTAATTGTAATGCATACAACCTAGCTGGCATCTTCTGACAAAGAAAAGCATGCCCTCAACTTACTTTGACAGACCACGAACCTGTTGTTAGTCTTTTATAAGAAAGGATGATCTGTGCTACTGTTGACACCAACTTTAGGTTCAGAACTCCCCATTTATTATCAAAGTTTAAGGCACAGCACAGCATTGCCCCAATATCAAATATCAGTGTATGTATTTGCCTGAAAATTGTTGAATTTTTGGAACAATTCAACCTATTGCTCTAAAATTGCTTTAGTAGCTGCAACAGTGAAAATGCTCTGAAGTTGCCATGGTGCTCTGTGCAATGCAGAGTTAAGAGGCCCTCCATCAACCAAGCATATTCTATCCCCAGCTCTTAAAGCGTTCAGAGTTATCTGTTTATTTAATCTGCTCTGCTTATCCTAGGTCTTTGAGAGAGGCTCTGTGATTCACTCTGGCTGACCATTGTTTGTACTTCAGTATCCTGCCCCTCCCTCCCCTCTGATCTAACCGCTCTTCTTCAGTCAAAGTGTGGTGGGAAATTTAGAGCCAGTAGAGAGTTTAGAGTAGTTTGCTGAAGATTTCCATCTGTTGTGCAATGTGTCTCAATGTGTCATTTCCTAATAATACCTATTCTGACAATCAGGATGAGTGCTGTGTGAGATTATCCAGGAGGCACTTTAGGACAATGGTAACATAAATGAAGACTAATGATGAGTACCTACTTACCAACTTAATTGTGCCACTACCAACAAGAGAAACTGAATAAACAAATTCCTAAAGTAAGTGAACTTGTTGTTTTGTATGGTCAATAATGGGTGACAAATTACAGGAAAATGATATATATGAGAGGAAAAATAACAAGGGGTCACAGAATCTTATCCTATGGCCTTCACAGTCACCAGATCTCAAACCAATTGAACACCTATAGAGGATTTTGGAGCAACATGTCTGATGTCAAAACACCAAATACGGGAATATGTTTTGTAAGAATGGTGCTCTTGGAGACTTAGAGAATCTATGACAAGCGGCTTTTAAGTTTTTCTGGTAGCTCGTGGTGGCTAAACACCTTACTAAGGAACTTTGTTGGTTAAGTTTCTTTTGACAACTTTGTGAGATGTGGAGCAGCTGATGATCTGCCCATTGCAACCCAACATGCCAAAGGTAGATCAAATATTTCAAACTAACCTTCCTTTTTGGCCGGTCTTGTTGTCAGGGCCTAGTTGTGACAGGACAAAGTGCGGGCCTTTGGCACTGTCTGCATCAAACACATCCATGCTGGCCTCCTCTGCAGGTACAGACTTAGGCCCAGGTCTTTGGCGAGGGGTACGTTTTCGGGATTTTCGTGGCACCTCTGTGTTGTCATTATAAGAGACACTGCTCACGATGCTGAAGTTGGAGAGAGAGTCATCCATCCAGATGTTGTTGCTCTGCTCTGAGTCCAGGGATGTTTCTTCTTGACAGGACATACGGCTATCATCAAACAAGTCTTGTGGAGGTGGAGAGATGTTCAGTACAGTGCGGCGCTTTGACGGGGTCATCTGGTGATGTGCCTGGGCCTCCTGGGACGTTACACCTCTCCCTCCTCCAAGCTCACTGGTACCCCTGCAGTTGCCGCCACTGTTGCTGTTACCATTCCCACCCTCTGCTCCGACAACTTCTGGTACCGTTCTGCAATTCCTGGCATCCTCTGGGTCGACATTGCCACTGTGAACTGGGTTCTGGTCACTTGCTGAAGAACTGGAATGCTTTGTGGAGCTGGAAGAGGTGGAAAAAGCACTGCGGGGGCCTTCCATGGTCATAGAAGAGGACATGGCATCTACAGTGCAAATAATTAGACAGTAAATAAAGGCTTCTCAACCAGTGTTGGCTAGCAGTCCCGTTTAAGCAGCTAAATTTGTTCATGATTGTTTATTTTTTTTGTTTTTGTTTGGTATTTATTTGTTCATCCAATTAAAATTCCCCCCTTTTCACTGGATCTTATGTGTGTGTGTGTGCGTGTGTGAGGATGTGTAAGTGTACAGTACATGAAGCACAGTGTAGGTGTGACTAAAAAGGGGCCAAAAAAAATCAACAGGTGAGCAGTCCCCTTTATTTTAAAGATTTTGAGAAAAACTTTAAACGCTTGTGAATAAATTAACTACTAAAATGGAAAAATATATCAAATATATGAATGAATTTATCATTAATACTAGCATTTTGTTGATGTTCAACTGACTGAAAAATTGATGAAATGGAGAGGGAAGTTCAAAACAGTAATCTGTACAAGATGATGCATGCCAATTATTGGAGCTTTTATTTTATTTCTTTTTCTTTCTTTTTTTTTTTTTGCTATAAAAGTTCAGATAATTTTGTTGGGACTGAACGTAGCCACAGAGACAAAATAAACAAGCTTCTGACCTATGAAGCAGAGAACTGCAGACCATTTTATATGCAGACACTCCCTGCTTCAGAGGGAACTTCCTGGAATAAAAATGAGACAGCGAATGAGCAATAAGAGCTGAACAGTAAAAATTTATTCAGATAAAAAAAAAAAAAAAAAAAGATAACAGGATATTTTGTTTGTCAAAAAAACTGTTGCTCCAGCATGCTGACATACACTGTAATTTTAAAAAGCATTGAAATAGTCACATTGAACTAGATGAAGAGTGGGGAAGAGTGTGGTTAAGTTGCAGATCGTAAAAGGCGTTAGACCGCTGCTGACATTCGGGATTGTTTGGTGACTCATTAGTTTGCAAAACAGACAGTTGGAAAGAAAGAGAGGCACAGAAAATGTATGGAGGTAGTGTCATTTTGAGCAAGTATCAAAACACAAAGACATATAAGATCACAAACTCAAAACATCCCAAATCTATGAACAGATACTGTTGGTTATTCAATGCTATTATATATTTTGAGACAAAGGTTATGAGCGTTTACCCTCATTATATCCTAGTCACAATATGAGGGCCGTGAAAGATTTAAAAACAGCAAAAACAGTGCTGCAAGTAAAAAAAAAAACATTTTAACATAACTGTTTTGCTAAACACTGCATGTCACTGTGAAATCTGTCTAAAAACCTATTTTTGAAAGAACAAACATGATTGTGACTTCAGAACTTTAAGCTTACAAAAAAAGCAGAAAGAAAGAAAAGAGCCAGATGATGTTATTGACAGTTTTCAGTAAAACTTATACTTCCATGTCAACTTAAATCTAGTTCATTTTCGTCCTGATACAGCCAAATTTCCCACAATGCAACACTGACAGCCATACAGAATAAACTTTTGGATTTACTGAAACTCACTGTAAAGCCTGGACGCTTCAACGAGAAGCAAAGCAAATCAGCTATAGCGATGAACACTCGAAATGTCAAAATTGTTTCATATTTGACTACGGTGATGAAAAAACTACTAAAAACTACTCTGATGGCCAAGTGGATTGAAGTAAAAAAAATGTTAAAATGCTCTGAGTGCTTTAAAAAACTAATTAGTATGAATCAGTTTTGAGTACATGAGTTGTTTTTGTGATGATCAGAGCCCATCAGGACAAGGGAAGCTTCACTGATGTGTTACTGCCCTTAACTTTTCATCTTCGACTATTTGCCAAATATGTTTTGCATTGGGACACCACTATGTTTGATGTGAACGCACAATAAGAACATGAAGGGTCAAGGGAAAAGGGGAGAAATGTGACGAAGCATTAGTGTGTCTTGTTGAAGATGTCCCAATAGAAACATATTATGCTTTGATTTCTAAGAACTAAACAGGAGTCCTTAAATAAGCTTCAAACCTGTATGTCTTGTGTTTTGTATGTACTGTACACTAAACTTGCTTGTTCTTCTATGATATTAAATGTCAGCATAAATCAGACAATCCAAACTGCTCATTGTCAGTGAAACCCATAACTTCTGTCATGACTGGCAAAAAGATCTGAATAAATGAGCAGCTGTCTAGTCATGACGCATCCAACAAAACACAGTATTCATCTAAAGCATGCCAGACCAATATGTATGTTTTCAAGTTGCAAATGACCCTTTTATAACCAAGATGTCAATAACTGAAAAAGTTCGTTCTGCAGAATATATAAAACTGTTAAGTAATGAGCTTCGTTGGGCTCTCACATCATCATCAAGTACTGTGCGTACACAGACGTTTAAAGCATTACGCAATTTTACACTAAGTCTATGTCACAAAAAAACCGCTGACCATGACCTCCATTTCAAAACTTTGTTGCTGCAAGACACCACAACATAAAACAGATCAAAAGTAATCACAACAATATTCCCCTAACCATGTTGACACTGACATAACTTTTGTCTTAAGCAGTTTTTTCGACTGATATCTCAGGATCACAGATACCCTCTTGTCTGACTGGCTTTCCTGCCTTATGCAGGTGTTTGTTTGGATTCAGGTGCAGACTGTTGCATGGGTTGTGTTTTTTGAGGTGGAGCATGATCAGTTCCGGGGATGAAATAAAGGGAGAAATAAGGAAAAGAGGAGCAGGATCCTACCTGATGCTACAGCAACTGAAGGGGGAGGCCCTGCCTCTCCGCCGCTCTTTTGACTCATGATTTTTGGGTTCTGCTGAGTGGAGGAAGGCAACTGCAGCTCTCTAGGAAGAAGGTCATACACTGATTCTGTGGAGAGAAATAAAAAGAATAATAAGGTGACATACTAACAGGAACTTGAGAGCTTTTGACTTGGTAGAATGAGAATTACAATTTAAATGCATCAGTTGTTGTAGGAAACCCCAAAAATGGCATGAATTCTTGTTGTTTTAATCATGCTTTCCTCAGGAATATCATTTCTTTTTAATTCTATTAGATTTCATGCTGATGTTGTAATCACTGTGTTACATCTTACATGTCACACCACACCACACTCTTTCACAATTGTAAGAACATTCCCGCTGTCTGGTTGGCAACAAATCTGGTAAATGACAAGGAAATACCCATGATACCGAGCTATGTCTGTGAGAACAATGCATGATAATACCAGCCTCAATTCAGACGCCAAACGGGTTTCCACCTCTTTGTTATTGCCAAACTCTGCCGCTGGCTACACGTACTGAAGATTCATGAAAACACTGTTGTGTTTCTTCTCCAAGATCATGACATTAATTTGAAAAATATGTCCAATTCCTGTCAACATCTGTTAGCTTTCCCACAGACTCTGAGAAACCGAAAGGAATCAAAAAACTAACATAAAAGTGGGAATAAATGTGCAGCGACCTGATGACGATTCTGATCGGGACCTTTAACTTTATTTGAAAGACGAGCCACCTTTCCAAGTTAAAAAAACATTAACCCTCTGCCACAACGTAGTCTCAAGGCCTGTGACGAGAGCCGGATTACAAAAATAATAACTAGGGGTTCTAAATACACCTTAGGGAGTACAAAACCGCATGAAAAAAAGCACAAAATTACACAACTACTGAGGTAAAAGCAAAAGCTGATGCACACCAAAATAAACAGCAGATCTCATTACAAACAGGCAGCGGGGTGATACAAAGCCTTTCTCTCTCCTCTCTGTGCCTCCCTCAGGGCCCACAGGACATGGGGAGGGGGAGAAAGCCTTGGGTCAACAGCATGACAACACTTTTACTAGCAGCCTGATTCATCATCCAAATATTATGGTATGAACTTAGAGCGGCCATTACAGTCGCCTGACTCTCTTCTCTGCCAACTGCCAGCTTTAATTACTTGCAGCTGAGTCCCAGGGTTCGGTGTGTATATCAGATACTTAACCCTCCCATTGTTACCACTCGCTGTGTACAATAGACAAACCTGGGACATACTGAAACCAGCCCATGCCTCTTCATTCCCAAAGCCCTCCAGTCTCTTACAGCTCGGTTTAGAAGAGCAGGGAATGCCGGTTCCCAGAAAGGGAGCTTATATCTGGACTCAGCAAACTCATATAGCTCATACTCAACCACACATACACTCGGGATTGGAGTGTGGCTTTGCTGGTTATTTGCTAAGTTCTCCAAACAAAATCACACACACACATGCATGCACATGCACTCATGCACACAAACGCCCCCCCACCACCTGCACAAAAACACCTTCTCTGCCCCTGCATCTACACTTAAACTCCACAGTCTTCTTGGGGCTCACTGACTGACTGCACATGCAGAAACATGTGCTCTGAGTGAGCAGCCCTTCCAGTAAACAGATTGCCAACCGCACAGACAGAAAATATGTACTCTTCTCTCAGAGCAGTGGTCTCGAATCACTGGCTGGCCTGTTCAAAGTGTTTCCACAGTCCCTGGACGGTTTTTTAAAAAAGTGAAAATTCTTATTTTGTGGCATATTTGTTTCCTTGTAAGCAGACAGAGTGCAATTCTTTATTTACACGTGACAAAACACTGTCCCTTTCATGCAGGAGAAGATTGAAAAAATAAAAAAAATGCTCAACCTGGTTAGCTGGGAAATAAACCGTACTGACTCACACACTCACCACGTGATGTTTTGATTTTAACTTAAGACTAGTCATGTTGTGCAGACCACTGACCACTGAGGAAAACCTTTCATTTTCTGTCCGTCTGTGATTATCATAATAACAGATTACAGTCTAACTGAAAATATTCACACTGACAGACACGGTGCTCATGTGGTTAGTTTTGATCAGGTCTTCTTATGCCTTTAATACATTCTGATAAATGTCCTCCACAGCTTCACAGATTTAGTTTTCACTGTTAACAGAAGGATAAACAACAAACCAGCAACACATAAAATCAAATCAAAATCAAAAAAAAAGTTTCATGCATAGTTAGATATTTTCGGAGCCAACAGTTAAATATCTTTGCTCTTTATATCCTCCTCATAACTTGTGATACGTTTATATGGTAAGCAGTGCAGGCTAAAGGTGAAAAAAGAAAGCACTCACCATGTGAATGGCAGGACTTACACTCCCATTCATTTCCCTCACATTCCTGCTGCTTGCTCTTACTAGCCCTGGCACCTGGGGCGTGGCACTGGTTTTTGGCTGAGTGACTGATTTAACTCCCCTTCTGTCCCCCTCCTCCACTCCACCTACCTCTCTCCCTCTCCCTGTCTTGTTTACTGTGCTCGCAGACCCTTTTCTGTACTTCAACTTGCTCAACAGGTTAGCGGTATTGTCATGTGGAATCCTGTCAAGCAGAAATGAAGGAAGAGAATAACCAACTAATGCTGAAAATTTTAGGCTATAGAGATATACAAAGTGGATTTATTGAACTTAGTGGAATACCACTGAACAAAAAGTGACTGGAACATACGACTAAGCTCACCTCGTCAGTACATTTGGAGATCATTCCAAGCAGAGAAGGAAAAAAAAAACACTGAAGGGGCTGGCACCTGCAGCAAACCATGTACAACAACCCTGAAATGTTTACAGCCAAGCCTACATGAAGGCTGCCAGCGACTCCATAGCAACACAGATCAGGGGACAAGTCTTTTGAGCGTCTGCGTCTCTTGTGAGATAATGTGGAGAAAATACAACAGCATTATCCTAAATCAAATGGAGAACTGGGCATTGGTATTACAGGATGTTACATGAACAACAACGTTACAACATCTGAATCATCTCTGTAAAATCTCACCACACATTAACTTACGTGTTACCAATCACTACTGAGAGATAGCACTAATACTGCAAATAATACCTTTTATAATGTAGGTATACCATTCATGTTTAATTAATATGCATAATACATGACTGGTGTACGATATATCACAGCTGTGGTTCGACATTAATAAATGATCAAGTCATTCAATTAGTTTATTACCAATTGTAATTGATTGGACAATGGATTGGATTGGATAATGAAGTTATACATTCATTCACATTTAGGTCTTACATTCATTAATGTAATGGGTGGCACAGACGTTCATCTGTTAATACTTTTGACAAGCAATAAGGAAGCAAGTAGGTCTGATTGAGTCAGCTGGACACTTTTGGTGAGTTTAGATGTTTTTCTCCGTGTTGTCATGGGTTTACGCTGAATACTTCTGTTTCCTCAAACGAAGACACTTCTGTTCAGACACAAACTGTGAATCTGGCTAAAGGCGCCTTTCTGTATTTGGTCATTGTTTGTGTATTTACACAGAACTGGGCAGAGCACTAAACAGTTTATTTTTCAACTGCAAAATGTCTCACTGTGTACAATTCTTAAATTATCAAATTGAAAGGATGCTTGTCCAAAATGTTTGTTTATGTTAAAAAATGAATATTGGCTGATTTATCTTTTTTATTTTAACTCTTAAATATTGTTTGATTGATAATCAGTCTAATAAATCCAGTGCTGAGATAGTCTGTGATTCTGAATGTCGAATATTGTGATGTCACTTAAATGTATTTATTTTTTCCAAGTGTTAAATGCTGCATTAAGTGACACAATCCTTATCTGAGTAAAATGAAAAATGATTATTAATTATTATTATTATTATTAAGCTTTATTCATTCAGAAAATCTCATTGAGATCAAGATGTCTTTTGCAAGAGAGACCTACATATACACAGGATCACAATAAGATTATTAATTCACATCACAATCATACACACCCACAGATAAATTACTTCACAAACACAATCACAAACATTATAAAGAATATCAGCTAGTGAAACTTTACAGTCCCTCAGAGGAACAAGTGTCTCTAACTTGCAGCTGTTTTGCAGTTCATTCCAGTAGTGAGGTGCATAGTACCAGTCTTCCCAGTTTAGAGTTTGTACGAGGAACTTTTAAAGCCAACCTGCTCTGTGACCTTGTGTCATGGTTATTAGCTCTGAGCTCAACTAAGGATGTTAAATAACTCGGCAACTTAGATAGCAAGGCCTTATAAATGAAGACACAGGCATACTCGGCTATTGACTTTCTTTCTGAAAATGCACGTGTCTACGAACCTCCTGAAAGTCATCCAGAAAAGATCAACATGTTTCAATATTGACTAAATATTGTAGACTAAATATTAGAAACACAACACACATTGAAAAGTAGCACAAACTACAGCCTCCAAAAAAAGCTGAACCAACACCTCTCTGAACAATAACATTAAAATCTTCATAAAGGTAACAGTATTGCAGTACTGCTGTATTAGACTGCACTAGTTTTAGTTAGGTGGACCTAATATTCTGGCAACTGAGTGTATGTTTACAAGTTGGACAAACATGTCAAAGAAGCATGCATACTGTAAAGGTGGTGTGACAGGAAGTTGTAAGCATGAATGGACGGGGAGGCTGGTTGAGCATGCATGTGATGAAGTACAAGCATCCAGGGGGCGTTACTTCTGTGGTCAGAAATTATTTTTCAGTGACAGATGCCAGACAGCAACGTGCAGGAAAAGCCAAAAATACTATCAGGAACAACTTATAACAGCAGTGATAAGCAGGGCAGCATTGACACTGCCCAACTACAAATAATGTGATGACATGTTAATCAATGAATGACCTGCCTGCAAAGCTGCCACCACAACTCTACTTGATTTAGTTAAAAGATCCTTTTACCTACCAACTCACTGTTGTTGTTCTCTTAACTCAGCTGTGATCTATGTTGAGTTTCAAACAATCACCACTGAGCCAGGAGGAAACATTTGGAATTGGGTGAACTATTGGATGCTTTATGCATTTTTACACATCTTTAATGTTCATAAATCAATTATATCTTAAGTGTTAGGCTAAGTAATCACATATTCTAAAAACACTGTGATCTTGTTAAAAGTGAGCCCCTCAAGTTCTTGGTATGTCACAAACAAATGTCTGCATTTCATCATGATGACTCTTCCATCAGTGGTGCATTTTTTAGACATGAGTTGGGCACTTATCAAAGGTGCTGCTGTTACAAAAATCAAACTTTGTTGTCATCACTGTTTCATCACTATCTCAGTCACTAGTCACAAGTCATTGAAATCAGATTATCTGAGGGGAGCAAATACTTTACTACTGATAATGAAGGCTGATGTTAGGGAAAAGTACCGTTTTAATAACATGATACACTATATATAGTATACTGTCTGTCTTTTTTTTGTTCCACATAGGCAACACACAAATTGCAGAGAACATTGTTGTTATTGTTCGCGGAATACAGGTGGCATAACTTTCATTTTGACTGCTGTCTGTCTCTAATCACTGTAAAAAAATTGCTGTAAAAATACAGCCAAATTCTCTCAGTACCGTTCTTACTAAATGCGGTAAAATACAGTAAATTTTGGTGCTTTTTGGAGCCAAAACCAAGAGCAGACATTAACAGCAGGCTATTGTAAGATTTGACAGTAAAATACAGTATTTTAATTTTCACCACCACAGTAATGGTGGGACAGAATCCACATGCAACCATCAACATCTTATAATCACCGTTCATCCTCCTTTGTGGAATCAAACCAAAAGGTCAGTAACATCTTACTCAGAAAACAGAATTACATTTGTGCATCTGGTTACCCAATTAGCGACTGTGTTTAATTTTTGCTAACATTAAATTGGTAATTCTAGCAAGCACCTGACAGGCACAAGAAAGCATTTTCAGGTAGCGCTCTTTCAGTTGGAAGTTTAAATTACTGGTATTTAAACATTATTCTTATATGACTGCCGTTTGCAAGTCTAGTTTAAAGATTATATTTGGATGACTATTTTTTTCTTGAACTACATATCAGCGAATGCTAATGTTAGACCAGCCTGATCTATACCTACACCTTGTTGATCCCACTTGCATTTCATGATAAATTATAGCATAAAATCTGAAGCACATAACAATTGAAGTTGATTCAAAGCCAAGTTGTTTAAGATATGTTGGCTGCTGAGCCCCAAAAGACAGAGTGGTTATATTGGTTATCTTAGCTCAACCCAAGTGTGTTTCTGTAGCTAGGCTGCTGCAAAGATACTTAGTTTGTTGGCAAGCTGTACTAAAACCTAGGACATATTAGGCGATTTCTAGGCAATATTGTTTACTCGAACAAATGTTGTTTCCAGATAATTCATTGTGATTAATCATAAGAGGCGAACAGACGCCAGTGGGGAAAAGTGATTCCTAGGAAGACAATCAGCCTCACCATTCTTCTGAAGAATTTTACGTCACTTCTTAAATATAAGTCAGGGGTCCCTCGTTTATAGATCTCTCCCATTCAATTGTTTAATTTCTCTTTCTCTTTCTCTCGCTCTGTGCTCAATTTTCATTTTTGTGTCTTTCTCACTCAGTGAGCTGTGAGCCTGGAAGCCTGGATGCCAATCTTCTGCCAATTAAAACAGAGAACATTTAAAGGCATTACATATTATTTTATCCAGCAATCTGTTTATTTGTGCTTTTATATTTTTTAACAGTAGTTTGCAAAGCAGTGGCTGTTTAGACTCAAGTTTTGCTGGCAGCTCACGATGTTATAATTAACAGACTTACATTGA
Organism: Thunnus albacares; assembly: GCF_914725855.1. Taxonomy (NCBI): domain Eukaryota; kingdom Metazoa; phylum Chordata; class Actinopteri; order Scombriformes; family Scombridae; genus Thunnus; species Thunnus albacares. The sequence continues at coordinate 21,741,949 of NC_058106.1, forward strand.
CCTCTTGTGAAAGAGCGTGAACCTTGAGAATTATTTTGTCCAACACATACTTGAATATATTTGGCATATTTGAAAGCTGCCACTTGTTTGATCCTCTTTTGTGCTTAATGTTTTTATGCGTTTTTAAATGTAAAACTTTTTACTAATATGTTTAATATTAGAAAACTTTTCAGTTGCTTACTGCAACATTTACAGTAAGAAACTGTTAATGTAGATTACAAAAGCAACACTAAAAATACATTATATTACTGCAGGTGTAGCTACAGTATCAAACTGTAAACCTCACATTCTACAGCAGGATACTTTATAATTTTTTACAGTAATTAACAGTAAAAGTAAATTACGGGAGTGACACTGTAAAAAACGGTAAAACACTGGTGACCACAGCTACCAGTAGTTCCTTTAACTTTACAGGGTTTTTTTGTTATGAATGCCGAAAGATTATATCACACACAATGACTCAAATATGTTGAAAGAAAAGGCCTACAGTGGTTACACTACAGTTTAGTGCACAATAGAGGCCATTATACTTATCAGTACTAGTTACTGCATTAAGGAAGTACTATGACACCATTCTTGTACTTGACAAAATGTTCACATGATGAAGAAACGCCAGAGAATTAGCACACTGAAGCAGAAAGGACGTGTGAAATCATGGTTATTGTGCATGGGTGATGCCCTGTGCCTGTTGAATTAGTAGTTATAGACATCACAACCACACATTTTTGGTCGATTAAAAGCAACCCTAAGCCAAAAGAAAACGTTAAGCAGGGAGAATAATGTAGAATCAGGTCAGGAATGATCAAGAGTATATATTATGGCACTGTCTTTAAGTCACTATTTCCATCTTGATCATCTTTGTAGCCTTAATCACCCTAAACTGAGCTTTTGCCTTTTGTTGTTTTTGACAAACTGTGCAGCACAGGCTGCTTATGCTTATGTTATTACCAGCATACTTCAAAAAAGGGGAATCGACTGGATCATAAAAAAGTAAAAGTATACAACACGCACAGAACACTGCTCAAGGTATCAATTTACATTCCTTAACATGTATTTTCAGTAGATATGGACCACAAGTTATGTGAAAGGTCAGCTGGCCAATATACATTGGACCTGGTCCAAACTCCTCACAAAGCTTATATTTCAGCCTATAATTCAGTGTACAGAGAAACTAAAGTCAAAAGGATAGCTGTCTTTTGAACAAAAGAGCAATCAGGTTTGGTGGAAATCAAATTTTGATATTTTTAATATAAAGATATATTTATTTATTTTTATTTTCATCACCCTCAAAAATGTGCTGAGCTTTAGAGAAAAATCTGTGGTTGCAGCTTTTAATCAGGGCAATTCAAAGTGACAAAGATACCGTAATGTTACTGTAATTTTACTGGGAAAATTGTTATGAATGCTGAAGGATTACATAGACACCATGACTCAAATATGTTGAAAGAAAAGGTCTCCAGTGGTTATTCTACAGTTTAGTGCACAATAGAGGCCATTATACTTATCAGTCCTACTGTTTTTCTTTTTTGCTTTATTGTTAACACCCTGCAATCCTACTTCTCTTGGAGCTCTGACGGGCTACTGTGGTGCTTAAAGAAAGTCTCCCCAGTTGTTTGAAAACTGAAAGTCAGCCAGACTTTAAATCAGGCTAAGGGCAGTCATTTGTGTCACACCAGGCTCAGGGTTTGTGGCATGTAGCTCTTTCAGTCCAGCTAATCCTGAAGTGGCCAGGAACAACTTCCAGGCATCAGTTTACACGACATGCTTTCAACAAACACCCACCACTATCCTGACTTTACAAAACAGCCCACTGAGGCTCCTGTCAGGGCCAAACCACCCAGCTACAAGACAGGTTTGCAAACAAAGCGGTTTGTTAGTCGTATTTTATATTGTCACAGCTAGTGCAACAGAGTTAATGTTAAAAATTATGGCTGAGAATAAATACTCTACAACACATCCACCTTAGCTCTGTGTTTACTCTGTGTGGACTCAGAGATGAAACAGACAATGAGCTTAACATGAAAGCATGACTTCAGAAAGCAATGGAATTCAAACTATTTACAGAGGACAACACATACACACACACACACACACACACACACACACACACACACACACACACACACACACACACACACACACACACACACAAAGAGGCTCGTACATGTGCACACTCACCAGAAAATGCTTACACACAGATACGGGAATGTAATAAACTTCTACACAACACCTTCAGTGAAATCAGGCCTATCTGATGATGACAGCTCTTTGAGTGACCTCCTTTTCTTGCTTCTCCTTTTCTTCTAAGTCAAAGGAAATCAAATACACTCATACACACACACACACACACACACACACACACACACACACGCACATGCACACACACACGTAAATATAGAGAAATTTACAAGCTACAGTGTGACAGAACTAAATTTTTCGTGTGCCAACCCAGGCATTTCTGTCTGACTTACAGGAAAACCGTGCTGAGGCAACAGGAAAAGCCTGTAGCAACACAGCACCGACAGTGTGACATCACCAAGCTGCTAACTGCATTGAGTCTTAACCTGGAAAAGAATCACAGCAAAATTGACTTTAAAAACTCCTCACTGTCTGCAAAAATAGTTAACTAGTTAGTTCATTTCAGTAACTCTGAACTGTTGATAATATCTAGCTCTCGCCCCTGTGTGGTTTGAATGCACTTATTATAAGTTGCTTATTATAAGCAGCTGTAAAAATGAATGTAATGTTGTGTCTTAAAACATATTCTGGAATAAAGGTTATGTGAGACATATATATAAAAAGGATAGTGAATAAGTGCACAATAACTCATGAAATCCAACAAAAGTCTGTCTGTCCACAGTGCAGCTCAGTTCCGCTACAATCACAGTAGTTGTGATTTTAAAAATAACTTGTGGTTTCACGTAGGTCAGGTTTTGGTAACCTTGCAAACTGATTACTGATGTAAGTTGTTTGCTCTATTAAATAAGAAAGTGGGAGTTAACAGATAAAATAGCTGGCAGCGTTAGGTCAACACTTAGCGTACACTGGGAAGGTCTGTTTGAGTCTTGAGGCGCTCATGAATTCACAATAGAACAGTAGAGCCTGTAGAAACTAAATGCCTAAATATTGTAAACTGAGACACCATTTCAAAACAATCACAGCCTTAAACAAAAAAGCAGCCGGATCAGCAGGTCTGCTCAAGCCTGGCAGCAAGTCTAAGACCCCACCTGCTCCTTCTGAGCCTATTCATACTGTACAGCCTATCTGTCCCCATTTCCTAAGTTTTATTTCTTAAAAACTTGCCATTTTACAGATGTATGACTATTTGTCCTCGCCTTCCAGAGCCAGACTGAGCCTACGCCTTCAGTTATTAATGACTTAAGAAGATTTGGTTTTCAGTCTAATTAAGGATTTGGAATGTCTACTGATTAGTCAGGCAAAACCACAACGGGCTATGGAAGGAGTGGCCAAGAACCAGCAAAAACCACAAAGTTGCTGTACTGTTAACATAGCCTTGTCAGACTGACTAACTCATTTTCAGGCATTCCGGTGTCACCATGAGTAGATTCCTTGTAGATTTCTTGTTGGATACAGTGTTAGTATTTTCTGTTGTCTGGTAAAGCAAACATATTAACACCATGTAGCTCACTAGCTCTCAGCTTTTTACTCAGATGAAGACATGCTTCGGCACCTTGTTAAAAGCTCATCTTTCCAGATCCTGTCATATAGCTTATGTGAGGACGCTTTATTGCTCAAAACAGACTGCCACAATAAAAAATACCTTAAAGCAAGGACGAGCCAATAAGCAGTTCAGATTTTCTGTTTCTGTTGCGTGGGTTAAAGGGATATTTCAGCAAGTAAGTGATGGACCATAAAGTTGGGGGATTTCTAGGAGGAAGATTAAACAAAGAATAGTTGGCTGACATATCCTGACTTTTAGTCTCAAGTGTAGGTCAAACCTCCAAAGTATTTGGGATTTGAGATTTTCCCATAATGTATCATTTGTTAGACCTGCTGAGTAAATGCCGTCATCATTTAATTATAATTTAGTTTATTTATTTAAACTCCACACCCATGCTTTCTGTTACTAATTTGTAGTCTCCAAACCCAATCAATAATGAGTCTGATGACATCATCAGGGTTATTTTTTTCATACTTTTGAGAGTTCCCACCAGGGTTACATAATACTGTTTTCACTGGATGAGCAGTATTCCTTGTGACGAGTAAACTTTGATGTGCAAAATCAGTGAAGGGCCCATTTAACAGCCTCTGATCCAGAACCACAGTGTACAGACTTGCATGTGGTTTCTGTTGATTCTTTTTATGTAAAAGTTGTAATAAGTGTCGTTCTCACTGCTGTGTCTCACTGCTAGAAGCTGGGTAAGACATTCATGTCAGGACACACACAAAAGAAATAAAATCAGGTTAGACGCTTGAAGAGGGGAAAAAAAGCTGTTGAGTCAAATTTCTATTGGAGCAGGTTGAGGCTTGCTGAGGCGGTGGGAGATTGAACCCTGTCATATCTGCTCATGATAACTCATCAACTCACCTAACTCATCAAAAGAAAAAACTCCTCTTTGCCAAACTCTGACAAATGCAGGAGTGGCAAGAAGGAGACTGAAAAAATGATAGTGACACATTATAATAACTCTTCAACTAATATAATGACTCATGATTACGGCTTTTTAAAACAATAAGTAACAGTGTTATAAGTAACAATGTTGGAGTCTTTCTGGCAATATGTGATGTTACAGTCCAAAGAAGTTTGAGGTGGTAAAAGAAACTGTGGGAATAAGTTGACGACATTCTACAAATTCTTAACAATAAATAAAAAGAGGCGATCAATTATTAATAAACTAATGGGAACAGTAAATGCTTATTTTTCTGAAGCAGTAGCAAGTTATAATGATTGAGGTCACAAGGGCAACAAATAAAGCTGACAGCCTGAGGAAAAATAGAGGACAAGAAAAAGCAGGCAAACAATGACCTACAGAAACGTATGCAAAGCTCTTCAGGAGAGCTCAAGTTCACCTTGACTTGCCTCGACTTGTCTTCAGGCAAGAGATTCCACTGTGTGGGGGGTACGAGCAAACGTGACCTTTGATTTTAAATTAAACTACAGCGGGGCAACTTTACACAAGGTTAAAAGGACTATAAGGTAGTCAGAAGCACAGTGGTAACAATGTTTTAAACGCTTCATAAAATAAAGGCAGTTTGGCTGAGTTTATTAATTAAAGTGCGAATCATCACAAACTATTAAGATTTTGTGGTTTCATGTTATGACTTGATCCAGAATTCTTTTATTTTATTTCAGGTCGGGAATAGCACCGATTATAACACAAAGACATACTTTAAATCAACTTTCATACTCCATCTTCACCCAACATAAGTATTTAAGTACATCAGAGTTACAAAACTCAGTCAGTGAGTAGATGTAGGTGAGAGTAAAAAATGTCTTTAACTCTGTGAATGACATGAAATGAGAGGGGGTCAGTGTGAGTATAAAAGTCCTACATGGGATGGTAAACTGAATATTTCAGTAGAAGTTTAAAGGCAATATGTGTAGAATTTGGGTATGATTATATGATAATTCATTATCTTTATTCTGATGTTTCAGTTTGTGGGGGAAAAAAAGTAGTTTCAGTGAAATTGGTCTAAAAGTAAAAAGTCTATTCCTTTCAGCCCTTTATTGTCAGTGTTCCCTGTTTGAATCTGGGGGAAGCTGGCTGCTGATACTACAAATGTGGTGCCAAAGTTGGACATTTTCAAATTGAGTAATACTAACAAATATAACACAAAACAAACAGTTCAGTCTATGTAATTTAATTAACTGACGGATGAAGCGCTACAGAGCTTAACCACTGCACTGATAAATGTTTTGTGTGCGTGGGCAGATTAGACAGTTGGTCAGAGCCCCTTTCAATGCCGCCTCCCTTTTCTAAACAAAACAGTACCATCTTGATAAGGGTTATCACCTTACAAGTTAACAAAGAACATACAAAGGAGTTACTACTGTTTTCAACTGTGAGCACTTCACTTTTACCGTAATGTATCCTTTCTGATGGCCTTGGCCCCACCTGGCATCCTGTGCTCTCTCTCAGTGCCCGAACCTACTGCAAGTGTCTCTTCAGTAAAGACAGTAAGAAGAAAACTAACAATGACAGGATGCAGAGGGAAAATCAGACGGTCCAATGCTGCTATTCATTTCAGCCCTGCCAGTCTGCCGAGGAAGCAGCAGATGACTCAGAAAAAAGAAATGAAAGAAAAAAAACACAGGATATTGAGATAATATAATATTAGGCTTGAAGACTGGATTGTTTGACTGCTTTATGCCACAGATATTCAGCATTTCTGAAGATCATGAAATACTTCTGTGTACATGTGTCTGTGAGACAACCTTTGATGGATTTATGACAAAGGCAGGAACAGGAGTCAGTGAGGACAGATTTGTCTCCTTCAGGGTATCGTAAATCTGGATAATGTTTCTGAAACCATGACCGTTGCTGTAAAGTGTCTCTCAAAACATCCATGACAAAAAAACCTGAGGGCAGATATCTTTGTGACATTGTTCACTACTACTACTACTACTACGACTACTACTACTACTACTACTACTAGCGGGGCACTGGGACACAAATTAAATCACCAAAATACACTGTAGAGGTCTTAGACCCAATCTAAAACGGACATGGAAAACCTTAACAAACCCAACATGTATAAATTAATGTAAAAAAAGAAATAAGAGACCAGATCTAAAAGGGACCTTGAGCACAGTTAGACCTGATGTAAATGTGGTCGACCTGATTGGATCTGAATAGAGCGACAACACCAATACGTGCAGCAGCATGATGCACCATAAACTAATTAGCAGCTGCGGTCTTAGCGGTCTGGTAGCTTTGCATACTACTATAGTTGCAACATCTCACGTCCAATCCCTGCTGGAGACCTTTGTTGCATGTCAGTGCCCTCCTCTCTCCCCTTGTTTCCAGTCACCTCTTGACTGTTAAACTGTCCACTGAGAGTAGATATAGATGTCACTTTTTAGTGCACTTCACACTCTCCATCTTGTGCCAAAAGCATTTTTTTTCTTCTGTGACGATTATGATGCACCATGTGATCAGAGCTAAGAGCGAGTCTGCTCAGATCAACTTAACCCTTTACACTGTATCCGCCTTTTCTGTGCTCCCATTACCAAAACCTGACCATACTGGCAATTATAAATATTATTTCAAGATCACTGTATTAAATGCATTACTGCTGACTGTGATAGGTGCAGAAAAATCACTTCAGGACTGCACAAGGTGAAAACACAAAACACCAGAATGACATATGAGCCGCAGTAAATTTTTCAGCGTCACAGCAGACAGAATACAGGACAACTGCTGCTGCATGAGGACTGGGATGATAAGAGAGGGGAGGGTCAGAGTACTGCTGTTAAACATCATACTAGTTTCAGTTTGAAGCTTATTTCAGGATATTGCAATCAAAGAATACACAACCAAAAGGTTAAACCTCATAAAATGACCAAAGAGTTGAATCAACACCTCTCTGGCGCATCTCAGCAAAAATGTAATATAATAAGCTTCACAAAGGGAGGGTTTATTGCAAGGCTGGTATATTGGATTACATTTTAGTTCTGGTTTCAGTGTACAGTTAAAGCACAATAGTGTAAAAACAAACAAACAAAAAAACATCTGCTTTGGTGACATTAACTGGTTTGTAAAAATTCTTTGTAATTGTTATTTGACTATATTGTGAAATCTTGAATCTTATCATTGAAACATGTTTTAACACCAGTTGTAACGCTCATGTTTTGGGTTTCTATAGATGTAAGATTATTCACGTCATTATTCAATATTAAGTCACAGTTCTGGTATCATCTTTGGCTCATTTTGTGTCAGAAAATACCCTGGCAGTGTGTACAGTGTGTGCAGCCTAGTTATAAGCTCGTGCTTCTCATCTGCCAATGGAAAGAATCCCGTCAGCCAAGATTCACGACACTTAATATTTAATGTCGTCGTTCAGATGCGTCTTGCTCTGGAGAGAAACACGGGGGGTGGATGTTAGATCTCACAGGTGCTTTGGGCTTCTCGCAGACGAGTGTGAGAAAAACTCTGCCAGATGATTGGAAAGCAAAAGCTTTAGGCATCATGGCCTCCTACACTCCTCATTTGGACTATATATGACAGTCTAAATCTGAAAATGCATCTTTTACTCCCCATTTTGGTCATTATCAGCATCATCTCGTGTTGCAGTGTAAATACGACAATTGGGGGTTAGATCCTATAATGAATTAATATGTCAGTGACATACAGTGCCACTCAATCACCTTGATGGAGAAGCAGAAAGCTTGACATACTGTGAAACTGACAGAGTAAATACTGCCACTGTAGTTTTTCCAAGTGAAACTCTTGAAACATTTACCCAGAAAATACATTCCATTCAACAGCAGATAATGTGATAATGTGACCGCTTCAGGATAAACAACGATCTGCTTCCATTACATGGACACAATTAACATGCTAAGGTAAAATAGGCCAAGGAGACAAAGGTCTGCAATGTTTCTCACAAAAAAGAAGTGTCTGGTGGGACGGAAAAACTGGGAAACACAATATAGTAGATAGTGCGTACAAAACTGCACATTCAATTATCTTTCATGGTCCAAAGATGTTGCGTCTCATAAATTTGACACAACACACTGTCATTATATTATATCATACCAAAATAGCAGTATAACTAACACAAAACTCAAGGGTGTCAAGCGGCAGCAACTTTTTTTAGTGAGAAAATGCAGAATAAATGAATAACATTCATAGTGAGTAGAAACGCTGCGCAAATAATATATTTGCAAAATATTTACTGAAGAATGTAAAAGTAGTAGAACAACAAATGAGAGGCTGATGACCTAAAATCCACAAAATGTCACCGTGACCACCTTTGAAATACAGCTATTTTTGTGTGTTACGGCTCCAACAGGTTAAAACACTCGCAAATTGATTTGCGCGGCTAAAACAAAGTCAGAAGTGTGCAGTAAATACCAGAGCAGGTGATATTTTGACTTGAGCCTCATTTGTCTTTTTACTGGGGTTTGGTTAGTGTTAATGATTAATCAAATAGATTCAAAAGAAGGTAAGGAGGTCAACCTGCACCACCTCTGTGAGTAATTTGCATCACTACATTTGTTTTTGTTAGGACACACACACACACACACACACACACACACACACACACACACCATGAATCCATCTAATAATTAACCCTAAAACTGAATATACAAGAATTTTATATCCTGCAGGAGCACTCAGGCTTCATAGTTGACTCATTACAAGAGCAAAAGTTTTTTTAAACAACAACTTACTGCAGCATTCCACTACAAAGACTTGAATCTGTATTATAAATATATGTGCATTAGAAGTGTTATATTTAGTAATTTACTTTTGGATTGTGTGATGAACTGGATATTGAAAAGGAGAAATGCAGACGTAGAAAATGAATTTGCAACTATTTTCTAATCATCATTTTAGTGATTTTTCAACCAAAAATGCCACAAATTCAATGGTTGTGGAGATTTGCTGCTTTATATAGTAAACTAAATATCTTTGGCTTTTTGGACTGCTGGTTGGACATAACAAGACATTTTAATACATCTTCTAGAGCTGTGGTAAATTATAATGAGCATTTTTCACTATTGTCTGACAATTCATAGACAAAACAATTGATGAATCAATAGTTGCAGCTATTAACAGATAGGTGGACCATATAAGCCAGAAAGACTACCTACCTATCTGTAAAGTGGAAAAAACCTGTTTGGTGTTTTATGGCTAATTTTCTGCTTCAGCACACAACAAAACAACAACAAAAGTTCTTTCTCTAGCTTGCTCTCTCTCTCTCACCTGCCCACTCTTTTATATGGCTCTCTTTCAGATATTACAAGAAATTCCCAGTCCATACTGTAAACTGCTCCTCAATAGTTCCTTGGCATGAGGAAGTACCCCAGGAGCAGGAACTATGTGGGGCCTGGGAACTAAAACTGGAGCTGGGTTCCTGAGGTCAAAGCACAGGTTAAGTTTCTTGGAGAAGTTTTTTGGTGTTTCGGGGGGACCATAAGACACTTGTGCCCTCTCCCTTGGTCTTAGCACCTCCAGAAGGGGTAACAAGAGTAATACAGCTTGCATAATACGGGCATTACAGACAGTAAAAAGGGAGTCCTCATCTTGACAATCTCAAATCTTGTGGACTAAGCCGTTGCCCTAAGCACATGTACAGCATTCTTGATGACCAGGGAGCTTGAAAGCCAAGACCAGGACTTGTGGTGAACACCAAGGATCCGTACAGGAAGTGAGATACTTTACCATCATCTATATTCACAGTAGTAGATTCACAAAGTGTCAGACTGATTTGATCCAGTTTTTTGGGGCTCATATTGCTGTCTCATTCTGTGTTGGCTGGCTGAGTGTGCATTATGCAAACTCCAGTGTGTTGATCCACTGTGTTTATAGAAGCAGAATTATAACACACAGTCATCGTTACAGCATGGGAAAATAATGTTTCTTCAAAATATGCTTTCAAAAGTGGAAATTGATTTTAGAGATCAATACATTGTCGGGCACAGTCGTGTAATTTCTTCTTTTGTGACAATTGGCAAAAAAAAAAACAGAGCAGCTCAAACTGAAGCAATACCGGCACACAAAAGCATGCACAACAGGTCAGGGTCGATGCTGAAGAGATAAAGACGCTGTAAAGAATGTTCTTGTAAACACTAAACGCCTCTGCTTCATAGTGTTTATAAGGATCTGAAGTTCACAAGACTTGTGAGTCACAAGTTAATGATGTCAAATCATAAGAGAAAATATATTTTCATACTTTCTGTTCCAAATGCTCACTTGAGGTCAGAGTCCACCTTTTGATGTGTTTATGGTAGTAAAGACATCACGAACTCGAAACATACTTCTCTCCTTCTACTTCTATTTTTCAGATGTTTTCCCCTCAACTGTATTTTTTTCTTTCATCATCAGATATCAACAAGCTTTCAAGGCAATCAAGTATTTTTAAGCGCATGCCGCTAAGTTTGCTTAACAGAGCAAAGTCAATATTAATAGAGTGCTATTTAAGCCAAGGTTTACACACAGAGCAGCCAGAGGTTTAATGATTGACCAGGCTTTGGTGGGTGTCAATATGAAAAAAACGAAACTATTTCTGTGGTCTTACAATTGTTAACCGAGTTTGACAGAAACAGGAAAGCCATAACATTCTTTGGCTTTGATGTGAAACTGCTGGGAAGATATTTTATTGCACCCATTAACCAACAACCAATCACAAAAGGTGGTGTGACTAGCAGTCCTATCCTATCCTTTTCTTTTATTCCCTGGACTACGCACAAGCTATAAATATGTACGCATGTATTCCTCACAAAATAACCTGTTAAATACACATAAAGAAAGAATTTCAGCTGATCTACCACAATCTACGTATATAATGTCCTTAAGAGTCTCTTCACACAGGTCACTTGTCCAGCTGCACGCATTAATGCTGTTTTCCGTTAACCAGAAGGGCAATCCTACAAACAACTGAAGCGGCCGGCTTTGTCGGCAAGATGCAAAATAAACGTCACCTCTCACACACAGCCAAGCAACTATGCTGACACAACTCCACAACTGTGTGATTAGTAAGCACAAAAACTAGGCCGAAGAACAAGTTACCATTGGTCTTTGCATAGAAATTTAAGCTGAGTTATATGGAGCACAAGAAATGATGATGAGTCTGAAGAATAATCATAGAGCTGATCACGGATAAATGCATTTTCCAATCAATTGGTAAAAAATCTAATTATTTATCTTTACCATTGGATCTCAGTTCCACTCAATGGTATTGAATGATCACTTTTTAATCGTTTTAATCAGTCAATGTGAGAATTTTATTATTCATTTTTAATATTAAGGGGTATAAATATGAATGCAGATACTTAAATCTCAGCAATTAAAAGCAAGCACAGATTAGGACGGCTGATTCGAGTAAAAGATCTATGAGTTTAAGGCTTATCAGACACCAAAACAATGCATAGCAGTTTGTAATACTATAAGGAAGGATTTTACAAGCCAGAAAATGTATGACCTCTCCACAGTACCCACCGTGGTCTCATTGAAATGAATAAGGGGTTGTTGTTGGGTTTTTTTATGCTAATGTCATTATGAACACGATCTTGATCTACATTGGAGTTACTTTCCTGAATGACACATAACACTTTAGAAGTCTTGATCTCATTGCAAAGTAGAGGTGATCGATAAATTGGCTGGCCGAGAGTAGGTTACCGGTATTGGCGCTTTCGTCAACCGTAACGAGACATTGTGTAAATATTGTGTAAATAAATGTGTGGAAATAACCAGTGTTGCCAGAGAGGGCTGATGAGTTAATTATTCAACAGTATCTTGGTCACAAATCTTCAGTAATCATATTTAGGGGAATTATTTTTAAAATGTTTATGTTAATTTATGTGTTTACGTTTAAAAAATAATATCAACCCATTTACCATCATCTGTTTGTTGTTTTTTTACTCTCACGTATCATATCGGCTTCATTTTTTCAATCCTACTGCTGGTGGAAATTTGCATATTTACATTTAAGTGGGAGGAAATGATTTTATGGACATTACATTCACATTGTTTATTGTTTCTGTGAATAAGCATGTTAGAATACACGCAATCCAGTTTTTCTTCTAACTTACATCTGGTCTACTCAGTTCAGTTCAGTTCTTCTACCTGCACATTTCTCAGCCATGACTGTCCTGCCGAGTCCGAATCCAGTCACATCATCAAGTTTGCTGATGACGTGATTGTGGTTGGCCTAATCAGCGTCAATGATGAAACATCACACAGAGAGGAAGTGAAGCAACTGGTGAGCTGGAGCAATGACAACAACTTTTCTCTAATTGTAGAGAAAACGAAACAGATGGTTGGTGATTTGAGGAGGACGCCGGCTGACATCTCACCACTGTTCATCAATGGCTCCACAGTGAAGAGGGTCATCTCTGAAGACCTCACCTGGTCTCGCAACACCAACTCTGCAGCCAAGAAGGCACAGCAACACTTCCCACAGAGACTGAAGAGAGCCGGTCTACTAGAGCTGGGCAATATATCAATATTATATTGATATAGTGATATGAGCCTAGATATTGTCTTAGATATTGGATGTTGTAACATTGTGATATGGCATAGCCTAAGTGTTGTCTTTTCCTGGTTTTAAAGGCTGCATTACAGTAAAGTGATGTCATGTCTGAACTTATCAGACTGTTCTAGATGTTCTATTATTTGCCTTTACAGACTTAGTCATCATATCCACATAACTTATGATTGTTTATGAGAAATCTCATTGTGTAAATATTTTGTGTAAGCACCATTAGTCATCCCTACAATATTGGCACAATATCAATATTGAGGAATTTGGTCAAAACTATTGTTATTTGATTTTGTCCATATCGTCCTGTCCTACAGTCTACCACCGCCCGTCCTCACCACCTTCTACAGAGGCACTGTGGAGAGCGTCCTGGTCGGCTGCATCACTGCACAGTTTGGGAATCGCAAAGCATCGGAACGCAAGACCATGCAACACATAATGAGGACAGGGGTCTCTCTCCTCTCCATCCAGGACATCTTTTCAGAGGCGCTGTGCATGCAGAGCCTCTTCCATCGTGAAGGACTCCTCCCATCCCTCACACAATCTGTTTGCCCCTCTCAGAGAGTTTCACAGCATCAGAACCAGCTCTGCAATGTTCTGCAACAGCTTCTTCCCCCAAGCTTTCAGACTTCTAAACACCCTGCTGCCATCCACCACATAAGCACCTCATCCCTACACCACACCGCCCCTTCCCCTCCCCACACCACATTACACACACAACTCACCTGGACAACACCTCTCTCCTCCTGCAATGGACACCTCATGAGTACCTTGCACCGACACTTTATACCAGACCATCATCTACACTGAGCCTCCTATTTGTACTGTATATCATTACCACTAAGGTCACTGGTTAGGCATTATTTATATTATTGATATCTTATCGTTTTTATGATTCAATCATACTGCATTATTCATATTCATGTAATGGCTACACTGCTCATAGTGTTGACTGCTGAAAACTCCTACACAGTGAGATAATCTCATTGTTGTTCTGCTTCTCTATCTATTTCACCCTGTCAATCATGTTTACGCTGTTCACTACGTTCACATACGGGTGTGCACACCGCATTTTCATCGCAAGCAGTCACACCATGCCACAGACCCACCTTCGTAGTTCTGGTTTTTGTTTTGTAATTGTACTTTTTTTCCTGTGTGGTATGATGTTTCATGACTATATTGTATTTTTGTGTTAGCACCCTCGGCCGTGAGGAACAACATTTCATTCCCGTATACTCTGTATGTGGATGAATGACAAATAAACAAACTTGAACTTGAACTTAATGTGTTTCAGGCTCTCGTGCAGATGCTGACACTATAAATGTTTACGCGCCCACTATCGCCACCCTCAGGGGCAGATTGGTGCATGTGTGTGTGTGTGGGGGGGGGGGGGGGTGGGGGGGGTGGGGGGGGGGGGGCCCTGATGGCCCACTCAAACAACCCACAGATATCCACATACACAGCACTGCTTTTCAGCTGGAAGGGAAAAAGTAAACTGGTCTAACCGGTGTGAATGCAGCTGCTGAGGGCTTCAGTTTGGAAAAACAAAAAAACACGACTTGGCTCTAGGAAACAAAACATAAGTGTAAAAGCTGAAGGACATAATCTATGTTCAGAGATTCAAAACTTAACATATAATCAGGAAGCATGTGTGACGGCTGACAGGTAATAGATGAATGACACTGGAGGAGATGAACGTCACCACACACACACACACACACATACACACACACACATACACATACACATACACACACATACACATACACACACGCATGGACGGGAACAGCCAGGTAACTGTACAAACTCACAACAACAGAGCGGAAAAACTTAAAACAAGAACGTCACATAAGAAAAGAGTTATTAAATATCTGTTATTACCTTTTGAGTACAAGGATCTGGGAGAATTCAGGTCGAGGTCCCCGCTGAAAAGGGAGATAAAGTCAGAGGGCATCGCAATCCCTCAACGTGAGGAAACCGGACAGCGTGACGTCGCTGAGTGATATTTTAAATTAGTTTGTCTCCCGAGTGTCAGAAAACCTTCAAACTTTCACACAACTGTACTTTGTGACTTGATCCTGTCGCTTGAGCTGGTTAACTGTCGCTGCTGTCACTCGGCTGACTGCTGAATCTCTCTGGTCCGCCTACGACGCATGTTTGTTGTCAGCAGACGACTCGAGCTGCTCACACCGGGAGCCACGCCCACACTCATGACGCAATACGTAAAAAACTACGCACGGGTAATTTATGTTAATGAGTATTATGAAGTTGTTGCTGGATGAGTCCCTTGACTGATAAAGTGTTTATTTTTTAATCAATTGTTTATTTGATTGATATTTTTTAATATTTATTATATAAACTGCATAAACCAATTCTCTCTTTTGTTTGCTTATGTGTTATACTTTTACTATTATGATTATCATTACAACAATGTTATATGTATTTATCTGTATTTAACTTTGTAGTACTATGTTCTCATACCTGTGTATATAACATACCTTTACCTGTGCAAAATCCAGTACAGTTAATTATATTTTTGTAAACTCAGTCCAGCACCTTTCTGTACATTATACAACTTATACTTACATACACTAATATATTATTATTGTATTACTAATTCATTATTGTGGCACTATCACTGAACGATGTACATTCAATAAATAACAGAATTATGTATTTGGTCCTAGATTTTAGGTCACACATATAGTATTTTAAATGCAAAAGGTTAAAGCCTCATGTAGACATTTAGATGTCTCTTGACTTGAAAAATCCCTATATCCATACTTACTTGATTAATTTCATGCTTTGTTGAGTTGGGCCCACAACACCTCGACTAGACTCAACAAGGCTTTTGTATTCCAGTGTCCTGGAATCAGCTCTTAGCAAATACACCCACTATGCTCTGCTGACATTTGTTGTCATTTGACCTTTAAACACCGTCATCAATATCTCTGTTTCAGAAAATGTACTTTCATATAACAGACATTCACACAACATCTGCACTGTACAAAGTTGAAGTGTCAGTTAATCGAATTCAACTATATTTGGGTGGCAACAGAAGTCTCAGTGGCACCTTGCCAGAGCAGACTATACCTGGTGATAATTTAAAAATATCGATGACGATATTGGTCATTTGAAATGCCTGGCTTTGATACATAAGACCTTTAATTAAATGTACGCATCCAGCCAAAAAGGCAGTTAAGGGCACCTATCTACATATCTATTGCGTACTGATGTTTATGGCTAGCAGATGTCCAGATCATATTGCATATTACTACATATTTTGACTATACACTTAAAAGGATATCTTGTTGAATCTGACAACACCCTTAAATGGTGGCACCATATGCGTAAAGAGGGTTTTTTTTGTCATGTTTTACGGAGCTTTGTGCTCATTTTCTCAAAAGCAACTCAGTGTTCCTTCGGTGTTATTATTTAAGTCATAATTGAATAAATTGTCAAGTTGATGTTTTACTTTATGATATACTTTTTAGATAACTCAATTTACTTGTTTCATAATCAGTAACTGTAATATCACTCAGTGATAATGAGTGATAATGTGCTACTTTCATTTACTTACTTATGAGAAACATAATGAAATGACTGTAACATCATATGACATGACATATTCATGTGAATTTGATACTATCTAGCAATAGAGATTGTCTGACAATGAATTTAAGCTGACAGACTTTGCTTTAACTGCATAGCCATTGTATCCTTTATAATACAGAGCACTAATGTAAAAAAATGACATATAAAGCTAATTTTTTTATTGCAGAATCAAAACGGTTTTTCATCAAATATCTCAGCTATATCTCAGAGTCAGATTGATGCATAATACAACTGAATAATTAATATTATATTGTTCATTGCTTAGTCACAGACACACAAATGTATTTATTTAACAAAATATGCAGCAGACTTAATACAGTGCCTCAGTGCATAACATATGGATTATCCGCAGTTCCTACTTTCTCTGATTGATTCACCTTCTCCTACAATAGTGACAGCTCTGCAGCAGTAGCCAGAAATGCTAATAATTTATAGACTTGCAAGGGCTAATATGCAGTTACAAAGCAACAGCATGGTGGCATGAATAAATTAAGCAAGCCATGACAAGCAACAACTGAAGCAAAGCATACTGTAGGTCTTATAATATCTTTCTTTTGTTTGACTGTAGTGGAATATATCAACCCTTGTGATGTCCTGAAGAAATTGTTGAGAGTCCATTATTTGAAGCAGATGAAATATCTGGCCTCTCAGTTAGGCTGTCGCCACCTTGTTTCTTACATTTGAGTCCAAACAAACTGCAGAGTTTCATCAGCATCAGGTCCACAATTTCATCCTCTTCTGACGGCTGTAGAACAGTAAGTAATACAGTATGTATAACTCAAAGAGTATCATATATGCTTCTATAATGAACGGCAAAATCTTGCACATGTACTCTGTGTATTTGTACAATAAATTTCCAGATAGTGGTCACAGTTGACTGCAATGACAAGCAGACACTGACATCAGCAACATTCAAACATTTCAGACTCTGCATGGGTGAGTTACCTTGTGATGTATCTGCTCTTGACTGAATGCCACCAGGATGACAGAGATGAAGAGGTTCAGCACCACAAAGGTCATGAACACAATGCAGGAGCCAATGAGGAAGGCACCCAGCACTGGACTGTAATTCAGAACCTGAGGGATCAAAAGGAAGAAATACGCTGAACAACAGCTGTCATAATCTGCTGTGCTGTACAATTAAAACAGTCATACACTGACCTCTTCGTAGTTAAAGATACCCAGCTGCAGGCTGATCATGGTCTGAGCAGCATCAAGCAGAGTCCGATAGGAGTACAGCTTCCACCCATACATCAGGTTAGACTGTAAAATAGAATTAAAACATCTGAAAGTTAATCTCTGTATTAATAACCACATTTGAATGGGTTTCCCCCCTAGAGTGTTGATAAAATAGGAAGAAAAGCAGAGACTCCAGCAGCACTTTGATGTTAAGTGTGGGAAACTGCTCACAGCAATGGAGTAGGCCAGGAACATGATGGTCATGACCACCAGGAAGCCTGAGATATCAGTCCAGGCTCGCTGCAGTGTTGCTGTGATCATGTGCAGCTTGGGGTTGAGTCTCAGCAGGTGCCACAGTTTGACTGTAGCAAGCAGCACCAGGAAGGCAATCAGATACCCCAGAACTGCATCAGCTTTGGCTGTCTCATGGAAACTAGCATATCTGGAGAGAGAGCATAAGAGAACAGACCATTGTTTCAACAAACGATTGAAAAAATGTATTTGCACAATACAGCGTTTCTGCTTACAGCAACACACAAAAAAGCATGTTTTGTTTTCCAAGAATATACAATCAAATCAATATTCTACATTTCACAATGTCACTGATACTAATCTGCATAATACTGACAATTGAAGATCAAGGAAACATGTTCTTGAGAACTTTCATCTAACTTCAAGTACTTTCTGATCATTCTTATTAGTAGCTGGAGATAGAAGCAGATTTTGGTGAAATAATTTTTTACTTTGTTGACATAAATATTCCTTTCAAGGTAGATTATGGTGTAGTCACTTAAAATGACAGTATTCTCTTTGAGGTTGACAGAGTCTGATGTAGCCTTATGTTAGTGATTGTTTATCAGAACAGAATCACAAAAGCATACATCAGTATTGTAACTCACAGGTGTTTGTTGTTCTGGTAGAAATCCATGTCCCGCTTCCCCAGTAAAGTCCTCTTGATGAAGACAGACAGCGCGCTCCAGCTGAGAATGATGATCGCCAGCTCGAGCAGGTTCCACTTACTCTTGAAATAAGTCCATCTCTGCTTCTTCATCAACTTTCCCTGTCAGGACGTGAGTGCAGCCTTGTCTAGTTTATCGGATTCGTCTTGATGAGAAACTTTATTATTACTGATAATGGAAGTACTTTAAAAGTATAATAAATATATACCTGAACAAACATGTAATATATAATGAAGAGGAAGTAGATGGCTTCAGAGGCCATGACAAAGATGTGAAGGCCACCAGTTGACTGGTAAAGACGCACACTTTGAAGTTCACTGTGAAACTGGAAAGCTCCTAAATGAAACACAACATCATGTTTAACAACTGAGGTTTCCCTGAAGGTCTCATAACTGAACATGTACTACCTACCTATGGCTGTGGTCTCCAGCATGAGCGTGACAATACAGAAGAGGTTGACGTTGGCGTTGTACACAGTGAACTCGACAAAGATCGCTTGTGTGTACATGTCGAGCCAGGTGTTTTCATAAAGGTATTGAAGGGATCTATATAGACATGCAACGCATAGTTAAATTTTATGGTTAGAAATGTAATACGTTCCAACATGCTTCAAGACTGCCAGTTCTTTCCTAACACCACTGATTAAGACATTAAAGCAAATAATGACACAATTATAAAATCCAAACAGGCAACAATCCAAAAAACTGAACAAGCAACATGAGTTTTGCTTTAGAACTAATTTACACCGAATTATGCTATTATGTTATCTGCCTCACATCTTAAGATATCTAACAATTATTTCTATTATTGGTTAACCCATTTTAAATAAACCAATTACTTGTTTACTGTATACAATGTTGGGAAAAAAGGCCACATTTCCATTTCAACATCCTAGAGACCAAGGTGACTCCTTCAGTTGCTCAAACTGTCTGAACAGTTCAGCAGCACACAACAAACCTAAAGGGATTCAGTTTTTATTGATAAAAAATAGAGAAAAGCTGAAATTATTTACAAGTGAGAAGCTGGAACCTATAAATGTTTGGTAATTTTATTAGATGAACTACTTAAAACAATTAGTTGATTGCTGTTGACTAATTTTCTGTCATTGGAGAAATTAATTAGTGGGATAATCGTTCCATTACTTTCTATCATTCCAAGTTAATTTCAGGGGTTTCTTCAAATATTAAAAACTACCTGCTGGAGTTTTGTAAATCCGGCCCCAGATCCACCACAAACCCTCCTCCTCTGTAGAGCATCACATTGCCCCAGATGGGGTAGGCCCTCAGTGTACCCTGGGACTGATATGTCCACGGGCCGTGAAGACTCTGTGAGGTGTTATCCGCCACAGAGGGGCTCCAGCCTGGATCATAGGAGCCTGTGTCCTCCAACTCCCACGAGTACGCAGCGTGACAGTCCTGCACAGACTGCTGCATGGAGGGAGCAATGTCGCAAGAGTTTTTCTGCACCCTCACCTGGCGAAGACGTGCGTTACCCACTAACTTTGAGTTTCCATCAGTGATGAATCCTGTGACATTTGAATGGAAGATTAGTCCACCTTATTTTGTGTCTGTGAAACCACTTTTTGCAGATAAAACAGTTTTATTTGTCACAGTTAGTCAAAAAAACTCCATCCTCCATCCTTTTTACACATTTTGCAGCTTAATTTGAGGCACTGACAAGTGATTCAAGTACAATGGTATTTTAAGGACAAAAATATTTGAAGATCAATAGAGTACATTTTTATAGATAGTCCAACATTTAAATTTGAAATACACAGAAATCCTGTAAACACTCCTACTTTTAGCTTTGGATTTCAATTTATTGTTGGTTGTAATTTACTATCAATGCAGCAAACTTAAGGCAAAAATGAACAATAAGCTGCTTTTAGCTACTTATTTATGTATCAAGTGAACTCTTAAATAAAAATAAAAAGTGCAATCATTTACTATACATGTTTTTTCCATATTGTTATGTTTGGACAAAAATTTGCAAGGATTTGTGCCGTTACGACAGTTATTAACATAACAGACATGTTTACCTGGGTAATCTCCAAACAGGTTGCTCAGCAGAGTTGTGTTTGCCCAGTTGAACACATCTTGAATACTCATACTGTCTGAAATCCCTTTGCTGAAGCTCTGCCGAATGTGCTGGGTCAGGAAGTAAGCGTTTGGGTCCCGCTGGCCATACGCCACCAGGAGCAACATCCACATGAATCCCATATAGGCTGCATCACAAACACATATCTTACTTTGGCATCTTACAGTGTATTGTGCTGCCTCATATGCTGTTATGTATCAAAGCCTGTTTCCTACTCAGAATCTCCCTGATGAGGATGAAGACTTTCTGCTCTTTAATCATGTTGTTCCTCATCCTCTCTATGTCAGTTGGGGGTGGTGGCTGATAGAAACTGCATGTGCTGTCTCTTCTTGCTCCTCGCACTGTATCAATATCATCTGAGAAGGAATTTTGTACTCATGTATTAGTTGTTGTTGTTTTTTTCCATACAAAACAATGCAATACAAATGTAAAGCATTAAAATGTACCTGAGTTTTTGAGACTTTCATCTATCTGAGGCTCTCCATACTCCTCCTGGTCAACTTTCTTCAGAACAAGGGCAAAGAAAGCAGCAAAACCAAGAACCTGTGACAGAAAATTTTCAGACCTCAATACCAAAGAAGCCCATAATGATCAATGTATTATAAATATGTTAATAAGTATGTACTGTAGTACTGGGAAGTACATCTGTGGGGTTGTCATTGGCTGTCAGCTGAACTTTAATCATCAGTCTTTGGCAATATCATCCAATCGCAAACAAAGAATCCCCCATTTGAAGCAGGATTATATCAATATATCATTAATATATCTATCAGTAAAAAAAATTATTTGACATTGGTTGGAAACTCTCTGTACTCCAGTTAAATGGCAGTTAATTAATAGCTTTCCTAACACATAACATTTGCTATTTAATACCTGACCATGCACTGTAATGTCCTCACCTTCAGAGGTTGAGTGATAAACAGGCTCTCAAAGAAGGAGACCACCATGGAGATGAGCCAGCTTATAGAACGGTCTTTCCCGTACGTCAGCCCATACATCATGGTGAAGTATCCTGACACACCGCTGGTTGCAATCACCAGTATCCAGCCAACAAAGACAAACCACCATGGCAGCCCTCCCTGACAGCACTTCTTGGTAGTGTCCCTATTGATGCTCTCCTCTGGACTGGGGCTGCGATCGAGCGGGTCTCCTTCCAGGCTGGATGAAGGGAGGTGGTACTCCAGCAGACTCCTCATTCCCTGAACCTGCTGCATGGCTCGGTCATAGTTGTCTGGGTTTGGAAAACGTGAAGGTCCAAGCAAACCCAGCTCTTTCTCAACATGACGCAGCTGCCTATACAGATACCTGCTGTTGGTGCTCTTCTTCTGAACCCTGTCTGAAGTCCTCTCGGGGCTGCCCCACACACTGTTTTCTGTCCAAGTTAAGATATTAAATCCATTATACCAATACGTCATCAAAGACATCAACAGTTCAATGAAAAGTTGCTGTTTGGAGTCATTTGATACATATAATTATAAATGCATGGCACAAATGTTTACTGTACAAATTCAGAATCATTTCTTATTCCATCAACATTATTTATCTTCCCATGTGTGGATTTATTTTACCATCAGCGAAACGTATTGCACCTTCAGCAGGATTTTCTTCAAGAGTGTGGTATGGCCTAATTTCGACCAGTTTGCCAGACTTCACCCAAACTGGCAAGACAGCCTTAGATACCAGCAACTGAACTGCAGTATCTGCTGTGATACATGATTAGTGAATCATGAGTCTGGGGAGTTTAGTTGATGCCTCTGTAATTTGTATGTAGATTATATATAATCCTAGCTTTAATTCGATATTGAGGAAATTATTTTGATCCATCCTTAACTTGTATATTTGCAAATTAAAAGTAAAATGAATCATGCCACATCATATGAAGAAAAGCTAACTGAAGGAAATTAAATTCAGCTAAAGGAAAAATCAATTCTGAAGATGCAATAAGTGATAAAATATATATGTGAAATAAATTGTTTTCACATTTATACATATTTTTCTCAATTTGTAGGCATTCAATATCTATATTGTCTGTGTATTAATTGGCTTTTATACTAATACTTTACTACTAATTGGCTTTTTATCCCTAAAGGCATTTCTCCATAAGTCTGTTTTTCCATATGAAACAGGCAATATATTGAGACCACAGGATATCAAAGGCATGGTGCAGTCTACCTTGTAGATTGACTGCACCTAAACTGAGGATCATAGAGCGTTCCCTTTTGGAGGCATCATTGTAGAAGTCTCCGGCCACTCGGTTCTGCTGCCTGATGATGTCTTCCACCAGAGACAGCAGCGTGTTGATATCAGCCTGCTGACCAGGCCTCAGCTCCAGATGAGGAAGTGGACTCTTCATGGCCTTTGACAGTGACTGGGCAATTCTCTTTATGTCCTAATGTAAAAACCACATGAGGTGTTTCAGACATGCAGAACAAAGGAGTTATTACTCACAGTTTATAATATAGATTCATATTTCATCACCTTGATCACAGTGTCTGGTGTGATGTCCTTTTGCTCTTTCTGAGGGGAAGAAGTCTGTGAGGGAGAGACTCGGCCAGTCTTTCCCTGCTTAGACGCGTCTGCTTTGGCGGCTTTTTCTCGAGGACGAGTGTTTCTGAAGATACTCACAATGAGGAGATTGATGGGAAACATGATGATTGAACTTTGAAATCCAATCATAACCTGTTGCCACGTGAACTCGATATGACCTGCAAAGTACAGTGAGTTTGTGAGTAAAAGCATTCAGTATTGGTATTTTTGTTTCAGTTTCAGAATGCAAAACTCTGTGCAGTGATTTTCTCTTTCATCCTGCTGCACTACTGTCACTGTAATAGTTTTGATGTCTGTGTTGGTCTTTGTCAATGACATGTCCAGTGTACAAACTGCCAAAAACTGTGAATAATCAGATTTCTTAAGTGCATTTAAGAGAGAGTGTGTGTGTAGGGGGGATTAAAGTAGGATCTTGGGACACTAATTTGAAAGTATTTTAGAGTAAAATTATTGGAATTTTCAATCGTAATGACCTCTTCTAGATTGTAATATCCTGAAAGCTTTGCATGATTATTATTTTGTGTCATACCCAGGTCCATGGTCTGCTCAGAGGGGTCTGTGGGGATTCCCCAAAACATGATGCTAGTCAGCATGGTGCAGAGCAGCAGGGAAAAACAGCAGGACACTCGCTGCACACGGGTGAAAGTGCTGCAGGGAGGTCGACTAATGACAGAGAACCAGATGTGGCCGTCACGGAAATCCTTGGCTGTCTTCATGAAGAACAGATTACTAGAAAGTATTGAATAATAATCAAGATGGATTCAAGGTCATTATAGAGCAAGAATGATACAGAATTACATCTGATTTCTTTATAACGTATTTTTAACAAACTTTTGGCTCGTCTTACCTAAATCTCTTCAAATCCTCCTCTGTGGCTATTGGGAAAACCTTGTCGAGAGAGCACTCTCCCACATCTACAGCCAGCCAGGAGTTACACAGAAAGTGCCATTTCTGACCACTCTCCAGATCCTGCACCATCACTTTGTTGACATACCTGCAGGCAACATTAATAATGTGTGTATTTGTGTTTTTAGTAACAGTACAAACTCAAGCTGAACTTTAATTTAATCATCTTATGCCGTCTATGCTGTACCATGCAGGGTGTGCTCCAGAGTTGTCGTGCCACAACCTGATGCTCTGTAGCTCTCCAAGGGAAAAGTGTGTGGTGAGCAGAAACATGTCCACCCCTCCCCTCTCAAACACAGGCTTCTCAGAGTCTGTCAGGTGGTGCGGCTCACTTTCTCCTTCTGTGCCTAGCAGAGTTATCGTCACCTAAAACATAACAGGTGAAGTCAATTTTATTTGTATAGCTCAATATCATAAATCACAAATTTGCCTCAGGGAGCTTTACAGTCTGTACAGCAATACAACATCCTCTATCTAAACTTTAATGGGGGGAAAAATGGGTCAGTCAAGATGGACATACTGACCTGAGAGGAGGTGGATGCACCATGCCGATGCCCTGTGCTAATATTCAGCATATAGCGATACTCAGCCAAAGGGTCATTATCTTCAAGCACTGTTATCTTAACCTATAAGTAAATGTGAACACACAACATTAAGAGGAAATTCATACACCAAAAACTCCCTAAATTCTATACAATTATCAAACGTAAGCTACTTTAAATTAAGAGTTTAAAGGGGTTTAAAATATCTTCATTATATGCTTTATATTTGAATGCTGTGATTGTATTTTGTTGTATTACAGAGCTGGCATTTCACATGTGAACTTCATGTGCAGTTATATAAAGTATCTCAGTATGTTTCTTTAAGTAATGAACTAATGCACAGGTTTTAAGTACTGGTACCCTACATGAGTATACCTCATTTTTACTGCTCAAGAACTAAGCACAGCTGTTAGCAGAGAAGTCGATTCCCAACACAACAATAAAGCAACATAAACAAATGAGGGTCTCAAACCAATTAACCCTTTTCCACAATAAGTACTTTTACATTTAATACTTGCATGTGTTAGTCTGTAAATACTTTTATCCTCTCACTTTGATAACGTTTAAAATGCAGTCCCTTTAATGGGGTATTATTATGCTGTGGTATTGATAATTTTGCTTAAGGGAATGAATTGAAAACTTTCTACGATTTTAAACTACACGTGTAAGCAGAAAAGTCTAAATTAGACCCTATGTGGTCTGGCATAGATTCAAAATTAACCATACATTAATGTGAAAGTCTTTTTTGAGATTTACCTTAGCTGAGTCCAGGATGTCTTTCCTGCGTGCCCACACAACCACCAGGAGATAAGCAGCAAAGATGGCCCCCACAAAACACACCACCACAGGATTGTTAGTAAAGGTGGCAAAAAGTTCAGCCGTGCGTGACACATCCACTAAGTTTGGCATGACAAAGAAAGAGCTCCCAAAGAAGGTTAAGTGGTTACAGAGACACTGAGTGACCAAAGGTGTAGTGAGTGGACCGACCTAGAGAAAAAGGAAAACCAGCAGCGGATCACACTCTACAGCTCACTTTTCAAGGATGTATTGATGCAAAAACTTTGTTGATTTTGCACTCACCCTGCACCCATCTTCACTCCAGGAAGACTCTGTTTCATTCCAGTATTTGCATTGGGCAGCGATGGTAATGACGTTGACAGTGGCGTTGATGGATTTGACGCCTGGCTCTACAACGGGCTTCATAACAAGGAAGTGCACTCCAACATCTGCTGTTCTATCTTTGGGACCAAGGACCCAGGTATATTTTTCCTCTGTGTTAAAATGACACCATGTTTATACACACATGCAGGCTTTAGACCTCTACCAAAACTTAATATGATATCAATGAATATGTGGTCCAGTTGTTTGATCAATGACACTTTGTAAGTTGGCAGGTTGTAGCTACACACTGACTGCTAATGGGATGAAACTTCAATTTTGTGAACAGTTAAATGTCTCTGTCTAGTCTGGAAACCAAATTGTTGGTTCTACTTTCTACTTCATGTGTTTATTCTTCTTGTAAGAAAACTTTGTTGCATTTGTGGCAAGCACATTCAATATAATGTAATGTCAGACAAAATTTCACCCAAAATAGAGACAAATCTTTTAGGAAAATGCATCAATCATGGACAATCAATGCATCCCAAAGGTTTATCTATAACACTTGTGATGATGATGATGATGATGGTAATGTCAATAGCTGTAAGATATAGACCTGTGCCTGAAGAGCCAGGAATTGTTTCATGACAGGACAACCAGCAGACAGCATTGTCATTATGTTCTTTGAGGACTTAAAAGATGGCGCTGAAATATGGCGACATGGTGCCGCTAAACTCTGTTTTAAATACAAGCAGTTTAAAATAAATATGTTCCCTGAGGCTATTCGACCCCTTGAATAGTAAACCTTTGGCACTTTAAAATACATTTTGTTGTCTTTGTAATGATTTATGGTATTTAGCCTGTATTTGATATGTTTAAGTTTTTTAACCTCTGAATCGCAAATCTCCCACACTTTAAGGTGTAAGATTTTTAGCTTATCTTTTATATTTATGACGCTTTGTGTATTTTAAACTGTTATTATGTATATTATTTTATTAGTAGTATGTTGTGTTAATCTCACCAAGGGAAATTCTAAACAATGTTTGTTGTATGGCAATAAAGTTAACTCAACTCAACTCATAAAGTGTGACTTTGAGCCACATCATATAAACTATAAAAGTAAATCTGGTGTTTTTACTGATACCTTCTTTCACATTCTCAAGAGGGATCTGAGTCGTGGCTACAAAATTCTCATCACTTGGATAATCTTTGTATCCCAGGAATAGCTTGAAGGAAATGTCTTCAGAGGGCTCCATTTTCAGCACCAGTGTTACGTCAGGTGAGGGAACGTCAATTATTAATGTGCTGAAATTGGCCAGATCCAAGACAGTACTGTTCTCCTGCCCAACGTCAAGCCTTGGAAGGAGAATCTGAAAACCCCCAGTGATACAAAAACACATTATTCTGAACAATCTACAGATTTAATCCAATATAAACTAACTCTAAATAAAGTATCTCAAAAACTGATATTACCTCTATCTCCTCGGGCAGGTTCTCAACAGGGATGACTGTGCCATTCGCTCTGGTGAGAGAGAGAGATCCTACAGTTCCTGTGATGTTTTCCTCTGTCCAAGAATATGGATTCTTCTCAAAACTCATCATCTGTGAGAAGTTAGGTATAGGCTGATATATTAATAAACAATAAAGACTGCACAACAGTGACTCAATTTGAACTGATTCAGCTTTCAACAATGTACAGCACCAGTCAAAAGGTTGGACCCACCTACTCATTCAAGGGTTTTTCCCTTATTTTTACATTTTGTTTCTTTATAACACACATGGAATCATGTAGTAAATAAACAGTCTTGAAGGAGTTCCCACATATGCTGAGCACTTGTTGGCTGGTTTTCTTTCACTCTGCGGTCCAACTCATGCCAAACCATCTCAGTCGGGTTTAGGTTGGGTGATTATGGAGGTCAGGTCATCTGTTCAGCACTCCATCACTCTGCTTATTGATCAAACAGCCCTTACACAGCCTGGAGGTGTGTTTTGGGTCATTGTCCTGTTGAAAAACAAATGATGGTCCTGCTAAGGGCAAACCAGATGGACGTGTCGCTGCAGAATGTTGTGGTAGCCATGCTGGTTAAGTGTGCCTTGAAATCTGAATAAATCACCAACAGTGTCACCAGCCAAGCATCACACCTCCTCCTCCATGCTTCACAGTGGGAACGACACATGCAGATACCACCCACTCACCCATTCTCTGTGCCTCACAAGGACACGGCAGTTGGAACAAAAAAACTCAAAATTTGACTCATCAGACCAAAGTACAGATTTCCACTGGTCTAATGTCCACCCCACTCCAAACAATTCTCTTCTTCTTATTGGTCTCCCTCAGCAGTTTCTTTGTAGCAATTCAACCATGAAGGCCTGATTCATGCAGTCTCTTCCAAACAGTTGATGTTGAGATGTGTCCACTACTTGAACTCTTGGAAGCAGTGATGTGGGCTCTGATCTGAGGTGCTGTTAATTGGCGATTTCTGAAGCTGGTAACTAATGAATTTATCCTCTGCAGCAGGGGTAACTCTTGGTCTTCTTTTCCAGGGGTGGTCCTCATGAGAGCCAGTTTCATCATAGCGTTTGATGGTTTTTGTTCGTTTCTCTTTACTTAGTTGAGCGGTTCTTGCCATAATATGGATTTCTACAGTAGTTGAATCAGACTATTTGCTGTATACCAACGCTACCTCACCACAACACAACTGAAGAGAACAACAAGAACAACAAGAAATTCCACCAATTAAGTTTTGACAAGACACACCTGTTAATTGAAAAACATGAGACATAAGATATTGCCAATAGTGTGCAAAGCTGTCATCAGTGGCTACTTTGAGGAATCTAAAATATTAAAGATATTTTTGTTTGTTTTGCACTTTTTAGTTTACTACATGATTCCATATGTGTTATTTCATAGTCTTGATGTCTTCAGCATCATTCTAAAATGTAGAAAATAGTAAAAATAAAGAAAAACCCTTGAATGAGAAGGCATGTGCAAACTTGATACTGTATGTACATTTTTGTGGATAAATGGCTCTGTCTATCTCTTTTCGTTAAATAGTTTGGTCAGATGTTAGATTTTTATAAAGTTCAGGGAAACAATGTTTCTCTCCTCTTTAATCTATCTAGCATTTTCAAAGTGACGTGTACTTCCCTAAAAGAGCACAAACAATAAAGGTAATGAGGCCTACTTGTAACCAATTGGTCAGGATGACGACCACAATATTTATAAGGGATAAAATAGTTTTGCCGTTTACTTTTTGTGTTACTGTTGGATGTGGGTACCAAGGATGCAGAGATGTCAAGCAAATCTGTATACTGGCCAGTTCAAAGCAGAGCAATACAACACTTAAACAGGCCAGCGACATTCTGTCGAATGACTGCATCTTTAAATTCAAATGTGTATTGTTTCTATTTCCTTCCTATGCGCTCACACTTACTCTCACATCCACCAGCTCCCCTGGAAAGAGGACGTCAGCAGGCAGAGTAGGAAAGGAAAACCTGGATGAGCTGGTCTTCTGGACATTTATATCCTGCATCCACATGGTTTCTGAGGAAACTCTGCAGAAAGCAGAATCAGAGTCATCTTGTAATTTCAGGACACCCTAATAAATTATCAACTACATGTTCCCAGTGTCAGCCATTCCTTACCTGTTGACATACACACTGATCTGACCAGAATCAATGATGGCAGGGTCTCCATTCAGTTTCTTATTATTCAGCAAAGCACTCTGAACATTGTTTATCCCGGTAAGAAGAAAATCTGAGACTTTTTTCTGAGGAAAACATATATCTTGTTGAGTAAGGAGCATAGAGAACTGATGGAGAAAAAAAAACATTTAGCAGTGGTAGTTTTGCTCTCACATTTGATGAAACATTTAATATGTTACTGGCTGCTTCAACTATTGGTGTAGCTGCTTGCGCAACTTCTCCATCATCTCCACCATCCTGATTGACACTGATAGTGTTGAGGGAGGAGCTGAGGTCTACCAACAATGAACCCGCTTCTTCCTGGAGACGAAATACAGCAACAGGAAAGAACAAAAGTTGATCAGTGTCTAAGAAGCTGACAGACATATTTCAAATATTCAAGTTGTTTTTGTAAAAAAACAAAACACTTTTGAGATTGTTTTATTTGAGAAAAGCAGTTAAAGATTTGTAAAAACGTACAAACAGCATGCAGGTTGCTGCTTGGTGATGTCAAATGCAAAAACAAACTGTCCTACATCTGAAGATAAAGACTCCAGATAATCAAGAAGTCAAGGCACACAACAACTTCATCTTCCCTTCTTCACTAATCCAGACTCCACTGACATGAAATACTGGCTGTAAGAGGTCATTTATAGCATTTCTATACTTAACTGAAGATACAACACTCCTCTAAGATGCATTTTTTACATATTGTCACAATAAAACAGATCTTTTTTTTTTTTTTTTTTTTTTACAAATTTAGCTAATAATAAAAAATAATTCCCCCATGTTTCTACACTGTTACTGAAGATATCGCAGAACTGATCTAATGCACTCTACTTGAGCAGTGGGACTGAGCTCGTCTGAGCGCTGGGTGAGTCCAGCCACAGCTCTGGCTGTCACTTGCACTTCCTGACTTGTGTTGCTGGGGGAGTCCAGCAGAACTGTAGTCATTTTGGTCAACATCTGCTCTCTTAGCTGAAAGAGAAGAAAGTGCTGATTAATATCACTCGGCTCTTCACTCTGAGAAACCAATAAAGCCTCAAAAATATCACAGCAACATATTGACTTGCACAGTTTCAACCTAAACCATATTCTGTTACCTTCGTCCTTGCGTCTTTCTGATCCTCACTGGTCTCTGTGTTTAGCATATCAGAAACTGAAGTGAATATTTGTCCAAGTGCCTCACCAGAGAGCAGACCTTGCTTCTCTAACTGAGTCACAGTATCCTTCACTGCAGACTGAAGAGTCTCCACAGAGGTACTGGAGTTGCTTTTTCGTACCTTAAAGAAGATAAACAACCATTTAAAAATGATTTTTGAATAATTTTAAGACCTTCTGATAAACTGGGCAACTTCTTTCTTCAATTTTGATTTCCCCAGGCCCTATCCTCTCTCTCTTTAAGATACATGATTATTGACAGATGACAAACCTGAGTGGCGACAGTTGTGGTAGCCTTCTCGTTCTCATTTTTTACAGTCACCACAACAGACAAGCTGTAATTGTTGTTCTTATCTCCAAGAGGCAGGAA
Organism: Thunnus albacares; assembly: GCF_914725855.1. Taxonomy (NCBI): domain Eukaryota; kingdom Metazoa; phylum Chordata; class Actinopteri; order Scombriformes; family Scombridae; genus Thunnus; species Thunnus albacares. The sequence continues at coordinate 21,773,277 of NC_058106.1, forward strand.
GACAGATTTCACCTCATTTGCACTGCTGCAGCGCAGATGTTTGCCTTGAAGACAAAGAGATAAATTAGCTACACAGTCGTAATGGATTCTTGATTATTTATCTGCATACAGGTGATGAACGGCAAAAGCAATCAAATTAATCTCTGGCACTTATTTTTTGAGCAAAGAACATTCTTCAAAAGGTAAGTAATCACCAACATATTTTTTTTTTGGTTCATATGAGGAGCTTTATTTTATGTGCAACAATAACTATAATCTACTATGACTCTTATGTAACATCCAGAAATCAACTGGCCTAATAATTAACACATACCATACTCCTGTTTCTCTCTTTGTTTTTCAAAAGCTCCCTGTGTAACAGAGCTTTTTGTTTTCTTAATTGTAAATTGTTAAATAAGGAACAAAAGCGCAATACATTCTCACCAGTGTCTGTTTTGAAGCAATAAAGACAGCCTGTAGAGCAGAAAGGACTTGCTTTGCAGGTGATGTCAAATGCATCGAGCACCGTTCCTGACAGTGGAGAGATGCTACATGAGGCGGCGCTGTGGTCTGCGGGTGTTTCAGTTGTTGCTAGTTCTGTTGGCTCTGGACCCGGTATTGGCAGAGTGTACTTGGCAAAACCTGTCTTGTTCTTTCCTATTATAACAAACATTATAACACACAAAATTATGACACATTTTTAAATCAATTTTGATGAAAGTGCTGGGATTCAAAAGGCTATAAAACCATAGAACGCACCATAAGCAATCACACTGATGTTTTGCAATGTGTCTCTTGAAACTTTCAGAAGGTGGCTATGTACAATAAGTTCAGTGTTGCCATCCTGCTTCTCAATAGGTGGGCTTCTTCCTGCTCTGGCGTAACAGGTTTGGACGTTGCCCTATGAAAATATAATCACATAACACACTGCAACTGTGTACAACAATCATTCAGCACATTAATCTTTTATGTTTTTGTTTAAAAAGCAGTAACATGCAGTTTCAGACTCACTGTCAAAGGATTGGGGTCCTCGATATACCAAACTATGTCTGGGCAAGTTGTTACACAGCTCAGTCTTAGCTTTACGTGGCTGTTCACATTTATTGAACTGCAATTATCACAGCTGCAAGAAAAACAGTAAATATATGATCATAACATATTCAAATAAAAGACACTTCTGTATTGAAGGGCTTCTCAGTCTCGTTCTCGCTCCTGAACCCTTTGAGCCAGTAAATTCTCATGAAACCAAAACTTTGTGAATTGTCATGATATCCTGTGAATTTAGTGCATGTGTTGGGCTCTATAGTCTACAAGATAATAAATATCAACTCTGTTTAATGTAGTTTTAAACAAGTATACTAATCAAATATCGATTAGCTAATTTCAGTGATCCCAAGTGGATATTAACCTTAAACTTAATAGCCACAATACTGTATATGAAAATCATTTTCCTTAGTTAACAGTATTTCTAACACCACTGTCAACAACCTGCAGAAAAGTTGTTTTGACAATAAATGAGTATTTGGTCTGAGTGGTCCCATTTTACCTGATGGTGACATCTGTGAATTCCTTTGGAGCAACAGTGATGCACTTAGAAGCTGAAGCAAGGTCAACCCGTTTCCTAAACCAGCTTGTTTTCCTCACAGTTACAGTGTATTTGATTATCTCAAATGGATTTGGGAGGCAGTCTTTGTCAATAACGTGAGTTTCATCCTTCGTTTTTTCTCCGCATTTGCAATTTCCTTCTGTATGAGTAGAAACAGAAGCAAAACCTCAATATAGCACCAAAACAATAAAGAGAGTCAAGTGCTGCTGTTGTGTAAAGACTAACATCATTAATCATTATATACACAACACAATGCAATCCAGTAGAATATCAACACGATACCACAATCTCATAAACATCATATTCCGGTTTCAAAATCCGACATACTGTAAGCCCTTATCCTTGTTTTGAGAAACTATAATATAGAAATAGTTTACTGTGGCATATAAACAGCTTTGGCAGGTTTCTGTCATGTGTGCAGGTGTTACCACACATTGAATTATGTAGTAGTTAGTCAGTAAAACATAAAATATGGCAATTAATGAGCTACATGCTTAAATTAAAGTGAAAGTCAGACACTGGTAAGAATAAATTGTATTCGCACTCCCATCTTCTGTTACTGGTGATAAGAAGGAGAAACCAAACCCAGCAGAGTGATAAATACAGAAAGAGTCCAGAAAACTGGAAACCAAACTGGGATTATCTTCAGAATATTCAGGAATTTTACATTGAACATAAGAAACTCCTGAATGATCAAACCAGGATAACACTAAAAACAGGATATTAATGTTTATGCAAACATGTCAACAAATACTGAACATTCAAAGTTTTCCCAGTTTTTACGGTTATTGAACTGGATTACCTGTACTCCTCTAATTGTGTTGCAACTGTCACCCTGTAATTTCTAAAATTATGGTTTTACAAGCTAACTAGGCTAATTTAAAGTGCTCAGTGGTCAAGTAATTGTTGTACTTACTACATTTCCATTCAAATGCGAGTCCTTTGCTGGGTAATGAATCATTTCCTGTTACCGTCAGTGTGACATTCTGAGTGTAGTCAACCACAGTTTCTGGAGTAGCATTGATTCTCAAGTCATGAGAGTCATCAACACTCAAATCATCCGTCTGTCAATAAAAACAAAACCATTGTGTTATAACAGCAACAAGCAGATATCAGCACTGCACATATGACTGCATTTGAATTTAGAACAAATTACAGTTACGCAAAAAACTTTCAGTGCACAAGTGATTATTAATTGATACTGATCTTCTACATACTGTGTTTCCGTGTTCTTCTGATGAAAAGTCAGAGTAATTATGACAAGCCTGGAGTATGTTCTCCAAGTCCACATCAACATCAGAGGCTGAGAGGGCATTCATGGCTTGTACTTTCACTCTCAGAAGTCCTTCACCAAAAGAGTTTGAATTTAAAATATATTGAGCACATGTGTTATTTACTAAGAGTGTTTCATTTTCTTTAACTACAGCACAGCTTAAGCTTCAAGTACCTTCAATCGGGCTGGAAAATGTATAAGCTTGTAAGCTTCCGGTGAGCATGTCTCTGATCTCGGAGAGAGTGTCATTGACTCCAGTCAGAGAGAAGAGAAGCTGCACAGGGGCTCCTCGCTCCAGTGACACACTAATAATGAGATCAGCGGAGTCTGGACACTCGCCTTCCTCTGTTTGCACTGAGGCCTGCAGTCCCTCGACAGGCTCCAGCAGACACAGCTCCAGCTTGGTGGACACTGTGTGGGTTGTGACCCTGTTAGAGGCAGTAAGAGTCAGGTTGTAGCAGCCAAGTTCGACCTGCTCCACTGCACTTGCACTCAGTGTAATGTTGTGGGGTGTGATGCCTCTGTCCACTGATGACTTTGCAACCAAACGGTCTTCATGTTGAATTGTGTAAGTAACATTTGTACCTATTAACAGCAAACAAGGGAATTATATTATTCTATATTTTTTGAGAAATTAAATGTATTAAAAGCATTATTTATCAACTGCAGTATTAGATTGACTCACCTGCCTCCACCATAACCTGAATTTGAACAGGCCTGCCATAATACACATTGCATTTAGTGCCACCTGCTGATATGTTCCTGCTATAGCACTTGATGGCACCAAATTCTCCAACAGGCTCCTGAATGGTTATTGCTTTCTGAGCTGTAACATGCCAGTCGCTGGTAGTGCACTCCACTCCAACCATGAAAACACCAGGATGCTTGAATTTGTGTATCACTGTGCTCTCCATCCTGTGAGACAGGTAAGCGAAAAGTTAAATGCATAAATACAGGTTATATTTATAAAATCATCTACATACTGTATGTCCAGAACTTTCTATTTTAAGTATTTCTCACTCCTCTGGGCTGTATGGATCAATAGTGTGGCCATCTCCAGCATTCAGTGTGCATGTGAGGTTTCCTTCAAACGGATGAAGGAGCCACTTCACAGTGATGGTGACATTATCAAAGACGGCTGCCAGTTTAGTCATCAATAAGTGGAGTCCTGAGAGAAAATAAAACAATTGAAATTGAATTCGAAACATAGTCATATACTGATCTCCGCTGTTGATCATCTCATCTACATGAACCTGAACATTACACAAACTAACATTATGCATAGTAGACCGAAGTCCTGTTGGAACAGATAATATGAACATGCAGTTCATGTAAGTTCAACCTTAAACTCGCTCTTATTACACCTGTATGGCAAACTTTTGATTGAGTTGAAAGTTTAGCTTGAGAGGCTATGTACTGTAGCTCTGTTGGCAAATTAGATGAAAGGGCAAAGCTAGAACAATTGGTTGAGTCACAAAAAGAGGAACACAAGACATGCAATACATAGGCTGACGTTGATGACATAAACCACAACTTTGGCTAACTGCAAACAAAATAGCTACTAATAGGTAAACAAGAAGGTAACACAACAATACCTTAAATACATAGTTCCCCGATAAGGCTTAATAAGTAGCGTTAAAGAGAGAAAATTCTCTGTATACTGGAAGTGAAAGGGACAAATTGTACATCTGACCATGTTTGCAGTGGTACTCCACTGACAGGTAACTTCCCAGCACAGGACAGGGTTCACCAAAAGAGCTCAGATCCACTGGAGCCTGGCAAGCCTGCAGTCCACGGCAATGGTCTGGAAATAACACATAAGTCAAGTGTTTGATGATGTTTGTCAGGAATATGATCCAGATTATTTTCAAACCTACTGTTAGCATGGCTAAAAAGCATGAAACTTCAATTTTCATCCTATTACAATAAAATATTGTAATCTCACTGGTGTTTCTATAATGAGAGGGGCTAACAGCTACTTAGGGAGGTATACCAACAATAAGGTGAAATACTAACTATTTGCTTAGTAACTGCATGAACTCCCCCAGCATAACTAATCCCAGACTGTTGTGAATGTGACAGTACATTTACATCAAAGCCCATCTGTTCAGCTCTGAGGAAGGGATTTGCCTAATGTCTTTTCTGGCAGTGTAATCCTTTCGTATGCAGTCACAGGGCAATCATGGTTTTTGTGTTTGACACAAAGCATGAAACACAGACGTAGTTTGTGGTGATTTTTGTATATTTTAGCAGGCCTGTTTGTTAAAGCTGCTTTAACAAAGCCTGGTGTTTCTGTCAATTTTAAATACCAATATGCCTTCATCAAAATGGTTCATCTTTCATACCAATGTGTCGGAAATCGAAGTAAAGTAACTAGATGTATTATACATATTCGCCTGGATTTATACATATCCCACTGTGTTCATAACATAACATGACATAAAACAAGGCTGGTTCTTTACATTTTACAGTCACATTAATGAAAAATATATTTCATAATACCTGTCACAGAATCTACCACATCTATCCAGCTGCACTCCTCCTGGGAAGATGCAGGTGAGGCTGTAAGTTTGGATCGGCAGTAGTGAATTGTTTTCCGACCATAGAAGCTGTCGTCTATCTCTATAACCTGACCAGAACCACACTGTAATGTGGCATTTTGGCCATCACATGCAATAGATTTCCCAGAATCTGAGGAGAACGAAAAAAGGATTATTAAGCGAGAAAACATAATCTACAACATACTGTAGGTTTAACTCTATTCATTGATTCATTAATGAGTGCATACCAAACTGGCAGATGAAGTTGAGCTCCTGGCTACAGTTCTCTGTGGCTTCCCACTGGAAGCCCGACTGTCTCAGGATATGTCCACAGGCTGCTTGTTCATCTGGCATGTTCACCCAGTTATTATAGCTGACATCTGAGCCATCCAGCCATGCAAGGGAACCTTGGAATGATCAGAAAATCACAAGAATTTATTTGCTCAAACATTAATGATCAGCATCACTATAGATGTTGAGAAAGGGTCACTCTATGGATCTTTCATCAGGGTAAGTTAATTGTCAAAGGTGCAATTTAGGGATTTGTCGTAAAACAACAAAGCAATAGAAGGGTCTAGAGGCAGGGTGAACGAATGATAAAGACTCATTCTCTGGAGAAGGAAATAAAAAAAACCATTTGTAAATCAGGCCACTTGACAGCAAGCTTATTGAGAAAGCCAAAGAGAATGAAGCATATCTGTCATCATGCCGGCTGCTTCGTGGAGATATCCCAACGTGCCAGCCTTCTAACAAACGTCAGTAAACAAACACATTCAAGTCTCTACAATGGACATGCAAGCTGCCTACAGAGATAACAGCTAAACGGTAATCTATTCATTCCTGACATTTCACAGTCAATTTCAAGATATATACATTGATCACAGATATCTAAAATGTGTTGTTTATATATGAAGCAAAATACTTAAAATATTTAGCTGTTGAAAATGTTGGGTTTTTTAAAACCCATTTATGAATATTTTTTTGGCCCTTGCAACATAGCTTTTTTCAAGCTGGCCATCAAATACATGTAGAGTTACAAAAAGCCATGCAACATGTAGTCTGGTTTATGTCACATGCCCTCTTACCCTCAGAGTCGAGTGTGAGGTTTGGAGCGGCAGGTGCCAGCCCAAGCCACCAGTCCTTCTCCGTCTCCAGGTGCTTCTGAAGGAACTGCTGCATTTCATCATTCAGGATGAAGGCCAGGTGTCCTCCGCCTCGTTCACACCATCCCTGGGCACTGTGGAAGGATCGCTGAAGACCCACAAACTCATAGCAGGAGCCGTCGAAGCCCTCCTGGTACTCTGGGCAGGAAAGAGCCTCTGGATCATCCTCAGCATAACAAGTCCTGCTGAGGAAGAGAACAATTAAAGTCAGTATAGGGAAAGCAGAGCTGCCCATCTCTGTCTCTGCACCTGCACACTGTTCACTCACTCCGGTAACATCATGTCTTTAAAGGACACTGACGTCAGCAACTCGGACACTGATCAGCTCTTTAGAGTAATTACTGACATTAGGAAGGCCTCCTTGATGGTTGCCTAGCTTTGTGTTGTGCCCATACCTCTTGTGAACAAACAAAGGTCAGACCAGTAGTGAAAAGAAGAAAAGAGCCCACTGTCAACAGCCATTAATTGCTCTTCTACCTCCATAAATGTAGGGCACTACAACCTGCAGAGAGAGATAACCTTCTCATTCAGAGCTGTCACTACCATGAAAATGTCAATTTGAACTTTAAAAGGAGCCAAACCCTTCAACTGTCTCACAGGTTTATTGTTGTTGAGAATGATATAGAGGGTTGAACTGAAAAACATTAAATGTTAAAAGGTCATAACTATTATGACCTAACTTAATATGATTAAATATTTTTGAGTGTTATACTATCATGAATTCCCCTTAACAGGGAGATCTACAGACCTTTCTCACAACAAACATTATGATATATAAGCACAGGTTTAATTAATAAGATGAATAAAGACTGCATTGTATTTCAGTATGCCAATAGACCAGGATTCTGGTACTGTGCATACTGGCTCACTGTAATTACTTACTGAGTCAATTGATGGAAAAGAGCTATAATTAATGTCATTAGTTCCACTTGTGCTTTTCTTGCTTTAATAAGTTAAAATGTGTGCCGTAAAAATGGTTCATTAGAATTATATGGCAAGCAGCCAGTCTGGGCTCAAATGTTGCTTTTTAAATTAAAAAGAAAGTTTAACAGTAACAGTGTTTCAAGTCCTTTGGGAGAAATAATTCAGATTTACAGTTTTTTATAGACTCAGCACCTGGACAAGTTAGATGTGTGTATGTTTTCACTACTGGTTATTGTATCTCTCATCATGTTCTTATCTGCAGTCAGTGGTCTCACATGCCATTATCAGATTTCATTCACAACATTACCATACATAACTATTATTTCATAATTCTACTACATATGAGAGACATATCAAGTATAAAAACTTCACATTGTTAAATATACATGAGTTGTTATGGGTTACCATAATGTATTCCTTATATAAAACACATATAAAGAAATCCTATGAAACTTGGTCATTACAATATAAATTCTGTATGCCCAATAAGGCTAGAGTAATACATTTACATAAGATATCCCCCACTAATGTTTTTGTTTTACGTTTTGCTTTTTGTAAAAATGAAAATGAATCACTCACTCACCTTCTTTTTAAAATTATAACTTTGTATCCAAATTTTGGTCAGATTTTAGTTCATTTCCATCATAAATATAATTGAAAACTTTTTGTTAAAGATGTTATAATATATATAAATATATTTTTCGGTTTAGGAATTAGTGTGGTTAAACCTTGTATCAGTTAAGGTGGAAGACATTCATTATTAACTATGAAAACCTAAAATAAAAAAGGTGCTATTTCTGTAGAAAATTATTCATAAAATTCTGCTGTTATTCCATCAACACCATGTGACTTGTTATTTTTATATATTTAATTTCATGTGCAACCTCCTTGACTGTTATGGTAATTCAGTTATGCCAAAAAATAAATAAAAAAAAAAAAACCCAAACATTTGGTAGAGGGATGTGCAAGATTGTTTACATTCAAAAGAAGCTAAATAAAACATAGAAGGAGGAATAAATTAATAAATAAATATGTTTTAAAATATGATTTGGGTCTTTGTTGCTTTTCTATTTTTCAGCTTGACTAGAGAATTCTAATAAAGGTTTATATAAATTGTAAATAAGGTTAAATATGTTTTTTGTATTGGTTCATTTCATTTTATGTAAAAACAAAAAAACAAAAAACGTTACCCTGAAGTCCCCGGATGTGTGACGTCATATCACCGGGACGACGCCGTCTGAGGACATGAGTCGCTGAACTTGAATGTTGCAAACGTCCCATAATTAAAACCCGATTAAACAGCAGCTGTATTCTCACCATGTTGGCCTGTAAACGGAACTTTACCGGCACAATGATCGCTGCTCTCCGGGTTCTTCGCAGTAATCAAGTAAATAACGTTATTCTTTTACGGTCCTTGCGCCGCAGCGTAGAGGGTGAATATGTAACTCTGAGTTAACGCTGCTCGTCTCTGCTCTCCTCAGGTTGTTGTTTCTGGCCAGCTGCACAGATGTTTGACCACACACACAGACGGAGAGGACCGCATCGCAAAGATATTGCGGGAGAAGTTCCCGTTAGCCTCATCGCTCAAAGTTGTGGATATATCAGGTACATACAGATCCGACACGTGATTGGCTGCTCCTAAATTATAGGGAGTGACGTAGCAATTTATTTAGGTGATGCCACCACATCTATAGCTGTTTTCATTGATCATTTAACATCAAGTTTCCTCTTTTTGTTTACATTAAAGGATGGGTTCACAGTTTTTCAAGTCTGTCCTAAAACAACAGTCAGGTGCTCAAATGAACATTGAAATAGGTTTATCTTGTCATAATCATTCCTCCTGTTTATTAGAAGATCCCTTCACAATGCACTTATAATGTAAGTGATGGAGGCCAAAATCTACAAGCCTCCTTCTGTGCAAAAATGTATTTAAAAGTTTAGCGAAGTGAAGCTAATATGAAGCTTCAGCCGTCCAAATTAGTCAAATCATGAAGTTATCTTCAATGTTACAGTCTTTTTCATGCCAAAGTCCCTCTTTTTGTTACTATACTTCCACCACAGCTCAACAGGGAAACACAAAGAGGGAATTTGATGCTAAAAAGACTGTAAATGTGGAAGATATACACTTGATACGACTAACTCAGACTGCTGAAGCCTCATATAAACTTCAGATCAAATTTTAAATTAATTTTTACACAAAATGACTGTATGGACACACTGTGGATTTTGGCCCCCATCACTTACATTGAAAGCACATTTGAAGGGGATCTTTTAACAGCCAGTATGAACAGGAGGAATGATTACAGCGAGGAAAACCTCTTTCAGTGTTCATATCGATGGCCAAAGTGCAGAACCTCCTATCTGCATCAGCACCAGACCGAGCTGAATTCTAACCTTAGTATACTACGATGTAACTATTACATTTACAACACTGTCCCATTTTTACCTGAAAAGAAACTTAATTTTCATTTTAATTTAATTTTAATTATTAACTTCATTTAGAGCATCGTTATGTAGAACCTCTTCCAAATTGCACCAAGTGCAAAAGCTCCTATCTGCAAAATGATCCAGGAAAAGTGGGGAAAAAACCTCTTATCTGCACTTTGCGAGGCACTAATACCTAGTTGGTTTTGTTAACACATAATATATTATGTACTGAGTATCCTTAATAAACAGCATTCTGGAAGAAAACAAGAAGTTTTTTTTAGTTTTCTCAAAAAAGTGCATTTTTCAGATAGGAGGTTTTGCTCTTCGGCCACCTGAATGTTGTTTTAAGACAGACTTAAAACATTGTGAACCTGTCCTTGAAGTGTGCAGTCAGGTCTGCAGCATCTTGCTCCAGCTCTTCACTGAAGCTATGATGTTTAAACTGAATTAAGTATTCAAACCCAAGAATGTTTGTTTTTTTCTGGCTGCTTTATTCCAATTAATATATTCCAGATGTGGAATATATCCATCAGTCTGAATTTCCCTGAAATGATTATTTTCATTTTTGATCAATCTGCTGATTTTGTTTCTCAGTAAAACTTTGGTCCATAAAATGTCAGAGAATAGTGACACTTTTCCATATACTATGATAATAATATCTAATAATATTCTCATTTAAGAAACTGGAAGCAGTGGATTTTTTGGGGCATTTTTTGCTTTAAAAGTAAACAAACTATTAATTGATCATCCGAACTGTTGCAGATTAATTTATTGTTAATTGATTAATTGACTAACCATTTCAGCTTCAAATGGCAGGTTCAGTAGATATGCTTTACCTCTATACATATACAGTATTTACTAGTATATTTACTTGATATGACATTTTTACAGCTCAAATAAAATATTTTGGTGGTTTGAGAGAAATATTGAATCTCATTTCTCTTTTATGAACAGTGGTTTGATAATCTCATCAATATATTCAATATAATTTGATGTTTATGCTTGCTGTGAACTTTCACAAAATGAATGAATTTTCATTGAGTTAAAGTATGGCACCTTCCTATTTGTTACTCTTTATATAATAATTACAAAATCTTATGAATATATAGATCTTGACTTATTGTGTATCAACCATATGGGAACAACATAAACTTGACTCTAAATGACATCTTGTGATTTGTTGTTGTGTTTAGGTGGTTGTGGAGCCATGTATGAGATCCATATAGAGTCCAGTGAGTTCAAAGGAAAAAGGACTGTTCAGCAACACCAGTTAGTCAATCAGGTAAGCCATTATAAAAAATAAGTCCACAGGTAGGTTTGACATATTGTACAGCTCTAATTTAGTAGTCATTTGGGGTTTTTTGTTTGTTTTTAAGAAACTCACGTGTCCAGTGGTCCATACTCTATCAGTACATGCTTGTGAGATATTCAAGAGTGACTTTGGAGGATATGTTGTCAGAACACTGGTAGATGGTCATTTTTGCATTAGTTGAATTTTATTCATTAGTGGTTTTGTTTTCTCCTCCACAGGCACTCAAGGATGAGATTCAAGGAATGCATGGACTGCGAATATTCACTGATGTTCCAAAACATTAGTACAAGTCCTTCTGCTTTTCAATCTATTATGAATGTACAGTTTTAAAGAGGATACTATGTAGCTAATTAGTTTCATAATAATTGTTAATGTGCCAATGGTAGACATGCAGAGGGACATTGTCTATCACAGTTACACATTGACAATGTAAAAATGTGAAATAAATGTAAGATTACAATAAAGTTATCATTGTTTTTACCAGTGAGGTATCCTCTACTCTGAGATTATATATAAAACCGGTGAATGCTACAATACGCACAAAATGACATGGTTAAATATCAAGTCATGTAGGGTTCTTATCAGTTTGGGTCTTCTCAGGGTTGATGATGATGATGATGATGATGATGATGATGATGATGGTGTAATGATAAGCGCTCCTGCAAGTAATAAATAATAAGCCATCCTGAATATTAAAGAAATGCTACAGACCTGCTTTAAACTGAGAAAAAACAAATCAGTTTGTGTAGCTTTATTTTGCTAAGTCACTGACACTGCAGGCACAGTTCATGTGTTACTGTCTCATGAAAGTTGATTGATTTCAAATCAATGTCTAATCATTAGATTGTACTTGGACCTGTTGTATTTATGCTACCTTTGTATTAGTAATGCAAATTGCAATAAAAAGCAGTGACTCCCCAACACATTTTTTTTACTTGACTTTTTAGGCTTTTATATTTCTAGTTAAATTCATCTTGATATACTGGCACCATCTGATGTTTGAGCTAACTTTTGTTATTGTGTTATGAGTTAATATTAAATATTAATACCACACACATAAATATCGTGCAGCTGTTAGAGAACAGATGCTCTTTGGAGCTCTTTGCTCTTTGGAAACAACTGTTATTTTCCCCATCTTTTCTTAAGGTAGTTAGAAAAACACATTTAAAGTTGTTGATCAGCGATGAAACATTCATGACAAACTTGAAGTATGTGGTCTGATCATAAAGAGTTCAACAGCTAAATAGGCTCAAGTGATATAAGCTCATTACACATAAAGTTATTTGTTTATATGCTGGCCGATAAGTGACAGTGTTGTATATAAAGTGTGTTCATCAGAGACACCTTTATTTCTCAACTACAAAATAAACAAATCTGCATATCTTGGTCATTATTGGTCTATAAAATGTCAGAAAATGGTGAAAAATGTCAACCACTGTTTCCCAAAGTCTTTTGTCCACAAATCCACAACCCCAAATATTCAGATTACTGTCATAGAAGACTAAAGAAACCAGAAAATATTCACATTTGAGAAGCTGGAAATGAAATAATTTGGGCAGCAAATTAGGTGGGGATTTAGAAAAATTGCATTTATATATTTTTTTAGAATTTTAAAATGTAAATCCTTGGCCTTATTAGAAGGGTATATATAGGATATTTATAAGACAGAAGCCACGTCTTTCCCCAACTTATGTTATCAATGATCGAAGCCCAGTGGAATTTGCCTTTTGGATCAATTTTCTTTTGAAGAATTTCGCGTATAAATTAACAGCGACAGCAATACAATCACCTTAAATCCAACGTCGTGCTGACGTAATATATCCATGATGCAGACCAAACATGAGCTAAAAACCCAGTGAGTGACGGTGATAATTGGACTTACATAAATCAGGTACACATTACTTTAACGGAATGGCTCTGCCTCTTCTGGATGTGTAAATACCGTTATGCAATTGTTTGTATATAATACATTACATAGCCTACATTATAATACATCCATAATATCAACTTTATAAGGTCAGAGCTCTCCCGCCCACAACAGATGAACAAAAAATAGTAATGCTGCTTAACTATGGCTGCCACTGTAGCCTGTAATGTGTCATTTTTAGGATTTAGGCTCACTATTAAACATTTTTGGTGAAGTGGTTTGATGATTATGAATAATCTTGATTCACATCCACCCAGTCTCCGCCTTCTATCTTTGTTAAATCTTGTAGCTTTCACCTTCACCAATTTCTCAATTCAAAAAAGCGTTGTCAGTGATCTGCAGAGCAACTGTGACAAAACATTTCATAGCTTAACTTGTAAGCAAGAGGTTCAAACATTGCGAAATTCAAGAACCACAGGTGCAAATTATGATAAAATAAGCTAAACACGAGCTACAATACGCTGGAGGAGGTGAGGGGTGATGGGTTTGGGGAGGTGGTCTATATTTTCAAGTGCACCTGAAGGCACCACACTTGTTGGATTTTTTTTTTGTTGCATCACGGGTGCATGAGTTGCATTATAGACTGTAATATAAAGTTTTGTGCACTCATCACCAGCAGATGGTGCATTTCATACTTTAGCCCGCTGCATGCAAAGATATACCAATTATAGCCTCGCCATGGCAACCTTTATTTCAATTATACGGGGCTTCTGTCTGTCACTGGAATGTAAAAAATGTGATTATTCAGGATTGCGTTTTCGCATGAGTAAATGAAGTGTGTGGGTCAGCAGGCATCCTGCCACACAGCGCCTGTGTGCAGGCTGCACAACACCACATCACTCTGAGCCCCCGAGGAGGAGCAGAGAGGCGCAGCAGCTGGGCTTCGACATGGCTAAAGAAGGAGCAGATATGACGGAGGAAACCGAGTACATGATTGACAAAAATGTGGGGAAAGAAACAGAAAACGTGGAATCGTTCGGCGATGCCAAAGAAATGCGAGCGGTGATATTATCAGGTTTTGGAGGTCTGAACAAACTCAGGGTGACCAAGAAGGCAATGCCCGAGCCTCAGGATGGTGAAGTGAAGATCCGCGTCAAAGCATGGTAAATAAGAAAACACCAGTAATAAATTGTATGTGTCTTAATAGATTGTGATGGGCTCTGTGGCCTACACGTTGTATCACCATGCTTGTATTCTGACTCTAAACATAAAATAACACATTTCATGAAGCCACAGGTCTTTTTCTAGTGTAGATGGTTGGCTGTTTGTCTGGAGCTCATTTATAATAAGCTATTAACGAGGAGCAAACTGTGGTCAGAGAGATTCAGTCATTTTACATGTCTGTTTTAATTTATTATTATTCCAGAAAATGACAGCTGAGATAAGTGATGGCAACCCCACAGTTTAGGGAAATTCAAGTGATTTATTTAATGGAGAATGCCTGTTGTTGAGTCTGGCTTTGTATTCACAGAGGAATAGCCTGTGACTCATTGCTGATAATGATGAACTAAAAAGCATTGGGCATTCCTGAAGCTCTTTTGGCCCTGCTGATTCGATAGATGTCAGTGGTCAGGCAGGTCTGCTGCATGGTTTACATCAAAATATTGAATCAGAGTGAGTTCATGTCAACAAACACTAAGGTCCTACTTATTCTTTGTTGCAGTGGTTTGAATTTCCTGGATCTGATGGTACGTCAGGGGACTATCGATAGTCCTCCAAAACCTCCTCTTGTTCCTGGGTTTGAATGCTCTGGAATAGTAGAGTCAGTGGGGGAAAACACAAAGGGATTTGAGGTTAGTGAAATTACAACTGCAGTGATGTATGAATGAATGTTGTCACCACAATATCTTAAATATGCAGTAACAAAATTAGAGATACAGACATGTACTGTGAGTGTAATAATGAGATGTGCAGTCAAGTTAATCCATAATCCCTCCTTTGTGCCACGTGGTTTTTATACACTACTGTCTGCTTGTTCTCCAGCTACCCTAACATGTTTCTTTCAGATAGGCGACAGAGTTATGGCTTTTGTGAATTACAATGCCTGGGCAGAAGTTGTTTGCACACCAGTGGAGTTTGTCTACAAGTTGCCAGATGAAATGACTTTTGCAGAGGCTGCAGCGTTCTCTCTGAACTTTGTTGCCGCCTACATGATGCTCTTTGAGGTTGCCAATCTGCGAGAGGGGATGTCAGTGCTGGTCCACTCAGCAGGAGGTGGTGTAGTAAGTTTCGTTTCCTTTATGACCATTTCATAGCCACAAAACAAGTTCAGCTGTTTCATCCAGCTCTTATTATAACTGACTGCTTACAGTTGAAACATATTGTTTGTTCCCTGTTATTGCCTCATATCTAATAAAAATAGATACTAGACTTTTAATTATTTTGTAGTACATCTTTTTGAACATCCTTTTGAATAATTAAAGTTTTGGAAGGAATGAAAGAAATGTGCAATTATTCAAAAACCAGACAACACTGTTGTTATAACTGATGTTAACCATTAATCAAAAGCATTATACAAACTAGAATTTAATATAATTACAATTAATACATCATATACACTCTATGCTTTTTAATGGATGTGTGTTTATTATGTCATGGTGGATTCTGCTGTTTTTTTGTGATCATGGTACATTTAGAGTTTTTTTCTCAGCCACTGATAAGCTGTTGCAACTGTTTGTTATTTTCAGGGTCAAGCTGTGGCTCAGCTGTGCTCCACTGTACCTAATGTCACTGTCTTTGGGATCGCCTCATGTTTCAAACACGCAGCCATCAGAGACTCTGTGACTCACCTCTTTGACAGAAATGTTGATTATATACAAGAAGTCAAAAAGTAAGCTTGGAAAGTTTGTCTCTACTATGGTTGAAATGCTTTGTAAATGGCTAATATAGGGCTGAAGCATCTGTAATCAGGTCCACTTGATGTATTCTGGCAACTCTTAATTTGTTAACATGTAAGATTAGATTAGATTTTAAGGCATCATCAGGGCAGGTTAGTTGTAGCATGAGACACACTGAACTAATGTGATAACGTGGACCATACTGAGCGTAGAGGGCTGTGCGAGGTTGCAGATGTTACCTGTTGCCTTATTTGGTCTTGTGTGGCCGTGGTCCCCATGGCAACTCACAGCTCATCACAGAGAGCAGCAGAATTGTGTAGGGCGGAGGTCTGCGCTGGTGCTTTGGAACAACTGAGCCAATTAGGGCCGAACATCGATACCCTACGCATTCCATTAACAGCACAGCACACTGCCAGTTTGGACTACAAAAAAAACCCCAACCTTGTAGCAAACATGGCCGGAGATTTGATATTAAATGTTGCAGATTTACTGAAATTATGCTGTGAAGTTTTCATTTTTCATTGCAAAGCTTATGATCATTTACAGAACTCACCATGCTGCCTCCTCCGCTTCAGAGAGCTTCAGCAGTAACTTATTCTTATTTGTGGATACACTGTTGAGCCATACATAAATGAAACACATTACTATATTCTTCGAATTATAATGCATAGGGAATTAAATATTCTTTCATGGGCACTGATTATTTCATGCTTTCTGGCTACATATCAACAGTGGTAGTGGATTAATATGCCTTTCATCTCTCCCACACATTCTTCTCAGGATCAAGAGCAAAGTACAATTAAATTAGTCTTTTTTACAAAAGGCAAAACCATGAGAATCACAAGACCACCAAGCAGTTTAGCCAAGCAGGTGTCCAAGGCCACAAGGCTGAAAGTAAGGAATTCAGGTCCCCTTGTTAATAACATGCCTTTCATTCTTTCATATCCATACCTTTAATTAGTCTCATTATGGCAAACGTGTTGGTCTGATTGATTCTGGGTGCGATAAACCTTTTCTAACGTCTTGTAAAATGTGTTACTGATGAGGAGCAATGTGGACACTGCAAAACGTCTCTTTCTTTACAAGAAAACTGTAGGCAGAGTTAAAAAAAAGAAAATGTGGGTTGCATACTGCAACTTCTGAGTTACACTCGAGAGAATCAATGCTCATATCTTATGAATCCACGATTGGACAAAACTTGAAGCTGCTCCAGAGTATGAGTCACAGGCTTAATATATTTTGGACTTACAGAATATGTTTTGCAAGTTCACATACAGTACCCACAGTCATAAACAAGGCAATACAGTATAAATGTACGAAGTTGGCCTCTGATTGTACTTGAGCTCAAGAAAGTGTCTGTAGATGAACTCTTCACATGTTCAGATTATACTTTTACATGTGTATTCATTTAAATGAGTCCTCTTTTTCAATGGATTTCATCTTTACTTTGGTCTTGATGTTTTAGGATCTCTCCAGATGGAGTGGACATCGTGTTGGACTGCCTGTGTGGGGAGAACACAGGGAAAGGCCTGAGTCTGTTGAAGCCATTAGGAACTTACATCCTCTATGGTAGGAACTGTACTTAATGCTTTGGCTGTGTCTTAATGAAACCTTTGCCTTTCCATTTAATACGTTCAAAGTGGAAATAACTACATTTACAGCCTATTAGTCAAATTTTAGGTTGTTTGCTTCAACTTTGAGGTCAATAGTAGCAGTTAAATGAATAGTTTGACATTTTGTGAAATTTGCTTGTATGCTCTCTTGCCAAGGGTTAGATGAGAAGATCAATACCATACTCTCACATGTGTCCATTAAATATGAGGCTTGAGCCAGGAGACAGATAGTTTAACTTAGCATAGGACTGGAAACATGGGGGAGCAGCAAGCCTGTTAAAGGTGACAAAATCTGCCTAAAAAAAGTGGTCTCTGCACATCTGTAAACTGACAGATGCTTAGGAGATGAAGCAAAACAAAAAAACATCTTTCGCACTTACGTCAGCACTTACAGTAACTTTATTCAACAGCTATGTTTCGGTCAAGCGATGCATTTCATCCTGAAATGCTTGACCTTTCTGACAGTGTGCAGGTGCTAATAATTTGTTTTGAACAAAATCTGCCTGCCAGCACCTCTGAAGCTCACTGATTAGCATGTAATATCTCATTTGTTTAATCCAAAAACTGAAATGTAGAAACAACAAGTTTTTGTTTTATATGGGGTCATGTGCTGGAATATTTCCTGGGAGCAGTTTTTGTATGTATTAAATAAACGAGACATAACATGTTAATTAGTAGGGTACTGGTGGTAATTTAGAGGTACTGGTAGTAGGTAGATTTTGCTACCTTCAGATAGAACAAGGCTTGCTCTAAGTGTAGCTTCATAATATTGTATAGACAGGAGAATGGTATCAATCCTCTCCTCCAACTCCTGGTGAGAAAGAGAATAAGCGTATTTCTCAAAATGATTCTTGAAAAAGACGAGCCACGTATTCACTAGAGAGTGATTGCATCTGGACTGGGTGCAAAACAGTGAGGCTCACTTGAATAAACATACTCCATAGCCTGTAAATGAAATGCCATCCTTATCTTATCTCTGTTAATTACTTAAATTCCTGTCAAGCCTCATGAATAAAGCAACAGAATAACAAGGAGATTAATTAATTAGTTCTAGTTCTAGTTATATGTGTGAAGGCATGCTTGCACAGATATAAGGGTTTAAAGGTGCCAATTGTTCCTCCCCCACCTCACCCTTCATGCTTTGTGGCTGCCTATTATTGTCCAGTCACTTCTGTCCGGCCATTTGCACTGCATACAGCAATCCTTTTATTTTTGTTTTTTCAGGCGCGTCAAACATGGTAACTGGGGAAACAAAGAGTTTCTTCAGCTTTGCAAAATCTGTGAGTCAGAGATGCAGTCTGTCATCAACATTTGAAGGAAACAGTACCCTGTTACTACCCAATGAACATTTCATGGCAAATGAAACACACAAACACACAAATGAGTCACTCAGGATGAATGTGTCTCTCTGAATTATTGTTGTTTTTTTTCTCCAGTGGTGGCAGGTGGAGAAGGTGAACCCTATTAAACTATACGAGGAGAACAAAGTCATTGCAGGATTCTCGCTCCTCAATCTCCTCTTCAAACAGGGCAGATGTAGTCTTGTGAAAGCAGTAATGGACAAACTCTTGTGTCTCTATGACCAAAAGAAGATCAAGCCAGTAGTGGACTCTCTATGGGCGCTGGAGGAGGTAAGAGTTAGATCAGAGGGTGTAAGACAGTGTGATGTCAATGATTATCAAATTAAAATGATCAGATCACAGTGGTGACGTAAACAGAGATGCCAGGGAAGATTTAAAAGACAGCATATAATCTGTTTGTCACTGCTGCTTTCTGTGGGACATTGTCAGCTTTTCTTGGACATTCTTCTGCAGATGGTGGGTACGTTGCATCTTCCTGCTCCACAATTATTTCACTCCCACACAAAACCCAATAGGCCATACATCAATCACTTCAATCTTGATTTTTGCAAACTCTTTTCCATTCCTGCAGAGTCTTTGTAGATGTAAACTAATTACGAAATGTACATGTTGGCTTTGGATCAGTTAAGCCATTGTAGAGACCACAGTGAACGATGATTTGTCATCCAAAAGCTACCAACCACAAAAAGCATTTTCTGTCAGATGTCAATTCACTTTTTCATCAGTTTTTAAGGTTTAATTATCTTGGAGAGGCTTAGTGCCTCATGGATTCTTGGTAATAGCAAGTTGCACAGTGCTCTTAATTCTGCTTCCTATCTTCTGAGAAAACACCTATCTTGTGAAAATAATTTCAAAAAACATTTTTGTAGCCCATTTTACTGTCTACGGACATGAATGTGCATCCAATATGCCAGAATACATTCTGCGCTGGTGAGTTGTTTAATGTAGTGTTCATGCTATCCTCCTCAACTTTAAAGTCTGGAAATATCACTTCACACCATAATATTTACCAGATATACATAACTCAATGGTAAATATCACATGAACTGGAAAGTTTGTCTTCACGAGTTGACAAGGGACATCTGAACAGGTCCCCAACTAATGAGACAGTCTGAGCTGATTGTCTTAGACAGATAAACAAGTCAGCAAAGATGTACAGTTTTAAGTTGACAAATTAGCTTTTTGGTTATTACTTTTGTTTAGCTGTTAGCCCCACAGGTGGTTCCCTACCTTTGCCTAATGGTAAAGTCAAGTCTTTTGCACTGGTCCTGACAGGGTACCAGGAGAGGGTGCAAAAAGCATAAACCTGCCATGTCTTATGTTATGTTTTGTTGGCTATGTTAGTATATTTTAGCACAATCCTTCTTTGATCAGATGAAAGATGTAGACAAAAAGTGAGCAAACATTCTGTTGACCATATTAAGGGCCCTACACAGCCGTGATCCACCTACACCTGTGTCGCAGTTCTCTGCTTGAGAGACACGGTCTCTACCAACAAAATAGCAATCAGAGTTAATAATTGAAGCTTCTTTTGCTTAACTTTGCCTACTCAGCCTGAACACAGAGGATACACCTAACTCCTGCCCTGCCTGTAGCAGCCGTTAGCTGTACAGCTTGCCTTCACCTGGTGCCTAAGTTAACTTTGCATGTAGTCCTGCTAACAACCATGGTTGTGTGTGGAAATTGTCATCTTACCTTTTCACAAGTGAAGGTGGACATCGCTCACCTGCAGGCTGAACTCAGGGAGAAGGACGGGTTAATCCTTTAGTTTTCAACTGTAGCCACAGCCAGGCTTTCCCTTCTAGGAAAGTACTTATCCTGGCTTTCTACGATGTTTTCAAATAAAGCCAGTCAGACGCCATAGACTTCCAACACACACATTTGTTCTTCTTACCGTAAGATGATTTTGCTTGTAGGCCTCTCGTGCAGATGAGGTGAATGGGTGTTTGAATATGTTATGTAAATGTGTATTTACGGCTGCCTTACGTCAAGTTCAAATCAAAGTGCTTAACGTAAGTTAAAGAAAATTATTCATATCAAAACAACAAAACGGTAATAAAGATAATCAACAAACTAAGAAGTGTGCGGTTGAAAAACTGTTTCTCTGTGGCGTCTCTTTCCTTTGTCGCACCTGGTTCAATTAACCTCTCGCTGCACCACACGTACACTACGTCTTGGCTGGTACCAGTCTCAGCCAATCAAGTACAGCCAAACTATGCTAAAAAAAATAAAATAAAAACGGCTCCAACAGTACTGTCCAGTCTTACCCATGTAATTGATTATTTACATCACATACAAGGATGAATTGTAAGAGCTGGATACCAGATCAAAAATGCCCATTCAGTCCTATAAGAATTGCTCACTCAAAGTTTCTAGCTTCCACGTTTGCTTCCGCATTGTGCGGCCCTCTGAATATGCGCAGTGGTGTTTGTCCCGCTGGCTCCGCCCACAAGTTCCTGCTCAGCCCATAGACTTTACATTGTGGTGACGTCATGGATTTTTAAATTGCTTGTCTCAGCTTGAGGAAAGTTTTACAAATATAAAACCCCCATGAATCAAAATTCATAATAGAAAGAGTCATAATTGACCTTATTTGCATTTTTAGGTGTCCTGTCAACAGTTTTACAGACGTCTGTTTTACAATGATGGTGAATGCTTTTTGGGCCACGGGGATTTTTCGCTGCAATACTGATGTATTGCAGCAGTATTGCAGCAGTGGCCACTGGGAAAAATTGGCTGCAAGGCTGAGGGGCAGCGCCCTATCCAGCTCTTATTATGCATCCATGATCACATGCCTGCCCTGTCACTTAGCTGGGGAGCTTTTAAATCTTTTACAATCTTTTAATTTCATGCTTCGTGATACTGGGTCAACCCACATCCAAGGTCACAAACTTGATCTAGTGTTAACCTTTGGTGTAAATATTAGAAACTTATAAATAGAAACTATTTACGTGTGTATTTCTGACCATTTTAGCATTCTCTTTAATCTACTTTCTGCCCCTCCTCCCTAGCAAACTGTCTGCCCCCACTTGCTCTCACATTTTTAACCCCTCAACCGCTAGCACATTTAACCAGGCTTTTCTCTTCTCTGCCTCTGCCCCAGCTGCTCATCCACCCACTGTTGATCAGCTAAATCATTTCAATAACATCTGTTTTGCTACTTTAGACTCAGTGGTTCTAACTAAAGTTCACACCAACCGATCTGACAAAAGCTCTCCCCAGCTGAATGAACATGCTTGTAAGCTTTGAAGAGAACTTAGAAAAATTGAGTGCAAAGCCAAATTTTTAAAGGTTGCATGAGGGATTATAATGCTGCAGTCAAAGATGCAAGAACAAAATATTTCTCCACTATGATCTCAACTACCATCATTTTAGAATCCTGTTTAGAAGTATTGACTGTGTTGTTGGTGCCCCTCTGACAGATATGCTTCTCCCAAACTTTGTAACTTGTTTTTTAACAGATGATTGATTCCATCAGATTAACATTCAACAGCAGTCAACTTCTTGTGGGAGCTTCTAAGTCTAGGAGATTAGTAGAACCCACCCCAAGCTCATCTATTGGCTACCTTTCCTCTTTCAACCAAATTTCCCTTGAAACTCTGCTGAAAATAATTAGTAACATGTAGTCCTCTACCTGCTTCTTGGATATTTTACCAACTCAATTTTTTACGGAGGTTCTCCCCACCATTGGCCTGCACATTTTGTTTATTGTTAACAGTTAGCGCCATTCCTTCAACATAAACTTTTAACTGGAAGTGATTTGCTTAACTGCTCCCATCAGTTGAATCAAAATGTATCCAACACGCCCTCTTAACTTTTTCAAGTAGAATGTTT
This sequence comes from Thunnus albacares, assembly GCF_914725855.1. Classification (NCBI taxonomy): domain Eukaryota; kingdom Metazoa; phylum Chordata; class Actinopteri; order Scombriformes; family Scombridae; genus Thunnus; species Thunnus albacares. The sequence goes on from NC_058106.1 coordinate 21,796,073, forward strand.
GGAATTTGTTTCGCAACCAAAAACACTTCAAGAATTTAGATAAAAGGTGTAAGATATCACACAAATCTGACTGCAACTCAGCCTGAACTTTCTATCTATAGTCAGAGAGAGAATATGCTGATAAAATGATTGCTGGCTTCAGATTTTTATTTCTCATGGGAAATTTCCCAGTACTGTTGTCATTAAACTTTGGCAGAATGCTTGGGCCATTCACCGGAACCATTGCGCATGAAGAATCTCATTAGTGGGGAGGATGGCGTGGGATGTAGTGTCAGGGGCACAGCCTGGCTCAATTGTTTTTATGCCTGGATTGAGAATTCAGAGGGCGTTAGTTTACATGTTAACCATGGAAACCTTTTTTTTCTGGAATGAAATGTTGGAGAAAGTGCGTGACTGGAACAGAATAACTGGAGGTTTTCTGACCACTAGCAGTTTTAGTCAGGATAATAAAATTAATTTGTCTCTTTCAGTTAGGAGTCTAAAATTAGGATATTCAAAAAAGTGAACTTACATAAGGCATCTTAAAGCGATTGTCATTGACATAAAAGCACCAGGAGAGTCCCATTAATGAAAGTGGAGCTTATCCTCTCTTCTAAATTTGCTATCTTGCAGCAAAGTGCTGAACAGGTTTATGACCTATTTTTACTCTTGGCTTGATTTGCACTATTTCTTTTAACAAGTGAATACTTGTGACACAATGGCCTCCAGACAAAGAGGTACATTCAGTTGTGTCTGTGTTTGGACTGTAATGAGTGAGCAAGATACAACATCCTGAGTAATTTTTTCTGATGTGTGAACTTTTCTTCACACAGTGATAAAATAGTCAAACCGTGAGAATGTTGTCAGACTTGACGAGACAATGTTGCAATAAAACCAGAATCACAATACGGCACAATTATAGTGTCCTTATAATACTTTGTGAAGGCCAGAATTCTTCACAACTGTTACATTGAATAACCTTTTTCCAACAAGATGGTGACAAGGTGCCACAATTCTTTTTTGTGGCATTTTTTGCCTTTATTGGACACTTGATAGTGAAGTGACCGGAAACAAGAGGGGAGAGATGGGTATGACAAGGGTCCCTGGCTGGAATCAAACCAGGGATGTTACAGTTATGAGGCGCGCCCAACATTTGGCTATGGGGGCGCTCCCAAGGCACCACAATTTTATGAGCAGAAGTCAGGAAGCACCCTCCTTTATTAGATGTTCGTTTGCTACAAAAATGATGCTGCTCAAGACTTGTTGATACATTTGTCTTTTACACATCCATGTAATCTGTGTTCACTGGGGATTTGCGGTTTTCATACAAAGCTGTTTTACAGCAACTGTTTTAGAATTTTTCTTTTTATTGGCTTAAATAAACTACACTTAATAGTGACTACAGAAAAACTGTTTTTTTTATGATAAAAAAAATGATTTACCCAAAATTGAAACCAGCTGTCTTTCTTTTTTGCATTACTTTCAGACTGAAGTCATGCTACTTTTATTGTTAAAAAATACTGAAAGAGTCATTAGTTTTTCTGGTGTTGGTTTAAACTGATATGTTTTATTCTCAGGTTAAAGAGGCCATGCAGAGAATTCATGACAGAGGCAACATAGGAAAACTCATTCTCGATGTTGAGAAGACTCCTACCCCTCTGGTAAACAAAAAAAATGTGTTTTTATACTAGTTTAAGAATGAAGTTAACAGAAAGCACACATGAATAGATGGAGCTGTTAAGTAAATGGGCCAATGGGCTTAATTTCTCAGTAAAAAGTGATCTTAAGGAGTTTAAGTGCGATCCTACAAAGATTTTTTTACTACAACAGCACTTAATGTCCCACTGTAGTAGGAGTGTATGGTGAATTGTTTTCAAAGTAACTTGACCAACTATCTGTAAGCCATTTTATGATATATAAAATATATTTTGACATATAACATATAAACAGAAACTTTAGATTTTTAAATGTCACACTGAATACATTATGGAAGTATAAGACTAAGATGATTGACTTGGTCCAATTTGATCAGTTTGGATGCTAGATTAGATAAATACTGTATTAATGACAAAAATACATACAATTAAAGTATTATATGACATCAATGGTTGATGCAACACTACATGACCAACAGGAAGAAGAGGAGAAAGAGGAGGAGGATGGCAGATGTAAAAGCCCCATGTAGAGCTAATCTAATCATAATTGCATCTTCAGTGAAGATGTTTTTCGGAAAAACACTGATAATATTACAAGATGTGTAAGATGGGCTTCATCATCTCTGTGCCAAACTGACTACTAATTGGCTGGCTGATTCGCAGGGTGGTATTTATTGTAAATGTTGTTAAAGTTACCAATCAGGGTCATGAGGGAGCAGAGAGTGGGATTTCCTCCTGTTTTACAGCAGCAGTTTCCATGGTGATCTCAACATCAAACTCAGAAAAACTTCTGTATTATATGTATAGAAGCTTGTATCCCTGTATCCAGCAGAGAAAACATTTACTGGTCCACTTGATGTCAGCTCACAATCCTGGTCTTTGTGTGTGTGTGTGTGGGTGAGGTACCTCAGTATGCAGTTAATGATAGATCAATAATATTTCTTACCACTAGATGGCCAGCGACAGCACAGAGACCAGTGAAGCAGGGGAGGAAGAAGAGGAGCCTGAGGGAGACAATGACAGCAAGGAGCGGATGCCTTTCATCCATTAGACCTAACAAACCCCTCTGCAACACGCCTATAGAGACTGGAGACGCTACACAGATTCACCACAGAGGATCACGATGACAAACGAGTGTTGTGCAGTATGTGTGTATGTATGTATGCATGTGCTGTATGCATGTATGTACAGAATGTGTTTGTGCTTCTTGTCTGTTACTTATTGTTTCTGTCAGATAGCAAGTTTGGGTAAATTAAGACTGACAACAAGTGCCATTCTCAGAATAGTGTTATTATATAATTTACTGTATTATGAAGTAATTTTATGCTAGTCAAATCTGTGATTAGGTCTGTGTCCATTTTACAGTTAACTGCATCTGCCAGTCCCTCAATTTTTTTATCAAATTTATCAGTTAATTGAATTTCCAACAGATTTAATATGCATTGAAACCTGCTGACATGCTGTTATTAGTTTAAAAATAGTAACTAGTAAATCAAACAAGTGTCATATACTATAACAACTTAAACATGTCTAAACATTTCACAAGATAGGAAAATGTGTTATGTTAAATCCCCCCCTTGTCCTCAATGATGACAGATGAAGTTTGAGAAAATGACTCCAATGTTTTCCTGCATCTGACCATGGAAATTAATCAGTGATTCACATTCTCATATTACAACAGCAATGTGTAAGACAGGAGAGGTAGAAAAGTCTGTGTGTAGATATTTGCATGATATTTAGTATTCTTAGGTGCCAATCTTGTAATATTTTGGGATCACCAGTGCCTTTGAGCTGCAAACACTGTACCACTGTTGAGTGTTTGATACTTGAAATGCTTTCCTCGTGTGAAGTTCACTTTGAACAAACCAACAAAACAAGTATTTTCAAAAGTATGAAAGCTGATACGTACATAATTAAAAACTATTCATAACCTGGTCTTAAAATGTAGTAAGTTGATAATGTGGTGCCATCATGGCTCTATTTATGTTGTGAGTTATTAGATTGCGGACACAAAATTGTATTTTCATATCTCTGACTAAAATATGTGACCCCAGATAGGGTTACATGTATGTTAAGGCTACAAACATTGTAATTTTCTTAAACATGGGGATAAAACAGAGCTGAATATGAGTTTCAAAAGGTTAAATTCATATCTGTGTCAAAATCTTGCAGAATATATGGATAAAAGAGACACTGAGATAAATCAGTAAAGTCTGATATGTCTTAGAGGAGGATCAAGAAGTGGTCAGTCAGACTGTGAGCAGTCGAAGGTTTTCTTGTCTGACCAAAGTTGTTTACTTGCTGGTGCCTCAAAACAAAAGTGCCATAAGACTCCAAGATAAATTATTTTTAGAATGAAAGCTGGTGTATAAAGGCAGGGCGATTTAAGTCTGAGCAACACTGTGTATTACTTTATTTGTGTGAAGATATTATGCCCTCTGCTTTACTCCAGATCTGTGAGTTGTTAATCAAATGCAGGAAAAGAACAGTTGACAAGAAATACACACACCCTGATGATTTAGATGACTGATCTTTCTTTAGCCTTGCACATTTAGTGTGTTTTATACTGTATCAGTCATTATTTATCACTTTACTTGAATTGTTAAAATGAAACCAGAGTATACAACAAGAAGTAGTTTCTCAACTGTTAAAAAAACAATAAAACAAGTCAATTCTTTGTAATCAAGCCATTTTAAGAAATTTCTAAGAAAATATGATCAACCCAGTTAGAGCAAAACTAACAGGAGTAAACACTGCTTGCCTCTAAGTTGAATGATAGACAGTGTTAATGGGTATAGTAAAGTAATGAAGTAAATTATTTTAGAAGTTAATTTCTAGGCCTGGTAATAAGGTTAATGATGTTTAGACACTTTGGAAATACATCTCAATTATAATATCATAAATATCATGTGTAAATGTGTGTGTGTGTCTGTGTGAGAGAGTGAGAGACTGCATGTTTTTTGTGTGTTTATTCATATTGCCTTGTAAAAAAAGAAAAACATAAAGAAGTGTTTAGCACTGTAATGTTTTTACAAATTTCCTTTTTAACTATGGTTTACCTGTGGTCGTACATTTTTGTCAAGTTTTGTTATCTTTTGTTGTGCACTTTCTGTTTACTTGAATAAATTTATCTGCAAAGTATTCTGTGAGAAATGAGAATTTTCTTTTTCATAATTTTGCATATTGCATTAAAATTGGTGTTACTCATCTCCTTTAATATATTTCAGAAAATAATTATTGTGATAGATTTTCTGCATCTCAAAAACAATGGACCTTGTAGGTGGATAAAGCAGCTTATAAAACAAAGTGAAGGGCTTTTCTTTTTTGTATGTGTTTAGTTCTTAGTTTAAATACAAATGCCTCCTGTCCAATCATTGCCTTTTTTTTTTTTTTTACCCCTGAACAGGAACCACTTGCCCTTTGGGTTGCGGTGGGGGTCTAATCGAGTACGCTGTTGCGGTGATTGCTCCTTTTGTCTCCTCTGTCTTTCCAGCCTAGCCCTTGTGTCACACAGGAGGATTTCCCTGATTAGGCCTTTCTCTCTCCCACACATGATTCTGGTAGCTGTCATCTCCTACCTTTACCCCTATCAGTACCCTTTGGAGTAGGAGCTGTCCTTACTTGCCTCCTACCTTGCTTTTTAATTTTTCATAGGCCATGGCGGCAGTAACATCCCCGCATTCATGTCCCTTTTGGTTTTCTCCACCAGGCATTGTTCCCAGTCCTCCCCTGGATCCATTACCAGGCCCTGCATTGCTTGTAGGGCCATACGCCTGGGGGGTACTTGAGGGCAATCCCAAGAACAGCCTCTAGGGCCCTTTCACAGTAATCAGCTTGATGTTCGCCTGGTTGCCAGGTTGGCACTATATCCCCTAGGAGTTGTATCTCCTTTACTAGTGTGGGTGTTGTTGGACCTGAATCACTTACCCCTGGCTGCAGGATGCTGTTCCCTGTTAATAGGGCCAATTGTCCCCATAATTCTCATGGTTGAGGTGGGTCCCTTTCTGGTGTCTACCTGTTGCTGAGATGAACCAGGAGTAGAGGAGGTCAGTGGGATGGGTTCCCCAGTTGGACTAAACCTCGGTTCTCTCCGTGCCACTTGTTCCCCTCATCTCCTTTCCCTGTCCCCACTGAGAGCACACCTTTTTGACTATTTGCTCTCTCATTAAGTCAAGCATTATTGTACCCAAATACACCTCTTTAAATGCTTTTGTCAACCCATCTGTCTTTGCGATCGTAGGGTATGCTGGGACTCTGGCAACCAGTTCTCCTTCCCCAAAGGTTAATTCCTCAAACCAGTCGGGCCAATCCACCCCTGCCATCACTCTCCTGTCCTCCATCCTTTCCCTGTATCCTCAAAGTTGTCCCATTTGGGGTTAGGGGTGAGGGGCTGATACCTCCTCAAGGTCCAGAACTTTGGTCAACAATCTTGTACCCGGGGACGCCTTCCCTTGGTGTTTTTTTCCTCCGCCTGTGTCCCCTCATAGACTGTTCCTCACTCCCCTCATGGATATTCCCATTTAGAAAACCACACTCTAGGGAGGGGATGATCAGGTTCCATGCAAGGATTTACTTCCCTTGCTTTGCTCATAAAAAATTTACATTTATTTCTACTATTAAAATCTAGTTTGTTTAACTTGCTAGTTTCCACCTACTAAGCACATTTTGTCAGAATAGATTATTCTAGTCAGTCTTCCACTTCGGATGAAAATGTACATTCTTATTTAGTACAGATTTAAATGAAAGACAATCCTTAGAAATGTACAATTTGAAGACTGTAAAATGGGAAAACATATACTTTAGCTGGCATGAGAGTTGCCTTACTATATTGAGCCCATATACACAAGAGTTTTTCTTATTTAGCTCCCACCTCCTGTCTTTATACATCAGCTCACTCTAAAAATAACTTTGCCTGCACCAGAGCTGGAAGCTGCAGTTCCTCAGGTCTAATAACAACTTTATTTTTATAGATTATACAAGTGGAAGTGTGTATGATTGTAACATTGAAAATATATCTATAATTAGCAGCATTTTCTCTGTAATTTGTTTTAGTACACTGAAATTTTTTGTGTTGATTGATACCACTTAGTATGTAGATGAATCCTATATTTGACAGTTAACAGATGATAGTATTCGCACTTTTTTCTTAGTTGACAACCAGGTGTAACATTTTTCACTTGTCAAAAACTGACTTAGCATGTCCAAAGATTATTGGAACAGGGAAGCAGAGTCTTGCAGAACACTCTGTAATAGCAAAGCAGTAAATGAATTTCCAGTTTGTTTGTGAAATGAAAGGGAATACTGCTTAGTGCACCTCGTACAAGTAAATATTTATTAAAAGCCAGACACAAGGAAATCATTATTTGCCACTCCACCCTTTTACCTCCCTCACCTCCTCCTGATGTTTGGAAAAAAACAAACAGAATTTGAGCCAATGCAAGGAGAGTACCCAGAAAGGCATACAGAGGGCCAGTATATATTGAGCTGCCCACAGTGTTTTTGGTTCCTTTCACAGCAGTACAAGGTGTGCCACTGTGTCCTGTCCTGTAGGATCCGCTGGCCTCAGACATGGCACGTCTGGCCCTCTCTGTCTTCCTCGTACTTTGCTTCTCTTTGCTCCACTTCAGTTCCAGTCGTCCATCTCGCACCAGAAAGGCTATGTCACCTCGTCAGTCTGGTATCTATGGACATTGCGCACAGTTCAGAAATTATGTTTTCACTGCTGATGTTTATCTAACCTGTTTTTCTTGCTTCTCCATTGAGATGCAGCTGCAGAGGAAGATGACGTGAAGTCCCAGCTTGGCAGGCTTTGGCAGGAGGTGAATTCCCTGAAAGAGATGCAGGCGTTGCAGACAGGTACCGCTCTCACTAAATACACAAATAAAGGCTGATTAAATACTAAAGTGACACAGAGAAGAGATGAGTAATTAAACTGGGAGATTAGATTAGATTCTGTAGAAATTGTTTACTGATTTAGGCACTGATCCATATTGCAGGAGTGTGGACGTTGTTGTGAGATAAATGGTGCCATAACAGATTTTGAACTTTTTGGTTTGCTGAGTCTCCAGCAGAGGGCAGCAGCACTGATTTCAGCTATTAAAGTGTACAGTCAAACGTTGAGTTGTGCAGGGGGGAGGAATGTTAATAATAGACCATTTATAGCCCCAGAGAATGTCAAAACATGTATGATAATCTCCATAATGATTATTTGCTATTTCAAGAGGAAACTAAACCTATTTTTGAACACTTTCTATATTATATAGTGACTTTACAATTCAAATATATTCATGAAACAAATGCCTTCTGTTTTCAGTCTGTCTCCGTGGCATCAAAGCTCACAGGAAGTGTTATCTTACAATTGAGGAGCCCAAGCATTACCATGAAGCAAATGAAGACTGCATTGCACAAGGAGGAACACTTGCAACGCCGCGAGACATGATGGAAAACAATGAACTGAGAGACTATGCAAAGAGGAGTGCTCCAGGATCCAAGGACTTCTGGATTGGCGTGGCAGACATAGTGAAAGAAGGCCAGTATGTTGATGTCAACAGCCAGCCCATCAGCTACTTCAACTGGGACCGCTCCAAGAAGCAGCCCACAGGAACGAAGAGAGAGAGCTGTGTTGCTCTTTCAGTGGGTGCACAAGGAAAGTGGTACGACGAGGTGTGTCGCAGCCTCAAAAAGTACATTTGTGAATATGTCATTCCCTAAAGGTGACAGAGTGGTTGTTGACAATTTAATCATCATTTATGCGGGTCAATGATTAAAAGTGTGCAAAATCATACATTTGTTGTCAAATCTGTGCCAAACGAACCCCGGCTTGTATGATTAAATGTCTTTCATGAAAATTAACTTTAATACACACTGTTCAGAAGTAAATGTAACTAATGATTATATAATCCAATGACATTACAGTATGTTATTGCTCTGTCTTTGATAACAGATATCAGACTACTTCATGTTAACCTTATTCAAAATCCCCAAAACTCTAAAATTATGAGAAGAGTTTGGCACAGTTAAAACCTCAAAACCTCAGCTGATGACTAAACAGCACAAGAAGTTAAAAAAACAAACAACTTTTGCTGCATTGCAACTTTTCCATTTTGTGCATATACTTTTTTAATTTTTACAATGATTTTTCATTATCATTGTGCTTTACATTGATACAGCTTTATATACAGTTTTTAACACCTGCAAACCTCCCAGTTTACAACTCTACTACTGACCACTTCACTGCTCAATTTGAGGAAATGAGGGTGGAGTGATTTTCTTAAGGGTAGCATGGAAGTAGCATGGTAGCATCACCATCACACCATCCAACTACAGTGTCTATAAATTAACTTGCTAACAAACATATCACCATAAATGTAATGCTATGTATAACATGGAAAATAAACAGACATTCCAAAATCCATGACCTCTAGTCTTCTTCCAATACTAGATCAATTAGCGGTTTAGAACCACCTGCTTACTCCCAGACCTCATCTGCAGGAGTAATACTTCAAAACAGACCTTCACATCAAAGCAGTATGTAATATCGAAAAGAAACAAATAAAGAAAGTGAAGAAACAAATACAATTAAAGGCTAAAATATATACAATAACTAAATTAACTTACTCAAATATAACAATATATTAAAAATAGAGTAGAATAAATTAAAATAGACTAGAGACAAGAGATATAACCATAACTATAATATACTATTTGCTGAGTAAACACTGTTCAATTAAGTTCAAAGGCTATAATACACTGTACATTACTGCAAGTCAGCTGGATATTGCTATGATAGTAAAGTGCATGATTGTCTAAGGATGTTAGAATTAAGTGTACATTGAAACATGGATAATTTACACAAAGTATATACATATGTAGCAATATATACAGACAGTACTTTAAAGATTATATAGAGATGAATCTGAAAAACAACAGATGTGATGGATAATGTAATAAATAAAAATCCAGGTGAGCAGTGTGTCTTCACTGTCAGAGGAGTCCCTTCTCCCAGCACAGAGGAGAGTCATTGTACAAACTGATGGCAGCTGGCAGCAATGACTTCCTGTAGTGTTCTTTGTCACACAAACAAAGAGAAACAGAAATGAATTTAAATGATAACATCTGTGGTAGGAATCATCCCTATATGGCAGGTTCTGTGCATGCAAGGGCTCTTAAAGGCAGGTGTAGATACATCTGTAAATTCAATTTATGGGTTTGTTAAATAATTCTATTTTAAATATGTGCACATGGAGGTGAAATCTACTGTAACAGTTCATATTCTGTAAATATTCATCATGAAAGAAAGTTGTTTCAATTTAATCTATCAAATTAGCTGTGATCGGATTGTAAACAGTGACCCAAAACTGACCTGTATCATTAAGGATCCCCTCCAGACATGTATTAAGACATATAAAAAGACTCTGCTTGGAACAATAATGAGTGTCTGTTATGGTTTTTCAAAAAAAAAAAAAAAGAAAAAAGAAAAAAAGAAGAGAGTATAATTACCACGTATAAACCTTTAAAATGACATATGTTCTTTCTTCCTCATTAAAAATTCCAGAATATACAAATATTGCTCATTTGAAAAATGTAAGTGCTGGACACAAGATGTCTCCTTGTTCACAGTAAAGTCCATTCTCAGTGCACTGGAGGCTTCAAATGTCCACATCACACTTGTGTAAATTGAAAATTGGACCACGATTAACTTCCAAATAGTTGTGATGTCATGCTCGTAAGTGTGATTTGAGCCTTAAACTCATATTTTCAACGAGCACAGAGAAACTTCCCACTTTCAGCGGATGAGTGTGAAAACAGCCTTCTAGTGTCAAACTCTGCACAAACGTCATTCTGCAGTGAAGCTCAAACATTCAACTGAAGGAACAAAAAGAAAAACGTTTTTTTTTAGTGGAGGGGGACTTAAATAAACTATTAATCCCGTCTTTTTTGTGTGGTTTCTGTCATATCTCTGTCCTTTTAAAAAACAATTAAAAACGCAGACACACACCTACGTCATCCTGGCCGCACACATCACGCACGCTGGTCTGGATGGAATGTGACGCCAAAGTCTCGCGGAGTAAAAACACCGGCCATTTTTCTGCGTTTATAGCAGGACACTTTGTGCTTGGGTAGTGTGAACCGAGACTATTGCGACCACTTTCATAAGCCCACAAGTTTTTGGCAAGTGTAATTTAGTTATCCAAGCATCCAGACTTAAAACAAACCGGACACACAAACCATGTCAGTGTTTACCACTGCAAAGTTTTGTCGCTGACATCCTTGTCCGGATCGATGTTTGTCTGAACTGTCGCACAAATGGAAATGGTGCCGAGCGAGGAGAACCAGTTCGTACCCAAAGAGGTGAGCTTTTGTCGCGGACCCAGCCCAGGTCGGAGAATCAACCTCTGGGCGTTAGCTGTCACCCCCTTGAACATTATTAATGGCTAAACTTTTGCACCACTTTGGGAGTTTACGATCTTGGCGTGTCATTTAGAGGCTAACAGTTAGCTAAACATGACTTGGACGGCCTAACATGACACGGCTAACCAATGTTTTAGCGTCACAGCTAACAGCAGTTAGCGGCTAGTCTCAGTACATCTCGAGACAAAGTGGGTTTATGTTGGTAGCCAAAGCGTTAGCATCGTTATCATTAAATTATCTAGCCTTTCTTACCAAGAAACAACTTCTGTGGTTGACATTCTGTTACCCCCCTTCCCAAACAAAGACGACACTTGTCAACATTAGTTAACCAACTTGCATTAGAATTTGGCTAGCTAATGTCGCTAGCCTTAAAGTCCGGTTAATGGCAACAACTCCAGCTAATCTGGATGTTTTTGAAGTTGTTAAACCAAATGTAAATAGCTACCTGGCTGCTTAGTGTTGGAGTAAGTTGACGTTTATTCCTAACGCTAGTTTTATAAATATGTTTAATCTGATTCATTTTTGTCCCTGTTTGCAGATTGTTTTGAATGAAACTGTAAACGGAAGCGCTAGCTCGTCATATTTACCAGCTAACGCTAATGTTAAGCTAATCACGAAGATACAGATGTGTGTAACATACTGTTAGCGTTAATATTAGTTATTTGGGTAATGTTTCTATTAAAATGTTCGTTCTCCCTACTCTGACATCCTTGACGAACTCAGTTGACACGATCAGTTATTTGATCTCCGTTTGTTTATTCTGCTATGTTTGACGGTTAGGTTAACATGCGAGCTAAAACAATAACACATTAGCGTTAACCTACACTGTTACTAACTCATGATGTTTTTTTCATATAAGTAGCAAATCAATCGACTATATAGCCACTGTCATCACCATGATGGTTGGTTGCTGACATGTTAAATCTGCTTTGAACATAAACGTCATATAAGCGACTATTGTTATGTTGACAGTCATATTAATGTGTTGTATTGTATATCTAAGAGGTTGCTGCAACTAATTTGGAGTTCCAATATTTGATTATGGGTGGTGTTTATAGCAGTTTGGCTGCATTTACGTCAGCTGCAGAGTCATACGTCAGTCATGGGACGTCACTCGTTGATATAAGGGGCTGGTGGGAAAATTGGACTTGATGATGCAGCACTCCACACTTCATTTTAACATGTATCATAGTAATAGTGCCGCCTTTAGCTACACAACATATTAATGGATCTAATAAAAAACAAGCTTTAATAGTAAAAAATGATGACTGAAACCTGTGAGGAGGCAGTAGGTTTGTATCGTATGCATATCACTTTTGCAGCAAAGCAGTGATTTTTAAGGCTTTCACTTCAGAAATGATATTTGGCTGGTAATAAAAGAAAGCTAAAATTGAGAGTGGTTGAGAGAATTACCTGTTCTATGGTTACTTGTTTTTCTCCAAACAAAATGATTGAATCAGCTAACCACTATGATATATGACTGTCCTTTACTTTTGACCCGCTGGTAGGACAGGAACATAACTTTCTCTGTCTGAAATCACTATGACAGTTGATTAAAAATATCCATTTGTTGTGATCATTGTTCAGACTTTCTCAGTATTGTCTATGCAAAGCTAGTATCACTAAACCTACTGCTTAAGTTCTGTTGCTGAAATTAATGCTGAGTTTAAGGTTGTTGTAAAACAAGGCATAAGCTGAAGTGCAGGTGGGGTAATGTAGGTGACATGAGCTGCATTTGGTGGATGGAAGTGGTAGAGATGTGCTCTAGGATACCAGAAGTCATTAAGGGCCCAATGAAACATCTCTGAAAGGAGAAGTCAGGTTTATAACCCCAGTCACTTAACCACACTCAACTCTGTAACACTTAAGACAGCAGGCTACTGAATGGCTTTGTGTTTATGATGGTTTTGCTGTATAGATTCAGGGTTAAAAAACAACTTGTCCCAAAATGTCACCATATGTACATCCTTCTTTTGATATATGGTTTCTGTAAGAATGTTTTCCCTGTGCTATGTGCCCTGTGCCAATCCTTTGTACTGGTTAAAAAAAAAAGACCAATTTGTGTGAAGTAGTATCTTTTAAGGGCATATTCTGTTGACGTTTATTTAATGATTTAATGATCACATGATCATAATGCTTCCCTATGTTTAGTTTGTTGTTTTAAATAGAAATTAACAGTAAGTTGTGAGATGAGTAAAATTATTTGAAACCAATTAAATTAATGGTTGTAATTGATTTTTTTTAAAAGTAGGAATGGTTTTGAAATAATATTTGCATAACTCATGCTTTGTCATAACAAGGGCGACATATTTGACTTGACAAGTTCCCCTTGGCAAACCGCCTATTGTTATGAAGAAAATGCATTGATAGTTAATTATTAATCTTGTCAATCAGAAAGTTTCTTCCACAAGAAAATTGACTTTGGTCTGTGCCATGTTGTTTGTAGGGAGAATGTGTTGACAGCCTTTTAAAGAAAGGCGGGTGCTCAAAACACAGACCACTGTTCATGTGGCTATAATAGCAATAAGTATAAGGACATTAATACTTACAAGAGCATATTTCTGTGTTTTACTTGCACAGATTAAGACAAGCCAAAAAAAGAGATTATGAATACATAGTGTTTGCCATCTTTTTAGCATTAAAACTGAATTTGGTTCAACCATTAGATTTGCCCAGTTTAAATGTTTAGCGTTCTGAGTTATGAAGAATCATGCCAGAAAGCTGACTCAGAGCATGTTCTACCTGCTTTGTGTTTGGACGACACGTTTGTTTTTCAAGTGAAAGAGAAAGTTGTCATTTTATAGTCACGTATAAAACCTCTGTTGCTCTTTTCACAGTTCTTTCACTTCCAGTGACACAGGGCTGCCTTTGGCCTCTGAACAAATGAACAATTTGAGGTCACTAATTTACTTTGTTGATCCACGTTTTGAAAAAAACAACATAAATCTATTGCTCCTAACAGTGGAAAAAGAGTTTTTTTTTCCACTGCCCTCATCAGCTAGTGCATTCAAACATTTACCAGCCACGGTCACTACTAGCCAGCACTATTTTTTTTGGATACTATATACAAACTCATGGCTGGTTCCTTGCCAAAGTGTCAGCTTTAGTTGACAAATGTGCCATCTACAATAAGGTGTATTGAAATTAGATTTGTGGCTATTAAATTAACTCCTCGCATCCCTTGTCTCGTGTGGTTCTAGTTTTTGTGTGCAGTTGTAGTTGCATTGTATCAATAGGTGTTTATGGATACTGACATTACCTTAAGCCATTATTTTTGTACTATTTAAAATCAGTTACACCCACGAGGAAATACTGCCTGTGCTTTTGTCGTACCTGTGGCTTCATGTCAGCACCTTGTGATTATATCCATGGTAAAAATAACCTTTAATCTCATAATACACTTGTGTGTTGTCAGCTGCAGCTTCTATATAAGAGCTGTCACTCACATTTTGCCAAGATCACAAACCTCACAAAGAGGTTGCAAAAGCCTGAATAACCTGAACAAATTCCTGTAATTATAACTCCTTTACTATCCAAGAGGTTTATTTGCCAGACAAACAGTAGTAGCTAAAGGCCTACCAGTCAGCTTTGTGCATCCTAAATGTGTTGAGGGTAATTAGAAAGGAATGTTTCACAACTTATGTTTCTTGCTGTGTGTGTTGTATGATGTTCTTCATCCCAACTGTCTCCACATATTATTAGGGTGCCTTTTGGAGTTGCAGGCAGAGTATTTTTGATGAGATGAAGAGGATTTCCAAGGTAGCCATGCTGCATTGGGCGTGTGTGTGTGTGCTGTGTGGTGTGGGAGAGAGCTCACAAAAAAGCATGGTGTTAAATAGTTGCATGAAGCAGCACTGTGATGACCGTCATACTGGAGATACAATCAGGACGTTCTTTCAAATAGGAGTAAACTTCACAAGTAACAGCTTTATCAAACATTGGAGACATGCAATTAAATAATGACCACCAGAGGACACATGTATTGGCTGTTAGTGACATACTGGAAGTTGTGTGCTATAAAACACAAATTTCTGAAAATGAAAATCACATTTTAGGCTGGGTAACAGTAGAAATCAACATATCAAGACAACAATACTTCTCTATGAAAAACATTTGTCAATTGACAAAATAAGCAAAGCTTCTCAAATGCATCAGTGTTCAATGTCTGAACAAAATGTCTGACCAAGATGTTTGCTTTAATACTAATAAAATACAGTACAGACTTAACAAAATTATGATTTAAATACAGCCATGTATGCTCAAAAAAGGTAAACATTATACTAGATTCAGAAGCTGATCAACTATAGCTGCATAGGATTATTATGTTTATGCTCAATATTGACTTTCCTAAAATTTTACACAGTAGTAATCAATTGTTTTCAGTTCACTGAATTAAAATATCATTTTTGTGGTAGCTCACCATTACCTGAAGTTATGAAAGCCGGCCTGACATTATCTTTGTACATTCACTACATTAGCACTTGTTAAGTGAATTTTCCAGCCAGTTTTTACTTTTTAAGTTTTCAATATGCGCTGTTAGTCTGCTGATCATTATAGCCTGAAACGCTACATACAATCAACTAAGAGGAGGGTTTAGATCATGGGTCTCAATCTCGCTTGATATTTTGTGGCCCCCACCTTGATATGAAAGTTTAATGTTAGTGCGGCCCGCGAGTTTTATATGAATGGCACTTTACTGTGTTGTGTGTGGAAGGTCCCTTTATTGCACAAGCTGGAGCTGAACGAACCTGCCAATCACCTATATACAGGGGTATATGGCTGTTTCACAACAACTATGCTATACAGGAAGAATGTGCGCACCTCTCGCTAGATTGTGTCATTATTTTTGCTACACAGCTTTCAGTAAAATTCAAATGTGAATTATTAAACCTTATTAAAGCATCATTCTGTTTATTTCAGCATCATCTCTCTGTTAACGATCACTTCATTTTGCTTTGAAGCACTTTGGAAAATCCGTTTCAACACGAGCTCTATCAATATATCATTTATCATTCTTCTGATGTTTAATAATGATGATTTACAGTGGTGACAGTTTGCAGAAAAATGTGATGAATTAGGGGTAAAGTCGTTTCAAATATCCACAGCAGCCGTGTGTAATGATCAGCTGTTGGCGAGCCTGTGCGTAATTCTCACTGAGGTCTGATCAGTCTGGCAGATAATAATGTATGTGCATATTTCTGTCACATAATGCCACGTTGTGAAGTGAATTAAAAGTTAATATATACGTTTTCATGAACACACTTATGTTTATCCGACAGCGATCATAAATACAGAGTGTAACAAAACACCGTACAGCTGATGCTGCTGTGCCACATGTCATATTTGATTTGACAACGCCGCTAGCTTCACAGCGCCCGCTGCATCCATGGAGTTATTATAGAAAATAAAAGCCAATAAATAAGGCCTCCATGGCTGCATCCCATGGTTTGCAGCCATGGAGGTGCAAACCATGGGATAATGGTGTCCCTCTGTCCCGGCTTCATGTTCTCCACGTTTGCGCTGCAATGATGTGACATTCACGGACAAATTATTTGAAAAAATCTTTTGGGTGAATGGAATGTACTGAATCATTTGCGGAAAGAGATTTATTCCTCAAAACATTTTACTCCATAGTAAATGCCTTGCACAATAAACATTGTAAAGATATTTCTTTATGATGCCATTTGTTTCACTTGTTTCTACGATGACGTTTACAACAACAAAAGCATGGCGGGTGATGAACAACCTGGTAGTAGTCGCCTTTTTTGCGCCTGCTATCCTAGCCTGCGCCTGCTAATCTTTTTTTGTGGAATACTTGATGCGGCCCAGCCTCACCCAGACTCTGCCTCCAGCGGCCCCCAGGTCATTTGAGTTTGACCCCTGGTTTAGATGAAGTGACTCACAGCCTCTTGAAACTCCTGATCCTGTTGGAAAACAATTTACACTAAGTGTTGCACAATAAATTGACGCTTGGCATGGCCTTGTTTTTGTTACCTAAAGTGACTTTTTGGGAGATATTTGATTGTGTTTTTTT
Organism: Thunnus albacares; assembly: GCF_914725855.1. NCBI lineage: Eukaryota > Metazoa > Chordata > Actinopteri > Scombriformes > Scombridae > Thunnus > Thunnus albacares. The sequence goes on from NC_058106.1 coordinate 21,813,152, forward strand.
TTTTTTTGTTAGTTTTGTTTTGTTTTTGAATTATTTAACTAAAGAACAGTGACTGGCTAGTGAGGTGGCATGTCCAGTCACTTGTAAGGATGGTTCTTACTGATGTCAGTGAATGAGAAAACCTCGAGTCATCTGTTGCACAGCCAACTTGAAATTATGTCCGTCTCAAGCTAATTCCTATTAATTTGCACCCCCTCCAGTTTGGAGAAGCTGGCATGAGTACCAGTCCGGCATGGAAGTAAAGCAATGTACTGCTGTGGACACAGAGGCAGCAACAAAGCTTATTTTAGCTATGCAAAAGTGAAGCCAAAATATTTCCTTTCAGGGAGCTGCCATCATGCTTGTGTGATGTCATTTGGAGCCAGAGTCGGCACAGTAGAGTCGAACGGCGGTGCACGCCCCCTCAGCCATCTGACCACCTGACGTAGGTTTGAGAGCAGCTGTCACAGCTGTCAATCATAACGTCTCACCCCCTTTTTATAACGTGAAATAACTAATTAAAAACAACATTATCAGAAAAATGAGCACATGGACAAACAGCGTGATAAGAACGACTTAAAATGACAGAAACCATCTCTGGAAAAAATTTATTTGATGTGCACTTTGATTTTTTTGTAGTTTGGCTCATGTCTAATCCGCTAACATGCAGGGGGCGGGACTTATGACCTATTCTGCAACCAGCTACCAGGGAACGGTTGAGATGTTTTGGCTTCACTTTTGGGGAGCTGTCATGAAGTCCATATTTATATTTAGTCAATGGGTAATACCTCATACAACTCCACTTCAAAAAATGTGAACTTTCCTTTTTAAGGAATAAAAACATGATCTCGAAACAAAAAGCCATACGGGAACTTTGTCTGAAATTAGCAACATTTTCATTGAAATCAGGAATTTTATAATAAAAGAATAAGTAAACAAGATTACAAGTCTGACCAGACATGATATTTCTACTCAGCTTTATCTTTTTCAGAAATGTAACTCAACTTGTAACCGGTAGGTCATATCAGTACTGAAGCATGACACGGAGTGGTATTTTTTTCTTGTGTGCTGGCTTGTGTTTTTGATGATAACTGTACAAAATGTTCTAACCGTTTTATTGCAATGCTTGGCTTTTCACCAGAAAATGGAGCTGATAACACACAAAATACAGGACAAAAATATAGTCAATACATCATACTAACTTTCCTCTGATTGTCTTGATTTGCAGATCCAAAATGCAGCAGAGGAGCCGAGAGTGCTGTGTATAATCCAGGACACCACCAGTGTAAAGACCGTCAATGAGAGGCTGACCCTTAACCTGCCTGCTTCCACCACCCTCTCCAAACTTTATGAAGATGTTGCCCACAAAGCAGGATATGTGAATGGCACCTTTGACCTTGCCTGGGGAAATACACCGGACATGGTTAGGAAATTCACTAATCTAGACAATTACCTTTGTTTCTGCTCACATGTGATGAAACTTTTCCACATTAAAGTACACAGTCTTAAGTGTAATTATGGATCTCAACTGTATAATGGGCTGAAATACTGTGTCAATCAAGAGGCTAAGTTTAGGTAAAATGTTAAAATTGGTGTTGGTTACATCTCTGAGTTTCCTATTGTACAACATGATGCTGTGGTGGAGGAGGTGTGACATTTAAAAACTGTTTATTAGCTTGTTTGTGTGTTGACAAATTGAGGTTTGCCAGTAACAGGCACCTTTTCTCCCCAAACTTTACTTAAATGTTCAAACAAAAACCTAGTTTACTTAAAGGAGAAAAAATACAAACTATCCTTTTAACCTGGATAAGCCAAACTCTGAATACTGAAGTACTGAATAGCTTAGATGGTTTAAGATTTGTAAAGAATGTTTAAGTATCAGGGTAGAGATAGTAAAGTGAAAGGTTGATGTATTTGAGGTCAGGGTAAGTGTTGTTCTGTGTGCTCTGTGTTACCTTTTTAAAAATCTTCTACAACAAGCAGTAAATACAAGAATGAAGCTAACTGTCCAACTAGCAGAATGCTAAGAGATTTATGTGGGGACACATAGCCTCTTTGAATCTGCTCTGGGGAGGTAGTGCCTTATCATGACCTCAGTGAAGCTGATAGCAGTAGTGATATGTTTGAAAGTCTGACAGCCAACCAGCCAACACTTTCTTTGTCACTATCAGTGTTCAAAAATGTTTTTTTCTGTACCATTGTTCTCTACTACAAATAAAACAAAGTGTGTAAGAATGGAGTTGCTAAGAGCAAGCACTGTTGTATTTAGCTGTCATATTTGCATTTCTAATGTACACACTCAGTGTGTGTGTTTGTGTACATACTACTCCCTTTTCTTAAACGAGCCCCATGCTAATCCTGCTGCTGACCCAGGCCAAAGCCCAGGTGCTGCGCCTGTTGTTATCTCACTGAGTAGGTCAGTGGATTAAGCTACTGTATGTTTCCACTGCAGCACTCTACTTGCTCGTCCTCAGCTTGTCCAGGAGAAAGACAGAAACTCTTCTGCTACGCAGTGTTGTTCACATGTTGACTACAAGCTATTTTCCGCGTCAACACAGAGAATTTACTGAAAATGATTTCAGTGGGAATCTAAGTCTTCTTGTGAGTTTATCCAGTTTGTAACCTGTAGAAAACTGCTTGTCCTGCTGTTTGTCTGCATTTTTCCAGGAATAATTCAGCTCTAAACAAAACCTGCCATTATTTGTGATTTTTATTTTTACATCTGCCTTCCTTTAGGCACCACTGGACCACAGCAGTGAGATGTCACTCTCAGATTCTGGATTTGAGCCTGGTGGTAAGAGGAATTTCCTCCAGCTTACAGACAAAGATGGAGAACAGCCCCAGATTGCATCGGTAAGTGGCACAGGATTACCAAAATGAATTCTTAATTTCTTAAAGGTGCAGTGTGTAGAATTTTAGCGGAATGGACTTTGCAGAAATAGAATATAATATTCATAAGTATGTTTTGATTAGTATATAATCACCTGGAAATAATAATTGTTGTATTTTTGTTACCTTAGAATGAGAATGAGCACTTTATATCTACATAGTTAATGGGTCCTCTTCCATGGAGCCCGCCATATTGCACTGTCATGTTTCTACAGTATCCCAGAAAGGGGGGGGTGAGATGGTAGGTTGCAGTCTGCAGCCTCACTGCTAGATGCCACTAAATCCTACACACTGCACCTTTAAATTTTAAAATACCAATTTCTTGCTGACTTGGGTCTCCTGCAGTGAGATTGGTCTGTCGTTCACAGTTTTGCAAACTTAAGGTATTTCATTAAAAGCTTTCTCTGTTTTTGTATGTGTGTGTGTGCGTGTATGTGCGCACGCAGGATGAGTCAGGAACAGCAGATAGCAGTGGACTCGATGATAGTTCCCAGGAGCGGTTCATTGGGCCGCTACCGAGAGATGGCACAGCAGGCTGCAGTGGTGACTACAGCAGTCCATCTTACTCCTACTCCTCCATTCTCAGCAAATCTGAGACAGGTGAGGTTTGGTCACCTGTCAAATATATAACATCACTCCTTTTGTACAACTCTAGCTGATCTATTATTTATTGTCTTTTGCCCCCACTGTAGGTTACGTGGGCTTGGTCAATCAAGCTATGACCTGCTATTTGAACAGTCTGCTACAAACACTGTTTATGACCCCGGAGTTCAGAAATGCGCTCTACAAGTAAGGAACTATGTTACGAAAGGTCTTTGGGGAGTTTCCACTGGCAATATTTCAACTGGTAAAATTCTTTTATAACTTCTGTCCAACTTCAGCTGGGAGTTTGAGGAGTCAGAAGAGGACCCAGTCACCAGCATTCCCTACCAGCTGCAAAGGCTGTTTGTTCTGCTGCAGACTAGTAAGAAACGGGCAATTGAAACCACTGATGTGACGCGGAGCTTTGGCTGGGACAGCAGTGAGGGTGAGCTTTTGCTCCTATGACTAGACTCACATGGCTTGTGTGCGTGTTTGTAAGAGAGAGACCATGTGCCTCTGCATCTCTACATTATACTTTTTGTGCTTTTGTTTTTAGCTTGGCAACAACATGACGTCCAGGAACTGTGCAGGGTCATGTTTGATGCCCTGGAGCAAAAGTGGAAGCAGACAGAGCAGGTAGGAGGAGAAAGCAAGAACTTTGCTTAGACTTTTAACAGCAAAAAATGAGCAGCCAGTCTAAGGACTCCCCCCACAATCAAAACAAAAGGCCTACTGTGGGGAAAAGTGAAATGGGCCAGTACGCCCCCAGGGTTAGCTGTTCCTTATCTCAGGAGTGGCTATAAACTGCAAACACTTAATCCTGTGTGCGTATGTACAGCCATGTGGTCTGTGCACGAGCTCCTAGTTAGGACAAAATAAATGCATGTGATTGAACCTCATTAAAAATGAGGTGAATATTTTACTAAGTGGAAATTTAAAGGTAGAAATGGCAAGCTGGTTGAATAAAATGACATTATTCCTTTTGTCCTACTCCACATAAGATATAAAGATTTAGATTTCCTTTAAGCCCTAGTTTAAAATGTTTTATGTTAAGTTTTAATTTTTAGTCATTTTGGTCATATATCTATCCAGAGCCTGTGAAAACAGTTGTTTGTCCTCTAGTGAGACACAGGAAAAGAATAGTACTCCCTTGTGACTTGTTACAGTAACTGCTCTCAATGTGCAAAATTGAATTCCTCTTTAATGCTAACAAAGCATGTTAACATACTGTTAGCATGTTACTATCCTAACTTTAAGTATGTTAACAAGCCATTATCAAACATGCCAGCATGCTAACTGCAGGCATTTTAGGGTTTTAACTGTAGTTCAAGCACCTCAGGCTGACAGAACATAAAAAAAGTGATGAAAGTCTCACATCATAGAGCTGCATTCATGTCATGTCAGAGTTATCAGAATTTTCTGATAGTTTCAAGAGTTTCTAACTTTCCCATCTCTTCCTTCCTATATGATGTGAATGCCACAGCAGCCTGATGAGCTTAATCATGGCCTTTCCTCACATTTGTTAAAACGTTTAATTTTTTGTCCCACTAGTGGTAAGGATCTAAGAATTATAAAATTGTCTTTTTCTTAACAGTTTGGGCTGGCAGGGGGTTGTGCACAGCAGTAAATGCACATTGAGGCCTCCTGTAGTCAGAGAATTTAGCAGGAAAAAATTTGCTAGCCCAAGGCAAAGGCTATATTTTTACAAGTGAAACATGTCTGAGAAGGCCTGACTGTCATGCCTCCCTATCCTCAGGCTGACCTCATCAACCAGCTGTACCAGGGGAAACTCAAGGATTATGTCCGTTGTCTGGAGTGTGGCTATGAGAGCTGGAGGATTGATACTTACCTGGACATCCCTCTTGTAATCAGACCCTTCGGAGCCAGCCAGGCCTACGGCAGTGTGGTGTGTTTCTCTCTACATTTCATTTATTTTGACATTTCACACATTGGCGTCACATCAAGGCTGCCTTCACTTCACTACGTGCAGCTAATTTTAGTCTATTTTAGGACCATTTAGTAATCAGGCTTGTATCTAAATTACCTCAAATGAATTTTGCTGCCACAGGAGGAGGCTTTGCAGGCATTCGTCCAACCAGAAACTCTGGATGGGCCCAACCAGTACTTCTGTGAACGCTGCAAAAAGAAATGTGATGCCCGGAAGGTGAGCACACTGAAAATGTGATGTGAGAGTCGTATTCAGAGAATACAGTGTTCTGTTATTGACCTGCCCCTTCTCTGATACATGCTTCTCTGCACAGGGTCTGAGATTTCTACATTTTCCCTACCTGCTGACACTACAGCTGAAGCGGTTTGATTTCGACTACACCACTATGCATCGCATCAAGCTCAATGACCGCATGACTTTCCCTGAGGAACTTGACATGAGTCCTTTCATTGATGTGGAAGATGAGGTGTGGGTTAGCCCAAATGGGATTTCTTTAAAAAAAATTTTTATCCCTTTTTATTTCCTGTTAGCCATGAATATCAAATTATCAATTTCTTGATGTGACTCTGATCATGTAACATCTTGATCAGGAAGTCCAGACTAGAGGTACTTGGAGTTTTCTTTTGGCTCAACACAAGGAAAAGATAAATGAATTAACACATTTTTAGGCCATTTAGGCAAATGTCCAAATTCCTGTTTTATCTTGAAGGACGCCTGAATTAGGGCTGCAACTAACGGTTATTTTCATTATTGATTAATCTGTCGATAATTTTCTTGATTAATCGATTACTTTTTTAGTCCATAAAATGGGGAAAATTGTCGATCGCTGGTTCCCAAAGCCCAAGATGACGTCCTCAAATGTCTTGTTTTGTCCGACCAAGGAATAAAGAAACCAGAACATGTTCACATTTGAGAAGCTGGAATCAGACAATCTGGACATTTTTATCTTTAAAACTACTCAACGATTAATTGATTATCAAAATAGGTGTCGATTAATTTAATAAATTGACTAATTATTGCAGCCTAGTTTGAATTGTGAAATGTTTTCAAATTTTAAAAAATAATCAACATGTATTTTCAATATCTACTTCCATTGTTGAACAACACACGATATTTGTTTTATTAAAAATAATGGTTGACGAAATTGTCTAACCCCTTTTTAAAAACCCTCTCTATTCTGATTTTTTTTTTTTTTTTAATGGCCTCTTTTCTAGAAGTCGCCTCAGACAGAAAGCTGCACTGACAGTGGAGCAGAAAATGAAGGCAGTTGCCACAGCGACCAGATGAGCAATGATTTTTCCACCGACGATTGTGTGGATGAGGGCATCTGCCTGGACAGCACCGGCAGCACAGAGAGGGTGTTGAAGCCAAAGGTAATCACCCTAAACACTTACTATATCGATACTGTTGTAAATGACAAAACAATACAAGCAATTACAGATGCTACAAGGCACCAGGGGTCACTGAGAGTAAAATGAAAATTACATGAATCATATGCTATGGCTTTCAGAGTCAGCTGATCTGAACACAGTCGAACACCTACGGGAGATTTTGGAAGATAACTCCAAATTCATTTTTTTTGAAGAACAAAGTAGAGTTTCAGAGAGCAGTGAAGCTCTTCTGAAGGTTTGTTGTGGTTCAGCATCTAACTAGAGCACCCTGTGTTGGTTTTTCCGTTAATTTGTCTCCCATCTGTTGCTGCCGTGCCATTATTGTAGTGATAGGGGATTCCTGGAAATTTTATTGCGCAATTGTCTGCTTTCAGACAAAGCTGAAAAGTGTGACCCTTTACTTCCTTGTTCGTGTTACATAAAACATCTGTTTCTCACTTTGTGGGTCATGTTGATTTTCTTACATAAAACTGTCTCTTTGTGAATGCTTTTCACATTTGTACACTCAGTGTAGCTCTCCTGTCTGTCATATCAAATATAGCATATATTATGCCTATATCCTGTCTTTGCAAATGCAATAGTATTGGTAGACTTTCCTGTTGTGAACATCGGTCAGCCTGCGTGCTGAGCTCCAATATAATGATACAAGTTGTTTTTTGCTTTTTGTCTGAACAAAATTATTTGTCTTTGTCTAATCTCAGAGTTTGTTGACCTTTGAGCTGTTCTCCGTCATGGTCCATTCGGGGAGTGCTGCAGGTGGCCACTACTACGCCTGCATCAAATCCTTCAGTGATGGCCAGTGGTACAGCTTCAACGATCAGCATGTTAGCAAGGTCAGCATCACCCTCAGTGACCTATTTTGTCCTCTTGCAGCACTTAAATGTCAGACAGAATGACGCAATGGACTATTTCAGTGCTTGTCATCTTCATACACTCTTCATTATCTTAAATTACACATGCACCCCATGCCCCCGTCATTTTAACATGCTACTTATCATCAGCATAGCAGTATCAGTTCAATGAGTGTCAGTGCCTTTCTATGTGTTTTTGATTGGCAGATCACCCAGGATGATATCAGAAAGACATATGGGGGATCCTCAGGGAGCAGAGGTTATTATTCCAGTGCCTTTGCAAGGTCTGTTGTCTCTCATATCTGTCTCACATGATAAGCTTACAGTACATTGACTTTGGGAATAGAACAGTAATGAACTTTGAACTTGAACCTGTCATTTACTGCATATGTGTTCAAAAGGAAAAACAAGAAGGATCTTGTTTGTTTTTGTTTTTTTCATGCTCTTGTTGAAATATTAGGCAGCTACTCTTTGGACTGACAGTACATATATTCACTCCGTTCACTGACAAGACTTTTTTTTTTTCTCCCAACAGCTCTACAAATGCATATATGCTGATTTATAGATTGAAAGATCCCTCAAGGAATGCAAGTAAGAAATTCATTCAATTAAATCTGCTAAAGATAATGTCAGAATTTCTGAGACACCAACACAGATATGATAAACAGTGACAACCTCAAGATGTTTGAGGACATCATTTATGTTCTTTTTTTCTGTCATGTTGTTGGTTCTCCTGTCTGTAAGGTCAACAGCAAAATCAAGTCTCTGCTAGAACATGTCTGGATTAAGCTATGAAACTGGTTTTAATGTTTAGGAATGTTCCAAATTCATCAAAGATTTTGGAGCTGGCCATTGTTGGTCTGGGTTTTCAAAAGAATGAGAATTAGGAAAGAGAATGTTCTCATGAATAAATGCCAGCCATATGCCAGCCGATTTTTAATAGTAATTCTTCTGATATTTTCTCTCCATGAAAAGAGGGTCCAGTACTATTTTTTTAATAGAGATCATTAATGATAACAATGTCACCAGACCTTTTCTGCGGTGCAACTTATTAACTAAGCTTTCCAAGTCTTGTTACAGTCGTTATCATCCTGGAGGATATTTCATCATTCTCGAAAGAAACACATCAAGAGTTTAATGGTTCATGGCTGGTTATGTTTTGTTATGTACCAGTATATTTAATGTATATATGTCTGTCTGTAGAGTATTTAGCTGTGGATGACTTCCCAGAGCACATAAAGAGTTTGGTTCAGAAGGAGAAAGAGTCTGAAGAGCAGGAAAAGAGGCAGAGGGAGATTGAGCGCAACACTTGCAAGGTACATGATCCTTTGGTTTGAATCAAGATCCACTGTTCCTCTGAATGAAGATCAGTTGATGCATGGCCTCTTTTTTTAAAAAAAAAAAAGTCTTTCTTTTATTGCTGTCTTGCTTTTTTACCTTCAGATCAAGCTTTTCTGCATGCATCCTGTGAAGATGATGATGGAGAGCAAGCTGGAAGTGCACAAAGACAAAACTCTCAGAGAAGCAACAGAGATGGCCTACAAGGTTTGTTGGTTTATTTGTTTTCCGACAACATCGCTCATTAATGCATCGTGTTTCCGCAGCTGACTTGATGGTGCATTCAGGTCTCTGCTTCCACAAAACATGTAACTTTGACAAATTGAACAATAATAAATACTGGTGATTTTTCCAAAAAGACACTGTAGAACTTGGATTTACTTTTGTGGTCATGTTTGTTTGTGTGTTCTGTATTTCAGCTGATGGAGCTGGAGGGAGTGGTCCCTCTTGACTGTTGTCGCTTGGTGAAGTATGATGAGTTCCACGAGTACCTGGAGCGCTCCTATGAGGGAGAGGAGGACACACCGATGGGCCTGCTGCTGGGAGGAGTCAAGTCCTCGTACATGTTCGACTTGCTGCTAGAGACCCGCAGGCCAGAGCAGGTGTTCCAGCCTTACAAACCTGGAGGTTAGTAGCCTGGCACTGTTCAGTCAATCAAACTTGTCCATTAGGAATGTGCGAAACTGATGTTAGATAATCATGTTTTACAAAATGTTTTCATTAGTCCTGCACAGGTAATTATGTACAGTCTTCCAAGTATGATTAGAGCCCAAGTAGCAGAGTGTACATGACCATGTCGACTCCACTACACGGACAATGGAGACCAACCATGATGGATGGCAGTCATTAATTGTAGATGTGCAGGTGGTCAGAATATCAAACCAAATAATTTGGATTTTGACTTCAACCGTAATTGTACCTTGTGTTTTATGTCTGTGTGCGGGTGTGTTCCTTTTTTTCTACAGAGGTGATGGTGAAGGTTCATGTTGTGGATCTGAAGACTGAGACCATCACTGCTCCAATCAGTGTCCGGGCATACCTGAACCAGACCATCACTGAATTCAAACAGCTAATTGCACAGGTGCTGCTCTTCTCTGCTCCTATATTCACATCTGTATCTTCTCTTCCTTTCTTAACTTTTTATCTTTGAGCATCAACACAAAAAATTGTGTCTGTTCTACAAAGCTTTTCTCTTTCGCCAGTGTGACAGGGCTAAGGTGTCAGTTTTTGTCAATACATAAGAATTTGTATTTCTTGCAGACTTGAGTCTTACATATGTGTTTCTTCCCAGGCAACAGGGCTATCTGCAGAAACGATGCGTGTGGTTCTGGAGCGCTGCTATAATGACCTCCGGCTCCTTTACGTTCCAAACAAAACACTGAAAGCAGAGGGTTTCTTCAGGAGTAACAAGGTCCAGACATTGTGTTTCTTTTACTTCTGACAGTATGCTCACAGTATTTACTACATTTCAGTGTTTCCATTGTGTGATGACAGTTTTATGTAAAAGAAAAATTTGGCACTCAGAAAATATATTTGAACCCTTCTCAACACTATGAAGTTTAATTTTTACCTGTTTTGTGTTTTCTTTTTTTGTTATTAGGTTTTTGTAGAGAGCTCTGAGTCAACAGATCATCAGGTCGCTTTCACTGAATCACTCTTGTGGAAACTGTTAGATCGTCACGGGAATACGATCCGACTTATGGTCTTGCTGCCTGAGCAGTCTCCTGGCACACTGGCCAACAGAACTCTTTGCCAAAAAGTAGGAGGTGACTCCGATGTGCCCTTTGAGGGGTCAAAGGGTAACAGGAAATCTGTGGAGGCCATCCTAGAAGAGAGCACAGAGAAGTTAAAGAATCTGTCTCTGCAGCAGCAGCAGGGCTCCAGCACCAGTGACAGCCAGAAAAGCTCTGATGCAAGCGACTTTGAACATATCGAATCCCCGACCCAAGAGGCTGACTCAAACTCTTCACTCTGTGTGGCCGCAGACAACAGAGAGTTGGAGAACCGGATCAGGGCAACAGCTGGGTGCAGCGGCGGTACCTCCTCTGACCCAGAGAACCACTTTGCTTGTGAGGAGCGCTCAGACTCTGAGGTAAACAATGACCGCAGCACCAGCTCAGTGGACAGCGACATCCTGAGCTCCAGCCACAGTAGTGACACACTGTGCAATGCAGACAGCGGTCCCATCCAGCTGGCAAATGGCTTGGACTCTCACAGCATCACCAGTAGCCGTCGCTCCAAAGCCCATGAGGGCAAAAAAGAGACCTGGGACACTGCTGAAGAAGACTCTGGAACAGACAGCGAGTATGACGACAATGGGAAGAGCAAGTCAGAAGCTCAGTACCTGTACTTCAGAGCAGAGCCTTGTTCCCAGGATGACTCCTCCTGGGATGCACAAAAATGTATGAACCTTATATTTATGATGCAGTCTTAAGTAATTATCATCTTTAAGTAAGAAACATAATGCTTTTTTATTGCAAACTGCCTCTTACAGTTAAAACTGAGCACTATTGACTAAATTGAGTAAAAATGAGTGAACAAACACAATAATCAGGTGTTATTCTTTCTTTAAAGAGGGATGTTAAAATGTTAAATTGTTGTTTCCTTTGATCTCCTTCAGGTTTAGTTGTTCATGTGGACAAGAGGATAACATTAGCAGCATTTAAGCAGAACTTGGAGCCCTATGTGGGTGTCACCTCGACGCAGTTTAAGGTGTTCCGGGTTTATGCAAACAACCAGGAGTTTGAGAGCGTAAGGCTCAATGAAACACTGTCATCGTTCTCTGATGATAACAAGGTCAGGATCAATTTTCAGGATTTATTTGTTTGATTTTTGTTTTAGACTTTAGAGTTACCCGATTCTTGATTTTAATAGACTCAACTTCATTACTTTTCATAGATAACTATTCGACTAGGAAGAGCACTGAAAAAGGGTGAATACAGAGTGAAAGTGTATCAACTACTGGTGAATGAACCAGAGGTAAGAACAGCTTTAATTTTCTGTTGCTATCATCTGTAATATTGGGATTAAAATGACCTGACTGTTTTGCTGAACATTTTGTTTCCTAGCCCTGCAAGTTCCTTGTGGACACGGTGTTTGCCAAGGGCATGACTGTCAGACAGTCGAAAGAGGAGCTGCTTCCTCAACTGAAAGAGCAGTGCAAGCTTGACCTCAGCATTGACAGGTGAGCTTACATGTTGATACAACGCACATTAGTCATTGCTCAAATATAAAAAGAGATACAAGATAAAATGTAGGTGTGTACAAAAAGACTTGTTTGTGTGTTCAGGGTCCGTCTCAGGAAAAAGACATGGAAGAATCCTGGCACAGTATTTCTGGATTACCATGTCTACGAGGAAGACATCAGCATCTCCTCCAACTGGGAAGTTTTCCTGGAAGTCCTTAATGGTAACGCTGGTTCTGCTGTACTAGATACAAAGGATATATTGTACTGTATTTATTTTTTTGGTACTTGAAATGTCTGCTAAAGCTGTAATGTTAAAAGTCATCTCCATCTCTTCACTTTGGCATCAACAAATTGAGTTCCAACATGAGAAAACAAACAAAAGTTAAAAATATCTGTTGCTCCCAGGGACTCAAAATAGTATCCTATTTCGTTTGGAAACCCATGACATGATGGCACAAATGTAAACTGATAAAAGTAGTACCAGAGTGCAGGGAAACATGTTTTCACTGATCTCATTCCCTGCAGAAAGGTTCAGAGGAAGTGCAGTCAGTTAAAGTGCAACCTGACCCCTTGTCTCTTTTCTGTTTCTCAGAACCAGAGAAGATGAAGTCCATGTCGCAGCTGGCTGTTCTGACCCGCAGATGGAGCCCTGCTACAATGAAGCTGGGGCCCTTCCAGGAAGTGATTCTGGAGAGCAGCAGTGTAGAAGAACTCAAGGAGAAGGTATGTCTGACTCCTGCTCAGTGTTTCTTACTCATGGTTTATACACAGTTTACTACAGTTCAGAAAGACAGTAGTTTGACATGAACCTGATCATGCACAGTCATCACCACTCAAATCAATGCCTTTACATTTAATTTTGGGACATTAACTTTATATTGAGGGGAAAAGATGGAAAATAATACATCTTGGCAGGTGGTCATGGTGATGCCACCTAAATTCCTATTGAGACTGTTTGTGACTCATTTCTTTATTCTGTTTGCAGCTTAGTGAGATCAGTGATATTCCTCTTGAAAACCTGGAGTTTGCAAAGGTATGTGAGATGCACTGCCTCACACAGAATACTTGTTTTCCTTATGTTGTTTTATTGTCATCATCTAAACCTTCCCTCTGTCTGCTGTGTGCAGGGTAGAGGAACATTTCCTTGCGACATCTCTGTGTTGGAGATCCATCAGGATTTGGACTGGAACCCTAAGGTGTCGACCTTAAACGTGTGGCCTCTGTACATCTGTGATGATGGAGCTGTTGTCTTTTATAGGTAAAAGAGCTCAAAACAAAGACTTCATATATGTTTCTCTCCCAACATTCTCTGAGTTTTGCCATATCAATGAAATTTAGGACTATAAATAGCTCCTCTTACTAGATTTACTAGTAACAACATAATGGTGTAAATTATCTGTATACAATATTGTAATGACAAATATTAAACAATAATGTATGTAAGATGTAAGAATGCAGATTTTCTTTAGGACAAGAGGTGTCCAACTTCTTTGAAATTAAAGCAAAGCAGAAATGTTATTACATAGTAAAACAATCCAGTTATTTTAGCAGCATAATTCATTTTCCCACTATGACCCCGCAAAAGATAGACGGTATAGAAAAAACACGGATGGACTATTTGTATTTTTTACTGATTTTACATTGTTTTGTTGTCAGATCTCTGACAGAATTGTGTCAATTTTAGAAAAAGCTGTCACCAAGTGAAAAATGTCCATTTAGAAATTAATATAAATTTGGAACATTTTCTGACCGAGTCTTTGGCGCTGTGATCTGTGTCTGTGCAGGGACAGCACAGAGGAACCTATGGAGCTGTCGGAGGATGAGCGCAATGAGCTGATGAAGAAGGAGAGCAGCCGTCTGCTCAAGACAGGACACCGCGTCAGCTACTCTCCACGCAAGGAGAAGGCCCTCAAGATCTACCTGGACGGAGGCCCTGCCAAGGACCCGGGGCAGGACTGAGTCACAGCGCGCCGCTCATGGTTGTTTGGATGGTCTGGCTGCTGCAGCAGAGCAGCCGGGCTACGGGGACTCGGCCCGAATGTCAGGCCCGATGATGACTTGAACATCAAGCAGCGTTGTGAGGCTGACGTGCTCTCACCCTCCACTCTGAGCCCCAGGACTCAGGCTCAGAAACCCTATTGTGCACTATAGTGTATTGTACTGTAAAGTTTAAAGGGAAGTACAAAAGCTATTCAATACAGAAAAAGAATCAAATACTGTATAGACAAATCAATCGAGCGTAAAGCTCCAGAGATGGATGCAGAGATGTTAGGACTGTGAAACTGGACTGGAAGGCATCCATCCTGTTTATTTAAGTCTCCCGTCTCCTTTCACACCAATCTTTGCTCCCTGTCACTGCGTGTTTCTCTTCCTGTTTTGGCACACATCTGTTGTCTGTATTAACCTTTAATTTAGAAAGTGAATTTCTTTGTTTTTGCACCATGTGAACTGGGTGTACATCTCTAGTGTCATCCGCATGTGTGTGTGTGTGGTGTTGTACTGAGGGTGAGGGAGCTCTCTCTGGGTTTTTGGGAGAGAGTGTGAGGTTGTTTTGGCGCTTCTACCTGCTGCTGCTTGATAGATTGACACAAGAAGGTGTAGAAAGCCCGCTGGACTTCTCAGTCCGCCTGGGCTACTCCTCTGAGGACTGAAGCTCAGCATCTCGGTCCCTCTGGGCTTCTGATGCTGCCACCAGCTATTCACTGTAGAAATGCCAATATCTGAAGAAATTCTTTTTTTTTTTTGTTGTTGTTGATGTTTATTTCTTTGAGATTTAAATCCTGTGTGAAAATAGTTTAAGATGATTTTAGAAATGTATTAAAATGCTTTTTTTCATAACTGCAGTTTTCTCTCACTGTAAATTAAAATGGCTTTTCAACTCACCTTCAATTTATGTTAAATTAATACGACAAATGCTGCTCACCTTTTTAAAGAGTAGATGTTAAAAAACGTGTTTATTTTTTAAAGCAATGCATGGCAGGTTCCAGGTGCTGAACAACAGTTCAGAGCTTATTCTTTACATTAACACACATACACATACCGAGGTATTGCTTGCATTGATAACATACCTTCCAGCCTGGATGTTGAAAAGGTATGTCAAGTTGCTGTACATTACACAAAACACATACAAGCATCATGAAGTATTGGAGACTGATGGCATTTTTTGCGACTGCAGAAGTGTGTAATGCAGGCTGGAGTAGACAACAGCGCTTTGATAAATCAAAATTTGCACTAAAATTGTAAATGCAAGCAGAACAAAAGGTGTGGCTGAACAGGTATTTGTTCTGATAATTGCTGGTTAAGTAACAGTAATTTGTTTTTCAATGAAATATTTAATTAAGATTCACAGAAAGAGGTTTAAGGAAAAATAAAATGGTGACTACTGGCCCTTTCAAGACAGTTTTTGGTACTTGAGAAAGAGTTCTACAGTCTACTGCAATCCAACAGCCCTGTAACAAATCGTATCTTTGTGAAGCTTATAATGACTACTTTAGGGACACAATGTTAGAGTTAAGTTGAATGAACAGCTGTCTAACACTGCGTCAACAAAAACTGATCAAACAGATTCTTCACAGTGCATTTGAATTGACCGCATTGGGTTTTACATGTGTACCTAATAAACTGGTTACTCAATTAAAGCTTCTAAAGCTGGGAAGTTCATCTTGGTTCACCGCTGCCCAACATTTCCAATGGACTATTCAGCTCAGAGGATCAGAACATGGTGCATTATTACAGTTTAAAAGTTCTGTACCTAACCTAACATGAAACCTTACCAATATCTTTTGTTTGTACCTAAATGCAACTGTAATATGAGAGTCATTGAATGCCAGTAGTCAACCATCACACAAATCAAACCGTCAATCATGATGGACATTGTTTTCTTTTGCCTGTCCAGTTGAAATGTTGAGGTCTTAGCATAAATGTACAGTACCTCTGTGGAACTAAACAACATGAGGATTTTGGCAGATATTGGTTTGCCAAAACATTTTCTAAAGTGACACAGGGGAGTAAAGGAAAGGAATAATAATTGTTAAGGACATTGAAGCAGCTAGAATTTTATTCATTTTTGAAACAAAAGATGATGAAAAGAAGCTTTCTAGGGGCCAACCGCTGAAGTCACTGTCACAGTAGCTATGAAAAGTTTACAGAACACCAGATATAGACAAAAAAAACCCAAAACATGTACATTTGTATATGATTAAGGACAATGAGCGGAGTAATTCTTCAAAACCCAAACAATGTTTATTGCCTGCTTCTGTGATACTGTTGTATTGGTCACACAGTACATAAAGCTTTCATTTTTGAGTGAGGCCTCAAACAGGGCGGCTCAGTCTCACTTAATATGGACAGATGCTCCTCAACATAGTATCAGCTGGTGACGATGTGATGAAGATGATATCTGAACACTGAAGCAAGTAATCTAGAAAGTAGTGTCTAGAGTCATATTCAGTGTGTTGCAGTTAATTTTAAAGTCTAGGATTAGCATTAGTTTAAGGTTAAAGTTACAATATTATATACAGATGCAGCAAATAGTCAAGAAACTCTTTGTAAATATAGTGTTTCTATTAGTGACTTTTATATCTACATTTTCAGAAACCTTTAAGGATTGTAAACCTCAGTTTTCAATCAGCAAATAAAATACATATATTTTCAGCCATATCTCATGCAGTATAGTTTTACCACCTTGGATTAAGTTGGCAAATAGAAAGTGCAATGAGTCAGAGGAGACACTCGTCTTATTGTTTGCAAGGCAATCTGAATCAAATCCAGCTTTGATTAGATTATGTAGTCTATCTCTGAGTATAGAGTGTCTGTCAGGTCCTCTTCACTTGAGTCCTCTCCTTTAAGGCACATGGACCCTCGCCTGTCAGACAGGAGAGTAACATTTTTGTGAGCAGAACAAAATAATACCAATGACAAAAACTGGCGAGTGACTTGCAATATCTTGGATTAATTTCAACAGAATCACTAAATTAACACCAAATACAGGATTTAAGACGTACTGTGCTGTTAAATGTACGTGTGTAAGGTACGGTGAGGTAAAAGATAAGGGCAAGTAGTCACTGTACTCACCCCAGGTGCTGGCAGTGGAGATCCCCCGCACAAGGACAGTGTTTTCTGGGTCGCTTGTCCTGGATGTCCCAGGATAACAGCTCCATCAGGTGGTTGGAGGCACCGAAGCAGCGTTCACGCTCAATGGGCTTTGCAGAACAGACGGGGAAGAGCAGGGCTAAACACACATAAACACACACACAGAAGATGACCCATCACAGCATTATTACTTTAAACTTGATGAGCAGATTTGGTGTGGCGTTGAACAAATGGAGAGCATCACTAAGCAGCATGTACTATACACACTGTCTACTCTACTGTACCTTTATGGAAAGCACAGCAGAGGTCTGGACTGCAGTCAGTCTGATACTGACAAGTGCTGCCCGCCTCTCCTTTTGTTGCATTTTGAGTGCACTGACCCCAAACACACAACTGTTCACCACAGCACTCATCATCCTTAGTACAGGGCTGAAACAACAGAAAAAAGTAAAAAATGACACACAATCAATTATAGTTACTATAGTCAAACATCATTCCATTAAAGTAAAGTAGCCACAAAATGTTTTAAAACACATTTCAGCAGATATCTTTCATCTGATGCAAATTTTATCTTAATAGTCTAAAAAATAATAGTCTAAAAATAAGCTCACAGCCTCAGTTTAACAACTCACAGGAGCATGAAGGAGCATTATGCATGAAGTCGTGCTGACGTTTTTTCAGTTAAATATAAATGAGATCAACGGGTCAACTGGTCTCTGATAACAGTGCAACAAACAAGTTCCTGATCCTGCACATCCTCTACAGATCATTAATATGGTGATTCAGTAAAGTGTCTTCTGGTTGTTTTAATGCAGAGTTTTTCAGTGCAGGGCACTTGACAAGACACAGACGTCGTCCTCTGTGTGTATTTATTATCCTGGTGCACTGTACCCTTGTTTGGCAGAATGCCAGTATCTATGCCTCTGAATTGCTTTTTACTCCGCCTCACTGAGACCAATTCTTCCGAAGAAGAGGCTACAGAATCAGCAGTAATAACTGAGTCATTCTTAAATAAAACAAATGGGTGAGTCTCTAAAGAACAGGCTCTCATTTCCGATATTATTTCTGTTCTAATTATCCCCCGAGACAGTAGAGGTAACGAAGAGCTCTTATTTAACCTTGACACATGCTGTTCTTTCATGTGAAGCTCATAGGACGGAGTGTTCATGAACAACACACTCCAGTTACACTTGTGGACACAGACTGCAATGCAGTCGAAATGAAACCCCAGCTGCCCGGAAGTGACTGGGTGTGTGTGTGTTTGAAGGACACAGACGTGAGAAATAGGGCATTTTAGAGAAAACTAACCAAAATAGTAAAAGGCTTTCCACATAACTTATGTTCACTTACAACATCGATTGGTTTGCAAGGTAGACACTTGGAGTTGTGTGTGTCATCTAGGCAGTACCTCCCCTTCCCACAGTCCTCGTTGGTAATGCATCCCTGAACAGGAAATAGAAGAAGGATTAGATTTCTGACTCCTCAAGTTCAGTCCTAAAATTCTCATGGCTCCAAGCAATCAGAGTTATTATGGCATACATTATTTCTGTAAAAATATTTCAAACAAGTGTCAATACATCAGACTTCAAAATCTCTGGTGACCTCATCTGACCCCCACATTATGCCAATATTCATATTTGATGTCAATTTTCTTAAACAAACACATGCAAACGTTTTATTATGGTCCTTAAATCAATATTTTTTAATGATTTTTTTTTTTTCCCCCCAAAGAATTCTGACCAAGATATGCCTGAACAGGACATTTAACAGTTTGAAAATAAACCTGCCATTGCTCCCTTGTGGACAAACGATGTAATGGCAACACTGTTTCTTAATCACCTCAAACATATCTGTGGCATGTCTCTACTGCAGTTTTCTATACTTATCTGCCGACATATTTACCGATACAATAGATCTCATAATATCTATAAGATAATAATATAAGACAAAAAATTCAGATGGATGCTTTATTGGTCAGGCTCAAACTAAAAGAAGAGAAACTTTGTATTTGATACACACAATTAACACTTTGCAATACTTTTAAGAGTCAAAACAACTGTGAGACCATTAACATGTGCTGTATTAGGACTTTGGTTGCTGTAACTCCAGGATCTAATTTAATCTTTTAGGTTAAACAGGCTTCTTTGAAGATGGGAGACATATTGTATATTTATAGAGAAACAGGCGTCTCCTCCACTTTCGTTTTTACCTTTTGTGAGTAGGTCTGCAGTTAAAACTAGGACAGATTCTTGTCCCAGAAAACAGCTGTTTACCTCTCCTGTCTTTCTACAATGTGGACATCATCATCACACTCTCATGTGTCCAAAAATAAAAATCCTCAGTGTAAAAATAGCTGGATGACAAGACATGAAAATTGCTCTCTATATTGTAAATTTGTGATCCTCATCCTCATCATTTTTTGATAAATGCACTCAACATATCAGCTGCGTATCATCATGTTTCATCATTTATTTTATGCAATACAGCAGAGAAATAATGACTAGAGCTGAATGAGGACATGAAATGCACCCGTACAGCTGTCTGAATTTGATTAATTTGCAGACATTATGCCAAGTCAGCAGCTGTGATGCTGCTTCCAGACATTATGCAATCTTGAGGCCTTTTCTTGTTGAGAAATTCAAATTATGAGCACTTCAAAGGAGTTCTGTTGAGAAAGAGGATGTTCCACTTGATTTCATACATATTTAAGACTGTTAATGAATGAACTTACATGATCAATATTGTTTCCCAGGTCACTGGACTGGACGGTTGTGGTAGCAATATCATTTGTCTCCTGTGTGAAGGTGAGACATGTGTTTTAAAGTCAAAAAGAGAAAGATACATTTCCCAGCATTTGTTTTACTTTTTATAAGCCTTACTTGGACTTCAGAGGCGTGGACAGATTCATTCACTTTGTCAGTAGGGTTGACACCGGCACTGTCGTTGTTCCTCTAAAAGGAGGAGAAAGATTATTAGACATTATTTCTGGTTTCAGGTACAGAAATGCATTGAGAGGTCACTCCCATATTCTCTCTCATCCCACTGGTGCATCAGCTTCTTATATTATTTTATATTTACCAAACATGAAAATATTTTTGCCTTTCAGCTGCAGTAGTGAAATAATGCTATGTCACGTTGAAGACCTACAGATGCCTGGCTTCCTACCTCAGTCTTGTGCTGCTTTTCCTCCGGGAGTTGCTCCACTTCCACAAACATGCGGTCCAGGTCTGTTTGTCCCTGGGCGGAATTATCCTCCAGGATGTGGCTGATCCCTGAGTCCACTATCTCTGGGAGGATGCCATTGCAGACTGCTGTGAGAGCCAAAACTAGCAAGGAGACTCGCAACATCGTCATGCTGCTACTGCTGCTGCTGCCGCTGCTGCACTATGAGGAGGGTGTGGCGGTGAATGATGCTGAGAAACCCAAACAGCGTCACACACACACACGCACACACACACACCACAGCTGATGCGCCTTCGTCACTGCGGGGTCATCACCTCACACATGTCAATCTCTCTAACACCTCAAACAAGTAAAAAAAACAAAAAACAAATAACTAATATTGGCTAGTTTTAGCAAAATTATAACATGAAAATACTCGTTTCTGAACATGGCTCTTACTAGGTGTTCGTTAAACTTCGTCAGAACGCCTCAAACATACTTCCGACCAAGTTTAACCGCCGTTCGAGATTAGTACGCGAGGTAAACTGCAGGTTACCATGGCAACTTTTGGTTAACTCGGAGACAAACGGCGCCGGTTAGCTCGTTAATAATGACTACTTACGCCAGTTGGCTCATTGTTAGCTCACTTACAATGAACTAGCTACACAACACATGGCAGACACAGTTTATTCTTTTCTATACATGACCATGGCGATATTAAACGTTCAAATAATCGAGCTGTACTTCCACCTTTAAAAAATTAATATCTAAATATTGTTGGAACTACTTTCTAACAAACAAATAGTCCCTACGAAAAAAACGCTGAAATTAGTTTCCGATTCGGGGTTAAGGGGAAAGTTAAGGGAAACATAAATATTGATATTTAGCGGTCGATTCTCTTAATCTCCGTTTTTGCACCACTTACACTTATGGAAAACGTGTTAGACATTGTAGCAAAAGCCCTAACGCTACTTAAACCCACTTTCAGCTTTGTGAAACCTTTATTCTATATGTGAAAACCAACAGGAAAAAGGGCGATTTCACAAATCTGAAACTGTGCTTTAAAGAGTATCCGGAGTCTCCTTAATTATTTAGTCCAGACTTTACATTATTGCCTTGACTTTCCCCTTGACTCCGAATCGGAAGCTAACTTCAGCGTCGTCTACGAGAAGAGTAGGTCACGAATGTTCTTTGGACCATTTATAGCAGTAATCTGGCTTCTCTAACTGAGCTTTTATCATTTATTAATGCTGTGAGCTCTACAAAAGAAATCCTTTTCACCTTTATTTTCTTGTTAGGTGGAAGCAGACATCTCAAACACTGATCTAAAAAACTAAACAAATGAAACTAAACCATTATCCTGGCCACGCTGCTTACTTTATGAAACATGTTTCATAATAGGGGTGACCCTTCAAACCAAAGCGTCTGTATGTAGTTTCACAGTCTGACTACAAGATGGCGTCGTTGCATTAATAGTAAATTCCTCCAGCTCACACGTGTCTGCGGTGGTTTTGTCCGTGTGCTGCGTGGACTGTAGTTTCTGCTGACACCTTGTAAAAGGTAGCATAATGTGTTGACGAAAGTGTTTCTCAGACTGGCGCCAGGAGGTCCCATGCAAAAAGAGGAATTTTAAACCTGTAAATCCAGTCCATTGTACCAGAATGACTGTCAATCCCAGTTTCCCTCTTGATAGCCTATGTGATTATTTGTGTATTTTGTAAGCTATACCTCTATTTATAATCTTGAAATTTTACTAAAGTTATGCCAGTGCCTTTACTTTCAAATCACCTTCTTGGGGTAAGTAGTCTACTTCATGGTGTGATTTAAAAGCTTTTCAGATGTGCAGTCCATTCAGATTCAACTGGATAAACTCTTCTGTTGTTTGTCATCTCCCTCATGGGGAAATCTTCCAGGATATCAGAAGGAGACAGGTGGTCTGTGTGTGAAGTGGTGAACTATGTCTTTGGCATGAGAGAGTGTCTGGGATACTCTGGATTAAACAGCAGCCACAGTAGCAGCGGCTTGGATGTGTGGGAGTTTGAGCACCGCCCTCAAAACACTGGACTCTGCTGCTGCTCAGAGAAACAGCAGCCTGTCAGGCGGGCTGAGGACCTACACACTTCACCCAACAAGAGTCCGGGACTGTTTGAACAAAAACACTGGAAGGAAGGAGAGTTTGACTCGGGCTTAGAGATATGAGGTAGGCTGGTTTTTGTTTTACAACTTGTGTTTTTTTGTGTTTCCTAATTTCCAAAGGTTGAGACACCTGACACAAGTAGACTACTGTTCACTTATTTGAAAAAAATAACCAAGTAGCCAGTTTTTCAAGGCTTCTAATATCACATGTTATATTACAGTTATGGCACAAGGACTGAAAAACTGGCTATCATGAAGCAGCCTGCTGCTGGGTCACTGAACTCACTATAAAGTAACGCTGTGGCTATTAGGAAGTTGGCAATGCTATCCTGCTGACATGTGGCTGTAGTTAAGGTGTCATCTTATTGTGAACTGAGTGATTGAGCGCTGCCTGACAGGAGTCAGACATCTGGACGTGTCTCCACTCCCTGACAATAAAAGGGTTACTCCTCTCGCCAACCAGCATTTTTGTTCTGCCGATGTATGCTTTAACGGCTCTGCGACACCTACATCACCTATAGTTTTAAACATAAATCACTGTTCAGTGCCTGGGTGGCTGCTTTTCAAACACGCCACTCCAAACAAATCTATTCAAAACTGGAATGACAACTTTTCTATTTGTTTAGAGACAGTAAAGAAGAGTAGAAACAAGTAATTAATCACCCCTCACCAAGGCTTTTTTTTGTTTAAAATCAGACTAAAAACAGCCCTGTTAGTATAAGTTAATGAATTCTGCACAGTGTTTTAATGCTTTTCAAGCTTATGCCACCTGCTCAGCAGCTTCCAGGCTGTAAATAGTGATCAGTCTGTTTTCGGGGTTGCAGTGACATAAACTGCAAACTAAAGAAAGGTGTGGTGTTGATAGGCTGTACTGTCAGCTTACTGAATGAAGCTCATTGAGTGAAAGACAACTGCTTGTTAATGTTTTCCAGCGTGACTGCAGGTTAATATCTCAGCTACTGCCACTGATCAAATACACCACTGAACCTTTGATGAACATGCTGATGAAAAAAGAAAAATAGATATTTTATGATTGACACGTGAGTTGAACTAGTCTATTTCTCCCCCGCTCTCTCCCACATTTCAACATATCACATGAGAGGTCTGGTATGATTCATAAGTCTTGCGAGATGATGCATGATTTATTCAGGAACATAGTTAAGGAGGCTCACTAGAGTCATACAAACAGTGTTAGTTCTCCTTCCCACTGCTCTATGAGCAATCATTTCCTGTGTGTTTTACGACTGTTGAAGATGTAGCGTACACACAGCTTCTCTATCCAAATGGGGGCTCAAACTTTATTACAAAGGGACTCTGTCAGTGAACATGCCAACATTTAAACACTGTCTCTTACATATAGTGTCTGGTCTCTGGCTCGGACACTGATAGTCCATGTGATTTATACTCTTAGAGATTAACAACCACTATGTGCATAAACATTCAGCAGCAACCACATTATTCTCCTCTTGTTGGAATTTCCCTCTTAGCAAGCCATTTTTTTGAGTCATTCATGAGCTTTGGTATAAAATTTGTGAAAAGGCACAGTAAACAGAGTATTGCTCAACAGGATACGTCACCTTTTTTATTAAACAGAGTCTTATTTTTCTGCCAAATGGCTGCAAGGCTTATGTTCTCATCATGTACAACGATTAAAGGTTTAACTCTTGATTCATGACCTCCTCCTTTCAACACATAGAGTTACCTTAGAGCAAAGAGAATATACAAACATTCGCTAGGATATATATAAGAGCTATAAGAAGAACTATACTTCACTGTAACACAAAGAGAAACTGGTGTAACAGCAGAACAAATCAGTCGACATTTACATACAAACTTCCACATTTTTCAAACAGTCTGTGGGCTGTTGCTAAAATGGCTGGAAAAAAAAACCTCTCACTATGAAATACTTGCAAACGTCTGCGCCTGCCTCTCGTTTTTAGTTTGTAATTACCGGCTTTACCGGAGTTTAACTTAACAACCATGTGTGGAGATAAAAACAACATTATAGAAAGCTGCACTGGTCCCTCCAATCATGCAGCCACACGAAGGCCCTTAAAATCATAAAGATCATTATGAAGAATCTAAAAATGATGTTAATTATGTCGTCTTTCATGTATGTTGAACGTAAGACACTAAAGCATTTCAGACCATCACTCCTGTCCTGTCAGTTGGAGTCTATATTTGGCATCACCTGTCAACACTGTCACAGCCTGTCCCAGCTCAGATTGACGCACTATTGACTGTAACATACACAAGATTACTCACCTGTAAGAAATGAGTGCTGTAATAACTGCGTCAGTCTTTAAACATATTAATTAGTATTATTAGTCATATTATTAGTCAATAGTTACATCTAGTTGCTTGCAGGTACAAATGTGTACAGCAATGCCATAAATGAATGAATGGTATCAGTTAATAAATCAGAAATAAAGATATGTGAGCATAAAACAATGTACTGTAAAAGTCTTTCACACAGCGCGATACAGTGACTGTAAGTGGAAGCTTGTGCTCATTATTTCCAGAGAGGTGTTGTAAACTTTCTCCTTCCTCTCTGAAATATGTTTCCTTCCTTGTTCCACACCATAAAAATGGACACATGTGTCCAGGGCATCACCCACACAAAAGAAGATAGGAACTCTCAGAAATAGGTGGGGCGTGTTGTTCACTGCAGTTTGCGAGTCTTTAATTGCACAAAAAGTGTGCTGCTGTATCAAAAAGCAAACAAATAATAACAATAAATAATGTAGCTATCAGTAGACAGTGAGTGACACTGTTTGATAAAGTTTTTATCTTATTGGTGAGACTCATTTTCCGTCACTTTCTGAAAAGCTTTTGCCACATTGATATGTGCTGTTTGCATATCACATGTAAACAGCACAGATAAACATGGAGCCACAGAAGGAAGCACAAGTGCGATTTCAAGCCGTGTTTCCCCATAAATTCCCCCCAGGACGTCCTTAACAGGTTTCCTCTGGCAGGGACAGGGCACACTGAAAATGCTCTCAAACACGTCTTAGTCATGCTTTAAAATCACTTGGATGGAATTTTACAGAGGCGGCTCTCCTCCGAGCTTTGATCTGGACAGGAAACCAGACTCTCCACAGGAAGAGTTTGGATGGGAGGCGTCAGAGGGAGCTCACGCACTTTCTTATGGTATTCAGACCTTTTTGAAATGTAAATAAGGCATCGTATCACTTTCTTTAAAACATTTGGTGTGGACAGTGTCCAAACAGTCCTTTTTAATATTTTGTTTCATGAGAAGTCTTTGTCTGTATTGCTACCAGGACCTGTTGCAGTTGAAACCAGGTGAACCCAGAGCTCTCGACTGTCATCAGGTTGAACTTTGTGCATTTTTCTTGCTCATTTGAGGTCGTCTTGTTTACAGGCTCCAGTCTTGCTTGTATCTTTACAGGTCATGTGCTGTTTTCTTCTGCAACATGATATTTGTCTATTCTTAGCTTGGCTTTACTGATTGTTGTCTTACTGCCTCTTTTATTTCTGCAAGGCGGTAATCCTGTCACCTGAACCTTCCTCTGTGATATGGATGAATGAAAGACGGCCACCGATCTTTGACCCTCAGTTGGTAGATAGTCTTTGCCTTGTTTACATTTGTCACATTGTATTTATTGGCTCAAAAAGGTAGATCTAAAATTGCACCATGTTAAAGTTTCACATGTTTTCTTTGACAATTTTCCTTTATTCTAGATCGTTAGATATATGGAAGCATTCTTTGCCGCAAACGGTGTCATGATATGAAATTCAGCTGATTCATGTGTTGAAATACACAAGGTGAAGAATGTGTTGTTCAAGCGAATTGTTTGTGTCAGTAGCAGGTCAGAAGTAACTCTGTGTTCAGCGTGTCCAGATAAATCATTATCCAAAGGAGCCATGTGGTGAACACACCTCGTGGGCCAGACGGGCCTGCAGACAGCAGCTCCGGCGCTTCACAAACCTTCTCCTGTTTGTGTAAATGAAAGGTTTTCTCCTCTGAAGTTGACTGACGTTGACTGACGTTTACCGCGCTCTGCCAGTGATTCTACCTTGCTCATGACAGATCTTCTTTTGTTTCTGGCACGGTTGTCTGAACACGCAGCCAGATTTCAGAGAGCTGAGATAACACTGTGGAGTTCTGGGGCCTGGTGAAGGGCAGAGCCCGCAGGCTGAAGTCCACATGAGTGCACTGTTTTCTGAGGCACGCTGCCTGCTTATCAGGCCCACAGAGGGTTCCTTCCTGGTTTTCTTCAGTCCAGTCTGTAATTACTGTTGCTGGCTGGCTGCGCTACAGTATGTGCATTTCCCAGCACTTCCAATGTTTTCCTTGTGTTGTCAGCTTCCTATTGTATTCTGATAGCCTGAAGATATGTGCTCTGCAGAAACAAATGAAGACATTGCGTCACTGGTTTGACACTTTGTTCAGTGTCTTTATAGTTCCTTTTGGTTTTCTAGTAGTGCTACGTGTCAGAGTTACACTGTTTTTTTTTTCTAGGACTGTCTGCTGCTTGTAGCTTTGGCAGATATCAATACTTTGAATGAGTTAACCAAATGATTATTATTATTATAAAGACTTAAGTGTTGGTTGGACAAAATAAGCAATTTCAAGATGGAAGATGTGATGATTTCATGATTTTCTGACATGTTATAAACCAAATGATTATTGATTAATCAATAAGATAATCTGCATATTAATTCATAATGAAAATAATAGATTTACTAGGTTGTTAATTGTTACACTATGTTGTAGAGACGTCTAATGTTTAACTAATGTTTGTGTGTTTAACGGGAAAATGTGAGAGGGCGTGTGTGTGTTTGTGTATGTGTGTGTCAAAGCCTGTATGTGCATGTTCAGATTTTTTTTTCTTTTGCACAACAGTCCAGGTGTAACAGGTACATTCTTAACATTCCCCCTCTATCATCTCGGAAAGCTTGCTATGTCTCTCAGGCACTCGGCAGTATTTTTATATATTTACACACACTCGATCCATCCTATGGATCTGTACGACACAAAGTACAGACACTTTCTCTTGGGATAGTGTGCCACCGCAGTAAAGTAATTACATGAAAAAATGGTAAAATGATACATGAAGTATCATGAGTTAGAAGTGCTTACTTTGTTAAATAATTCTAACAGACCACAGAAGTCACTGTATAATTTCCTACTGTTGATAGAAAAATTCATTACTGCCTGTCAGTTTCTCTCGATCAGATCGTTTTCTAAACTGACAGAAGACTTTAAACCTGCACACTATTAAACTGTGATCCTCTTAAGCGTTATATGGCTCGGCTGTGATGTATGGTGTGTGTCTGCATGTGTATTCTTTCCGCTTCGTCTGTCATTAGTTGTATTTTTACAGCCGTTCTGTGGCTTCGTTCTGTCTGCCCACAAGTGACTTTCCATTCTGTCAGACTGAGATGGTGAAGTCATGGGACTCTGTCTGAGACAATGTAGTTTGAGTGTCGAGCATTGCCTTGGCTATGAAGACAGTAAGTGGTACCTTTTCATTAGCCCTTGCAGACTCGTGCAACAGATGGTTCCAATAATTGTGCCTTTTTAAAAGTATTTTACTTGGACTGAAATGCAAAAGCATAAGTGCAGTCAACATGTCTTTATTTGAACTTTCCACAAAAGGCTCGAGAGATTACTGAGTACTGGCCAACATTTAGAATAAATTGAAATCAACATAAAGTTATTATTATTAGATGTTCTTGTGAAAAGACTTGTCAGCATAAGTTTTCTTTTTATCCTTTTTTGGTAGAAATGTCTTTCCCATTATCTTAAACAAAGTTATTGTAAACTCAGCTGTCAAATGACTTCACAGAGGCTTTATAGAAGATATTCTGTAGGCCCCAAACACTCCACATACCACATGGTAGAATACACAGCAATTTTCCCATCACAGTCTCCTGCCGTGCATGAAAGATTAAAGCACCTGCATCATATATCATGCCTGTTTCAGTCATCGCTTGTCACTCACAGACAATCAGAGAGTAAATTCCCCCCAAAAAACTATGGAGGTGGTCCTGTGACTAGCTGGCTGGTGGATCCAGTGAGAGGGTGAGTGTTGGTCTCATGCTGATGGAGCTCTTCTAGCCACGTGGCAAAGGAATGTGGACTCACTGAGTTTGAGGCTGAATGTCTGCTGTGAAAGGCCTCGGGGGTCTGCAGTATCAACCAATGGGACAAGAGCTTTATGAAGCTACATGGATACATAAGGCAGGCTGAGTCATCTGAGTGTGCAGTATTTCTATGGGATGGTTGGTTTTCCTTTCTCTGAAATGTAAAACAACAACAGAGTCAAAACAGGATGCAAACACACAGCCAAACAGGATCTGGTGCAAATGAATATGCTAATATTAGCCTGGAGACAAACACAGTTGCTTTGGGAACAACATTCAAAATCTCACCACATTCAAATCACCATTAATAACATGTTTGTGACCCAAGACTGGGTGGTTGTTGAATACAGGGACTAACTTTTGCATGAATGGCTTAAGCTCTCTATGAACAGTTTAATGGCACAGTCACGTTGCCACCTGAAGCCCCGGGGTGGGATGTGACAGTAATAATGGATTACTGTGGGGGGCTGTTAGAGTCCTGTACAGCTAGCTTGACCTTACCTCTGGCCCTGCCCATCCCGCTCCATGGGACATTAAAATATCAAAGGCAGACTTCTCCCAAAACTCACGGAAGCTGCGGTCTCCACCCATGTGAGCACACACATGCTTAATGCAGAAAATGTCCACATTTCGCTTTGATGTCGAGTTCTGGCACAGATTTCTTGGCATGATTTTCAAAATGCTTGATGGTTGATTTGGGGAAAGAGAAAACTACATTGTATTTAATTCTGTCAGTTCAGCTCTGCACTGACACAAACGTGCGCTATAGTAGCAGTGTCTCTTACACGCAGGCACATATGTAAGAATATTAAATGCACATACCTCAGAAGAAGAAGGTGGACTACTAAGCATGCATACCTAATCAAATCCAATCAATCTGCGCTAGTGTGGGGTTTTAGTTTCAAAGACTTTTCGTTCTACTGCTTCTAAAGCGTTGCTTTGTGTGGTTTGCAGCTGGGGTGAAAAATACCACAAGACAAATACTTTTCCTGTCTGCTCATCCACGGTCAGTGCTGCGCTCCAGGAATGAAAGGTGCTTGGTGGTTCTTTGGATAGCAGTAATAGGAAAACCACTTTTTTTACCCACGTTTAAGATGGTATATACATTAGAAATGTTATTTATATAGGATTGCAGCTTGTAGAAGTGTCAGCAACATTTTTGTGATTGATGAAAAAGTTAAAGTGCTTATTTTTCAAGGTTCAGTAGCTCAAGTTGAGGAGAGGTTTGCACTTGGCAGATACAGTATTTATACTATACTGTACTGGAGCCATTACATTACTCAATGCAATAAACACTGTATGTACTTCTATATGGAAGAATTTGAGGAAAAAAAATATGTTGCCTGTTACTCACCACTTACAAAAATATACAGCTGATCCCATTCATAAAATGTACCCAGTTTAAACAAAGCCATGACGTACTGTAGCCAACCGAATACTACAATATAATTTTCATTGTTAGTCCATGGATATCTCATGTTGAAGCTGAAACTGCTTTGTTCTGCATGAAGCCATCACTGAACCTCGAAGCTGTTCAGAATACTGGCTTCAATTTTAACCAACAAGTATTATGTTGAACCACAAACAACTCCTTTTATATGCTCACATGGTTGTGCCTCTATAAAGAAAAAGTAGTAAATATGCTCAACAGCTGTCTGACGTCATCACATTGGCTCATTTTCCTTTCTTTCTTGATTTTTCCTCTCCCTAGAATTTATCTCACAGTCTTGTCTCTACTTGGAATGTTATCGCGTCAGTGTGGATGTAAGCTTACTGTGTTTCTAAATGCTTGTTGATTTAGTGAGATATCGACTCTTACTGAGGAGTGGTACTGAGTGTCCTCTTGATAATTTGCTAATGTGAAGTAATTTAGTATGGTATGCTTCATAGAGCAGATAAAATGATAGCTGTGTTGTCAACTTAAATTACTTCTAATTTAATATTCTAATCGAATCTATTTAAATTGTTGAAATATAATGAAACAGAACTAATTTTAACAGCCTTATAATAGGATATGGAAAAACATCAGTCGCCCACAGCCATCTGTGAGGGATTCTTTGCCATGAGATGACATCAGACTCTATGTGTCTTGCCTCCTCAGACTGGGTATGACGGTGCGGGCCAAGCGGAGGGTGTAGCCACATCTGGCAGAGCGCTGAAGTAAGCAGGAGCTTCAACACACCAAACCGTCTACTGCAGTCGAGGAAAGATGGGAGAGACAGAGGAGGAGAAGGATAACGTGGGGAAGCTGTTTGAGAACTTTGTCCAGGCCTCGACCTGCAAGGGAACACTGCAGGCCTTCAACGTCTTGTGCAGAAAGTTGGACCTCGACCCTGCCGACAACAGCACCTTCTATAACAGTCTGAGGGCAAAGGTCACCACTTGGAAGGCCAAAGCACTATGGACTAAGCTAGATAAGAGGATGTGTCACAAGGAATACAAGAAAGGCCAGGCCTGTGTGGGCACCAAGGTAAGTTTAATGCTATCTTTGTACAGGAAGAAAAAGTTTACTGATCAGAAGCCAATAAAGATAAAGATGATGAATTTATAGAAGATATAGAATAAGATGTATGTCAATTGAAGCACCACAGAAGTATTTTTTACATATTTTGCCCATTAATTATAAATTATGTATGTTTTCCATGTACACTTTATTTGTTAGGTTATTGTGTGGTAATGTATCTGCTTTAAAAAGTCTCCTTGTTGGTGAATTGAAGGATCTTCTAGGATCTTCATCTGAGATTTTAGAGTTGACTGCCCAAAAGCAACCCTTTAAGTATACTTTCTTCTAGGTATGACAATAAAGCTTGTGAAAGTTTGACTTTGTGAGCAGCCACAATCAGATCTTGGCTGTCCTTGAATATACAGTATAAATTACACAGAGAGTTTTTCAAACTGTAGTAGAGTGCTGTACAACATTTGCTAACAAATGTTCTCTGTAATTAGTTACCTCTCAAGCAAGTTTAAGGTTCAGCAAAGTTGATTTTCATTATATACTGAAATGTAAACATGTTACATGCTGTGGAAAATAATCAACACTGATGTTAAGTTTATGTAATTTCTAGTTAGTAAGCTAAAACGTCCTTTAAAGCATGAAATGTGTAGGTATATCCTTAAAACGTCTAAAAATATCATGGGGTTGTGTTTATACAACATTAAGGTTGATGTTTTTTTGATTTAGGAAGTGCTCTTGTGACCTCACCTCATGCAGTTCCTTTTTTTTTTGTTGTTGTTTTAAACAGTCGGCAATTTGTCCCTTTTCAGGACCATTAAAGTAGACCGCAGAGTTCCGTAGCTAAGGCAGGCGATGTCACGGTCATCACTTTAACCTCTGCCTGCCCAGACACAGCCCATCAACCACAGTAACACTCACTCTTTCACTGCAACATCTCCCAACAGACAGGAGAGGAAATGAAAGAGATATACAATGCTTTGCACTGATTCAGTCACTCTCAGACGGGTGCTACGTTACGAAATAAAAACATCATGTCACATTAATTCATAGACAATACATCATATATAGATGTATCTTGTCATATAAACAATAAAAACTCTACACACTGTACAACAGACACAAAAACACATGTGCATTTCTTCATCTAACCTTGCAGCCAAATAACATAAAAACAACCAATCACATTCAGACAGCAAAGTGAACACAAAGAACAATTGAAGATATCCTTGCATTGAATTATGAACAGATACCTGCAATAGGACACATAAGTCACATTGGGGTGTGTATGTTGTGTTTAGTGTCGTGTATAAGCATTCAGGGGTGCGTGGCAGTAGGGGAGATGAGGGAAAGTAGGAAAACCTCGGGTTGTGTGATTACCTTTCAGGCCGCAGCTGCCCCCAGCTTAAAATAGTGTTTTTATTGTACAGAAAAACAGACAGCATCACTCAGCAACTATGATTATTTGGCCCCAGTTATACTGAGGGTTTGCTCTACTCTTAATAGGCTCTTCCTAAAAGGCTGGAGCCAGGCCCAGGTTGTTATTGAAGTGTGCTTTAAATGCTTCAGTGTGAGCTAAGTTTTACGGATTCTGTCTGATTTCAGCCACACCAAAGAAGGTAAACCTTTAGCAATAAGTGTGACTAAACTTCCTTGCCAAAGGTTTCAGGTCAGATTTCGTAATTCTGACAATCCACCAGGATGTGTCGTAAAATATAAAGTAGTACTGTGTACCAAAGTAGTAAACCAGATGTACAAATAGCGGATTGTGTGCATTATTGAAACACTAACTTATTGTGAATTTATGAGATTGCCTTTCTCTTCTGTCGCTTATTAATTTCCACACATGTGCAACATGAATGCAGCATTAAGCCTGTTCTAATCCCTCACAGGACAATCTGCTTTTACTAGATTACTTATTCCTCCTCTCCCGGAGTGACCCACAAGATGACGACTCATGTTTTATGGCAGCTCAGCTCTTTTAACAATGACAGATGTGATATCACTCAGCACTAAGACTTTACGTTCCCGCTGTAGCAGCAATCTTTAAAGGATGTGATGTCATCCCCGTTTTATGGCCTGACAGCTGGCTGTGGTGACCCTGACGTGTAGCCACAGTGCATTTCTTCATCATAAAGTTTTACTGTGTACAAAAAAATTAAAGCAAATTGATCTTTTAAAAAATGTACATGACACTGTGAGTCATTCTCAGTACACGTCATCATAGCTCTGTGATATAAGAAGTGCATTCAATACCTGTATATAGTCTCATTTAATATTTAGACTTATTTTCACTTATGTTGCTATGTTTGGATTGTTAACACCACAGCTCAACTTGTTAATGAACAGTTGTTGGCTGTTGTTTTGTACGATACATAATATTTAGTCCAAAAAACAAAGATTTTTAAGAGTGCTGGAGTATTTTTTTTACAGTTACTCTAATCTCAATGAAGGCCCAGATTCAGTTTGCTGTACACAATTGACACATAAGGTCTGATATTTTCACGTTGCTGTAGGTTGGAGACATATGTTGTGTTTTAGGTTTTGGATTATTGTTTGGCTTTTTCTAACACTGAAAACATTATGCTTTTGATGTTATCTGTGTGACTGAAAAAGCTTATTGTATTGACCGCCCTGCGTGCTGAGATGAAAAT
This sequence comes from Thunnus albacares, assembly GCF_914725855.1. NCBI lineage: Eukaryota > Metazoa > Chordata > Actinopteri > Scombriformes > Scombridae > Thunnus > Thunnus albacares. Next base: position 21,846,926 of record NC_058106.1, read on the forward strand.
GTGCACAGTGAACATATAATGTGATACTCTAACTGACTGTTGGGGTTCATTAATGAAGTTGGGGAAAAATGTTACCAGGACGAGGTGAAGCTGAGATGACCATGAGGTCACAGGTGGGACGCAGAGAGGAAGTGTGTGTGTGTCCTGAGTCAGCAGATGTGCAGCAAGCGCTCAGGAAAAGCGTCATATCTGGAAAAATATATCAGCAAATGGAAACAGGCTAAAACAAACAGCCTGTTACTGCTTGTAGCTGATAGACAGATGAAAACAGTTACATGAGTTTTGAAAAAAAACTTTTGCACATTGTGAGAGTACATCTGAATAAACTTTACTAGACACATACACTTACTGAAAGGCATCCTTTCATCTCTACAGTAACACACTTTACACCTTTATGATATACTTCTCACTGTTTGTTGAGAAAACAAGCCAGCAGGCAGACTTGTCCAGGCAGCGTTTCCACCACCTGTGTGTGCTTCACACCTGAAAATACCTCATCCTGATAACCTCAGGCTATGTATGATGAAACCTTGTGTTCCTCATCACCCACATCCCCCATGAAACCTCCCCCAGAGCTCAACCACATACTCAGAGAGAGAGAGAATACTGAAGGAATGACTAAAGCCCAATCGTCTTGTTTTTGTTGCTGGAACAGAGAGCCATTTAGGGTAGGATGTGGGACTTTAGTCTGCTGGCACTGGGTGCTCTGTAAATAGTTGTCAGTCTGATTGTCTCACAGAATGTCCCACACAACTGATATGGGTGGCACCTCTCGTCCTATCCTCACTTTGTGTTATCCTGTTGAATAACACACAGGATGGGAGGAAGTGAGTTCTGTTTGAATATGTGGCAAATACTGTCTGCATACTGTGGGAATTTGGATGTCAGGCACAGTAGCAGTTCTTTATGTTGTTGGAAGAATGGATGTAGAAAGAGTGTCTTGTTGGGGTAAATGAAAGAAAATTTTCAGCACTAATTTGGTGAGGCTATCGAGACAAGAAACTGTCCAGCTTGTTGAGCACAGCAGGGGAAACCTTCAGAAGTGGTCTGGTTCTGGATCAGATGTCAAAAGAATCAAGACACACACACACACACACACACACACACATACATGTCTCCTTCCCACACACAGTTCTTATAATGCCTCTCAATATGTTTAGAGAGAAAGAAGATAGAGTTTGCCAGAACATATGCGTCACTTCTTTCATCTATCATTCAAGAGGATGATGTCATGTTTGAGCCACAAATTCTCAGACAGACTCTGTAACCTCAATGAACTCACTTCATGCATTTTTTTAGGGGAGGTCAATTCATGAATAACACTTTTGATACGAAGAGGCTGTAATAAGTTGATTTAGAGCGATGGAAGGTGCTGGCAAACATTCCTCTCGCTTGAGACTTGTATAAATCTTTCATTTGTTTTACTAACAATACTCTTCCAGCACCCAGGCGGTCTGGAGAAGTCATCTTAACACTGTAATGATCCTCACAGTCAGTGTTTATCTCGTTGAAATGTCCTTGAGTGAGACTCTCAGCATCTAAATGCCCCAGTGGTGCAGTAAAGTGCTGATGATCTATGTATATGTTGTAATAAACAAATAGGATGAATAGGATGAAGAATGGGATGCAGGAAAAGTCTTAAGCCCTTTGTGATTAATACAAGGATGTGACTATGATGTAGTTCGCCTCTCTGTGCCTTGTGTTGGTAATTAGGTCAATTTGTCATTCTCTCTTATTTAGTGCCTCATCATTGGAGGAGGTCCCTGCGGCCTGCGGACAGCCATTGAGCTCGCTTTGATGGGTGCCAAAGTGGTGGTGATTGAGAAGAGAGACTCCTTCTCCAGGAACAACGTGCTGCACCTTTGGCCCTACACCATCCATGACCTGCGGGGCCTTGGAGCCAAAAAGTTCTACGGCAAATTCTGTGCCGGGGCCATAGACCACATCAGTGAGTGTCTGGAAGTAAAATCAATCACAGTGCAAAATGATTTACAATTTCCAGCAACAGACTTGCTTCCTCTTCATTCATTCATTTGTGGTTACTGTTTTAATATCTCTGAACTTTGATCTTTCACTAAAATTTTACATCTTCCCTGTAAATGGCTCCAAATGTTTTCCATATTGTACAAAATGTGTTTTATCCCTTTTTGTCAGGCCTTCATTTTGAATGAAGATTGAATGAATGGACATCATTTATACACATTTTTCTGTACTATATTTTTTTCAATAGGATCAGAAATGGACCTGGTTTCGATTTTTAAAAAGATATTTTTAAAAGGAAAAAGAAAATCCCTTTATTTAAATCGTACATCAGAATGAGAGCCAAAACAAGACATAATGACAGAATTACATGAATTCAAATTACTCTTTATTTAACATCATTCAAGCATTGATTCCATTTATTTTTCCATCTCCCCAACATAATATCAAGAAAAAAAGCCTGTGTTGCGCTCTCCCCAAACAGAGTAATGGAACTTGGGTCTTGCTCTCACAGAGTGTCAAGACAACATAACACAAAACACAAAGTCTGGCAGCCTTTTTCACATGTATACAAACACTAATGCGTGTGTCCAACAGGCATTCAGCAGCTGCAACTCATCCTTCTGAAGGTTGCCCTCATCGTTGCAGTTGAGTTTCATATCAATGTGGAGTTTGTCAAACTGCTGGAGCCTCCAGAGGACCAGGAAAATGAAGGTAACCATCCACACGTTCACCTCAGTTATGTGTCCAAACAACACATCAACAGAGCTCTTATATTCACCCACTGACTGTTGTTTTATGACCTGCAAGCTTTGGGGAGATGTAGAAATACAAGCAGCTGGAGACTATAGAGCGTTAAAAAGGATGATGTTTAATAACGTGTAAAGCATGATATAGACATTGGGCTGAATCTGTCAGTTTGTTAGACATTTTTAATGTGGATCTGTATTTACCCTCCCACTCTGTAATCCTGTGCTCTATCAAGGCTAGTCAGGCACCAGGGGACTTTTCATCCTGCTGTATTTAGTTTCCTTGACAGCCAACCAATAAACATGAAGCAAACATTGGCTCCGACATAGTTTTTCATTATATTTAGATGAGGTTAGCAGAGGTCAAGAATATTGCCTGATATAATATGAAGATGTAGCGGTGTTATCTTTCACTCTCATCTGATGATGTTTTCCTGACCTGCAGCACTTCAAGCCCCTCTAGATTACATTCAAGAGCAACATTTACTGCATGGCAATAAAATCAAAATGCTAATGTTTCTCCGCATGCATCCTGTGCCACTCGACCCTCTCCTCCCACATTTGACTTTTAACTCTTAGGAAAAAAATAACTTGCACTCTGTTGTCAGGTGTTTTCTCTTCAGCTGCAATATCAATACACAGATAACAACAAGAGCCTTGCCTAAAATTAGACGCAGACTTAACCCTCCCATTCTGCTGTGACGGACTTAGCGGTGCCCTTAGCATCATGGAATGAATTTTCCACATGGTGTTATTTCACAACAAAATGCCAAGCTGTTGCTGTGTTGGTCTCACAGCACTGCAGAACCCAACACTGTATGTTTAAAATAACTAAGATTGAATCTGAAACAATATTTCAGGCTTTAATTATATGTTTTATGTTAGTTGGACAATGTTCCACATTTATGCAGATATGGACTATCTCTGTGTTACATGAACATACCAAGTGTCAACACCATTGCCTTTGCTTGCTCTTTATTTAGCATCCCTCTTTGAAATATGGCATGAAAAGCCGTATTTTTCCTGTCATTGAAATCATAGAAAGGGCGGTCTTACTGGTAAAAGCAACAAAACAACAAAGTACATGTGCCGTCTCTATCCTCACAAATTAAGCATAGCAGGTGGAAAAGAAAAGAAAGATGTTTTGAATATTTCTATTAATTATATTAGGTTTTTTTTCCCCTAATTATATTATGTTTTTTTTCTCCCTCTCCCTCTTTCTTTGTCTCCCTCTCTCAGGGCTTGGGTGGAGGGCGGCAATCCGACCTGCTGATCACCCCGTGGCTAACTTTGAGTTTGATGTTGTGGTGGGGGCTGACGGACGCAGGAATACTCTGGAAGGTGAGAAGCCAGCAGCAGACAAAAAAGGGATTAACAGTATAGTTGCCCCAAGGATTTACTTTACGATGAAGCATGGTATAATGTTACTCACATATGATGAAAGAAAGACAATCTGTGACCCAAATGTATATTTTCCCACCATCAACATTCAATGTTAGTAGATACCAAATAAATAAAATTAATTGAAATTATTAATATTTTTTGATGCTATTAAAGGTTTATTTACTTCGCTGATGTTTTAAAACACATGCCTATCAGTTACAATCAGTTAAGACACTGAACATATCTATAATTTATAAGACTTTCAGGTTCCGTTGGCCTCTACTTGTTATTATTGTGCATCTCTTTGAAAATGCTGCATGTAGCATCTTGTATAATTAAGTTGAACACATAACTTGAGTGTCTGTCACATACAAGCAGCATGTTTAATGGACACTTTCTCTTTCTGAAGTTGTTCTACCGTCCAGTTCATGGCATCATGTGGAACACAGAGTCATGTTTAAGGGCTTAAGTCAGATAAACTCCAGCACACCTTCAACTTATCGAGCAGCCACTGAAGACAACTCACAGGATTGTTTCTGGACTCTGACTTTGAATAGCTGGTGCTGCTGTGAAGCTAAAAATGAAACCCACCTTTTGTAAACGTATATATATCTTTGTGAAGCCATTGATCTCTCCCAATGGGAGAGATCACACATGAAACCACCAAAGCACTGCATATAAATAGAGCAGAGCTGGGGACTGGACTCGCTCCATCTCTCTGTCTCACTGTTTCGGCCTCTCTCTTGAAAATGCTGTCATCTAACAACCAATTCACATCAGATGCTTATTCCTAAAAAGGGAATTTTTAGGCAGGTCAAGACGTTTAGCTCATTCTTCAATTATGAAGTAGCCCGGGGGAAATGATTTTCCCCTGCGGTCAGTCTGCTCTTGAGTTACTTGTTGGGCTAGCTATGGCTATACAGAGTTAAATACAATCAGATCTGCACTCTACTGATTGTTGTTGCAGTGATAGAGGGGAGCAAAGGCTTCAATGAATTTTAACCGTCAAGCTGGAGAAGTTTTGACACAAGTTCAGACGCTTCCTTTTGCCTCCATAAAATATTGTCACTGTCTCATACATCATTTTGTAGTAAGTAAGACTGAAAACATGAATTAATCTGTTTTCTTTTCCTTCCTTTTTAGTTAGTCCTTTATTTGCTAAAAAGTTGACATGTACAAAAATGTAAAAGTCACTAAATTATGCCTCAACTTCAGTCCATTTGATGTCTCCTTGCGGCCAAGTTTTGGTTGGAACATAGAAAGTTAACATTGAATTATTTTTGTGTCCCTGTTTTTTGTTTTGAAATACCCGAAATAGAAAGTCATCAAAGTTTCAAAGGATTCATTGAAATGGAGCCCTTGAACATATTAATGAAATTTAATTTCTATTTTTGAAGTATTTTTGAACTCTTTGAACTATTTTGAAGTACAAGTGGGTGTTTGCTGCTACACTTGCAGTTCTGAAGGTTAATTAATCAGAAGTCATTTAAATTTAATCATAGCATACAATCTCTGGTGCTTCTTACAATCCATTGCTTTTGTTCCTTTGTCTATATAAAGGCTCACCTTGGTGAGCTGCCTCTTATCCAAGAATAACTGCCTTATAATTATGGTTTAAGGCTACATTTGCTTTGGTTTTCACAGACAAGCCAATAGGACCAGGTTGTTTGGGAGGATCTATATCTCTTCTGTTTTTTATGTTTCTGTATTTCATTCTCTCTCTCCTTGTGTATCCCTGTCTGGCAGGTTTCAAAAGGAAGGAGTTCAGGGGTAAACTGGCGATCGCCATCACAGCCAACTTCATCAACAGGAACACCACTGCCGAGGCCAAGGTGGAGGAGATCAGCGGAGTAGCCTTCATCTTCAACCAGAAGTTCTTCCTTGACCTCAAAGAGGAGACAGGTGAGAGAGAAGCACAATCAAACTGCCTCATTATGTCGATAGCTGGCTTGAACATGAATGTACAGGGGCATCTCAAACAGTGTGCTCAGAACAGAAGAAATATTTGCTCAGAAATGTTTCTGATTCTGCTCACCAGAAGGTTGTGTTTTTGTTTGTTTTGTTTGCTCTGGTTGTAATCATTGACCAGTAATGTAATGATTTGCTCAACCTCCTACAGTAAAGAATGAGATGCTAACACTGTTGATAGATACTCCATTGGTGCCTTTTTAAAAATGTAGTCATTGAGAAACTGTGCCATTTCTTGCAGGTATCGATTTGGAGAACATTGTGTACTACAGGGACAACACGCATTACTTTGTGATGACGGCCAAGAAACAGAGCCTGCTGGACAAGGGAGTTGTCATTAATGTAAGTAGATAGATGTGTCCTTTTCTCACACTATCACACTTTTATTTTACTTATTTGTGCACTATAAATAAATTAAACTCATTTTTAAAAAATGTGTTTGTAACAGCTTATTTTTACTGTATTCCAGTTTATCAAAATAACATGGATTCAATATCATGGACAATGACAAATATAATGTGATCAAACAGCCCTGCAACAGATAGCAACTCTGCAGAGTTCCTATTTTTGTTGTGACTATGTCAGTGAGGTGTGGTCATTTCTTAGGCTGTATTTTGTGCTGCATTTGCATTATATTTGATTAGGTGTTGATGGCATTCTGGCTGGGAGATAAAATAGCGTGGCAGTCTGTAATTGCATTAGTATAGATAGTGTGCAAGCCTTATAACCAGACTAAACTGCCATTTCGTTTCACTTCATTACTCTGTTTGAACCACTGAAAAAGTCAGAGACGTGGGAATTGCTTTAGAGGTCTAAAACCAGGCTATTTTTATACACTTCAGGATATCATGTCCACAATCTGTACCCGTCATATTTATTTTCCTACGCCTTTAAATACAGTAGGGCTTTTATTTCACTTTTCTCTGCAGCATTTCTAAAAAAAAAACCCTCATGTTATGAGAGCAGAACATAGGTGCATTTCTTTGTCTCTTTGAAATGCTAAGCTAAGCTCAGACTGTTTGAACTCTGCCTGACTGTCATGCTTTTGTTCAACAGGATTACGTAGACACCCAGATGCTGCTGAGCAGTGAAAACGTCAACCAGGAAGCTCTTCTGTGCTACGCCCGAGAGGCTGCTGACTTTGGCACCAACTACCAACTTCCCACGCTGGATTTTGCCATGAACCACTGCGGGCAGCCAGATGTAGCGATGTTTGACTTCACTAGCATGCATGCCTCAGAAAACGCTGCTCTGGCCAGGGAGAGATTTGGACACCAACTGCTGGTTGCACTGGTTGGCGACAGTCTGCTAGAGGTAAGAAGGAGCAAGCTGTGCCATGTCATGTTACGATAGCCCGGGTCAGGTGAGTACTGGGAGCTAGAAAGTAGGCAGGGTGTTCAGGAGCTGGACTGCCTGGGGAAAGAGACTGTTACACAATCCGGCACTTGTGGCTCGGATGCTCCAGTTTCTCATGCCAGATGCTGGAAGAGGACGGAAGAGGTTCTTTGTAATTTGGGCAAATATTGTTCCATTGTTATTTTTGCACCAGTTTGTGAGCTGCTCCACCTCTGCAAACTCTGTATGACCTTGATGATGCTGCTAACAGTCAGTGAGGCAGTTTATTGTTTCAGCAATTTATTCTGCACAGCTGCAAAGATAATTATTAGAACTGTTTGTTAAATGTGCAAATTCCAGTAGTCAGGACTTCGATATGTGAGCTTCCGAAGCAACACATTACAAGTAGCAGAGCACCAAAATTACAGATCATGTTGCAGAAAAGGTCTGTAGTAAGTGACCTAAAACTTTTAAATACCAAGCTGGCCTGAGTGCTGCTAATTAGCATTCAACCTAATCACAAATGTTGATGTTGTTTCATTTATTTCTTTTATTTGGATCCCCATTGGCTTCACCAAAACATAGACTATGTTCTGTCTCCCTCCTGCACACTGAACCACACATCCATATGTTTGCTCTGTGTTCCTGTGCAGCCCTTCTGGCCCATGGGGACAGGTTGTGCTAGAGGCTTCCTGGCTGCCTTTGACACAGCCTGGATGGTAAAGAGCTGGGCTCAGGGTCGGAGCATTCTGGAGGTGCTGGCAGAAAGGTACACACACAAACACACACATACACAACATTTGAGATAAACATGTCTGTGTGTTCCTATTCAAAGATGAAGTATTCACTTCAGTCAATGTCTTTGGATGTTGTTTGTTTGGTCCAAATTTACTCTCATAGTTTGAATATGCAATGGAAGCTAATCTCTGCTATGTTGAAGCAAAATTGACTGACGGTTTGTATCTTTTCTTATTTTATATGTATTTATGTGTATACAGGGAAAGCATTTACAGACTACTTCCTCAGACAACACCTGAAAACATTGCCAAAAACTTTGATCAGTACACCATAGACCCTGGGACACGATACCCCAACCTCAACTCCTCCTGTCTTAGGCCGCACCAGGTGAGAAAGAGTACTCACTTTGCTTTGGAACAATATCCGATTCTTACTTTGTGGACAACCTAAACTGTTACAATGTATTCATTTTAAAATGATCTCTTGTCTCCATTGGTATTATTGTTTCTTTTCTTCTTGTTCCAGGTGCGTCACTTGTACATCAGTGGAGAGCTGAATTCCTGCTCTCTGGAGCGTGCTGCTACCATACGCAGGCCTGTCAATCTCTACAGACGAGGTAAGTGTAACAGGAACTGACAGATGCCGGTGTGTCTGTGTCTGTATTGTTTTCATGAGTGAATCTGCATTTCAAAACGTGACTGCTGCTGACTCATATCTAGATTATTTCAGGCAGTGATCCGACTGATAGGAGCTGCTCTTTTCTGTTACTTTGAAAGGATCCTCATATAAGCAAAACCCGTAGCTGTTCCTTCATTTCCTTTTTCTTACTTGTAACATAAGTGACACGGAGCCAGAATTAACCACCATTTAGGGAATAAGTCACAATCTGAGGGTTGTTTTTACATGTAGGTTCTCTGGGAGGAGGAAGCTTTGATATGAGAGCTGGTAGGTTGTGGAGGGAACAGTCGAACACATTTATCTTGCCTTCCAAATTTAACATTACTTTATGCTCCTGTGTTAAAAATAAGCCTCAATTGAAGTCAAGAAAACAATCACTAGATCACTCTGAAATGTCTATGCAAGTATAGATATAGATACTTATTTTTAACAACATGTGCTCACAGTGCTGCAGAAAAGGGAACCGATATTTCAGAAGCTCTAAATGCTGAACTGAGCTGCACGATAAACAGAAGTAAACAGAGTACCTCAACACCCGGTCCCACCATTTCTCTCATGACCTTATTTACTGTCTCTTTGTGGTTTGGCCCATGCTTGTGTGACATCATATCCTTTATCAGCCTAAACTTCCTGACGCAGCCTGCATTCCTGTGGATTTACATGTTTGATTGTGAAATCTGACTTGCCTTGTCTCATTTGTAGAGTCTGAGATCAGACCAGCGAGGCTTCTTACCTGGTGCCAGAAGCAGACGGAGGGCTACAGGAATGTGACGATCACAGACCTGACATCTTCCTGGCAAAGTGGCATCGCCCTATGTGCCCTCATCCACAAGTTCAAACCGCAGCTGATGTACGTAACATACGATAATACAGATAAAACCAGTATCCAGTGCTGCATCAGTCCATCTACTGTAAAACCAGTAGGGCTGGGTATCGTAGTCCATGCATTTAAGGTATTGACCAAAATAACCCACTACCAAGTACTTCTCCAGTCAAACGATACCTACATTTGATCCTTTTTATACCCAGATCTAGAAAAAAAAGACTATTGTTATGGTTTTGCTCGCAGCCAATCACCGCACGCATTCTTCAATATAATGCAATGTGTGATTGACCCACTACTGCAGCAGCTACAACCCATACAGTCTGTGGTAATAATACTTCACTTTACAATTTTGTACAGATATTAAATCAATATTTCAATAATTTGAACACTTTCAATATGTATTTCTGTAAAAATCATTCGGATGGGGGGCAGTGGTGGCATTTTACGCTACTGAATGCTTCCATTCACATGATGATCATCGAATGAAATAGGAAAAAAAAAGGCATTGAATGAAGTACTCTACTGGTATCCATATCACTTTAAGGGTACTGGTATTGGTACTGGTATCATAGTTTTTTAAACGATACCCAAGCCTAAAAACCAGTGTCAGTAACATCTTCCTATCTTTCTATAATATTCTGTGCATACATGTTTTCACATAAGTGTTCTTGTTTTTTGTTCTCTTTAACGGCTGGTTGTGAGGAAATTCATCTGTTATGGGTGTGTTACATATGCTTGGCATGACAGCAGCTCTTTGATCTATGTGTTTTTTCTGCTGCGCTCTCTACCTCCTCGTAACTTATCTCTGATAGATGTGAAAAAGACTTCATAGTAGCTGTTCTGTACGTAACGCTAGTATAGTGTGTACACACAAGTGTTTTCTGAGTGCAGCTGGGGAGACTCACAGATTTTATCAAAAGGGCATTTTCATCTTCTCTGAAACAAAAACTGGTTGTTCCAGTATAATCAATGTTGACCTGAAGGGATAATATTTCTTCTAAAACATATTTTTATTGACTAATATGTAACTCCAAAGAACAGTTCTTTCTGCCTTGTAATACTGGACTCAGAGAGAAAAACAACTCATGTACCAAAGGACTCGCTGTGCTTTGCTACCCGCTATGAGGACACAATCCTTCCTGAAAAACAGACCTTAGTTTCCATCCTGTAGGGTTAGACTGCCTTGCACAGCATGGAATTAGTCAGTGCAACTGTAGATTAGTGCATTTACAAATCTAATTATATCCTCTCACACTTTAATTATTGCCTTCATACCTTTCCACATGCCACTACAATTTCATGTGGTCCCTGCAAGTTTCCAGGAACCACTGGCATTTTTCCCCTTCCCTCCTCCATATGCATGCCTGTCAGCAGAGCAGTCGGCAGCGAAGTGAGCAGGTCCGTAGAAAAGAAAGAAAAAGAAGAAAAAGTGAGCCTCAGCGCTTACAGAATAACAGCAGAGTTTGTGTGTGTTGCTGCTAGGTTACTGCTCTTCTTTACGTTATTTCTGATGGCGTCTGCACACTGTCAGCTTAGATATAGATGTCAGAGCTGCTTTATTTTTCTCCTGCAATACGAGAAACAAGTTCTTCAGCTGACCTGAGAATTGATTGAGTAAGATAAGTCTATGTGTAAAGTCATACCATTCTGCAGACGTTGACTGTTTTCATATCAGTGTGCATATTACGTTACACTCTGCTTACTGTCAGTCATCTGATACCTACATGTACAAAAGGAAGGAACTGTCAGGAGATAATCCCTTTAACAAATCTCAGTTACAAACCTCACTGTCACATTCCTGCCTCGTTAGTCAGGGTATGTTTGATAACCATTAGAGCAGCGCAGGTATGACACTTGACACATTGTTGTAGAGCTAAAAACAAATCCCAGGATGAACTGTGATAACTCAGGATAGGTCAGAATGAAACTAAAACCCTTATATTCGCTGACACAGTAACTATATATTTTTTCCAAGTGTTTTGTCATATATGTAGCCTGAATCTCATTAAAGCCGCTCATTTTTCTCCATCAGAGATTTCGATTCATTAAATGAGGAAGACCAGGCTGCAAACCTGCAGCTGGCTTTTGACATCAGTGAGCGGGAATTTGGGATCCGTCCATTCTCGTCTGGGAAGGAGCTGAGTGCCTGTGAGGAGCTGGACAAGACCAGGATGATCACCTACCTGTCCAAATTCTATGAGCTGTTCCGTGGCACACCGTTACCTGCATCAGGTACTCTACTCTACTCTACTCTACTCTAATCTACTCTACTCTACTCTACTCTACACTACTCCACTCTACTCTACTCTACTCTACTCTACTCTACTCTACTCTACTCTACTCTACTCTACACTACTCCACTCTACACTACTCCACTCCACTCTACTCTACACTACTCTACTCTACTCTACTCTACTCTACTCTACACTACACTACTCTACTCTACTCTACTCCACTCCACTCCACTCCACTCCACTCCACTCCACTCCACTCCACTCTACTCTACTCTACTCTACTCTACTCTACTCTACTCTACTCTACTCTACTCTACACTACTCCACTCTACACTACTCTACTCCACTCTACTCTACTCTACTCTACTCTACTCTACTCTACACTACTCTACACTACTCTACTCCACTCCACTCCACTCTACTCTACTCTACTCTACTCTACACTACACTACTCTACTCTACTCTACTCTACTCTACTCTACTGTACTCTACACTACTCTACTCTACTCTACTCTACTCTACTCTACACTACTCTACTCTTCTCTACTCTACACTACTCTACTCTACTCTACTGTACTCTACACTACTCTACTCTACTCTACTCTACTCTATTCTACTCTACTCTACTCTACTCTACTCTACTCTACTCTACTCTACACTACTCTACTCTACTCTACTCTAATCTACTCTAATCTACTTAAACCTTCTTGACTATACTCTATTCTATTCTACACTATATGTTATGCTACTCTACTCAACTGTAATCAACCCCTCTTGACTCTACTCTAATTACTCTATTGTACACAACACTACTTGATTGTATCCTGCTCTACTCTGTTCTGTGTTACTCTACTTTATGCTAGTCTACACTACTTAACTTTACTGTATTCTACTTAACTTTACCCTACTATACTGTACTGCACTCTATACTACTTGACTGTACTATTGTCTACTCAACTCAACTCTGTTCGACTCGACTGTACTTGACACCACCTAACTCAACTCGACTCTACGCGATGCTGCTCTACTTCACCCAATCCTACTCTACTATACACTACACTACACTACTGTACTGTACTGTATTCTACTCTAATTTACTGTACACAACTCGACTTGACTCTACTTTGTTTCATTAGTTAAAGACACTAAAGCCTATTGTGGTTCTTCTTTGTGTCTGGTCCCAGTCTTCTTTTTATGTATTCTACAACTAAAATATGACCAAAAAACAAAACAAAATTCCAGTGCAACAGAAGGTATTCAGTTTCCTTTGGTTTCCTGTAAAAGCTGTTTGTGCGTGTGTGTGTGCATGTGTGTGTGTGTGTGTGTGTGTGTGTGTGTGTGTGTGTGTGTGTGTGTGTGTGTGTGTGTGTGTGTGTGTGTGTGTCGTGCAGTCCGTTAGTCAAGTATAGTGGAATGACAGGAATGTGTATTTGTACCAGAGCTGTGGACTGTAGTGGACTGAGATTCTTGACAACATGAAGACAGCTACCCGTCTGCACAGCAGGGCTATTTTCATAATTTAACTTCAGCCGACTATTTAGCATCTTCTGACGTGCAGCTGAGCTTTATTCTTTAGTGGAACATTTCTCTACATAGATGCAATAACCAGACCACTCATATAAATTTCCTAATCTATATGGACATTATGAGTTTATATTATTTGACATTTATGGCTTTGTGATGTGGAAAATATGAAAACTCTAATTCAGTCACTTGTTGTGCTGCAGATTCCAGAGGAGTGGATGAAAACAATGAAGATTATCCATCTAAAGAAGTCAGGAGTAATAATAATGTGCTCAATCTTGCTCTGCCCAGGAAACGAGTACCAAAGGTAACGTACACTGCACCATTTAAATCTGATGTACTGAGGTTTACTGTCTCTGTCTTCCATTATCTTTATTTACTGATTAAGGTTGATTTATTTTATACACATTCCGTTTGTAATTCAGTTTTAAATGGAAATATATTGGAAGATTATATGAGATTTTCCTCCAAGCAGTTTATGGCTGATTTGAAGCTTCTTTTGACTATTGGATTCTCTTATGCTCTACATTCAGGATGAGAAGAAGTCGGATGGTACAGACCCCATTTACAAAAGGAGGCGAAAATTCAGTTATTTGGAGGAGGTTTGTTAATAAGCTGCTTTAAATTTCAAGCTTAATTACTATGAGGAGTTGTTGATATATTATCTGTTGTCTGTCTCTCTCCTCTGTGTCTAGGCCACCAATCTGTCCAGTAACGGCTCCTCAGTGCGAGAAGGACAGGAGCCAAAGGAAAACAAAGTGCGCTCCATGGCTACTCAGTTGCTGGCCAAGTTTGAGAGTACACCTAGTTACACCGTACGGAAACAGGTACAAAAAAACATAACAATGGATTTTATGTAGTTTCCTTTTATTCTGTTCTAGTATAATTATAGTTTCCACTGTAAGAATGTCAGTAAGTATACAGTGCGTGTATGTATCCATTGATTTATCTGCAGAGAAATACTTTTTATATCTTTCCTGGCTGCAGATAGTTAGAAATGGCTATTTGTCCTCTTTTCTATGGATCATAAATATGTTTTAAATTTCCGTTGTTGTGAGCTGGAGCTCTGACCGTGGTCTGTGGTTTCTCTGACAAAACTTTCCTCTTGCTAATGCTAAAGTCTTCTCTTGTCTATTATTTCCAGCTTTTAATCTCTTCAGCCTTTTCTATTTCTGTGCCTCTTTATTAACTTACTTTCTAACCTTTCTGCAAAATCTCAGTCAGACTGTGAGAGGTCCTCCCCGCTCCAAACTCTTGACCTGCCTGAGAATCTTCCCATTAAACTCGGGCCTCCGGTCCCACCTAAACCTCCTCCTGAGATACAGGTAGATTGGAGCAGCCAGATGGCAGTTAAGACACACGAACTGTAGTCTGAAACATTAGGACAGTCGCTAAAACTTCAAACAAAACAAATACATACACACACAGACTTTTGCACATGTACATATACTGTATGTTCATGTACCACAAACAGACAAGACACATACATCTATAAAACACAAGAGATACAACTTGTCTAATTAGGAGTTTTCAGTCTTTGATTATTTAAAGGGCCATACTGGTGGTTTGTCAAAGGTTAAGTCAAAGCTGTTTTGCTGTTGGTTCAAAAGTTCACAAAAAAGTTGAAAGTTGCAAGGAAATCCACAAACTGTGATCATTGTTTCATGAATTGAATTTAGTGTGGAGTTTCCCTGTCTTAAGTGCTAGAATGACTAAACCCAAACTTCAATTTTCCAGCACTCAGAGTCACATGCAGTAACCAGTTTGATGGCTCTTTGATTCGTTACCATACTCACATCTCTCCTTCTCCTGGTCAAACAAGCAGAGAGAGGACTTTTTCTTACTTTTTGTAAGAAGTTAAATATGTCTGAAAATTAGACCTGATATAATACTTGTCCAATAATCTGAATAAACCAGTCAAAAACTCCTCTATCCCATAACATCTGCAGTTGCTGGTTTACTGGCATTTATTGTTTTCATGAGATACATTACTGGAAAGTTATATACAGATCAGTCAAAACTTTGGACACACTTTCTTATTTAAGGGAATGGGAAGGTGTGTCCAAACTTTTGACTGGTACTGTATGTAAGGCAAACATAAAGAAAATATAAGTGTCACGAAAAGAATAATGTGAATTTGACGGTTTCCTCCATAAAAATTTTGCTGCTGGCAGTCGAGTCTCAGATGTCAGACTGCCCCTCAAGTTCCTGAACCCACCAGCAAAAAAAAGATTCAACAACAGTCCCTTCTCACAACTGTATTACCATGCAATGATTACATAACTTTGGCACAATATAAAGCAGACACTGTAATGGATTACCTATGCAAGTGGATTTTCGTGCTGCGCTGGCATGAACCAATGCCTGCCAGGAGGGAAGAAAATCAATCTAAAAACTTTTGGTATGCTTTGAAAATCGCTGGCGAGATTGAAAGGTATTTGTGATTTGTAGTTAATGGGCTGAAACATATAAAAGCTCCAGTATGGTTCTTTAAATGATTTGCAGTGTTTAAGTGGATGAAAAATAAACTCAAACTTCACTGTTTGGTTCCTTGATGAGGAGCCATACCACAGCTCTCATGTCCACTACTGTATATTATCACTTTCAGTTTGAAGTCAGTATCAGAAATGCAGCAAAGCACTTAGTCCGGCTGCCACCAAAGACTCTGCCCAAACCCAAGTTCCAGCCTCCGTCCCAGTTTTCTGTAGTGAAGCTCAGACATGTGGATCAAACACATGCTCAGACGAAGCCTCAGCCTGAGATTGCAGACTCCGCTGCTTCTTCTCCCTCCTGCCACTCAGCTGTCCTTCTCATGTCAAGAATTGTCCAGCGCCTCAAGGAGGTGGATGAACAGATCTCTGAGGTGAACAATATCTCCTGCTAAACATCTATTTTCTCTTCTTTTTCCTCCTTTTTAAACCCTTGTGATTGTTGCATGTTCTGATCCCCCAAAATGGCCCCAAGAGTGAATGTTGATTATATATCATGCCCTGATTATACATTTAGGTTTGTGTAATGTGTAGTCAGATGGTGAAGTCAGCCCCTAATTATCCAGCCCGACGAAAATGGCAAGAGCAGGCCTACAGACCTGGCACAAGCTGAGACAGACACACTGGCAGATTATTGGCCGGTTTGAGTCCGAGTGGAACAGGTCAGGCAGGGCCGAGCTGCAGCCAGAGACTTACATCTGAAAATAAGCTATTTTGATTATTCAGATCGGCCAAAAGCCTGCCTGCCTGCCTGTCTCAGCTCAGACCATCACTACAAACATGTTCACCTTATCAAGTCATTTAATGACAAAATGGTGATGTGTTTAGTTTCCAGTGGAGTTTTATCTGTTTGGAAAATTTTCTTTAAATACGAGGAACAGACAAAATAATGGAAACAGTGACCACTGTAACCACTGCCTCAAAGACGGATCATGTTACTGTTAGTATAATGCCTATCAGCAGTATTGGTAAACCCCAGTAGTGTATGTGCATATATTATATTATTGGTACAAATTGTGACTGCTGTTTCTCTTTATCACTGCAGTTTATCTTTGCTTGGTATATCTTGTCAAGAATTTGGGTGCTTATCTCTCTTACATAATAATTGACTTTTTTTTCTTTTTTTTTTGATAAATGCACCTGTGATTTGGACACAGATGATTTGGTTTTCTTGCAGCTGTTAGCTGTCTCGTGTTCCTTTCATCTCACTCCAAGTGTTGATCGCCATTCCCTAAACAAAAATGCTGCTAACCGGCATATTGTACGACTTTGTTTGGAATCATTATTAACGAAATAGTTCACCATTATGGGAAATACCCCTATTAACCTCTTGCTGAGAGTTAGATGAGAACATTGATGCCACCATCATGCCTGTCAGTTAGGGCTGCAGATAGCAATTACTTTCATTGTCGATTAATCCAACTACTATTTTCTTGATTAATTAATTAGTTAGTAAAATGTTAAATAGTGAAAAAATGGTGTTCACACTTTCTCAGAGGCCACGGTGATGTCTTCAGTTTGATCGCTTTGTCTGACTAACAGTCCAAAACTAAAAGATATTAAATTTTCTGTCATATATGATGAAGAAAACTGAAAAACATCCCATTTAAGAGGCTGGAAGCAGAGAATTTTTCTCATTTGTGCTCAAAAAATGACTGAAACGATTATTTGATCATCAAAATAGTTGCAGATTCATTTTCTGTCCATCGACTAATCAATTCATCGATTAATCATCGCAGCTCTATTGTTCGTTAAATATGACGCTAGAGCCAGGAGACAATTAGCTTAATATAGAGACAGGAAACAGCTAGCCTGGCTCTGTCTAAAGTTAAAAAAATACACCTACAAAAAGCTGGCTAGTTAAGCCTGTGTGTCCCCTTTGTTTAATGTGTACACAAACAGAAATGTAAAAACAATAATTTGTGGCTTTAGGGGGAGTTATGTGCTATAACTATGTTTTGGCTAACAGCAGCCAGCGTAGTGACTTCTCAGTCTCATCATCACAGTGAGGTTGTCAACAGAGACACTGCTGGGTGGATGGATAAACTGTTGTTCATTGTTCGCTGTAGAGGTGCTGGTAGCCTCCAGTCTTTATGTTAAGCTCTTGGCATTAGCTCCGTAGTTAACGCACAAACATTAGAGTGGTGTCGATCATTTCCTCTACATCTCTACGATAAGATGAGTAAGTGAACTATTCCTTTAAGTTGCTGTCTACATTATTTTGTCCATCCCTGTTGTACCAGTGTGTAGATAATCCAATTTTGCACATAGCATTTTTTTTTAAACTAATTCTAAATTTAATGATGATCCTTTTAATTGATGCACCTATAAATTTAACTTCAACTCACTTAAGCCTTAAAGGCTCAATACTTCACTATGTGATTTATTTAGGTGCATATTTCTGTCTGAACCAGCGTATTTGTGTCTGATTCCTCTGCCAGGTCTGTGTGGCTGTCTCAGTTTTCTGTTCCCCTGCAGTATAAGCAACAGTACAGGATGGGGTGTGAAATTACTGTAATAACGCAGCCTTCGTTCCACACAGCGATGTTATTGTTCTCCTCTCGACAATACACACTCAGCTGCCAAACTCTGCTTCTTATTGAGAAAGTAGAACAGAAAGGTCTTTCATCACTGACTTTGTCGGGCTTATTAAGTAGTTATTAGTCTACCTAATTATGTCTTCACACACACAGAGCTCCTCGTTTGTTGGGGGCAGAATGTCTCACTGTACTGAGGAGGTGAGACTGATGCCTCTTTTTTGTTCCTGTGCTCCGTATCGTCCTGCAGAAAAAAGCTCAGACACAACAGAGTAGAGAGTTTCACTCAAAGAGTATAAAGGAAAAAGCGGTTCACCTTAGCGGGTTGTTCTCAGGAGACAGCTCTGCTGTACTCAAGGTGACTATCTCTGGCTTGATCTGTGACCCCACCTTGGCCTTGTGTGTTGCACCCACTGAGTGTTGATTTGCATGTTTAAACACGTCATGTTTGGGATCACAAGTGTTGCATGGAGATTTTATCCCTTGTTTATTCTCTGTTCACCTTTTTTTAACACTTAGAGAAAATAAACCCTAAATACAGAACATTTTGTCGTAATTAATTAAATGACTTTTTTTTTGGTTTTCTGTGTTATCATTATTATAATAAACCAGTGGTTATTTCTACGCCCCCCCCACACAACTATCGGTTCCAGTGTTTTTCATTATGTGCCCGGTGTATAACATTGTTTTTATATTAGAAGTTTGTAATGTAATTGTCAGAAGTGTGATGTTGTGAGATTCTATGTGTGTTCAGGTTATTTCAGATTTTACAAGCTTCTCAGTATCAGTGATACCCACTGTGTGTTTTACTTGATGTTGGATCTAAAGCTGGATGTAAAGCAACAATACATAAAGAAATACAGAAAACCGAAAGCTACTAAGGTACGGAAGGAAAAAAGAAGACAAGTGAAATTAAAATTAAGATCGAAATAGACGTTTAGCAGTAATAGTACAACAGTTGAGAGGAGGTATTTTTGGTACCATTTGACCTGTTGTAGCACGATAAAACATAATTACATAATAAAACATGTCATCAATCTTTTTGATTTTGAATTTAATTGTATATTTATTCCGTTTTTATATGTTTGAAAACTGAATTATAACTATGCAGTTAATGTAAGTGTTGCCTTGTCGTTTGAGGCGGTAAAACTTTATTAAAATGTTTAAAATTAAGTGATTGAAATGAACAGATCTTTCAGCACCGATTGTCATTGGGAACCACTGTTCTGTATGCAACAATATCAGATATAATGTAGATAGCACTATATTATCACTTCTAATACCAGAGAAAGTCTGTTATAATCAATCTTGCATGTTATTCTGAATATCAGCACCATTTTAATGTGGATTTAGTCTGGGCACATTCTTCCTGTCATTTCATATAATCATAACCATATAATTTCAGTAATTCTTGTGTGTTGAGAGGCCTCCATTTGTCAAACAGAACTATTTATCATCACATCTTTTCTACAGATTCAAAATTTGTCTCTAATAGTGACACATCTGCATTTTGTTAATAAAATGCAGTTTTTCATTAAAGCTTTCTTAATTCCAGTTATTGCTTAGAATAAGTTTCATAATGTGATAATTGTTCAACTGATGAAGGCTCAACAGGCAGCACACAGAAATCCTCGAGCTCAAGCTTTACGTTGATGTCATGTATCTTCTTAATCATAACAGACAGATTGATGCCAAACCACCTTTTTTTTTGCATGTTAGCTTTTCTTTTACTGCTGTTTCTGCCCCGTGTGCTTTAAATTACCAGCAGAGGAGGAGTGTGTGTTTCTGTGGTGGCACTTTGTGGGTTCCTCTGCTCCACCCATCCCAAACAGTCTGCTCCAACTCAGCATCCACATGTTATAGCAGGACTTGTACCAGTTTAACATAAAGGACGGTCTCTGGGTACACAGTGCTCCATGTTTTCCAATTTTGGATCAAGTTTTATTCTTGAAGAGCAATTTGGAAACTATTTGGACATGATAAACTTACTGAACCATATGTGTTATCCGTATAACCGTATGATTATCCTCTCTCTATAATTACACTTTACTGTGTTTTCCTCTGGGCTGCATGTTAGAGAGCAGTTGGGAGGAGTGTTGTGGGCTTTTAAGTAAAGACACCCACAGCTCGCTCATACGATCACCTTAACTTTCATCCAAAATATCCCCAAAAAGACATTCAGGAAGTAATGTTGTGAAAGAAAAGCTTTAAATCTGTGGGGAAAACATCCAGCTATGTGTGTTCCTCACATTATTACTCTTCCTGCATGTAAAACCCACCTCTGTTTGCAGTGAGCATGCCCACACCTCCAAGAGTAAAAATGTCCATCTAATGTGACCTGGACAATTTCATTTTCAGTATTCATGGTGCTAAGTCTTAACTACAACAGCCAGATTGTTATATAAATATTTAAGGGTTCAAGTTGTGGCAACAAATCATCTAAAAGAAAGGTTAGAATCAGTGTTCAGCATGTCAGTTTTAGTTATAATGAGAT
Organism: Thunnus albacares; assembly: GCF_914725855.1. Lineage (NCBI taxonomy): Eukaryota > Metazoa > Chordata > Actinopteri > Scombriformes > Scombridae > Thunnus > Thunnus albacares. The sequence continues at coordinate 21,867,861 of NC_058106.1, forward strand.
GTGTGACATAAGTGCTCATCTTCAAATCTGTCATCATAACTCCTGCCTGTGCTCTGTTTCCCAGAACGACTCGGTGCGAAGGGCGTTCCCCCAGTCCGGTGACAAGTGTCACTCATGCGAGAGGCGTGTTTATATGGTGGAGAAAGTTTGTGCCGAGGGGCTCTACTTCCACAGGGAGTGTTTTCGCTGTTCCACCTGCGGCTCTGCCCTGCGCCAGGGAGCACATGCCTTCGACTCCCAACAGGGTATGTGTGACAAAAATGTTGGATCCACATGTCACTAAAAAAAAAAGAGCAAAATCAGTATCTAGTTGGCTGATAGATGCACATTTTTTGTGATCTTACAGGGAAATTGTACTGCAAACTTCACTTTGATCAACGCAACAATGGGACAAACTTACGCAGGAATTTCTCTCTACGCTCAGTAAGCGCTTTGCACCTCAAACTATATTTTTATTCTTGCGATATTTGTTGTAAAATATCTAATTTCTCTGTCTGTCACTTCCCTTGTCTTAGACTCGTTTTGGAAGTGAAGTTCAGGAGCAATGCGCTGTAGATGAAGAGAGCTCCTCCTCCAGCAGAGCAGCAGACCCGCAGAGTCAACCTGCAGCAGGTACCTTCAGCTCGTTCATAAGGAAACGACTGAGCTGGCCGCTGAGTGTGACTCGCTCTGTGTGTAACGCCCCCAAGTATCTGTTTCACCGTGTGCGTAAGACAGCACAAGCTGTTGCCGGCCACATGAGGGACAACGCCCAGGACTATGTGAACCTGTACGAGCTACTGAGTGTGAGCTTGCCCCTGCTGCTTGTGTTACCAGAGATTCTGCTGCAGATGTACACAGAGGTTGTGCCCGACGGGCCGAGCTCTTTACAGCCTCTACTGCTGTGGCTGCAGGAGCAAGTCGGTCACAGGCTCATCTAAAGTCTCAGCTGTTAATAGTAAACCCTCAACATCACTCCAAACCGTTATATCTGTGGCCAATGTGCACATTAGCTGGAGTGTTAATGTCATATTATCATTTGTAGTTGTGCACAAGCACCTTTTTGATGTTTACTTGTCTTTTCATGATGATACTAGATCAGTTTGTTAGATGTACTTTCTCATCAGCCAAAACACTGTAAGTTGCACATACAACATTTTGCAATTTACTACAGGGGTTGGGGAAATTTGTTGAATATTAAAGCTGCACCAAATAATTTTACAGTGGGTTTAATGTGGAAACTGTACAGTAGGGTTAAAATAAATTAAACAAATAGGTTTAAAGTAGTTAAACTGCACATAAATACCTTTCATAAAGTAAAACAGGCCACAGTCTGCGCATGGAAAGACTTAAGACTGCTGAAATCAACATTGCTGTAAAACGGATCCTGCAGTTAAACTTGCTTTACTCAGGTCATTATGACTGACTGACTTTGTGCACTTTATCTTTGGGAACTGCCTTGTCAATGGAGCAGCAAACTGTCACATACAGTAACACTAAATCCTGCTTTCATGTTGACGTTGAACAGCAGGCGGGTTTATTCTGTGCTCCTACCATATGTTTTTTTTTTTAATATACATATATGCACATGTGCAATTATCTCATTATATTTACCATACTCTGACCACTTTTATTAACTGTATCATTCATCTTTTGTATGGATGTCTCCCAAAGAATCCCTCAGAGGTTTTGATACTGTGGACTCCTCTTGGTATTTAGTTCTACTTTGCTGCCATCTACTGTTGACTCTCAGAAAAACCATGAAGGCACAAAACAAAAAGATACCCCACCCTCTCAATTTTTTTTTATATAACATTGCAAACTCTTAGATTTTAAAGAATTGATTTAGTAGATATGATTTACTGTAGACAATAGACGCTGGTGAGCATGCTGTGATGTGTTTGTATGTGCTTGCCACTCTTGCCATAATTTTAAAGCATGTTGTTGGAAGATCAACTGCAAACCTCTTTGACTGGAAGCCACCCGGTCGCTTCCTATTCAGATACAAATACAGATACTTTCTATTGTTGCTGATGAAGCACTTTAGAGTTGCAGCGTATTTTGTTTAGCTTTAAAAAATATTTGAAAATGAATGATGTTTGCAAAAACTTCAGGCAGTTTTTAAAGTGTTTACAGCATGATATGCAATAATATGTTTGTGTTCTGCTCTCTGCTACCTAATTTTACATGTTGAATTACTGAATCTGCTACATGTTGTTTAGAAGGAGATAAATATCTGGTTTACAGTGCAGAATAAGTGAAAAACTGAAGTGTTTTAAAATACCAAAGAACTGTTTTTTTATACACGGACTGTACTTATATAAGATAAAAGTTATACATTTGTATAACAAGACAGCAGTCATGCAGACTGTAATCTGTACAATGGTGCCAACAACCAAATTTCTCCTTTCTTTTTTTACGAATGTCAGTATTTTTGTTTTGTTCTCATAAACATTTTCTACTTTTGTGCATTCAGTTGTTTTTATTCATGTCCTCTGTGTGTTCCCTGTGTTATAGATCATTTTTCTCTTTTCCTCCCATCAGCTGAAGCCTTTTATGAAGTGTGTGAGCAGGCTGGATGTTTAGGAGAGATGACATGTTGAAGGTGATCGCCTGCATGGTCACAAGGTCGTGTGTCATAGTTGTGACATTGAGTTACAATAACTGACCCTGAAAGTGTCCTGAAATGATTTAACAACATTTACAGTAATTAAATAATTAAAGATGCCCCTTTGCAGTGACATTGCATTTTGGCTAAACTTAACCAAAGACTAATGAAAGGCTTCAGTGTTTGTTATTGACCCTCAGCCTGTTTTTGGAATGAACTGGTACTAACTCAGATTGGTCCCTGACCTCTGAATTGCTGCCACATTGTTGTTTTTATTGTTTTTTCAGCAGTTCAAATCAATAATGAAGTGACACAAAGTGTCAGTTCAGTTCAACTATCAGGCTGCTAAACTAACCTGTGAAGAGAAGAAACCAAACAAACATCAAATCAGGTTTTATTCCAATTTTTTTGCATTTAGGTGAAAGTATTTTTCTGAAAAGGGTCAACAAACATCTCAAAACATCAACTTGTCAAATCATTACCTGAAATATAAATATCAGTTAACTATTAGCCAATACTTAATCAAACAATCTCACCATTCAGTTGATGTTCTGGAGCTTTTGATCATATCATATGATCTTCTTCAGTATATGGAGTTGTCCAATTGTCATGAAGTTCAAATTTTAATTTTTATGAGCACTTCAAGTATGCACTTCATGACTCAATCTGCTGAAGAAGCTCATGAGAAGCTCCAGAAGAGCCACTGAAAGGACTTTGGTCAACTGTTGAGTTTTTAATCTAAATTATTTACCAATTTGTCTATACGTTAAAGACTATCAGTAATCCATTGAGCTGATGATGCTGTATAAAATCCTGAAGATTTAATAAATATGCTGTCAGACTCATCTATGCCTGTTTCAGCTGGAAAACAGCGTACAGTACAGTCATGTTTAAAATCCACAAGTTCTTATTAATCCCTGCAAAAACCCAGACTGAGATTCAAACTCTAAGTATTGATAGAGTTTGGATCTTTGTACTCTTTGGATGATGAAAAGGTAAACAACTTGTTAGTTATTTAAGTTACAAAGTTGAACAGATAGATTGACATTTCTTCCTCATCAAAGAAGTGTGAAGAAAAGTTCAGCCAAAACTAGATAATATGGGTCAAAGTTAAGGCCTTGATGTTGTGCGACAGTTACTTTAGAAAAATACCCTTTTGATTTGTGCAACTCACACTGTTGAAGTCTCATATCAGCTTCAGTTGAATTTTATAGTGCATTCTTATAAAGAAAATGTATCATTTCCATTTCCACTGGAGCAGGCTATTTGTACCGGGTGTGAATGTGTGAACATTGATCTCAATGACACTTCCCTTTATGAATAAAAGGTTTTTTTTTTTTAAAAAAAAAAAACTTGTTATTGATAATGTTACATTCCACAATGATCTGACAATAGCAGCGAGGATACATTTTTCATACGAAGGTTGAATACATTTACACCATTTAGAGAAACGTTGATCTCTATATCTTTGTGTTTTCATTGTACAGCAGGATTAATATCTGCTTAATAAAATACATTAGTAACCTCCTCTTTCGTCTATCTCAAAAGGAAAATTTTCTTATATGTTGAGGTAGAAACAGTTCAGGAATGCACTTACAGCTCAGAGGGCCGAAATTGCTTTTGGAATAACATGATTCGACTTTATGATGTGAACTAAAAAAAAAAAAAGTCCTCGACTTTACAACCTCAGCTCATATTCTGCAGGAGCTTCTGTGTTGCCTTTGCTTTCACAGTAAATATTGATGCTTAAATAAGCTTTCAAATGTTGATGTCCATCTTTTAACATTTCAACTGGCACCTTGTCTTACCTTCTTCTACTGCTCTTAAAAATAATACTTATGAATTCTGCTGTCATCCAAGTAAGTGTATATCAATAGGTCAATAAAGGTATTTCTCATTAATCCATCACAGTGATGAGTGTGATGATAAACCGCTACACAGAAGTCTTTCAGAGTCACGCAGGTTAAACTTTTCATCTAATCCATATTGAAACTGAAGGTGCTGTTTTTGCATCCTGCTTGCATATTTTACAGGTAAAAACTTTGTGTGAACTACTCCTCAGCGTTCCTCACAGCTCGGCTTCCTAACAAGCTGCTATTTATTTTTCTCATTCCTCCTATTGTTGCTCCTCCGGCAACTCCAAACTTATATAAATATGTTTGTGCATCTCTGTTGTTCTTCTAATGATCTTTCTATCCTTCACCAACAAAATTAAATTTAGCGCTTTAGATGAGGTTTTATGCTTGAGTGCTCATTTAGACTGATTAATCATATTGTTGGTCATATAAATGTAAATACATCTCCACATATCCTACATTCTAAAACCCATGTTGTTAAGAAAGCGTTACAGCCAACACATGCGTCTCAATAACAGAGATTAACTACACTAAAAGATATTTGTTTAATCATTTGAATCTATCCTGTTTTATTTTGAGAGATCATATCTAAACCTCACACTTATATTCATGAGATTGTAACACTGTTTGGATGAGACCTAAACAGTTTAGGATTTAAAGTTTATTTCCATTTTTCAATTTTTTAACATACATAACAATAACTAATATAATAGAAATAAATGATAATAATAATAATGGATATGATAAGGGGTAGCATAAGATATTAAGATATTGTATTGTTTCCCTAAGTGAGCTATGCACCAGCGAAGGACAAATTTCCATTATTGCCTGCATTAATGTTTTGTTGAATTCTTGAATTTCTTGAAGGTAAACATACAGATATTGTATGCAGCATTATTTATCCTTAGAGATATAGATCTGCTATTTTCCCCATTTTAGTCTTTCTATAGAAAAGTTGTTCATATGCAGCCACATTTCCAAGAGGAAGCTTCTGTCTTTTTCCAAACCCTCAATAAAGTCTGTCTACCCACCATTATGTCAGTTTGGATCAGTTCTGTATTTCCACAATCTTTCACAGCTAATGGGTCACCCAGCACATATAACCTGAGAGAGACTTCAAAGTCAGTGTTAGTTATCTCCTTTATACAGTTGTGAACTTGTTCCCAAAAGTCTTGAATCTTAGGACATTAATGTGTCTCTGAATTCTGACATTTGAATTCAGCAGTCTGCTGTTTTTAAGGCCTAATTGAAGTTGTCTAGATAGTGTCCAATAGAAGCGAGTCTTACTTTTATATCCCTTGATAGCTTTCTTTGATTTTGTCATATCCTACTCTATTCTAACTCATTAAACAAAAGGTTTAAATCTTTTAATGCTGTTGGAAGTGTAGTATCCTGGCAAATATTTTGGAGTAGTATTGAGTGGCCTCATGACCCAGTCCAGATATTCAGAGGATATCAGAGAGCAGTTTAGATTGCTGGTTACCCAACACAGTAGACGGCAAGTGACTCAGTTGTAAGTGCTGCCACATACTGGATCAAGGGAGACCAAACTCCTGAGAAGATTTCAGTAAATTGATTTTAAATAGATCTCCAAGTGTCTGAATCCCTTTATTTATCCACACTTTCAACAAGAATAGGGCTCCACCAACAATAACTTCAGGTTAAACCATATGTTTGACTCTGAGTTAAGGTGAATGTCTATGTTATGGATCCTAGCTTCCTTTTTCCAAATGTCCTGCAGATGAGAAAGGTCCGGGTGGGACTGCGTCTCAGGTGACAATCTGATGGATAAACATGCTAGTGGAGGGAGGGGCAGTCACACATCCTGTTCAATACTCGACCATGGAGGAGCTCTTTCTTTGGGCAATATGTTGAAGACTAAATGAATAATGAAGGAATGACTGGGAGTTGTAGTTTTTCCAAACACATCTGTGGGTATTTCCCATTTCAGACCTAAACAATTTAAAGATACTGATGAAAAAGATATCTAAAGTTTAATTTCAACTTGTTGAGGTTTCTTGATCCCATTTCTCAATGTTTGTTTCCTTGTGTTTTCCTTTTAGAAGCTGCTACACAAGTGAGATTATCACTTCACCCTCTCATGACTGGGAATTATAACTGAAGGTTATTCATGACGTTATTGTGTAAGATTGTTAATAATTAATGGCAACTTTTTAAATGTGTTAAATCTGCATTGCTTTTTGTGCTGCTGTATTGCCTTTTTAAACAATAAATGTATACACTGTTACTGACTTCTGACTGTGTTTATAAGATACAAAAGCTTTAGTTTTCATTTACTCTCAGACCTTAACTAATGAGAAAATGCTCATATGAGTTGTTTTTGGGAAATGTTTTAAGCAAAACAACAATTTTTAAATCAAAAACTCTGATCTGAATTGCACACCAAATCACTTAAACAACATGATGATCTCAATTCACTTAAAAAAAACAAATAAACGACAACAAAAACAAAGTTACTGTACATGACAATGTGCCTGACATGGTTGTTAAAGCAAATGTTCAAATGTTCAAATGTTAATGATATTAATTTCCATGAAGAACCATGAATGTTTCTGTGCAAACATTCAATACAGACACCTTTATCTCATGAATATCTTCAGTGGTACTCTCTTTCAGTGTGCACACGTTGACCTGTATTCTGATACTAAAATACATAATGAAATTGAATTGCTCTGTCTCCACTTTAGTTTATCTTAAAAGGAAAACACTCTCTCATGTTGTGTTTGAAACAGTTCAGGAATGCACTTAGAGCTGCGAGGGCTGAGCCTTCATTGATGTGAAAAAAAAAAAGGCTTGGTAAAAGATTACTTCTGGAATGAGTGTTGCACAATCATACCTCAGAGTGTGAACTAAGAAGTCCTTGACTCTACAGTGCCAGTTCATATTGTGAATGAACGTCTTTATCGCCTTCGCTGGGTTAATTAAACTCTCACGTTTTCATGTCAAGCAGCAGAAGAGCCAAAAATTGGACTGAGAGTAACAGGTTATTACAGTAAAAGCCAAGAACAAATTCTACAATTGTTCGCGAGCAGACGTATCCAGATATGAAATGGAATAAAAATATGACTCCCTGCAGTGATGTAGTACCAATGTACAATACTGATAGAACTCGAAAAAGTCATTCAGAGGAAGTTTTACCTAATTTTTCTTTTTTAATTATTTCAGATGAGTGGAAGGTATAATACAAAGGTTGTGTTAAAGATGGTTTCATGTGACAAACCTCAGTTAATTTGTGCCTCTTTTAAGGTTCACTGATAGTCAGCGTGCCTTTGATTAAAATGTAATTACCCTTGAAAACAGTTTATCTCAGTGCATCTGCCTCTTTTCAATGCTGTAGTTCATGATGAATGTAACCTTTTTACCACTTAAGGTTTTTAATGTGTGTACAATATTATATTTTTTTAAAAAGTTGGAGGATTAATTCACATCTTCCAGAAATCACTTACACATCATATACAAATGTATATTGTTATCTATTCATTTATAAATGGATTCAATAATAATGCATTTTGTAACCTTCATAAATAAAAGGTTTTTAAAAACTTTTTATTGGTAATGTTACATTCCACGATGATCTGACAATAGCGGCAGAGATCCATTTTCCATACAAAGGCTGAATACAGCATCATTTAGAGAAACATTGACCTCTATTTCTTTGTGTTTTCATTGTACAACAGGATTAATATCTGGTTAATAAAAGACATTAGTAGCCTCCTCTTTCCTCTATCTAAAAAGGAAAATGTCCTCATATGTTGAGGTAGAAGCAGTTCAGGAATGCACTTACAGCTCAGAGGGCCAAGATTGCTTTTGGAATAACATGATTCAACTTTATGGTGTGAACTAAAAAAAAAAAAGAAGTCCTCGACTTTAGAACCTCAACTCATATTCTGCAGGAGGCTGGAAAACAGTCTCTTTCTGTCTCAATGCTTTAGTATCTGGGATGAAGACATAAACATTTCTCAATTTACTAAACAATAAAAAGGGGTTTAAATTAGAATTTTAATCTTTCACATCTTGAGAAAAGTAAGACATTAAATGCAGTCAGTATATTTGTACGTGCAATAACCTTTTATGTGCTGGATCTAGGCTCCAAACAAATCTGCTCACACAAACTGAGCTGACTGTGTTGTTGTGCTGCAGTGAAATTTTGGTGTTCGTTTTGGCACAAAACTGCTTCAACGTCTCCACAAACTCAAACCTTTAAATGCAAATCCAAGTGTGCAGGCCAATTTTTGTTGCTTTAGTTGATGGAAGGGAACAGACAGAGAGACCTCTCCAAAAAATCTCATTTATTTCTTGTGTGTTGAGTTTTGATTTTTTCACTTTGATATTTGATTTGGAAGGGAGGCGGAGAGCAACAGCTGTCAGATTTCAGGGTTGTAGAGCAGATAAAGTGATTATTATCACTCTGTCACATCAGCTTGTGTTTATTTGACGTTGCTAAAAAAACACAGACACAAGACAGACACAGAGACACATAGACTTTTATATGTAAAGGTGGTGAACTTCAGTTGTCATTTCTCTTTTCTTTGCTCAGACAGACCAGATATGCACAGTTAAACATCCTGGTGTTCCACAAAATACTAAAAGAAATTGTATACAAACAGCTGTTTTGGCTACATAAATGTGTAGTTGTGCAAATGACAAAACCTTAAAATGACAAAAGACAGAACAATAACACAGATGGTAAAATAATAAGCCTCCATGAGTTCTGTCACAATCTTACATAGGGAGGAAGATGTATTTGATCACTTAAAGGAGATATTTGAAGGTCCACTGTGTCATCATCTGATCAAAAGTCAAAGAACAGATCAGTGGATACAAATGCATTAACAACACGACATAACAAATATTGCAGCAAATTTTGAGAGAGAAATTTAATGTATGTCTTGTCAAGTATTTGCTGTATTTGTCTGGCTTCAAAATCAAATTATTTGACTGTATGGTAAATGTAAAGGTCCAGACTGGTGCTCTGACTAATTTCAGACAAAATGTCCTCAGTCATGAGTGCGGTAAGAGCAACACAATATTGTCAAAGAAAAAAAAAAAGTCAAGTGGTTTTAGTTTTACTTTACAGAGCTGCGTTGTGTTCCTTGATGGGATATGTGGTTTTATAAAACACAACACCTTGTTGTGTGTGCATCTCTGTGGAGTTCAATGTGCATCTGTTTACGGACTGACCCTCATAACTTTTTCATCTTTTTTTTTTTTCCTTTTTTAAAATTAAATGACCTTTCCTTAAACGCAAAAAAAGAGCAGAATAGAAAACAAGTTACAACGGTGACAAAGATTAGCATTCAAGCAACAGAGCAATCAGAGCCTGAAATTGCACTGAAATTACAAAAGCCATGAAAGTTGATGAAAAAAATAGAAAAGCTGGGACGAGATGAATCTAAAAATATAATGTCATTATTTTAGCACTTTCACGCAAATCATCCTTTTAAACAGTCAAACACAAACCTCCAAAAGGAGAAGACACACACGGGGCAGCCACAGTAAATAATCTGTATTCTGTTTGAACATCTACATTTCCTGAGAGGATAAAAATTATACTCAACAGAAAGTAGAATAAACAGCTGTAATTTAAGCGGATTTTTCTTACAACATTTTGTAGTGCGGCTATTAAGAAGGCATAATGAGGCATAATGATGTAAAACAGTAAACGTAATCAGTTAATTTAGAACAAACCGATGCTGCTGTATAACATAAAACCACAAACATGGTAGAAATGCCAGTGGAAATACATAACAGAGCATCACAGACAAACTGATGCTCTGATAAACAAGCTCTCTGCTTCAAACTGACAAATGAAAGAAAAGGACTAATGGCAGCCAATGTCATTCTATAACATGTAATCCTCAGATAACAAGCCACTCAAAGCCTATCTGACTATCTCCTCCAACATAACAGGACACTGAAAGATACATTTAAGGCCCTGCTGGTTGATGAGAGGAACAGTGCTGGACAGTGAAGACGTCTGGTGATGCTGCCGGCCACAGAGGCTCCTCTCTGTCTGCATCAAGCTCCTGCTTTAACAGAGACAACATAGGAAATGTCTTTTTAAAAATGTCTTTAATCACAATTCACAAGGCAAGAAAAGTCCTTCAGTGTATATTGTTTTTCAGAGTGTGGGACCCTGTTATACTACTCATATCACCTGAAGGCTGTACATAGGCTGTGCCCCTTCAACCTTTAGCACTTTGTTGATTGTTGCGCTACTTTCTTGTTGTTTCTTGTACACTTGTCTACTTCCAGCTGTTTCTTACTTTAATGATGAAAAAAAAGCCGAGCACTCTCTCTCATTGCACTTCAGACTTAAATTTGTACAGCACTTTCATACATGCACTTGTACCTAGTAGGAATAAATAAATACATGTAAATACATTATTCGGCAAAGCACAAATAGTGGGTTATATACGAATATTTGTTTCATACAAATATTTTTAAAATTATTTGTTTTTGGGAAGAAAAAAACCCCATGTCAAATACCAGTTCGCAGGTCAGTTACATCGTTATCTCAGTCTCTCTTCTCTTCTCTGCTGTTACATCTATCAGGGGTAATTCCCAAGGGACTCTCCATAACCTGTTGTTCCCCTTCTCCTTTCCACAAAGTTAGGTTGTAAAAAATAGGCAATAAATGAAAAGTGCAAAGCAAGAATTGCCTTTGAAGTTCTTCTACATGTTACATGGTGTGCTGTCTCCGTGTTATGGGTGCATAAATAGGTAGAGGTCTGTCTGCAATGAGGTGATGAATAAAGTTTCAGTAGTCAGCACAGTCGTCTATGATCTGGGAGACTCTAGTTCAAGACCCGGTATGTGGACCTCCTTCGTAAGGTAGTTTATTCCTGAACACTTATTGTAACTTTGATTTTCTAAAATTAAAAGCGTACAGCGTACAGGATTTTTAAGCCTCTTTCCACTTTTATTCAAATACAAATATAAATAATTTTGCTGCCTCAACAAATACAGATACAAATACAAATACTGGGCTCTCTGCACATCCCTAGTAGTCAGCTACTTTTTATACCACGGCTGGAATCGTTGTCCTCTACAGCTTGATTGTCTTGCCTCGATTGTAAGTCACTTTGGATAAAAGCATCTGCCAAATGATAAAATATAAAGGTGATATAAATATTAATTCAACTGAAAATGACTAAGAAGATAAAATCACTAAGAACACATAAAATTCTCCATTAATCTCTGAACAAAAGTTATACAAAATAATGACTTAATCCTTTATTTGCACTGATGCATCATCAAAATTGAAATACACCACCAAAACACAAAATAAAAACAGAGGATTTCTAAATTTCAATATATAAGGTATGCATTAAAAGAATATTAGAAGAGTCAAAAACCTTAACTGATTACATCAACAAATAGCTAAATACCTAAAATGAAGTGTAAAAAGACATATAAAGCTATATAATTTTCCTTCAACCTTCAATTTAAAAAAAAATTATGTAAATTTTGTTTGGGGAGAACAGGGATTTTATTAATATGTGCCATAAAATAGGAGAACCAAAGAGTTTAAAAATACAATAAGAGTTTAATAAATTAAGTTTAAATTTATTTTATCAACTGATTGAATGCCAAAAGAAAAATAGAAAGCTTTATGCTTGTTTTTAAACTCCATTTTAAGTATTTATTAAGAGTATTATTTATTGACGTAATCAGCTATATGTTTCCTTTGTCTACTAGTCTTTTACTGGCTTTTGTTGGTTTTGGGGCTCCACAGCTGCATACTATATAGATATGTAGTAATCCTCTTATGCCTTTCTTATTATTTAAAATTTCATCCCTCTCAGTGTTGCATACATGTAAAAATGCCACACATTATTCACTAATCACTGTGCATTTTATTGAAAGAAAGAATGTTATTAAAGATCCTTGAGCAAATTGCGCGCTGCCTCCTCTGAATCTAACTGGTGCTCGGAGCATAATACAAATACTTGTAACACCATATTTTAAAGTAAATCAGGGAGCTCAAAGCACAGCCTTCAACACAACCAGATTCCTTCACATTTTTCTGTTTTTATCTGGACCCAAAAATTCCATCAAACCTGCTCACTCAGTCCATTAATGTTAAATATGCTTTCGCTAATTTGGATGTTCTGGCTGTGACGTTGCCTCTGATTGTCAGTGACAAGTTCAATGACAAAACATTTTGTAAAGGTTACTTTCATACAAAGTAATTTCTATATTGTGTTATAACTTCTTATGTTTCATTATAGTGTCTTTTTTAAAGTCTGTTTTATATTTAGAATTTGCATTTATGAATTCAACTCACCTCCATTGTTTTATTTTTTGTGAACAGACATTTTAATGAGATCAATAAGTATACCATTGATAATTCTGATTCAAACAATCCACTGTTTCTTTCAGCCGTCTCAGAGTGACAGTGAGTTTGGCCAGACATCTCTAATATAGTGGGGAAATAGGTCTGGCAATGTTTAACAATTCGACAGTGAAACCAACAACCAGTGAGGGAGAAGGCAGAGGCCTGAAAACTGCAACTGAATAAAACTGTGAAAAGCTCTACAGTGAAGAATAGTTTTTGTTGCTCACATGACATTTGCTTCTTCCTTTAATGTAAAATCAGTTCAGAGAAATCTCTGGTAAATGAACTGGAAACAGACAAACAGAAAACAGTTGAGATGAAAATGTCAGAGATTATTACTTAGCCTCTCAAATAATGGTAACTAATGGTTTTAGAAAGTCAAAGACAGTCATCATCTTTTTTTAAAAAACTACCAGTTGCTTTCTGTACCAAATTTAAAAACCATCACACAACATAATGAAAAATGCCTCAAGTGCATGCAGGAAATAATCATAACAGGAATTAAAAATTCTCTATTGTTACTCCGTCTATGTTTTTGGGTAATTTTGCTTTTTTACAAAATGTTTTATATTTCTGATTCTATTCACAACAAAGATATAAGATCATCCACTATGTTAATGATGAGGAGGGACAGTGCTTGATTTTCACTCCATTGTTAGGGACCGAACAGCAAGGCACAGGACACAGGTTTTTGTAGTTTCAGAAGGTGAGTTATTATTTACCCACGAAAATGCAAAAGAACAAAGTAATCATGATTAATAATGTATTGGGCCCTAAAACAGGTCAACAAAACAGAACTGAACTCAAAAGACAGCAAACTGAACTACATATCAGAGACAAAACTGACCTGACTAATGACAGGAGGGGAACATATATACTGGCTGGCCAAACAATCTGACAGACACAAGGGGGGGGGGGGGGGGGCAAAACACAATAACTAAATTAACTAAAAATAAATGCTACATATACAGTTTGCTGCTAACACAATATTAACTGAGCAAACACAGACAGACACAAAGACACACAGCTATTAGTAAACTCAAACCTTCAATGGCTTCAGGTTTCATTCACAATTCAAAACTGCTTCAGCCCCTCTCTCTGTCACACACACACACACACACACACACCAAAACAATACATACAAAGACACACTAACATACTGGCATGCACAAACACATAAACAAACAACCCTCCTTGTCACTACCAGTCTGATCAGCTAGCAGCAATCACATGCATTTTCTTCAGGAAATGCACATTCTAGTTGCGATACTTGCTTCCTCTCACTCTTGTTCTTTGCACTCTTTATTATTCTGCCACTTATTCCACAGTCCCTATGTTTTCGGGACCTTTTCAATTGCTGCATAGTTTGTGCCAGAAAAAAAAAACATTAAAATGTCAAACTGTGCAGTTCATTCAGCAGATGTGTGCTATTACTTTTCTGTTTTCTAGCATATTCCAGTGATTTTATGTTAATTTTTAAACATCAACATTTATAATAGCAGTCTTTGGGAGGATTTATCTAACTGAGTTAGAACCTTTGTCACTTTGAAACTCAACTACTTGGACGTCCTTTATCCTACAGACCCCATTCCAACTTTAAAATGTTCACAAAACTTTGAAGTCTCAAAGTTGTATTTTGTGTTGTGATATATTTCGTTCCTTTGGAGCAATTTAAGTCCAAAGTGAGGGCTTTTACAGCAGTTTTCAGCTCTCACCAGTGTGCCATGTGATCAGGCTCCTCAAATCCCTCTGTCACTAATAATGTTCAAATCTCTGAGCTAGAAGCTTTGTTTTAGGTAAATCAATTTTTCCTCAACAAAATTTGTCCTCTGTGTTTCAGGGATGTTAATTTATATATAGGTGCATGGCAGTACTCATCATTACCCTGCTCTTATAAACTAAGTTGGTTCACATGCTTATTATGCAGCATCTGTGATGGCCCTCTGGCTTAGGTTTGTGTCTTGCCTTGGGCTGCTGTGTTTGTTTCTCCCTTTAGGTGCAGGTAGACGGAGATTCAATTAATGTAACTGGGTGCACCCGGCCAGTCCATCCAGAAGGCATTTAGGATCAGCCATTCCATTCCTTGCTCTCTGACCTCATCGCTTTTTGTTGCATTTCTCTTTGGTTTACACCCTACAACATTACACATTCACACATCCACATACAAACACTACTGATCTACTAATTGACCACTTTACACATTGGAGTACTACTTTGTTGTAATTTATTTAAAAATAAATATAATTGATTGATTTTTGCATACAACATGTTTGTATTCTCCTGTTTTTGTCACGGCCTAAGAGCCGGGTCGTAACACATCATACAATGTGACTCCAGTGTCCTTAATTATGATAAGAATGCCAGAGCTGCAGCCCTTATTTTCTATCCAATTAAAAGTCTACATATGAAAATATGATCTTGCTTACTGTTTCCAGTGTCACATGTTAGACATATGAATCATAGGAGACATCTTAAAGAGGTGAACAAATTTCTCATGAAAAAAGTAATCTTTTGCCTTCAGAGAGTAGTATATCCATGTAGTCTAGTGGTTTAAGTTAATGCTTCAGCAGTGCCTCTTTTAGATCCCAAAGTTGTGAGTTCGATCCCTGTTATGGGCAGCACTCAATAGAGTTGAAGGTGACACAAACGTTGACACACACTGGTGCTCCCATTCTCCTGATTGAGGATGATTGAACACTATCCCTCTGTTAAGATTCCTCCCCTTCTCTCTGCCAGAAGGACCATATTTCTAGCTAGCTGCTAGCTTGGTTAGCACAGTGCATTTACAGTCTATGGTTAACTGTGATAATGCTAATGCTAATGCTCATTTTCGCTAGAGAAAAACAGGATTAAAACCATTAAAACAAAATGTACTTGCCGGAAAACTGAACATCCGACTCCTTAGACAGTCTTTTAATACAACCAAATGCGGAACAAGACTTTTTTAGGTGACCAAAATGTTAGAATTATTATGTTACAATCATGAACTGAAAACACACTGAAATAGCAAAGGCTAAGGCTACTCCTATACTCTGTGAATCTGGGGTTATGCCATGGTTACGTTACGTGATGAACGTTTTCGCCTTGGTAGCGACTTGTCAATCACAATGTAGACACAACCTAAAGCACATCCTACTATATTGTCTCGTCACTATTTTACTCTAAATGGGACCAGGATAAGATAAGTACAAAATTAACATCATGCTGTATTGAAGAAGATTTGAAACTAGCGATTGAGACCACAACCTCATAAGGAAACTGTTTACTGAGGTAATAAATCAAGTGAGAAATAGTGTCATTTTCTCATAGACTTATTGCAACTGGACTTCTTTTTGGAACCAATGGAGTCGCCCCCTGCTGGCCAATAGAAAGAATGCAGGTTTAAGTCACTCCCGCATTGACTCCACTTTTCAGACCTGGAGCTACCTGCTTGGTCATGCACAGACTTAAACAGCTTAAAGCATCTATTGTCTTTTTTACAAGAAACCCACCTACTAACTAGTTAACAACAGAAAATACAAAGAAGACGGCCAGGTTAGGTGTATTCAGCATCATATCCATCTAATGCAAGAGGGATAATAACATTAATTCATAAATCTATCCCATTTAAAGTATTAACAGTTGTATACCGGTTACCAGTCACCAAACTGCATTTTTAGATGGGAAGAAGTTTTGAGGGAGACTTGAATGCAACCAAACCATTTTCTGAAGCCTCATATTAACATCAGATAAACTTTAAATACATTCTATATACACTTGCACTGACAGCTCATTAGGAAGGTATATTATAATAGCCAGTATGAACAGAAGGAATGATTACAGCAAGAAAAACATGTGTGTTGACTAGAAAGATTGTGTCATGGGAAAGACATGTTTTTTGTTTTAATACATTTTTGGCAAGGGAGAGGGATAATCAGCTCTCAAGTGGGCATTAATAGATGATGGTGATCTACAAAGGTTCAAAATCTGACTCCGGAGTAAATCAGTGATTTCATGCACAGACCCACCTGTTTTGCATCTTCCTGATCACTCTCAAGTAACTTCTCCATTACTTCATAGTTTATTTAAGGCAGTATCTGTATCAGTATCAGTAACTCAGACGTCTGTCAGTATCAGTGATTTTGATGAGGCGGAAACCTGCAAGCATCCTTTTCCTCAAAATGTTCAAATATAGTTCAGCTTTCATGTTATAATCAAAGTCCTCCACTCAAATGTGTGTAACAATTGATACAAGAAGTAATGGTAGTCTGGTTATTTTTACTACACTGTACTTTTTTTTCTTCTAACATGGTAGTGCATTGTTGAAAACCTATTTAGACTTCCCCCCCTATACATTCACTTTGATCAATACAGGTACCTTTTTATGTTTGTGTATACTTTAAAATAATCATTAAGTGTTGAGCTTATTACTTTGAATTGATACACCGTATTTGACTTTTTAAAACACCGCAGTGATAAAAGGAAATCAGTCTCCTCAAGAAAAATGTACGGTATGTTTTTATGTTGGAGTCGATGGTAAAATGCTGCTCAAGGTTTGTTCCAGTTCATAGCATCATAGATGCTCTTAGTTTTGGTTGAGCATGCTACTATAAATTGAGCCCTGGATTTCTTGCCAGCCTCATCCTCTGACATTTAAGCTGGGATAGTGACAATGCATTTCAATAGCCCATTGTTCTGAACCACTATCATCAGTAAAGCCTAGGACCTGGGAGATGTGCTTTTTCACCAAAAAGCAGAAAATGATCACCCATAATCAGACATCATACGCCAAGATGTCTTGAACAGGAGCTTTTCCAGCCATTAGGTGTAATTACACTCCTGTATCTGCCTTTATATACCACTGTATTCATATCAAATAAGCCTGTCCACACATGCTAAGACCATTGTCCTTTCTGTCATTTATATAGGACAATGGTTATTCTCACAGCAGTTAAGAAAAATACCTCAAAAAAGGTGAGCTTGGCAGGACTGACACTGAGGATGAGTAGTTTATATCTATTAGAGGTCCAGGAACTTGTGTTTGTTATTGATTTATGCTGGGACCTCAAAACAGGAGAATCTATCAAATGCTATCTATATTCTTCACTATGATGGCTGCTCTTTCTGCATTTGAGCAGCCACATTTGAGACACATAATGTTCAGACTTTCAAAGATGTGCAGCACTATGAATTTGTACAGTAAATTTGTATTTGACAATCCTTTGAAAGTCTTATTCTATTGTAAAGTAGTGGCTGAAACAACTGGCGCAGCAGGAATATTATTCCTTCTAAAATATTTTGCATCATACTGTAGGTCCAACTATTTTTTTGCCAGATGGCAAAACTTTGACGGTGCTCTGATTATTTTTGATGGCCGCACATAAAGCCTTGTTCTAAAAACATGTATCTGTGTGATATCACAAAATCCTCTGCCGCAGATGCAATCTGCATGCACATCTGGTCATAATCACATTTTAAACATTGGTTATGCAATAATCTGTCTTTAATGTCTGTGTCCCACTGGCAGTACCTTCTATTGAACAGGCAACTGAGCTGCCACAGAGATAAAGAGATTTGCAGGCAAGTATGCAAACTGTTTAAAACTGTGATAAAAACACACAAATGGGTGCACCAGCATATTAGATGTGAAGCTCCATCTGCGAAGGTTTTGTATGAACTTCATTTCATCAAACGATATATTTTACACAGCTTCTCTTACACCCTTTCACATACTGTATGTTTGTGTAGATATACTGTATGATATATAGTTTATGTGGATGTTTGAGTACTTGTAACAATACTGTATGTTTTTACCTGTGTCCTTGTCATATTTGTTTTTTAACCATAAACTACTGCATATTGCCTGCATGTGTGGATGTGTAGGTTTATGTAGCAATGCAGCCAATAATCATTAGAATATACATATAAAGATGATGCTGATTAGTAGCAATTTATCTCCTGAAGCATCAGCTCTGAAGCAACATTATTGGACTGTTGTCATGTAAGTTTGAGCATGAAATTTTGTAATAGCAGCAGTTGCAGCAGCAGCAAGTTCAAATTTGTTCAAATGTATTATATATAACCCCCATTAGATGTACTATGTTGTTTTTGAGCAACAGCAGCATGGCAGAGCATAAAAGTGAGCTAAATCTTCCCAGTTTAATAGCTCTTAGTACAAAAGCTACATTGGATATACAGTACAGTACTGTAGTTAGTAGAATATGTTGTGTGTGTGTGTGTGTGTGTGTGTGTGTGTGTGTGTGTGTGTGTGTGTGTGTGTGTGTGTGTGTGTGTGTGTGTGTGTGTGTGTGTGAATATAGCAGCAGCTGGAACTGTCTGTAGAACAGATTCAAGCTTTACTCTATCCTTCTAATTGAAAGGGACACAGTTTCACATTGCAACGGGTACTAAAAGTAAAATGTATTAAATAGATGTAGCTTTCATTATGCATAATGTCAGGCAGAATGCTGTTTGATACAGTGTACCATTTCAATTTTTAAGCTAAAGTAATCCCAAACAGATGTCTCCTCATGAGGTGAGTTATTACTCTATGTCATGAGCTGTGGCATTTGTAAAAACTAACCAATTAGATGCAATATCAGCACATTAAGTGCAGCACATTTAAAATTAGATAAGGTATAAACATAAAATAATGAAAGCAATGCAAAGTAAAATGAAGTAACAGGGTCAATTTACAGAATGTAAAAAGACATTTTGACATTTTAGTCAAGAAGAAACTGATTACTGATATTTGGATGAAAAACTCTACAAGAATATGTTGGCAGTACAACAGTGTATTTTCGGATGCCCCCATGGCTTATCATTGGGTTGAAACACTGACCATAGACTACAACTTTCTCTCCTTCGTTCCCTGTCATCTCTCTACTGTATAATAAAAAATCCAATAAACAATTTTTAAAAGTGTATTTTTTTCCACTAAGTTGCCTCATATTCCACAAGTGCCACAGTGATGGAATATTGAATATCGGCTGCAGTGAACCAATCACTATTGGATATTTCTGCACTGCACGCAGCAGTAATTTTTGTTCATTAGACCTGTTGGTCAACTACAGAATACCTTATATTTAATGGAGTCCTGTTTAATGACCAGAGTGGTGGCAACTGGCTGTGCTACATACATTTATTACATCTTGCTTATAATAAACCATTATGGAAAGCATGGCACCCTGCCGATGGCTTTTATATCTGTTAAGGCAATTATAGCTCACTAGAATCCAGTTTATTAGTTGTTGCTTTGATTTGAATGCCGTATTTTTGCTCATATTTGAGCCTTGAAGGAATGGTCACTCAATATTTCCAGAGTGGACGGCTCACTATGTTGCCTGTTTATTTATTTTACAACAAACTTGTTAACCTGGTACAAGCACAGTATGGGTTACCATGGTGATCAAAGTGATGCAGCTTTGTGAAACTGGGAAGCTTCAAAGTTAACTCACTTTTGAACTTTATGTTCAAATGTATGTTTACTGTGCTCCTTACTGTCTGATTGATGAAGCACAATAAAAAAAGTTAACCCTTACATACTGTTCATATCCTGACCCTTCACAGTATCCCCTCATAATTAGTCTCTATTCCAAACTTTTGAATCACAAATCTATTTTTCATTCATAAATACCTCATCATCCATTAAAAAAATGGGTGATCAATCCTTAATGAAGCTTTCAGAGAGCAGAGAAAGTGTATTCTTTAGGTTTTACACTATTTGTAAATAAAGAAAAATGATAACCCTACATTATGATGACATAAAACAAGATAATATAAAGGCCATAATGATTTCAATGAATTTCTACTGAATGTAAGGAATGCAACATCAGTTTTGAAAGCAATTTTTGAATAAAAACGGGTCAAATTCATCATTCTCAAATGTAAAAATTGGTCAGTTTGACTTGAACAGTATGTAATGGTTAAGTTCCAATAAGTTCACTTAGTGGGATACTGTAAATTTCAGAAGCTGCGTAGATCACCATGGTGACACAGGCTGTGTGGCTAACCTGCTCCACGGCAGAAAAGCTGAATTCACATTAAACGACAACTGTGGTCACAGACCTATAAAATCACTTCATCTTCCAGAAAAGTTTTGCACCAAATGCTCACTAAAACTGGCAGATAATTAGCTGACTATAGTTATTTGTACTGATTTAAATTTTCTGTTGCATATTAACTGTACATTGGACATTTTTTCATAGGATAATAATCTTTTTAATCCAAAAAAAAGAAGATAATCTGCTCACTTGAAGCACTGTATATGTGAAGTGCAGACCAAAATAAATAAATAAAGTTTAGAGTATATAAATGTTTAACTTTGACACTTCTTACAATGATCTGTGGGCCTACTTATGTTTTGTAATGGTTTGTTCTTCATGAGAAAACCACACTTAGCAACTTGGGCTTCACATTTTCTATAATTTACTGTACACAAGTTTCTTATCAAAATAGTTGTCTCTTGGCTACATGAAACATAGTGTTTTACAGTCTATTGGCTTTTACAATTTTAGTTAAGCAATGATTTTCCTTTTTCCTTTTGTGTGTATTTTCAAAATCCTACATCTTACCCTGACATTCATATTGCACAGAGTTAAAAATGGGTGTGGGCTGTTAGCTTTTGAGTATTAGTACCTTTCTCTTTTGGAAATAATGTTGATATTACTTGTTTGTACTTGATTGCTGCATGCATTATAAAGAATCTAATGTCTTGCAACACGAGGACAACAGGAAGATCCTTGTTTAGAAAAAAATAATTATTAAAGCTTTTGTGGCCCCTACATAAACAAAAGTATTAAAGATGGTGTAGGAAAACATGCAGAATACAAGGAATATGTGTGTTTTGAGATTAGTGCAGCAAATTGAGCAAATTTCTGATCTGCCACAAGGGGGCATTTCCAAACAACCTGGTTTGAGACAGTTCAACAATTAATAACTTTTTATTAAATTATGCCAAAATGATGAGGCACATATTAAATGTGCAACATACAGAAAATTCAGACCAGAGTTGTTTATTTTATTTGTGGTTTAAACACATTTCAAACTGAATCACACTAACTAAAACTTTTAAAATATATACTAAATATACAAAAAACAAACACATGAGCACTTATACACAAAGTGTATGAAATAATCAGGAGCTTTGGTAAATGGGATGTGGGCTCCCCCAATCCTATTCATTTAGCTAGTAAGTGGCCCTCACTAGTCCTTCTCTTATCTCTGAATAAAGCAAATCAGTGTGGCTGACTGTCAAAGCAGAGAGCCAGGGAAGCACCTGGCCTTACACGGCTATCTGATTAGAGGAGGTTGCAGGCCAGGCTGGACCAGAGCAGGCAGTGGCAGCGGCAGGGCAGATCTGGAGTAAAATGAACTAAACCAGGCTAATTCTATTGCACCACGGCCTCCCTTAGAGGCTGTGAGCAGCAGGTTCAAATCAAAGCAATACCATAGCACAGACCAACAGTCTCTTATCAACCCTGGAGTCACAAATGAGGACTTAAGCGCTTGAGAAACTATAGCTTCACCGGCTTGGAACAGCTGATTTGTGTTCTCTGAAGCATGTATTTAATGATTAAACTGTTATTATCTATGTGGTGTCCCAAATAGGTTTATGAAAAAGAGTCCTCTGACATATTTTTATCTCAGTTGAAAAACACATGAATGTTGAGAGCGACACAGCAGAGTGAAGGCATTAGTGAGCACAAAAAGATAAGGATTACAAAAAGGTTTGGAGTGTCTTCTGCTTTTATCTGTTTGAAGTTTTTCAGGAAGAATGATTTTCAGATTTCAAGACAAAATGAAAGGAAGGTCCAAACAGGATGGACCACATATACATATATTGTTCATACAGCATAGAGATGCTTGCGCCTCGTTTGGGTCGTCACAATGAAAAATGTGCAAAAGTGTAAAGAAGAATCTTGGTTGGCAAGAAGAATTAGATTCAAAATTAGTGTAATGTACAGCATGCTGCCATCATTTACACATCTTGTTTAATGCACAGGTTGCTATGGTTGACACATTTGGATGCCAAAAGTGCCTGGAAGCAGTAATTAAAAGCATGTGAACTAAAGTCAGTTCTTTATTTCTTTACTCGTAATAATTTACAAATTTTACTGTGAATAGAAAAACAAAGTATTGAAAACTAATCTAAACCTTTGCAGGTTCATGGTGAAGAATGGTGGGAAATATAAGGAGATACAGTATTTACTGCAGGCTGTCATTACTTGAGAAAGCACCATCCTAAGTCATGACCTGTTGGGCCCATTATACACATTATTTATAGTAAGGATACTATTAAGAAATCTAATTGGTACAGGGGCACCTGAAAACAGCAGCCTGCCGTGCAAACAGAAATGGTTTATTATTACAGTGTTATTCCTGAACAACTATGAGACTGTTTAAAAGCAGGGTCAGGCCCATTAGCCAGTTTTTGTTCAGTTTTGGGGGAAAAAATTGACCATTTGTGGGCAAAGTGTACACATAGTGCAATGTAAGTGCAGTGCTGGTGAGTGCAGGTCTGAGTAATGCAGACGTAAAATCTGGGCTTTGACTTGCTCTGGTGGGAAGAACTGGCACCAGCCAAAAATGTGTTTACAGCCATATCATATTTGTCATTTTTCAGCTGCATATTAATGACATTATACGCCCATCAGAAACGGTTTCATAAAAACAGACTGGATGATATTTTCTTTTCTTTCTTTCTTTCATTCTTTCTTTCTTTCTTTCTTTCTTTCTTTCTTTCTTTCTTTCTTTCTTTCTTTCTTTCTTTCTTTTCTAAAAGAAAAGGTTCTGTAACAGCCTACTGTGCATGAAGACAAGTCCTTTGATTGGTAACTCCTATAATGGATTACCAATTGGACAGTCCCCCAGGGGCCCTTGAACTCCAGGGGCCTCGACAGTTCCAGGTTTACTGTGTGTCAACTGGTTTTTGCTAATTTAATTTAAAATGTGTTTGAGAATTATCATCACTATAGCACAATGTTAACCGACTAGATATTGGCCTTAAAGTGGGCTCTGCTTTATCAGAATTAGACTTTATTCACCAAGTATATGTGTACAAGGAATTTGTTTTGGTGCAGGTGTCAGAACAGCAAAAATGAAGAATCAGGATTGCAATAAGATAAAAGGATTATATACCTAAAGAACAGAAATATAAAAAAAACCCATAGTGAAACAATTGTAAACATTTATAGACGGCATACGATAATATGCAAACACTTTGTAAGTTTTGGAGGGAAGTTAGGTTTTGTGTGATAGGTCATATGTACATGATATGCAAAGATGCAATAATATAATGTAATGTTGACAAACGAGTCCAGTACAATGAGCATAGAGATAAATACACAGTGCAAGCATTCATAGAGTGCAACAGTAATTTGTTATTATGACTTGAAGGAGTCCCTGTGTTAAAATCTAGTTTTAAGACCCTCATTAATTCAGTTTTGTATTCAGTTATGTCATCACAACTAGTTTGCATACAAATGTTAGCTAAAATATTATTTACAATAACAAACATATGTTGTTGTCAATAGGACATTACTCAACACCGAAGATGCTTGATTTATTCAAAATAAACATCCTAAAATGATAAATAAATAATGAAATAACTTACACACAGTAGCACAGGTAATATGTTATAGGTAATTTAATATGTAGGTAATATGGTTTCATTGTACTCAAGTGACGCAGTATATTTTGCTTTTAAATGTTCAGTAAAAACAAATAAGAAAAGGACTTTTCTTGTGCAGACTGGCAGATATGTGTGTATTTATAGACATGTGGACCTGAACCACCTGTCTCTAATAAGTGGAGCATGCATTTGAACATGTGACGCTCCCGCTTTTTCGTTTATTCTCTGCTGACACGTTTATCTGTCTTGTCTCATTTGCTACCTATACAGCTTATATGACTGCACCACTCATGTGGCCACACCCTGTTACACAACAGTTGAGCGATTGTGAATGAACAGGGTTGTCACAGAGTGAGCAGTTCAGTGACTTTGAACAGTGGTTTTCTCCAGGAATGATGCAATATGACAGCTGCACAAGATAAGAACATCAGAAATAATATATCCATAATGTAGTTGTAATCATTTGGCTCAGTCATCTACAAAATACTGTCTCCTCTGGGTGCTCTGACCCTGAAGTTTTCTCATATAAGGGAATTTTCTAAATTTTGACACACGTGTGAAGCTCTGCTATGAATGAATTGAGATATTTCACAGCTTAGTATTTACACAGACCCACTGGAGACCTTTCAGGATATTCAAATCTTGTGGTCAACATGTAGCTTTCAAACACTGTCAGCTGATGAATAACCACTGTTACAGCTGAGGTACTGTTGTTACATACTGCTGCAGAAAAAAGACAGGCTCTCTCACTTTAGAGGTCTTAGATACAGCTGCCTATTGATGATTAATAATTTGTTTTTGAGGGAACGGCCAACACCCAGGAGAATAGAGACGGTCATATAACAACAACTGCTAAGATAAGTGGCTACTAAGCTATACCAGGAAGTACATATCCAATAGACTGTACTAAAAAGTCAGACAGTAAAATGAACACGGTGACATGAAAATGTATTGACAGACAATCCTGAATGAAGAGCATTTAAATCATACACCTCCCCGTGCTTCTCTCGCAGCCAAACGTGCACAGACAGGTGTTAAAAGGTGCTGATGGATGTCCTCAGAGGGGCAGTCGTTCATCTTCATAGATCCCTTTCTTTTGAAGGATTGGTGTCAAAACACTGGCTTCTAATGGATGACTTGTTCAGACAGGACTGCAGTTGTGTCTTTGACTGGGATTTCTGTCTATAACTGTTTGAACTCTCACTTGTAAATCTGCCCGACTCTACTTTTCTACAAATTCTCTGAATCTGTGTACATTTTGAGCACGTAGTAGTAGTAAATACGTAGTAAAATATGATAACACCTATTTCTTTCAGGTATGACGTGGCAGGTGAGACCTAAAATTAACTAACTTTTTGTTTACAGATTAGAGTTTTAATAGATTTTAAAATGACATATAAGATAAAATTTGCCATTAATCCATAGCATGGCACATAATAAATATATCATAGTGCTGAAGAGAGGGGCTTATTAGAGAAAAACAAAAATTAATGCACTTTTAAGAATCTATGATTGGTTTATATGCTGACAATTATACCCAGTTGGAGTTTGTTTATACTCGTGACTATAAAATGACTCTTTACTTTTAGTTTCTCCACACCCAATCTGCGTGTAGGCCTGCTCTCAACACTCCACTCCTCTCCTGTTTGAATTTGGCCCGTCAGCTGCTGCCTTTAAGTGCTGTCAGAAATATTACATTCCTGAACTGAGTGCATACGCTTATGAAGAAGTGAACGTGATCGGAAAATAAAGAATTTCCTTTTTCATACTGAAGATGTGACTTTGTGGAAGGTATCTAGAGGGAAAATGACAGACGACAGAAGAACCATGTCAGCAACGTGTTTGGTATTCTTTAGGAATTTAAATGAAACGTTAATCTTTTTTCATCAGCAACAGGTCATATGGAAGTTATCATATATACCAGTTTAAAACTTTAAGTACAGTTCTTCTCAACATTCAAGTGGTAGTCATGACTGGGAGTCTTGTAATCTACCTTCATTATATACAAGTTGGTACTACACAATGTTTAGCAAATAGATTGAGAAGCCTTATGTCTGCCCAAGCCCATTATTCAGTGTAACTGTAGTTTGAAGCTAATTTGTTAAATGCACACTTTTCTTTTAACCACACATTACCGACTCTGCCCATATCATACAACTGTGTATCTCAGTGGTAGAAAATTCATGTAGTGTGTAAATTATGTTCATAATTGGTAAGAATGTCTTGAGGTGGCATGAACACTAATGTAGCCACGGCAATCCTTCAAATTACCACTTTCCATCACACATGATGCAAATGCAGCAATGGTATGTTATTTAGAAAATAAAACTGGTTGGTCTGTGATAAAAAGAGCCAGTGAAATGTGTTGTTGCAACATGTGAAATTCACATGTCAAAAACCCACATGTCCCAGTATCATGTGAGTTTTCTTTTACTGGGAAATGTTCCAAAACTACATGTGCCAATATAAATTAATTACATGTGAAATATTTTAAACTCACATGTGCCTATATGTGAATTTATCACATATGATAAATTGTTGACTTTTTATGTCTTTATGTTGTGCTTTTATGGTACATCTTTATAAATTACCTTTGATGTATTTGTTATTTTTAAAAAAATAATTTTTAAAAACTTGAGATGTGTTACAAATGTGTCATATTATAAATTAGCTTTTTTTTTTGAAAGGATATCTCAGATCAGATTTTAAAGGTCGCTTCCAGACATAAAAATGCACTGCTTGGCTTAATAATTTGTGTCAAATATGTTTTCCCACAAAAAGAGGTTCACTTTCCCCATTAATTCTTAAAATGACTTCTGCTCCTTCTATTTATAAAAAATCCAGAATATTTCTATGCAAATATTTTTCAGTTGGACACAAGATGTCTCCTACTTCACTGAGTCATTCCTTTGGTATATGTGCACAGGAGGCCTCAAGTTTCCATATCACTCTTGTGATAAGTTTCATACTGGACCACAGTTGGCTCCAAGCTAGTTGTGATGTCACAAATGATGCTCGCAGGTACTGTCGTATCAGTTCTGCTGGGTCTCTGTTGAAAAAAGTCAAGGCCAAACTTCTCTTTGTTGTTCAAAAATCAGGAGTCAGAGTTTCTGAGCAGCAAAAATGTACTTTAATGCCAGGCAATAAAAGAGAGCAATACAGTGTTCATAATAGACCACCCCATTGCTCTGAGTTTCGCAACTCAGGGCGTTGTCTTATATACCCTAGGGTCGGCATAGGTCACGCCTTGTGTCCATCCTCTTCGTACTTGGCCAAACACACCAATATTATTTTTTTTATGTCACTTGTTGTTGGCCCAAAATCTCTGAAATAGGTTTTGGCCCGAGCTGGTCATATCTGGCATGACCACTTCCATCCAGTAATGCTCTTTTATTTTTTGTAACTGCTAAGGATCATATTATACCATTATTTTCAGAGCTTCCCCTGGCTCTCTCTTCACTGCAATACTTGCCTCCTCACAACCCCCTTTTTCTCGCTCCTTTCCCACAGCCACTCTTTTTTTTCCCTTTTTTTTTGGAAACACTGAGTTTGATACAAACACATGTCAAAGTGAAGTTTAACACACATTTAAAGTGAAGTTTAACACAAACACACCCTCCAGTTTATCCAGTGCATTAAGTGAGATTCTTTTAGCATTTTTTTTGTGCCCTTTCATTGATTATATGTGGTCTGTGAAGTTATATATTCATTATAATGACAATTCAACACACTACTACTTATTACTTATGATACTTGTCATAATCATTCTGTGCCATTAGGTTCTTATCCGTTTAGCAACTCATGAGTCTTTATAAAATTACACCACAGTACACATCTTAAACTCATATTTAAGGAGAGCTCCCTCAGCAGATGAATGTAAAAACAGCCCACTAGTTTAAAACTCTGCATGTACATCATTCTGCACAGTGAAGCTCGAACATCCAACTGAAGAAACAACACACTTTTGAGTGGAGAACTTTAAAGGATAGGTTCACAATTTTTTTTAGTCTGTCTTAAAACAACAGTCAGGTGTCCACATGAACACTGAAATAAGTTTTCCTTGCTGTAATCATTCCTCCTGTTCATACTGGCTGTTAAAGGATTCCCTTCAAGTGTGCTTTCAATGTAAGTGATGGGAGCCAAAATCCACAGTTTGTGCATTTATGTATAAAACAGTCATTTTATACATAAATGCATTTAAAAGTTTATGTGAAGCTTATATGAGTCTTCAGCAGTCTGAGTTAGTCATATCAAGTGGATATCTGCCACATTTACAGTCTTTTTAGCATCAAATTCCCTCTTTGTGTTTCCTTGTTGAGCTGCGGTGAAATTATAGTAACAAAAACAGGGACTTTGGCACTAAAAAGACTGTAACATTGGAAGATATCTACTTGATTTGACTAATTTGGGCAGCTGAAGCTTCATATTAGCTTCAGATAAACTTTTCAATACATTTTTGCAGAAGGAGGACTGTGGATTTCACCACTCATCACTTCTATTGCAAGTGCATTATGAAAGAATCTTCTAATGGCCAGGAAGAACAGGAGGAATGATTATGACGAGAAAAACCTATTTCAATGTTCATATGAGAACCTGACTGTTGTTTTAAGACATGAAAAATAGTGAACCCATCCTTTAAGGAATTTGGTGGAATGTTATGATAATTTTCTATTATTAGAATAATAAAAAACACTCTCATTATTAACACTCTCTTGCTTAACTGTAGGGGTAACTGTTGAATTTGGGAGGGGCTTTATCTCTATTGATAACTATACTTATAAATCAATACAGGTGGGGAATTAGGTGCTGAGAGCTGTGAAGTCTGACTTTCGGCGTGTCCCTGAAGGCCACAGTTCCCGGGATGTTTTTTTTTTTTTTTTTTACCCTGCCTGTCCCTGCTGCTGCTGCCTGCTGCCCGCTGCCCAGGCTGGCTGCCGGGCTCGGGATGACGCCACCTCTCGCTCCGCCCCGGCGCAAACTCGCTCTTTGCGTTCATTTCATTCCTCTTCTCATTCCGAGCATTCTTCGCATCTCTGTCAGTGCGCGAAGCGATTCACCTACACCTTCCTGGCTGGCCCAGAAACACCAGAATAACTTGACATAGTATTAAAAATACCCAGTAACATCACATTACCTAAAAAAAGGACATTTTTATATGAGATATCAATAACGAGGTAAGTTTCAATGGTAGTTGCAGGTATTCAAGCTGGTTGTAGACTTCTGTTTGTGGGGGTTTAGTTGACGTCTTTGCAAATGCTGGACAATTTATTAAAAATGCTGGCTTATTATTTATCCCATGGCGTGAAGTAACGTTAGGTCGTCTTGTTTCCATCGCTGAGGTAGATGGCCGATTCTGGTCGCTGCTTTGCAACAGGGTGCTCACTTTGAACACTCGGCTGGTGTAACTAGCCTATGGCTTTGACATAGCGGCGAAAATCTTTGACATTTTTTACATTTTTTGAAAAGAAGCCTGCTCATACGCCCCTATAAAAAGCCTCAGATGCCGTGTGCTCTGTGTCAGAAGCCTCAGAAACTCCCCGCGGGATTGAGGATGAACTAAAAAATATACAGCACGAATAACAATTTTTTGGACAAGATGACGGTTGAAAACGTTGCTGTTTTCCTCTCCGTAGTTGGCTCAGCCGGGAGTTGTTGGGAGATTTCACCGGAGCATTTTCGCACCAGCTCGAAGAAAACACAGCGGAGAGACTTGTTGCTTCAACACGTTGGACGTTGCTTTTTTAATCGTCAGCGAAGTTTTGAGTAAGTATTTCTATTTTTTTTATGTGTGTGTGTGTGTGTTTTGTTTTGTTTCTCACTTCTCCCACCAGGCTGCGAGCTGCTCTCCATGTTGTTACTGTAACTCCAACGGCTGAACTGGAGAGGGAAAGGTTAGCTTAAACTCCTTTTTATTGTTTCATGTTGCGGGGTGGATTAAAGCTCTTCTGTGTCCCCTTTCACGAATAACTTACACCCCAAAAACTACCAGTTTGGCAAAAACAATGTAGTAAACTGCATTTATAAGGGTGCTTGTATTGCTTTGGGTTTTTTTTTTTTAAAAACCCCACAATATTAGAAAGCTGAAGTCTTTTGGGTATCGACCCCAGGGGTTTGAGGAGGAAAACTAGCTTAAATTTGTGAGTTTGCCATTGGTTTATAAAACGATAATTGAAGCTATAACACATAATCTAAAAGACAATAAGATGATTGTATGAATTTAGAGCTGCTCAGTGGAGTTTATGGAGCTCCTATTTGCTGTTTCCTTCATTGTTTTTCCTTCCTCTAGTTTGGGAAATGCCTGCTCAGCTAAAAACCCCCCAATCATAGGCCAGCTGTGGCAGCCATCTGTGTGTCACAAAGTTTTACTCCTTACAGTGGTTTCATCCCTATAACTTTGTGTGTGTGTGTGTGTGTGTGGACTCTTGGAAAATTGCAAAGGCCAAAAAAGCTTTCATTAGCAACAAGTAAGTTAGCTTGAAAAGTGGGTGTTGCAACAAACATCAGAAAGATCTTCCCTTTGTGCCAGACTTTGCTGTTTCAAGTTGTCAGATTTGGTTTGCTTGGAACAAACAGCCCAGTCAGGTCATGGGGTCACAGTTTACACAGCTCAGATATGCTGCTGTGATTCAATCAGAGTGTCTTAACTTCATTAATTTAGCAGAGGGTTGTAAAAAATGAATCTCACCTCATTCATTCGCACTCTTCACTTGTGCTTTTTCAGTATGTTTTCAAGCTCAGTCAGCTGTCTGGCCACACTTGACATCTCATTGCTTTGATAGTGTTTCATCATCAGTTGTGCAGTACAGGGGAGTAACTAATGTTAAGTGATTTTGCTTCATGAGTTTTAATAAGCTCATGAGAAGAGGTGATGCAACTGGGCAATAGGGTCAAAACAGACTTGCAGAAGCTTTCCCCCACTCCCACTACTACTACAAGTTGTTGGCTGCAGCAACTACAGCGTCCCACCTCTTTAATATTTTTAATGGGAGAGCTGCTGGTTATGGCAATTGTACAAGTTCTCTGCTGTCATGATGTAAAATATGCTTTTTTTTACAGTTAATAACTTGTTTGACATGTTATGAAACTCTGTGCAAAATAAAGAGACAAAAATACACAAGAAAGACACAACACTTTTCATTTAATTAACGTGGAAAGTGGCTGTTATTATTTCCAGGAAACAGTTTGAATTCAGTCAGGCGTAACCGCAGACATGTCACACTGTAAATCTGCTTGCCGGGAAGAAGAAAAAAAAATTAGGGGTAGAAATAGATGCTTTGTTTTCAGCTTATGCAACCAGTGGACCTGTTGGACGGGAGCCTGCATAACATTTGTGCAAGAATAGGATGTTGTCTTTCTTTGGCCATACAAGACTTTACTTTTGAAACTAGGAGTTCCAAAACACCCGGTATGTTTTGAAGGAGCTTAAAGCAGAGCAATATACATTACCTGAAGTTTGTTAAGAGACTAAGATGACATAAGAAGAAGACTTGTTTACAGATATGATTACACTTCTATCTTTTACCCTATCTTTATCTCTTTATATTATTATTAGTCTATATTTTATATATATAATTTGGAATTACTCCTGGGGAAAAAAGTAACACAATTGTTTGAATTGACTTATGAAATGAGCTGTGAAAATGATTTTGTTATTATCTACACAAGTGAAATTAAAGCAGATCCTGATAAACACCAGAACAAGAGAGGATTTTGCTATTGTGTGTGTGTGTGTGTGTGTGTGTGTATGTATGTGTATACATACATACATACACACATACATATATATGTATATACATATATATATATTTATATATATATATATATGTATATATATATATATACTCTCATAGGCTACATAGATAATGTTTTGTCAGGTTTTATTCTTTTACGCTGTCTTGTCGAGGTCTGTCTTGAGAGCAGGAGTGTAGTGAATATAGTCTCTCTCTTTGAAGTGTGGACAGAATAATGTGCTTTTGTGAGACACTTGGTGGACTGTGTTACTTCTTGGAACAAAGTAAGACACTTTTCTTCTGTTGTCCATACTGAAATTGTTTAAGGGTTTGGCGAATTGCTGGAAACAGTATTTAGGCCAAACTATTGCTCATTTTCTGCATCATAAGGAAACATAGATTTGATTTCTCCTGCCATTAATGGGTTTTTTGTGAGCCTGGCATCATGTGTATATCAATCTTCTTACCATATTGATGTCTTTGCATTTAAAATTCTTTAAATCTCTTGTGGTGTCGGTGCAGTGAAGTTAATTCATTTGTGCAATGACAGAGTATGACCATGTTTACTTGATCACTTTTAGATTTACTTACCAGATGTATAATGTAGTGTAATGTAGGGATAAAGGCTGAAACCCATATATATTTTGGAACATATAACCACACTTACCTGGACTCATAATGATACTATGATACTATTATGAGCGTAAATCTTAGAATAATGTGTCTTAATACCAAAGAGGGAACCCAAACCCTTTACTCATTCATATTAAGATAATTAGTTTTAATTTTAACCTCTGTGGACACCTCCTGACCATTTTGATTCACAGCACGTCAGGAGATACAGTCTGTGTGAGTCTAAATGAGAATATGAGAATACCATAAATGAGAAGCATCTGTGTACTCGGTGCTCCATGCAACAGGTGCAATAGAGCAGTGATGTATTTCTTTTCTCATGAATTTTGAAAAATGGCATTTTAATTCCACTAGTATTAGTTTGAAATAGATTATCTCTGAGTCCTGCTTGAGTTTTAATTTTAACAAATCTTTAAGCTTGCAGGTTTGCAGGCCTTAAGGTGTTGGTGATATGTAGATATAAATTTTATACAAAGTTAATCATTAAATAGTCAAAAATTGCATTTAAGGAAATGGCATTTAAGGAAGTGATGTGTGGCAAGGGTAAATTAAGGTTTACAATAGATTGGGTGAACTGTAATATTGAGCAGTATTTTTTTTTAGCACCAAAATGTAATTATAATTTTAGCTGTCGCCTTTTTGTTTGTCATTGTTGCTTGTGTGCTCAGAAGAAGAGATATGTTATACAGATTAAATAGAAAACATGCCTAATAGATAGATGTAGTCAATGCTCAGATTAATTTTATTGCTGTCAACAGCTAAAAGCATTGGTAGTTTACTGTGTTTACGTTGTTTCTGGACAGGAGTCCATACAGTAGATTTATAGGCAGAAAACCGATGTTAGAGACTACATGTACATGCATCAAGGCATATTTTCTATTTGTTGTAAGGGCCAGTGACATTCCTCATGGGAATGTGAACACATTATGTGTCCCACATTTTAATTGAAATGATAATATGCAGTATTATTTTTTGTTATGAAAATTCAGTGCTAGAAAAAGATCTGTGATCTGTAATTGAATCTGGACACAGAGTCATTAATTGTGTAATTAGATGTGATGTGTAGCAGGGGTAGAATCACATCAAAACATCAGTGTTCACCACGGTCAAAGCACGTTTTTTAAAAAGAGGACACTCCCGCAGACTTCCAGACTGTGTGTGCCCTGAGGTAAACCCTGGTCTAGAAAGGGAATTTTAGAGTATGCGCTGCTGCTCAGCAGTTTGAGCAGGGCCCATTGAGGCCAGTGGAGAGTGCCACCAAAAAGGAAAAGCTGGCTCAAAGCCACTGACGTCATCTAAGTAAATCTGCTTCAGTACTGCAGCCATAAAATGACTGCCAGCTACCGAATGCACTTTGGCCCTGTCAACCACCTTGGTTAGTGCAACACAGTTCTTTTTTTTTCCTCCTCATGCATACATACTTATAGAAGCCAGGCTATGTTTAAGTCTACTCCCACTTTCCTTGAGTAATATCAGATTTTGCCTATTCACTCAAAAGGAACAACTGATGTTTGAGCCTTTCCAGTTTTACACAAAGCACCCAATGATTGAGCCTCTACTGACCCTTTGAAGTCATACCACTTTAATAATACAGCCTTATAATCTTTACCACATGGAAATCTCAGTCATTTGTGCTGGGAAAAAGAACACTTAGACAACTTAATGCCTTAACCACTCATTATTGAAGTGTAGTTCCTCAAACGTTATTAGGACGCTGGGACATCATCTTCCTTTTTGCTGCATATTCTTATTTGTATAAAAAAGACAAATAAATGAGCTGCCTCAGACGCAGATGAAAAGCAATATATACTCCCATGAATCATTAGATGAGTCAGTTTTTGAAACCACTATAAACATTTTGAGTTCTTAACCACAATGAAAGCAGGAAATCTAGTCTTCAACAACTTCCTTTCTCAGTGCCGGACATAGTAGTGGTGGTAGTGTTCAGCTTCCCACTAGTGAAAGGAGATCCATGGAACAAAGGCACACAGTCACTTCATTTACTGAAACTGTGTTATAATTTGTGGCTTGTATTCAAATGTGGGTTATTCAGTCTCTCTGGCACTGTATTATCCAGTCATTGCTTGTAACAAATTCCCACAAGACCTTTCATCAATGGTTGCTGTATTGTTATCATGGCTGACACAGATCAGGCAGGCTCTCTCTGCCCTGAAGGTGCCCTGGATTCAGTGGAGGCACAGATAGACTAGAGGGTAAGCTCCCAAAATTAATATGCAGGCTGTGCCCGGTAAATTAGTTTGGAATCCTAGTTGGGACTCAGCAATGGAGCGCTGTATTGTACGAACTTAGTACTCTGTTTAGTCTGTTTAATAGGCCCATAGCAGGCATTTTCAACAAGGAGTCCTGTTGGTTATATAATTACATCATCAACAAGGGTTAGCTGTTCTGTCAACAAAGAATTCATCTTTCATTACCCAGAGCATATGTACCAAATTAAAGGATAAGGCTGGTGATATTCTATATTTTTGTCAACAAATAGCATAAAAAAATCAAAGCCAAAGGTTTGTTGGTCTGCATCACCTTAGTTTCCAACTTCCCAACGGGTCACAAAGGCTAAATAATTTCCTAAACAGCTGGACACTGTAATTTTTAGCTGATGTTACTCAAACAGGACTAAGTAGTATATTTGTTGGTGGCTATGTCCATCTGTGGATTTGGCGCATAAGCTGACATTAACAGCAGCAGGACAGTGTATGGGGGATCGACTCAAAATAACTTACGCTGCCCATGTTCGTTATAAAGAAAGAAAATGTCACCCAGCGCAATGGTGTAACTTTTTGTGTTTTTAATAGTTTTTTGGACAACAATGGATCTCTATGTCATAGAGGTGTAGTATTCTTGAATAATGGGTGGCAGCTCTTAAGCCCCTGATAAATTGTTTGAGCACAGAATTATTATTTTACTGTGTGCTCACATAATTTCTCAAATACATACTATAACTTAAATTTAGACATTTAGACAAACATGCATATTTTTTTGTAAAATGTTTATGTTAAATACATACGTTGTTTACAAAATAAATACATACATTGTCTTAAGATGAAAACATTTTAATGTGAAGCATTTTAAGCTGAAGTGTCGCTTGAGAAACACTTATGGTGTTTATAATGTGCTGTGACTCTGTCTCTACCTTGTACAGTTGATTTACAAAGAATTTTTTCAGTAACATCCATTGAACTTTTTTGGTAAAGCGTCGTGTTTTGATCCAGTCTGCCCTATAGGTACATAGTAACAGATATGATTAAAGAAGATCTTCTGCATCATAAAAAGCTAATTAATTTCAAAAAATGAACTATGCTCAACTTTCTTGCTCAACAACCCAAAACTGGGCTTTATGTTAGTAAAAAGTCAAATTAACAATAAATGCCTTTTACCTGTTGGGTTGTCATATCTGCGTTACTTGTGATGACATCTGGACCAATGTCATCCCCAAAATATAGTCACTTTATTGGTAATTGGTGAGCAGTAAAAAGAGAGTAATTGCATTATGTTTTGTAAATTTTACCTGGCTCTATCAGCACCTCTGAAGAGGCTTTCGTATGATGATTCCAGTGTGATATGCAGTAGTTGCCAAGAAAAAAAAAGCAAGGAGAGGAAAATAAGAATGAGAAAAAAGAAATAAGTACATAAGGGGAGAAATGATGGCTAGAGACGAAGAAAAGAGATGGAAGTCAGTGTGAATTGGCAGAGCCAAATGCAAATGGTGGCCTTCATGCTCATCACTGTGATTTGTTTTTTCATGCCCATCCGCACGCGTCCTGAATGAGCCAGCGGCCAGCCCTCGGCCTGCTCTGCTCTCATAACTGTCAGGAGATCCTTTATCTGACGGACCTTTATTTACAGCTTTAATTTCCTGAGCTTTATGTGTTCCGCTCGCACTCCACACCACTGTGACATGGGCGTATGCTGTCTGGAATGCACTGCAAATTTTTGATAGGCAAATGTCCTCTGAGCTTTCATTACATTTCATGTTTGAGTGGTAAATTGTATTTTTTTTTTTATATGTTTTGGTATTACTGGAAGGACAGAGATGTATCCTCAGAAGGAGAGATTTTTGTCTCTTAGATTTACAGTCAATTTTCCCTCTGTTGTTCAGAGTGGAGGACCTTTAGCTATGTCTCTTTTCTGGGCTGCTGACATATCTGATGTTGTCCAGGTCATGTTGTTGCTACCTGTTTCTCAGTCTGAGGCGGGTAGAGAGAGGGCTGCTTTGACAGAACCTGTAAATCAATCCCATTCTCTGGCAAACAAAGATTGATCCCACAGTGGCCTGATGGTTGCTGAGCGGTGGGATCCAGGCCTCAGATTTGAGTGGGATGATATCAGACAGATTCACGGCACCTAAGCCTGTCGGTTCAAAGAGGCATGAAATAAACACTAGGCCATTGCCAATAACAGAGGCAGCATAAGTACGCTTTCTAGCCTCTCCAGTGGACCTTCGGAAATTGGTATTGAAAACCTTGTTTATTCATTCATCTGTACTCCAAAGCTGTAGATTTATTCATGAAACCTAAAGGAAAATCCAATACAGAATCAATAGTTTTGTCCTGAAATTCTTGCATAGTTAGATAAAATACTGTAGTCCATTTGGAAATGCTTCCAATATGACCGTGGTAATTAAAATATTCTCTGCCATCCAACCAATTTTCTTGTCTTGAATGAAATTGCAGTAAGTCAAGTGTATTCTCCAAAAACATTTTTTTTAAATTGAAAGTAGGGACTCATATTTTAATTTATTTTAAACAGGCTGCATGCCTGAACTTTACCTTGAGTGGAAAATATTTCTAAATAAATTTAATTCAAAAGTAGGGATATCAGTTTCAGTTAATTTTGCTTTTGACAGACCGACACCCATTAACCGATAACTAACCGGTTAATTTTTGAGAAAAGCTTTAGATTTTGTTTGTGAGCTGTCTAGCAGTTGGTGGTCAGAGCTAGCTTGTCTGCTCCGGTTATCTTGACTTTTAGCTCATCCTTCTTCTCCTCAAAGTGTTTTCAATGTCTTTAGTCACAGTAGCTCTCAATGGCATAATGTACTCGCGGTCAGGGTACGGAACTAGCTTGTTCAATCCCTTGCCCTCTACCACACTGATTGGCAGCATATCGGTCTCAATCATTCAGCACACCAACTGGTGCCCCGGACTGGCACGCATCACACTTTCTCCCTCTGGCTAGCAGCAATGTGATCTTTGGCTGCGAGAGATGTCGGGAGACTTGTTTTCACTCGTCATGAATTTATTTCCTGACTGACTCTAACACACTCGCTATAAACAGACTTTAAGACACTCGCTAGCCTAGCAACATTAAGGCTACAAACAACCCATAATGCAATGCTCCGTGTACACCGTCTACTTTATCCATTCAAAAAGAATATCTGATGTTGTGAACACGTAATTGTCTGGTCGTTAGTGGAGTGTTCATGCAAATTAAACTATAAACCAACATGTGTAACCGGTCAAAAATATTCTCAGCGATTAAAATTTTACCGTTGACATCCCTATTCAAAAGGGATTTCCATAGATTTTTGGTTAATTTTATTTTTGTGCATTCCCTCTGTCCTATAACTGCGTCTCAAGGTCCTCAAAGACTTTCTGTCAAAGACTTTATTCCATAAACGCGCTTTTCCAGAGGCAATTAATTTGTTTTAATGACAAAAGCTAAATGGAATTTCAGTAACGTCTGTTATTGTAAATGTTCATAGTTGGTTACGTGTTGCTCAAAATGGAATACTTTTGACATTGCTATTATAATTATGCAAAGGCCAGGATAGTCTTTACAACATGCTGAAAATGTTGAGTTTTGAAATCACATGGTAATTATAGTTTTACACACTGTGGCCTTAACTACTGTGGGCCATTATGGGGTGCACAAAAGTCATTCACAGAATCATTATTGCACCCTCTGAGATAACGGCACAAAAGAACTCCACATGGAAAATTACATTTGAGACCTCTCATCTGCTATTTCATTACCTTGCTCTGTCTGATGGGTGAAATGGGTTCTCTTAATTTAAGGAGCTGGATTCCAGCTTGGTGAGTGGTTTATGTAATCTCACAGTAAGTGTAATTTCCCATAATGCCATGTCACAGCTACTACTCTGCTTAGCTACCACATTCACTTATTGCATTGCAGGCCATCTCCACCCTGCATCTCACAAATAAGACCATTTCTATGGTGTACACCCTGCAAAGACAGAAGTATGCAATTATCTGTAAGCCACAAGTGTTTCTATGGGTGACATTCATACCTTCTTCTGGCAGACATAATTAGTCCACAGATTCTGCGGCACTAAGAGACTGCCGTCATTGACAACTCTGCTAGGTTATTCACACGTTGCACATGGCAAAAGCATCCAGTTGATGTCAATGGATGCAAAGACACTAATCTACTGAGGATGGGTCTGACTTTCAGTCAGAAGTATTTCTTTGTGTATGAGCACAAATCAACAAACCCAATCAGTTAAAATCAGAGGGCATAGATAACATGTTTATCAGTTTAATAAATCAATATATAGGTTGATGTTATGTTTACTGATACTGATATTTAAGAGGAAAATGTGTGCACCCACCATCTACTGTGCACACATGAATAACCCCACCCCACATCCTTTTCCTCTATCGATGCAAGCACTAATTTCCTTATTTATTATTCCACCACATCCCATATTATATTGGTTATAATTTTTTATTTTAAAAAACAACATTGTAGTTTTCAACAGGTGGAAAAGGAATGAACGCAGGGGGGATACTTACTTAAGTCATCCAAACAATAAAATATCTTGGACCTGCATAATAAGAACCGATACCGCAGTACAAAATATTGTGGGTCAATTGTTCCATAATTGAAGAACAGCATTAATTTGAACATCATCTAATCTAATAACACATGTAGCTTGACATAACCGTTTGCAGAAACCCATAGATATTGTTAATAATGTATAATTATATATATTTGTTGATCATTAATAAGTAATGCTTAAATCTTTCAATACATTATTTATGAATGTTAAATTGTTGCATTAGTCGGTACTCATGTTTTATTCATGTTCATATAAACAATGTGTTAGTACATTCTCTAAACGTCTGTTAGCTAAAGTTGAATTAAGAGTTAGCATTGCTAACAATTTTTGACTTGTTGACTGTTGAACAAATTGCAGTTGGACAATTTGCTTTTTCGCAAGTCCGCCATATTCAACATTAATTCAAGACGGTAAATATTACTCAGATGACAAACAAACAGACGGAAAAAGGCAAAATCATCCTGTCTGTGAGGGGAAAAAAGTACACCAAAAGCATACTTTGATATCAGAGGCTAGACTTATCTGATATTGAGGCTACTAATCACCACTTGGATAGAAAAAGTAAGGACTAGTTTGCGAATATAGTTGCTCAAAAATGTAAATTAACAAAGAAGTGTGTGGTGTATGCCTGGATGGCCTGAAAGGAATGTGTTGATACAAGGTTTGTAGTGTATGACACATAGGCAGTGTAGGAAATTAAAAAAAAATTGGGGGGGGGCAACTTTTGCCTCCACTGTCCGAAAAATTGGGGCATTTACTAAATTTTGTGGGCAAAAATAGTAATTAGTGCATAAAGTTGCTGTTTTTAATGTGAAATGAGCACAGATTAAAATAAATACAGTAATCATCACCTTGTGTAACCAAAACCTCCTCAGTAAACACCGTCTCATTTGTAATAATTGTCTACATGTTCTAACTACAATATCATATTCAGACCTCCTACAAGTCAAAGCCAGTCTACTGTTGTCATTGTGGGTCTGATGTGTTGTATGCCACAGTTTTACAATATTACAGACTAGTAGCTACAAGTACTGTCAAAAGAGCCTAAACGAGTATAATATTCCTTCTTTATTGATGCAGTTCTTCTCTAAAGTTTTTTTTAGCATTCTTTATTTCATCTCCAAATTTATCCTTGCTTAGGTTTTGACCAGGATGACATAATGAAAATAACATAATAGACTCGATTATCCAGCACTGCCTCATTGGTTAGTAAAAAATATGTTCTAGATTTGGGAATAAAAGCTAATTTCACTCGGTACACTGAGCCCATTAATGTTAGTTGCTGCCCTTTTTACACAGCCTGTTCAAGGCGGGAATGCTGCGCCTTTATTCCACCTCGCTGTTCTGTATAAAAGGTATGGACACGCAGTGGGGGGCAGAGTTGCTCCTCCAATAAGCCGGCTACGGAGGTAGTCACAGCCGGATGGACGTCTGTGTGAAGCTTCTGGATAGCTGGCATGGCTGGACAGGGAGCTGACGCTATTGTGTTACACATCATGCCGGGATGCTATGTAAAAGCACACACGGTGGCATTACGCCGGATTTGTTTGGTTCAGTGAAAAAAAAAAGCAAAGGTGGCTTAGTGACGGATCTCCTTTACAGCTATAATGTGGTATGTCTGTATAAAAAAGTGAGAATATATGAGATGAGAGTATAAAACAGCTTCTGGCAAGACCCACGTATATGTATTAACATTAACGTTAGTTAGCCAAATTACTAACACTATATTGGCTAACGTGCCAGACAAAAGACACTAGCGTTAGCGTTAATATTACTTATCATAAGCATATCATTTATGTTTGCTGGCTTGGTGCCGATGAGCCGAACACTTTTTTGACCTGTTCGCTTCCTTTGATAAAGTCGTGATTACTTTTTAGGGGTTCCAGGCTATTTTTGGGTTGGTGAGCCCTGCATGCCTTGCAGTAGAGGAGAGTCGTCTTCTTCATTTATTCGACACCAAGCCAGTCTATTTTCCATTTTTCAATAGTTGAAGCCGCAACTTTCATTGCTGTCTTATTTGTCTTTATTTTGCTTGCTGGTGGTGGTGTTGGTGACGGCCTGGGTCTTAGGTTGCTTTCATTGGGTGGAGCAGTTAGAGTTTTTGTAAGGAGGTAGCGGTCCATCCTGGCAGCGAACTTCACTGCAGGTGCAGCAGGAGTGCAACACCTCTGTCAGGAATCGTAGTGCATAGTGTGAACAACAGCGCTGTTTGTGTTTGTGTGTTGAAATTGAAATTAAATGAATTTGATGAAAATAAAATGATGGCATCATGTAGAATTAGGATATTGACCTAAACTGGTAAAGATAAAATTATTTTTTTCGAATTTTTGGGGGCAATTTCTGCCCCTCGATCATGGTTTTTAGGGGCATTCTGAGATTTCTTAGGGCATTTTTGCCCTTGCCCCCCGCTAATTTCCAATGCTGCACACAGGAAGATATTTGTTGGCTAAGATGTAAAAATGATTGTTATAGAACAACTGTGTATAGCTTTTACTGTGTCAGTTGTGGCTGAAATTTATCTTCAAAAGTATCTGCAAAGCTTGAATGTCCTTGGTCTTTGGGATTGTTGCCTTGCATTGACACCCTATTGGGAACACTTGCATAGCTGCCCCCAACAATGTGATAAATTATTATTACACATTGGGAAATTATATGATGATAAACCCCCCTAACATTTGTTGTGGGATGGAAGTTGAAAGTCAGTTGATCCAGTGTTGTGAGGTTTGTGTTATTAGTTGACTTGTTTCATATTCCCTCAGATAACGATCAGCATCCTGAAGACACATTTGATCTCTTATTAGAGAAAAGCTCTTTGGAGAAACATTGTTTATAAAATCATTTCTGTTGAGGAGAAGTATCAATGTTTGTTGCAGGGTAGAAGAGTTCAGTGTGATTTGAAACATGCTCAGTGATCTTGCTGCTTCAAGATTCTTGTCTTGTTTTTTTCCCTCTCTCACTAATAACAACCACAGTCAGCTTTGACTTTACTAATAGTAAAGAGGAGAGCACTTTATCCTTTTACATCTTTTCAGGAGTCTGTAATTAAATGAACTTGATTCTCCCTGAAACAGATTTTGGTTTTGACAAGATGAATACACTGCACTTTAGAGCTTTACATTGTATATGCATTATATTAGTTGTTCAATATCCTCATATTTTTGTAAAATAACACTTCATCAACTGTACTTTAGTGTTGACATCATTTCTTACGTGTGCACTTTGTTGTCAGATAGCATATAAAGTGGAGTTAAGGGGAATCTCTTGAGTGTATTTTTATTTCCTGGTGTGATGTTGGAGGACCTGGGAAAGAGAAGAGAAATAACAGAGTGTAGGAATCAAGTTGGTGTGATTGCCAGAGCCACAAAGTCACTAAATGTTTAAAATGTCACAGAAGTTCAAGGGAACAACTTTAACCTGCTCTGATTATAAAATAGAGAACCAATATGCTTTTTCATAAGATGTAAAAGTGTTGTTGTAGTATTTGTTTTTTTCTTGGGTCTCTTTGATAAAGTTATGGGTGCAATTTTGTGCTTTTAAAAAGTTTAATATAATGTTTTAGTAGACTTGGCATTGTAAAGCTTTATTGAAATATACTGGCTGCAACACTAGAGAAAAAAGTCGTGACGTTTTCAAGAGTACTTAAGCTTTTACAAACACTGCTGTAATTCAATTGTTTGGTCTTGATGAGGAGAGAAACAAATATTTTCTTCAGAAGCCCATGTTGCTATGAAAATGTAAGCTGGAAGTGATTACCAGCGTAGTTCATCATTCGGTTGGGATGAGAGGAGCACATCTAGAAAGAGTCCCGGCCTTTTAGTGGTTGAAATGGGAATTTTTCCCCCTCCCTCATCAGTTTGTGAGTTAGTTTTGCAGTGTCAGCAGTCAGCACACAAAAACGGAATTCAGTAAAAGCTCTCTCTGCTCTCTGGGATTTTTTTTCCCCCAACAGCTTGCTCCCATCCCCCCTTTCCCCCTCATGAACTGACATGCTGGAAGAAACATATGCTACTATTCCCACTTCCTGACAGCTTGTGCTGCTTGAATAGGATCTTGCTCAGGGAGGAAGCAGTTGTCTGGAAAGAGGGAGAGAGATTAAGTATAAAGAAAACCTCAATGAACTGTTAGTGAAGGAAGCAAAACATGAAAGTATTTTTAATGGTGAATTAAGGGTAAGGACAGTAACAGTTTGACAGTTAACACAAACTCTGTGATTGCTGCATATTGAAAATCCAGTCTCTTTTTTTATGTGTTTTGTCTTTAGCAGGACTGTAGAGTAAAAGTCAGAAGTAAATTGACTGTGATTGCGTGGGGATAAAGTGGAGGGCAGTGTGGTAGTTTCACCTCAC
Source organism: Thunnus albacares (assembly GCF_914725855.1). Taxonomy (NCBI): domain Eukaryota; kingdom Metazoa; phylum Chordata; class Actinopteri; order Scombriformes; family Scombridae; genus Thunnus; species Thunnus albacares. The sequence continues at coordinate 21,911,806 of NC_058106.1, forward strand.
ACCTCGTCTACACTGGCTGTGCAGCCAAAGCAACACACCACAAACACAACAACAGCTGCATTTCCCGTTTGTATGCGTGCTAAATCTGTTCAACTACAGTAGTGTTGTGCACTTAGATACAGTCATGTACTTAAAGTTACCCTGTGGAGTTTTTGTCTGTAAAACAAAGTTCTGTTTACATTCAGTTTTTTCTCACCATTGTGTGTATTTTTGAGACCTAATAAATGTCCTGCTTCCTAAAAGAGATGATATTTGGACTATTTTGACATCTACATTATTTACATCCACATTTGCTCGCTAGCAGTCATCTTCTTTTGCTTTTATTGGCTACATGTATTGGCATGTTACCACCACCAATAGTAATTAGTGTAATTAGTGGACACGGCAGGACTGTGTAACGGCCGTCCTTGTGCAGTCACTTTTTTGACATAGCTCCATAGCACCACTAGTGGTCAAAAACTCCTCTTAAACATAAATCTATGCTTCAGGACGCGATTGCACACCCAATGTGCAAGAGCTGTTATGTACAGACAGGTACAAGTTTTGCATAAATCAGCAGATAAGTGCAAGAGACACAAGTTTGGTGTTTACAGCTACTGTAGCCAGAGACTTTCCTCTTCAACAAGATTAAATGATTAAATCATCTATTCTGTGCAATTTTAGTCGGTGTGCTTCATGCTTTTTCCTTTTTTCCTTTTTGTTTTTTTTGTTGCTGTGCTGGGTTAAGTTTGACTCCTGTTGCATACATTATTTATTTACTCATTATTGAGACAGTTTTGTCTTACAAGCTTTGAGTTTACCTGTTTGCTCGAGCTGTGTCCGTCTTCCTTGCTGCGACACATTCAAAGTGTTAAGCTGTTCATTAGCATTTACAAGACTAAACCACTTTTGCAGGCAAGTTTTGAGAGAAAACTTCATAATGAGTTCTTATTTTTTAATAGTATGATAACACTTCCCTTGGAAACCATCTCCGCCTTTAAAATCATAAGTATAAACTCAATCAACCCCTACATAATAGGTGGTCCAGGTTCTTACTGGACATCTCAACAAAGAACCATATGTGATGTCTGTTTCTCATGTCATTTAACCGTAATAAACTCTTTCAGCCTTTTGAAGTTCTGGGTCTGACTCTGTGGCTGCTAACGCCACATTGTGCAGAATGCTTTCAGTCTTCAGTTTTCTCACAGTCTATGGTGACCACAGCCCTGCTGAATCTCATTTTACCACACACATTGCCATGTTTGCTCACATTTGTACATTCATGAAGTTGTAGCGTGTAATAGTAATTTCCCATAATATGTGGGATCGCTGTTTTATGTTCCTGGACATGCAATGTATTCTGCTCTTTATGCCAGTCCACAGTTTATTAGCTGCAGATTTACCCAGGAGCTAGTTGGTCTTGTCAATAGCTGTTGGTGAGATGAGACTCTCCTGCTGTGTGACCAACTTGGTAAGATACACAAAGAAGGCTGGTCCTTGGATTGTGCCATTCTCTGTAAGCGGTGGTCTTCTTGTTGTGCCTGTAGGTCTCCAGCCTCTTTGGCTTCTCTGTGGGGGCTTGAGTTTCTGATTCTGATTTAAATGCTGTCATAGTGTGACGACTGTGGCTGACTGGTGAGGTTAGCACTACAGATTAGTAGCAGCACTGTTTTTTTTATTTATACAGCATAGTCTTGTAGAACATGAATGATTTTTGAGGAAACGTCTTGCCTCACAATCACAGTTAAACACATTTATACCCAGAAGTTTCCAAGTACAACCACAGTCTAACCTGTTGGCTGTTGAAGAGTTTGGGGTGGAGTGCCTTTGCTCAAGGGCAAGTGCTTCTTTCATTTCTCCCTCAGATGTAGTCTGCTGCTCCAGGAATCAAACTGTCATTTTATGATCACAATTCTGATGTGTTTTTTGATACAGTTTGTAGAAAGGTACAAAGCTAAAAGCAATTACTTAGTTGCTGAATTACGGTAAAAACCTGATTTTTAAAAATAAAACTCTTGTAGCAGTATAAGCTATATAAAACATTTACATAAAAGTTCAGTGGACAATCTGTTAATCACTCCATGACCCACTTATATTTAGACCCACTGATGGAGAACTGCTGCTAAATCTAGACTCACCTCACACAATGGGTGCATTTCCCATCATAGGAGGCATTTGTCCGCTCTATAAATAAGTTTTAAATGTAACCACTTACTGCATGTGTTGTCATTTAATTAGAAGTTCCACAAGTCCATGAGAGAAAATTGCTCAATTGTTTAAACCCATAACATCCATTGTAAATCAAGTCAACAACATTCTTGGCAATGTTTATGCTTGTTTGGCTGCTTCTGCTCCATATTGTTGCTCTCAACACGCAGTGTGTATTTCTTTTTTTTTTTTTTTGGAAGCAGATGTCCACTGTCACAGAGTGATGGTTTGGTTTGTTTATTGGGAATTCCAGGTCTCTCCCTAATCTGCTCCAGGCTTCAGCTTGGAGAGCCCAACCGCCACGATTGATCCCAGCAGCTGGAGCGGCAGCGAGAGCCCTGCCGAGGACATGGAGAGGATGAGCGACTCGGCAGACAAGCCTGTGGACAATGATGCCGAGGGGGTGTGGAGCCCTGACATTGAACAGAGCTTCCAGGAGGCCCTGGCCATCTATCCTCCTTGTGGACGCAGGAAGATCATCCTGTCTGATGAGGGAAAGATGTATGGTGAGTACAGATGTGGTGCGTGCATGTGCAAGTTTAAACCTAGTCTTCATCTGTGTATTTGTATGTTTTTGTTAAAGCTGAAACCGGAAGGAGCTTAAAAGGGAAATGCATCAGTACATGAGTAATGTAATACAAGACTCAATCTCAGATTAACCTGTGATGTGTTCTCTGATGGTGGCCATACAGACGCCACTCTGGTTCACAGAAGTGCAAGTTTATAAGTAAAGCAGCATGAACTATTAGTCAGTAGCAGATGGTACTGCGGCTGCCACCAGCTGTGCCCCCTCTCCTCCCTCCACTTCCCCCATTCCTGGCTGGGTGATGTCATGGAAAGAGGGAATATTTTCTCTCTGTGGTGTTGGACTGTCTCACAGCCTGTCAGTGTCAAGTGAAAGCAGAAAGCCCCTCAGAGCATTCGCTTGCAGCTGTCATGTGACCCCTCCGGCCAAACAAAATGTAAATTCTAGGAGTTGCAGTGAAAACCCCTCAGCTGCCACTACAAAGATGTGGGCTCAGACAACAGGACCCTCCCCAATGTCTCTTCCTCCAATTCCCCCTGTCCACATTTGGAACAAGACTGCCAGAGAAGCATGACAATTCTTTTTTTTATAGTTATAAATGAGCAGTGCTGAGTGCAGGCCTCGCTGTTATTCAGTAAACATCTTCAGTATGATGCAAATGTTCAGCTTTCTAGTAGCCTGTGACATTGAAATTTTAAATACTCTTTCAAATATATTATTTTCGTCAGTTTCTGGACCAAGTAGAAATTAAGCATGACTTGTTGATTTACATTTACTGTATCAAAGACAAAAATATAAAAACTTATGTAGGTTGTAAGTTCTTCTGATTAATCAAATTAGGTAGATAAATAGATAAAACTCCTTTTAACAGGCATTAACATACACAATATACCTCATGACAATGGCTGACAGACTTAAAAAATATAACTCAAAGTGAAACATGTTTTCTTTCTCTGGGCTATAAAAGAAAAAAACACATAATACTGTAATTCTTGATTGTGTAAGACACTGTAGTTTCAAACCAACAATAACAAAACCAACAAAAAAGTTTTGTTTCTGTGGTGTGTAATCCGTCTTCAAATCTGCTGAAGAGACAACTGCAGGTTTCAACAGAGGTTCATCCTCCCAGATGTGTGTCTCATCAGTATCCTTGGACTGTATCTCTTACTGTTACTGAGTGAGAACTGTTAGACACAACAGTGAAATGATTTTCTTACATCTTAAGGTGTGGAAACTGAGAGGATACTGTAATGCATGGTTGCATGTTGTAAGATTGTGGCAGAATGCCTGTGTTTCCTGTGGAAAGAGCTGTAGAAAGACAGGAGAGTTGCATTTTATTTATTTAATTTTTGGAGATTAAAGGCAGATTTGTGGATGCAGTCCTCTTTCCTATCATATCAGTTTGTTGGGACCATGTAACAGGGAACAGATTGAAATCAGTCTGATGTATGGGTGCTTTTTCTGGGGCTTGTTGTTCAGCCTCGCAACTGTTGCTGCAGGCCAGTGCCAATCCCATCATGCCATGAACTGACAATTCCCCAAAAATCAGGAAGGCATTAATGGTTCCACGGGTCTTTCTTTGAGAAAAAAGCAGCCGTGTTTAATTTCAAATAGACAGTGTCAGTGCATTATTAGAACACACTGTTTAAGAAATATATAATTAGAACAGGAACAGTACAGTGAACCTTGGTGTGATTGCTTATTAGAGCATGTGTATGTATGCACAGTCACACATGTAAATAGTAGGGCACTTGGTCATTTTACAACTAGAAATGTGGCGCTGTAAAATGTTGTTTTGTGGCAAAGTGACATTTAGAGGCATCAGGAGCATCCAGCAGTATGGCATTAATGCTCATACTCAATTTGAATTTATTTCAGCCAAATCCTATAAATCATAGACAATCACAATAAAGCCAAAGCTGAAGGCAATGGCCAGTTAAATTACCTCAGTGTTGAAAATCACATTCAACTCAGTTTTTTTTAATCCATTGAGGAATGTTTGGAATGTGAGTCAACTCCTTTTTTCCCTTTACTGTTAAGTTTTTTGTGATCTTACAAAATGTTCTCTAAAGGTGCATTTGACTCAGGGGCTCATTTTCTTACTCTTCTGTGTGTCAACATAAGCAAATAAAAAAATAAATGTTCCTACACGCCTGCTATCTGCAGTATGCAGTATTGACAATGTTAGATTTTTTTCATTTTTAACCCCTGCCTCCCTGTAATGATTAAACCTGTAACATTTTTCTCATTCTCACCACACTAATGACTTGGTGTGAAAACATTCATATGAATAGAAACTTTCAGTTATCAGTTGCCAAAATAAATATATGGTTTGTTTTGTAAAGCAATTATGGTCTAGGGAAAAATCTTAATGCTCTTAGAGTATTTTTGCCTTTTCAGAACCACCATGTCTGACAGGCGAACCCAGTCTCACACCTACTCTGCTTAATATAAGACCTTAAGTATAAAATCTGTTAGAAATTAAAAACAAAAATCAGTAATGTATAGAGATGGCTTTACTATTTAAAGACCTCAGATATAATAATTTTACACATGAGAATCGTACCCTGGGTGCGTGTCCCTATAAAAACCAAGATGCTTTCTTTGCCATGTGAATGTGTTTGTTTTTGTTGGATGCCTCAGATTTCCATCTATAAGACGCTCCTTAGCTATGTATGCTGTGCACTTCTTTGGAATGCCATCAGAGATGATAAGTAACCAATTAAGTGGTCCTCCATACAGCTAGAAGGGATTGATTTGTTTAAAACATCTAGTGATTTGTCTTTTAAGAGGTGAAGGGCTCTGCTAACCGTGGTGAGGCTGATATTGCACTTTAATCCTGGTCTATAGGGTTTATAACAGCCGCAAACAGACGACGAATAAAACCTCTCATGGCATCTGAGATGAAAGTTGGCTACAAGGAGACTGGTATTTTGTAGTTGAGAGACTCAGGGGATGGCATAGTGTTCCATACACAGAGCTCATCACAAGAGGAGCTGCCCTGAGTGCCCTTAAGCCCTTTGTTATCCTGGGCTAGAGTGCAGTTAATTAGCAACAGTCTCTATAGCAACTGTGTTGTGGTATAAAACAATTTCTAATTTCTGCTTCTTAGCTTATTGTGGTGTTTACCTGAAGTGTTTTGGATGTGCTGAGACCAGTGTTGACTGGCCCTGTGCCCATTCTCTGAGGCTAATTGTAACTGCGATGGAAGACATTACATCTGCATAGTCTACTGCATCACCCGGGCACTTGCCATGGCCTCAGAGTTTACTTAGGAGAATATTTTAGGAAAAGGGAAATAGGGGGCACTGGCCCCTAGCCAAAGGCCTAAGACTCTGCACTTGTATAATTCACCTGCTGTGCTAGGCTGCATTCATTTATCCCAGAAATAGAGTTGATAAATGAAACAACACGCTTCACTCAAATTGTATGTTTATTCATTGAGTTATGTATTTGCACTTGCCCCGCAAGCTAAATGACATTGGGAAATTTTTCTCAGTTACTGTTGGAAAAAAAGGCAAGAACTGATTTCTATTCCATCTACTGACAAATAAATATGTAAATACATACTCTACTTGTAAGCTATACCACACAGTGTTTTTCTTGTTTTTGCTTCTGAAGAGGCAAGGCCACCATTTGTATTTGATGCATGAGCTTGAAAGTCCTTTCTGATGATTATGATGGAGACATGGCCACCTTTCATGGGAATTTCAAAGTACTTTTTATGCCTGTGTCATTGTGTCTTATCTTGTTCAGATAAACAGCAGTAGGGCTGCAACTAAGGAGTATTTTTATAATTGATTAACCTGCCGATTTATTTTTACGATTAATCGACTAATAATTTGGTCAATAAAACATCAGAAAATGTTGAAAAAATGACATAACATCATGGAGTTCAAGGTGACATCCTCAGGTGTCTTACTTTGTCCATCCAACAGTCCCAAACCCCAAAATATTAAATTTACAGTAATGTAAAAGCAACAAATTCTCAAATTTGAGACCCTTGAACCAGCAAATGATGATTATTTGATTATTAGAATAGTTGCAGATTCATTTTCTTTCAATTGACTAATTGATTAATCATTGCAGCTCTAAACAGCAGCAGCAATCATACCATTAAATGCACATATTTATCTTAAAAATGAAAAATGCAGTCAAATCCCTACATGTTGTAATGTTCACCTTGTAGACGGACTGCTGGACACGATGCTTCCGTCCTCACGTGTCTTTTGATGTAAAGCTTTTCCTATTACTGCTCTGCTGTTTTGCTCTGCCATCTCGTCAGTGATCCAGCCCAGACCCCTCCTGTGGGAACTAAGTGGCACTTGGTTTGCAGAGATGCCAAGGATGAGTTAGATATAATGAGCAGACCTGGCTTGCCCCCGATGGCCCAGCACTGTGCTCCTCTGGGGCTCGTCTCACCGGGCCGAGCATGCTCTGAGACAGAGCGAGCGGACCTGATCCTCCCTGCTGAGCGGATAATGAGGAATTCTGGGATCAGCTCAGGCTCCCCGAGTCACCTGCATTCACTCAGAATGGAGTGTGAGGAACTTCATTGCAGGAGAGGCATCACACACCTCCAGAATAATCCCTCATTTGTTCCCCTGCCATTGTCAGTGTAAGACTACCGTGTTTTCACACACGGTAGTGAAAAAAGTCCAATTATTGTATTTCTATCTCAAAAGGAGTAACTGTCGAAAGTGTAAATAGTATCGATGCAGGTATGATGAGGGGAGGAAGAAGTCATTGTGAATAAGGAATCAAGATTTTAAGGTTGGGTTGTGACAAACTGGTAATTTATTCATTGCGGGTCGCTATGGAGATGTCTTATACTTCTTTCAACCTGACACAGTGACAAGGATCAAACATGTCTTTGGTTTATCCAAATGGGTCAACAAGCACGAGGTGACCTGGTTTTATGTCCCTCCTCGTGACTAAGGTGGAACACATGTCAGACAATACTCTGCTTCAAAGGTGTATCTGTTAATGACATTAATGACAGTTTTTATGTACAGTAACTGACTATCCAGCTAATATTAAAAAAAGAGAACAAGAGAGTATGGGAAAGAATCTATGAGCGTGAGAAACTTAACAGAAACTGACACTCAGTTTTATATAATGTTATTCTTTGAAATGCTTCAGTTTAGCAGGTGATTTTCAAGATAGAGCGTCATTCACGAGGTATGAAAGGTGTATCAGTTTGTGTCTTCTTGTCTCTCCAGCGGTATGAAACACTTGTTAATTTGGACTGATGTATTATTCAGGGCTCAAAGGCACACACATCAGCTGACCTGTGTAATTCATATTTTACATTTTTTTCATGTGATCTAGGGCTGCCACTAATGATTGTTTTCATCATCAATTAATCTGATGATTATTTTCTTGATTAATCAATTGTTTGGTCTATAAAGTTCTTTTGTCCCGACCAACCCCACAACCTGAAGATATTCAGTTTCCTATCTTAGAAGACTAATAAAACCAGAAAATATTCACATTTGAGAAGCTAAAGTCAGAATGAACTTTTTTTTTCATAAAAAAATGACTCAAAAGGATTTATTATAAAGAAGTTGCCAATTAATTTTCTGCCAATTGACTAATTGATTAATCAACTAATCATTAGCTTTAATGTGATCTTTTCTCTTTTTGCAAACCTTTTGCTGACAGTCCATCTGCTACTTCTGTTGTTTTGCGAGAGAAGAGGACGAATGAGGTGCCTAGTAGCCACTAGTCAGTGTTTGGACAACAGGTGATGGAAACATCTAGATGATAGATAATTTGAGGTCTACCTGATTTCACTGTTCTTGTTTTGCTTGATTCAATTTCTTCCTATCTTTGGTTTATCAACCATATGTGTTTCTGTGGCTCCAAGAATATGCACTTAATGAAGCTCTGCCACAAAATGGATCTACATTTAGAGTACAATTTAGATAGATGGATGGAAGGATGTACTTTATTGATCCCAAATTGGGGAATTCTTGTGTTACAGTAGCAGATTATCCATGCTTTGCACAGAAACGGTAAATACACAGTAAATAAACATATCACCACTATAAGAGAGAAATATATATCTACAGAAAAATAAACACAACAAATAACAATAAAATAAAATAGCTCAATAAAAGGATATAAGAAAAAACCATAACATAAACTATAAATATAATAAAATATAACCAGGATATATAAACATAGGATAACATACTATATATATGTGCAAAGTTGTTGAAGTTTTAAAAATGCAATGAAGTAGAGTAGGAGTATAAAGTTGTACAAATTCACCATGAGCAAAGTTACTGAAGGAGCAAAACAGAGTTGAGTTTGGCTGAAACAGAAACTATAAAGCTGAGAGTTCTGAGAGTTCTCTGTTAGACAGACGTGAGGTGTTATAGAGAGTTATTGCTCTGGGCAGGAAAGATTTCCTGTATTGGTCCTTGTGACAGCAAAGCTGAACCAGTCTGTTAGAGAAAGTGCTCCAGTCTGTCCAGTAGGTGGTGGAGAGGGTGGTCAAGATTATCTATAATGGATCCTCTACACCACAACTTCAAAGGTGTCTAGTTTGCAGCCAATTACGGAGCTGGCCTTCTTAATCGGTTTAATAAGTCTGTTGGTGTCACCGGCTCCAATGCTGTTCCTCCAGCTAGAGCAGGGGGAGCTGCATTACAGCAAAATACAGTGCACTGGCCACAAGAAGTTTTCCAACATCTTGCTGCAAACGTTGAAGGATCTCAGCTTCCTCAGGAAATAGAGTCTGCTTATCCCCTTCTTATATACAGCCTCAATGTTGGTGTTCCAGTTCAATCTGTTGTCAATGTGGATGCCCAGGTACTTGTAGTCCTCCACCATGCCAACATCTTCCCTCCAGAATACACAGGGGTTTTGTAGCCATCCTCTTCCTTCTGAAGTCGATCACCATCTCCCTGGTCTTGGCCACGGTCAGAAGCAGATGATTTCTTCCAGACCACCCCACAAAATCTTCTACCAGTGCTCTGTGCTCCTCCTCCCGCCCATCACTTATACACCCAACCACTGCAGGGTTGTGGGAGAACTTCTGCAAGTAGTATGACCCGGAGTTGTATTGAAAGTCTGAGATGTATACGTTGAAAAGGAAGGGAGACAGCACAGTCCCGTGTGTTGATCCACCATTTCAGACAGAACACTGCCAGAGTTGGACAAACTGCGGTCTGCCTGTCAAGTAGTCGGTAATCCAGGAGCTTCTCCCTTAGTAGCAGTGGCTGGATGGTGTTGAATGCCAGCCTCTCCAGCACCTTCATCACATGAGATATGTAGGCAACTGGTCAATAGTCGTTGAGGCGAGATGGAATCATCTTCTTGGGAACAGGAACCAGGCAGGATGTCTTCCACAGCACTGGTATCTTCTCCTGGTTCAGCCTCAGGTTGAAGAGATGTCACAGAATAGCAGATAGCTGGCACATATTTATTCATAGAAGTCTGTTCAGAGGACAGATTTCAGCTCTTAACTCGTGTCCATGTTGTGGTGACCAACCATAACATGTTGTGACTTGTGTGAGATTTCAGGCTCCAGTCTGCCCACAGCCTCATGTTGTTGGGGGTTCATGCCTCACAGGGTGGAGCAAGCGGCTCAAAGTGTAAGCAGTACTGATGCTGACCAGGCTGTAAGGTGACATCACTAGAAGAGGGAGAGTTGATGTTCTGAGGCAGAGGTTGTGAATTTTTCTTTGTATTTTGGGTATTCTGTATTCATGATTATCAAATGAACAAAACTTGAAAAGCATGATTATCTGAAAGGGTTGAAATGGCATCCTTTTACACTTTGAAATGCAACGAATCAAATTTTCTTTTTTTGGCTCACACCACTGAACTCTTTCACAATCAAATGGTGTACTGTATCACCTTAAAATGTAGCCAAATCAAATGTATTGCATGTTTTTGATTTTATTTCACTTGTTATAGAAATTAAGTCCTAGTAGATGTCTGATTTTTACACATTTACAGGAGTACTATGGAAAGAACCCAGACCAAATGATCAGTCTGAGTCTGTAATTGTGATTTTCTGACTGTCTGAGTGGAAGTGTTTGTACTGAACGGTTGGATAGCAGGCCTCGGCTCTCTGCCTGCCTGCCTGAATCAGGAGTACATGGGGTGTGTCCCAGCTCTGAGGTCTGTGTGAGGCCCTCTGAGCCAGGCTTCTGGTTTCAGGTTGCATGTTCCCAATTGGCTGCTTTTGTTTGACTAAAACACAGTGAGACACTGGGCTTCTTAAAGATGCAGTGTCACTTTCATGCTCTCTTCAAGAAATCATCTGTTTCATGCTGATTACATCATATTCCATTGATGAAACTCTTTTATTCTGATGAGATCATCTCACACTGATGGGACCATTTTGTGTAATCAACATATGAATGGAATCTGAATGCCAGTGTTATTCTCTCATCCAGAGCACAGGGACTACACTCTAGTGCGAACAGAGACTGTCATCTCTTTCTTTGCTGTTTGTGGAATAGAGAAAGGTCTCTTGACACTGAACAGCATCCCTGGAAACAAAGGAACTGTAGCCACAGTCGTAAAATGATCATACTCAGTGCTGTGTTATGGTCTGACCCTTATTTCCTATATGACCAATCCTATTTCATTGTAATATATAATAACATTAAGTGCTTGTTTATTATGTCGTGACTAGCAGGGGTGTTTCCACTGTTGAGAGGCATTAACTGTTTGGGACCTCTCCTCTCTTTAAAGTTGGACTCGGTTACAACTTTCAGACAGCTTGTGCTCATGATTACAAAAGAACGTGAGACATGCAGCCCATCATGACCACAAAGTTTGACTTTTCATTTATAGATATTGGTCACAGCCAACATGTCTTCCTTTGTGCTCAGATGCTGAATTGATCCCAAGAGATTGAAAATATTGATTTGACTCAGTTCCTTACTTTGTTGTGGAAAAGGGGGAGGGTGGGGGGGGGGGGGGGGGGGGACAGTGCACCTTCCTGACTGTTAGCGCCATGTTCACACATTGGACTTGCCACACAGCCAGTTCCTCGGGAGACCCATAATTACAGCCGTCCTTTCAGATTAGTCCAGCAGCCTGTCCAACTGTGGCTTCACTCCCTGGTCATTTATTTCATCCCTTTCCCTCTCCTGAGAGGCACACCTCAACACAATGACCAGGCCATCCCCTACAATAATGTATGTGATGATAAACACAGTGGCTCCTAATTGATAGAGTGATTCAGACAAGGGCTGGCTGTGCAAATTGGTCCCCTGTGAGTATATTGCACAGAGTTGGGACTAGCAGGTTTCAGCTCTGGCCTCGTTTGCGAGGCGCAGAGCGGGGAGAGAGGAAATAGAATGGGCTGGACCTGCTGGGTGATAAAGAGGCTGTCTTTGCCTGCTCAGCCCCGTCTGAAAACAGGCACAGTTCAGCAGAGGTTGGCTGCTGTAATCCTCTCAGTGTCTCCAGGAAGGCTCAGGTTAGTGACCTGCTGCTTTGTGATGTCTTGTAAGATTTTGAGACAACACCTCACCTTTAATCCCCCACTGTTCAACTAACACATTAGCTCAACCGCTCCTGACCCAGCCCCTGCAATAAAGCCTTTTATCCAGCTCAATAAGGTCATTTGAAGTTAAGTATTGATTTCTTTTGGTGTCCAGAGAAAAAATGGATTTTTAAAGAGCTGTTAATTACAGTTGCACACAGCATTATAAAGAGAACTTAATTTTGCCACGGCTGGATTTTTAAACCCTCAGTGAAATTCACAATTGTCAATTACCTTAAAGCAGAGCTTCATTCAAGTGAGGCAGCATACTAACTCTGTGGCTCACAGTGCAACAACAGGACTTGGTGAATAAACTTGCAGTTATTACAGCTGATCAGATTGGTGCTAGTTCTGTAGCTCTGTAAGCTAACACAATGGAAAAAAGCTCCCTGCTCACCAGAAAGCTGTACTGCTTTGTTAACCAGTAATGCACTATGAGATAGGACTGGATGAAAATGTTATCACGATATGTTTTTTATATTGATCAGTGTCATTCATTATTACAATATATATTTAATAATAATGATAATATTGCTCATTTAACAGTTTTAAGAGTATTTGCCTTAGGACAGAAAAATCTAAAGAAACCAGAAGACTAATTACGGTTTATAATATACAATTATTTATTGTCAGAAAGAATAGATGACAAACTTTCAACAGAACCAATATGGCTTTATGTTAAACACTGAATAAGTAACATAAAATAATGAATATATAAACAACTGGTATGAGTCCCATCACATCAAATGCCTTGTTTCAAACATCTTAAATAGTTTAAAAGGTAGTATACTGAACATTGATTGTAAATTCTCTGAATATTGCACGTTCTTGGCAATTTTACAAGTGTTTCTTGCAAGAAAGACTGATCTGTCGACTGTCTCGGGCTTGTGTTTTTTTTTCATAATAGATTGGAAAAAAAAAAATTGGGGCATTATTAATGCAAGTAGCTAACCTCATGAGGTAAACCGGAGTACAGTCCTGCCTTCAGAAAAGTTTGTCGAGGTAAATTTTGCATAGGTTGTCCGTTGTTGGTGCGAGCTAGCAGATTAGGATGCTAGCCACAGGCTTGTTGGCCTGGCATTGTCCCTCACCCTCCCCCACATCCTCAGCCATGCCAGTGTTTGGTTAGGAACTTGCCGGCCTCCTGAACAGACGATAGTCTCCTCCTACCGCTGTCTTTGGTCATAATGAACAGTCTGGCTGGTTAGTGCAGAGCGGGTTTTAAACTAAGATTCTAGAGGTCCCTCATTACCTCTTTGGTACAATTTCTTTGTCTTTGGCGAGTTTCCTCGCACTCGGTTTCGCTCCCATAGTCGCTCATTTTTGTCTGAGTAGACTGTTTGACACTGACAATGACGACACTGTTCGTCATTCTGAGTTGTTGTGAATAGGAGGGGCCGGAAACATATGTCAACCAAATGCATTCATGTAGTGTTTTTGTTGGTAGAGGAAAACGGATTCAAAATTAATGTATTGAAAATAGATCCCATGAATTTATCATTATCGTGTAAGATGTTATTGTGAAAATTCTCGATCGTTTTATCACACAGCCCTACTATGAGACGAAAAAAGCAGTGGCCTTCTGTGCAAATAAAAGCACATATGAGAATAAAACCTCTGTGTGGTGCTGTCATGGTCTAAAAAAGACAAGTTGAAAACTTCCTCCTTTTTATCAAATGTACAAAATATATTCTCATGAAACAGAACACCCACCTAGTATCTTGTCTCTGAAATTCCCCGGCTTTGAAAGTAATAAACTACTATTAATTGTATGCTTTTGTTTATGCTTTTCTTGTCTAAATGAGGACTGAATAGAGTTGTTTCCTGTGGATATGGGAAGGAACACCCATGTACATTTGAGGCCAGAAATGAAAGAGCCAATGAGAATTTTATGAGACATTAAAGAGACTGCTCTGTGTTAATTACACTGAAAAGATTACCATAATAATCACCTTCCAACAAATTAAAAATGTGTGACGTTCTAACAAGTTAACAGCCAAAATACATTAAAAGTATATCACCACACATACTACAACAACAAAAAGTTATACTCATGTGTACATCCTGGTTATTATATTTACAAAACTAGGGACTGATACATAAATGCAGAGCCAGTTTAATGAGAAGATAAATGGGCTTGAACTTTTCCGTTTTAGCAAGCAGGCTGTGCGCGTGTGTGTGTGCGTGTTTGTGTGTACGAGTAGGAGGAGGGATTACTATTGTGTTCCAGAGAATAGCTTTGGTGTTTGTGATCATTGTGGCGTCACGCATGCGATGTCTGGCCTTGAAGTCTTTCTTATAGAGCCATGCTTCTAATGCGAGAGGCTAACAATATGGGAAGTTAAAGCACTTGTGAGAGGCAGCTGGTGGGTTGGAGTCAGATGTTATATCAGCAGACTTTATCCTCTGACTACCACAAGAGATCTCACTGCTGAGTAACTCTGACCTGTATTATTATTATCGAATGGAGAAAAAAAGACTTCTAAATGCTGGTGCTACACCTTCCTCGGGAAACACCTGCAGGGTCTGGCCAGCTGCAGACCTTTTTATATTTAGCTTGCATAACTGACACATTGTGTTCTTACCACAGCGGTTGTGGATGATTTATTCCTGTGATTTTATTCATCACACAGGAACCTAGTTGTCAGCATAGTCTTTGGCCTTTCTCAGCCTGGGCTAACATAATGCTGAACTGATATCATGGCGTTTTCCCTCCAAAAAGGGCACTGTCAATTTTCTTTCAAGCCACAAGTCATAGGTTTTCCTCCACTTGGCAAGCAATGGTTTCCCATTGATACTGCAAGTAAAAGGCTTCCTGCCCCTGCCTGCTATTCCCAAAACCTGGGACGAATGCCTTCATATTGTTGGTTTAGTCCATTGTGATGCTAATGTCTGCCTGGGACCCTTGAGTCATCTATCACGGATGACAGGAAAGCTGGGGCCATTGTGTTGGCTCACTGCACACACAAACACACACACACACACACACACACGCAAACACACACAAACACATACTGGGCAGACTGGTGTACATAACTTTAAATTGGAAGAAACCAAATAAACAATTTTAATGATTATATATATATATAATATATATTATATTGTTATTCATATATGGCAACTATTTTGATAATTGATTTTTTAAAAGAAAAAAATCTTTCTTTCTAGCTTCTGAAATGTGATTATTTTCTGGTTTCTTTAGTCTTCTATAATAATAAAGTCTGTGTACTATTGGTCAGGATAAAACAAGACATTTTAGGTTGCATCTTGGCCTTGGGGAAACACATGACAACATTTTTCACCATTTTTCTCACTTTTTTGTGATAAGCGCCATGTAAAGAATGGAGAATTGAACAAAAGTTAGTAATAGATCTGTCCTTACTGGCCCGGCTGTGTGCTCTCTGTGCTGTGAGGCTGCTGTCTCGGGCCCTGCAGAGAGAGAGCGAGCAGAGTGGTAGAAGCCACACACTTGCAGGCAATCTGCCGGCTGATTCTCAGCCAGGCCCTGCGCTGTCTCATGGCAGAGTGCTGGGCCAGATGTGACTGTGGTTGTGCCTGCATTAGAAAAAAAAGTGCTGTTACAGGAAATGGATGCTTTTAAAAGGAGGACAAGAAAAAAACTGGAGCAGAGCAGTAAAGTATTCTTGCCGCTCAAAGGACATAACCAAGACAGTTAAAATGTTTAATATGTCATTACTTAAATTAGCCTCTGTTTTTATGTTACACAGGTGCACACAGGCTTTGATACTGAATTCAGAGACAAGCCTTTGTATTTGCATGCCAGTGGAGATCCAACACTGCTTTACTCATCTGCTTTACTCTCTCACTTTATCTGTACAGGTTTCAAGCAAATTTAATCATATGAAGGAAAAACAAGCCATGAAAAATTAATTTGCAGTATGGATTTGTCTGATAATCCTTTTCTTCTATATTGATTTAAAAAAAAATTTTTTATTTAAATGCACAAATGAAATAGTTGGACCATCACAGGTCTTTCTGCTATGGATTAAAATAAAATCTGGATGTTTTAGCTTAACCTTCAGTGTATCTGATCTTGATAATGTTAATGATTACTATATCAGTCCTTTAGCACATTTAAGATGGGTAAGAATCAAAAGATGTTTTGAAAATTGTATTTAGATTAAATTGTAATACAACGTTAAAATAATCCATCAACCCCTACAAATATACTTTGTATTTCTGTACATCTTATTGTCTGGTGGTGTAGTTTCACACCATATGACTTTAAAATATTTCCAGTGCAGCTACAATAGAGTTTGATAACACCATAGTTCCCAGCTATCTATATCATCAGCTGTAAAGGTCAGGTTTTTGTGTCAGTCCCTCAGAATTGAAGAGCAAAGACTTCTATCTGCACTCACCATTTTAAACTGATGTTCAATGGTCATACAAGGTGTAATTCATTGTAAAATAGTCATGATAAAACAGCCTTAATAGAGCAGAATTCAGTGTCAGCCCAGAATATGTCATGTTCAGGGCAAACATCATCACTTTTCTTCTTTTGGAAATTCTTACTCTCTTGTACATTTTTGTGCCACTGCGAGGCTCAACATCAACAGGATGATGGAAGGAACTAATTAAAAAAAAAAAAAAAAAGTAACAGATGCCCTATCTTGGCTCCAAGAGCTCTTATAGTTGAACTGACAAATGCTTGAACACAGTTATTCCAGAATTTGAGGGTGTAAATGTATTTTACAAATAACTACACTGGTTTTAGCTCAAGGTGGTAGTGAAGAAGAAAAGAAGTCAAGGATGGACCTCACTTTTTTTCTGTTTTGGGTGGCTGTGTTCATTGAGGACCAACTCCATAAATGTCAAAGTTTGTTATCATTGGCAGCTCAGATATCCTTGGATTTTGCCAGATTTTTGAGTGTTTCATTGTGAAGTATAATTGACATAACACACAGTCAAAGTGTAGAAAGCAAGTGGCAACTACTACGGCTTGAGGCTGAAGTAACTGCAGAAGTACCTTAAAGTGGAATGCCACTGACAGCCGCTAGATGTTGGCTCCAATTGACTCCCATTCAAAAAGTGTCAACTTCTCTGTAGAAATACTAAGTAAATAATTTTTTTCAATGTGTCGTTATGGTCTCAATTGCTAAACTCATGCCCTCTAATAAATGTGCTGTCAGTCATTTTGGAAATTATTGCTTCATTAATAAGATTTGAAGACTTATAGTAGCTTTGATGTCTGTGGGTGTTGATTGACAGTTCACTCACCTGCTGCTCTCCCCGGCTCCGGACTCACACTATTTGGACTATTGTTGCAATATTGATTATGGTACCTGCCCTGTCAGCACAATTTAGCTAAAGCAAGCAATTTAAAGACATCACCTTGGGATTTGGAAACTTGTGATGCGCATTTTTCACTATTTCCTGACATTTTATAGAGAAAATAATAAATTGATTAATCAGGAAAATAATCTGCAGCTTAATTGAGAATGTAAATAAATAGTTGCCCTCTTGCAAATGAATATTTAAATATTCACTTTGTTAGTTGGAGGGTGGATCAGGGTGCAGGTTGGAAGATGAGGTGTGGCTGTGGGTGGCAGAATAGAAAGGGCAAGAAGACAGCAGCGGTACAAAAAGTATATCTGAAGACACATTTTCAATCAAGTCACTGCTTCATGTGTTATGTAGAGTTTAGTTCATAAAATTAATTTAGACACCACTGGTCTTATGGTGGGTTATGGGAAGTTATTTCTGTGTGTGGAATCTCTGAGGTTGATCCACAGCGGACTGTGACAATACACTCCATTGTTATTCACAACAGAGGGAGCCTGTCACAGGTTCCTTGGAGGAAGGATGCTGAGGGCCAAATTGGATTTCTGACTGAATGAGGAATCAGCTACTTGGGGACGGTCTAGGGAAAGTTGAGCCACCATCTCTTTGTGGGGCTGCTGCTGGAGTGCCATTCATATGTCCCAGATCCTCCAGAGTCATTGAGGTTCAGAGGAGAGTTCACTCTGGCCAGATGGAGGGCTCCTCTAGCTGCTGAACAGCACAAATCTGCTCGGCGGTCACACAATAAATATTTAATCCTTTTCTTGCTACTTTGAGTGACAAGAACACCCCATAAAGAGTTAATTTTCTCACCCCACTCCAGGCTGTGCTGCAACTGCAGGACTTTACTCAACCCCTGGGAACTGACTGTTGTAGCAGCGTAGATCGCTCAAAACTAATATAAGAAAACATTTTAAACACAGAAAGTAGAAAAAGCCATCAAGGCAAAAAGCAGACAGATTTCTGCTTGAGAATTCTTGTAAACCCCATTAAAATCATATCAATGACACACTGCATTTCAGCTGTATTTCATATGTATTCATGGTTGGACAGATTAGTCCTGAAAGTATCATTTTTAAACCAATAGATAAAGTGTAAAATATATTAACGTAGTCATTTAATATGTCAGTTTTAGTCAAAGCTATGTTGATGAAATATACAGACAATTTATCTAGTTTTAGTCTATGAAAATGTTACACAATTTAATACAATTTTATTAATGTTTTAGTTGACTCACTGTAAAAGCCCATCTTTCACATTATGAATCAAAGAATATGACATTAAATAAATATGATCTCTTGTGGTGTTAAGCTGTCAAAACACATTAAGTTATGTATCTTTTAAATTCATTTGAGATGGATGGAAATCTCCCACCTTTTCTCATGTACAGAATCCTCAGAATGACT
Organism: Thunnus albacares; assembly: GCF_914725855.1. NCBI lineage: Eukaryota > Metazoa > Chordata > Actinopteri > Scombriformes > Scombridae > Thunnus > Thunnus albacares. The sequence continues at coordinate 21,930,743 of NC_058106.1, forward strand.
TGAGTGACTGATTCCCTTATTGGTCTCATGTTAGAAACAACTGAGATACTGAAATCACCCAAAAGCAGTATTTTTAACTTGTAAGTGCACTGCTTTGTTAATATTACTGTTATGCCAGTTTTCACTGTATTCTTTGATACACGCATGTATTTATTGCTTTGATTTAGAGACACTTAAAAGGTCTGTAACTTAAGCTGTAGATATATTTCGGTCAAATGTCAGAGGCTAATATCGTGGTGGAGTCATGCACTATAAGATGACACAAGACTACTTTTTGTATCGCATTAGTGTGCAATCCCTCTTTACCCAGCTCAGGATGCACTGATGGTTTTTATGGCTCCACTTGACTGCAGGTTCAGGAATCTTTCTGGGATAATACTCCGAATTCACTGAAATCGCCTGCTAATGATCAGCCAACAAACATACTGTGAGATGTGAAATTAATTTTGAACGTCAGTAGTGTTGAGTCCTGCTAGAGTGGATTTATTGACAGCATCTTCATGAACTATTTACAGCTGCTGTATGTGCTACAGGTTCTGTAAAATGGGGATTTGATAAAATGCAGAAAAAATGCACAAGCTTTCTTAAATACACATGCACATGAACTTGCAGTAAATGGAATAAACACAAAAGAATTTAATCCACACAAATATGTCAGAATCTGAAATGTACTGGCATCGTTCTGCTTTAAACCAAATGATAAATGTCAAACTTGTGAGAATAAAATTGTTAAAATTTGATCTTTTTTTCTGCAAACTGTCTGAGAAGTTTTAAATCTGATTGAAATCTTAAACATTACTCAAATTGTAACTTAAAAGGTTAGCTCATCTACAGCAGTGTGGCTGCGGGTCCTCAAAGAGTCTTAAAATGTCTTAAATTCACATTCACTAATAAAATGCCTTAAAAAGTATTAAATAGTTTTAAATTCTGTTTTGAAGGTATTCAACATTTACGCATTGAATGCTGTAAACATGTTCTAAAATTCACTCCAGTCAGAGCTGCACTGTACATTTAATCTTTGGCGAAATCAACAAGAATTGAATTCGAATGCCTCTTTTATCCTGTTAAAGTCTTTGGTTTTTGTTATTCGTGTTTGCAAACTTTGTCTGTCTTGATGGTATGGAGGAGCTAGCTGGTTGGCTAACCTGCAAACACAGTTTCTGTGGGTTTACTTTCTACATAATTTTAACCTTTTCTCCAGTGCTTCTGTTTAGCCGTTAATCTCCAGTATTTCAGAGCAAGTCTCATTCATGTCTACCCATCAACTTGAACCGGTGATTTGCATCACGCAGTCCCTCGCACATTCTCTATTCAGAATATAAATACGAGGAACGATATTGACTAAGTAATGTGTAGGAAACATTGCCGGGTAAATATTTGTCCAACTCCACCAATATTTGGGCAAAAGGCGAGCTGAAAAAAGTGGAGCAATCATCAGTCCAATCTACATGAGGAAGTTGACTAGATTCATTTGACAACAGACTGTCTGTAGGCTAAATGAGACAGGATGGCATATATCTATTTATTTAAAAGCTATGTATAATATAAAACAGAGAACCACTATAATAATGCAGGGGTCTAAATGACTTTCAGCATAGAAATTGGCATTCTACCTTGATATAGCCTCATTTCAGACTCTGGCTGTAAGACAACTGTAGTGATTAATATCATCAAGAACAAATATATATATATATTTTTTTTTTTTTGCAAAAATAAAACATATTTGGACAAATGTTCTTTAACTCAACCATTATTGTCATTTTGCCTTACTTATAATTTTGACCTGACAATATAAGTATTTACTCAGAAGAGTTCTGATGTTTATTTTTATTGCAAAATTGGCCTTTAATTAAACGATGGCATTAAAGAAAAAATAATAAAAAAAGCTCAACCTAAACAGGGCTACCTTTTTATTTGCTATTATGGGGGAAAAAATGTATATTATTTGTGGAATATATTACTGTATCAGTTTGTGGAACAATGTTAGACCTTATAGATTTCAGGTGGGAAAAGCAGAGTTACGTCTAAAGCAGTTTCAGTCCTGAATGTGGACAGTCATATTTTTTTCAGCAATTGTTTTGCTGTGCAAACACAGGCAAGAAGAAGAGAATGCAGGCTAGCCAGGACCCACTGAGCTTTTTTCCAGCCTGGTGAAAAGAATGAATTATTCAACAGTAAGCGAGCTTTCAGCTGGCCATTTGTGTGCTTTGATCTAGGAATCAGGAGTTTGCATGAGTGCCTGTATTGTCATGTTATGTTTCCACAGTGTGTGAATTATTGAAATCTTTACCCATCTGGTAAAGTTTACACTGCAGGCACACTGGATAGGCAAACTGCGATTGTAAATCCCTAGATGATGTTTATTTGTCCAGGGAGCTCATGTGACCTGGTTCAGTCAGACTGGCCTCGCCTAAAGGTTCAGTGTGAAAAGAGCTTCAGGGTCAACCTTTAACAAGCTCAACGTCAAATCCCTTGTCTCCCCTCCCCCCTCAACAACAACAAACATGTAGGTGTGGCATGCAGCCAGGTGCTGCAGGTATCAAAGATCTCATGTTGTTTTCATGTGTATCTCAGTTACCGGGTGATTTTGTACATGTAACAAAAAATAATGAAGCCTAATACAACGAACCTGCAATGAATCCTGTTTTTATTAAAGTTATAATGTTCAGTTGTTGTTTAAACTGTCAATTCAACTGTATGGTCATTTGGAGGCTGTGTTCAGTAGTGCTGTTACACTGTGTTATGCTGAGAGGTGTTCTAATATTTAGTCTACACTTACTAATATATGATTTATTTATGGATTACAAACACAAAACAACATTGAACATGTTAAAAGACAAAGAAACATAAAGAAACACAGACCTTCAACATAAAACTAAACAATAATAAAATCCTGAAATCCAAAAACACATCACCCAAATTTAAATAAAAAATACCAACGCCCACATCAGAATACCCAAGTACAAGGACAGTTTCATGGCCAAAGTAAAATATCATTGAAGATTTCATTAGAAATCTGTGACCCATAAGTCCTTTCATCATTTCATTTATAAACCCCTTTCGTTTTTAACAACTAGCATCAGTGTAAAAATAAATAAAAAAATTAAAAGATATAAATTTATTGTGGGGCTGTTGAATTAGACTGCATTCTGTCTTTTAGCTTGGTGTACCTAATAAACGGGCAACTGAGTTTAAACTCAAGGAACTTTGATGAAAGCTAAGATTTGCAATTTATTGGTAAAGAGCCTTTAGTATAAAATGCTAAATCAGACTGCAAAAAGCAAATTATAATACTTTTCTATTAAAATGAGCATATTTTAATATGGATTCTTTTGTAAACTTAAACTTGCATCCAAAGACTGATAGCTTCAAAAAATGAAATAAGGAAACATGTAATCATGGTGGGTTTTGAGGTGGATTTAATTCAAGCTGCTTTACCAAAAGCAGCCATGTTTTTCATTTTGCATACAAGAGCATTGAAGCCTCACAGGACGACACTTTCATGCTAGCTATCTTTCTATGTTTCCATCATGCAAACAACAAGCAGAAATCACACCATGTATTCTCTTATCTATCCAACGTGTTCTGCTCCTTTATTCCTCCGAGATTTACTCTCGTGCTCTATCACATTTTGTGATCTGTGATGTGTTGCCATTGATAAAAAAAAATGCCTTTCCCTCTGATACCTAAGATACGGCTTATTAGCACATGTGTGGTACGTTGTGCTCCCATTGTGTCCTAATGAACATAAGACCTTTAATTGATAATGAAGTGAATGTAGAAAAATGCTTCATTGTGTTTGGGGTTTGGTGCATTTCATGGAGGAGTAGAGTAGATCCATAGCATTGGTTGGCTACAGCTGGACACATAATTAGAGTGCCTCCTTACCTATAATTTGTGTAATAGTTTTGGTTGGCGGCATGTTATTACCATATGAAAGGGCTAAGCAGGGGTCATGTGCATTGCTGCAGCAATTAGAGCAGAGCTGAGGGCAGAAGAATGTTTGGAGCCGTTGTTAATTAGAAATCTCTACAAAGCTATGCTTTAATTATAATTTAGTCAGAGCTGCACTGTTTTAAACCCAATATATTCAGTTGCCATTATTTTCTGTAATAGTATGAACAGCTAGGTCTGTTTCCTTTCAAAGCGTTGGGCTTTGAAGAGAATGAGATTGAATTAGATTAATTTGAAAGGCTGTGCTGCTGCGATTTTTTTTTCATGCTAATGTCATATGGTGTTTTCATAGAGAAACTGGATCTAGTTTGTTTTGGAGATGCACATATCTGGCGATTTGCATCCACTTGAAATTGCTTATAGAGCTTAAGCTTTACATTTTAGCTTTGTATGTGATTCTACAACTACTGAGAAACGTAATTATCAATTGGGAATACATTGATAATACATTAATCAGGCAGCTCAAAATCTACATAATTCACTATTTAAATTCCCAAAGTTTAAAAGTGTCAGTTGACTAAAAATATCTAGCCTACATGAACCATGTAACAATATTTTTTTAACAACACTTGACTTTTTTTTTCTAGAGGTTAACAACATAAATTAAATATTAAATGCGCCCTACAGCTTAAATTCAGTCAATCAATAACTATTAAAAGGTATAAAATTCTCTAATGCTCCCCGCCAAGGAATTCATTTGTTTTTGTGTGATTTGTGTTTCAATGTTAAAAAATCAAAACCATGAGCAACTATAGTCTACATATCACTACACGACCATGACTCAGTGTTCAGACCGGAGAATCATTTCCACATTTACACACACAGCTACAAACCTGATGCCATGATATGATTTTTATATTTTTTCTGATTTTATTCAGTTCTTTTTTCCCCAATGACCCCCACTTTTATTGTATTTTTTTCCCTGTTTTAAAATAAACTCATTTATTTCCATTTTCATCTTCCTGCAGGTCGAAATGAGCTGATTGCCAGATACATAAAGCTTCGGACCGGGAAGACGAGGACTCGGAAGCAGGTAAGACAAGAGAGGGAGCGTCTCCATTGCGCGAATGTCAGAGGGCTGCCAAATCTGAATGTGTGCAGACTGTTGCCTTTGTATGTGCAGGAGAGAAACAAAGCTAGACATAGAATAACACAATGCTAAGCTGTCGAGGGGACTTCTGAAGCTGACAAATCCCCCGTCACTGCTGTGTTGCATGAACAGATGTCCCTTGATTGACATTCTCAACATTGTCACTCTTAGTCTCACTTAAAAGCACACATAAGAGCTGTAGCTGGAGTCAGTTTGTAGAAGAAAAACTGTTTGTTGTTTGCCTTTACAATGCTTTGATATCCTCTTTTTAAAAAGCTTTTACATTATGACAACATTTTACTTAAAATGCAGCCTTTCTTTTTCCACAATAATACAGTCGCATACAAAAAATATATAAGCATTGTTGAGATATCCTTGAAAAAAAAAGAGTAGCCACAGTGGCTGGAAGCAGTGCAAGTATTCCTCCTCATGACTAAATCATGGAGGTCATGCACTTGGCTGCAGTAGAAGCCTTTATTAATGGGAAGGTGGAAGCCTTAATAGATTGGTACCATCTCTGATCAAAGAGACAGCAGAGAGTTTTTACTCTAGTCAGTGTTGGAGAGTGCATCCTGTCTTCTGCAGCACACTCTTTGCACTGCACACACAACTCTTAACCACAGAGTTGAGCTCATATTTCTGAAATAAATTGATGAATTACTTACTCTGTGCTGTTACACCTGTAGATGCCCTGATTCATCCCTATAAATGTAATATGCATAATATACAATTCAGGGCTTTTAAAATAAATCAAAGAATAGACTTTGATTCTTGTATTAAAATCACTTGATAACGAGCAGCTCTGATGGTCCTTTAGTAACAGTTTGAAGCCCACTGATTGTTCCTTTGAGTAGGAAATTCATTGTATGACCACTGACTTGAATGACAATGATAAACAAGCTGGTGTCTAAAGTGACATTCGATCACTACATGTGAATTGATCAGTCTGGACCAGAAAGGCTGTGTGGTTTCTCTCTCTGTGACTCTTCTCCTCAACACAGAATCAGAATGAGAAAAAGAGGAGAAGAGTGTCGTTTATTTGCAGCTATAGCAAGAAAGTCTATTTTTATTGTTGTGGTTACTTTAAAAATGCATGACGTTTATGTAATTGCTGTGTTATTTATGTTAGGGCTGCCACTATTTTTGTCACTATCTGTTAATCTAAAGATTATTTTCTTGATTAATCAAATGATGTTTTCGTCTATTAAATGTTCGTAAATGCCTGAAAAATGCCTGTTGCAATTTCTCAGAGCCCAAGATGTCTTGTTATATGTGACCAACTTTCCAAAACCCAAAGATATTCAGTTTATAGTGATTGAAAGCAGAGAAAATCAGAAAATCCTCACATTGAAGAGGCTGTTTGATTGAAAAATGACTGAAATTATTAGTCAGTTATCTACATAGGCTAATCAATTAAGAAACTAATCGTTTCAGCTTTATGGAAAGTGCTATCATGTTAAATCACTCAATCCCTGTTTGAACACTCACCTTGGGTGTGATTTCTGTTAATAGTGCCAGAGGAGAACGGAAATCCACCCTGCAGACCTGTCATCAGCACACATCACCTCTCTTTCAAACTGTTTTTTGCACTGCTGAATATTTCATGTGAGAATATTAAATAATTTTGAACTGTGTTAACATTGGAAGTAAACTTGGCCGATGAAATGCCTCGCCCAGCTCCCATAAGAATACTAGACCAGCCAATTGACATTCAGTACACAGCAGATCACATCTGTGTGCTCTTAATGTGTGCTAAAGGGGCCTGCATCCTCCTTAATCAGTTCACTTAAGTGACGACAACACACAGCATAACACTTTATTGGCTGTTGGCTTGGTGTGTGGTTTGGAGATGCCTCTGTTATGCACCTTACCTCGCTCAAGTGTTTTAAAACAAAGAAATGTGTAATCCACTTTTTTTTGTTTTTCTTGTTTTTTTTATTGTCCCTTTTCTCTTCTTAATGGAGGTGTCTAGTCACATACAGGTCTTAGCAAGAAAGAAAGTTCGAGAAATCCAAGCTGCCATTAAGGTACGTCTGGCTTTGCCCAGTTGCAGGGGGCTTTTCATTGCCATGGTTACAGGCTCTTCCTTTGTTTTCCTCCCCTCCCCTACCCCGCAGGTGTCTAGTCACATTCAGGTTCTTGCCAGAAGGAAATCTCGTGAGTTTCATTCCAAGCTAAAGGTATGCGCTTTTCTGCTTTTGGGCTTGTGGTTGCTGTGCGTCTTAACTTCCTGTTTCCCGTGGTGACAGAGTGAATGCCTGGTGCTCTGATTCCCCCCTAACCCAAATCTTCTGCTGACTGTAGTCTGTTTACATTTTCTAACCCCCTCCATCTTCTCAGTCCATCTCTCACCCATAATCAGACCTGCTGTCACTGTCCTCTTTATTTCATCTACATTTATTCATTTGTCATCAAATGCCTTTGCTTTGAGAACAGCTGTACATTATAAATATGATGTAGTGTAAAAAAAATAGTGAACACATTTTGTTTTTTATATCCATTACTAAAAAATAATAAAATGAGTTCATATCAAATGCTCCAAAGCAAAAGGTACTGGTAGCTTATACATTTGTTTTAATTGTACTGGAGCCTGACCAATACTGGATTTTTTGGGGCCGATACTGATATTGGTATAAGAGAGTAAAAAGATTTCAATTAACCATATAATGGCAGATACTCACTATTTTATTTAACACACAATGTACAAATAATGTTGGCAAGCATACCTTAAATTTGTTTATTTAAGAATTTTGACCAAGATACGAAGGTATGTACTGAGCGAGACTAAGAGTCTACAGCCATACTGGTGGCTCTGTTAGGTTGTAATTAGGCAGAGTCGTTCTTTTGGCTAAACGCTAACGTCAGTATGCTAATATGCTCACAGACAATGCTAACATGCTGATGTTCATCAGGTATAATGTTTTGCATGTTCACTGCCTTAGTTTAGTATGTTAGCTTGCTAATTAGCAAAGAACAATAAAGTAAAACAGACATTTTTGATGGCGCTAAATGTAAAGTCAGGGGGTCACCAAAGTATGGCAAACAAAGTTATTGAGATTCACTCAAAACCACCAATGTCAACCTCATGGTGGTGCTAGAAAAAACATCAGGGGATGAACAAAGTCAGTAGGATTCATCCTCTGGGGACCACAAATGTCTGTACAAAATTTCATGGCAGTTCCTTGAATAGTTGAGATATTTCAGTCTGGACCAAAGTGGTGAACTGACTGACCAATATTGCCATCCCAAGAGCAGCACAGCTAGTTTAAGTTGAAAAACTTATAAGATATAAGGAGGATACTGTTTCTAAATACCCTCAAAAATAGTTTTTGCATTTCTCCTCTGCAATATTGTGATATCAGCTGACTTAAACACTGATAAGTAATTGTTATTGGCATACTGGTAAGAATAAGTTAACACTGGCCAATATATTGGCCCGTTTTATTCATCGGTCAGGCTCTAATTTGAATTTTATACACATTTAATAATAAAGGAAACCAAAATTGTGCAGATGTTGGAAGCATGCTGGCATTGGCTGTGGGCGAGTGGCTGAGAGCTGAAGCTCTGAGGAAATCAGTCTGCTTACATCTCTTATTAAGCAGACTTTATAAATAAAGGGGCATGGCAAAGGGGGTCTGTGTTTAAAAAATGAAGAGGAGATTACACCTCTTCATCCTTTGACAATGTAACCCAACTTTTCCCCGCTGTCAAAGGCTCAGTGGTGCACATTCAGAGCGGAGAATGGCCGTGAAGCTGGCTGTTTCTGAAATGCCCTTTCTGCTTTCTTATTCTCCCTTCAATCTGTTGATAACTCCGGGCTCTCACAATGCCGTGGCTATCAGTTGCTTTCCTTCCTTCCAGTTCAGATGTCGTCATTTCAGAGCGCTCTTGTCAGTTATTTCAGCAATAGTGAAATCTGTTAAAACCACTGAAGAAAGCTTTTCAGAATGGCAGATTAAAATGGGAGAGAAGCATTGTGAAAGAAGTAATCTTGAATAATACTAACCTGCAATTTAATGTATTTTATGAAGTAATGCTTGTATATCAAAGGACACTCCACCCATTTGCCATTTTCTTCTTTTCTTGGGGAGCAGACTATACATTTTGACTTTCACACTTTGCTCCACTCCCAGTATTCAACGAGAATTAATGACCCCTCATTAATCTGTGAGTGTGTGTGTGTGTGTGTGTGTGTGTGTGTGTGTGTGTGTGTGTGTGTGTGTCAGTGTGTCTGTGTTGAGAGAGACAGAAAGAGTCAGACAGGCCGCTGGCCACATGAATGCCTGGTCTTTCAGGGGCGCAGGCGGCTGTCTGAGGAAAAACAGACAGCTTTTGTATGAATCCCTGTCTTTTCTCATTTAAAGCAAATTAGAGTTCAGTGGCAAAGAAAAATACAAGTGTGCCCTTCATTTTAGGGGGCATCAATGAAAACCTGCTGTTTCTGGTCTTGTCTGTGGCATTTCAGTGAAATTACAATCATTACGTTACTGTTCTGTTGTTTTGTCTCGAGTGATGACTAGTGATCAGATTGTGAAAATTATAGAGAGCAAGACATTCGCCACAGAGACTCAGGATCATTTGTAAATACAAATTTCATAATCCTTTTGTTATTAAGTGTTCATTACACACATGTTTGCTGTAGTGTGTGAAGACAGCTGGACATTCTCAAATTCAACTAGAGGGTTTTTAAACTGATACTTGGAGCTGCAACACTTAGACTTTTTTATGCTTAGCACAGACTTTTACAGTTTAAAAATGTTGCACAATAAATGAACTGCAAATTTACAATGTAACCTTGTTTGTTTGCATTTAGGTTACAAGTATGGTAAGTATTTATTTTCTGTCTGTGATGCTGTTTCTGCTTTAATTAGGGCCTGCCTCGTCCTTCAGCTGCTAGTTTTGCATTTGTGCTCCTGCCATAGTGACACAATAGCTGCTGCCCAATGTTTTCCCAGTTTATTGGCGTGTCTGTGTGTCATCATACTATTATCATACTGTAGCTTGACTCTGCTCCACCAGCATCTGTTGCCAGCATGCTTACCTTTAGCTTCTGCCACCAGTGAGTCTGCATGGGTTTGCTAGTGCTGTTTTGGTTGCCAAAGTGTGCTCTCTGCTGCAATATTCCTATTAAATTTATAAGGGCCAGTTTGACTTTAAATAATTTTGTAAATGCTCATTAACAAAGGACTGTGTCAAAAACAACAAACAATGTGTAGTTTGCTACTTCTGCTTTCACTGTCGGTTAGTCAAGCCATTAACCATTAATGCAAATATATCCTGATAATTTAAAAACCACAGAATTGTCCAGAGATTAAAGAAAAGAAACTAACAGGAGAAAGACTCTTAACCAAGTGGGATTGTTGTCCTTCAGTTTTACTTCAGAAATTCTTTGCAATGTTTAGACATGCAAGCAAATGCAGCCTTGATAGAAATGCTGCTGAATGAGTTTTTTGAGAGTATTTTAGTGGTAGATTAGTCAACAAGCAAACTGTCTTCTAAGTGCATACCTCTGCCAACCATTATATATTGGAATTCAATTGTCATTGTTTATCACATTCTTTTCAAAAAAAAAAAAAAGCTTACACTTAAATAGCAATGTTGATGCAACATGCCCCACCTCCCCTTTCTGTGCGAGTGCTAAGCCTTTTGTGACTGCTGTTAAAGGACCAAGCCGTGAAGGACAAAGCCCTCCAGAGCATGGCCTCCATGTCCTCGGCTCAGATCGTCTCTGCCACGGCTATTCACAACAAGCTCGGCCTGCCAGGCATCCCGCGCCCAGCCTTCCCTGGAGCAGGGGTAAGAGAGCCTTGCCGGCACCCCACTATTGATCCATCCTGTCCAGCTTTCACCCAGGGCAGCCATGGGGCCAACCACGCCAACACCCGGGCCAAATCACATTACACACCACGGCTTTGCACAACTGCCGCTATCAGATAAGCACATGATCAAAAGGAGTGGTAGTCAAGATAACTACATTCACTGAACTAAGAGCCATTTTGATCTTGTCGCTAACAGCTGCTCACAATTGGATGTTCTTTGTTGTTTGTTCTTTGTTGTCTATATATATATATATATCTCATTCTCTAGTTATGGCAGGGTATGATATCGACTGGTCAGCCAGGATCCTCACAAGAGTAAGTACTTGCTTTGTTGTCAGAAAGATAAATTTGTTTTTAAAATTGACTATAGTCTCATATAAATAAATGGCTAAAAAGACTTTCCTTTCTTTAAGCAATAAATTCAGTATGTCGTACCATGGAAGTGTTTTTTTAATGGGTCTGTTATTACTCTATTCCAGTATCAAGCCTTTCACCCAGCAAGCCTATCCCATCCAGCCAGCAGTCACAACAGCCATTTCAAGTGAGAATTTACCTGATTAAGATGATCTCAAATGAACATCACACTGTCATTGTTTGCTGAATCTGAAAACTTTACATAGTTCACTTTAAGCTCAGTCCCTTTCCACATGCGCATTTCTCTGCTTGTTATGAGGAATTTCAAAACCTTCTTAGTTGTTACTTCTGTTTCTTCACTCTTACTGTGAGAAATGGCATATTTTCTTGCTGTAACACAAATACGTTAATAGTGGTCCGAAATGCTTGGGAGATAGCAGCAACAAGACTAATAAAGACAGGCTTCGATACTTTGAACCCACCTTTATTTCCCCCAGAGCACCTTATCGACTGTTTAGCCTCAGTAGGGAGGGAGTAAAGTAAATTTTGGGATTTGTGGATCTGGTAAACATTAAAATCAAATCAGTTCCTGCAATTCCTATTTTTTCCATATTTTTTTTTCTGATTTGCAGATTAAAAAACATCTTGTAAGGTTTTAAGCACTCAGTTATTCCTAAAATAATATCAATTAGAATTAAGCAAGCAATGAACCTCCTTGGAAAATCTTGTCCTATAACACATTGTTTTCTCTTAAACTTGCTAGTGAAAATTAAATGATAGAAATAAGAAAATCCAGTGTCCTATTCATGAAATGTGATTTTTTTTTTTTGTGAAAAGTAAAAATAATTAGTGTTTGTTTTTTAACCTCAGAAACCAAAAACATCAGCTATCAGGAGCAGTTAAAGATTTTAACGAGCAGGACTTTGGGACTTAATAATTCCCCAAAAATCTGAGAGTGATGAACACAGTGGATACAAAGCTTGTGGAGATGTTGGAGACCAATTTTTGGCCTTCTGCCATCATTTTATGTCAACAAATCATCTGGCTTTTTTTGATATTACACTAGAACAAACCGTTTTACAAATGCTGTGAAAGATTTTGGTGAAAACTGGTATTTTTTCCAAATGTAATTGTGTTTTGTTTATCATTTCATGTCCTAGAAATTGTCACATACTTTATTGTGTACATATTGGACTGGTTCCAGCCAGTCGCACAGTTATCAACTTTTGGCACATTTTACTGTGTATTCATAATTTTACGACTGTTGTATTTTAGATCATATCTGAGCTTACTAACGTTTCATAAATTAAGCTCAATGTGTTGTGGTGCTTTGACCTATAAATATTTAATTAATTTAGGTTGTACAATTTGTGAATTACTGGGCATTTTTGATGTTCAGTAATCAGTAGGGAAACCAGTAACAACATCCAGAAGACATACAAACCTGACTCCCAACAGATATCCCCAAAAAAATCACAAACTACTGTATATCTCTAACATGACATTAGATTTTATTTGTTTTATTTATTATTTATTTATTTATAGTATTTTAAAACGTACAGTAAAACAACTCTTGATGTCACTGTAGGCTATGAGTCCACAGCAGCTCCAGCCCCTACGGCACCAGCATGGCAGGGCCGCTCCATTGGTACATCTAAACTCCGACTGGTGGAGTTCTCCGCCTTCCTAGAGCAACAGAGAGACCCAGACTCAGTAAGTAGAGCATTATACTAAAGCATGAAATATCACTATCTCATGGTGTTCGTTCCCATCTCTTATCACCCAGTCCTTTCCTCTATGAATACACTGGGACATTTTCCCAGGCACAGAGTCAGCTGAGAGGAGGCCAAAACAAGCTGAGAGAGGAGAAGCCTGGCCTGTAGGGACACACTGCATGAAAACCTGCAGAAATAATGAATGATTGTATATTAATCAGTTCCTCAAAAGGCACGCCAAAACTATATTTAAGCTGTAGACCCCAGCTCAGCAAGACAATCCACAGACTCGCCGAGTGTCATTTGACAAATCAGCAGCCTCAAATCTCACAAACTGCGTCTCACATTTATTGTTTGTTTTAGCAGAAAGCTATTTTTAATGTTTTTCCACATTTCTCTGTGCATTTTCTTTTGGTATCGATACCGCATGACAACAGCCATTAATCTAAAATTCAGCTTAATGCTTGAAATTGTTGTATGTGCCCTAAAGGCTACATGCTGGCAAGGCTGCTCTGTGAGTTTTTAAACTGAAGTGCAGCAGCACATGATCGGGTTTCATACGGTCACAACGAGGGCAACGAACCTCTGAAAATCAAATGTTGTCCTCTGATTTGCTGCTGTTCTTTTTGCTTTTGGCTGTGCAACATGCAACGTTTGAGGTTTAACAGACCACAGATCTTATTCACTGTGTCTGTGAAACAATCCAATTTGTTCAAAAGTTTTTAGTGAATATAACAAACATATCTTGAATGTTGTTATTTTGGGTTTTTTTTTAAACAAAGCACTCACCTTTTTTTCTTCTTCTAGTAGTTGCCTTTGATGTAGATTTTTTTTTTCTTAAATGTGAGTGAGGACTGAATTATGCTAATTTACTGTTTTTGAGAAAATAAATAATTGTACTTAGGGATGGGTTCTGGTTCCATTTTGGATCCGGTTCCTGGCTGGCAAACCCAGATTTGTTAAGCTCAGACACTAACGTATCTTTTATCAAACCTTTCACCTCTTCTCACTCTTTTTTTTGTTTTGCAATGAAGGTGGAAAGTTTCTAATTCTTAGATGTTGCTGTTGCGGGTTAAAATGCAGCAGATTAGATCAGCTGTAGCTACTTCTGTGAGGCTAAAATGAAAAGTTTGGCTGTTCTGTGGTTAATGTGATCTCTGCAGCCGGCGTCTGTATTCAGCCAAAGATTGTTCGAGCGAAGACGCATCACTCTGTAACACTACTGTACAATTGTGAGTGTGCTGTGTGTTTTTGTAGTTAAACAAAACAACAGAGTGGCGACTCTTCTCTAAAGAAATGATCAGCTGATCACCTCACGTCAATTTAAGACTCTGCCAGTAAAACTTTCATTTATATCAGCATTTTGATCTCATCAATTTTTATAGTTCTGAATCAGGACTTTCAGTTTTTGGAGTAAGTATCTGATGAAGTACAGAAGGCTACAGTGTCAGATACGTTTAATTAACATTTCATAAATTTTGCTGCTCATCTCATTTTCAGGTTGTAGGTACAGGTTGTGAACTTTAATAAAGCTGCCACTAAAAAGTTGTAGCTGTAGTCCTTTTAGCTTTTAGTGAACATAAGATTTGATGAAGGATTTGAAAGGCCTGAGATTTGATAAAATGCTGTCGAACCCCATCCCTAATGTTACTGTATAGCTTTGCGTAATTTCAAGCTGGAGATGAATCTATGTTGAACAGAAATTTGGTTTCTCCGCTTTCTTGCCTTTAACAGAGTCACAACCTGAGTTTATAGACTTTGGATGAAGCAGTCTGGCATTCCAGGCTTAGTTTAATACAAATAAGGGGATCAGTTTGTTTTTGGCTTTACTGGAGCAGAGTGATATTACCTAATTTGTACATCATAAAATAGACGCCTGCAACCTTGCAGACAGCCAAATAAAAAGCAATGTTGCATACGCCTATTTATCATCAGTGAATTCTTGCCAATCTAATTCTGGCTACCTCTTGTTTGTTTGGACTAAAGCTACTTCATGTGCTCAGAATTGGCTCCTTTACATCAGTAAACCTTTCTGTGTCGAGTTTCTGAATACTGATGTGTAATAGATAGATTTATGAAATAGATTATCATGTGAAATTCAAACTGGATAGACTGACTACTAATCTAAATTGAAGTGATTCTACCTGAAAGTCTTTTTTTTAAACATTAAACATTCAGTTTTTTAAAGATATTCTGAACACTTTATTTATTTATTCTTTCAGTACAACAAGCACCTATTTGTACATATCGGGCAGACAAATCATTCCTACAGCGACGCCCTGCTGGAGTCGGTGGACATTCGTCAGATTTATGACAAATTCCCAGAAAAGAAGGGAGGACTGAAGGAGCTGTATGGGAAGGGTCCACAGAATTCCTTCTTCCTTATAAAATTCTGGGTGAGTGTGATTGATAAGATTCACAAGTATTATCTAAAATGACTGTGTTTCAGCTTGATTATGTTTTACATACATGTGTTTAATATCATTGTAATCCCTCTTGCAGTGGCACAATGTTAAATGTATGAATCCTACTCAGTGTGTTCAGGTTCGTCTTTAGTGATTGGGTGTAATTGGTCTACATGGAGAAGATTGCTCTCGTAATGTTTGCAGAATGCACTGCTATATTTGGACTTGCATAGCAGGAGAGCTTTTGATCAAAGCACTCGCTAATTCAGTGTAATATCTCCAAACAATGGCGTGACCTGGTTGCACTCCTAATGGCTGTTGAAACATTGCATGTATTTCCTCCCTGATGCAAAATGCTAACTAGCGGCAGCCAACAAAGTAGGGATGATGCACTTGGACCAAGTCCCCTCAAATTCCTTTTGAAGTGACCGACCAATCTAAATTTCAAATGAAAGACAGAATCTGCACAATAATGAATGTATAACTGCTTTGCTTAATGAAGGAGGAGAATGTTGTAGGAGGATGTCTCCTCTTTTTGTATCCGTAATGAACAGGATGTTCAGGGCATAGAAAGGCTGCCCTCTGGGAGCAGACCCGTTCAACCTTGTAAATCAGTCTTTTAACGTAACTTCGTTTAATCCTCTTTAGAATCTTGTTTCCAATAAGGACACATTATCATGCTTATTCAGATGTGGCCAAGATGTACTAATTTTATATGCGACGCACATGGATGATCCAGACAGCTCTGTGATCAGACATTGAAAAAAGGGATTCTTGATACAGAGTTTAATTTAACACATCTTTTAGATACCACATGAAAACATAATTCTGATTTCCTCCAAAAGGCCGAGTACAGTAACCTGCTGTGTCCCACTTCCAGACTTACTGTATACTGTATGTACTGTAATCTAATCTTCAGAACATGCTCTGTTTGCCGTTGGTATGCAAAAAAATCAAGAGAATTGTTTTATACCAAATGGAAATAATATAATACTTGTACCATCAGATGTCTATTAAACTGTTTTTAAAATGCCAGTTACACTTAAAGAGACAGCAAAATGTTTTTCCAAAAGGTTTTTGTTTTCTGAGGTGTCCCTGGAGCTGTTCCACCACCATCCACTTTTTTTTTTTTTTCATTTTTTCCAGCTGTGAGCAGCTCATCCATTTCTTTTGTGCATTGCATGTCAGATAATAGTGTCCATCAACAGGTTTTTTAATATGCATACTGACTGTGTATGCTTTATTTTGTCACTCTTCTTACACTACATACTGCTTAATGTAGTCTGGATTTGGGACACAGTGATAGAGTCAAGTGGAGTAACATCATTTAGTCCTCATGACTTATCTATATTATAGGCAACTCCACCACGTCTTTTCTTCATTGGGATTATTTGCACTGTTGGGTAGATTTGCAAAATAATGTCATGGAATTATTAAGTGTCCTCTTGTTTCTGGATGTTTAGTATTATGGTTGTTTTTTTGTTTTGGGTTTATTGACCTTTCACACAGATTCTTGTTTAATAATCATCTGTATGATTTTTATTATTTGGTGTTACTGATTCCTTCAACTCACTGGGTCTCGAAAGTATTTCTTCTCTTTGCCGCCTCTTCTGGGGTTTATTCTCCATCAGTGGTTCCTGAACTTTCTCAGAGCAAGGCACCTTTTCATAAGAAATTTTTTGTCATAGACGCCCTCCTTTATGCCGAGCTCTGCGTTTTGTGTTACTATGACAACTGGTGACCATGAGTCATTAGTTGAGGTGTTCCTGCATGTTACACATTTTTAATAACGTGATTTAAATATTTTTTTACGTCTTCTGTTTTGAAAAAAAATAACATAAAAACATAATTAATTTTAAAGTCACCTCAATTAACGGTGGTGAAATAATATTAAAAATGCACACTAAATGTAGAATGACAATCTGCTTTTTTGTCCTTTTGGTATTGGAATGTTTATGGGCTTGTTGTCGTGCCTTTAGCGCTTCTCTGAATACTTGAAGTGACCCCAATTATTTTATTTCACTAGAGGACAGAATGACATTTTTTAATAACCGTATTTCTCTGTTTTTTGCCAAGTGTTTTGTGTGTATTGCTTATTCCTGTAAATTGGACCCTGAATATTAATTTCCACTGAATGCTCTCTACCTCTCAGGCCGACTTAAACTGCAACATTCAAGATGATACTGGATCTTTCTATGGAGTCACCAGCCAGTATGAGAGCTCGGAGAACATGACCATTACGTGTTCAACAAAGGTGTGCTCCTTTGGAAAGCAGGTGGTCGAGAAAGTTGAGGTAGGGACTCAAATTTTTCAGTCCTGTGAATCAGAACAATGGCTAAAAAAATGAACTGTGGAAGTTTTAAGTTACTGGTATGTATTGTTTTTTTATCCCATTAATACATTTCCCATATGCTTTTCTCTTTTTCCTTAGACTGAATATGCGCGGTTTGAGAATGGACGCTTTGTCTACCGAATAAGCAGGTCTCCCATGTGTGAATACATGATCAACTTCATCCATAAGCTAAAACATCTGCCAGAGAAATACATGATGAACAGTGTGCTGGAGAACTTCACTATCTTATTGGTAATCACCTCACTGACCTGAGTGGGCGAGTTCCCTCCCCAGGACCCTCATTCTTCTTCTTTTTCGCTGTCAGGGTGTGTTGGTGGCTCCAGCTGGCTTGAAAAAAATAGGGAGGGGGGGATTGACTGGATCTTGAGATGAGTTCCTCTCTGGTCTTGCATTCCTTTCATTCCACAGGGGATGAAACACATTGTCAGGAGCCTCATTATCTGCAGGGAAAAAGGGAGGATAAGAGGGGGCAGGAACCCCTGTTATTAGTCATCACACAGGGTCTTAAAGTGTCATTCACCACCACTGAGAAAGCAAAAAATAAATAAAGAGTGAGAGGCGTAGATCCATATGTAGGCGTGTGCACTCAAAATAGTAAACTGGGACCAGATGAATAAAGGATGCATATGCAAAAAATACCGCGCATATGCCATTTCCCACATAAACGGATATTTACAAAGACAGAGTGGGCTGTGAGAACATCCTCATTCACACTTTAGATCATGCGCACATATGATTTTGAGAGCAATTTGAGGGTGATATGATACAGTGGAGATTGAAAAATAAGATGAGAGGTGGAATCTACAGTAACAGTAAAGCTTTGTTTAGGTTTTAGCAAGTTTCACAGATTGTGTGAATCTTTTTTTATAGTCTACACAGCAATCTGTCAAATGCCCCATCAAAGGCAACAATACAAACTACAAATTTTGATAGATTGGAGGCATCATGTTATCTTGTTATTATGTGAAGTAATCTGTAAAGTCTGTTTACATATGAGCCCAATAAGCTAAATCTTTCATCACTCTTCTGACATTTATTGATGGTAATTGAGGTGATTAAGGGCGTCTCTACATCCACTTATGATTAACTGTGGGAGTGGAAATCAGGATCGTGTTTGTACGCTCAGTTTCAGTGATTTGAGATTTATAAAAGAGTTTAGTCGTGAGTCTTATGCATGAAAAAAATAAAACTCACCACAAATCTGTTAGCAAAAAAACAGAAATTCAAAATTCTAAAGTTAGTGCACTCATTGTTTTATACATTTTTATCACTGGCAAACAACACTGTGCACAAGCCTGATTTCCACTGGTGTAGTCAAGTAGAGAAAGTTAAAAGTAAGTAAGTTAAGTAGACACGCCCTTCAACACGTTTAACTTCTGTCTGCTACATGAGTTTAGACCTGTCAGGGAAAAAATAAGGGGCAAAGAAGTAGTGAAGTTTCACAGATTACACTGCCAGAGCAGTTTTTGTTCAGTTGTCGTTATGTACGACAGTAACACACACAATTTGTGACATGGGTATGTACTAGTAATGATTTCAATCATCATCATTAAATGCAATCACTTTGTTTTACAAACTTTACGAAATGCTTCCCAATAATGGATAAAATGAAAATGTCATAAACAGGAGGGAAATAAAATGATGCCTCCAGTATGAATAAAAAAATGGATAAAAATGATCACACAAAAGTTTTTTATTAATTCTATGAAAATGGAAAGTTCATGGATGCGGCTTTGATGGATATTTTATAGATCATTCTGTAGAAACAAAAAAAATCACAATCAGTGAAATTGGCAAATTTATTTTTTCCATCTAATCTAATCTAATCTCTAATCAGATCACCTGTGGGCCTCTGGACTTTTGATTCTAAAAAAAAAAGAAAAGAAAAGATCAAACATCACATGATGTGTAGGTCCTTTCTACTAGAAACTGACCCTGTCTCTTCTCTTGCAGGTGGTGACGAACAGGGACACCCAGGAGACGCTGTTATGTATGGCGTGTGTGTTTGAAGTTTCAAACAGTGAGCACGGCGCTCAGCATCATATCTACAGACTGGTAAAGGAATGAGAAGCTCTGAGCTCCCCCCCGCCCCCTTAATCCCCTCTTTTCATAGACTTTCCAACCTCAAAACAAGTGGCAGTGCCTCTACCTGAAAGTCACACCTA
Organism: Thunnus albacares; assembly: GCF_914725855.1. Taxonomy (NCBI): domain Eukaryota; kingdom Metazoa; phylum Chordata; class Actinopteri; order Scombriformes; family Scombridae; genus Thunnus; species Thunnus albacares. The sequence goes on from NC_058106.1 coordinate 21,950,598, forward strand.
CAATGCTTTTCGGTCATGGTATCGGGTTAAGTCCGTTGTTATGAATATGTTTTTAATATAAGTGTTTGTAATTTGACTGCAGCTGTGAATTGCGGTACAGTTGTTTTATGTTTTAAATACGGGAATTCTCATTTAAAAATATGTTGAGTTGGTCTCTGTTGGGTATAAATGTGGCCGTTCCTAAAGAATTTACTAGATTAATTTGGTAAATGGAAATATGTGTGTTGTCTTCTTCTGCTTTGTTATGTGGACTAAGAAAAGAAAAAAGGATGCTGGCCTTTTCTACCAGTGTCCTGATGTGGTCTGTGTAATATATTTGAGTATGTTTCGTATGTCTGTAGTTCATAATTTGTGAGCATACATACTGTAGATATACAGACATGCACCCACAGCCAATAGATTTTCCAAAGAAACAAAACTAACAACACTAAATAGACAGTAGTTGAAAGCAAGTGATCATGGTTGTGAATATTGCTAAATTACTGCTATTTCTTTTTTTTAAAAAAAAAATCAGCCTTGAGTCGTATATTTATCCCTGTTTAAGCACTCCAAGTCTTAGACACTAACAACAGAATGAATGCACTGTGAAAATACTACAAACGTTTTGCCTGCATCTGCTCCAAAAATGTAGGAGGTCCTACTTCCTGTTAAGCATTTCTGTGCTGCAAACGAGTCTTTGCTCTGTGATAACTGATAGGAGAATTTTTAGGTTTTAGACAGGTGAAAGCACTGCTAAAATTACTTTAACCGGACTCTCATCTTGTCCAAAAGCACTTTGTTCCCCTTCCTGGACTTGCCTTAGTGATGCTTACCTTTCTTATTTTTTTTTTTTTCCTTTTAAAGATCGGTGTTTTTTAAGATAACAGTTTAAATAATCATAACACTATAAATCACTTGTAGAGAGCAGGCCTTGTTCAGTATGTCACGGCATTGCCCCTGAAAGACTCAGAATATCATTCCCCTCTGGGATCACGGTGTGATTATAACTCCAAGCCAGAGTGTCGCTGCCTTTGCGTTCACACTACGTTCACATGTTTCTGTGGCCTACACCAATCCCGAGCCTTAAACATGTTATAGCTGTGTGAACTCCAGAAGATGCCACTAAAACTGTGATCTCTATGCGGGAGAAAAAAACTCTTTATATGTTTGCATTGTGTAAGAAATTCACAACACAATCTGCCAAAGTGTAAGTGTACAGTGCCTTAGAGTATATTCTAACATTACCCAACATTGCCCTTTGCTTTGTTTTAAGACTAAAATCAGTTTTGTGGATGAGAGGCTAAAATCACTCACCAGTGTTACACCTAGTACATCTCCACATTTAAGAAATTGTTTCTTATAATTGGTACACTCCTAGAAATACAGTTTTTGTTGTTTTTTTTGTGAGGCAGTACACTTGTGTTAAATTAAGTTTGCAATTTTAAGCTCAGAAACCGTTACAAAGCTTCAAGATTATACAGGTTCTATTTTTCTCTAACTCTGTAATATGTTCCTAAAGTATCAGCCTTTTTCTAAGAGTGTACTATAAACACAGACTGACTGCCTTTCCTGTTGTAAAAGACCAAAAATACACAGATACAGTCGATCTCTTGTCATGTCCTGCATGGTAGCAAGGAAGTGCCTTTGGTTTAAAAAAAAAATTTACAGCTTCAAAAACATCAAAATGACAGAAATTAAAAAAAAAAAAAAAGTAATGTTGCTAGACCAAAAATGAGACATAAGTGAAACCAATCACCACATTTGCCTTTTTAAAGGATTGTAATGATAGCAGGGGGAAGCTGGTTACTAGTAAATGATATATTCATTTTTATTACATTGTAAATTGATTTCAGAAATAATGTATTTGAAGAAAAACCTATTTGCTTGCGGTCAAAGACTGACAGACCTGCTGATAATGTACAGCAGCTGACTGCATGCAGGATGTCAACTCGTAAACACTGCAGCTGTCTGCTTCGTGCACACTTGCAGGTTCAAGTGTTTTTTTCTTTTTTCTTTTTTTTTTTTTTAAAAAAAAAGGTTTTTGGGAACATTATGGTTTCCTCTTTCCTGCGACAACACACTCGCATGATGTGAAAACCACAGAAACATCCAACTTTCACAATGTTACCTTTGATGCAGACGCAGCTGTTGACGAGGCAGGGACCAAACAAGCTTGTATCATTTATTATCTTTCAGAACAGAAAGTTAATTTAATAGTAAGCTATAAATACATGAATTCACATTAATTCTAAAATGTTTTAATGTGTTTAAATGGAAAACGTATCCATAAAAACTCTGAAATTGTTTCCAAAACTGGGTCCTAAGTGTGCTAAAAGATGCTGTTTCATAAACTGAACTAATTTTAAAACTACTAGTGTGGACGAGGCCGTCGAGGTTAATACTTTTCACCATAAGGACCATAGCTACTCAAACATTTACCGTTTCTAACAAGAATTATAATCATCGAAGTATTTTAATCGAAGAAGCTCTAAATAATTGCAGACAATGTCTCTGGTGGATGCAGATAAAGTTCAATCATTCAGTATTTTGCCACAGTCCTGTGGACACTGTGGAGTTTTAATAGGCTTTTTCTTATGTTTACCCTGTGTATCTGTTCACATTTATTGATTACATAGTGAGATGTTCCTGTTTTCTTATTGTACTTGTATACAGTTGTACTTGGTTTCGTGATGAATTGTATATTGCAAGCCCAATAAGATGGTAATGATGTTACTGCTGCACTGCTGGTACATTGTGACATGTGGTTTCAACACTAAAACAGCAGGACTGATGCCTTTGATGGCATGAATGTCTGGTGGACCATTTGAATATAAAATGGACACACAAAAAAAAAATAAAACAACTAAGTCAACGAATCATGCTACAAACATATCAGCAGTTTGGCTCTTGTTATTTGTAATTTTGTTGAAGAGTAGGTACTGGTACCTTTTTTTTTTTGTTTTATGACCATTTTCAGATGGTGGCTTTAAAGTGATTTTTCACATAGCTCACATAGTTGTCATACACACATTTGGGTTTTGTGTGCAGACTTTTTTGTAAAAAGGTGCTTTGTACAAAATGATATCTTAGCTTTTCTTGGTACAGATGTGTGATATCTTTTCATATCCATGACAGTAACGTTGTTGGAGCAAGAAAGAGAAAAGAAGCTCTGCTATGTTTGTGTGTTCTGCATATGGTCTTGTCTCTGCTCTGTAACATTATGATGCCTTCTTGATAATAGTAGATATTTTGTAGCTTTCTAGATACTTTGTATGTATGCAATATTGAAGTTAAATAAATCTGAAAAATATCGGCTCGTTTTTGTTGTCACTTCAATAAAACATTTAACTTAATTACTGTGCATTTGACTAATCACTCAGACAAACTGTGTGAATCAATCTTCACCATCCAATTAACTCTTGAGCTGCAAAAGCATCAGATCAACAGTAGCTGCAGTCTGTCACTATTTCACATGACAGGAAACTTTAATGTAAACCAATGTAGTAACAAAATCCAACACCAGATGGAGACATTGTTCATTTAAAAGTGATTATATTTTGATTTCTGTCCCTTTGAGTTTGTCATGAGTTAAACCACCAGTATAATGTATTTGTTTCTTTAAAGTAACATTTGAAGGCAAACATTTGGTGATCAGATATAACTTAAATACTTTAAAGGCCCAACTAGTGATCATTTTGTCCATTAAAATTGTAGGTATAGTAACGCATAAATGAACAGTTTGAGTGATGGGTGATAAATAAAACTAAAATGGGAAATAGTAGCTTGTCTTCTTGCTGTTTTTAAAAGCATTAATTAAAAGCATTGATTATTTTGGTTTTTAGTTTTTTGGTCGAGTGACTGGAGGCAAAAAGGCTTTGTCCGAAGGGGAGTCCACACAGGAAACTGTTGCTCTGAACACTGTGATAGAATTGATTATTACTTCTGGACTAGAGGGGTACACAAACCCAACTGCTGGTACAAATTATGCATATGAAAGGGCTAAAAACTTGTCTTTCTGCAGGATATCTGACAACAGATTTCAATGAAAGCTTGTGTTCACAGGCCAAGAAAAAGTGATTAGTTTTTGGAGTGGATAGCACCACCATGTGGCCACATAACTCATCAACTCCTGAACTGTGAATCCCACAAGCAAATTTACATTTTTCTAGATTCAGGAAAGGCAATTTTACATGCACATATAAACTGAGTGATTCTGCAAAACTGTGTAGCATTTAACCTTTAGGTGACACAACACAAACATTATACATTTAACTGGCCAATACTCGATAGCCTTCTTCAACCACAAATTCTGATAAAAGGAACAGATGTTTGTTAAAATATCTTAGGTTAAGACTGCTGGGCGAGGCATACAGCAGCACAGCGAGGCAAAGTCTGTTTAACAGGAAATTGCTTGACAAAAATGAGCAACAGTTTTCTTTGTATATCAAGGCTCTTAAGTCAAGGTGAAGTCTGTAATTCTGGCAACAGTTAACAAGAAAAAAAAAAGATGAACTATTAGCTAACAGGGAGAGTCTTCTTCAATTTTTAAAAAAGTTTAAACATGCAACACTTTAAACACATTGTCAGTAAGTATCAGGGACAGACTAGTCAAAGCTGCACAGCCTGACTCACAGAGCACATTTACTAGTCAGCTGCTTCTCTTGTTGGTCATCTCTAAAGCCTTTTAGCCTCCAGCTATCCACACCATCAACTTCAGTATCACTGACCTCTTGGGGTCATTTACATTGTCCAGTCTTTGCCCTCTCACTCATATCAACAAAACCACATTGACCCTGAATATTCAGATCACCGAACACCACTCCACTCAGATTTCTGACTCTGCTGCACAATGAGTATCTTTGTTTTCTGCTGTGTCTCTGCTGCATCACCCTGATGGTTGCAGGAAGTGTGACGTATTCGCACTCATCTCTTTGCCGTCAAATTTTTTTTTTTCTCATTTATACGATGGTTATTCCTTATTTGAAAGTGTTTCACTGTTCTTATTTTAGGTTACCCAATAACGGGTAACCTAAAATTACTTACTAGAATTTCTGGGTGGAGTGTGGAAGTCTGGTTATGGACTCTGAATTGCTGTCCACAGTTTTTTTTCCAGCATTTCAAATATGTCTGGTGTCACTCTCATTTGTTTTTCCAGTTGTAAAAAAGCTTTGTAATTAATAATCAGGAAGACATCCTCTTGTGTCAGAGTCAGAAAACAAAGCACACAAAATGTGTCACAAAAATGGCAAATGACAAGCTTGTTTTTTATGTACAATCACTGCAGCAGCTTCCATCTTGACAAAAACTTATGTTGACAGGACAGATGACTCTTTCACTAACATGAACACAATGTCAGACAAAAGATGTGGAAGGAAATCAGTCTGATTATCAGGCTAACTTGTCGCTGGTAGGAAATCTCTCAGCACCAACAAAATGGCAAATCAAATTTTTTTTTAAAAAGTCAGGAATTAAACTTTCAGAGTGAGAGACTGCTGCTGCTTAATTAAGTACTTCAATCTTTAAAGCTGCATTATACAATAGTTATATGAAACATGAAATGGTTCTGATTTAATGCCAGGTCAATTTTAAAAAGGGACCCATTATGCTTTCCTTATTTTCAGCCATATATATAATGTTACAATGTTGGGTTGTTTTGGAAAGTGTCAAATAATGATGTGAACATATGTAGAAGTAATCCCTGTTAGCAAAAAGCATCGGCTTCAGACTGCTCTGAATGCTCAGTTTCCAACACTTTTTTTCTACTTTCAGGCTGAGCCGATGTCAACTTATGACTGATTTCTTTATATGTTCATCTGCTCCACGCACAGCGCATGAGTTCACTGCTCTGCTCTGCTAACATTATGGCGTTTTGTCTGTTTTTTGGGGGGTAGTCACGCTGAACCATGACTTAAGTCGAGCTGGCATGCTGTGAGTGTTTTTCCATCACACAGCAGGGAAAAGTAAAATAAGTTGTTTACCTGTTGGAGGTGTGCTTGTCGTCTGCAGCTCTTCATCAAACATCATCATCACTGCAGCTGTTTCTGCTTGTACTATTCCTGCCTGCATTATGTCTAATTGATCTCTTGAACAAAGAGCTCCAAATATGTCCATATGTTGTTGTGTCGACTGGTTTTTAGCAGCGCTAATTCGGTGAGAACACTCAGAACAGAGTGAGCTCATCAGGAGGGGGGCCTTAAAGAGACAGGAGCTAAGACTGCCTGTTAGAGACAGAAGCTGAACTGAGGGGCTGCATAAAGGGCCAGAATAAGATAAATAAGGAGTTTTTTGAACTGTGAATCATGCAAAGCCACACTAGTGGAGTCTCAGAATAAAATATATAGAGCTGGAAATGAGCACAATAGGTTCCCTTTAAATTGCATAAAAAGTCACCAAAAAGACTAAATAAATAGAAAGAAAAATGTATACAGCTTTTTCTTTTTCTTTTTAAAAAATCATATACTATTCATATTTCATCCTTATTTACAGTCCCTCCTGCTATCACTTGAGGAAATGATACTTGTTAGTATTGCTGTTTTCACATTTTTATAAATTATAATTTATAAGTCTATGTTTTATTCTCCACTATGTGAAATGTATTATTTCTATGATGCACACCGGTTTAAACACTAGTTAAAGTATTAACCACATTATGACATCTCTTCTTGGAACAATGGACACCATGAATAAAGCCACAACATGGCATAGAAAATAGTAACTGGTAATCAATACTGTGCATTTACAACTGAAACCATCATGGCTCCAGCTGAGCCCACAATCACATTTCACAATATGAAATCTTACTAGTCATGTGATCACAGCAAAGCCAGCCCCGAGAAGGCAAACGCAAAAGTGTTTCCTTGGCTTGGCCTCAGGAAAGTGCACAAAAGGACACATGGACCTCCCAACCTCCGGCCCCATCAGCAACTTCTCAGACGTTTCTGGGACGCAGCAGGCACGCACACAGAAGAGATGGAGACGACTGCGCTTTTCTCCTTAAATTCTTAAATCTATTTTAAGAATGACTCTTTTTTGAAAAACATATATATATTTATAAGAAATATAGTTTGGCATAAATTGACGATGGAGCAGGAGGAGAGTAAGATATCAGTGTGGGTCTGCCGGGAGGAAAAGCTCGTCCTCGGCTTGTCAAAGCGGACAACCTGCGCTGATGTTGTCAAAGTTCTTCTGGAGGACCGAAACACGCAGCCCGGCCTCTCTGGATGCTCACAGCCTTACTGCATCGTGGAAAAATGGAGAGGCTTCGAGAGGATTTTGCCGAACAAAACCAAGATTTTACGCCTTTGGCTGGCGTGGGGAGAGGAGCAGAGGAACGTGAAGTTTGTGCTGGTGAAAAGCGAAGCGTCTTTGGCGAACCACGGAGCCCGGAGCGCAGAGGCGCGTGTGGTGCTCAGCAAACAGAGTCCCCGTGTTTCCAAAGGGGCTGCGCGGTCTCCCATGGGTGGCATCTCATCTGAAAAGCAGCGTCGGATTGTCAGGAAAGCTTTCAGAAAGTTGGAGAAGATCAATAAAAAGAGGGCGCAGGCGGCGCACAGAGACGCGTCCTCTGCGGAAAAGATGGAAACTCTGGTGCATCTTGTGATTTCTCAGGATCATACAATCCGCCAGCAGATTCAGAGGATTACAGAACTGGACACTGAGATTGAAAGGTGCGAGGCAAAGGTGCATTTTGACAGAATTAAAAGACACGGGATTAATTATGTGCAAGACACGTATTTATTGGATGATGCTGCGACTTCCAGCCAAGATGGAGACAAACTGTGTTCAGCTGAGACTCTGGCCAAGTTTGAAGAGTATGTCCGGCAGTGTGAGGAGGTGGTGAGACTACAAGAGGAGCTGTGGGATCAGGAAGCTCTGATGGACATCATCACGGTGCAGATTCAGGAGGAGCTGAATCACCGCTGGATGCACCGGAGGCAAGAAGAGCTGCAGAGCAAAGACACAGAGCCCGGCGAGGGCGCACCGTATGTCCCCAGCACCGACGCAGACGCAACATCAGAAAACCAACTGCTTTTGGAAAGAGAGAGAATCAAAACGCAGCTAGATGCGAGTTTATACATCGGCCTGCGCCTCAACACGGATTTAGAAGCTATTAGGAGCGATTTAGAGCTCACCCAGGAGATTTGCGAGGCGAGGGAGAAGGAGATGAGGGATTTGCTGGAGAAAGTGAACACTTTGGGTATAGAGGAAGGGACAGTAAGTGAGGGGAGATGTAGTCACGGGACAGATGATAAAACGGGGATGATGCGCACTTTGGAGAGGAAAAGCGAGTGGGTGGAGCAGGCCAGGGGTCTGTCCAAATCTCACAGTGTGAACGACGACGACTCAGACACTGGTTTAAGTTCTCTGCACAGTCAGGACTCAGACAGCCAACCGGTGTGGGAGTCTCTGGTTTAGGATTTTACCGGCGGGGCAGTCTTAGAGACTTATTTTTCTAACAAAAAATGAACTTTTACAGTCTCAGGGATCACATTCACTCAGAAGAAAACGAACATTTAGGACAATATTCCCAAAGAGAGGATTAGTGATTGATATGAGTGTAAACTTTGTTTTTTAGCATCTTTTATTGCATCACTAAAATATAATCATAATATTCTTATATTTTTATAACATCCTTTAACTCCCTGAACAACTACTACAGTTTTTTTGTTTTGTTATCTCACCTGTCATGTTAAAATAAAAAGAAACTGTTTTTGTAGCTTGCTTATGAATTCATTTAACCTCTTTTCTCTTTGCTTTGGCCCAAGAACTCACAATAAAACTAGAAGTCATGAATGTTAGAGGCAGTTCTGCAAGTTAAAAGATGACATGAATGTGTGAATTTGGTAAAAGCAAGACATTTTACACAACCTCCGCCCTGCCATACCTGCTCAGAGACAGCAGGGCGATGCAGCCAAAACATAAAGTCAAGGGTCTTTGGGATTATTGTCATCTTTCATGGTGACCCAGACACTAAGAGATAAAAGAAACCCCTCCAAGCTGTGAATCAAAAAGTCATAATAATATCTGAAGTCAAAACAGAGACACAAAGCTCAAATAGTCTGCTTCACATCCTGGTCGACTCATTACTGTAAGCACAGATGACCTCTCTCTCACAGATAATATGAAGTGACATTTTACACACAAATTGTCTGACAGACTCACACAGAGCGACTTGTTCCCCAGATAGTTAATGTGTTTTAATTCAATGTGGCTGCATGTTGAACAATATCAAGAGATAACTCAAATCTGGACCTGGTTGGGGGTATTTTCCATGAATCATTCAAAGTTTCGAGACAGCGACACCCAGCCTCCACATTTTATCTGCCAGCTGCTAAAAAAAAGATAAATGAAAACAGAACACGATTAAGGTCAGTTAAGGTCTTTGATGTCTTATGAATCCCTGTGCGGCCTGTCTGTCCTTCCCCAAACAAAATCTTCAGAAATCCACAAACAGTCTGGATCATCACTTATGTAACGACAATTTTTATGTCAGATTATAAATGGTGCTTGGACGCTTTGATCAGAACACTTTATTACTTCACAATAATTTTACTGTGGGAATATTTACATTCATGATACACAGTGTGTATTTATGATATACTTTTGTAATTTTTTGAGGTCAAGAAGAAGATTTTCCTCTCTCTTACATGTTTTTCTCTCCTTTTACTCTTCACTGCCTCTTACTCCTGACATACCACATCCAATAAACTATGTGTCTTATTATATTTGCAGTATCTTAAACTCTGGATAATTCATCTACCTCAGCACCTCAGAACAACCCTGTGTTAACCTCTTTCATGCAAGATTAATGATTGTGTTTAACAGCTAAAACACACTGCTGTCCATATAAATAAACCAGGCATCATGTATGGTTGTTATTCTTCAGTAGTCATGAAACTCGTATCATGGCCAAGTGGATATTCAGTAGTTGGCCTCCAGGGACATCAGTGACTTTGAATCCTGGCCATATTTCTGGACGTATTGCATATACGTTACAGATAATAAATGCATGTAACCAAAGATGTTTCTCAGTACACTCATATTATATGATATTTTTTATTTTTTTTTATCCCACCTTAAGTGTTTATTGTGATTTCAGGCTTGTATTTTGACATTTGATAAGCTTATAGAACTAACTTTTCTTTTACAATGTAGCTGTTGTAGAGCTGAAACATACATACACATGTGGCCACAGGATGACAAAGTTCTGAGTTTGATTTCTGGCCCCGACTCGTACTCCATATCCTGTTACATAAACAAAAATGCTCTGTTTATGTACTGTACAGTGCAGAATAGTACAAGACATCCCTGCAGCCACTGAAAAACACCTTCCATCTGGAGTGAGGAAAAATACGATGCTACTGCTGCTCACTGCTGAGTCTGTTTACTGTCAGAAACAATTTCAGCGGGTTTGGATTCTTCACTCTCTCAGGAGTTTAGTTCTTTAGAGATTTCCTGTGTATCACTTTTAACTATAATTAGACATCTAATAATCACTATGATGTGCAGCGACACATTTTTTAAAGTTCCTACGCAAACTATCAGCAAAACCAGAAGAAAACATTAAGTGGCACAGTTACAAAGTTTAAAAAAAGACACAGATGCACAGCTGACAACACAAATTCAGCCTGGAGCCAAAACAAACTGCAACTCTGTTTTTAATTTATTCCTGGCCATTTCTTTCTTAAATGAAAAGAAATTGTAAAATGTTTTTGAAGCAACGTGCTACGAAAGTGAGCAGACCAAAGGTATAGCAGTGGTTTCTATTGCTGCTGAAAATGTTTAAATGCAAATGTTAAAATACATATAATTTAACTTTTATTAATATATTTAATTATATATTAACATACTTAACATTGTGCCAAAACATGTCCTCCTGCATTTGTCTTGTCTTTGTCTTGTTTAACAATGTCTGATGTCCCAACATGGTTTCATATTATAGGAAATTAGTATGTATGAGAGTCACTAATAAATTAGCTGCAGTAATAGTTTGTACCAGTCAGGTTTTAAATGGTTAAAGGTTGGTTGGGAGGAAGTATTCTGTGTCCACAAGGTCTAAAAGAGAGCTCAACAACAACAAATATCTCCTTAAATGATGGGACAGAGTGAGATGTAAAGTTTGTGATGGCGCAAAAATGATAGTGAGGTGACATCTCTTTGTGATATTCTACCTAAAGAGTATTGAAATGCCATAAACACAGTGTAGGAGAATAACATCTGAGGAGGAATTGAAGGCTGAAAAAGCAGAATCTGTTTTTTTTTCTGATTGAGGGAAATTATGGGGAATCATCAGTTAATCTTTAGTGTGAGGTGCAGAGGAGATCTACTTTGTGAAAGTGCTCAAGGCTGCTCATGTTGACTAATGTGTCTACATCTGCTGCTTTTCAGTGACTGTGTGCAGTAAGTCGTTATGTCTTGCTTTGCAGCTGAGGTCTTACAGAGAGCTTTCTCTAGCAGCACAAAAAAGGAAATAATCTGAGTGCAGACAAGCTCTCAGTGGCAGGGAAGAGTTGTGCACAGATACACACATAAACATGACATGGATTATTGGCCTTTTCTGGGTGCTACTTTTCTACTTCTGAGTTCCTCTCAGTGAGAATAAAACATAAGTGGCATTCATCTGATTGATGGCTAAGACAGTCAAACATGATGCAAAAGAAGACAGCATATAAAAGTGCAGCACTAGTGTTGATCACAGACAGGATTAATAACCAATAAACATGAATATGGTTGAGAATTATTCTTTACAAAAGGAAAATATAGACATCGTGATCCATTTTACATAGTGAATAACACACAATGTTTCTCTTCATATTAAAACTTTACGTTTCTCCAATGAACCTCTGCTTCGTGTTTGAATATGACTCATATTACATTATTCTATTACTAATATGAATAAATTTTGAAAATGTCACAGACTACTTAACAACCATTGCTGTTTATGACAGGTTAACTGTGCAGGGTGCTTTTACATCTGCCTACTCTGACAGATATTATCTATAACTCACAGACCAAACAACCTGCTGTGTTACTTCACAGTTGTGAATCTGACCTACTGAAACTCAACGACTATTGTACCTCCAAACTACCATAATGTACATCTCTTCATCCAGTCAGCAGACTTGAACCACCTACTGTCAAAATGGAGACTTCATGCCCTACACATATCAAACACAAAGGTAAATCTAATCACTTTTGACAAGTAATTCAAAAAATTTAGCTGCACCCCTTGTTTTACTGGCCACTGGACGAAGATGTCCAAACACCTTTGTCAACTGGGAAAAGTTTAACTGTGTATTTCAAATGAATATTGAAGAGGAAGACAGTTTAAGGAAAAAGGAAAAACTTTTGGATTCTGTTTCTGTGCAACTGATTTGGATTAGCAACAAACTTTTCCCCATATGGCTTTAAAATCATCACTTTCAGAAGAGAAATGACCCATAAAAAAGATAAACAACGACCCAGCTGAGAAAATACTGTCTATCATTTTAGTAATTTAATCCTAAAACAGTGGTTTTACCACATCTTTTCTTGATTTCTTCACTCCAACTTGACTATAAAACACCAATGTCAACACTGACAGATGGTACTTTCATTATCATTGTTGTGTTACAACCAAAATACGGAGTAGCATTAAAATAATTCAGTCTGCTGTCAACACACGAGTAAGGTTTCTTGCAGTATCACCACAGTACTAACTAAATTTAAAAACACTCACTTTCTAAAATGTCTGAAGAAGGTCTGAACAAACACACACACACACACACACACACACACACACACACACACACACACACACCTTATTAAGTGTCTATTCTTTGAATTTAGGGCAGCATCATTATCAGACAAGGGGAAGTACTGTATTACAGGCCTTTTGAATGGCAGCCTTCCTGCCTCTTGACATACAGTCTTCCTCTATGCTCGACTCTCTCATGTGACTTTCTTTTCATTCGCCACTTTGTCACACAGAGGAACATAAATTAACCTGAAAAAAAAACCTTTATCTCACATGTGACAGGTGACATGTAAGACTACGTACATTATTCTCTGAGGTAGAAATGAGCACATTCCTTGTCTTTTGTTTCAGATGTGCAGTCTGCATGGAGTGTTTCCCACATCGCTGAATGAGGTTGCATAAATGTCAAGTTTTGATTATGTGGAATGTTCCCAGAACTCTGGAGCCACTTGAGAGGAAATTCAGGAATCTGGAGTGTCCTTCTCTAAAGCTTTTCGCTGAGCTGGCCCAATTAAGGAGACAAAGGGTTTTAAGGAATGCCAGTCATAAGTTTTAATATTTTTCTCTCTGGTATGTAATCAGAGCATTCTGCCGCCAGTCTGACAACCTATTTGTCTTCTCTACAGTCTTATCACACAAGCATACCAAACACTCACTCATGGAATATAACTTCCTGCTATGTACATAAACATACACAACTCACATCTGTATGCAAACTAACAAAAACATGTCGGGCCTTGACAAAGGAAACGGCACAGTCTTTGTTCTGAGGTCACCACAGGGTTCACAGGTCATGTTATCAGAGGTTAAAGTTACTGAAGCATCACTGCCATCTGACTCACTCTGTTGGGGGGTCATGAAGGTGAACAGTAGGGAGGTAGGAGCTGATAAAGGAAGCACACTTTAAGCAGCAGGACTCCCCGACTCCAGCTCTTCATGAGCAGAGCAGAGGGTTTCCTGTGGTGGGACATGGGCAGCAAGGGGATCAGAGGTGTCTGCGTGGCCCCTAAATCATTGTGTCACCTTAGTTAACTCCATAAAGAGCTGTGAGACACTTTGTACGCATCAACTCCGTCTAAATGAGCAAACGATATCCTGAAGAATGAGAAGAGACTTTAACATGTCAGCATATAGTGTGTTTACATAAATGCTAATATTTTAATTATAACCTGATTAAGGCAAATCTCTCATTTATTGCAAATTAAATGCAAATGTATAGCGAGCATGTCAAGCCTGCCGCAAAACCTTTTGCAAAGACCTTCAGTATGTTAAAATCAAATCGTGGTATCAAGAGACCTCAGTTACTCAGTATAGATGAATCTGAAGCAAAATATATCTGAATTTCTGATTGCAATCAGATCTAAAGCTGTTTCTTTGTAAAAACAGTAGCATAGCTTGTGTTATTGAAAAATTGGGGGCAGGAGTTAAACAGCAATCATGTTACAGCTAATGGTTACAACTAACTAATGTGCTGTAAATTCATCAATGTGAAATTCATTATATATGTATTATAAATATATGCATACATCACAATATTAACTGCATTTTCAGACATATTAACAGGTTATCAATATGTAAATATTGTTTGAATTTACTTGTTTGCATGGGGAGAAAATGGTCACAAACACTTTAAAATTCAACAATGTTCAAAACACACAAACGTTGAGATGCAGACCATTGTGAGCTTCAATGCAAGTCCAATGGGTTACGATGAAATACTGTGTTGTGTGAAGAGTAAAGTGTCTTTTCAAAGGTTTTATGGTTCGTATCTGTGACCATTTATTATATTAAGAGTAAATATCATTTTATGTAAAACTTATTGTCAAAAGATAATGGAAAAGTTATTTTGTTTAGCTACTATTTATGGTGATTTTAGTCACATGACTAATTGATGGACTATATACAGTATATATAAATAAGCAGAAACAACCTCAGCCCCACCCTGATGAAGGCAAAACAGACGACAAAATTTGATCAACAAAGCATAATGTCCTGTAGAGTTGTGCGATGTGTTCAATTTCAACATTAACCAAATCAAGTAAATTAAATACATATCACAGTGTTGGAGGCCTTTTTTTGACAGTTTTATGTGAACAACTTCCAACCTTCAACTCAAAGAAACCGTCTCGAATATGTCAAGCACAAAAAAGCCTCTGATAAGGCCAAAATGAAACTTCAAACTACATCAAACCGCTGAGTGGAAGAAAAATACATTGTCAAATTAATTACATTGCAATACATTAATTTTCCCGTTGTCAAAGCAAATTCCTCGCACATCAGGCAAAGTTTAACTTCTTTTAATGGTACAACCTGCCAGTGTTCCCTAATCCCAGGAATGTGTCACTTTGTGTTGCTGGGAGCCTTTGTTCGGCCTCAGAGAGTGATCTGCCATGAAGTCACTAATGAAGGTATTGACTCGAGAGCCCAGACTTCAATACCAGCACTGAGGTGTGAGCCACTCAGAAAGCACTTGGCCTGCTGCTAACAGACTGGGGCTGCCAGTGTGTGCTCATTAGACCTCATTGTGCTGGTGGCAGGTGTGTTAATCCTGTAAGGCCGGGTGGTGACCCCAGGACCCGGCCTGTGGGATACTGTACAGCCTCTCTCTGAGCCACTCAAGGCCTGTCACATCCTGTAGGGACAGACGTAGCCCAGATCTGTCACCAACAGACTCATTACCCTCCAATAACCTTCTTCAGAGAGGCTAAATTACAACTGGTGGAGTGAAAGAGAGTGTGGGATGATCTTTTGCAACTCTTTGTTTACCAAACCTTATAAAACCTCATCATAATGGGTGGCATGGATTCTGAATGAGCCATTCAAAAATGACTCGTAGACAAATCAGCGTTTTTTGGAATAAATTACCTTCAGTCATCATTATCATGACTCATTGTCTCATCACTCATTGCTCTATGTCTCAGTCATGCTGGGCCTTATGCCACAACCACTCTTTCGTACAAACTCTTTCTTAAAGGATTTGGCTGGAAATTTTCTATATTTTTTAATGTCAATAAATCTCATGTGCAGAGCCAAACAAACAATGGAGTCTCTTATAAATATTGCGTGTGTATAAAAAGGCTGATCTATTGTATTCCTCTGTGCCGCAGACCTCCGTTATTGTCCAAAAACGATTAAATACACATTAGTGAGTCACACCGCTGCACTGGTTGAGTCGTTCCTTCGTCCCTGAAGACAGTGGTTACTGTAGCTTGTTTAGAAACGGCTCCAAAGAGTAAAAACAACTGTAAGATAGTAACTGTTCTACAAATCAAAACCTCTTGACTTTGAACTGAAGTACTTGGAGAAATTCATGATGTAGTACAAAGTCAAGAGGTTGTGATATGTAGCACAACAAGCTAGCAAAGCTCTGTAAACAGAACCGCATTTCCACACATGTGCAGTGGCGTCTGCCGTACTAGGAACCTCATGCCTGAGTGTTACAGTCATTACAGTGAGGAACAGGGTGAGACATTTGCTTTCAGTCACAAATAGAACCCAAGTAGAGTTCAGATCTGTTATAGAGATTCTGGGAAACGAGGACTCGCACGAAATAACATATAGCGGGGCAAGCTGCGTGAGCCTCCTACTGCTTTCAAATGAACATGATGTTTTACATGAATCATTTCAAATGTTTGTCTTTGATTCTGAACAAAAGTAAACACAGTATCCAGCCACCTGGAACAGCTATTATAGAGCTTAGTTTCCCTGAATCTGCATAACGGGTTGGCCAGTGCAAAGTTAGCATCATCCATAGAGCCACAATAGTCACATTTATGGGAAATATGTCAACTCGAAATAAACTGGAATTAGCCTTTAAAATAGTGGGTGGGATGGGGAGAAAGATGGATGCTGCTTGGTTGCAGTGATTGCGAAGATATAATGATAGATTTTTAATGTCAATAAGACACTGGATAATTATACTAGTTCCTGTCCTGCTGGCTGTTTGCCACAACAAAGAAGTAAATTTGTGTTTTACTGTTTAAACAATCTCTGTTTCGTAAAGCATGCTTTCTATGAGATGTCTGTGTAAAATATGAAGGGAAGTTTTGAAATTGAAATTGGAAGCAAAATACTGTATCTGCACCAAAAACTGAATACAGCTTCAAGAAAACGAGCTGCTGTGTTCAGTTTTAATTTAACTGTTTGAACTGTTTAATTGAACTGTTTGAGGGTTTAGTGGAATGAAACACCACATTACATCTTTCAATCATCAGCTTCAAGTTGTTTGTGGCAAAAGGTACCACACCCAAAAGTGAATAAAGAACAGCTATAAGTGTTTTACAGCTCGGCTTGGTGGCTCAGTTATCTTCTCCAACAACACACAGACATTCTCTTATCGTTCAAAACTGGATTTCATGGGTGTGCTTGGTGTATCAGTTACAGAAAAACTCATGAAGATGTCTGGGTGTTTCTGCAATTCACTGAATTATCTTCCCCTCCATAAAAGCGAATGGATTCTGCTCTAGGCGAAAATCATAAGATCTTGCTGCAGAACAATTGCTGTAACCCCCTCTCCTCTTTATCACCTAATGGGAAAGTTTGGTTTCACATACAATGGCAACGGATTGTGTTGCAATACCTTTGTGGGTCAAAACACACACTGTGTACAGTGGAGACTGAAAGCTGTGTGAATGTGGCAGGTTTCTAATTAACTGCTAACTACAGCGGGTGTTTAAACTTTATGAAAGCAGAGGTTGTTAATGTGTTCATGAGTTTACATTTCATCTGATTACATTTAACATTTTAACTTTTTGTTAAAATGTTAATGTAATCAGTTCATTGTATGAACATTTATACACACTTCTACTCACTTTATCCATCAAAAAAGGCTTTCAAATCTTTGGGTAAGTTTTGACAAAATGTGAAGAAAATGAGTTTGTAGCAATAAAGATGCAACAATCTGAAGTATAATATTACAGTTTTATCTGGAGTTTCTGAAACACTGCAGTCCCAAATCTGTGCGTGCAATCATCACAAAATCCCAGCCAGTTTACTCTACAGTGAGCAGTAAACTGAGATTTTGGAAACAGACAGCTATACTGTCACACAACTGTAATTTTTGCATCTATAAAATGCAATGCATTGCAGAAAGTACTTTGTTGCTCCACATTTTGAAGTTACTATATAGTAATCTTTTTTGCAGCAGACATAATGGTTGCACTGCATTTCGATGATACAGTTGCAGGGTCCTGGTATTGCTCATGTTGGCTCACTGGGACTGGGCTCACTAATGTCTTCCTGGGACACTTGAGTGAAATAATAAATGACCATAATTATTTTAGTTCCACTTGTGCTTTTCCTGCAATGAGAAGTCAACATGTCTGCAGTGAAAAAGAGGTATAGAAATCAAATACTGTGTCACCAAATGGAAAGAGACTAAATGCAAAACACAGTCAATCCTGAATTTATCTGCCTTTACGTTACACTGGTGATATCTACAGTATGTATCACATATACAAACGTCACAGTAACTTCTCTCAGTGAATGAAGACGTAAATACAACCTTTTTAGAGCAAATTCCTGTCCATGTCTGGCAACATTTTCATGCTTCTTACTCAGAAACAGGTTAACAGCAACTTACTGGTAACCTTATCGGATCATTTAAGAAGCACTAATTATTCATGATTTGCACCTGTGTCAGTAAAGATTTTGGGGCGAGATTAACTGCATATGACTGGTTCCTTTTGAGAGTATTAAATATATATTACTGGGAAGATTTTTGAGCCACAGTGGACTCAAGTTCCTCTTTCTAAAAACAGGACTGTGAACATCAGGCCAAAACCACTGCTGTGTGCATGAACCTGGACGCATTTTACTGTTTATCATTCTCATCTGTCTCAGAAAAGAAGGTAAAGAACACTGATTGTCTGCAAACTCTGGAGAGAGCAGCAGTTTGTGAACTATAGATTGGGCAAACACTGAAGACTTTTATGGAAATCCAAGCTTTTGAAATGTTACAGGCTCCAAAACATCCAAAAAGCCAAATATGTAAGTTTTCTTTATCCATATACACCAGCAAACTGAAGCAGAATACAAAAATAAATTAACATTACATTAATATAGTGAGAGTTGCTGCTTCATTAGTTGGTGCAGGACATGACTTTCTATAGGCCATGATGTGTATGAATATATATAGAACTTTGCAGATGTCAGACGTGTACTGAACCACACCTCTGTGCACGATTACAGCTCACATCATTCCACATGTTTGGAAACAGTTTAAACTATTTTGTTAACTTGCGTGACACAAACAGCAAGTCCTCATCTTCTTGACAGCAGATACGTATCTGACAGCAGATACAGAGACAGAAATCCTGATAGCAGTTCAAAAAAAGCATCATTGAGCAACATTGTCAGGGTGGCCAGTAAAATCACTGGTGAGCAGCAGCCTTCCTTTATCAAACATTTAAGCCGAAAAATCACACAGAAAAAAAAAATCTTAGTCCAATACGAATACAGGGAATTAGCTACGACGTGTTCTCAATTTCACTTACCCCACGAACAATAAATGCATTTAATATACAATAAATATACAATTAGCATGAAGTGCCTCTTAGTTCCCCTCACAACCTCCCACTTTATCTTATCCTGCACACTCCTGCATCGTATCCTTGTTCTTAATTGTTACAGTTTTATGGACTTTTTACTGTTTTCTGTACTGATCCTATAATTTGTGCACTGTGTCCTATAATGTCATACACAGATGACTTTTTTTTTTTTTTATCAGTACATTGTTTGGGTTTAATGTGCTAGTATGGAGACTGTGGATTGTTTATCAAGCACACACTGATATACACCCAGAGTCATCTGTCAGTAAAGATTGCTGGGAAAGTGAAAACCAGTTATCATCAGGAAAGTTAAAGTCAGTCAGGTCAGTCACTGTCACTGCTTATTACTTATCTCATCTTTGTGGTTGGCGTCACTCAGGGCAGGGCACATGGTTCATCCAGACGGCGTAGATAATCAGTTTACATCTCTCAGTGATGTTAATGTCCTTTACTTGGTGGAGACACAACAAAATTGTATATTTGATCCAACTGTTTGACATATATTTCAGTATTTTACAAGTTCAAGTCCAAGTTTGAAAATTCCGTTAATAAACACAGTTTTTCTACAAAAACTATTAATTTCTCTACATGTGTCCGTACAACATTTGAGCAATCCTGAGAAGGTAAAACCTCACAGATGGTAGCAGAGTAATTTCTCTGCTGACTTGGATGGAAATGGACTAAATTCTTGTTCCCTTTTTAAAATCTTTTATTGTGCTCACTGTCTCAGCAAAGCAGCCGAGGAGGCAACAATTGTTACGTTGTGAGCTTAGTGGTACTCCACAGATGGTCTGGCCCTGAATAACTGGCATACTGATTAGCATTTAGAAACAGCTGACACAAGCTTACAACAAGAGTTCAGTCATACAGGGAACACTCTTCATCTTTTGAGAGAGGCCTGAAAGCTCTTTAACAGCATCAGGGTTACGACAAAAATTGTACATTGCATGACTGGGAGGCCTCTTGTTCTTTATTACCGGGTATAATGAACATGTGCACTTTCTCTCTTTTCATATTCATGTGGCCCAGGAGGATGGAGCTGTGGGTTGCTCATTGGAAAGACATGTAGGGCTTGTTAAGCAGAATTAATTGCTGTCATTTGACACCAAGTGTGCTCAGTGTCATTATTATTATTAGTATTATGGTATCGGCAGTTTTATAATCCAAATTAAGAATATAGTTACATGATCTTAGTATTTGTCTGAATATGTTGGATCAATGCAATTTTCTCTGCTCATTAACAGCTCACTTTCATCTGTAAAAAAATGACACAAGCTTGATTTATTTGGGTTTGATATTCTCATGAATCATTCAGTGCAACTGCACCAGCTCGATCCAGATCATTTAAAGTGGAAATTAGCTGTCATGAAAGGAAATGTCAGCACTACGAAAAGTAGTGAGACAGAAAAATTAATTACAGGAATAAATATATTTTTAATTAGCTTCTTAAACTGAACAGAAATACTCTGGAGACACAAGACCACTAATGTTTATATGAGAGTTTACTTAACAGAACTTAAAAAAAAAATTAAACATCTATAAGTTGTCATGAGATGAGATAGTCACGTTGGAATGATAATTCTTGACCCATCTGACAAATTTACATTATAACACAGTAAAAATGATATATTTCCTTTGTCATTTTAACTGCACAGAGGAAGTGGGAGATGGTGCTGGATGAAGTATATTTACATTTAACTTATCAGTGGAATAAAACAGACCAGACTCAGCCTGACGCTGACTGGAGATTTCTGACCTTGAAAGGTCTTTTTTACAACAACATACTGACAGCACAGTTTATCAGTGCTCTAAAGGGCTAAGTCTGAATATGTGTGTTGTTTTCTAAATCCCAGATTGATGATTTTTTGGCTGGTTTGCATCAAGTTAAATCTACTGAAGAATTAAACTTGGAGAGTAAAAAGTCTGTTCTGCTGTACACATTGTATAGCTCTCAGAGACAAATGAATTTTTTGAGGTATAACTAAATTTGACTTGAATTTAATCGTGGAGTGCACTGTATGTAGTGTACCAAATGTACTTTAGCTCTATGAGTAGGTATTATTTGCTTTTGTTTGTTGATTAAATTCTTGCAATCAAGAGAAACATTTTGAAAAAACAATACAATAGAGTCTTAGAGCATTGCCAGACCAACATCAGGAACATTTCCATTATGAGAGCACACACAAAAACAAAGATTACCATTCAAGTTAAGAAGTGTCTCTATGTGATAGTTTAAGAAAGGAAAAGAAAGAAAATGTTTTTCATTGTTATGTGATTAATATACATCTATAGCGAAATGCGTTATAGAGCTGCAACAATTAGTCTTAGTCTCAATGGTGAAAATAACCATTAGATGCGGCCCTATTTACAGTATACAGTATCTCAGGGTTTATAGTGCTGGTATGTTTTCCAGGCAGCAGGTACTGAAAGTAAAAACCTTTAGTAAAAAAGAGCTTTGTACTACTAGACACTGTTCCAAAGATAGAGATGCAAACAGGACCCACAATAATAATTTTACTTCATCTTGGGAGTCACACAGAGCCGTGCTTATACAGCAGTTTGGCTTTGGGCTTTTTGGTCACCCAGCAAATAACACCAGAGTTGATGTTGATCAAAGACACTTCAAAGATCACATGTCCAGGCTTTCAAGGACTGTACTTTCTCTCTAAAAGAAAATCTCACTCAACAGCTAGAGCAGCGGCCAATCCCTGAGATCCCCTTTTTTTGTTGAGACCATTCCTCATTTTTAGTTGGAATAAGGGAAAAGGACAGATCTATGTCCTCATAGGTTCACTTTCAGAAACATTAAACTTACATTTTTTTGTCCAAGATTGTTACTTCAAGGATAAAACCTGAAGAAACAATATGCTGGAAGAGAGCTCCTCATTCAGAAATATATCTACTCATTGTGCAAATAAGGAATAAGGAATTTCTGCCAGATTAATATGTGCAGATAAGAGAGCATCCGTCACACTCAAGGGCAAACCTCCCTAATATGATAAGGTGAAAAAAAGAGATGTCAATGAGTTGTTAACAGCTCCACCAAATAGTGATTGTTTCCCTCTAAACTTCTCACATGGTTTCATTTTAATAAATGTTCAAATGATCCAATATTTCACCAAAAATCAAATATTAGAGAAAAACTCCAAAAATTGAAAACAGATTTGTGTATCAGAACTTTGTTTTTTCTTCTTTCCCATTAATCATCTCATGACCCCTCAGATTTATCTGGTGACCCTTTAGAAGGGCCCGACCCCTAGGTTGGGAACCACTGGACTAAACTGGCAAACTGTATATAAAGTAGTTGAAACTAGCTCCACCTCCAGCAGCTACAACCGTAACATGCTGTTACACACTGATGCTTCAGTATTATTAATCTAATGATGTCATATATAATAATATATCAGTTACTGCAGAATGAGTACTTTTACTTTAATTCTTATGTACATCTACTTAAGTAGGATTTTCATGCAGGACTTAACTTGTAATAGAGTATTTTTACATTGCTGTGTTGGTACTTTTACTTATGTAAAGGATCTGAGTACTTCCACCACTGCACAAAGGAGACCAAGCTTATCACTGGCCCCTCTTGGACCCAAACTCCATGTAATAAATGTACAATTTAAGGCAGTCATATGTCCTAATACTAGGAGAAAGACTTGCATATGATACATAAAATTATCCTGCATTTTGACAGAATAATTATGGGTATACACACATGCAATTAATCCTGTCTTCATCTGCAGCTACACATGACTCTGCCTTTTCTACTTTCCCTAAGAGTTAAAAATGATTATCGGTTTCAGCCAATAACAGACGTTAATAGGAGCTTGAAATTTGTCTGACAGCTTTAGCCTGATGAAAGTAGTAGATGATGAGTGGATGTTAAAATTGATTTAATCAGGCACACGCATGCTGTGATTTCTGTTACCTGTTAGTCGCCATCAACTGCTGGATCTGTCTTGTTGGCTGTAGGTTTGACAGACTTCTGAGAGATAAGACACTTGTGTAGAAGTACTGAAGAAATCATGCTTTGTAATACCAGCACAGTCCAGTTTCAGCATGTTTCAAATATATGTAGGTCTACTGATAAATTAAATATACATACATACATTTAAAAGAACAAATCATAATTACAGCCTCCACAGAATGAATAAATAAGATGTGTCAAGTAAGATAATAAGAAAGTAAATAATGAGAGGACTCAACACATCTGTGGACAAGATCCTTTAGTCATAAGATTTTGTTTTGACTAGTTTTGGATCAGATAAACCATGTGATTCAATCAATTCAACAGCCACAGCTTTCACCAGCGTAACTAAGATAGACAATAACACAGTTTAGTCATCATCTGGTCCCAGATGCCAAAGAAAGTCTCTTTGCCAAATTTCAGCACGCAACCCAAACATGCCCTTGGATATGCCAAAAACGATCCTCTTTATGATCCTTTGCCTTATGATTCACTCCTGACATATGGATTGATTGTATGATAACAATCAAGCAGGACTGACAGGGTTGCACAAGGAATTTAAATCAAAAGATTATTTGAAATAAGACTATATTTTTACTACCCGAACTAGATATGATAAGCTTATGAAACAGATCAATCAATTTGCTTGTACCTATAAACCAATAATTGAATCTTCACTCTGAAAATGGTCATAAAACTCTTTGAAACTCTGACATATTCATATCTAGAAGAGACTTTATGTTGATCGCTATTCTGCTGTGCTACAATCAAGCTGCCCACCGGGACAGTATGCGTCAGATTACTTTGGTCTGATTTGGACACTTGACCTTTGACATTGTTGCCTCTTCTCTGGTGTCACATTGTGTTGCTGTTTTTTCTAGCAAGAATACAAATTGCTCTTTCCAATGATCTGGTTATTGTAGTTTGGCAGGAAAGCTGCTTGTGTTAATTATCTGTCACAATTTTGCAGGCAGTTGTTCTGATACACAAGATAAAACAGAACCTGGACTGGATTGGCTGCATAAATATACATACAGTGGGTCTTCCAGGCCAAAGGATATTTACACCAAGTCGAGGGAAACCAGATGGATTTACTGCTTTAAGATCAAAATTTATTGCCAATCTTCAAGACTAATATGATAAATTGTGTTGCCT
The DNA here is from genome assembly GCF_914725855.1 of Thunnus albacares. Taxonomy (NCBI): domain Eukaryota; kingdom Metazoa; phylum Chordata; class Actinopteri; order Scombriformes; family Scombridae; genus Thunnus; species Thunnus albacares. The sequence goes on from NC_058106.1 coordinate 21,974,986, forward strand.
TTGACATAATACTTCTACATTGTTTACAAAATGGTAATATATTGTGTTTTCTGTGTTTGATTTAGATGGATATGGCAGCTTCTACGTGCAGAGCATTTCACTGTTATGTGAAGAAGTTTCACTTCAATGCTTCGACTGTTATGCATGAAACACACAAGGTTATCATGAATAAAGCTGCTCGGCTTTTTCATCTTTTAAACTAAAACTCAGATAAAAGTTGTTCTCAGCCCATCATGTGTGACTCTTCTTTTCTTTGTGTGACTTTAGTAATGTTTTGCGGGCTGAGACTCAAGCTGAGGCACATTTATTATTATTCTTGTCCCTTCAGTTTGTTCAAGGCTTTTCGTTTTTTTTGTATGTCAATCGCTCTCATGTTATTTTCACATTTGTAGATTTGGGTTTTTTTTGTTCTGCTGAGTCTTAAGTGATCTCTAGCCTTAGCACATTCTTCCTAACCTTCAAATATAAACTGTAAAATAAAAGCAACAATGGTGCAGCTACCTTGCAATTTGTTGTAGGAAGACACTATGAATGTTTTTTTTTTCAAGTTCTTTTGATTTAATTACAGAGAAGACTTTTTTTAGGTTTTAGAAAGTGCTGCATTGAGAACAGGCCACACATTTTTCATTTGATTTCACACATGTCAATATGTGGCGCACTGACACGTTATCCCGTAAACAGAGCAGATGGTTGGAACGGGCTGCAGTTAAATAAGGTGTAATGTTGCATGTTCACATCTATCTGGCCGAATTTTTATTAAATTAGAGGACACCAGAGCTCGTCTTTCCCCAGCTGTCGAGAAAGGATGAAAGGCAGCCAGAAAGCCAAACGATTACCTTCACAACACATTTCTGAATCTATTGCTCTTATTTAAAGTCAGCTTTATGTTTTTGACTTTTAGGCTCTTTTAGACCACTGCATGATTATAATGAGATCATTGTTCGCTTGACTCTTCCCAAGATCTTTGTACCTTTTTCATTTTGCATGTCTATGTTGATACAACTGTTGTATCTACAACTCTATGTTCTCCTATTACAGAAAAAGCAACTGTCTGTAGTCATAGGAAATGGTTTCACATTTTGTACAGCTGTTTGTATTGGTGTATTAATGGCATCAGATCTGTGTTCATTTCAAGTTTGGACCTGATTGATGTCTCATCACCACTGCAGTTGAAATTTACGGCTATATATCAGGTTGGACTGTCTGCACTGTGTTGTCTGTTTATGTTGTTCTGACTCAGCTAAATTAAAAAGTGGTTTCGTGGTTTAACACTCGTACCACACAAGATGTTATCTTTCAAAGTAAAACAGACGGGTGGGGTTGGGGTAACAAATGTGGAGTGGATATCGTATGCCTTTATCGTAAAGTGCTTTCGGCACAAGTGTCTGCCAGATGAATGTAATGAAATGTAATGTAATGCTGAGACTTTCTCATCTGCTGAACATGTTGAAGAATGACAACACTGTCTGGGAGCTTGTTACAGCTTCTTTGTTTCTGGATTAGACCACACAAAGTCTCTCTGGCAGCAGAAGGTAAGCCAGGAGTCCCGGGTGTCTGAGGGAAACACAGCAGTTAAATGGGACTCTCTACTGGATTTGGGATTTGATCATACTGGTCTGAACTCAATGACCTCTGTGTAAAAACTAGAGTGACCCTGGACTGGGTCCAAGTGAGAGCCGTTATGATAATGCACAGAGACTTCTAATGGACATACTGCAACATAAGCAATGACAACATGGACTGGTTCAAACCGGTCTGTGTTCATTTTTTTCTCCTCCTCACCTACAAATGTCTTAATAAGCCTGCTCCTGAATACCTCTGTGATCTTCTCCACATCTACACCTGCTCTCGCACGCTGTGCTCCTCAGACAATGGACTCCCCTGCCACGCCTTACACCAGGCTACACTCTGTGGGGGACAGCAGCTCCATATCTGTTTTTATATCTAATCTTAATACAAATCTTTTTAGCCAAGCTTTTCATTAACTTTAATTAATGCTTAAAATGGGATTCTATTATAATTATTCTTACTACTTAATATTCTGTTTCTAACAGGGTATTTAAGAACTGTGCAGTCGATGTGGACATTTTTTACAGCTAAAGCCAGATTAGCCAAACAAAATCCCTGTGTGTGTGTGTGTGTGCGTATCAGTTTTTAAGAAATAACAGAGTGTGATGTTCTGATATCACACTGCTAACACTTAAGATTTTGTCAGTGTAAATGAATGAAGCAGGCAAGTGTTTGTTTTGGAGTGGGACTCAATATTTCCATAAAAACTTCAGTCACTAACCTCGGAGGTGAGGCAAAATCTTATCAGCAATGTTTATGCAACATGATGCAGCGCAGAACAGTTAATGTGAAGCCTGAAGTTTACACCTTAAATATATTGTTACACACTTCTTAAGAATACATACACATTTTAGATACCAAAAAATAGGTATCAGTCTTATTGATGTCATTATAAAATGAAAGTACATCGATTATAATTAATCCTTCTTCAAATACTTTACAATAAAATACTAGAATTTACATGAATGAATTTGGCAATCTGCATTTATTTAACAGCAAAAAAAATGGAGATTTGAGACACATTTTAAACCTGTTGTAGATTTATTTCATCTGTTTGTTGCGCTCTGCTGCCAGCGTGTGGTGAGAAGAGGTGATGGCCCACTAGTCTCTGCTGAAGTGACTTGTCGTGACGTCATATGACACAATACATGTTTTAAAAGGCACCACAAGGTTTTCAATTTCTTCGCTCTCTGTCTTCTTTGTCCTTGATCATCGAGGTGCTAAATATTTGTTCAACCTCTTCTCCCTTTTTCTTCTCACAGCGACAACAACAAAAACAACAATTACTACAAGGTCTACTGCTGTTAGTGCTTCAAGCAATAATAATAATAATCACATAGTCAGTCAGATTGTAATGGTGGCCAGTTAACCAGAGTCTACATGTAGCAGCATAACCCACTCTTATTCTTATCAAAGAGGGACTGTTTTCTGTAGAGATTTATTTATTTTATCACAGGGCATTTATGAAGCAATTTCCTCAAGCCACATGAAAGAGGGACTCTTCATTCTTCCGGGACATTTTTAAAAAAAAAAATCAATCAAGGCTATTTTAATAAACCATGTCTTGTCTCTCTTATCAAAATGCAGAGTAGATGAGTCACCAAACAGTGAACGAGATATATCAACCTCAGTAACCTCTTTAATTATTCTGTATACAGAGTTTGTCCCTGTTATTGTCCTAGTTTTACAGACCTCTGATACATGTGCATAAGGATCACTGACTCCCCTCGCTTTAGTGTCACAATCACAATGTATAAACATATATTTAAACTTCCATTAGCAGAACTCTCCAAAAATTCTGTTTTCAACTTCAAGTGTTGATTTCTGTTTTTTTCCATTTTGGACAGGAGCTGTGGGTGGACACTGGAGTGTAGAAGGGATCATGATCAATATACTTTATATACCTTACTAGTTTCTGTAACTCATTGGGTTTTCACATAGAGATTTTGACATTTTACAGCCCAGTCGTTGACAGTATATCAATAATGAGAAAGACGCACTCAGTTTTTAATTCCCTCTACAAAATGATGTTGTGTTGTAACAACTTGCACGATTTCAGTAACTGATTGTGTGTTTCTTTATGTCACGTATGTGTCCATTTGCTTGTGTTTTATTTATTTGCAGCTTTAATCCTTAATTATGATGAAAGCGTTGTCAAAGTGTTGAAGATGCTTTTTTTATTTACTTGTGTTCTCTTAAGCTGACAAGCTGTTTCTCACTGTAATAAATGTTTGATTGAATGGATTTTAGTTATTAGCGTTAACATTCTGATGCTGATGCAATACCATACAATCTAATTATACTAACAAAATAGAGAAATTCAGTTTGATCAGATGAAACCAGAGATGCTGTTACATAATAGTAAAAGTTGAAAAACAGGCTCATAACAATGTTGTAATGGGACTAAAAAGACTGGGATTATAGCAGGGATTATCATGTTTAGTAATATGAGCATGTTGCATTGGAAACTGCAAGGAGAAAATGATGCTTTAATCCCCACAGCCAACAAAAAAGCTCACATAACTGACATTGATAATGTGTAAATAGGTGTGTGATCACTCCCACCATCTGTTGACTTTTATTTTCAGACTGATTTTGCTCCATCCTTCTATTTTCTGGCTCCTCAATGATAAATCTGAAATTTTCTGACAATTTTCAAAAGCGTACTATAATTTTTTAAAATTCATTTTCTACTTCAAGAGAAGAATTTTCTTGTAAGTGTATAAAACTTGCTGCAGAACAGCAGCTTTTTACATAATTACATCTGACAAGGACCCTTAAATAGGACAGTTACATCAGGTCCTGTTCATTATCACATGTCTTAGATGTTTCACATCTTATGCAAAGCTGATTTTGATCTGTAGTTTAGAAATGCATATTGTACATGTCCTCTCAAAACATGTTTTCAATTGATTATCTAATCTTATTTTATAAAGTTAAGATGGCTTATCTTAAAGGGATTTGCCATATCTTGATTGAGGTTCAGTTTTCTTTCTATATCTGATTCTCAGATACCTTGTTCAGGTGTGTGTATTATCAGGAAGCAGATGAATGAGATGTGCGGAGAGCCCCTGCCTCCATGAAATCCTCTGGGTCTCATACGCTTTAAGCACCAGCTGTTGAAACTGTCCATGATTAGATCTAAATTTCATTGATGGTGCTCAGTTTTCACATTCAGACTAAAGTTGAGCTTACGTAATACCCTCAGTACTTCCATAAAGCCATCTCCTTATGGATCGTGGGCAGGATAAAGAATGGACCTTTCATCTACGATGAGCAGGTTAACATCCACATGATCAACCAACCCGATCAGCAGCTCAACTGGCACAACCAGCATGAGCCAGTCTCGCAAAAGGAAAGTCAGCTCTGCTGTATACCAGTAAGTCATTTACATCATCATCATTCATTTCTTGAGAAGATATGACATTGTTTGTATACTTTGAAAGAAAAATATTGTGTCTTATATAAAAAAAATCTTGATCTCACAGTAATTTATTTCTTTAAAAGTGAGTGTAAGGTGATATTTTGTTATTTGCTATCCTTCACAAACACAGAAAATGCAACACAATGTAAGAGAGTTACAACAAAGGTGCTTAAAAACTAAACACTACTTGTAGCAAAGTAAAACAAACAAATAAATACAAAATATAGAGAAATAAAGTATGTGATTCTAGGTTAAAATCTCTGCTCTGGTCTCTTCTCTATGGAGCCTGCATGTTAAAGTCATTTTCCTCCCACAATGCAGAGATATTAATGTGGGTGAATCAAAGATGTGAATGTGTTTGTTTGTCTATTTATTAGTCCTGCAACAGGCTGCAGTACCAGTGTGTTTCTCTGCCTTTCAACCTGTGCATGTAGGCTTCAGCTCCACTTGAAGCTGAATAGGAATAACTGAATAGAAACTAAACTTTGTACTAACTATGTTGAGTCTTTCTTAAAGGAAAATGTAGATATATGCAAGGAGAAAAAAACATTTTTGTGGGGTAAAATATGTGTTAAATATCAGAGTACTATACATACTATGTTTTTGTTCTTTGTGAAAAATAAGATAAAGTGATGGACTGTTGGACACTATCAGCCCAAATGTATTAAAGAGGATAGCATTTGGTCATAGACATTGCAACCCAGATCCATCCCTCTTGCGGATCTGAACTGAGCGTCAGAAAAGTGTCTTTTAAAATCAACCATAACATGCTCTATGTTTTTGCACAGGAACTGTGGTGACCAGCAAGGCCATGATAAGAATGCCAGGTATCCCCAGCTGCTTTTCTTTTCACATGTACAATGATAGTTTGGAAACAAGATTGGAAATGATCTCTTTATTGTTTGTGTTACAGGGAGGCTCATAGTCAGACAGAGAAGAGACGCAGGGATAAGATGAACAGCTTCATAGATGAGTTGGCATCATTAGTGCCTACATGCAACACTAAAACCTGCAAACTGGACAAACTATCAGTCTTGCGTATGGCGGTCCAACACATGAAGACTTTACAAAGTGAGAGAAATCATTTTTTTTACAGGCACTGATCGAAGTTGATTCATATTTAAAGAGCTGATTGATATTTTCTCTCTAAAAAACAGGTTCTACTGCCAAATTTTACACAGAAATTAACCACAAACCTGCGTTCTTCTCCAATGAGGAGCTAAAACACTTAATACAAAGGGTAGGTCTACCATTGTAGATTTCAAAATGAAAACTGTATGCATGGTATTGCTGAGAGTGCAAAGTGTTAACACTTTTACTGTATTCATCAATTTATGCATGGAAGTAAACATCCACTTTAGTGCCAACTACAAGAGCAGATTGCATTCTTAAGTTTTGAAAAAAAACCCAACAGCCTACATCTCCTTCGTAATTTGAGTCGCTTCTATTTGAGTTGAGATTATAGGACACAAAACCTCTCCCTGATTTGCCTCTCTTGATAAATAATGCCCACTTATTGTTGCGTTGGTAGAAGCTGATTCGTGTAAACATATTATTTGCACAAAAGATCTTTCAAAACATTATGTTCTGTTTAGTCTTTTGTGGTGTGCAAGTGCATTAGATTTTATCTCAGTGCTGCTTTTGCCTGCTGATAACTGCTATGTCCGAACATTTAGAACGGGCGTGTGAGACTGGGACATCCTCACAGATACTGTTTGATATTGTGCTGTAACTTTTCCAGTCAGTTAATACAGTGCTGAACTGTGCTGTCAGTTGGGGCGACAAGCGCCACATTATTATTATTATTTGTGATGTATTCTTTCATGGTCAGAGTAATTTGAGGGTTAAATTTAGAGCCCTCATTGGACCGTGGCCAAGATGTGCATTGAAGCGGTTTGAAGGTCAGTAGGGAATAAGAATCAACACCTTTAAGCCTGAGTGTCTGAACCTGAGGTTGTGGTTTTCTCCCAGGAAGAAGGAGGATTAGTCGGTTAAGTTAAGGGAGGATCAGTTGTCCCAGATAGAGAAGTTAAAGGCCTAATTATTTTATTTTTCTCACTATGTTGTCAAATCTTCATCATTGTATTAAAAGTCATGGTGTAGGGGGTGACCTTTTTGTTCACAGTTGGATCACAGACCATAACTTTATAGTATTTTAGCAGTTTTGGAGGGTAAAAATGACAAGGATTGTGAGATTACAGCTAGTTAAAGGCTCATTTTATCTAACTGTGGAGGTAAAGCAAGGTCTCAATTTACCACTCAGCCTCTTATACAACTCATATTTAGCCATGAACTTTGTGTACAAACTGAAAGTTTAAGATTGCAGATGGGAGGTCCTCACAGATTTGGAAAGACTGCAGTATAGATCCAATGTGCGTTCACACCACGGGAGAGCCAGCTAAAGTGTTTTTGCTGCCTGTGAGGACACTTTCCTTTGGAAGTGCTCCAGGCCACACTGCCAGAGAGGACACCAGTGGGAGACTCGAGAAAATGCTGAAGGGATTACTTCCCTGCTGGCTTGGAAATCCAGGGTGATCTCTTTGAGAAGGACTTGAAGGAAATTTCAAAGGAAAATGGCCTCTGCAGCACTATGTTGCCCCTGTTGCCACTGCAACTGAAACCTGAAAATAAATTGATTAGAGGTTATAGTGTATACACAAGAATACAGTCTAGTTTTGTGCAACTATAAACCTAGGGTCAGCTCTGACTGCGTGGTTTTCAGATTTGGTAATTTTTTAGATCTTATAACCTGTAATATTCCCTGTGAAAACCCTCTTGGCCTTGATCTGTTCTCTGTCTGACCCTCATCTGCTCTTTGCAGGCAGCTGACGGCTTTCTGTTCGTCGCTGACTGTGATCGAGGGAAAATACTGTTTGTTTCTGAATCAGTGGACAATATCCTGAATTATAGCCAGGTAAGTGCTGTTTGGAAGTTTTGTAATGTTACAAAGTTAAAACCTGGTTCTGTTCTTTACTTCAGTAAACCACATATGACTTTACAAGAATACATTTTCTAACTGATTGGTATAATGTGGTCATGTATAATAACAACTCCTGCCTTTTCTCTCCAGAATGACCTGATTGGCCAGAGCCTGTTTGATTACCTGCATCCTAAAGACATTGCAAAAGTCAAGGAGCAACTGTCCTCAGCTGATACCGTACCAAGAGAGAGATGCATCAACGCAAAAAGTAATCCTCAGTGGTTGCTTCGTATGGCTGCGTGCATGCAGGCTCAACCAAAGACATGTCTAACATAGAAATGGTGGTGAATATTTAAGTTTCACATAGATTCCAAATAATCTAATCCAATACAATAAGATAATCAATAAAGTTTAAATGGCAATATTGTATCTTTTTGAAGTCTTAAGTATAAGTACTGTATATAATTTCACCACTTCATAATCTTAAATACTTCTGCTTTGTTACACAGTAATGATCCTATCCTCAAAATATTTAATAGCTACCCAACAATGAAAAACAATATTCAGTGTAAATTATTTCTATATCTATTTTAAACACAATACTGCAACCCCCATATCACCTCAGTTTTTGTCTTTTTGCCTACATTTTGGTACTGGAATGTACTTTATTTGTATCATGTAAGTTCAATAAAATTACACAAGTTATTATCTACATCGTTACCTTTATCTAAATGATTTTGTTACAGGCAGTCTTTCTGTGAAAACTGACATCAATCCATGTTCTTTGAGACTTTGTTCTGGGGTGAGGCGCTCATTTTTCTGCAGGATGAAGTGCAACCGACCCCTATTAAATACGGATGATGAGGACTTTTCCTCCACCTGTGTGAAAACAAACGGTAGCATCACTTACACAGAATCTGCAGCTTCCCTTCAACTAGTATAGTGTGTTGTGCCATTTAATTAAATTCTGATGCTTCTCATCACATTTTTCCTTCCTACACAGCAGAGCGTAAGGGCTTCTGCACCATTCACAGCACTGGCTACTTAAAAAGCTGGTCTCCCGCTGAGGTGGATTTGGATGAAAATAACGAGCTTGACAGTGACGGATGTAACTCCAGCTGTCTGGTGGCTGTTGGTCGGCTGCATCCACACGCTGTTTTTCAGCCAATGCAGAGTGAGGTCAAGGTCAAGCCGATGGAGTTTGTTTCACGTCATGCTATTGACGGGAAGTTTGTCTTTGTAGATCAAAGGTGAGACATTTAATATATATTGAACACCACATTAGAAATGTGAAATACTTCTTATCAGTCAAGTTTCAGATATTGCTTATTGTGCTTAAATTTTACTCTCCAATATCACCAAAATATATTAAAAGAAGGAACATTTTTTGTTCTTTTTAAGGGCCACTGCTATTTTGGCTTATCTCCCTCAAGAGCTGCTGGGAACTTCATTTTATGAATACTTTCACGAAGATGATATTGCTCATTTAGCAGAATGTCACTGGCAAGGTAAGCATCTCCCAACGTTATATTAACATGATGGTATTACAAATATCTACAGCTCTCCACAACCAAAGATTACTGTGCACGCGCTGTGATTTTTAAAGTGCTCTGGTGGAATTACAGTGCTTTGCAGCAGTCATCTCTGTAGTACAATAGAAACTGCATTGGTTTATGTGAAAAGAAATACAGATAGTCATGTAGTTCATCTTATCTGTTGAACAGTACATCCATTACATGTCCTTGTCCTCCTCTGTCGCTGTCTGCTCTAAGTGCTGCAGATGAGAAAGAGGATCAATACGAACTGCTACAAGTTGAAAATAAAAGACGGCTCATTTATCACACTTAGAAGCCACTGGTTCAGTTTCTTGAATCCATGGACGAAAGAGGTGGAATACATTGTCTCTACCAATACTGTAGTCACGTAAGTGCAGCTGTCTTAATCTACAAGATCTTTTCTTTATTGGCTTTTTCTTGTTATATTTTTAAGTGTGTTTAATGTGTTTTCTTTTTCCATTACCATTCCTGCACAGGGTTAAATTAGAGTAATATTATTTCATATGATGTTATATGTTTTATATGTATTTTTACAGATGTTTTTGTTGTTTGAAATAAATAAATAATAACATGATCAGTCCCAATCATCCCGACAGGCCTGAATAGGAATCAAGGTTTTGCTTTTAGTGGCTGCCGGCTGAATAGATGCAGGATATCTGCAAAGATACTGTCTGACTGCTGTAGGTTAAGCTGTTGAGTAAAATATTTGATCGGTGAAATGATGAGTGGTCGTGCCTCTTTTCTCATTCTTTCACTTCTTTATTTACAAATCAGTCCTGCCGGTTACGGAGCTGAGAACAGCTACCATCAGCCTGCTTCCTCCCCACAGAAGAGCATCACTGTACGAACGCCAGGTGACAGTGACACAGTCCTATCCTTTGCTATCTGTGTTTAATCTCAACCATCAAAGCAAAACATCACATAACACATTTTACTGCTTCTACTTGTTGCAGATGCAGGAGAGCCTGACCTCCACACAGTGCCTGGAATTGCTGATGGTGTGAGGGAAAGCACTGGGAAGACTGGGCGAATGATTGCAGAAGAACTGTTGAGGATCCAGAGGTACAACTATCTGCCAACACATTTTTTACGATTTTAAATGATAAATAAATCAAGTATTGATGTAAATTTTCAAGATTTTAAAATGTTGGGCAGGGGGTCATATTTTGGAAACTTTTAGTCTCTTTACGTTCAATGTTAAATGACTTTGAATTCATACTGGTTTACTGGGTAGCCCCCAGAGTTGAAGCTTCTACGTAACTACAGTAAGAGTTTCACTTCATCATATTAACACGTCATCATTCACCACCTCTTGGCACTTGTGATACATCTTGTATCACATGAAACTAAATGCATGCCTTACATGGCCTAATAATTCAGCAAAATGAACGAAACGTTAGAAATAAAACATTTGAAGATACTGTAGATTTGTTTAATTGATGACTCTAAAACCTTAAAAATATTATTTGTTTACCTGCACCTGATGAAAGGGTGGACATCTCCACTGTGATCTCAAACAGCCACAGAGTATCTGAGGCCTCTGCAACTCTGGAAAATCTGGTGGCAAAAGGGACGGAGAGGGAAAGAGACGAGCCAGCAAGAGACTATTCAACTGCACCGGATGTTAAAACATCAAAGGAGGATGTTTTTGGAGCGCTGGGGGCTGCAGAAGAGGCTCAGTCTACAGGACAGACTGAGGGAGGTCGAGATCTACTAGAAGCTGATGTTATAGATTATGTAGCCTGCATGTCTGCCAGCGTTTTATCATCATAGATAATATGACAGAGGACACCTGCAGCAAAGGACGACGCCCCAGAGAGAAGGAAATTAAAATGTAAATGTTTAAATCAGTGATGATCATTTCTGTATTTAAATAATTATGTAATAATAATAATATCAAGCTACATTAACAGACATTTTGAGCATTGTATTGTGTTGCTGTACTGTCAAGCCCATTACAAATACAAAAAGTTAAATCTCATCACTGTTGACTCACTTCTTCAGTCCCTCAGGGGTCAATTTTAACACATATGGACTTCAGTGACCTGCTCCCGCTGCTACTGTCAGCGATCAATCCTGTAAACAAGTTTTTACTGAAACAGGGATCCAGAGGCATAATTTTTTACAATTTTAAATGATAATAAATCAGGTATTAATGTATATTTAAAGATTTTATATGTTTAGGACACTAAGTGTTGGACATGGGGTCATATTTGGGAGAATTCTGGTCTTACTTATTACTTTCATCGAGTCTGTCTGACTGAAACAGGCTTTACAATCAAGAATTCAATATACAAACGTTATTTTGATGTCTTTATTTCATGATTTTAACTTTTATTCTTAAACAACAATTTCAAGCTTTGCACAAAAAGATTCTGACCACAACAGCCTGTGCTCTGCTTAATATCTTGGTTGCGGGAGGAGCGTAACATCACATATCAGATCCAGCCAATGACTACATACCCCGTTACAAGATTCAAAGACATCTGAGAGGAGTTCACCTGGAGATCATGACACTGAGTGGTGGTAACTGAATTTTTTTTTTTTTTTTTTTTTTTTTGCATGACCAGGAAGTCATATTCTCTCCATGGTATGTCTTGTACTCTCCCTCCAAAGCACATTTAGTAGTTAGGCTTCCCAAGAAAATCAAAATCATCATCAGTGAAATAAAACCAGTGAGAAAACAGTGACACTACAAGAGTGCTCAGCCAAAACCATCAAATTAAGGTACAACAACATTGTAAATAATAATGTTAATAATAATAATAATAATTATAATAATAAGTGTTTTGCTGAATTTATTCCAAACAGAAAAATAAATTCCTTTGGTCAAGTAAAAAACAAATGAAAATAACTGAATACTTCCTTCCACCAGTCGTATGTCCGTCGTGTTTCTTTTTCTACAGTCAACCAGGTTCTTGAGGCTCTAAGGCTGCAAAGGAGGTGTCAAGGCAATATGGTTATGGTGCCCCTGGCGCTCCATGCTGCAGCATGCTGGGAGAGGGACTGGAGGAATAGGAGAGGGGCAGAGGCATTGAGAGAGGACCAGTGTGTCCTCAGACAGCAGGTGAAGGTGCATCAGCGTCAGGCTCGTTACTGTAGTTGTTGCTGTAGTGATTCCCACTAGGTGGGTGGTTAGGTAGGATGTCCAGTTCATCCACTTGGGGGCCAGGGTGCATCACCACCAGCTGGTCCTGGGGGATGTCCGCTGCTGCTGCCGCCAGGTTAGTGATGGACTTGGACTTGACACACTGGAAGTCCACATGGCGGCTTTTACCCTCTTCCTTTTCCCAGGACATGCGGATGAAGGGCCTCTGGACGTAGTTGTAAATGACCTCTGGACGACCTCCTGGTCTTTTCTTGACTTTCTCTTTATATGTAGGATAACCTACCGAAGGATAAATGATTAGTTAAACAGTTAAAACATTTTGTTTACCAAAAATACACCAAAACCTCAATAAAGGGACGACTCTTATTGAGTGAAGAGCAGAAGTCACTTACTGCACTGTAGGTGAAAACCCAATAAATATTAATGGTTGCAAAACTTTTCCCTGCCATTTATCCATATGTAACAGACACAGACAGGAGGCTCAACCAGACAAATGAGGTGGTAAAAAATGCCCATATTAAATTATTGTGATACATTAAACAAATGTTTTGTCCCTAGTTAACTCCAGTTAACTAACATGCTACAACCAATCGCACCATATGAAAATAATCCCTTCTGCTTGATAACAAGCCTCATACCTTTAGCCTTCTGTGTTATATCCATTATTGAAATTATTGTCCTCGGTCATCCACTATACTATTTGTTAGAATGATTCCTTCCGAATGCCTTTTATTTGTTTGAGTTGGGCACTTTCAACAAACCTTACTTTCTGGATGATGGTTGTCTGATGAAAAGCCTTGCTGGACAGAATAAGCACTACTGTCAGTGCAGCTCATACATAATGCACCTGCTATGAGTTATAATGCTTGTGTTTGTTTCTTTTCTGTCTCCAAAAATTTTGCTGCTGGCATCTCAAACTCTGTTTTGTCTGAAAAAAATGTAAATTTCAACAGAGGCCGTCTCCGCTGACAAGAGATTAAAGACATCATTATTTATCTTTGTAAAGTTCAACTTACCTTCAATACCCAGTCGTATTTTCTTTAATCCCCTCTCCTTTAAAACTGATTTGGCAACATCTCGGTTCTCAATATACTTGAAAAATCTGTACAGTTTTGTGCTGTAAATGACTGCAAAGAGAAAAGCCAAAAACAACATTCGCGATCACATATTTATCTTTTGAATAAGCACAAACCAGACTGTCTCCATATTCTGTATTAGTGTGTACTCACTCTGTGAGTACTCTTCTCCCATTTGTGGCGGATATTCTTCATCCCAGTCTACCACATCATCATCAGTAAGGACTACAATGTGACATTCTCTCTCTCCACTCTGGGCACTGGCCACCATCAAAGGCAGAACCATTTCTTCCAGGTAAAACTCAAACTGTCGCCGAGCTCCATCATTGGACAGCTCATGCATCAGGGCACCTGATAACAAAAAGATTGACAATATTATTGAGAAGATGTGAACCAGTTCATAACAGCACTGTTATTTGTTTAGCATCAACAGCATCAAAAAACAGACAAAACATGATGCAAAAACATGAGGAACTGCCATGGTTATACTTGGTGGGCTCCCTCTTTTGAAAAACCCCCATCCCTGTTTGGTATCCCTCATTTGCTCTTTTATTTTGTCAATGGCTTATTAGTTGATTTAATTTTGTGCTGTGTAAAACCTTCAGTGGGTCCTGCTGCCCCTTAGAGGCCATAAATGAACACTTTGGAAAACATTTCTACCTACAATAAGCGGTGCTTGAGGATTTGTGATTGTATGCTTCATTAGCTGCCAGACATGTTTTGTGTTGTGCAAGGTTGTAGAGGGTGAATGTGACATGGCAGCCTGGTGCTTCTCTCTTGTTCACTCTGACTCACCCCGCCACCTTTAATCGCACTAACAGCTAAAACACCCCAGAGGAAATACTCACTAAGGTCTCTGCATTTGATGGTGCTGTAGTCAAAGGAGATGCATAGATAGTCACATGCCTCCCGCAACTCCGGGATGGAGATTCCATCAGGACAACGGATTATCCCAGATTTGTAGTAATCCTGTCAATTAGACAGAAATCATAAAGAAGACAGTCATTTCAAACACTGTGTCAATCTATTATCTCATAACATAAAACATACATTCAAAAATCAAGTGCATCCATAATGCAAGATTTGGAGCGCCGGTTAGGTTGCAGATCTGAAATGTAAGGTCAAAACCGTCATAAGATCAGCTGTATGTGCATGTCTATGTCAGGCACTAAATATCAAGCAATACAATGAAATGAAATGTACTGCATTTGTGTATTGGTAATATTGTACAGTAGTTGCTTGTTTTAGATTAGCAACATGGGCGGGAAACACGAATAGCTGGAATGATCATACAGGTTTAAAACACATCCTGTCTGTTAGAATAGTCCAGAGTTTAAATACTGTCGTATTGGATCAGGATGAACTGTTGGCTTGTTCACAACCTGTCTGACTGTACGTGTTTCTGTCCCATCATTGTCAACGATCAATCAATTTCTTACAGCAATGTTGCCGTGTTCCTAGGTCTCAGAAATAAGTTTGGCGAGTACTCGGTTATCATAACTAACAGAAAAGATGGCCAAAACTACAAAAATAGACCCAGGTTGTCATAAACCGGAATTATCATTTAACCATTTGTACTGTAACAAATCCCTGCCTCCATTTGCACATCGTAAGTCTGGAGGAAAAACGACCAACACTTTTGTAGCCCATGTGTTGATTTCATGAGCCAGTTAATACCAAGAAACCTATTAAAAGAGAGAAAGTCCGAGTGACACTGACCAGAATTGCTCGGAAAACCGTTGAGCTGATTCCCTCCGCCACCTCGTACTCCCCCTTCTCATTGGGTCGTGTGAAATTATGCTCTCTTCCTGATCCAAACATTCTGAAATAAAGCAGTTTTGGTTTATTCTTTGAATCACAGAAAATAAAAAAAGAAAATTTTAACATACATACATAAACACACACATTACAAGTATATATATGTAATTTATACATCACTAATTAGTAAAACACTTTAAATTATTGTAGCCATACTGAGTAAGGACAGAGACTGATGTTCAGTGTGTACTGTACCTGCCCAACATTGTATTGGGTTGTGCAGTGAAGATGGAAGGGTCTACTACGAAACGTGTGTTGTCAACGATCAGAGTGACTCTCTCTGAAGTTCTAATGTTTCGGTTGCCAACAGTGGCGCTCGCTCCTCCCTCCTTGGGATTCTCGTAAACAAAAACCATTTCTCCAACTCCCAAGCTTTTGAAGGTGCCTTCGGTACTGGACAGACTGCTGTTGCGACTGCTCACCACCCCGCTGCTGCTGGAGCCGCTGGGAGAGACTCTCTGAGGCCGAGGACTGCTGGGTCTCGATGATGGGCCACCATCTCGTTCACGGTCTACACACAGACAGGCAGAACAATGACTCGCAAAGGGCAGTGTTCAAAAAACATCTTATTAAAAACAAGCAATTACCTAATTATTGAATTTCTCATTTGGTTGCATGATTTGGAGGTTTTTGTATTTATGCAAAACTTCCTCCAGCAACCAGACTGGGTACCATCTTTGACCATCAAGTAAAGGCCAATTACTAGTAATATCCAATCTAAAAAAATTATACTGGAAAGAGCCCTAGTCAGAGTTTGAGTCCAAATATGTATCCAGAAAATTTAATTATAAGATGACTTAGTCCAAACAAAAAAACAGGTGGATTAATGCTGACTTGATCCATTCACAGCCAAAACCAGCAGAGATATAAACCACGTCTGAGCTGTAAGTTGATAAATACAGTCAGCTGTTCTCAGCAGTAGCTGCCAAGAGCTGTGGACCTCTAACATGACATCCATATAAGCCCTCTATTCTTTCCATGCATGCTCACCACTGTTGTGTTGGCGGGTGGGTGAGGTGACGTTGCGAATGCAGGGCGTGAGTTGGCCTTCTCTCTCATGTGAGGAGTCCCTGGAGCGATCGCTGGAGCGGCGGCGGTCACGTGAGCGGTCACAGCCCCCACTGGCACCATGCAGGCTCATCTTCCTCTGTTCTGCCTCCACTCGAGATGCGCGGGCCTGGTTGCTGCTTTTCAAGACAAAAGCATACTCAGCATTCCTTTCTCTTTCTCAAGGCTGCAGGATATTTTTATTTCATTGTTGTAGAGTTACTACAGCCCAGTTTACACCTGCTATTAACATGAGTCTAGGGAGATCCAATCACAAGTGGACAGTTCTAAGTATGTCTGTTCACATCTGGCATTAACATGCATCTCCACACACGTCTTGAATGACCACTTGTGATCAGATCTCACTTCCCCACTATATATGCAAATAAACATGTAGCTTACATCATTTCTGTTTGCAAAGACCTAAGTTGTTGTTGTTTTTAACTGGTGGGAGGACTGGGGGTCCGTGTACCCTCCGTCCAAAGCTGTGTTGAACTTGTTTGGTAACAGGGTAAACAAATATACAATGCATTGTGTGCCCATCCTATTGATTTGGTCTAGTGCCGCGTCTGAATAAATATATATATAACAAATACAGAGTTGTATGCAGTAATCTCCCCACAGCTGTGTCTTCCCCTTGAGAGACGCTGTGCGCATTTACGCACGAGGTACAGCAGCCTAACTTCATTGATTATATAAATCTCCTGACACACCAACAGGATTGGTCAGGATCTTATGTTAATTATTTTTCTGTGTTCTTCTACACCTCCAAAAGGTCAGCTGTTACATACACAAAGTCCAGGATCATACTATGAAATTGTTTGGAGTCAAGCAGCCGTCCTCCTATACAGACAAGCAAAAACAAAAATCAAGCTATTTTCTGGTTTTGGTTTCATTTCTAATCCAATTGCCGATTTGAAGAGGAAAACGGGTTAGGAGAACAAGATAAACAGAAAAAATGGGAAGCAGAAAAACAAAACAATGCATTTGTTTATCTTGTTATCAAACCAGTTGAACACAGCTTTGGACGGAGGGCTCTCAGATCGGGAGGCAGCGATGCAGTTCCTGCGCCTAGTCTGCCAGAAAATAGAGGATGTCAGTTGAGTTGGCAGTCCTTCAATGTGGCCCAGGACATATTGTGTTTACACAATATGTGGTCTCCAAATGTGGTCTGAGTGACTGGATCTCAATACATCCTCAATGCATCTTGGGTGCGTTCACACCTGATCACCTGAGACGCATATTAATGCCAGGTGTAAACAGGGCCTATGACTGGCAGGCACACTACTACTGTGCACCTGTTAACAAAATATAAAAAACAACTAGATCATGGGACTTCCCTTATACTTTAACAGGGCTGTCACACTTATTTTTATCATCTTGTTTACACAACTATTCCCAGGTAAAGGTAAATCATGCCAAACATTACATGATATACATTCACTCAAACAAGGTTACGTGAAAGGCCTTTAACAAGTATGCAACAGCCAGACCTAACACATGCTGTAAGGTTGTAATAAGAGTAGGCCACATGCACTAAAAATGTAGTCAAGTCATGTTGCCATCACATCTTTGACGTCATGTTTGACGTCTAATCAGACACATAAAACAAAATGAGAGACGCCTGAGCTTCAACACACTGCTTGTGAGTACAACTGCAGAAGGAAGTATCAGTAGACAAATGCAAAAATATCGCCAAACCACCAGAAGACATAGGTTAGAAACATAAATCTATTAAGATTAATTTCTGACTGATCAAATTAGTTTCAGTTATTCATTTCACAAAAGGGAGAAATTGAAGAATTGATGGGCACAGACGCAGGAGAATAACGTGTATTCAATACAAACCCACCCACTGACTACAGGTAAACATCACAGGTAAACTCCCCTTGGCCTGTGACCAAATACACCAGTCTCAGTTCTTTATGTTAACTCTATACTGTGATCCTCCCCACCTTTATATTGTTCCTTCAGCAGCAAAACACTACAGGAAAAGGACCTTGCAGGGTAAATTAGTACGGGATTATCACATTAGTTAAAGGGAGGGGAGAGAAATACCCCCCACAACCAAAATTAAACTTGGCACTCAGCAACTAGACTGAGATATTTTGTTATGATCATAGCTGGTTATGACTGACACAAGATGTCACGTGTATATGTGTATAAAAAAGTCTTGATACATTTTGATACACGTTGGTTCTTATTTGTAGACTAGATTACTGTGTTTTACGTAACAAACCTTCCTAATGCAGTAAATAAATACTCAGTTTGTGTTGCGGCCAGTTTGGAAAATGTTTCAATTTTCAGTTATACAGATATTATAACACTGGTATATGACTAGACATAATATGATATAACACATTTTTCAGAGACACAGTTGACAAATAATTTATAGATTAAAAAAAAAAGAAATAGATGCTTGATTTTGGCTAATACAGTGTATCAAATATACCAGATCATTTAAGGAACTTTATCACAAACATTGATAGCAACAATCCTGATCATTAAATATTATCATAGATATTTCTGTTAATTGATTTGCAACATTAACCACAGAGGGTTAATACAACCACTGAGATACAGGACTGCAACTAACGGTTATCATCCATTAATCTGTTGACTATTTCCTCAATTAATCGATTATGTCGATCCCTCTTTCCCAAAACCCAAGGTCTTCAAATGTCTTCATTTGTCCCCATCAACAGTCCACAACTCAAAATACTCAGTTTACTGTCATAGAAGACCAAAGAAACCAGAAACTATTCACATTTGAGAAGCTTAAACCAGATAATTTGGACATTTTTTCTTTAAAAAATTGCTCTGAATGAATTATCAACATAGTTAGCAATTAATTTAATAGTTGGCAACTAATTGATTAATTGTTGCAGCTCTAAACATTACCACCAAAGGCTTAATACAACCATTTAGATAGTTATCTTGGTACAAACTGTTTAGCAAAATCTTTGACCATCGACAAATATATATCATCTCACTGTATGTATTGTCATGTTGCCCAGCCTTTCCTTTGGACAATCAATCATGATGGTACTTTCTGAAGTTACTCTCTGATACCTACCCCTGCACAAGCCTTGCTGACTTCATACTACGATTTTATCAGATATGTCTATATTCTGATACGTTTGAAACCTAATTAATTGTACTTTTAATTCCACACTAACAGTTCACTTTTCTAGTAACACATGAGTAACTAATCTTAAATCCGGCTAAGTCCTGTCCTTCTCACAGGTGACACACTAAATTACTGCTCTGAAATTTTCCCAGGAGGTCTGACAGATCCTCAGCTGGCTCACCTCGAATGCTTGCAGAGTTTGCGAGGTCGGCTTGTTGCGTTTCGTTCCCAGTTTTCGGTGTCACTGGAGTTACTGTCATATGACTGCAGACGCGCTGCCATCACCCGTACAGGGGGGAGTCCGGTCTGGATCTTTCACCGTTCATAATCTGGTTAATGGCGAAATCAACAAGTCAGCTCGGTCCACTGATCAGCTCCCTAGCACACCACGGGCTAGCTGTTCTCAGTTCACAAACTAGCTTAGTGTGCCGTCGACTTGAACATAAACGAAGGCGGATGATCGCTGATGTCGTTAAATAGCTGAATGAATATTAAACATTTCAGTACACAATCTCGTCAACGCTTCTGTCAGACTGAACCAACCTACGATTTGCTGTGTTAGCATACCGACCTAGCTAACATTAGCTACCGTTGCTAGCGTTAGGTAGGTTACAACACCACTAACATAATATTTCGAGACTGTGGTGTGGCTAGTGGAGCTGTCCCGAAATAGAACTGACATAAAGACTTTCACATGCTATGCAGGTGTGGCTAAAATATAAAAAATAGCTACCAAGTTGGCTACGGTTTCCGCTGTAGTGTAATCCCAACAGCTCGTCGGTTCAAAACACTCACCCAGCTGACGTCCGACGTGACGACCGTTACTGGCTTGACGCACTGACGCACACAAAGCTACAAATTACAGCCGCTGCTAAACTACATAAACTTTGTCTGAAAAGTGAATTCAAAGTGAAAATTAGTTTAAAGGTGGTCGATCTGTTTTCAGCAGCTGGTTGAACGGTTTTGACTTTTTCCCAAAAAAGGGAATCGAGAGTTGACTCCAGCAAGTCTCGCGATATGTTGCGTCGACGATTTTTTTTTTTTTTTTTGCTCACTCATTCAAAAATGTAAGAACATACACAAGCACAAAGGAAAAAAACAAGATTTGAACAACACCTATATTACAATCGGCAAACAAACTTAATAACCACATTATAAGTTACATTTCTTTTCTTAACGTCTGTGAAAAATATGGAATCCAAATAGGGAAAAACCTAAAAATGTTTCTATTCAGGAAGGCATTTTCATCTTAACCCATATTATTATTATTATTATTTTTATTATTTTCTTTATGTTGTGTGTTCTATGTTATTAATGCCATATAAATTAAATGTATTATTATTATTATTATTATTATTATTATTATTATTATTATTATTATTATTATACATTATGTAGGCTAAAACAGAGTCACATAATTGCAGGTATTGTCAAAAAAAAAAAAAAAAAAAAAGCCAAAAAGCATCATCCTTGTGTTGAGAAGATGTTTTTCACAAAAAATATCAAAGACGAATTGAAACTGTTAGAGAAAAAAGTGCTGATAATTCTAGCTAGCTACTTTGGAATATGGTTTGATGATATTATGAGAGATTAACATGAAAAAAATCACACTTACCTGATTACAAATACAAATTAATTTGTAGGTCTATATCCCAATATCACATACACTATTACAATGGGCTTGACTACTGTCCAACTTAGCTCAAATCTTAAAAGAAAACGCCTTAAGAGTAGGAAAAAGACAGTTAATTAGTTAGTTAGTCTAACAGGGTTAGGTCTAATATCAAAGAAAGAGTTTCAGCCATTATAAATGACCCAGGAGAACTACTACAACAACTAAACACTGTGTGCCATCATCTAGGCATATCACACTAACATTAACTTCAAGTCAAGATAAAGAAAACAGCTGGCCTGAATTTACTAAACGCAAGGTGCACTAACATTTGCCTGCACTATAAACTTTGTTTAATCCCACCAAAATAAGTTTATGGGCACTTGTAGGACAGTGAGAATACATTGATATTAAGTGTAGAGAGCCAGCCTCCCTAACAGCACCTGAGAGGTTATTCAGAGAGAGGGAGGGCCGGAAAGAGAAAGCTGTACCACCTGCGTAGTATTTTGTCTTTATTTTTAGCATGGCAAGAAGGCCTTAACTAACTAGTAGGCTAAAAAGGTGCTTTATGTATTGCAGTAAGACAAAAAAAGTTCTGACTGAAGACACATATGTTAGAAGTTGACTGGGGAGCTTGTAGTCTTTGATGACTTAACTAGGAAGGCAGGTATTTATTCAATTAATTTCTTTCAGTATGGCACTGTCTGGTTTATCAAGCATTACTACATTCATTTTCTTGTAAATACAGCCAGGTGAAAAGGCAGCAGATTTGGTAAAGTGGAAGAAATGTTACAGATCAGTCAAAAGACTTTGCCTTTGTTATAACTACACTAAAGGAGAGATGGATTCAGATAAGGGATGTAATATGCTGAGATTCAAGTACTGAGTATTGAAGCAAGAGTTATAATTAGACATATAAAACTCTACAGTGCTTTGAAGCTAATAGGGAAGGACCACACAGACAGTTTTGATTTATGCTAAGAGTAAAACATAGTGCAGCATGTTTTATATGTGATGTACTGTAGAATATATTTGACAGAGACAAGTTTTGTAGAAAGAATTTAGTGACATTTGTGGTGGAAATCAAGAGCAGAAGGGAAGATGACAATTTGACTCATAATTTGCAAAGTACAAGCAAAAAAAGCAAGATGGATCTTGCCACAATCAAAACTATAGAATACAAACTATCATTCCTATATTCCCATTCCATTATCATGAAATGATGCCTATAATGCAGAAGTGAAACAATACATAAATGTAAGACTAGCTGTTTAGTTGGTCCATTTTTCCACATTACAATATACAGTAAACAACTTTTACTTTAACAAAATTCAGATCAACAAGAAACAGGGAATTTGACACCTGTATTAAGAACAGGAGAATATAAATTTTACAATTAAACAGTTTTACAAACTTTACTCTACCTTTGCTTCCATATGATGGCTTGAGATTAATCATTGTCCTTGATAGTCATAATCCTATTGTTAGACATTCTAAAAGAATGTAAACACATTGATTAATCAAGAAAATTAATCATTAATATTAAACAAACAAGCAACAAATAAAAAAAGAAAATAACAATAAAACATTAACATAAATAAACAAAATAAATAAAAATGATAAATAAATTAATAAATTAAAGACAAACATACAAAATAATAACAGCTAGTACAAAATGTTTCACTGTCAGATCCTCAGATTTTTGCAAAGGGCATCTTCTTGGTACTATACATTCATTTCATTTGGGAAGATGTTTTTAATATCCACTGACTGTCCATGTTTTGGTTTGGCGCTGGCAACAATTATATCCTTTAACTTTTCCTGAAGCCAGACTTGTCTTTCTCCCACTTGTTTGTGTTCTCGAACGTTGTGCATGAGCTGTACCTCACTGATTGTTCTCTTTCTGTCATGCAAATTAAAAACACAACAGTCAAAGAAGAATTCGATCATCAATGAATTATTTATTGTTTCTTGATTATTAATTATATCTCCA
The DNA here is from genome assembly GCF_914725855.1 of Thunnus albacares. Taxonomy (NCBI): domain Eukaryota; kingdom Metazoa; phylum Chordata; class Actinopteri; order Scombriformes; family Scombridae; genus Thunnus; species Thunnus albacares. The sequence goes on from NC_058106.1 coordinate 21,998,240, forward strand.
AAAGAGTGAAAATTACAGCATGGCATGAGTAGCTTTGTCAGGTCATGATATTTCACAACATAAAGACACAAACTGAAAACTGAATTTACCTCAGTGGTTTAGCCTCTATATGAAGACTGGTGAGGAAGAGTATCAGAGCCACTGTTTCCAAGTACCTCAGAGAAAGCATGTTGATTAACTGAAACAAATTACATAAAATATTGTTAGAAAACTGTTTTTTCATTGATTGTTCAGTCAATACACATTGTATGAAGGTTATTTTCAAATACTGAGTCACTAATTCCCACTAATAGGCTACATGAGAATTTAAACTATTATGCCATCCTTACCAGATTTGATGTCCTTATATCCAGAAATGATGGGTTTTGTTGAGATAGATTGACTGTAACAATGCAACAGAGGAGTCAAACTTGAAGTCAAACTTGTTGATCAGTCTTTGGTGCGAGAAGGCTTCTCTCCTTTATATACAGTGTAGCCCTCCCCTGGTCATCAATGAGCCATTTTCACTGTTGATGTTGATGTCACTTTTCCAATGCATCGATGGGGACAGGCATCTGCATGACACCACCTCCACCACCACTCACTACTAACTCATCTTTCAACACCTCTGCAAAGTGCCCTGTTCCTCACACTGTTTTTGAACTTATTCCTTCATGTTGAATAATGAGACTTTAGCCAACACTTAACGTTACGTGTATCATATCTATAACACTCATCTTTATTGGTCAGGATATCTCTAATTGGATATGTCTCACACACTGGGACTGCAGTGAAAACATATACTCTTTGAAATGGCAATGACTGTCAGCTTAATTTATTAGAAATGCAATTTATTTTATGGGTCATTCCATGTACTGTATGCGTCTAAAGGTCGTGAAGGGGTGCAACTGGACCAGCCCAAAGGGGACTGAAGCAAAGAGACCAATCCTGTGCTGACTAGTAGTTACTCTTAACCAGAGAGGATCTCACAATAGAAAGCCCTTACTTTTCAGTGCAAGATGTTCAGAGGATCAAGAGACTACACTTGCTCTTCGAAGTTTTTCATACTCTTTCCAAATTTTCAGAGTCCCACTGTAGAACCTGCCATCTGCTATAACTTGCATCAGCTGTGGAGCTGTCACAGGTATCTGGTCTTTATCAAATGTAAAGAACTGATTATTCACATTTTAATAAATGTGAATGTGAAATTAATGTCTATTCCACCATTTTTACTTTGTGTTTGGTAGCAAAAAATGGAGCCAAATTTGAATTTCTACACATTTACTCCTCTAAAGAAATCATCTCTACGATTCACTCTTGTTGGACTGTGTGCAGGCTTGTAATTAAGTGTGTATTTCTACAGTGGCCCCATCTGTAGTTTCACGTATGATATCAGTAAGACTGGGTTGACTGGACGCTTGAAAAAAAAACATACAGCTAACTTACTCTTTTTGAACGTGTAACACTGCAGTCGTATGATGTATGGGTCGTGAATAACCTTGTCACAGTGTCACAAGGTGCATTAGGTAACCATGAAAGACATTTTCTAAATGTGGAAAAGGAATGGCTATGCCATGACTGAAGAAATGGGTGCCACACAAAGACCTATATCTTGCTGTCATTAAGGTTCCCAGACAATATGCTGTGTATTTGCAGTGTCCTTTAACAATTATGCACCCTTTCAAGTTATATGATGTCCTTTTCTGTAGTGCTGAATTTATTTGGGGGATTTTAAGTGATGATTTAACTCCCAAATTATTAATTATTTACTATATTGTAGCAGTTCATCATTTAATCTCATATTCAAAGGTCATGAGTTAGTTTGAGAAATACCCATGTGAGACTGCTTGAATTGGTTCCCCATCATCAGAAGAAGCCATTATCCCATATATCAATAGCCGATGTAATTCAGTGCCAGACTTACTGTCTTAGTAAATAAGATCAACAACGTTTCCCTGAATCACTGATCCTGCACAGAAATCCATATAAGGCTGTAAGGTTGTTTACAGGCCAGTTTACCTGGGTCAGGCTGGACCTCCTCTGGCAGAAACAGCGGGATAGAGTACATGTAAGGCCATATAGTTGATGCTGACCTGTGTCTTTATCAGCCCTCTCCATCGTGCACTCAGCAATACCTGTGGTTTCAGCTTGGATAGATTTTTTGTACACGTGTAGTATACTCAACTGAGTCGCTATCATTACCTCATGCGGTCACAATGTGAGCCATCTCAGTAATGGTATGCTGCTGGTGTGCAAGAGGACTTGACAGGGATTGATGTGAAGAATTGCACGCAAATCATTAACGTGGGTCACCCCCATGTCACAAAGAAAGTAATGCACATAAAAATGACTCATCTCTTTGAACTACTGTATATATATATATATATGTGTGTGTGTATATATATATATAAATATATATATACATATATATATATATATATGAGTGTGTGCTGTAAATAGGTTGCCTATATACATATCAAGGTTTTGAATGCGCTTTCATTGATTTTCAAAAAGTCATATTCACCATACTTTCTGTTTATTGTCATTCCTACTGTGGTCTGTTCTATACATGTTAGTAACAATAATTTAAAGAGTAAATACAATCTAGTTCAATACAATTAAATCCAATGTGTGATGCGTGTTTTATTCATTTTTTAAATTATTTATTTATAAATTTCAATGTATCTGTCAAGAGACAGGTCAATTTGTCTGGCCTTTGTATTGCATGTTTAAAGGTATGGAAGGACACCAGGACCATATAACGCTTTCCCTGAAATCTATAAATGGTGTTACTTTTTTCATGAAATGAGGTCACCTCACTTGAAGATATCATGTAACGAAATAGGATATATTTAGATTGTTGACATCATCCCACCTTTGCCTGTGAAACCAAACAAACACATAGAATACATATCTAAATCATGCCGTTTGGATAACAGTTTATTGTTTTTGAAGGAGTTAGAATCCAGTGCAGCAGTAAATCAATCAGACGAAAGGTGCATCTACATCTTTCTGGAGCTACAAAACAGTTTCTTTGCCAAACCAAAAGTTTTATTCCTCAGTGAAACAGGTTTGCAGGGATATGCCAGTCTTGTCAGAGTCGTTTTATGTGGATGCTCAGACTCACATCAATCTATCACATACTTTTGCAATGGCCATCTGACTACCCGGCACAGGTGGCGGTGGTGTCAAGTGAGTTGTTCGTATCTCTTCACTGTTGTGCACATTGACCATTGAGTCCACAGAGTACAAAGAGCCCAGCAGGACATGGTCGGCAGTGAAGTGGTCAGTTTTTCTTATTCTCTTGACAGAAAATATGTCACAGGATGACATTACTCCTGCTGATCTGCACAGTACGTCAGTTTATTTTCACCACAGTCCTCGTGCTCACAGACAATATCATAATTATCAATATAAGAGTCTCTGGCTAAACTGAAATGCTGCCCTAGTCTCTACAGCAAATCAATGTAAGAGGTAGAAATACTGCAAATCTTGACAGGACATTGGTAGAGCAGCAGTCAGAAGGATTGTTTCTGCTCTGTACACACAGATTTTGTAATATCTTTTTAATCCAGGGGAAATTAAGCATGTGCACATGTTCTTTTCTGGTTATGCTCTGCTGGACATTGACACAGTTACACTTTCACACCTGGGAGCTCCCCAGTTGGACGTGTTTCGTCTACTGTTGTGCAAGAAACAGCCTCAGAGGAATAGCAGAGGGTTAGATATTGTTTAAAAAGGCAGTACAATGGTAACTGTTGAGAGAAGTGTCAGGGCATTATTTATTCACTTCAACATCAGCCAGTCCGGGAAGTTAATCTGTCATCTGTCAGCGTCTTGGACATTTTGTCATTTGTTCAATATCACTACAGTACATGTCTGCAGTGATATACTGATGCGATAAACTGAGCATACTAATAAAGGACAACATGTGAATCATACTGAACAGTCATATTTACAGACAACTGCACGTCACAATGTTAGGTTTCAAACACAAGAGGTCACTGTGATCCAACAGTTCAACAGTTCAATACACTGTGATTCCTCTTTAAACAACTTATTATTAAGACACTATGTTGGAAAGACTTCTACAATCAATATGTTTAGAACAATATGGAGCTCTTATGCACTTTAATAAGTGATAAAAAGAAATGAAGCGGGATGATATAAAAACACAGCGAGAAGAGGATATAATAATGAAAACAGGAGGCTCTGAAGTCTGACAATACAACAATAATAAAAACCAAAGGCAGAAAGGCAAGATGACAATCTAAACTTGTGAGTTAAGACTTGAGATTTTTCCCGCGTCCAGGCCCAAGTGGACCATGTCTTCTACCGTGACTAAATTTAATGCCAGGCAGTCAAGGGGAATTTGAGCCGTACCAGCTGTGGAGCCCTTTAAAATTGACCGTAAAATCATGGCCTCTATTGGGAGGTTTTGCTGGTTTGTTAGAAATACATAAAATGAGAAAACTTTTACGCTTGCAGTTAGCTGCAATTATTTTATTATAGCATGCCATCATTTTTGATTGCTGCTGGACTGTCCATCCACATCAGCACAAGAAAAGAACATGAGGGTCATGCAGCTTACTTAACATTATTTTTGCCTTACATGGTCATGAATGTGTAAATTTGTACATTTTGCACTTTTCATTTATAATATATGCTGCTTTTCCCATCACCAGAAAAAAACACAACAACCAAATTATTGTGCCATGTAGACATTTGACATTTGTTCACATTTAGACGCAAGCAAGTAGTTTTCTATCCTAGAATCCTAAATCATTTAGAAAATGATCCAATTAGCTACTAAGAATATTTTGTGGCATGAGGGCCACATCTTATTTACTTCTGCATATTTACAATGATTAGATTTGCATACACTGTATTTACACTGGAATTAGCTCATGCAATGAATGTTAAAATATGCCTAATATGCAATACTCAATATACATGCTAATTTACATTATTTTTTCCTCAAATAAACTCTCCAACAGTCTCTGTACAGGCTTGAAACAAGGCAGGTAGGAGAAAATAAACTGTGGTTTCAGTGAAGTGAGTCATGTGGGTTAAGCAGTGCTTTTAGATGAAATGAAAAATGTCAGAGCAACATTGTCTGAGGTAAAAACAGAATGCACAAAATACTACCATACTGGCATCCACTTTAAGATGAAGTGAAAAACATCTCCCGCTGGGCTTCTCCAGCAGTTTCAGGTACTCAGTGGAAAGTTTACACTCAGGTCCCATGTGGTTTGACGTGAATGAAATACAAAGGCTAGAAGGTTTCAGAGCAAATGGAAGTTAAAGTAGAAGAGGTGGAGATGTATTCAAGTGTATTGTATTGTATTTATTGGGACAATGTACAGTTTTAAACATAAATGTTAAAATTTGATGTACTGCACCAGAGTTAGCTTTAAAGCTAATTTTCATCTGCGGTCCCTTACAAATAAAACATATAACACAATAACAAACAGTACAAAACAAAAAAACACATAGGACATATAATACAAAATACAAAGCTACACACAATAGCACATCACATACACCCACAATGTCAACTAGAAAATAATAATGTAAGCTTGTCAAATTAAAAGCAAGATTATTTGAGATTCTATGAGAAGACCATGAGATAACCAAATGTAGTTTGAAGTGATTTTTATTGAACCACATATTGCCAAATTATTTATTTTATAATCAACATCTTCATACCATATTATTCGGGGTTTATATTTCTCTTTACATTTTGTTGTATAAAGTATCTTGTGCCAGTCTCACATGAGTCAACAATGGTGAGTGCTTTGGATTCCTACAATCCAAGTTTATTTTTTTGTCTTCAAAAGAACCAACTATTGCAGTGAATAAATATGAACAACAAGAACAAAACAGTATGACAGCAAAATGTTACACTGTTGCTGTCAAGGCTGTGAAGTTTGGAAGAAAAGTACACAAAAAGTTTATAACATTGATCATTTTCTTCCATGCAGGAAGGGGATGTGGGTGGTTCACTAACCCAGTTTTCCTGCTCAGTGAGATGCAGGTGACAGACTACTGGTCTGTTGGAGAAACTACCTGTGGAGGCCACAGCTACATCTAGATCTAGTCAGTGGTTCGTATATGAAGATGAAAAACTCAGTCGTCAAACATGTTCATTTTAGCAATTGGTAATTATTATTTTCTTTTTTCTTTGTTCCATAAGTGTACTGGTGTATTCCATCACATACCTTTTTTGTTTTACATGGGAGATCCTTAGCACAGGTACACAGAGATACTGAGCCCATCATGGACTCAAATTGTTAAGAGAACATGGGAAACTGTGATAAATTTAAAAAAAAAAAATCAGTTCATGTATGTAAACTGATGCAAAAATGTTATCACTCCTGAATTACCCTCAGGGTATTTCCATGCAAGTCATAACTGCTTGGTCTTGTTAGACACCACATTTATAAACTTATAGTTTCTTTTGGGGTCGAACCCACCTCACTGTCCCATCAAATGGTCAATATCCCCAACCACATCCAAAAGTAACACCTGCAGAGGTCACCTGATAGCCGAATGGTTAAGGCACAAAACTGCAGCATCCCTCACGTTGAATTTGGCCGGAGACCATTGTTTCCTGTGAATCCCCCCTCTCTCCCCTCATCTCCTGTCTGCTTCTACACAATCGACTATACAATAAATGCCAGAAAAAAAGAAGAAAAACCCAATAACACTCAGGATTAAGCAACTCTGAGACTAAGGCAAAGGTACTAAATGACTCCTCCCAGGGTAATATATTGAGTTATTATGACTGCTGGAGTTTTTGTCTATTCATAAATGTGCAACAAATGTGTGGTCACTGCTCATAATTGTGTTGAAGTTTGGTAAAGGTATAGAGTACTTAAAGCAGCTATAATCTAGATTTTTCATAACAACAATATATCAAATGACAGTGTGTAATGTGAGAGAAGTCTCTTGTAGTGATGAACCTACCAGGCGCATAGCTGTGGGTGGGCCTAGGTGGGCCTGGGCTCACCCACGTGGCACTCAGGCCCACCCAATCAGAAGGCTTCTTTTTTTGCTGGATCATCCAGTGAACAGCAGTCAATGAATACTGTTTCAATTGCCTGACTATGCGACTAATAAAAATAAAATAATTCTTGTTTCTTGCTTATCATATGATGATGATAGGTCAGATTTATTGAGTGCATTTTGCAAATGCCAGATTGCGAGCAGCTCCTCCTCTTTCACTCAGTGTACAGCCTGCACTTTGCAGAGAGGAACTGAAGCCTGCTGTCTGCTAGCTAGCTGCTTTTAATGTAGGTTAAGATAAACATCATGGTGAAACAAAGCCGTTTGCTTAAGTTTGTCACAAAAAGATGTCATGAGGAGCAGGAGGAAGAGAATTCAGCTCAAGTTCAGCAATCATTCTCAACCCAGACATTTTCTCCTCCTGTGCCAGTTTCTTCTGAACAAGTGCCAAGAAGTAACGACACGTACCGGGCTGCTAATCAAATCTTTTCCCCGTCAGCAGCAGAAACAAGCTGTACTGTTGAAAGACTCTTTTCAACTGTCAGTTGGATAAAAAATGGCATCAGGGCATCAATGACATACAGACTGAACTCTTTGTCCCTGCTCTCCTTTGAAAGAGAACTGACTGAAGCGCTGGACTATACAATTATAATGAAATAATTTCAGTGTTAAACACCAAGCCCCGTCGTCTCCTGCTGTAATCATCAAAAGTAAGCTAATTTACAATTTCAGACTGTAGTAGCCTGTTGCCTATTTCAATATTATTGTTTATGGGGAATAGTTTCTGTTGGGTGTACAACTGGATTTTATTTTGATGCTGCTGCGTCTTACATCTGTGTGTGTGTGTGTGTGTGTGTGTGTGTGTGTGTGTGTGTGTGTGTGTGTGTGTGGCCAGCGTGCCAGGCTATGCAATACTGTTAATGTTCATCTTAGTGCCTGTAACATTACCTCTGATGATGTTTAAGGCTTATATGATTAACCTGTGGTGCATTCAGGGAAGTAATTTTGGTTAACATATGCATTTCAGAACCTATTAAGTATGATTGGTCTTGGACAGACTAGGCCCACCTAATTTTCTCTGTGCCCACCACACTATGATTTCTGCCTACACTACTGGAACCTACAGAGAAATATCAGCAACTCTGCAGCTCCTCTTGACTTAACAGAGCTTTATAGTTTCAGGTGGACAGAAACACGACTCCAAATGAATGATAATCTTGCTTTGTGAATGCGAACGTGTAAACAAGTAACAAGTTGCTAAGAAATTCAACACATCGTCATATAGCTGATGTTATATCAGTGCTGTGTTCACAACTTGCTTCCGCTGCCGCTAAGTGGCCAAAGAAATAAGCAAATGCAGGTTTAACTAGTGATTCCGATACTTGTCTGTTTCAAGGAATAGGCTTTCTGGCTGAGAGTTTGATGAGAAGATTGATAATAGTCTTGCCCCTATAGGGTAAATATAAAGCTACAGCCACCAGCTTGCTAACTTAACTTAGCATAAAGACTGGAAACAGGGGGAAACAACTAGCCTGACTCTGTCTAAAACAAAATCCACCCACTTACACCTCTAAATATCACTAATTAATTTAAATTAAATAATCACTAATGAAATTTTGTTGTTAATGTTATGTTTATTATGAGGGTGGCAGGCTATTTCTTGTTACCAGTCTTTTTATGCTAAGCTGAGCTAAGCATCTCCTGGTTGTAGCTTCATATTCAACAAATAGACATGAGAGTGGCATCATTTCGTGTAACTCTAGGCTACGGCGAGAATATGAATAAGCTTATTTCCCAAATGGCTGAACTATTCCTTTGAGGCCTAAGTGAGTCTCTCCTTTTAAGTTTAATATACAGTCTGTAGTATTGTTTATTAGAGGATTTTTTTGCACTATATACAGTAGCATTTTATTGACTGATTTTGTATTTCAAAGTAGTAAATGCACATACTCATACCTCCAGCCTTTCTTGACGGGCTTTTATTAAGCATGTATCAAAATCACAGTGGCAGGGTCTTACTATAAATCCACAAAAACAACAACAAAGGCAGATTAGTAAGGCATTGTTTGAAATAAAAACCCTCAATATTGTTCTTGCAAGTGTTCTGTGTCATTTACAGATGGGTGACAAATTAAAGATAAAACCAACATGAAGTGTCTTAGTTTGGAGTCAGGCCACCATGAGCCTCCAGAACAGCTTCAGTGCTCCTTGCAAAGTCTGTGGGGAGGGATCAACACCATTCCTCCACAAGATATCCCCTCATTTATATATACAACCTTTATTTAATCAGGTAAACTCATTGAGATCAAAATCTCTTTTGCGACAGAGACCTGAGTGCAGCAGAAAAACAAACATAGTCAGACATCACAAACGGACATATAGCAGCAGAGACAATCACAGACATCACTAAATAGATTTGAATAGTTTATATTATATCATTTAGTCTCATGGAGATGGTGATGGAGAGCATTGTCTTACACGTTGGTCCAAAATCTTCCATGGGTATTCAGCTGGGTAGAGATCTGGTAACTTTAAAGGCTCTTGCATTTTATTCACATCATTTTCATACTTATCAAACCATTCAGTGAGCCCTGCTGCACAGAAGCATCTGCATTTGATATGTTTCTTTTATTCAGGTTTTTCCTTTAATTTGTCCCCTGTCTATATTGATTTTTCCCTTTGAATTTATTTACAAAGATTGGTGCTCAAATGAAATTCAAGGGGAAAATACTGGTAGTTCCAGGCTGTAATTAGTTGTGGTCAGTATGTTTAACAGTAGAAAGCAATTTTGTTTGTGATTGATTTTCTATCCTCTCATGCACAGTAACTTCTCTAGGTTTTTATTTTTCAGAAATCACTATTATACTTTATATCTCGATAGCTCCATGAGCAACAGCAGACTCCTACCTCTACAACTGGTGTATTGTTTCTATATGTGTTTAAATTTAGACAACTTATGTGGTATACTAACATGTAAAAATATTTGGTTTACAAGTCCCAATTTAGTACAGTTGTTTGACACTCTCCCCTGTTTACACTCTTAGAATGAATGTGTGATTCATCATTTGAAGGCTTTCAAGCTTTTGATCATTTGAACATTTATGCATTTTTAAGTGCACACATTTGACACTCTTGGTGCTTTTCTAGCTTAAATAAACAGACTTTCACCAGAAATGGCTCTTGGAGCGCACCTCACTTTATAATATTTGTGTCATTCCATCAAAAGCGAAATTTGTCTTTACTCAAGCAACATTTACTCACATAAAGTCTTGAGCTTGAAGTTACCAAATGAATACCTGACACATTCCTTTCAGTGGGAATGGAAACTTCTTTTTTCTAGCCAATGAATATTTAATGCAGAGAAAGGTTGCTTTAATAAAATAGTGTGCAGGCCAGACCAGTCAAAGACATGTTGGACCAAGAGTGTCTTGGGGGAACTTCTGTTGCCTCTGTGAAAGAAAAATATCACCCTATGAATACTAAAAGGAACAATAACAAAGCAAGGAGAAAAAGACAGGAGGAGAGAATATTTTGCATGTTTATGTGGGAAGCTTGAAATAAAAACTGTTTTGAAAGCTGATAATTTTGTTTTCTGTATTTTCCCCACAGATTCTGCCACAGTTGTGTCTGTAAGTTAAGCACCCACTTTATTCTCTAATGGGTTATAATGTACGGTTCGCGACTTTCTCCTGTCACTTTACTCAGCTGTTATGTAATAAAGTGTGGAATTATGGTTTGGTCGGTTTCTACACTTTACTATGCTACATTCTGTAAGAGAGATTACCTACATAGTCTACATGCAGTATATTAAATGATTCAGGTAGGGCAACACGTCCCAAACTCAGACATAGGCAGGGTGGGTTGAGTTAAAGACACTTCAACTAGACACTGTCAGACTATACAGTTTGAGTGATTAGGCAGGCAGACTCAAATACTCAAACACTGAAGGTTAGACAGGAGGCCGCACTGTGGGTGGAACCTTAAAGTAAACATCTTGGCACAATCACCCACAGAGACCTGAGACTCAAATGTTGCAAGCAACGTAAACTGAAAAATGTTCGACTTATATACTCTGATACCTGAGAAACATCTTGGAAACAACTGATCATGCAGTTTTTGATTCCCTCTGGAAACTGCAGCACATAGACGTTTTCTACTGTGTTTAACTACCTAAAAGTAAAATGGAGGAAAGCTGATTTTCATTGGGAGCCAACTGGTTCCCAATTTGCTATATAACTTTAATAAACTACTGGAACTTGAAAATAAAAAAGTATGTATGAAAACACATCACTCAGAAAATTAACTGTGTTTGATGCCAGAATAGTGACAAGAGAAAACAACTGCCCAATCAGAGTTGAGTATGTATCATGTGCTCAGTGCTAAAGTCGCCCTTAAATTTCAGGTTAACGAGAGGCAGCTTTTAATCCATATGTATGAACAGCAGGTAAAGCAGGTCACAGACAGGAGATCTGAACATGGTGAAGAGGTAACATGCTGGTTTTCCAGAGCAGGGAAGCGAATTTAAAAGGAACTCTACACACACTATCTGGATTTGTATATTAAAGCACTACATAACACAACAGAAATAGATTATTTAGTTGTTTTTTTAATTTTGTGACTGCAAGACCAGCAGTGTGGGTAACCATCTTGAATAATGCGCAAACACTCCTAAGTCCTAAGTCTACTGCACCTTAGGTATGGTGTCTGTCATAACTGGGCACTGTCTGAATTCCCCTTTCAGTGTTTAATCATCAGACTGGTTGTTTTTTAATCAAACTGTGAAAACTGCTCTAAGCCATTCATGACTGAAAACTTCCTACCCAGTAATTTCAGTGTCAGTGAGTCATTTGTTTGCTTAACCTCTTTGACACAATTACTGAGATACATTTTCCTTATTAAACATTCATGTACTGTAGGAACAGCACTGATTTATTTGAATAAGAAACTGGTCGTGTACGGTATGTGTTTAATTTTCTTACATCAATTTTGTTTCAAGGCAGCACTGATATTATTATTACTATTATTCTATCAGATAGCCTTCATTAAATGGTGTGACACTAATGGTCATCACCGACACCTCACATAAACACTACCTAAAAATGAATTCACATTCTTTCTGTAGCTCTTTTCAAAATGTGTTTCATAATTACAAAGAACTTTTCAGAGTTAATTAATTGTTTCACAGAATAACCACAGAAAAAAAAGTATAAAAAAAAAGCACAAGACACAATAGAGCAATTAAAGCTGAAATCAAGCAATTAATTACTATGTCTGAATAACATTTTAAGACAATGGGAGGTGAACAAAGCTGCACATAATGGAAAAAAAAACAATTCTAAAACTAACTTGCAGTCAGAGAAGAGAGGCTGCAATTACCGTCTCATTTATTCTGGAGTTTGCTTGGAGCCCTGCGGCTGCTGCTTTTGGCCTGAGCAGAGGGAGGTACTACCGCCTAGACCAGATGAGATGCATGGATGGATAACCTTCTCAAGGTCTATGCAGGATAGACGGGAGCCTTTCTTAGAGATGCTATGACCGGCTCACCAAGGCTTTCTGTGCATCGGACCATTTTAGGCTGTGGTCTTTGAAAAGGATTTGGGAACACATGGTTCAGCTATAAACTAAGGGCAACATTTAAGTAAAATATGGATTCATGTGGTGTTGAAAACCACAGATTAGAGATCTTGTTTCACTCTTGTTTTAATTATTAACTAACAAAGCAAAAAGCAGTAATCATGCTTTTGTTTGTGAAACCAATTTGTTATGGTGACTGCCACACACAAAAACACTGTACAAAAACAGAAATTAAATGTGTTGTATGCTATTATGTAAATTTATGTGATACCTATCGTCCAAATAACTTAATGCTTGAATAGTTATTTTTATAAGTGCTAATTGATTTTAATAACAGCCCACATCATTGTGTAAAATAAAACATGTAGTTCTATATATAAAGCTCTTTCAAGACTGCATACAAGTTCAAGCCAAAACCGCTTCACTGTAATTATTACAGTTCTTTTATAAGCTTTTATAACTTATTGTGCAATCAATGTCTGTCATTTTTCTAATCATTTCTAAACAGTTTGAGTTATATATCTCAGGGATTAACAGGCACCATGCCTGATTTCAGGCATAGAGCAGTTTTTTATTCATATAATGCTTAATTCAATACATTTTAAACATTTCCTCCTGGACAACTTTTCAGGCTCACAAATCTTTTCTTGCTTTAATCCCTGAAGCCTGCTTCAAAAGACCTAAGAGAGTTGTGTTGAACCTAAATCAGTCAAAAATGTTCTGTATGTTCTTTCTTCTATTTACTTTGTTCAGTCATTCAGATGCTTTTTTCATTCCAATCTTTTACAAGCATTTGTAGCGCCGATCATTCATCTTTTCATGTCAGAGAAGACTGAATGCTTCAGATGTCTGGATTTTTCAGCAACACTGACAAAAATTCAAAGAATCCCAATTATGTTGCAATTTCAAAACACCGTTGATAATACTGCGCTGACCGATTCTTTGATTAAATTAAATAACTCTAGTAAAAAGGAGTTTACTTGAAAAATGACACATTTCACACCTCAAATTTTTTGGTGTACTTATAACTTATTTTATAAATTGTATTTGATATTATTGCTATTGGAAGTCACCCATATTGTTTTTCTGGTCTATAACTATGCCCACATTTCAGCCAAAAAGAACTAATGCTGTAGGTGGAAAGAGAGGAAGGTTCTGAAGTTAAGATAACAAGTGTCGGCTACCTCGCACGGCTTCTAATGAGCCTCTGTCTGTCGTTCACTGGAAAGAGATATAAAGAGACATATCGTTAGACTCAGTGACGTAATAAGCTCTGGTAGCAGGAAAACAAAATGCAAAAAATTGTTCATGTTTTTCTCCTTAAATATTATATTGTGGTATGTGAGTGAAAGGCATAACAGACACCACAGCACACAGGGCCTTTTGAAGATAAGTTAGCATGCCCATGTGGTTTTTGTTGAATTCATTTGAGGAGTTCAGCACATAAATGAGTGCTTAATGTCCATGAGAGTGATGATAAAAAGTTTTAACAGATAAAAACTGTTTCAGCTAGTACCTCAGATACCAGCAGAGCATTTTAATGAATTTGATGTCTTTTAGGATGAAAAATGGTATCTTCATTAGATATATGTAAAATAAAGAGCTAAATCCTCAAATATAGAAATCATAACCAGTATTATTTACTGTAATTGTGAACATGATTGTAATGCAATAGGCAATAGGTGTAAATGTGAATGATTTATAATGTAATATGAGCGCTGAATGGTCTCCCTCACAGAATTACACACATAAAACCGAATAAAAACAGGAAACAAGATGAAAAACTGCTTACTGTTTCCTTGGTTACTATATGAGCTTGGTAACCATGGTTTGTAATTACCTGAGCAAGACTGAAACGCAGCATTAACCATTTAGCTTACATTATTCATATAAAACCCACAGTATACATGTTGTATGAAAACTGGCTTCCCCCGAAAAGGGAACGTTCTGTATTGGAGGGAAATTGGACAGATGTTCCAGCAATCATTGGCCTGTAACTGCGCAGGTCAGGGCAGCTGCAGGGGTTTCTGTTTGCTCTTTTTATAGGTGAAGCTGAAATCAGGACTGATATAAAAGGTTATTTGCAGTTTATGTTTGAGAGTCTAGCTGAAAAGAGAGAGAAAAAAAAAACAAAAGCCTGGCAGTGCTGTACTGCTCTAACAAGTAGTGATTCCCAACCCGCAGACCGGAGCAGGTGACAGAGATGAGTGCTGAGGCTGAAATAAATTGCAGAGCTGTCAACTAGAATAAACTGCGGAGCTTACTGGCAAACTGTCCCCAACAGTTTGAGCAAAGAAACTGCTCTGTGCATAAGAATTACATCACCATGGTTGGAAATCCTCTGGAGATAGTGCCACTAAGTTTTGTCTGATGCAAAACTACTATTGAGTATGTTTCAGTGTCCATTTTTCCCATAAACCAAAAGTGAGAGTACTGTAAAATTTTGAGTAAGTTGAATGCTAAAATACAATTATAAAAAAAGAAAAAGTATAAAGTATTAGAATATGAATGTGTTAAAAAGGAATACTTAAAAAGTATTCCATTTTCCGTTTTGCAGACTCTACCCATCTGTCTGTCTCTCTATTTTGCTCTTACATGGTGTGTTAATGTTTTATCTGGTTGTTTGTAATGTGTGGTTTTAGTTTTAGGTTGCCTTTTAACATCTGGCCATGGACGACAAATGAAAATGAACCTCTTAGGCTAACTCTAGCTCATTAACATGTATGTATAGGTTCATAAATGACCGTTGTCCCTGAACAATAAACTAGTAAATGAAATGAAAAAGGAATGAAAAAGGCTTAAGTGTATATCGGCCTGATGTATAGGCAGGCTTTTCAGTATATAGAAATATCAATTGTACACATGTCAGAGTTTTAAGACATACTTGAGTGCAAATGTGCAGGATGGTGCAAATTCACAGAGGACAAACTGGAGGATTAGAGGTCCAAGGAGAGAAGCTTTTTCTGAGTCTCTCTGTGTTGAACTTGTGGCTACAGAAGCGTTTGACAGGGTGGTGAGGGTCCTTCATAGTTCTGGTTCTGTACCTTCTGGTCTATAAATCCTCTGTTTGTAGGGCTCTACGGTCCTGAGCAGAGCTATTCCCACAAAAGTTGGTAATTCTTCCTGTTATGATGCTCTCCACAGCACCAGAGTTGAAGGCCTTTTGGACCCCCAGAGACACTTTGATTTTCTCAAGCTGTCTGAAGTAGC
This sequence comes from Thunnus albacares, assembly GCF_914725855.1. Classification (NCBI taxonomy): domain Eukaryota; kingdom Metazoa; phylum Chordata; class Actinopteri; order Scombriformes; family Scombridae; genus Thunnus; species Thunnus albacares. Next base: position 22,014,011 of record NC_058106.1, read on the forward strand.
AAATGTGTTGCCTGCCCTTTCTCGCTAAGATTTCTGTGTGTGTGGATCATGACAGAGTCTCTGTGATGTGGACTCTCAGGTACCTGAATGCTCACTCTCTGTACAATTGTCTCCTCGATTCTCAGGGGTCTAGTTCTTCTTCTGCTTATTCTCAGAATCCAAAACCTCTTTGGCTTTGCAGACATCCGGTAAGAGATTTATGGCATTGCACCAACAACTTCAGGTAAACACAACATGACTCCATATGATGACAGCTAAAATGAGCAGTGAATAAGTCTTTGAGAAGACTGCAAAACTGAGAAAATTATAGTAAAATAAACTTCTGTCTTCCTTGACAGAATATACTGTGTATATGTTCGTTATATTAGCAGGATCCGGTATCATCAGTACTCCATAAGCTGTTATTCACTTAGTACATGCAGCATTAGATGCACTGTAAGTAATGGCTTGGCCCACTGAGTTCCCTGTTGGGACCCACCAATCTGTCGCAGCTCATGGTTTGACAACCACACAATTCCACTATAAAATAAAATTTACTATGCGTGTCTTTGCAGTTTTTTTTTCATTAAAGGGTGTAAATGAAAGTAATTTCCTTTAGAGGGAACTCTGGCTTTTGAGATTAGGCTCCCATAAAGCTCCAAAAGAATTTTAAATTTGAGAAACCTGCATGCACAAAGTGACTGCAGTCCCGCCTACACGCTGCTATCAGTGAATACCTTTGTTCTCACAGGTATCAGAGCTTATAGGCCTCAACTTTCCTCCAGGCCTGAATTCAACAAAGACATGATTTAGAGTTTTGTTCAAAGGTGATTTGTGCAGAGGTTGTTTGCTTGAGAAAACAAAAAACAAAAAAACTATCCAGTACGTGCAGTTCTTACATATCATGATGCACTTGCTGATGATGCAGATCTATTTACTCAGATACATATTTGGTGGGGCATATGCACAATTTAATGTAAAACAACACTATTTACATTCAAACCATTGCTTTAATCTCTGAGAGTGATCAACTTTGTACTCCATTTGGGAATCGCTGACACTATTCTCACAGATCTCAGTCTCTCCTTATGAAAATCACTATTTCTACCTCAGAACAGCAAAATAATGCATAGCACCAACAGATATTGATCTGAGGGTATGGCACCCTGTTATACTGAGACTAAGAGGTGTATCAGAGCATAGCAATTCACTAAACTGACTTTAGTGTCCATCATGGTGGAAGTTTGACTTTGACTTCTTTTGCATATAAGTAATGTTAAAAAGAAACACATGGTGCATACCAAATGTGCAAATGAACAGATGAATTGTAGCACAGGAGAATTATAATATAATTAGAGCAGAGTTATAATTATGCAAAGTAATTATAAAACCTCTCAAACAATTATAATGAAACAAATGCATTACAGAGGTATAATTCTTTATCGATTCTAAGTTAAGGTACCCTGAAAATTAAGGTTTGGCCGAATGGTTTTGTGTTTTTTTTCATGACCCTTTTCCAAACTGTGTTGACTGACTCTGAATCCATCAGCTGCAAGATTAAAAAGATCATTTCATTTTCAAAAAGTAAGAGGTTTCTTTAAATGTTAGATTATGTTTATTGACTGTTGAAAAAATAAGAACCTTTCCGAGCATTTCTACTTTAAGCAAGACATTAAGACGTGCAATTTCTTATCATAATCAGTGTTTGGGGGGCTGAACATTTTGTAGAGGACAGCTGTTTTGTGCCTGTTGTTTGGATGTGGCAGAATTTCTACCTCCATACCTGTTTCCCATTCGGGACGAGGCAAATGTTATTACCATGTTGCTCTGTTGCTCTGCTGCAGAGACAAATTGAACAACAGAATTTTTGTTCTCAGTGGTCTTGACCTTACTGCATCTGAACAAAAAAGAATCTTCACTGCAGAGATAATGTAAGATGGGGGACTTTCATGACTGCACTACACTCAAACATGGATTTTATTGGCCTGGTATCACATCTTCCATGCAAACAAAAACACTATAATCACTGATAATATGAGATGCTGATTCATAATAATTGAAGTCATAATAGTTTCAGTTCTGTTAAAATTTTGTTCTATTAAATGTGTAAATATCTTTATCAGTAAATTACAAGTCAAGAGCTGAGAAAAAGTCCTTATAAATAAATGAGGAAGTTTTTGATTAAAAGACAAAGCTAAACTGTGATCCAGGGCCAAGAGGACATAATAATTACACATGCTAAGTGTGTCAAACAGCTGGACTGGCTTCTCTTTATTATTGTATGTATGCATTTGAGCATTCATTGTAACATAATTTTGATAGGTCATGAAAAATACACAAGTTCCAGCAATTCTTGGTGCAATATACAGATATGAAGGCACCAATCATAATCTTTAGTATTTAGGTTATAATCATCAGTAACTAAAAGCAGCAACTCTCACATGAATGTGTGCCACAATGAGTTATATCAGTATTGGTATCAGTATTAGTTTTAACACTCCTCACAACAACATACTTAGTTTTATTCTATCTATAGTCAAGCTATACAAGCCCTGCCAAGTGCTGTCGTTTATATTTATATAAATCTTTGTAATAATACCAATCTGTAGCTCTGGATAAGACCAGTATTTTCAACATAACTTTCAACCACAATTTACTGAACATTTAATTTTCCAAGTTTTCTTTTCAGCAGTTTAATGTTAAAGGTTTGTGTAAGCTTTTTAGCACCTTGTGAACATTTCAAAATCTATAGTGCAGTAATTTAACATTCTCAGTTCCTTGTGGTCTGTACTGTTTCTCGTCCTTGACTATCTCTAAATGAAAAATCACTAAAATGATAACAGTAAAGATTTGTGAAACCTAGAGGGCAGCTTTAAGAGCCCCGTTCACCTCTTCATTCATCTCATAAAAAAAAGAAAGGAAAGAAACTATATTGAAGATTGAAAATTACGCTTTTCAGTAGCAGCCTACAAAATTTGGGCTTATTAGACACCCCTGGTGGAAAATCACATTTTAATGCTGTGTAGCCACCGGTGCCAACAATAAATACACAGAAAGATTTGTCTTAGTGCAGAACTGTAATAATATAATTACAAGAATGGTCCTTTCATCCTCTCCAATCTCATAAATGCATATGTGTCTGTAATGAGTCTCTGACTGGCACCAGTGGGTGAGCAGGGAACAGGAGAGATTGGTAGCTCCAGGGGAAGTAAGTAGGACTTTTACAATATCAGCTGTTACTGAACATCTGGTGGTCAACAAATGTTTTTTTTAGGACTACCATCATGCTGCATCAGTTTGGAGGTGTGCACCATTAGATAAAAAAAAGTCCCCCTTTGAAAAGAAGAGGTGTGTGCCATAAAAGTCAGAGCAGAGCAGATATAAAGGCTGGGAATTTTAGAAAGGACGGTTTCACTCATTTGGAACAAGGGGAGTGGAGAGCAGAGAGGAACGGCTCAAGGGCTTAGAAAAGACGTCCTTCTTAAAGAAAATTTGATGCATGGAACAACATAAAGGAAATGTTTTTAATCACTGCCAGTTACAAAGGTATGCTTGCAGGCAAACACTGCATGACATATAATAAGAGCTTAAGATGGCAGCTGTATAATACAGAAAAAATACATACAAGCTTAAATCACTGCAGACATAGTGACTGGGCTCCTCAACATGGATTTTTTGTTTTCAGTAATTGATAATCTGTGTAGTGTATAGCTGATGGTCACAACTACAGAGGGTGGACACAAAAACATGAACATGTGACGGTAATATACCAGACATTAGCTCTAGGATACAGTAAATGCTATTTTTGTGAAGCCTTTTTTGTTGGTGCTGTCAGAGCTGTTGATTAATGTTTGAGCTTGTAGCTTTGTGGTGTTGTTGTTGTACATGTGTGTTTTATTCTGTCCGCCCCCGAAGGGATGTACCTGAGTGAAAACATGTCACAGTAAAAAAAAAAGAATGCTGTTAATTGAGCTAATTCAGAAAATCACAACTTAATAATGACCTTAGCGATTTCTGCTTGGTCCTCGAGCGGCTCCATGTGAAACACACAGCCACAGGCATGAACACAAACACACAGAGGAGAAACACACACACATGCTTTCATCTTTCCATGTGCCTTGCAGACATGACAACCGTGGTCAAAACAAGAAGGGATTACAGGTTTTTATCTGTCCCCAGGCCTTCTGCTCCAGTTGAAAAAGAAGAGCTGGATCTTTGAATCACACAGACTCGGTAGGACTGGAGGTCAGGCTGCATAGCCATAAGATTTTCTCTTGGTAACTACAAACTTAAATGTAAAAACATATACTAAGATACAAAATGGCAGCTTTTTTTGTCATCAAATGTATCATTGTCATCATCTTATGAAATGCCAAATCAAACCAAAGCTACAAACATCAGTATATATTGGACATTTTGGCTGATCTTCAATGCCCCTATATAAAAAGTGTTTTTCATATGCAACACCAAACCTAATATTCTCATTATTGTGCCTATATACAGTGTACAGTAGGCTAACTTTCTCAAAGAAGACTGCAGCTAATATATGAATCCATTCAAATCAAAAGTGGGCAGATTTTTGAACAACAGAACAAAATTTCACACTTAATTCAAAGTCCTATTACCAGCTATGTTTAGCTTTAAACCGCATCTCACTGTCTTCATCAGCAAATGGAGTTTGCAAAACTGTCATGAAATTGGTTCAATTGTCATCATGGGATGGGATGGATCATAAAGATTCTCACTTGCCAGCGTTTACGTCATCTGACAACTCAGGAAGGTTGTATGATATAAACTGAGTTGGTCGAATGACGATTTAATATACTGACATTGACAAAATTAAAATTGGGTTTAATTATATTGAATGACAGACTGTTGTTGATGAAATGATGTTTGCTCTGTTTTCAGGCACTTCTGTATTATTAAATGCCAAGTCGGATATGATGGAGCTTTCCGAAAAATCCCACTTTCCCAGGTGTAATTACGTCTTGGAAGTTGACATGGACACTATTTACAAGTCAGAAATTCGTAGTTACAGTAAAAATATGCATGAACATGGCATCAGTCATGTGATAACAGGTGGCGGCATAACGGGGGAGACTGTTACCACTGTCTCTCTTCCTTCAAGGACTGTCTTTAATAACAGCTGAACCATCTCCATGGCAACTTAACAAGTTCAATTTGCAAATGAAGACGAGAGTGAGATGGTTGAAAAAAAAGAAAAAAGTTAGAAAAAGTTAGGAGGTGGACCTTGAGTTAAGATTATTTTGTGTGCTTCGAAGGTCAAGAATTAATTTTCATGCTCAACAGAAACCAGTTATCATCACCCTGGTTAACATTCAAAGGGCTCTGGGGAAGTTATTACCTTTCTGCTGGATCAGGCTTAACCAGCATTTTAATGGAAAAGCACAAGAGAGCTGATATTGCACCATACCCATAATAGACTGACAAACCAAGCTGTTTACTTTTTATACTCTTCCAGACATGATGTACTTCAGTAATGTATACATAATGGGGTGTTCAGTAATGTGTTACTTTCTTTTTTGATACTATTACTGAGAGGCACCAAAGTGTTTTTAGCTCCTTTCAGCTCATTGTTTTCATTTCTGGCAATTTTGCTGTTATACTTTTTTCAGTGAAAGCTCTGATAAACCCACTGTATGCTACCTGCCCAGCACCCAACAGCTGGCAGACAAAGTTAGCGAACAGCTGTTGAACGTAGCAGAGCACTTAGCAACTAAAGAGCCACATATTCCTCTCAGGAGTTGGTGGAGACCAAACCAGAGCAAGAAGGAGAGTAAATAGTGGACTTTAATTTGCCAGAAGGTCAGAAGCATGACTTTAAATCAATGCTAATGTTGCTCCTTCTTTTCATGATGTGTAAATAAGCAAATGTTTGCGAACACATTCACAATATCTGCTTTATAAGGTGATGATGTGTCAATATTATGTGTAGGCTACAGCTTGTTGTGCTGCTCCCAAGTGGCCAAAAAATCGAAATAATGCTGCTCATAAAACCTGTTTTTTTTAAAGTTAAGTATAGCATATTGTGAAAGAGGCTCTCAAAAAGGTTCACCACAGACGGGATCAATTGGTTGGTGCAGATTCAGCCCTTTGTGTTCAGCGGTGTGCCTGAGGATGTGAATACAACAACAAGGATGCAGTACAGACCATCAAAACACTGGGGTGAATGCAGGGAAGAGATAATGAGTATAACCCCAGATGAACAGTGTTATTGTGTTGCGTGGAAGACGCCACAGAGTACAATCTATACAGACTACAGAGAAGTGAGGCCTCCGGGAGGAGGAACTGCCTGCAAACAAGTGGTACACATTGGGGAGATGAACACTACAGAATGTGTAGAGGCAAAACCATCTAGATGACTGAAAGAGGGAGTTAAAACAATGGTTGATGTTCTTATTTACTGGAGGTGGACCCAAGGGAACTCACCAGAAACATCATCAGAACAGTGGCAGCAGAAAAGTAATTAGAAATTCCCCTGAGAACATTTCTATTAATTGGAATTATTCAAGGGTGTCAATGAAGTCAGAGGTCAATGGGAGGGCAAAGAATAACCAAACAAAAGAGGCAAAAGATAAAAGTAAAAGTGTTTTTGGTAAACAAATCCCTCTTAGATCTTAGACTATCTAATTTTTCATCTATTTTATGTAAAACACTTTTAATCGCCTCTGTGTATGAAACATGCTATACAAGTAAAATTGCTTTGCCTTGCGTAGACATTCTCCTCCCTGTCATTTAGTATGACATTTAATGCAATTTTATGCTTGATATGTTTTCACTACTAAGTTATCAGTTTTTACATGGTTGCTATCTAACCACAGAACTAGCACACATTTTAAACAAAAGCAAATTTAAGCCAGTGTTAGATAAAATAACAATCACTTAACTAATCTTGTAATCAAAGCTTCTTTGACTCTGCCTCCATACAAGACTGTCAGCATTGTTGTCCTCCACAATGTTTGTTGGCAGAGAGCCTCAGTCATCAGCCGAGATCCCAGAGTGCAACGTATTGTTTACTCCATGACGTCATGGTGAAACAGGTCAAGTTCAGGTTCATCCTTATATGATTTTGACCGAAACAAATTAACATGTCTGAGAGACAAACTTTACACAACATCTCCAACTTTTTCTCAACTCAAACTCTGCAATGTCATGTTGTATTCTCAGCTATCTGCTGAGTAGTCTCTTTATTGAAATTTCAAATGAAGGCAGTCAAGTGCCCCTGTGCTTGAGGTGCTGAGCCTCTGAGCCACAATCATGCTCCTGTGTAAATGCCACTGATTCACACCGGGAATGAGACTAATAATTTCAAATAAGTTATGTGTGCCCTGTGCAGGTTCAAATGGCCTCATCACTCATTCTTAGTCCCAGGCCAGACCATCCTCTCTTACATCACTTCCACAGTATAAAACCTAATCAGAGACAGTCATTTATCCTGCTGAAGGAATATGACTGCCATTACTGGACTGGAAGTGCTGTGTGTGCAGGTACACCACACACTCATATATAATGTCTATCAAACTGCTCATTAATATTGTGAAGCTATTTCCAGCTTCCCTCATGGGTTCTTATGCTAACGTGCACAGTGGAGCACCACATGCTTCATGTGAACAGACTGGCAGATGGGGTTGGAAATGGTGACCCATGACAGTAAACGCACCATGTATTTGGACAAAGTTTTGGACCTCCATGCCAGAGTATGAGGACAGGAAATCATTTGGAAGCTCATAGACTGTGATGTGTACTTCATGGTAGTAAATTGTGCAGTATTACTCAGTGATCGCTTGAATTTTCTCACATGGTTTTCATGTGAAGGGCCAATGATCATGCTGTCAAGAAAAAGATCAATTAATTAATACGGCAACTACATGTTGGCTATCCTGAATAATGAACATCATCTCTATTTACAGCACACTCAGTTGTAGTTGCAGATTAATGAGATGGAAAACAACTGTACTGAAAAAAAATCCTATCTTACATTTTGTATTTCTTGGCTGGATGCCCTATAACACTGTGGCAGAAGGCATCTTCCTTATAATAAAGGCACATGGGAGGATAAAACTGCAGACAAAAGAGAATAAGCGCACTAGATGTGCTCATTCAAGCAACATACAAAAACATCCTTGTGTTCAATAAAGCTACTACCATTTTGGCCAGAATACAAGATAACCCTGATTATAAGACAACCACCTCTTTTACATCACCTGTTTTCTGCATTAAGACTTCTTGCAGACAAGAAACACTGAATAAAGCATGTACCATATAATATGTTTTAAATGTATTGTAGCATTTACCTAAAATACAATAGTTAAGTCAATTAGAAATAGGTGGGAGGGAAGGGGTTTTTCACATTCTGCTGTTTATATGCTGTTCAAAGACGTGATGACAAAAGGTATATGTGTTTGTTTGCTGGTAAAAAGATTCTTCATTAAAAAAAAAATCAATAATAAATAAATAACAAGTAGAAAGGATGCACTAATTCTTCTATATAATTTCCAAGAGAATCAACACTAACCAGAATTCAGCTGTTCAGCAACTTTCAAAGCTTGCAGCGTTATCGCCCCATTTGTGAAATTTCATGTTTCATTGTTCACTTTGTCTTCATCCTTGAAGCATTTTCTCTGTTTGAAAATATTTATATTCATCTATCTATTTCCAAATCTTGCAAGAGCAGCAGACTAAGCAAGGTAGCTCAGACATCTTTGTCCCTGGCCACATGCTCCAGCATTTTTCTGGAGGATCCTGCAGCTTTCAGGCCAGATGGAATATATAATCCTTCCACTGTGTTCAGGGTCTGCCTCAAAGTTTCCTCTCAGTAAGACCTGCCTAAAAAAAACTCTTATATAATACGTTCACAATTTTTCAAGTCAGTTTTAAAACAATAGTCAGGTGCCCATATTATGATTGAAACAGATTTGTCTTGCTGTAATCATTCCTCTTGTCAGTACTGGCCATGTGGGGATCTCTTCCAAATGCGCTTGTATGTATGTACAGTGAGTGATGGGGGACAAAATCAACTATCTGAAGCTAATATGAGGCTTCAGTTGTCCAAAATAGTCAAATTAAGTGGATATTTCCCAATGGTAAAGTATTTTTGGTACGAAATCCCCACTTTTTGTTACCTCCAATGCAACTCAACAGGGAAACACAAAGAGAGAATTTTGTACTAAAAAGATTTTAACTTTGATATACACTTTATTTGACTTTCGCAGACGGCTGACACCTCACATTAGCTTCAGATCAACTTCCAAATACATTTTTGCACAAAACGAGGACTGGATTTTGTTCCCCATCACTCACATTAAAAGCACATTAGGAGGGAATCTTTTAATAGCCAGTATGAACAGGAAGAATGATTACAGCTAGAACAATGTTTATATGGGCACCTGACTGTTGTTCTAAGACTAGAAAAATTGTGAATGTATCCTTTAAGAAAGGTATCTAGAGGGCATCCTGATCAGATTCATGTTAAGGGTTCACGAACCAAAGAAGTTAAGATGTCTTAGCTCAAACATACTTTACCCAGCCGAGCGTGCAACAGCTGCTATGACAAAACCATAAAGTGGATACTGACAATGAGGTAAGAAAACAAATAAGACACTGAGAAACATGATTAGGTAGAAGGTAAAACTTCAGCCAGCATGGGCTGCCACTGCTACATTAAATCTGTGGATGAAGCAAGTGTCAAGGGAGGACAGACAAACAGACAGCTGAGCACACACAGCCAAGATCCACAGACTCAGAGGAGACTTAGTAAGCAACACACTGTCATACAAACAGCAGACAGGCAGAAACTGTAATGATGCCGCTACAGACTGGGTTCCCAACAGTCGGTTGCTGTATTAATGCTTTGAGCAGATGCAAGTAAGGAAAGAGACTGTCAGACTCAGTCCGAAACTAGATAGGGATAGGGTTGGTTATATGACAGTTATAATAAATAGGTTGTGTTTGAGTTTTGGTTTTCGAAGACTTTTGGTTGTGAAGAATTAGTTAGAGGAAGTTGGCTCTAAAGTGATGGAGCTTGGCAGGAAAAAGCTCTGCTGCCTGCTTATTTTTTCTCCTCGATTCTCCTTGAGACAGCAAGATAAATGAAATGAGGGGACAGACGGGTCAGGTAAATAAGATGGTGAGCACTTGAAACAATGTAAACATTCACAGAAGCACTTAAAAGTAAAATCTAGCTTAATTTGGGAGCCAGCTGGGGAAGGTAAAAATGGATCATCAATTTTGTAGCTTTAATTAGTATTCTAGTGGCAGTATTTTTATAAGTTGAAGGTTTTTAATAACAGAGTTTGATAGGTCAGATAACGGGATATTACAGCAATCTAGACTTAAAACAAAGCCATGTACCAGGGTTTCAGCATTGCTCATATGCAGCAGACTTTTTTTTTTTTTTTGTCATATTAGAGAGGTGGAAAAAAGTGTCTTTCTTTGTCACTCTTTGAGAAGTTTAATTTAGCTAATGTCAGGATTTTCAACTATGGGATTCTGGGTAATTAAACTGTAAAATTTCCAAACTGTAATGTGACATCTGTGAAAATAAATTAGGCAAGATTTACATTTAAACCCTATTTTATTTAAATCCTTTTGCATTCTTTAAATCTTTTGATCTACATTTTAGCACCTCTGTGTCTCTGGGGTAAAGAGACTTGGCTGGCTGCCTGCTGAAAATATTTGGTTATAACTAGTTATCACCGCCCTGAATAAAGAAAAGCAAGGAAAAATGCAGGAGAGAGAGACCTGCTCTGCATGACCTGACAGTAACTTCTGAGGCAAATGTTTGTGCAACCTTTAAGTCTTGTTTCTTTGAATACATTTTTATATAATAAAGAAGAGAGTTTTGAATAATTTCCATGACAAAATCTCTTGTGCTTTTACCTCAGACTTAGTATACACAGTACTGTATCACTGGACTGAGAGAATTCAAGAGGAGATATATTAAGTCACACAACCCATCCATGCCCAAGAAGAGAATGTAATATTGGGACTAAATGGAAGAAACCAGGGAGTCTTTGAAAGATGACACTGGCAAGGCAAACTGAGACTTGATCTGTAAATAATATGTTAAAGGCTCTGATGAACCAAAAAAAATTAAACTAAATTAAACAATGTTAATCTTTATGAGGCCATTATTATTCCCCATGAAAGAGAATCACATTTTCCCAAATAATACATCATTAATTTCCATTATAAGAAGCTGCTGACTAAAATAAAACATTGCCTTTTGTTCTAATTTGTATTTAGAGGGAAGAAAATTACAGTAAGAAGAGAGGATACGAAAAAGGCAAAATACCAGCTGTAGCAAAATGGAAACATGAAGAAAAGATGTGTTTGGATGAGATGTATGAACGTATACATGGGCTTTACTGGATCCAGACAGCAATGGATGAATGGATACGACAAATGAGACAAAAATGGGTCCCTGTCCTGCACTGGAGTATGAGTGTGCAGGGAGGCAAGAACATGCTAATGCTGCTAACACTAAAGCAGTAATCTGTTGAAATGATACGCAGATGCTTTATGGAAGAGAGCAGGCAAACATACAGAGTCGTTTTATGAAAGCAAGTTCAACAAAGTCGGGTTATTTCTGTGATAGGCAACTCAAAACTGTTAAGCAGGCAGTAAAAGTGGGTCACATGGGAGAGAAGTGGATCAGTGACACTGTGTTTGTCTGTAAAGGAGAGCAAATAATAATCATAATGAATAAATATGAGCAACACAAAATTGCAACATTGAAAAGTGACAGCGGCTGCTGCCAAGCTCCGAAAAAGATAGCTGGAGGAAAACTGCATGTGTAAGTAAACAGGCTTATCTGCCAGGTCATTAAATCACTGTGGGGATTTTTTTTCATTAATACAGTATGATGTCTTCACACTAAGGCTGTGGAAGCATTTTCAATTCACAAAGTTTCCTCTGTTCTGTGTCCCCTGAAGGCTGCGCTGATGTGAATATGAATATAATCTATTGCTTCAGTCACTCTTGAGACTCCAGTGGAGAGATTTCTGCATACTTAACATGCAATAGTAAATTTCGTTCAATAAATATAGTAACTAGTATTACTCTCTTTTGTAGTCTGAAAAAACATTTAGATGCGTGACAACAAATCATTAGGTTTCCTCCTCAATCCACAGGACTCTGGTGGTGTTGATGTACCATTTTTCCACAGAGTTCATGGCATTTATATATATGGTGATCCCTAAAGCCTGAGCAGGTTAGCTTAACTTCAAACTGAGTCATTGTTGTGAGGCCGAAAAGCCAGGGCTAAGCCCAATCTTAGCTTGGTAACCCACTAATCCTGCTTCGTGAGAGAGGCCCTTAATAACAAAATCTTAATGTCACATCTAATCCTAGATGCCTCAGTCCCCAAAAGTTCTTTTCAACTAAGCCTCCTCATGTACCCACTTGCAGTACAAAGTTCAACTTTTGAATTTAAAGCATGCTCTTTTCATCTTTCATAGCCGTCACTTTTACTCATTTATGGTTTAGGTGAATGTTTGCAACTGCTGTTGTAACTAGAAGCTGTTCAATTAATATTGAACAGCTTCTAGTTTATATACCTAAATAAGATTCACAACACAAAACGCTTGTGGAAGGATTTAAATAAATGGATATACTTGAACAAACAAACAAATCTTGGAATAGGATGCATACAGTATAACACTAAAATGAGAACAATGAATAGCAAACAGCTTGGAAACAACATCCTGCATTTGCATTTGAATTCAAGGACAAACATGCTACACTGAGATGAATTATCCAGATTATAATTTAACAGCAGTCACAAGATTATCTTTTTTAAGAAATTCACAGCCTGGGGTCAATAGAAGATTGTACGCTGGAAATGAGAGAGCATTTATTTGATCGACTTTCTGTCAAACTTAGAAAAAATTGTCACACTGGGTATTTTAGGTTTGGCTTTATATGTCAGATTCAGTAATATTCCCCTCCAGTGATGGAGAAACCACCTCTCCAGCTGTCACAATAAACAATGGCTCCTAATGGAACAACCAACCCACTGACCTCTAACTCAACTTTCCCTACTCCGCACACAAAGTCTTCCCTGTTTCTTTATCTGCTCACACAGACTCATACTTTCCCCTCATTAACATACCAAAACGTCTGAGACATGTGAGATACACCTGCTCTCCTCTAATCTCACTCAGTGCAGGTGTAGAAACATGATGCAGATCAGATTAGTCTTGTGCCAATATCATGTGGGTTCCTTTCTAACACAGGCGTGTCATTCATAGATTTCACGTCTCAGTGGAAGTGAAACATTTATAAACAATTAAAACAATACTTTTGTGAGGCCCCTATACATACCTACAGTATACAGTATATGTGCAATTTTGGGCTGTTCTGAACAAAAGGTGACTTACATTCATTACTGGAAGGTTAAAAAGACTCAATCCTGAAGCTGAATGATTATTACACACTGAAGACAACATAGCTGGAAGGTCTGTGCTTTTTACTTCCCTGTGCTGAACATACAAACTGATAAAATTATAAGAATGTGGCAATTTATTTGGGGCTGCAATCGCCACATTTTTTGTAAATGCCAGATGAAAGGTGACAGTCAAGAGAAATGGTACAAAGCAGCGGTGCGCACAGCTCCAAATATTAAGCAGAGTATCAGGTGCACGGTTGTGATAAAGATGAAACAAACAAAACACCGGCACTCACTGATCTATCTTCTTATTCTTTTTTATTGTGGACAGAAACTACAGAAATAGACGCATTTCAACCAAAAGCCATCATCAGCGTCTTGTGACAATCAAGAGAGAAAGATGGTAAAATCTTGGTCTCGGTCATCAATCCAAAGTGGTGGCACTACAATAAAGATACAGTCTTTTGGTTTATGACCAAATAACAGCAAAAAAAAACCTAATAACATTCCCATTGACCTCAGCTATACTTTGTGTTTGGTGCTAATTAGCAAATGTTAGCATGCTAGCTATACTATATGGTGCTAAACTATGGAAAACACAGTAAACCTTCTAATATCATTGTCATTTTGAGCAGTTTGAATGCGGATGTTAGCTCACAGTGTTACAGAGATGCTAATATGGCTTTAAATTTTAATCTGGTTTTCATCATATGGCTACTATTGACCAGGTATTCATCACAGAGTCTATTATGCCTCAATATTGATATCTTACAGTCTGATAGTCTGACAATCTTGACTTGTTACCAAGATTTTATTAGACCCATCTCACACAGCGTGACATGCTGTGAACCTTTAAGATTGCTCACACAGTGAATAGGGGCCCTGAGAGGGAAAATGTGAGACACATGTATATTCTATAAGCATGCATATGCTTTTCACATTTAAAACAGACAGGCAGGGATTGAAAATGTACAAACTTTACATCAATATGGTAATTCTACACTAACACTTCAAAGCAAGATGATGTTCTTTTCCTCCACATCTTACTGGTGGGATTTGCAGTTTTTTCTATTCAAGTGGTGCGTCTGTGAGAGTTTGTGCTCAAAGCCCCTCTGCACTTATCTTCAGCCTGAGCCCAGGATAAGACAGGACAGGACTTGCTGTCTTAAGTTGGCCCTTTTTAGGCAGTTTGGCTCTTTGCCTATATCCTATGCTGACCTGGAAATGAAAAGCATGGAGTGAGGGCTCTGAAGAGATGACAGAGCTGTGTCTCCGTCTTCCTGCAGAGCTGATCTTTAATGCCGCTTTGCCTCTCCTTAGCTGTCAATCTGCTCTCCCTCCAACCGATAACTGGCTGCTCTTGCCTTCTCCTAATTGTGTCTCTTAAGCTTAAGTTTGTCATAACATATTGGTGCATGGCATCGTGGTGGTTATAAGCATGGACAGCCTTGACTGCTCTGACAGCTTGGTGCTTGCCAAGCTTATGCCTCAGATGCCCTGTAGTGAAATTGAAGAGTTTTTTTTCTTGATCCTTGTCCATATTTCAGCAGCATAGTGTATTTTGAAGTGTAGAGGACAGAAGACTAAGACCGCCTACTCCATCATCCCGGGGTGTCCAGCATGTAGTGATTGCACAGCATGGCTGTGCTCTACTGTGGTCACTGGCATTTAGAAATCAGTTTTCCCTGGGACATTTTCACAGTAGCAGAGATTTAATAACACATTGTGCTACAAAGGAAATGGTTGTCATTAGTGTGCAGAGGATGATGGCAACAACCTGCTGTCATTAGATATAGGTAGGTGAGTAAATAGATATTTAAATGGATCATTTGAGACTAGGGTGTACCATATGGAAACTTTGTGTCAGTGGTAAATTTTTGCAGCTCATAAGCCCTTAAATTACTGTGGAAATACTGTAATACAGTTACTGCTTCTCTCAACCTGCCAGAAATTACAAATTTAGAGTAAAATAATTAATTAGGCCAGACAGATCCCCTTGTTCTGAATTAACAGTACATCTACCAGATTGCATGCAGATTATATTGCATTTACCAGATAATGACTTGCTGAAATATAAGTGAGATTATTTTCCAGTGCCAGAAGAGATGAAGAACAATTCAGAAATCCCAAATAATAATGATATGAGGTCTCAGATCCGCAACGATACATTTAAATACATATCTTTAAAGCTGTAGATATAAAATTTAAGCAAGGGAACCAAAACACCACCCTTAAGTTTAATGTTAAGGCAGGTTCATGCAACTTGAGCTATGTTTTATTCCTGATTCTGTTGTGGCTGATTGATAAAAAGATGAACTACAAAATGACCTAAATATCTATAGCTTAGAAATAAACCAGTTATATGACATGTGCTGCACAAGGACACAGGGTGCAGGTCTGGTGGGCAGGAGGATGTGCAACATCAGAAATTTGACTTGCTGTGCTTTTGGCGCAGTACAAAACAAGGACTAGACAACGGATATGCTTAAGCCCCAAATGTTTTCAGCAATTTTGGCACTAAACCCAAGTCATAGCTGCATTTTAACCAAAATAGTAAACCCTGTGTAGTCTTTTTGGTCGGGCCCAGTCACCGGCATAAGGAGTGCCAGCCAGGAGAGGTTCTAGTTTCCAGCTTTTATGCCCTGATGCTAAAATGAAGCAAGTAAAATAAATACAGTGCAGGATAGAGCTATAAGATTTAAAAAGTGTTTCCTAAATGGATAAATTTACTATAGTTATTTCAGTTATCTGTGCATTTTGTGTGTATCTACGTGCAAGTGTAGACTGATTGTAAAACACTATGTTAGCAGAAGAGTCCTTTTACATTTACTCATGTACTGAACTTGAATGCAGTTTTAAGGTACTTTAAATGAGTATTTCCATTTTTTGCCACTTTAAACTTCCACTCCATTACATTTCAGAGGTAAACATTGTACTTTTTACTCCACTGCATTTATTTGACAGCTTTAGTTACTAGTTACTTTTCAGACTAAGAATATTTCACCAAAAACCAAAGATTAGATAAAAATTCAAAAACTGGAAACCTATTTGTGTATCACAACTTTGTTTTATCTTCTGTCATCTCTCATTAATCATCTCACGACCCCTTGGACTCTTGATCCTTGGAGGGGCCCGACCACTTGGTTTTTTTCTTCATTAGGGCTAACACATACACAGACAACAATCACATTCACAGTTGTGGTTAGTTTAGAATGGCCCATATGAATCCAAGCAAGGGGGCCAGTCAGCAAAGCTTCAGTGTTGTAAACTATGCTATTTTGAAGAAGACCTCTAAAGAACCTTCTTCAAGGTGCAGTGGAAGCTGGTCAAAAAAGTGGTGAAGTGCACTCGATCTGGCAGAAATATTTTCCTGTCATAATATATCAGGAGGGGGTATTCAATCACTCCACCGCTGAGGTTGCTAATACTCTTCCTTATGTACTTGTTGACAGTCTTCCTGTCATTGTTGACCTTCGTTTGCCTTCCAGCTCTCCACACTTGGCACTCATTGATGCAGGAAAATGCAATTCTCATTGAGGGAAACTGCATGCAGCTGCAACCATTGCCTCTGCATTACAGATGCAAGTTCCTTGCTCGGCATCAGTCCTAGGTCATTGCCACTGGTATGGAGGACCAAAATCTCTGGGGGACTCTGGGTGGCCAACTCTGCATAAAAACGGGGAAGGACACCATTCCAGCACATTCCTCCTTTGTCAAACCACTAAACTTTGGCATTAAGTCCAAACTTCTTGCCAAGCCTCTCATACACCTCTTCCTCCCCCCGGTGTACAAAACTGTCGCTGATGATCCAGATTTGGTCTTTTTTCCTATTACTGTGGTGAACTTGATGTCTGGGTTTCTGGTGCCTCTTAAGGCCACCTCTCTCTTAACCTGAGATATGATTTCAGCCAAAGTGCAAAAAGCCTCTTTAGAGGTGCTTAGAAGCTCTGTGTCTTTCTCCTCAGAGTCCATGGTCATCCTCCTCCTCTTCCTTTCTGGGGAGGATATTTTTATGATTCTGTGGCTTCCCTGTGAAATTTCCCCACAGGGCCTTTTCACCACAGATCTTCCTCTACAGATCTTCCTCCTCTTCCTTTCAGGACCAGCTGCCTTGCCAGCTGGCAAAATGTAATAATAATAATAAACTTTATTTATATAGCACTTTTCTTAAAGCGTACAAAGTGCTTTACAAAAAAGGAAATAAAACCAGACAAGGCAGATGAAATAAGAATAAAATCAAAGGACATGAGCACAGAGAAAATAAAGACAATAAAATGAATAAGATCAGATAAATAAAAACATATATCCGACATTTCCAAAGGCTTTCACAAAGAGCAAAGTTTTAAGAGGAGATTTAAAAGAAGCTGGGCACTTAGTGTGTCTGAGTTCAGTAGGCAGAGAGTTCCACAGTGTGGGAGCTCTAATAGTAAAAGCCCGATCACCCTTAGTCACAAACCGTGACCTGGGAGTAACCAGCAGGGCTCCATCCACGGATCTTAATGGCTGAGAGGGCACATACCAGGTCAATATATCAGAGATTTATTTAGGTGCAAGGCCGTTTAAGGCCTTAAAAGTGAGCAATAAGATTTTAAAATTAATGTGAAATCTAACAGGAAGCCAGTGTAGGGAAGCAAGCACAAGGGTGATGTGATCATGCCTTTTTGTTCCAGTAGTAAGTCAAGCATCAGTGTTTTGTACCAACTGGAGACGGTGGAGGGAGCCCTGGATGATACCAGTGCATTGCATTACAATAATCAAACCAAAAATAGATAAGAGCATGTACAACTTTTTGTAAATCAGAAACTGATAAAAATGATCTAATTTTAGAGATTATCTTGAGCTGAAAGAAACATGACTTGACAACATTTTTGACTTGATTATCAAACAGAGGTTGGCATCAAATATTACCCCTAGATTCCTAGAAGCCTGCTTGATATTATTTGACAGACCGCCAAGATTAGCACCAAAAGAGCTGATGGAATTTTGGGGACCAAACAGAATGACCTTAGACTTATTAAATTTGAGAAAATTTTGGGACATTGAAGATTTAGTATCAGAGAGGCAAGCTGTAAGATTTGCTAGGCTGCTAGGATCTGTGGATTTTAGTGGCAGCAACTGTCGCCAGCATGAAAATGTAGCTTCACATAAATAATAAATACAGATGTGTGAGGTTTTACTGATTGTTATTAAAACGACCAATTTGTCCTGATAGAACCTGTGGTGCTTGACCTCCTACAGTAGTATTTGACAGGAAGAAAACATGTGACACAAATTCACGTGAGCCATGCATTAAACATTAAAGGGTTACACTTAACTTTAAGTCCCCTTATTTATCATTTATAATCAGAATATAAACAGTTCATGAATGGTTTATAGCACTATTATGTAGTTATAAGCAGATATAAGTGTAAATTCATGTATTTGTCAACAATAACTCCTCCTGTGTGCACCCATAAGTAGAGGCTGGTGTAAAAACAGCATATGTTAAAAAATAAGCTTTCCTGAGCCCTAGGTTAGGAAACACTGGACAAAACTAGATAACTGTATATAAAGTAGTTCAAACTGGATCCACCTCAAGCAACCACAACAGGAAAATGCTGATTACACACTGATGCACTAACAATCTAATGTCATACAGAATATTACAAGTCACAGGGACAAAATGAATGCTTTTACTTTAACACTTTAAGTGCATTTTGCTGCTCTGTTTTTAGAGAAATGAGTGACTGAGATGTTGAGGAATTAAAACACAACACACAACCCACATACACTGGACACAGATGATCAGAAACCTGGACACTGTTAGAGCGATCATGTATACAGAGAGAGAATAAACACGTTCCTCATGTTACATGTAAAGATCATATCCCGAATAGGATCAAAACCGGGATACTAATGGGCATGTAAACACACTCACTGTGAACATGAAACTCTAAATTCCCCAGTGTTAAAATTATCTGTGTTAGTGCCCTTATTGATTTGTTTAGGGTTTTATTCTGCTCTCCACCTAATTTGTACTGCTTGCCAGCCAGTTTGTGTTTCAGCCACATGTAATCCTAAATCAGAAAGCACAAACTGTTTATTCTTACTCCTAGTGTCCTCACTGGAGCATATTAGTCCTTAAAATATGTGAAACACCATCTCAGACTTCGAACTGTTTTTACAGTGTGCTTGGTAATACATGTCGTCATGTGATGAACCTCAGCAGTCTGTCGTTACACTAATATACTCTGTATGTTTGCTATGCCCTGGAGGCATA
Organism: Thunnus albacares; assembly: GCF_914725855.1. NCBI lineage: Eukaryota > Metazoa > Chordata > Actinopteri > Scombriformes > Scombridae > Thunnus > Thunnus albacares. The sequence goes on from NC_058106.1 coordinate 22,033,657, forward strand.
GTATACGTACAGTAGAAATGATATTGGTTGCCATCGCTGCGAGGATGACACTCGGTTGTGCCTCCCTATTGACCTTAATAGCAGCAATCAATGTGACACTCTCCACAGCTGTCTTTACAATGTTAGAAAGAGGATTTCAGAAATAAAAAAATCATCTTGGCATAGTGTAACTGCTGCAGATGCCTGAACTACACAAATAAGAAGAAAAAGTGGACCAGGGGTAACTTTGTAGGCCCCCCTGACCTTTCACATAGCACCACTGACAGGTCAAAATTTCCCCTTTACCAACACTTGACATGTTATTTCAGAAAATACTGGCTGGATTTCCATGACATTTGTTGTCGATATTCATGGTCCACTGACCTTTCCTCTAGAGCTTCTACTATCAGGCTGAAATTTCCACATACATGTTCACAAAACCAAATAGGTGGATTGCCCTGAACTTTACTGAGCACATTTACACTTTCCAGAAGATGAACTCTTTCCAATTTGGAGACTTACACAAGCTTTCCTCTGGCACCATCCTCAGGTCAAACATACAACATTTGTTGTATGTTTGACGCTCTCGGTGGGAATAAACAGATATGATTTTTATGAACCTGTGGCCTTTTCTGAAGCTCTGCCCTTGGAGTAAAATTTACATTTTCTGCTGTGTGTGGTCGTTACAATGAGCAATGATTATTGCATCTTTGAAGGATTGTAGACTTCGAGCCCTTTTTCTTTTTTACTGCAACAGTGCTTTAACAACTGTGCTCTATTATATGAAAAAGGAGACATCCAATGTAGAGTGTGGGGATGTTTATTAAAGCCATATTTGAAAAACCACAATGTGCTACATGCTGAAGTCTCATTGTTTTGTCTTTGTCTTGCTTCACAGTACATAAAGCCAGAAGAAAGTGGGGAACATTTCTGGCAATATATCATACAAAGAAATGCTGCTGTGCCTACCTAAGTATCCAACTACCCACCTGTCTATTCATCAAATATATGTTTCTATTTTTCTATCATATTATTGGCTCAATTTCATATAGCAGTCTGTTTGATAGCCTTATCCATTTTGACAAAGGAATCAAATTTTCTGAGCCAAACCTAAATTCAAAAGGGTTCTGCAGTGTCTTCGTAATGTTGCTGTAAAACAATCCAAACGCGGGGAGAAACTATTATGCAGTGAGTAGGTGTCACTGGCTTCTGGTCAAGAGAGATTGAACTCAGTGTGAGATTCACCTGCAGATTTTGAGAAAAACAGCTCAGTGTCAGTCACCTGATGTAGACTCAAGGGAAATGACTCTTAGGAGTGCTCAGTGGACTATCTATCTGAATATGTTCCTCCACAGTGGGGTGTTCAGCTCAGATGAAGAAGTAAACACCAACTCGTCTTCCTGAATTATGAATACAGCAGGTCAGAAAAGGTGGAATTGGTTTGACTGTGTTGTTGGTTTGTGTACAAAAAATTCTAACTCTGCACTTATCACAAGTGAGACATGAGCCAAGATTTGACGAAGACAACTTTGTGTTTTGCAGGCCCAGCAGGTGAAGTTTATCTCATATAGCATCCACAACAGTTTAGACAAGACTGCAAATTCTCTGGTTTGGGATATCTCTATATTTTGTAAATGAGATCTAATTTCAACCCTTGTATCCTAGAAATTATGTTTATATTTTTTCTAATTTGTTTAGCAAAATACATTTTGAGGGAAACGTAATTGCTACTGGGGTTAAGTTCACATTTTTCAAATGTTCTTGTACCGCAGTGATTTCTCCATGGTATGTGTACAAAGCAAAGGATTTTGACCCTGGAGATTTTTGACAACAAACACACTTTAGTTAATGTTAATGTAAACTCAGTAACAATACTGTACTGTACTGTCTATGTAGATAGAGACCTTGATTCCAAACAGCAAATCAAATCTTGAATAAAGTGATAATATGGCGTTCGATCAAAGGTAGAGCAGACAGTCACACTAAGCCTGATAGCATCCTGCTACACAAGACAAGAGCCACAGACTCTGAACAACAACCCACATTAGTTTTCCTTCTGAAGTCTCCTTCTCTAACTTACAAACATGAACACACGTCTTGTCCTGCAACTTAACTTGTTGAAAGAGACATCAAACAAACATTCACTGGGGAAAAGTGTACTGCTAACATCAGATTACAAGATAGATAGCTAATTAGCTGCTGCTGACTTGTAGCTACAGAAGTTTGTTCACTGTGTCTCTTGTTCCCCTGCAGGTGCAACTGGAGCTCAGTCTGCCGGCTACTGTCAATCAAGACATCAACACGCTCCTCCAGTATTTTAATAATAAAAACTGTTAACAATACATTTAAAAACATTATTTTTTACAGAAAAATGGGATGACTTAATGTGATTTTAGTGGGACTTTAAGTGAATATTGCTGCTATAATACAAGCTGCATCACTGAAACCACACAGTTTCATGGTAAAGTGAAATGGGTTTTTCCAGATGACTGCAAATATCACTAATTTTCACAGTATTTCTTACCCAGCCGTTTGTTTCCCAAAATTAATTGGCTTTATTGAGGTAGATTGCCCAGACTCAGACTGTGTGGTGTCTGTTAGGGAGCCATGGGTGAATGGGGAAATGGTTCGGAAGGAAAAAGCTGGCAGATAAAAACTGAACAATAGAATCCCTGAATGCAATTAAGCAAAAGAATTAGAAGTCTCTGCTGTGAAAAAGAAATGTCCTGCCTCAGTAGATCCTCTCGTTCATGCAGGGAAAAAGAACTTTGGTGTACTACTGATAAAGTAAAGCCTTTCATTCCTGTCTGCTGCTCCTGGTGTCCAAGAATTGAGCAGAATTTCAGACTTCATTCTCATACTGGAGCTGTGAACTCAGTGTGCATGATATTAAGAACACCTTCTTCACTCAGTTACACTGTATTTTCCTCTCAAAACAGCAGGCACCCTCTGAAAAAAAATGACTTCACAAGATGTTCCGCATGAATGCCGGCAAATACTGACCCTTGTCCCTTTTATGTTTCTGCTAAATTTGCAGACGGTGGGACTCCACCTCTGCTCAATTTGATTTCAAGCAAAGCTCCTGATGTAAATGTAAATCACTTGCATGTTTATTGAACCATTCCTAGAAGACATTATCCTTGAGGAAGGGGTAATGATCAAATTTACACATAAAACAGCTGTCACATTGGAATGTGCTTAGTTACTGATGATGTTAAGATAAATGTGACATTTTAATATTTCTCCATTGTAATCAGGCTGCCCTGTATGTGCACTGACATACAGACACTGACATGCATCATGAGTAATTTACATACTGCATTTGATATTCCTTCAAATTTCCTCTACAAACGGATTCACCACAACTGCATCTGGTTGTTTGTTTTCAGATAGATACGCTGAAAAAGAAAAGCTGTAACATTATCAGCTGCCACATCAAAAGGGCAAGTTTGCTCAAATAAGATGTGGTCATGAAAATGTAAAAGATTACACACCTAACTCACACCCACATAACTGGATTGATTTAAGATTAAATACTCTTTATTCTAACTAGCAGCGAAAATACAAAATAGCAGGAAAAATACAACTTAAGGGCAACATGGTCAACACTCACATCAAAGTATCCCTGGTGAAGTGGACAAACAGGAAACAAAAACATTACACTTGAGGGTTTGAGAATGAAACAGGATAATTGGGAGTTGCAGCAGAATTGCTCCATGGGACCCAAACAGTGTGTGTATGTGCTTGAGACAATATTTATACTGTTGATCTGAGGGAAACACATATCATGTATCAAATACTATCAAAAAAACTGTAAAAACAGTCCTTTCTGTGGAATGTGTCTGTGGAAACAAGAAATGATTCCAAACTCCACTTCTGTCTTTCTCCTTGTATATACAGTAGATTTGTAAGTTACTGTACCCAAGAAAATTATTTTCTATTTCATTTTTGTTTCTTCAAAATGATTCGAAACAGTGGTCCACACTTGACAGGGTAGAATGATAGTCCACTGTTATGTAATGTAGGAATGTATGTGTGTGTGCATTTGTTTTTTTTTGTTCTTTTTTTGTAGGTAATGTAAACAAGAATACATTAAGCCAACGCTACCTACACAACAGCCAAATAACTGTGTAATGTTGTGTGGGTGATGGAGTATAAATGAGGTGCTTTAGGGGACACAGCTCAGGTTTCCAACTCAAGAGCAGGAAAAAAAAGTATGTCCTGGGGGAGAAAATTACTGTAAATAAAAAGAGGCTCACAAAGCAATCAGGTTCTGCTGCTGAACTTATAAGTATAATATTCAGTAAGCTTGCTGACAAGGCTGATTCATTAACATATATATAGTTTAAAGTAAATCTTAAGTTCTTCACTAGGAATTATTAATAATTTAGTGTCCCAATAGCATTGTTTTGTTCAAGAATGCTCATCAATATTCACTGAAAATCGAAGAAGAAGAAGTTTTTCTACATCTTTCAAAGCCTTTCAGAGACACCTTGTGAAGTTGTGAGAAAATTACAATGAGGGGCCGGTCTTGTCAGATTTTCATCTTCGGCTGTCACGGTTGTGCATCGTAATTCATTTATCTTACTTTCTTTCTCACTTAGCAGATGACACATTTCAAGCAGAGAAGCAGATGTACACGTTGATTGATATGATTTGTAGAACAGAAGCGTGCCATGCGTGGAGCATTATATCATACAGTTTTGCGATAAACCTTAACCTTAATGTATTTTACTACTTAAAGGAAAGGGAGGAATCATTGCAACTAAAATCTAATCTAAGGAATGACTTTTTGAAAGATAGTCACATTTGTGAGTAGAAATTCAGAATTATTTTATTTAGTATTTTAAACTAAAACTATTACTAAATGTATGTGTTACTATTGTTCAGTAATCTTTGCTTCTAGTTGTTTTTAAGCAAGTAACACATGTTCAAACTGCTACAATGCAACAAAAATATCTTGGTTCTGCAGAGAGAAGTTTTCCTGAAGATGGGAATTAAAAGCAATTCTAGTTCATGACAACAAAACCTAATTTCCAACCCCAAATTGACTGACAATCCTCTGCCAAACAAGATGTGTGTGTGTGTGTGTGTGTGTGTGTGTGTGTGTGTGTGTGTGTGTGTGTGTGTGTGTGTGTGTATTGTGTGCCCACAACTCTGCTTTGTTAGAGACTTGATGTATAATCAGGCTTGCATACTAGAATATGCATGGTATCATTCACTCGCATTGCTTTGTTTTCTTTTACACTTTGCTGTAAAAGAACATGTTTACTGCAACAGAAGACTGTGTAGCTCAGTGTAGTATATATGAATAGTTATTAGACAGCTTTCAATCTTAGTTTTCTCTTTCTTTAGTTAGTATAGGAACAAAGTGCTCTGCTTTAACCTTACTGTGTCAGAAGGACACACATGCAAAGACCTGTTTTGTAAAAACTTTTCATATGCTGTGACCAGTGCTGTTCATACTAAGAATAATACTGTTGAGAGTGAGGCAATGTCTGCTCAAACTCAGATGTCAGAAGCCCACAAGCCTCAGTAAAGGCAACAGGTCCTCCAAATAAACGACCAAATACGTTGTTTGACTCCAGAACAACACGTAGGGGCATTTTGCAGGACAAAGTAAATTGTTTGTGCTTTCCAAAACCAACCAACAAATCACAGTTAAAAAATTATGATGTTTTATGATGTGAAAACACTATGGCTAAGGTCTAGTTAGGTTTAGGCACAAAAACCACTTGGTTAGTTTTATTGTCGGTAAGGAAGTGGTTGACATATACTCTATATAGTACATCATCTTACTAAGGCCACCAGACAGCATCTGTCACTCAAATGTAAATATATGTCCTTTCTGGGCCACTAACATTATTATTATTATTATAACTTATTCTGTCATTGTTTTTGGGAGGACAGTCTCGGCAGTAACCAGTACATAAATCCAAAATATAGCTGTACATGTATGAATTTGTTGCTTTGTTGATTTGGCAAGTGTAACTGCAAACTGAATGAATTGCAGAGTGGTGCACTTGTGCAACGAAATTATGAAAAACATTCTCTCTCATGTCATGACAACAATGAATGGATGAAGAAGAAAATTGGAGAATTTGTGTTTGTTGCATCTGTGGTTGACTGAGCCCATTGAATGGAGAGTCGCCAGCTGGTGCTGCAGTCATTACGAGTGTATACTGATAACAACTGTGCTTGCTGTACTGTTGGATCCAGTGTTCTCTTCTCTTCTTTCTCTCTTCTTTTTATCAAAAGCCTACAAAAATTTGAGACTTAAATTCTGTGCTACTCATTTATGGTTAAAGGACATGCAGTTTGGGGGAAAGACTTGATCCGAGTGACAAGCACGTGCCAGAATATTTGAATTTCAGTAATTGAAAATGATATGAAAAGCCAAACCCTGAGGACAAATATTTTAAACTTATCATTCAATGTAAGAGCCATTCCAGTAGCCTGCAGGCGAGTATTTAACATGGATCCCGGGGGTTTTTGCCTCTCTCATCTGTGCATGAAGGTGTGAGATATTTGTTTGTCTGGGTTTTTCAGCACTGACAGCAATGTGTGACTTTTCCAATAACTGTTACATTTTAAAAATCACATCCTAAACACAGTCATCCAGCACAAAGCTTAAAGGACATTCTTTGTTAAGGTGCTGAGCTTTAATACCCTACACTTAGAGGATTAACGGGGGGTGTGGGTGATGGGGAGCAGTCAGGTAAGTGAGACTGTGTGAGTTCAGAGAGGTCTGCACCTGAACAAAACACTGGTCGGTCAGACACGGGGTACTGGGAGGTAACATACTGCATGAACAGCCCTCGAGGAGTATCAGAGCACACTGGAACACTGGTAACATAAGATCCAGTAAGATGCTGTTTGATAGGAAAGTCAGCCTGAGATGCAGCTAAAGAACAACTGCTTTGTTCAAAAAATATTTGTCATAAGTCGGACCTCTTTTATTTTGAATGTGAATAGCCTGAAATTCAAAGACGCCCTTCCAGTTTTTATTAGGTTACACTTTGGGTGCACAGTGTGCGCTCTACTGATATAGAAGATGAGGTCAAATCTCTTCTGAGAAAAATAAGACCAACACGCAACAATCTTTACTTGACCTTGATGTAGATGTTTCTGTATGTGTGACTTCTCTCTATTTGTATATGTAAATGCCCCCAAGATTTACAGTTTACAGTTACAGTTTAAATAACAATTTCCAGCGATTGACATTCATGTTTCAAACAATAACATCAATAATCATTGCTGTAAATACTGTACATATATTCACATATTTTTGGAAAGAGAGTAAGGGTCACACTTCTCTTTCCATCGTTGCTGTCTTCTAGTAGCCCTGCACCTACGTGATGTGTGTATAATTACACCCCTTCCTCATGAAAAGCACATTTTTCACATAACACAAAATATATAAACCTGTAAAAATAACAAACCTATATACAATATTTTTGCTTAATGACCAGACATTGTTCAAATACTCACACAGAACAAAAATGTCCATTTCACAATGTTTTCATAATTTCAACTTCCTCGTTTAGAAAGTAGTCATTTTTAGTTTTACTCAACAATGTCTTTATGTAATTAAAGCTGCAAGCAGCGTTGGTCGGGACCTTGCACTCTGGCCATTGGGATCAGATTATTTTGCTTTTTAAAAATGAAGGATATTTCTTACAAGTGTGGTGTACTTTTATTTTGAAAGTTTGATTGACAGGATGAGACTTTTCTGCAGGGTGAGACATGTCTGTCTTGCTCACACCTGTGGCATCAAAATCATGCAAGTTTTGGGCCCTTTCACTTGAATTTCAATTAGTAAATTGAAAACTCTTGATGAGTTTTTGTGTAAAACAAATTAATTTCCTAATTTTCATCAAGTTTATTTTTACAAAAGCAAAGACTTTTGACCCACATGATCTGGTCAAAGTTTGATTGAAATGTGTACTGTCAGGTGTGTAGAGACAATAAGTAACTGCAGCTGGACACAGAAAAATACTCATATATTTGAATGGAGAGTGTGAGCGAACCACTAGGTGCTTGGGCCCTAATAAAGGAAAAACTGCAGAACAGAGCTACAAATTTTAGTTTTGATTTTATTTTTCTGCAGCACTTTATCACTAAACTGTCATTCTCACTCAATGAGCTCCATTCAACTCTCAGTTGGAGAGGAGAATGTCACTCTTCTTGTGAAATATCCTCATAAATCCCATGACTTTGGCAAAATGCTACATTAAAAATCACATTTTTTGTAGGAAATTTCGTCACGAATCCATTGATACAGGTTTCAAAGTGGTCAGACTTATAGTTCAGACATCAGAACCATTTGTTTGACACAAAGTCCATGCCTAGAGATTGCCTCCCCATTGGTTTACATTGTGCAATAAGACATGTATTAAAGTTTGAGGCCGATACCATTCACGCCCTCGGAGGAGATAGCGTTTGATTGGGGTCCAAAATTGGCACACAGTCATACTTTCATGGGCATATTGTGGACTTCCTGTTGGATTTAGGTCAGGGGTGTCAGCGTATGATTTGTAGGTCTTGATGAGACAAATAATTGAGTTTTGGTTCAATCTCTCTACAACATTCCTACGGGCCATAGCAGCCATATTAGATACATAGGTGGTGCTATAGAGCACATTTTGGCACTTTGGGGGATAATTTTTACATTTTATCAAATTCAGCAGACCTGATGTGTGTGCCAAACTTGGTGAGTTTTTGAACATGTTTAGGGGGTCAAATTAAGGGTTGAAGTGTCGTAATAATAAAGAAGAAGAAGAAGAAGAAAGAAACAAACACACAAAATACAATAGGGTCTTCGCCCCTTTGGGGCTCAGGCCCTAATAAAGAAAGAATAAGAAGAAGAAGAAGAAGAAGAAGAAGAAGAAGAAGAAGAAGAAGAAGAAGAAGAAGAATAAAGAAACAAACACACAAAATACAATAAGGTCTTTGCCCCTTTGGGGCTCAGGCCCTAAATAGGGTTCTTGCCCTTACAGTAGTCCTCTGCCTTTTGGGCTCAGTCCCTAATTATAACAAAAAGGGCAAAAATAAAACAAAAATACATTTCATTTTCTACTTCATTTAGCTCATGTGGCTGAAAAAGCCAATCCTGTTCTTTTGTTTACGAATTTTAAACCCTGATATTAATCAGATATTCTCCTCATTGCCTTTCATTACCTTGTTATTACAACATATAACAATTATTACCTTGTTGTTAGATTATTATTGTTTTTGAATAGCTTAAAAGATTAAATACATATTGTGATTTTAGTGTTAAAAGACAGAAATGAATGCAAAAGTGTTTGAACTTGCAACTTTGAGAATGAATTGAATATACAATACATTTTCAATACAGTCTATATTCAGTTCATGTATATTCAATACATTGAACTTTGGGGAAGTGTGTGACTGTATTATGGGAATAAATTGTGAGACAATGCAGGTTTTCTTGAAAAGATTGAAAGCTGAAGTGTCTCTAGAAGCAACTATCTGACATTGTGGATATTGAAATTTAGATTTTTTGATGTATGTGTGGTAGGCAGAGTACAGAAGTATTGATCCTTTTTATAATAAGAAAAATTGTTTCATCACATTACTTAAGGGGTAGTTTTTATCGGTTGATCTATTTTATATTAGATTTAGGAAACGGTGTGAATCAATTTTTGATCACCTCTCAGCAAATAATGTTGCTGAAAGAAGCTGAAAATCCTCCTGCTTATCAGGTTCCTGTGTCTTCCCACCCACAGCAACATGATTGTGTTTTGTATCAGCAGTGATACATGAACATAATAGATAGTCTACCATCCTCTACATCTGTTCTCAGTTAGAGACTGACAAGTTGATTTATGGGACTTGGAGGAAAATTAAATGAATTAATTAGGTTGATAAGATGCTGTGCTCAAGGTCACTGTCCAGTGATTCCCAAACATCTACTCACTGACTGTAAATCTGGTTAATACATGCAGAATTAAAAATAACAATCAGCAAATGACCATCCAAAGACCTGACAGCTATCTACATCATCATGTCATGTTTATTTAAGATTTATTTATGGTCTTTAAAATCATCTGTCAGCAAACTGGATGCTTAAAAAGGCTGTCTTAATAGACATGTAGGAGATATTAAAAGTGATTATTTAACAGGAGAAACAACCAGTTATTTGTACAGTACCAGTCAAAAGTTTGGACAAGCATACATTAAATATAAATGTTAACATTTCTAATGGTACATTTACTTAGAATTCACACATCACACATTAACATGAATTTCAACAAATATAAGTTTTAAAAGTTAAAGGGTCTGAATCTGATAGAGGGTGATTATGATTACAAACGTTTGGTAACATAATCAAGCAAAAGCAGGAAAGAAAATATGAAGACAAAAGTCTTAACTGAAAGATTGTAGTGTCAGATTATGTTATAGTTTTGTAATTACTACGCTTTCTTAATCACAGCTTATACACAAAGTGTTTATACACTGCTGAATGGTTTGGGCCTTGCAGTAGTTTCACAGCAGACAAAACACAATTTCATTTTTTGTTTATAAAATGCAAATAGCAGCGTTTGCATGCTTTGGCTGTATGAATTAGTTTTAGAGCCATTGCTGTCTGCCTACAATTTAGATGTAATACAAAGATTTTTACAAATCCCCAGGTACAGTCCATGAATGAACAGTGAGAAAATTTTACACAATTCAGGTGTTTCTTAAGAATCTGATTAATGTATGTTCATGCACTGCAGATAGAAAAGACCAAAAACAACTTTATTTTCTGCCAAGGTGGACAATTGTATTTGGTCCATCTGGCTTTAAAATATAAGAACATAATTAAAATGTAACATAAAAATTTAAGAAAAACACTGTAACAAAACCAAAAGATTAAAATGAAGTCTCTAAGAATTATGCCTCTATACTTGTGGGATACATGACTTCTCACATACAGCATCCTGTTGTGTCACTCTACATCCTGTAGAGTTTACCTGGAGAACAGGGATATGATGGTTCCTCTATGGTAGACAAAGCCTTCTTCCCTGCCCCATCTGAAGTTGCACTTCCAATAGTGTATCACCTCAGCCGACAAACCAGCCCTCTGCACACCAGGAAACTAGATTTAATTCAGTCTAAAAATGAGTCTGTCACCTGTATTCGCCACCAATTTCAGTTTAACAGAGGCACCAGCGACTGCAGACATTCCATTGATTGGTCACAGGAAACTAAGAACTTCCACTTTGCTCAACAAAATGCCTCGGACTCCTTGCTGCGGAGGCCATTATCTCTCTGATCAGAGGGAGTAAAGATGGACAGACTTTACCAAGGCTGAGGCTTTTAAACAGACCTGGCCTGTGGGTTGCAGGTTTCATTGATGATGCTACTGAACATGCTCAAGCTGTGTGAAACACCCGCGGTGACTCAGCAGGGAGTTCGGGGGGAGAAACTATTTAGCCAGCTCAGCTTGTATACCAAGCAGGCACCATTACATCCCATTTGCAAACATAGTCATTTGGGATTTGATGCTGTTGTTTGAGGAAGCCAATTTAATTTTACTGCTCTGTATGCCTCAAGGATGGTATCAGTTAGTTTGTCTACATGAATGCCTTTGTGGCACTCCTGCATCCCTGTTTCTGTAATGTCATGCATTTTTTCCCCTCTATTTGATTTTTTTTAGCCATAACGAGCTAACAGTATCTCCAGCAATTGCTCCTGTGCCCCTAAAGAAAAGGTCTGTAATTCAGTTAAGTGGCAATCTGATGCTGCAGCATGTTGGCATGTGAATCATTTCAAAGCTTGTTTCTTCTCATAAAGTCTTTCATACATGAATGTCCGATCTTTGAGTCATTCTTGGCATTGTAAGATGAAACATTAATAATACTCGAGATAGAATTACCGTAGATCTCCACAGCAGTCAGGAATGTGATATAGATTGGACAGACAGATATAATGCAGAACACCTCTTAGAGTGAAATTCTATCCGAGGCAATTTGTGTTATAGCTCAGCTACATGCTGCAAGAGCAGAACATACAAAATGTAAAAAAACAGAACAAGAGCGAGCAAAATGGGTTAAAACACAACAGCAGTTTAAACAATAGGCCCTCATCATGCTTCATATAATTGTCCATACATAGGTCCTATTATTTATCCAGTTCTATTACCCCAGATGAATTTCTGTTTGGTTGGTTTGTACTTGAAGTGCTGTAGGTATGTGACCACTGACAGATTTTCAGGTGAACAGATGTTTGCACTTTACGGATATATGCACACATTAACACCTTAGTAATAGAGCACCAGGCTGTTTATAGCAGGAAATGTGTTTTTTGTGCGTGTGTGTGTGTGTCTTTTGTGCTTTGTGGCTGTGATAGAAAAGAAGGCTGTTTTGACACTGCTGATGTTGTACCTGCATAACCTATAAAGCTGTGAATCATGGGAGCTCACAGGTTCAGGCAGCAACTTTAGATGTCCCAGGAAACATGTTTCTGAAGCTTGCAGCAGCCTCCTTTGTCAGGTCCTCACACAATAGAAAGAACTAAAAAGGACTCTCTGTTGTTTTAAAGAAAAAGCTCCTCAGTCAACAGAGAATCTAAAAATGATGTTTATTCTCTTAAGGGTTGTACTAAACACCAGTAAAGTTACTGACCTCATTACAAAAAATTGGTACATGACATTGCCAGTTACATATGAGAATTATGCAACACTGTGTGCCATGTTTGTGCCATGATGAAATCAAAATATACCGCACCGGATATTTTACAGTACATATTCACAAGAGTAAACTTTATTGATTACTGCCCCTGTTGGCATCTGCTACAGGGTGTGTATCATATGATGTATACTATAAAGTTTGAAGATACCCTGTGGATTTCTTTTGTGAACAAATAAATTTAGGTTTACATTTACTGTTAATTACTAACACGTTTTGTATATGACCTTTAGGCCTGATAAACATATTAAATGCATTTCCTTGAACTGATTTTTATAAGAATGTGAAACATACAGTACATTCTTTGCATCCATGCTTTTCCTTCCTCACCTTTGTTGGTAAATCGTTACATTTCTTGGCACATAAATGGCACCAGCTTTTGATCACTGGAATAGCATCAAGCAATCGATAAGGCTTTATATCGCATCCTTATGCATGTGCATGAGATACAAATGAGACATGGACCAACTCTTGAAAACATTGCTCCATAGGGCTTCTATTGGTCAAAAACTCCTCAAGGTAGCTTGAAGTTTATTATGTAACATAAATGCATATATTTTTTATTGTTGGTGATGTTTGATTATGAACTAATTTTTTAATTACACAGAAAACGCACCCAGTTCAAGCTGCAATGACTTTCAGTGCAATGAATTTGAACTAAATGCATATTTCTGCCTTCCCTCTATATGTTATAACATTAAGTTGTATTATATTGTTGTATATAATATGTCCTTATGTAGATAATTTGTTAAATGGCCCTCAAGGCTCTCTGTCTTGGCAATAGTCATTGTTTGTATGGAGAGCTCAAAATATGATGGCAACAATAGTATAAGTCCTACAGGGAGAACCAGCGGGTATGAAATGTGTAACCTTGAAGATTAAATTAAACTAATTCATGCCTCAGCAGGTCAAATGTACCTTTGCTTGAAGATCCATCTTTTTCTCTTATTGCTTTTCATAATTGTGACAAATGAAGAGCCAGGCTTGTTATTTAATGTTCTCGCTGGGTTACTCTTACAACCTCTCGGATCATGAATTCAAAACTGAACACTAATTGAAATTAATGGAGGCCTGCAAACAAATATAACCTGTTTGTTATTCCATAAGTAGCTTTCTGTTAGCATTATTCCTCTAATGGAAGAGTTTGATCAGTAAAGTGTTCCCTCCAAATCACACTTCATACAAATGAGCTCTTTTGTCTTCTCCATCTCATTTCTGCAGACTACCCAAACAACTGCACAACTGTGCACTGACAGAATCAAGTAACATATGGTCCCATATTGTTTGTCAGGCATGAGCAGTTTACTGTATATTTGAGGCTGTTGCTGAATTAGCAAAATGAAAGAGCAAACTCCGTGTCTGGCTATAAAGCTTCTTCCAAGGCCTTCTGAAGAGTCTGTCTTTACGTCTGCTGTGATTTACCGAGTAATGCTGTATTTCTGCTCTGCAGCCTCTATTGTTTGTTGGGGGAGTTTTTGGTCAGATGTGAAAAAAAACATAACAACATAATAATTAGACTATTTCCATTAGACTGGTCATCAGTGTATCGTTAAAAAGCATGAGAAAAACAATGCGTAATTACATTATTCATGTGGATTGTACCCTGCAACAATGCAAAATCAGTATCTCCAGAGACAGTGGTGGTGTGTGTGCATTGGAGGCTGTTCATGATCTACTTTAATATAAAGTAAATGATGCCTGCTATTTTAAGCTATCAGAATAAGGTCAGAGCTATTTTCAGTACGCTAAGCAGCACCTTACCATCTCTGAGCTTAGTTGTGTTTTATATTGACAAAGCAGGCAGCTCACAGTCCTGATATTATAGACGTGCCCAATAAAAGGAAGCAGTGCATTCTCAGTTTACAGCTCTAGCAGAGGTTAACAAAGGAAACGAAGGAAAGCATCAGAAGAAGCGGTGTGATTGGAGGCAGGAGATCGAGACACTAATCAAAGCTACGCCAGGATCTATAACTCTACCAGCTGGGTGTGGAGAGCTCTTCCCTGCTCACCCTGATGACAGAGATTCACTAACCTGCAGTGACCAGAGGGGAACAAAGATTCACACTTTAATTGATTTTACTTTTATGTTCTCTTGCTTAATGAAAATCAAATCAAAACTAAGCCAGGGGCCTCTTAGTCTCTCTTTCTTTCTTTCTTTCTTTCTTTCTTTCTCTCCCTCTTTCTCTCTCTCAGTGTTTCTTCCCCCCGTCCTTCGCTACGTTGCTTTGAAGTGTAAATCAGATTCTACTGATGTATGAAAGTAAAGTGCAGACGGTACACCAGAGACCATTTTACAGCACTGAGGGCATGCAGGGTGTAACTAGATGTAAGTGTATCTTTTTTACCAAATGTATAGGTCAATAATGTGTTATATGCTACATGTGAGTGTGTGTGTGTTGTATGTATCGCCACTTAACAAAGGACCACCTATAAAAATTTATGAGGCTGCATACGTGGCACATAGGATATTTATATGTAATTGCCTACATACTTAAATGTGTTATTTTATATGTATGCACTTTATCTTGTATTTTTACAGATACCCTCCATTCAATTTCAGACATTTTTATTTTGAGTATAAAAGGCACAAGATCACCAGTGGATAAATAAGTGGTGGGCTTGTGCTGCGTTCTTCACTTCGCAGTTAACACCTGAACTAGTAAAGCCACTGACAATCAGCTGACTCACTATTGTGTTTTTCATTTATTCTTTCAGGTGGGTAAATGTCATATAGGGAATGGGAATGTGATGTCATCAACAGCAAGTTGGCTATTTTTGGAGGATACCATCACCTGTACACCATCACCACCCATCTAGCTAGGTAGTCTCAACCCATGACAGCCAATTTTATGTTTTTGTGATTCTGATGGCCTATTGGTTTTAAATGGAAATATCTAGTGAATGCATGGTTAATACTGTATTTTGAAATGTTGAAACTTTGATATTATATTGTTACTATTTTATATTGTCATTTCTATTGTTACAACTAAGTTCAGTTGGCATTATATTGTGGTTTTCATTTAATCTTTCATAATAAATCATTTCTAAAATATGTCACCCCTTGAGTCAGCTTGTACTCTATGGGTGTAACATAGACATTTTTTATGGACATTTTTACCCCACTAGAACACTGCACTCCCTGAATGAAGGCTAACTTGTGGTTCCTTGAGTCTCCAAAAGTAGAATGAGAGGCAGAGCCTTCAGCTATCAGGATCCTGTGCAACCATCTTCCAGTTTGGGTCCAGGAGGCAGACACACTGTCTACGTTTAAGAGTAGGCTTAAAACTTTACTTTTTGATGAAGTTTATAGTTAGGGCCAACTCAGGCTTGCCCTGGACCATACCTTATTTATGCTGCTATAAGCCTAGACTGCCGGGGGACTTCCTATGATGCACTGAGCTCCTCTCTCACCCTCTCCCTGTCCATCTGTATGCATTCCATGCCATTATTGCATGTTACTAAATTAGCATCTTCCCCAGAGTTTTTGTGCTTTCCCGTCTCGCAGCTTTCTATAGATCATGGTTGTGGCTTCTGTTGATCATGGTTGTGGACCACTTGCCGCTGTGGTCTTGCTTGACTACTATTATTAATATTAGTCATATTACTATTATTATTATAGTTGTTGTTGTTGTTGTTGCTGTGCATCTCTGTCTCTCTCTTTCCCCCTCCCTCTTTCTCTCTCAATTCAACCAGTCGAGGCAGATGCCCTACCCTAACCCTAACCCAACCTAGAGCCTGGTTCTGCTCAAGGTTTCTTCCCATTAAAGGGGAGTTTTTTCTTGCTGCCATTGCCAAGTGCTTACTCATGGGGGAATGTTGGGTCTTTGTATATTAAAGAATATGGTCTTAACCTGCTCTATATGAAAAGTGTCATGAGATAACATTTGTTGTGATTTGGCGCTATATAAATAAAACTGACTTGACTAGATGCACCTGCTGTTTGTCCTGCATCAACTTTAGTGGGAAAAACTCAAGAACTATGAAGTGTCAAGTAGGCTACTTTTGTCAGATGACAGTACTTCCCTATAGGTTCCTTTCAAGTAAGTTTCAACTTAGGTTTTGTGCTAATTTTTTTGTTGCCTCAGTTTGCACCATCAGTCGATGTTATTTGTCCTTTTTTTTAGTGAATAGACTTAGTTGATTGAAAAGAAGCAGATTTGATCCTAAAATATTTTTTAAATAATAATAAATAAATAAACTTCTGCCTTTCTTTGTTTATATCTCCTCCCTTGTGATTTGTAAACATTTAATAAAGAAATCAGTAAGATAATTGATAATGACTTTCACCTGGATTCACCTCATCAGTGTACTTTATGAAAAGATTTAACTGACTTTCAACTGAGCCTCGCAGTTGTTTCATAGTCACATGATCTATATGCCAGTCAGATACTGTATGTCCACGTCCTATCTCTAACACCTTATAAACATTTGCAAATGCTACTGTCTTGTTTGTTTTAACTGACTTCCACTGGTTTGACCTCCCATCAGTGATGTATAAGTGTACTCCAGTGTGAGGCGGTACAGTGGGACATCACTTCTGGCCACACCCATCAGTGCTGCAGGGTGTAAAACAGGCCAGACATGGCTTTTCAGCCTGGTAGTAAGTTAATCTTTCGAGGTTCATATTCACCAAATGTTGTGTATTTCAGACCCTGCTGTAGGGGTTTATGAGCTCAGACAGTCTGTGTCAAAGTCTGTTCAGATTTCTTGAAGAGTATCACATGAGCAGAGCTACTTCTGCAAACTAAAATGTGTGTTATTGTTGCAACAAATGGTAAGAAACTTGATATAAGTGTCCTGATGGAACTAATACTTGTGCTTTTCATGTGTAAGGTCGCAGTGAAAAAGCAACAGAAGTGCAGTATATGACATATCGGTGTGTTATTTTTGTCTTTATTTTGTACAGAATTGAATAAAACCAACTTGCAGCAATGGCATGATGTTGCTGACTAACAACATGACAGACCACAAAATGACACATTATAAGATAAATATACTAAATTATGTGTTTATACTGCAACATTCAACATTATGTGGTAATAATGACACTCACTCTTCAATATACAGTAATAAACAGTAAATGTATTAAAAAATACATAAAATGCTTATATGATTTTCTGACATTTATATACAATGCTATGATGTCAGATATCTTCGTTAAACATGGTTAAAATTCCAAAACCTAAGATGAAAAAAATGCTCTCTGAAAGTCAAAAGCCAGGGCTTTAACCTGCTCTGAACGCTTAGTTTGCAAAGTTACTACTTCCCAAGTGAACTGACGTTAGATTTTTTGTGCATGCCCACACATGGCTGCCCGTTCCACAGCCTTTGTTGCTAAAGTCATTGCAAAGGGTGACCCATGTGTTGTTAGCGTTGTCCACTCATATATTTTGGATCGGCTCAAACATGTACAGATGATTTGAGAAGTTTCCATTTCGAGAAGAGACCAGGAAAAAGAAGCAAAATCCAACTACTACCATAGATGCATTATGAATTTCATTTCTATGAAAGTAACTCAGTGGCGCATGAAGCCAAAAAAGTTTGATGTCCAGGTATAAAATTATCCAGATCTTCCGTATCTGTGTGGCCCACAGAGCAAGTACACTAGCATTTCCTTTAACGGATGCGGATGGGAGGCGTCCCATCCGCATCTGCACCAGAGACCTCCGCTGGCCAAGTTGGCTAGCTTCCAGTTTAGCCCTCCGCTAACTTGAATAGGATAAAATAATTCAATCATGTGGTTCTTCTAGACTTTCCAAATGTTTTTGGACCGAATGGATCAAATTCTGATGGTGAAATGAGTCATTTCGCAATGGTTGTGAGGCTCAAAAAAATGTATACACTGTGTCACAGCCACTCATTTTCCCATGATTGTGTGCAGGAAAAATGCTTTTTGGGCCAGTGTGCATCACGTGATGGATCCAGAAGTTGTAATTACACAGTTTGGCCACTGTGTCAAATTGGCTTCAAAGCCCGGTGCTGTTCCCAGGGGCTTGACTACTAGTCTTAGCCTCCAGGGCCACTGGAAATCTGCCAAGGGGCAGCTTCCGGGAGCTAACCAATCAGAAGAGAGTGGGCTCCTCAGGAGGGGGGGCCTTAAAGAGACAAGAGCTAAAACAGCCTGTTTCAGACAGTGGCAGCCCGAGATTAAAAATATAAACCTCAAAATGTGCATAATATGTCTTCTTTAAATTATTAAGCTAGGTGTTTTTACTGCTCTTCATTACACTATATAACTATTACACGTTGATAAAACCTCACATTTGCACCTGAATCTCATAAAGATGAAAAGTCAAAGTTTATAGATGACTGACATTTGGCCATAAAGTTTTACAGTTTCTACAGTAGCTGCTTAACATGAATCAGAATTAGTTGGCCACTTTTTTATGAAGGCCTTTGATATATTTTTGAAAGATGTGTAGTCAGCAGTACAGTATGTGCTGTATGGTCAGCCCTGCATTTGATAACTTTTCAAAGACTCATCATTCTTAGTCTATATGAATCCATGCTGTGTCTTTGCTTTTGCTGTGATTCAGAGACTTAAGAAAGAAACACTTAGGTGTTAAGTTGTTAAATATTCACATTACAGTTTAATGCAATAGAAGATCAATAGGCAATAGAGGATCATGACGGATTCTTAATATTAAAAACGCCATGGCCAAATTAATCATATTCGTTTACCATACTGGTTTGTTGCTTCATTACTTCAGCAACGATAGATGTTTTTTCACATCACATACCATAATGTTAAATCCTCTCCGCACAGACAGAATTTAATTTACCATTTTTTCTTTTATCTAGTACTTGCAGTCAATTGAAGCCACACAAACGAACACAACCTCGAACATGTTGGGTCACAACTGCTAAAAGACTTTTTCTGAACATACTGGCCTCCAAAGTGTTGAACTCATTAGACAGTCACCCACAGCAAAGAGATGTCATCTTTAATATTGTTTAAGTTGATTTGCTGAATGGTTTTCTGCTCGTTACACCTTATATTTTAGGGGGGGGGTTAGACAAATTGAGGCTCAGTGTGAATGTTTAGTCTTGTTAGGAATAGCGAATCACTCCTGGCTTAAAGGCTTACAAAGAAAGGGATTTAAAACAGATTAATTTTTCTACAAAGCTCGTATTATCAGGATTAAACTTAAAGTGCCCAAGGGTGAATATAATAAAGTGAGGACACACACAATTTTAAGAGAAATAAGTGTTCAGGCATAAAGAGAGTTAATTTACTGTAGTAATGACAAAAGGCATACTTATTACATATTATACTATTAAAAGCAAATATACAACAATGAACTTCTGAGGGTGAATCACCTGAGGGTTGCAGGATGTGAGCAAGATACAAAAGAAAGGCTGAGAAAGATCAGTTTAAAGATTGATACATCTCTAATTGCAGTCACAACTGCAACACAGTTCTTCCCAACGATCTATTGTAAGTGATAGAGACATTTAAATTATTTCCTTAAACTCGAACTGAAATAGAAATTTATGTTTGCTATTATATTTAAAGGACCCATGTGTAGGATTTAGAGGGATCTATTGACAGAAATGACAGAATATAATATTCATAATTATGTTTTTCAGTGTATACCTGAAACTAAGAACCTGAAACTAGGAATCTTGTTTTCATTAACTTGGAATGAGCCCTTTATATCTACAAAGGGAGTGGGTCCTCTTCCACGGAGCCCAATATGTTGCACCGCCATGTTTCTACAGTAGCTCAGAATTGACAAACCAAACACTGGTTCTAGAGAGGGCCTTTTGCATTTTTCATGAGTTTCACAGCCACTGTAGGTTCCGCTACATGCTTGGAAGGGGAAGGTTCAGTTGGTTGTAATCTGCAACCTCACCACTAGATGCCACTAAACCCAACACACTGGTCCTTTAAGAAAGTTTATGTTTCTGCCATGATAGCGCCAACTACATTAATGTTTTCCAGGGGCTATGAGTTTTTGGTTTTTGGTCAGTATTGTAATCTAGTGGTTCGCAATTTCACTTCAATTCCACCGGCTGTGAAGGCAGTTAACTACCTGTGGGGCAGATGTTTTTAGCCATTGCTTAGTACTTTCTGTGATTTCAGCACTTTCCACATCAACCTGCAAGTCTGGACGTTAGTCACTCCATGCTATAATTCGAGTCACGGGGTACCTTATGGAGCCCCGAGTTTACAGGACAACTTGTGGGCAGCAAGACATTACTTTGTAATGCAGTAATGTAATTACTTTTTTCAGTAACAAGTAGTGTAAGGGATTACAATTTGAAATTCTGTAATTACATTACAGTTACTAATCCCAGTAACGCTCTTTTACTTTTACACTTGGGGGTCGTCGTGATCAATGGAGGGTTGATATCAATGTGGTGTCTGTGATCAGTTGACAGACTGCTCCGGAGGATGAGAAATGTGACTTGCTGTAATTTCAAAATTGTCATATTCACATGTGTGTTCTTAGTTGGCTTGATGATGTTAGCTACAGGTACACCTACATTCAGGAGTCACCTGACGCTAGTTCATGCAGCTAAGGTTGGGACTTCTGGAGTGCTGTGTGCAGTCACTGAGGCTTCGCTAACATTAGCTGTTGGATGGTAAGTAGATTCTTCCAACTGTATCCCGCCTGCTTGTTATACCACAACGTCTCATTTTCTATTTCTACATGAGTTAAATACAAAAGATGCAGTGTAGTGCAGTGTGCAGGGTGTGGAGGAATTTGAGTTGTTTAAAGGCTAAGTAACAAAAGTAATGAGTAATGTAAGGTATTACTTTTGCTGCCAAGTAATGACTAAAGTAATGGACTTACTTTTACAATGAGCAGTGTATAATCAGTAACTGATTACAACACTGGTTATTTTTCGTTATCATGACCGAACATTAAAACAGAGACAGCTAACACTAGCTAGACCCCCTCTTCTCTATGATGCAGGACAAACACAAAACTTAGCGTGCAGGAGCTGCTGATGACTCTACTGGTGTTGAAATAACATGATTGAAATGTAATGTTGAGTGGGAAGCCAACTAGGCTCCACTTTCTGTAGCTTCAACGAGTGAATTAAAAACTGAACACCTCGCTAAGCCCTCCCCAGTGTTATAAAAATTATAAATCTTAAAAAGGGGGAAAAACATCTTTTTCAACATTCATAGGCTACACAGGTCTATGACGTCCTCCAGAAGCGCAACATGGAAGCTGAAAGTGTGTCTCCTAGCAACGTGAGCCCTCAAATGTCAGTCAACAGTTGCCATGGGAAACGCCCACTCGGAGGCCTGAAGCTTAGATGCTGTTTCCACAAATATGTCCAAAACCTGTTTTATCCTCTTTTGAGTAATGTAAAAATGTGCTCAATGGCTGCATTATCATTTTAGTTTGTGTTTCTTTGCACACAACGTGAGAAAAATTCCAGTTCCCCTTTAAAACTTCCTCAGGCTTTCCAGGCAATTACTTCATCTTCACCTACACGCCACACTGTACACTATAGAGGCTTTGGGATGCTCATTTTATGTGACATATCTATATGCATTCTGTTAAATACTGGATACTGCTCTACTCTGCTGAGTTTGGCCAATTCACTTCATCCCTGCATGAGGGATGAAAAGAATCTGAAGCTCAAATGGAGAAAGTAGGGCAAAGAAAAGAGATTTTATGCTGGCATTACTATTATAATGGTCAGTGATGATGAGTTCATTTCTGCTCCTTAGAGGCCAGCAGGTTTTGAAAAGCTTATCTGAATGCAGGTTAGAAATATTTAAATTCTGCAGTGTGATCAGAACGGCATCTACCTGCAAAAGTACCCTGACTTCTTATGCATGAAATATGAATAAAAATCAAAAAAATCACAAGCAACATTGGTCTCAGTAACAAAGTTGGTGTTATAAAAGTTGTTCATTATAAATATGTGATGCTGGTTTTAGTTTAGATTATTTCCCATCTCCATGCACCTTGAAAAATCCCTACTCTAGTTTGACATGTATTATCCATAAGAATATGATAATCAAATAATTTGTTCTACTAGGCTTAAATGATTTGTGTGCTTTCTTCACTGGATGAAGAAATGTTAAAATGTATTGCTTTATTTACATGATACAAGATGACTCCATGAAATAGTTTCTTTTAATTTTAGGTGATATTTTTCATTTCTTGTAGGAGTCTTTGTTGTCCACCATGCCAAATGAAGTGTCAGGAAGGTTTTTTAAAAAATAAAATTCAGCCTGTCACGAAGGTGTCTTGATGTTTTTAAAGTTTAGGATGAGATTCAGTCCTGGCAGCATAACTTAAGAACAATGGCTACATTCACACTGCAAGCCTCAGTGCTCAATGTGGATGTATTGCTCATATCTGATTTTTGTGTTTGGCTGTTCACATTATTTTTTAAATGTGAGGAATATCAGATTCCAGTGTGAACTGCAAAAGAACAATAACAAAGATGTCACATGCAGCACACTGTCATATGGGAATAAACATGGAGGCCACTGAAGTCAGCATTTATGGTTTCATTTATAAGTTGATGTATAGTGGAAGCCAGCGAATTCGTGAGCAGAATTGTCACCCAAAATACTGATGAGGTCTAACACCTCACTGTCATTCCACTGAATACCTCCATCACAGCTGTCTTTCATGTTTGTATTCACAGAGTGACTCCTGCCAGTGCAGAATTGTGATGAATGTCGATCCGTAACATAAAAGTCACATGAATTCTGATCAGACTAAGGTCATACTGCAAAAAATCTGAGTCATCTATGAGCCAAAAAATGAGATTTGGGCAACTTTTGCCTGCAGTCTGAATGCAGCCAATGTGTCTTTCAGGCAAAACAATTGTCCAATTTTGCTCAGACAAAAGGATAAATACCAAGGAGTGCAGCTGCAGCAACAGTGTATTTGTAAGCCAATCCTTTTTACTTTTGCCTGCCATCATGTCATTGTCCCCATTTCTGATTCAACTCTGGGTCTCTCTTTATTTTTCTCTTTGCTACCTCCTTTTTTCAACTTTTTAAATTTGATTAGCTTCACCTGGAAGGGAGTCCACAAATCTCCCAACTTAGACACAGATGGTGATAACCTTTCTTGTACCCTTCTTCCTGCTTGCAGCTCCTGTGTCTTTCGTTTCAGGGCACCAAACTGAGCTTGTAAACTCTGTTTTCTCTCAAAGCCCAGGTGAGCTCACCCACCACTCTCCTTCAATATTCTGCCAAACCTGAATGCTGATTCTCCTCACCCCCCTGCCATCACTTTCTGATACATGTGTTAATTTCTCTACATCAAAAAACACTTGCTTTCATGTCACAGATTTGTTTCTCCCCTGCTGAGAAAGTTAACACAAGCCCCTTCTGGGTTTGGCTTTCTGGTTTCAACCATTTTCTGAGCTAATTTACTCTGCAAATGCGTTCCAAAATTAAAAACACACATGTCCTCCTTTTTTTGGTCTATTACTGTTGTGTGCCTTAAGATCTGTGGCTTCTCATTTCTGTTGGTTTAATTTGAAAAGATGACAGCCTGCAGAACACAACACTCAGAGCACTGACCTTAAAATGCACTGTGAGATGAGAATATTAAAATTATTTTTAGTGAAAGGATTTTAAATGATTTCATCGTTGACACAGGGCTTCGCAGCCTAAACTGTGACAAAGCAAAGTAGTTTTTTCCAGACTGTCTCTACAGTTTCAAGGCTGGTGGTGTTGGGGAGCAGGGACTAAGCTACAGTACTGTATGTACAGGGCCTGGACACAATATCATGAATCACCTGTGCAACCTAATTCAATCTCATACAACAGCCCTGCAGCAATAACTGCCTGCAAATGTATTAAATTGTAAGTTGTTCACTGTATTTTGTCCCCATGAGCTCCATCCTGAACACATAATTCAATCCTATATAAACAACACAAAGTATAAATTACCACAGTCAGCTCCTCTCTCACACAGTCTTAAAGTATTGTAGCTTCACAAAAGTAGAATTTATTGCAGGATTATTGAATTGGATTGCACTAGATTTAACGGGTACCTGTGATATCCTGTAGATTAATTAGATGCGTGAAGCTATTCTGTGTCTTGTGCTTTATTTGCTGCCTTGCATTTCACTTGTTTCATCATGTATTACAGCACTTCATTTTGTCATGTGATTGATTATGATTAGAGAGATCTGGATACGTTCTCTCCTTCTCTCTCTGAAGGCCTCTGAGACATGCTTGTGATGAAGTGCTCTATAAATAAATGAGCTTGAACTTAATGCGATTCTCATCTCACAATCCCTGTGTCCGCATCGAGAAATAGTTTCACAGCTACATCTTTTTGAAAGCACAAATATTCAAAACACTACGGTGTAGTAATAAAAAAACGAAGACTATTTTCATTTGAGGCAACGAAGACTAGTAATATCACTTGAAACCATTCAAGTTTTTTTTCAAAGAAGGTGCAGCTGATAAAAATGCATCAGACTGATTCTTGATCTTTAAATGTTTTATGTGCAATAATAAATTGTAAGAATAAAACCGCTGTAATTCTCCATGAATGAGCACACAGTACATGATCAGAAAGGCTATTTTCTGTGATGTGAGACTACAAATATAACTTTCTTATATTCAGTCACATTTTGAACTGCATATAAGCTGTTAACACAAGAAGTGAACAATTTTGTTCTTCATGCCAAAATGTAAAAGTTAAAGGATGTGTAAAGATATCCTTTAAACTTAAATTCATTGAAATTTTCAGGCTTCTTGTGCAGCAATCAACAGTGTGCACCAGTTAAACATGAATTAATTGAAAGTGATCCTGAGTCTCAGGGGAAATTTCCTTTTCCTTGTCGGCCCCCTGCCCACAGAGAGATCAGCGTACAGGGTCAGCTTGTCGCACTGTATGAGGGGAGGATTTGTGTCGACCATTTCTGCCATTTAATGGGGGGGGGATTGTGAGACAATCAGAAGGTCGGCCTCACAACAGCACCTTTTGAAAGCTGGAGGAGATTCAGAGTCTTTTCCAAAATCCTTTCATTGTGGACAAAATTGCTGCGTGTTAAAAGTATTAAAAATATCTTCCCTATAATTTATATCAGTAAATGAAAGAGGGAGGGTTCAGAAAAGGACAATTATACCACTTTGGTATTGAGTGTGTTTTGTTGATTAATGGTTGCTGTCTCCACAGCTGAAGAACTTACAGTGGTCGTATCTTTGTCTCCCAGTCCTCACAGTGATGATTATAGGATAACCTCTCACACACAGTAATTTATCAGCCCAGAAGAAGACCACTCGCTCAGACTAAATGTGGCAGCTGCTTGGCCGTGTGGATCACTCAGTGGGAGGATCGCAGATCCCTAATACCAACCTCAAAATGTCCCTTCGGCTGGCTCCAGTTCAAAAGAAATCAATGGAAGTTGCCAGTCTGACACTTGTGGGTGTTTATGGCTTGTCAATGAAATGTGTACATGGCTTTGAGGTCATCTTCATGACAACACTTTGTGTTAGTGGGACATCCTGCGATTGTTCTCGCAAGCTTCGTTTTTCAGCTCTGCCCTTCAGGGGAGACAAGAGAGGTGAGGGTCAAAACAACAAAGTGAGACCAGAGCGGGAACTCATATATCACAGTGTACCACTCTGTTAGTTAGAAAACAAGCTAATCTTTGAATAGGCCCTTCAATGTGACCGTCTGGACTGGCGATATGGTTTGCTCATTATAATTTCAATCCTCTTTAATTGTATCCATCTCCACGCTGGGCACAGTTTGCAGTCTGAGGAGCATACTGTATCACACTGGCCATTTGAAGTTAGAGGAAGGAATTACCCCAAGAATTGATTAGAATAGTTAAATGTTTCTCACATTTCAATGAAATATTTCTCTAGCTCACATTTCAAAAATTTGTTGTGATCTGAAAGTAGAAGTATGCACCACAAAGACTCCCCTGTGGAGCCAAAGCTTGACAAGTTTGGCTGATTAAATATTTGATATATCATGGTACTAATAAGCTATAATGAAGATACAATGAAGAAAAATTGTGAATTATGAATGATGAATCAGTGAAATGAAAACCATGCAAACTTCAGGGCTGCAGCCTACAATTATTTTCATTATTGATGAATCTGTCTGTTCTCAAATGATCAATCTTTTTGTCAGCTTAATATGAGAAAATAGGGGAAAACGCTCTTCACAGTTTCCTGAAGTCTGAGGTGATGTCTTATGATGTCTAATTTTGTCTCACCAGCAGTCAAAACTTTACAATTATACATTTATAGAATCATATAAAACAGAGAAAAGCAGCAGAGAGCAGCTGTAACTGAGGACTGGCATTTTTGATGAAAAAAAGACTCAAATGATTAATAAATTATCAGAATAGTTGTCGATTCATTTTCTGTCCATAGGCTAATCAATTAATTGTAAAATCATTTCAGCTTTATCAGACTAGTTGTAAATAACATCTTTCATAGTCAGCAACCTGAGCTTCTATAATGGTGTGTCAGTAGAGGACAGTTTCTACCATTAACTCAAACTGGAGGCCACAAAACAGTTTATCGACTTTCAGCAGAATCTCACGGACAAGTGATTAAACGAGTGAGAAAAGATACAAAAATGATTTTCATCACATACATGTCACTAACAAATAGAAAAACCCCTTTTCATATTGCAAACTAAAAAAACTACCTTTGTGCACTATGGCAGGTCTGTTAGCTGAGATGAATGGGCGGCATGCTCCTGCATTGATCTCACAGCCATAAACGGCTGCTGCTGAGCAGACAGGACAGACGAGGTGGTCTGTCATTAGATCTGGATCACGGAGGAAAGGGTAATGCTTGTGATTGTTGACTGGCTAAATAAATAAGAGGCAATTATTGAAGCCCTTACGTGTTTTTAGTGTGAAGCAATATGCACTGGAGTTGAAAATGATCAGGTTTTAAGCTCCTCTTTTACAAATGGCAACATATTCCTGCCTGTCTGTCGCTTCAGTTTACTGATTTTTCTCTTTCCTGTTCTCTATAATCGAGGTGTGACAGCAGCAGGCCATAGAGAAGCATTATGCTCTGAAAGTGAAGAGATGGTGGGTATTACTGCAAAATGAAGAGTTTGTTTGTGTTGTTTCCTTCTCCTACACATGCTGCAGTCATCCAGGAAAACTATGTCATAACAATGCTTTTTAATCCATTTAAAAAATAATTAATGTATTGCATTGAACATTTATTTCTTCATCACCAAATTTAATGCTTTCACTCTGGCAGCCTGCTGTGTTGTTGTTGTCTGGCAGATTGGATGGCAAAGGCTGTTATTAGCAAATAATCATTTGGCAAAAATGGTACCAGAACACACTGTCAAAACACAATCAAGGATTTTAGTAAAATTATAGTCAAGACCCGACGTTCAGCCGCAGTTTCCATGTTAGTTTAAAGGAGCCTCAGTGAGATGCAGCACGTCCTTTTAACTACCAAGTCTCACCCACAAAGATAAAAAATATTTGATGTTCTTAAAGAGTAGGAGGACATCTAGCAAAAAATGACAAGTCAACCAACCTCAAACACACAGAAACCCAAGAAAAAAGGAGAAAAAGCTGGCAGACAAACAGAATCCAGAGGCTCTGCTGTACTGAGCACATCCTGCAGAAATGAGAATTGCATGGCATTTTGAGAGTGAACATGAGCAAAACTCTCTTCACAATGGCTACATTTTAAGCTTTTTCTTTTTTTGCTGTGCCATTTAATGAGCCTCTATTCTTCTCCTTGGGTGCAGAAATAACAAGAACTGAGAAAACCATTCACAAAAATAAAAAAAGCTGAAGTCTGAGTGGTGCCGAGACACCTCCAAACCGAAAATGCCTCAGTTTGAAATCCAATAATCACCTCATCCTTATAGAGAGGGAATAAACATACCATTTGCCTTGATTTTTAAAACACTAAATTCACAATTAACACTATAAACTACAGTTTGGTAGAAAATCACTTTGTCTCACCAGGTAAAGTGTTGCAGGTGTTTGTGTTTAGCTGGTCTGCAGCGTTGTCTTTGAACAGATCTGCAGTAATTAGACTGTATCCCTGCATTGGTCTATTTACAGCATCATGTGAGACAAGTGCAGTGCCTCCCCTGCATCCTGTGCGTCTCATGGTGAGCTGGACCAGAGCCAAACCTATGACATGACCCCACCACACCTTGATTTCTCGTGGACCCGCGTCGTCTTTATCTCACGGCTTAATTAAGGATTGCAGCAGGAAACCGATTGTATTCATTTGCGTCCTTGGATCATATCGAAGTAACTCCAACAGCGTTTTCTACAGTAACAGTGCCTGATAATTGAGATCAAATGAACCAAAAAAGTCTCAGAGATTCTGCAGCTCAGGTGGGTGAGTCCTCAGGGAAATGAATCAAACATCACATGTGCACAGTAAGGTCAATGTGGCGCAAAGTTGGCGCTCTTTGGACAGAAATGGGTTGTCATAGTTTGTGTCTCTGTACATGGAAATAGTCCGGTCAGATCAGTGCGCAGCGCAGCGGGGACGCGTGCAGGAGGAGGCGGTCAGTCCTCACCATCACTCCCATTGGCTGCAGCAGGATGCTCCGCGTCTCTCCCGTTTCCTTGATCCTCACATGCAACTGGAGCTGACGGAGGTTTGCGATGGAGCGAAGGAGGGAACCTTCACCTGTAGATATTTAACATTCACTTGTTTTTCACCATCGCGCCCCCTCAAACAAACCAAACACCGCACTTTTGAAGTAAAGGCGCACAGATTCGGATTTTGCATCGCTGGAAATAACTTCATTATTCCCGTTTTTTTGCAGGCGAGTGTCGCCCTGTCGTCCGGTTTAACGGGAAACTGCAGGCTGTATGGAGGGATGTCGGCATGGCTTGCACCAGGAGAACCAAAACTTTGGTGTCCACATGCGTGATCCTGAGCGGCATGACCAACATTGTTTGCCTGCTCTATGTCGGATGGGTTACTAATTACATCGCCAATATTTACATCAAAGTCCCCATGCCTTTACCGGAGAGAAAGTTAGAGGGTGACAAAAAGGGAGACACTCTCCGGATCATGGAGCGGCTTGATCGCCTGGAGAATGTGGTCAACCAGCATATTCAAGGTAAAGCCTCAATTAGTTTAACTTACTCTTCACTGGTGCATTACTTTACCTGCACCTACATGTGCAGTGCGCTATCATAAGAAAGTTTTAGTAGGTTTATAGCTTTACGTTATGAATGAACTTACAGCAAGGTGTGTTTGCAGGTGCAGTTATGTTTTTGCGTTATCTGTGTTTGGAAATTGATAGAACGGGAACTTCTTTTGTCTGTTAAGGATCAGCTTGTCTGGAGGGTGTGATAGAGAGACAAAGGACAGTAAGAAAAGCTGCCCGTCCTGATGAAAAGGATTAGTACAGTGATGCTCTAACATAACACATTTGAGATTCATAAGTAGGCCACAATATGAGAATGTCTTACAATAGATGCAAAAAATATCATTAAGTCTGATAATGTCACGTAAACTGACTCACATTTCTACACTTAGTGATTTAAAGACAGAGAAAGAACCCTTGTCTCAGTCATTAGGCTACTCATGCTTGCAAACCTTCTTTTATTCTTTTATAAAAGTGCACTATATGTTAAAATCCTTATATCTTGAACTGCACTCTCCTTGTGTGACACAACATTATGCATCCTTATTGAGAGCCAAAATCCAATAAAGTGTTTAGTGCTGACTGTAGAAAAAGTCTGCATTTAAATACAGTTATATCACAGTGCGATTATGTGTGCGGACATCCTGCAAAGAGATTTTTTTTTCATCCTTTCATCTTTTCCTCTATAAGTCACTTGTTACCTCATCTAAGCAAATTAGGTTTATTAATGGAGCTATTAGAATCTGATTCTCTGCTCCTTGAACATCAATTGGACTCAGACTTCCTTACTTTTAGGAATGTCAGGAATCCTTTGTTCTCAAATTCCTTTAAGCCTTTTCTCCACTGCCGGTGTACAGTTACTTTACGCTTGATCACACACAGTTAATTTTCTCTCCACTCTGTGTCTTTAAAGGAGCTATTCTTGTCATCACAGGGGGGCTCGTATTGGGCAGGTCTCAATTTGAAATGGCACAGAGCTGGTGCAGAAGTGAAACGCAGACAGAAAAATCTACTCATGCTGTTTTGACCAATAAGGCTCGATGCTAAGCTTGGATAAACATTCCTCCTGGAGGCAGGTCTCCATTTCAGTTTGGCACCCATAGGCATCTGAGGGGCGGAGCTTTCTTCAGGTGCCCCCAGTGACTTTCCTCCTAAGTACACGTTTCAAGTATTTATGTTGCTCTGACTGAAAAGATCATTTCATGCTGGATTTGTGTTGAAAAAAACCTGCACAGTCTTTTACAGGGATTTTCCACTTAAGCATTCCTTCACCTAAAATTAAAGATAATTGTATTAAAAAAAGATTATAAACATAGCTTATCAAGCTTAAATAGAAAATCCCAAAAGCTTGTTTTGTCCATGCTCTTGCTCAAAAATTTTCACCTTTTTATGTACACATTCATGAGCTCCTGCACAGTCAGCGAGCCTCATTATTGGCTGCTTTGGGTATTTGTACTGATTCAATTTTGAGAACCTGTTTCCAGGCACCACACATAAATTGCAGGGACATGACAGAGGTCACACAAATACCAGTAGTGAATCATGGTGCTTGTCATTTTTTAGCCCTTCGAGTTTGGAGCACATTACTGTTGTTGACAGCAGAATCTGTAGGGGCTAATACTGGAGACATATCAGTGCACATTTGCAACAATGAAAACTGTTGTAACAAAATGACCTGTCACTTTAAGTGCGAGCCATATTGTCTGCATTTCCCCAATAATTGCTCTGAATGCATCCGCTGCAAATATAGACCTATAATCCGAGTCTGTAAGTGGCCGGCGGCGTCAACAGTCAGTGAGCTGCGGGCAGAGCCAGAGTCATTAGTGCACTTTCCACATCTCTAGAAATACATTTTCTTCCGATATTGTGAGGCAAGTGCAGAAAGAGCATATTCCTGTTTTTATATATTCTGATTTTTGCATTCTCTAGTTCAGTGCTGTGACTTATACACTTAAGGAGTCCTGGTGCTGTATTCACACAGCCACGAACTGTACATGCACTTAGTTTTTGTGCACCGGAGGCCAACACGAGCTCCCTCACCACAGAGCCTCGCTGCATGAGAAAGTGAAAGATTTACTGCAGCTGACTCACTGCAGACAGTGAAGAGAGATGTGTCTCTGGTGTCAACTACACACTCGGGGATGAGACAGAAATATTCCACGACTGCAACTTTAATATGTGATGAAGTTCACTGGCCTGTTACCAGGAAAAAGCAACGTGGCAACAGAACATAAACAGGCTGAATTCTTTCTTGTATTAAGTACAGTCAGCCAAGGAGAATTTATTGGATAGTTGGACAGAGCAGGTTCACACACGCCCATCGTGAGGGATGCCGCTGCACTCTTTGCCTTGTGCTACCAAAACCAAAAATCATGGAAAAATGTAGCAGCTCCATGTGACTGCATTGTTGGCAGTCTAGAGAAGACTGAGTCCTCTTAAAATGTTTTAGGAAAACACATAAAATGTTAGACTTCCTGTTTTCATACAAATTTTCTCTAGTATAGCTCATTTTTTATGCTTTTGTATGACTTTGTGTGTGTTTTTTTTAGATATTTTTGGTATTTATATTTATATATTTATTTATTATCAGAATTCCACATATACTGTAGTTTTGTTTTTGCTTAGATAACTGGTTTTGAATTGAATACAGTAGATGCCGTGTTGATCAGTTAGATAATTAGTGTTAAAAAGGTGATTCCCTCCACTGTTTAAGTGTTTATAGTACTAATAATGATGATGGTAATGCAGAGTGTATATTTTCAGTAGGGCAGCAACTAATGATTATTTTCATCATTGATTAATCAGCTGATTATTTACCCGTTTAATAGGTTGTGTCTATTAAAAAAAAAGTGAAAAATGGCATTCACAATTGCTCAGAGCCCACAATAATGTCTTCAAATTGCTTGTTTTGCCCGACCAACAGTCTAAAACCTTTTTTAAAATTTACTGTCACATATGACAAAAAAAGCAGCATATCCTCACATTTGAGAAGCTGAAAGAAGAGAATATTTGGCCTTTTTGCGTGAAAAATGACAGAAACAATTATCAAAATAGTTTTTCATTTTCTGTTGAAATGAAACCTAAAGTGTAAGCAAACAGTGTGATGCGTGTGTATGATGGTGTGACCAACATGCGGTTTTAACAAAGACCTGTTTCATGGGGATGGTTTTCATGAAAAGGCAGTTTGTTTGATGGCTTGCTTTGACCTCTGAGGATGTGCATTATTATTGTGTTGTCTGATTGAATGGCCATGAGGCCTGCGAGTGCAAGTCATTAACACAATGCTGATTTAGCTGCAAATGATAGTGACAGTTCCCAAGACGGCTTCAAGCAAATCCACCCGTCAAGTCAATTGAGAAGCTCAGTAAATCGGCGTTTCCATTGATGCTTGGAGGACAGTTATATTTGGGTATTTATCTGATGTGATTTTCCAGAGCGACAATGAATGCAGCTGTAGAATAAATGAGCGAGGAAGAGAAATCATTGCGTGTGTGTGTGTGTGTGTGTGTGTCTTCAGTGACGTGTGCACATGTATTGCACAGTATGTGTGCATGCTTGTGCATGCAGTCGTGCAGGCTCTGGTATGCAGCTTAGGGAAAGTACAACTTACACTCACACATACTTCCAGCTCCTTTAAAGTGCTCAGTCTTTTGGGAGGAAGAACAGCCAAAAGGCTCCTTTGGTACAGTTTTAGAAGAAGGCAACCTTGTGTCTTACAGAATAAATACATTTTTTTCTAATATTTCTTTTTCACTTAACTAAGATATTGAATGATAACACTTAATTGGATATAAGATGACTGAATGGGTGTCATTAAGGTATTATATTAAAGACAATATAAGTTATCGAGGCAAAATGAGCCCATTGACTCGAATGTCTCCACTGCCGACAGAATTCACAAAAGGATTGCGCGGCTTTTGCAGCCACCTAACCTGCACAAATAAGGAAAAGAAAAAAAACAGTGTAATTCACAAAGCACCCACAAAGGGTGAAATGCACCAGAAACTGCACTGCCAAGTAAATAGCGCCTCGGTGCTCCTTTTACTATTTGCACATATGTAAATTAGATAATATGCATACATTTGGTGCATAATTGGCCCCTTTCTATGCAAATGAGTCTCATCGCAAAAACAGTCCAATTCACAAAGACCAGCACTAATAGCCACACACACATACAGTGAAATTATTAAAATCTTCAGAGAGTTGGTGGTAACTGAAGCGCATTTATAAGGGGTGTCACCCTCCATCGATCGGGTCACTGCCCCTTTGAGAA
The DNA here is from genome assembly GCF_914725855.1 of Thunnus albacares. NCBI lineage: Eukaryota > Metazoa > Chordata > Actinopteri > Scombriformes > Scombridae > Thunnus > Thunnus albacares. Next base: position 22,067,673 of record NC_058106.1, read on the forward strand.
GCTGGTGAGGCACTGAATGATATTTTTTCTTTTGACCTCTTTTCAAATCATGCCATCTTCTTTTGCAGTCTGAAGGTGTGCGTTTGGAAAAACCAACAATACTGACAGACTGGGATATTAAATCCCAAATACGGTTTCTCTCTGTCATGTTTAAATTTCTTGCCTGAAGTTTTGAGGAATGCCCCTGCACCTTGTTGGTCGGAGCTTGTAGCTCGCGGTCTGAAAATTTAATTTTTCACTTTCACTCTGCCATTGTCCTGCCTACTGTGTTCTTGGTGCAAAGGCAACATTTATACTTTGCTACATGGATAATTGCAATCAGATGCAGAACAAGGACAAATTTCACTCAGCTGCAAAGCTTTATGGGCATGTTTGTGCTTTAATATCATTATTAGCACAATATCTTTTGTGAATCTGACCTTGAGACGGAGCAGATAGCAGTTGCAAGTGGTGCGTAATTCATGGTGCTATCAGCAGCCGCAAACCATTCTTTGTGAATTCGCCCCTCAGTTTTTAAAACGGGCTTCATCTGCAGAAATCCACTTGATTTCAGCATCGATTAGTCTGTTGTGTAACTTCTGCAACAGATTTCCATTTGGCAACTCCAAGAGCTCATTATTTCAGCAGGTAGGAGACTGGTGCACCAAACCACAGAAGAGCTGCTGCCATGGTGAAGCGGTAAAATGCAGCTTTTTTTCTTTTACAATTGGAGGTTAATGGACTGGTTGATGATCATTTTGTCTTTTTTTCACACGTAAAAGGGGACCATTATGTAAACCTTTTCATTTGCTGTGTTGACAGGGGATATTAACCCAAACTAAAAATGAAATTAGGTTTGCCTCCTCTTAGCACTTGATTTATTGGGTCTTACAATTATAGTGGCACAACAGACGATCTGGCAGTGTTAGTGGCCTCATATATAAACTGAATGGCTGGTCAAAGGGAATGAGGGGCAGGTGTGCTGGCAGGTGATGATCAGGTGAGTGGGGAAATGGCAGGAACAGCTGAGGGCTGCTGCTGAGAGAAAATGGTCTGAAATGACAGGACAGGTGAGAACTTGCAGGCAGAAAAGTGCAAAAGTATATTAAGATGAAGAAGTCGTTATGATAAGTACTGTAGTTGAGTTGTGGACAGGCCAAAAAAAGGACAGCTGTCTCATATTAATTTCCAAGAAAAAGATGTGTTTGTCTGTTTTGCGTAAGAAAAAGGCCTGATTTCTTTGGGCTCCAGTCCAGTAAGGATACACCTGGTAAGTTTCTGCTTGATCAATTTCATGCAAATTATCAAGCAATGTTATAGGGACCTATTATGCTTTTCCTTCTTTTCAGTCATATATATATAATGCTACATTGTCGGAAGTTATGAAGTAATCCCAGTGAGCAAAAAGCACCAGCTTCAGACTGCTCTGAATGCTTGGATTCCAAAAGTTTTTTCTACTTTCAAATTGAGCTGATATCAAATCATGACAGATTCCTTTATATGGTCATCTGCTGGAGCGTGTGTCAGCTGCTCTTGTTGGACTTCATTGCTCCACTGCACTAACATTAAGGTGTTTCTGTGACTGTTTCTGCTTGTACTATTCTTCCTTGCATTATTTCTAACTGATCTGCTGAACAGAGAGCTCCAAATATCTCCATATGTTGTTGTGTTGACTGGCTCTAACGAAGCTCTGCTAAAACGGCGAATAAACACATTTAATTTCCTGTAAATTCTTCACAATAAAAGTCTCCCGTTATTTAGTCACTTAAAAGCTTTTAATTTGAAGCAGCAAAAGCAGAAAATGTTGGGTTTCCATCAGCAGTAACTTAACACAACTGATACGTGCTGACTGATATGTGCCTAAAGCAATCAGCAAACAGTAAAATAAGGTAGATATCTAAAAGTAGAAACGGAGAGAAACTAAACTTCACATCACAGAGATTCACTTAGAAGCTACAAAAGTACTGAGAGCTGAACACAGATAGGATGAAGATGTTAAACAATAAGCAGGTAATGAGCCTTTGCAAACAGAGACATTCTGCTGTAATCTTTGTTGCTGCGGATGTTCATGCGGTCCACTCACATATTTCAGAACAGATTTCGGCTACCATAAGTACAGATGTATTTGAGAAGTTTATATTTTAAGAATGAGAACAAAAAGGAAAATCCAGCTACTAAAATTTGTTTACGCTGCCTCTGGAGCCGGAGGAAGCCTCCTGAAGCTGGCCAATCAGAACAGAGTGGGCTTTTAGGGAGGGGGGCAGATGGGAGGGCAATCCAAAAACAGCCTGTTTCAGAGAAAGCCTGAACTGAGGGGCTCCATAAAGGGCCAATATAAGATAAATCAAGAGTTTTTTGAACTGTGAATCATGCGAAGCTACTCTAATGGAATGCAAAAGTAAAAACATAGAGCTGGAAATGAGCATAATAGGTCCCCCTTAATGTATTTGACTTTGACTGCACCCTCTGACAAAAACTTAAGTTATTTTGTGTTAGATATTATCTGTATATTATAACCTAGCCACTAGATTTTTTTTCTCACATATTTATATGATACATATGTGAGAGTTAAAAATCTGATAACAAAATGGCACAGTCCAAACTCTAAAGATATTTAGTTTACCATCATGAATTACGCAGAAAAGCTTCAAATCCTTACATTCGAGAAGCTGCAACCAACACATTTCTTTAGCAATTTTGCTTAAAAAATGACTAAAACTATTATTCAATTACGAAAATAGTTGCAGAATAGTTTTCTGTCAATCAACTAATCATTACAGCTCAAATTGTGACCAAGATGTACTGAACAGGGTATTTTACAGTTGAAAACAGTTAGTGTTGGTGTACAAACTATTCCAAGATTCAAGATTCATGTATTACCATTTTACAATACAAGATTGTATAACGATATGTAGTTTGTAGTCCTTTAATGCTACTCACAAAAACAGAAATTATATAAATGGATTAATAAATAATAAGTCATAAAAATAAAACTATTTTTTATGTTGGAGTGCAGAGGATGATTTTAGGAGTCTTCTGCTTCTCTGTAGTCTGGTAGTACGACAGTGGATACTTCTGTATCTCTTGCCAGACGGCAGCAGGGTGAACAGGCTGTGCCTGGGGTGGGTATTGCCTTTTAGTATCCTTTGGGTTCTATGCAGGCACCTCACCTCACCGATATCACTGATGCTTGGTAGATGGGTACCAATGATGTTCTGGGCAGTTTTAATCACACGCTGCAGAGCCTTCCTGTCTTGGGCCATGCACATCCCATGCCAATTTGTGATGTTTCCAGTCAGGATGCTTTCTATTGCTCCTCTGTAAAAGGATAGGAAATTTGCCCTCTTAGGTTTCCTTAAGAAGTACAGTCGTTTCTGAGCTTTTTTCTAGGGTGGAGATGTGTGATGTCCGTGACAGATTCTCTGTGATGCTGATACCCAGGAACTTAAAACTGTTCACCTGCTCCACCTCAGCTCCACTGATGTAGGGAGAAAGTGTGTCTTTGTCTCCTTTTTTCTAAAATCAACTAGATTTCAACTGTCTTACTGACAGCACTGTTTCTAAATTACTACAAATATATCTTTGGCATTTGTCTTCTGCATTTTCACATGACACAATGACATATGTGCCAATCATATATCTGTGATAAGTTAAAATAGTATTGACTGACTGATTTTGCAGTCAGGCTCAATTGTATATACAGCACATCATATGATTAAGAAGATATTGGTTAAGTGAAAATTTAAGTCTTGCTATGGTTAGCAGAATTTCATGACAGGAACCAGCCAGGTAGGACACTGAACACATTTAGAGAGACAGAGAGCTGTAAGCAAATCTGAGCGCTTTTAATAGACCAGCCCATGTAATTCATCACTGTATAGTGATAGTGTTTCTCATATTACTGAATGTAACCAAAATTAGCTTGAGCAGCTGTTGAAATAGAGTGAAGAGAGGAGGTTTACCGTTCTTCATAATTTATAAATATGAAATCAACGCAACTGCAGTTTCTATGAACATTCTGCTGTTATATTTCTCTAGTGCTGTACTAAGTCTGAATCATCTGTCAGCACTTGCTGCTTGCAGCCAGGCACAGCTGAAGACAGTGTGAGAAAAAAGTGTCTGGCGGTGAAGAGTGTAAAACAGTAGGATATTCTGGGTGGTAATTTCAATAAATCGAGAAGTTATTGAAATATGAGGGTATGAATGCACTGGAGAATATTTGGTAATGAAAACAATTAATTATTCTGACTCCAGAGGGCAAAACCATCAAGAAGAGAATAAATTAGACGTGTAAAAGCCTCTTACAAGAATGTCAATTTTAAAGGTTGTCCCCTGACAATTTGTACTAAATAGACGAGTTCACTATTGCAAACATTTTGTGTTGCTTTTCCCCACTGACTTTCTGCAGCCACAACAAAAATATGAATACAGTCCTTGTAAGTCAGCAGGAAATCTGGTTTATCTGTGACTGTATGAGATTTACATTATAGCTCAAGATGACAACAAGCCATTTATCTGTATACACCGATGTACACTGATGTATTGATAAGAACGTCATTGCTTGACACAATAACTATTTTCAGGATAGACTTACAGATGCATGAAATGATTTTTGACCAGTAGTGAACAGAAATCTCACAGGAACATTGCTGATAAAGTATCAGGTTATCAAATACCCTTGGCTGACATCTTATAGTGAATAACTGCCTGCTTTCAGCAGACACAGAGCTACATGGACATCCCATTTCTTTCCTGCCTTGTTTGTTCTGCCCAACCCTGAGGAAAATATCTGGATCATTAGCATGCTAAATGATCAACTTTCTAATTGTGTCTCCTAAAAATTCACTTCATTTACAGTTAATTTTCAATATTAGGTGCAGTATGTTTTGAAGATGACACAAATGTCAGGGTTGCAGGCAATGAGTGGACACTCACTGTACCTGGCCAAGAAATAGTAATAACCCCCTTGAAAGAGAACAAATTATGGCTTTTACATTTTGGTTTTCATGTGGATTAAACAAACCAGATGTAACATGTTAATTAGTGAACTTTAGAGGTGCTGGAGGGCGTATTTTGTTACCTTGGACAAAGCCAGGCTAGCTGTTTTCCACCTGTTTCCAGTTTTTATGCTAAGGTAACCGGCTGCTGGCGTTAGCTTCATATTGACTGTACAAACATGACAGTGGTATCAATCTTTTTGTCTAACTCTAAGCAAAAAGTGAGTAAGCCTATTTTTCCAAAATGTTGAGCTACTCCTTGTAGCTACTCCTGTACAGTAAACCATTTGTGAGAAAATAAACCACCCAGTTTTTTCCTCATATCAGACTTTTCTGTACGTTACTGTGTCTCCATGCTGCAAAATCATGAAGCTTCAGTAAAGACAAACTGAAGTGCTTAGTTGTTACATATTTTCTACATTTGTCAGCAGTCGTTTTAGTTCTCACTCCTCCTCTGCACTTTCTTTCTTCATAATTAATGGCACTAAGTGAGGAAGTGTGCTCTGCTTCAAACACACCCATGCCATTATGTAAAAAGTGTTTTCAGCTACTGTATGAACAAGTGTAGACTGTCATGACCTCATGCAGTACAGCACTTAGACTCCTCTTTTAGTTTAGTTTAGACCTGACTACATAATCTAATCTGTCAGTGCACATTTTCAAACCCATTCTTTTTTGTGGTGAAGCTGAAAGTAGACAATACTTCCTGAAGACATTCAGAATCTGCAACTTTTATGCCGAAAAACAAAGGAACACACTTTAAATGATAATATTATTATACATTTCCTTCAGAGATTTGTCTTCGTTATTGTAGGAGAGCTTCAAAACAGCATTTAATCAATGGAACTTTTCCATATATCAAACTAAGCAGCTAAATGATTTAATAAAAGGAACAAACAAATGACGAAACAAAACAAAGATTTATATTTTAGAAAATTATAGGCTAGTGAAAACACTTTTCCAACATGGTCCCAAGATGTTAAAGGACAAACACAATGAATAAAGTAGGAACACTGTAGACTTACGCCGAGCCACAAAATTGAATCAGTTATGACATCATTTTGATCTTCGTCAAGGCGAAATGTTTGAAAAAATGGATAAGATACCCATATTTATACATCCATGCACACCAATAGGCTGACAAGCTCTATGATGACAGGTGTGGTTAATCATCCAACCCGCCCAGGGTGATAAACATCTCAGAGCAACTCACAACTCAATAGAGCACATCAAAAAGAGCAAGAATACAGAGGCCATACCTCAAAAACAATACATCAAAAATATCCCAAATATCAAAAAGACAAACACAAGACAAAACATAAATATAAGCAATAAAGCTGTGAAGTGGGAGGGTCGTGAAGTGTTTTTCCCTTTTCTGTATTCCCATTTCAAACTTTTCTTGAAATGATTTCCTCAATGTTACTGAACATAGAAACTCAGGTATATCACAAATCATGCAGGTTTAAATTATGGCCATCAGTTTTAAGTATTTCAACTTAGTTTCTGAAAAATCATTGTTTGTGTGTCATTTTAGCATGGCTGATGACTCAAAACATGATGCAGAGACCAGTCAGTGTCACAAGTCAGAGCAGAAGTGAATTCAAAACGTTCCGTCCTTGCAGCCGAGAACAAAACTCAGTGTCATAGTTGCTGAATTCAAATATAAAAGTAAATTAATTTAGGCTGTAGATTTTCTCAACATCATAATCTTCAGTGTCTTCTGTCCCACTGTTAGAGGCACACGTCACAGAATTTTAAGCTCGGTAATTAGATGTTTCTTGCACCTTGGGGGTCATAGTTCGTTACTTTGTCGAAATGTTTCTGTGCACAGGCTTGTACCTTCTCCTGTTTATCAAACCAGATATTTTCTAACACAGTTGTTTATCTTTTGTACTGATGATTTAACCAAGAGACTTTCATGCCAGTCCAAGCTGTGCTCAAGCTGTGAGTCACGTAACGTCTACGTGCTGCTGCCAGCTGCTTGGATCTGTCTTCATGTACCCCGTGGGCCTGCGTGACAAATTTATAATGTGCAGTACATGTATAGTCAGTATATAAAGCTAATCTATTCACACCAACCAAAAACGTCAATAGATTCAACAGAGTTCTGTTAACTAACTTCTTTAACCTGATTACATTTGTTGCCTTCATATTTTTCATGCAACAGGAAATTGAAGCTGCATTTCTTTCTACTCAGCAGATCCTGCTATCTACAGTATAAGACAGTGGGGCTTTAGCTGTCATTTTCTATTTCCCTTTATTGAGTCAGTCGTTACTGATGTGAGGTTATGATGGGGGAGGGTGGAGATGGATTACAGGGTGAGACTACACGAGACAGAAGTGAATTACCGAGGCCTGCAAACAAGATTCATCAAAGCTAACTATAATTGAGATCTTCTATCACAATACATGTTCCCAACCTTCACTCATTATTAATCCGTCACTGATACAGACCAAACTGGAACTGAAGTTATCTGCCGCAAAGCAATGCACTGATCAGCTGCAGTCCAAATCCAGAAACAAACAGTAACGGGAACACGATGTGAATTTTTTCTTCCATTAAGAAGGGTTCTGTTTACCAACTCTTAAACCTCAATGTCAGTACATCCTTGAACGCAGCACCAATGTAAATTTTCCATTTCTACAGCTGATCACACTGAAGTTCTGCTCACTCAGGACAAGTATTACTTTGGGTCCTCTTGTGATTTGAAATAATTGCAGAAGTTGTTTGTATTCTTTATCCTGAGCAAATCTCCCCGGGTTGTAATCTGTAAAATAAAAAATAATCCCTGTTTGGACAGGATTTATTTCTCTAGGGAAGGTTGGGTGACTTTAATATTACATGCACTAAACAGTGATTTTAAGTCCATCCAGAGTGCGTGTGATATTTCTCTCTCTACCCCACTAATAATTACAATCCTAATAACCTACTTTTTTCTTCCCACGGTGGACCAACAGCCATGGGAGGTCCGACTCGTCTGGAAAACCAAACTGTATGTTGACACAGAGATATACATATATTCCAGTTTTCTTTTCATCACAAGAGTTTTTTGCTCTTGCTTGTCATAGGCAGAGAAATTTTAATTAGTAAATCAAGATACACTTATCGTACAGTATTTCCTCCCATTTTTTGCATGATCGTCTCTCTTATGTACAGTATGGCCCAAAAGTCTGAGACCACTTTCCCAGAATGGGAAGAACTGACAGAAATAAACTTCACTGCCGACGGCTAAAATGAACTTCAGATCACAGACAAACTGCGCTTTAAATCTGCTGTGACATCCAGGAGTCCTGGTGGAAAATTTATAACAAAAAAGGTGCAAAAGGCGTCTTCAAACCTTTCATTAATCACATGAGGATCTCAGCTAATTGAAGATGAGTTTGAATTGGGCAGATAATCATTATCATTGTTTTATTTTCTCCGTTAACATTTCTACTTTAGAAATAGCTGAGGAAATTGTAAATACTAAATGGCTTGTTTAAGTGAAGATTTGACATATTTCTTCATAATTCTTTCATATATAAGTTGTGATGATCATTTTTATTTGACATGGGTCACAGACAGACTTAAAGAGGGAAAACAAGCTCAATAAATCTATAATGTCTCACTTTTATAAACAACATGTCTTTGTTAATTGAATAAAGGCTTTAAGTAAAGTATCATATTAGTGAAAGTGCTTATTATTCTTCTGCTTTGCCACCTGGGTCTTTTCCTGTTTCCTTTTACTTTCTCCAGGATGAGATCCACCTCATGGCTCCTTATGTAGACAGCCTGATGCAATCTGGAAGTAATCAATTTCCTAACTCAGTGAGGCTCTTGTTTGTTTCCAAATCTCTGTATTTTCAGTATGAACTCTTGTGTATTACATAGAACACAGTTGCTACCCATGAGCATGTGAACATTTTGAATAACAGAACAACAATAGAACAGTTTTGAGACAAATCATCTGGACACAGTTATCAAAAAGGAAATTGACTGAATGAAACTGACTGTTACATTGAAATACATCGTCAAGAATAATCAACAAAAGCGGTAGTCTGATGCACTGCTTTATCTTTTAACATTTGTGTCAATGATGCTGTGATGTAGGGGTCCGAATCAGCACATGAGGTGGTAAAATTGTTGTGTTTTCCCCTTGGTTCAGTTTCTTTTTACATTCTTTTTAAATAGATGTATTTCCCATGGATGTATTATAAGAACTGCATACCAGACTCAAAAATGGCATCTAAAAAAAAAAAAAAAAGAAAATTTTTAAGCTTCCAGGTTTGCTTCTGCGTTGTTTGGCCCACTGAATGTGCAGAGTAGTGTTTCTTCTGCTGTCCCCGCCCCCAAGTTCCTGCTTGGCCCATAGACTTTACATTGGGATGATGTCAGGGATTTCAAAATTACTTTTCTAGTCTCTGTAAGTTTTACAAAATATACAACCATCATGGATTAAAAATTCACAATACAAAGAGTAATAATTGACCTTATTTGTAGTTTGAGGTGTCATATCAACAGTTTTATAAACGTCTTTTTTATAATGGCAGTCTATGGGGAAAATGCTTTTTCAGCTGCAATGTATTTTTTTTTCACTGTAATACCACATATGACCACAAGGAAAAATTGGCAGCAAGGCTGGGCGGCAGTGCCAGATCCAATTTTCTTAATACATCCTCCATGCTCTTTCCCCAGTGGCTAGATGTTTCCCCTTGTGACTAGTCTTTGTGCTAAGCCAACCAGATACTGACAGTAGCCTCATATTGAACGGAGACACATGAGACTGGTAGCAATCTTTTCATCTAACTCTCAAGAAGAAAGAGCATAAGCATTTGTACTATTTCTTTTAGTTAGCCAGGCTTTTATTTACAAATTCATGCATATTTTTCCCTGCCACTACAAAAAGAATTACTTTGTCCTAATTAACCACCAACTTCTTATGACATATTTAGATTTGTTTTAACTCTACCATCCAAAATCTCTTGGATTTGAACTAACACAGCTATTTGTATTGTTTCTGAACCCCAAGTTGCTTCAAATGAACAATAATATGAGCACACGACTGATTTTGGACTCATTATAGAGCAGTTGATGCCTAAAGCACTGCACCAGCATCCCCTGCCTGTCTGTGACTCCTCCTGGTGCAAGTGCAAGCCATCAAATATTCACAAATGCCTCTAGAATGCAAATGCTTTGCATAAAAATAGATCCAATCCATTTTAAGGAGGTGATACGGTGCAGAAATGAAGTCATTACACATTCTCCTCAAAAAATAATACTCAGAACTTGGTTTTGTATTTGCTCGGGAATGTCTCAGCTGAGTTGTGCAGAGAGGAGAACAGCAGTTGGTGAATCACAGCTCCAGAAGTATTTCTTAACAACACTTTCAGTTACCATCTGTAGCCCTCTGAAGGTCGTTGTGCTGCATTTGTTATTGTCAGAAATACTAAGAATAAGATGTGTATTGTATGAAATCTGTGTAGTCCTGCAACATGTGGTCACAGGTTAAATTGCCTCTTGTGAATTATACTCACATGTTCAAGTTGTAATGCTTTAATTTACAAATCCAGGAAAATAACAAAAGTTTGAAAACTTCATGAACACGAAACACAAAAAACATTGCCTTTATTTTTTCTCTTTTTTTAAAAAAAACATACTGTTCTATCTCACAAAGAGTGTTGATCCTGAATTGCATTAATACAGGATGTTTATATTACTTTGATGCTGATATCAAAACTCTAACTATGCTCCTCTGTTTTCATAAGACTGCACTCTAAAAGCATTTGGAAAGCTTTTGAATCTTCTGACAGAACATGATAGGGGGATACAGCTGTCAGGCAGTGCTTTGTCAGCCTGGTACAGAGGGCAGCAGCTGCCATCAGCAACCAGCCAGCAGCCATGCAGTCGGCCTGGCCTCAGTTGCAAACCAACACTGTGCAAAAACTCCCCTGTCGCGTGCTTTTGTGGGGCATCTGCTATGCAGTGATAAGGACTGGGCTGTCTCACTTTTTTGCATCGCAGCACAGAGTTTTTGAGCTAATTATCCATCTCATTGTATTGTTGTTGGAATTAATGTTGGATAAAATTCTCCCTCTGAACCTCAACCTGTACATTATTTAACAGCAAGCATGACTCATGATAGTAAGAGTGCAGGAGCTGGATGTAAAACAAGGCTTTTATCAAAGTGATGTGCGAAACGTAAGAGCACATCTGCTTCAGTCTGATTACAGAACTGAAGAATAGAGCAAGAAATATCTGCCAGTTTCCTCAGATTCCGCAGGCTCAGGTTCAAAACATGGACTTGGTGCCTCCTGGGAAAAACATTTATTGTTGGTTGGTGGGTTCATTTTGGGTGGTGCACTGAAGCAGCTCGGCCATGCCTCGCCTGAAGCAAAACATTTAGCTACCTTTTCTTTGTGGTGAAGACAATACATGCATCAGTTTGCAGTGTATTCGAGGATGAAACAAATACTTTATGCGTATTTAGCACGGTTGGCACACTTTGAATGCTGTAAGATAAAATGTGCTGCAACAAACTCACAACCCATGTGATATTTCTAGCATTTTAAGCAGTTTGTTTATCACTGGCAGCCTTTTTTCACAAGAGGCTTGATAAGCCTCATTACTGCCCCTTACAGTAGCTTGTTTCTTCACCCTGAATGGGGGATGTGAAAGGTGCCAGCTAGTTTTGCGAATGGAGAAAGCCTTAGGCTGTTTTCCTCCGTTTCCTCATGAATGAACACCTAATGACACCTAAGATAATTAAATGCATTTTATTGTGTAAAAATTCCATTTAAATTTCTATATTTCTGAATGTTTTGTCTAAGATGTTCTGTTTGTTTTTCTACAATATGTGCTTTATGCCTTCTTTGCATTGTTCAGATTGATTTTAGATGTTACAGTTCTTGTGTTGTGCGGTATCGATATTTTAAAGTCAATAACGTGATGACTGAAGAACAGTTGGTCATTTCACTGTAGAAATTGCTTTGGAATAACTGAGTTTCTCAGGTTTGAACATCTTGTAAGTGATGTTGTTTTTTTTTCAACCACACCTGTGTAAACATTTTTTTCTTTCTTTTATCCCACAAAAAATCAGCGATGCATTTTTTATACAGCCGTTGGCGTATCCATTGACAGTGGAGCATTGTTGTAAAGTTGTTCTCAACCATGTGTCATCACAGGCGAACAGATCTGAGATTTTCTTTCCAGCCAATCACTGCATCATCTGATTTATTGATGTGTGCACCTTCAGTCACAGAATGAGAACAAGTAAAAGAAGGAACAGATACTGGTTGGAATAAAAACCTGCATATTGTTGCATCTCCAGAAAAGAAGCTCTGCATTACACACATGTAGTATATAAATTCTAGCACCTTTACAACATTTAAACATGCCCTTATAGTTTATATTTCCTTAAATGTTTAAGTATTGCAATTCTGTTTCTAAACCTTACATCTGTAATGCTGTCTTTGAATTCCACAGCCCTGAAATTATAGGATGCCATGTTCATTTCTACATAAAGGTGATAAAACAAAGGGGAAGGAAAAATAAATAAAGACCTCAGATGAAATAAAGAAACCCCAAAGGACTCATTAAAAATTTTTCTCCAATAAAAGCAAGGGCAAACAACAAATAAAGACACTGACTGAGCTGAAAACAAGTGTGACAGGTGTCAAAGTATTTTGTCTTCACCAGCTGTAAAATAAGATTAAATATAACGTAAAGAAAACAGACCCAAACTCATAACTGCATTGTTGTTGGAAATGGCTGTGAAATAAGTAAAAGAATTCCGATAAACGTTATTTTATTCATGTTTTATTGTCTTTTTGATTGTGTAAGATATTGAGGGGCATCATGTGCCACACAGGGCCATGAGTAAACAAAATAAGATAGCACTAGTTGATGCAGTGTTTGGTTTGAGTGAAAATATTCATAAATTTGGTCCTGGCTGTAAAACAAATGAAATGTCCAGGTGATTTGAATGATCTTCTTCTTCATAATCACAGCTGACACTTCCAATTTCAGTAATTCATCAACGCTGTGATGTGGGAAATGAGGCACAATCTTAGGAAAATATATGACCAATTAATTCCATATGTGAGTAAATTAGAGCTGATTAACAATATTAAAGTAAGAGGCTGAAAATTTCAAGTGTGTATTTTTTGCTTGAGTTTTGTAGCCCCAGGGTTTGACAACAACTTTATTGCATTTCAGGCTGGCTTTTATCCCTCCGCCTCCTCAGGCAGCTCTCAGTTCGACCTGCAGGTCATTTCTCCTCTTCTGAACAGAAATGGAGAAATCTTGACTGATATCATTGTCCAGGTCTTCGACTTACTTGCAGATGTTGAGAATGGATAGTCGGTTATCAAACCTTAAGAGCTCGACCATTATTTTTCTGAGGCTATCTACCCCGTGAGCCCATTTCTGCTCCACAGCATTTGTCTCACTTGCTTTCACTTCACTTTCTTGTCAGCACTTCCAGACACAATAATGTTACTATCACCTCCACTGATTTTAACCCACAACACTGACTCATATTTGTTTTTATTACAGAAATATTCTCCTCCAGCTTTGACTTGCCAGAAATGCACTCTGTCCACTCTGCTTTTTATACTTCATCAAAAACAAACAAAAGGTTTCATGAGTATTGAGGGTTTCGAGGGTGTGTCAACTTAAGTCTGATACTTCTGCTGCAGGTGAGAGAAAGCTACAGTTTCATCTCACAATAGATGTATTTTCTTGAGAGAAATGAACAGTCCTACCTGATACTTTACCTTTGTCACAGGCAACCAACAAGCATGAAAATAAAGCAAATTCAGGACAAACAATACCCTAAACTATCTACTTCACCGAGATCATTAAAATATCACTGTTAGTTTAGACACTGATGTGAGTGGTGCACAGTTAAAATTTTAGATCCTGCATTCAATTTGAGATTATGAACTGTCACAGGAGGATAAGTGTGTTAAGTGAAACTAAACAGATTTATGCTAGCATTTGATTGTTTCTCAAGAACATTTTAACCCATAAAAGTCAGTATGTTTACATGCAAACAAGAAACCAGGTTATTCAGGAAATCAATCAATGTGTTTCCATTCACTGGTTATTCACTGTTTTTTTTTCCGTACCCGTGACCTCATTTTGAAAGCATGGGTCACTTATGTTAACTGTAATAATGATGCAAGACACTTCCTCCTGATTTGTGTTGGTCTGAAACAATGTCTCAGAGAAACTACCTTTATATTCTACTAATTTGTTTTCCTGATGTTCAGTGTTTCTTCAAGTGAAGAAGGTGCTGCGATTCTGGGGCTGTTTGACCAGATTTGCAACATGAGATAATTTCCTCTTGTGTTAATTTTGACATGTATGACTAATAAAAACAAGCACCATACTTAAGCCCCATGCATGAGCATGTGAGGGGACTAAAGGACTCACAAATGTTCCTGCAATTTGTGACTGACAATCATTTGTGAAACAGGACACTGGCATCATATGAGATCTGCATGTAAACTGTAGTCACAAATCTCTTTTGTGAGATGGGCCCCTATACCAGACACAAATTGTAGAGGTGTGGTTGAGATGGATGGCAGACGAGCACAGTGCAGGACTTTAACATTGGAGACCATTCTGTGGAGTCCCACATGTGGTTAGCTTGAGTCATCAAAATCACTTAAAGAAAGATTGTGGTTATGGTAAAATATTGATAAAATAAACTTGTTGCGACTTGATTAATAAAAACATAATCCAGGTGACATTTTGCTTCTCTCAAACTGTATTGTGTCAAACTGTCAAATTAAATTAAAGAATACGGTCTAGACCTGCTCTATGTGAAAAGTGCCCTGAGATAAGTTTTGTTATGATTTGGCATTATATATATATACTCGTATACTAGTGCAGTGCCCATTCAGAACGGGCCGATTGCTTGGCCTTCAGTATTGCTGCTTGCTGCTTTCTCAAGAACCGCTCATCTAAACAACTTCACAATCAACACTTCACTTTCTTGGGTCCTCAACAATACATCCGCCAAAGTCTGAAGTTGATCTGATGAAAATCGAAGGACAGACATACATACATACAGACAGACAGAGACTCCTTCCATTTTAGTTAGATTTGTTTCATTGAGGTGAAATTGTCCAGCTCTGCTCTCCTCCGATATTGCTACTTACTGCTTATTGCTCAAGAACTGCTCAACCAAACAACTTCACATTGGACACTGCACTTCCTCGGGTCCTCAGCAATACACCTGCCAAGTGTGAAGTCGATCAGATGAACGGTTGTTGAGAAAATCGAAGGACAGACAGACAGAGACTCCTTCCATTTAGGTAGATAAACATAAATTATAGGAGACAGAGTTGGGGTGTGTGTTGGTGCATTAAGAGGACACGGCTCTGTAGTGAGAGCACACAGCTTTTCCTTACAGCATGAATGTGTCTAAATTATACAAATAGTCAACTGTTCAGTGGTGGAAACTGACTTATTTAGATGCCCAGAGGACACTTTCCGTTTTAGTTGGACTTATGATGGAATTATATTAAGGTTTCATCCTGCCACACTGATGAGTAACACTCAATGTAAGCATAACCTTTGTTTGTTTACAAAAATTCTCCACAGGGCACCTTTTTAAGTACTGAGAGTCGCTCAGTAGTTGATGACTAAATAAAGGCAAATATGTAGCCACAGAAAGCTCAATCAAATGCTTTCTTGCTCAGTCTCCATTCATGCTGGTGTAAAGAGTGTGAATGGTACTTTTTTGTATGCAGCATACTGTTCCTCAACTCGTAACATCAAGGAAGAGTCACAACCACAAACCACAGGAGACAAGAAGCTTTCCAAAGAAAGACTCTCACAATAGCTCTGGTTGTTAAGTGACCTGTGCCTTATTTCCCTCAAAACTTCCCCGAGTGGAAAATCAAGAAGCTCTCTACCTGAATAATTGATATATGCCCCATACCAGCGATCATCAGAGGCCACGATCAAAAACAAAACATAAAATAAAATACTGGATGTCTGTGTCTGCCATCCAAATCCATGTAGAGTTCATTAATATAGAGCAGAAACGTCTGTTTCTACATGCAGCGGGTAAGAAAAAGACAGTGTTTTAAAGATTCTGTCGCTACTTGTAAGTGAAATATTAAACACAATATGTCAGAAACCTTCACACATCTTAAGATCTTTTTATATTCATTAAAAAAAATCTCTGGATGGTGTCATTGTGGGTGAACCTTTTTGTACACCTCAAATGGAATGATTTTCATTGTTAGAGGCATCAGATAGTAAAATATTGAAGCAAAGAAATTCTCTTGAGAACTCAGTGGGTTCTCTTTTGAATTTGTATAGCTCTTCTGTAATGCCAAAGGTGAAATAATCTGATAATATGTCAGGCCTTGAGGACTTACTGCTCTATGAAGGTGCTGATAACATCAGGATACTTTTAAGAAAATCTTTTTTATAATTAGATGAATAGACTGTCATGCCTGCTTTGATTTTGATTCATATACTGCCCCTCAGTCCAGTGTTTGTTTGCTAAATCGTGTGGTTTTATCTGATGAATTAAAATTATTCTCTGAAAAATTCAAAAGAAGCAAAGATACAAAAGATGGCAGTTCTATTGTTTTCACTTTCTCTCTGTCTCACACAGATTTAGGGTTGCAATTTACAATTATTTTTAGTATCAGTTAATCTGCAAGTAATTTTTTCAATGAATTGATTCATCTATAAATTGTCAGAAAATTTGGAAAAAAATGCCCACAATTTCCTATAGCCCAAGGTGATGTCTTGGGTATTCAGTGTACAATCACATGAGTAATAGTCCATTTAAAGTCCAACTGAAAAAACTTTTTATCATCCTTCTTTGCAGTCAAAAATAATGTCAACATGTTTGTAAATGTATTGTTAATAGTTTTTTTATTAGGGATGTCACGATTTCAATTCTACATCAAAAATCGATGGAAATGAGTTCGATTTCAATCTTCGAAATCAAAAGTCTCCCAGTTTTTTCTCTCCACCTCGCCTCCTTGTGCACGTCCAAAGAAAAGAAGACAGCATTTCAGAAACAACACAGTGTAACTGTGTAGCCTACAGCTGCATTACTTTTCGAGACACCATGGCCACTGCCGTAGTCGGAGATGATGGAGAAACAACAGAACTGGAAAATCCTGCTTCCCTGAAGTCACTGGTGTGGCAACATTTGGCCTTTCCCATGAGTTGTGTAAACAACAAACATATCAGAAAAACTACTGTTTGTAGGCTACACTAAACACATCAGGTAATGTTAAAGCGGGAAATATATTGATAGATTCAAACATCCCAGATCAATAACTTATAAGCGTAACATTGTTAAAGTACAAACGACAGACTTTTCCTACTGTAGTAAGGTAGACAACAAGCTACAGTCTACAGGCTTTTTGGTGAGGAAACTTATCGGAATCAGGACTCACTACACAAGTGGATGGCGGAAGGGTATTTAATCAAAATAATGTAAAACTAGGAGGCACCATCATGAAATAAAATGATTTAATGTATACATTTATTTTTTTGGTTTCTATTTTTTCTCAAAGGGCGACACAGGACAAGTGATTTACAGAGCAGATATGTATGCTGTAGAAGACAAAAAACAGGTGGTTTAATTTCAGTTGGACTCAAAGAAAAATGATGATTAATCAATTATTGAAGCCCTATACACATGCATTAATTTTCTGAAGTCTATTTTACTCATTGAAATATAGTGTATGAATGTGTTTTGTGAGCGTGAGAGTAATAAAACAGAACGTTTTGAATAGACCTACAGCAGATCTTAGACACACTAAAACATCAGAGTACATGCTTAAAAACACATTACAATATATATCACAATAAACCTGCCTCTACACACACACACACACAGTGTTTCAACATTACATGATTTTGTTCAAAATTTGCAGTCATTTTTTGCTACTGTGGCTCTTTTTTTCTCATAAACTGCAATGTGAGTTTGAACAAAGACAGAACCTGTGTTTTCTGCTCAGTTCATGGGGGATGCTGAAATATTTCAAGGCTGCTGTTCTCATTTTCTTATTCATGCAGGTGTGCTATATGGGGTGGAAATGTTAGGAGGATTATAAGAGCCTGTGACTGACAGGGGCCCTAATTATTAGAACATTAGGTAATTTTTTTTTTCAATATTAAATTATTAACCTATCATCATTAATAGAATATTGTATTTACAATGTACTACTTCTTTTCTTGTTTTTGGCAAAAAGTAAACATTCAGAGAGTCTCTGTATTGTAGGAGAGAAAAAAGAAAGGGAAACAGTATGTCACCCAATTTTTCCCAAAGAAAGGTGGGTGTAGTCCATGAGTGATGGAAATTAACCTGTTAGCTTACTCCATCGTGAACTAGGCTACTTTTGCTCCCCTAACATTAGTTACTTAATGTCCTCACAGAAAGTTTTGAGTGTTTTCATTTCGCTCCTCTATTAGCCGACATTTAATTAATGCAGGTGAACTTTTAGCAAGCTATTCATACAGAATCAGTTGTAGACAGCAGCCCTGTCTCCCCATCCCCATCCCCCTGCCAATGAGCCAGACCTACTCCCAACTGAAGGAGAAGGTGAGCAGCATTATGTTGAATGACATGTCCGTTTAATAATTTGTTGAAATTTATTTTTTCATTATTATGAAAAGAAGAAAAAATGATTAAATCCTTTTCAATGATAAGAATTCAGACACTGTAATTATTTTTCCAAATGATGATCATTATATGGCCTTTTCATTTCCATTTCCATTTTATTTTCCATTTCCACTTTTACAGCTGCTCATTTTCTAGTTGGTGTGTATACTTAGTTCAAAAATCTCCTGCTGTTTTTATTCTTTTGTTTGTTATATCATTCTGTAGATGATAGTGTTCATTTATTTTAATTGGAGATGTTAATGTATATTTAAGTTATATTTAAGTGATTCATTAATGTTAAGAGAATTTTCCATTCAAGAATTTCACCATTAAAATTACATTTAGACTGTAAAAGATGGCCTTTAGCACATTTCTTATAGAGTGTATCAGTCTTGCATCAAATAGTGAATTCTACTGTATGCAGAATGTTGCATGCATGTTGGCACAGTGTTATATTTTCGCAGCTCACTGTCAGTAAATATTGTACTACAAGAGAGTTGCAAGCCTGCAAAGGCAGAGTTATTTAAAGCTTTGAATGGGTCAGTTGGGTTCTGGAGGAGTGGTGACAATAATTGTGCAGGATTTGCCCCTGTATTCATGCATTTTTCTGGATGTTCTTGTTGTTTTGTGACTTTTTTTATTAACCATTTAAAAACCTCAACAGTGATCACAAGTCAGATGTTTTTTGGTTGGATAAAATCAATCTATCAACATTGAGGATGAAACTTAATGTAGTCCTGTAGTTCCAAATATCAGCCCCAAAAGTATGATGGGTTTGATGGAAAATAACAGGAAAAATAGGTCTGGATCTAAAAAATCCTGTGGTTATGTTCTAAAATATCTTTGCCCATGAATAATTGGTATTGGCTCAGAAAGATGGATGTCCTAAGTGATAGATTAATGATATTCCTTCTATGCCTCAGGCCACATCAGTTTATTTTTCTGCTTTCAGGTGAACGCTCTGAAATATTTTTGATTTATATCCAACACTGATGAGTGCTTTTCTGAGTAGGGGCAATACCCTAGACTCCAGTTTATAAAGAAAGCAACTCCCCCATAGAGGACAAATGATGTTAAACGAAGGGCACAGATATGACTTGCAAGATAAAAAGTGAAAAGATACAGCGAGAGGCACTTTTTTTCACAGTCCTGAAGAAGTCAGATCTGATAGCAGGCTATAGAAAAGGCATCTCAGATGACTGAATCTAATGGGATGACAAATACACTTTTTCAAGTTGAACAGTTTAAATAAGAAACGTGGCACAGGAGCAAAATGTCCAGAACTTGATATCAAATAATGCCGCCACTGTCTCGTAACATCCCCTGTTCTTCAAAAGAAGGCAAATATTGCAGCTAGTTGCTCAGAATTTGTTGGTGTTAATGACATTGAATTTCTAGAGGAGAGGATGAAAAAGCAGAAAGAAAGCTTTGTACCCTTCTGAAGGGCACAAGTGATTTCAGGCTTTAATGAGGAGAAATGAACAAAAGGGGTAGAGATGACAAAGGCTGCTGCAAGTAAACATGACCCTCCTCCTAAATTCTGCCACAGCATATCCCCTCTTGGGAATAAACAAAGAGAAAGACAAAGCTGCGCACCCTTCTCCTCTTTTCAAGAGGAAAATGTCAGTGTGACGTGCCAGCTCCTGATGCGTCCTAATGAGAGAATTTCCCCCTCCTACAGAGCCACAGAGGCCCATACAGCACCTATAGAGCGGTAGACTCAAACCCAGTAAACATGCTAATTGCTGATTAGCTGCATTTACTGTCAGGTTAGAGAGGACTTTAAGTGAGAGAGGAGTAATAGTATGTAATGTAACTGTGCTGTATGCGCATGCACAACAGTAAGTGTGCGAGAGCTGCTGTGTTCACACACAAGTATGTTCTTTGTAATACACTTTTACATGAGCGCGTAGGTAGATCAGTAGGGATTTGGATGTCAAAAGTGCTGTGTTCTACAAAAAAAGTGACTATTCTCAGCTATTGAATAAAGTTGTTTACAGCATTTAGTCATTTTATGAGTAAGTCATACATGCTCATATAATAATGTTCAGTCACAGGTTATTATCATCTTTTTACTCTGACTACAGGCCATCTAGAAGGTCGTTAAACCTGGATTAGCTCAACAAGCTGTAAACACAACATTAACATTATCTTCTAATAGAGTTTCACTGGTTTTCCCCTTGTATTCCAATTTCAATTTTTCTTTAAATTATATCTTCAGTATCACTTAACATAGAAACACAGGATTCTCCAAGATCATGTAACAATCCTATAGGTTTATATTATGACTGCCAGTTTAAATTATTTCGTTTCTGAGAAATCATGTTTTGTCTGTGATTTTGGCATGGTGGACAGCTAAGAATACTACAATACCCATAAGCCTCAGCTCAGCTCTTGCTATGGAGAAGAAGCCACGGGCGCGAATCAGAGAATAGTGAATTCAAAATGCTTTGTCGCTAAAGTTGTAAACAGCAGACACAGTTGCTAAATTCACTCAGAAGTGACCCGGAAATTAAAACTAAACAGACTCACGGTGCAGATTCTAAAATCAGTTTTCTCAACATTGTAATCTTTAGCTTCCACCTGCCGTTAGAAGAACAAGCGATAGGTGATTGGCTCTTTCTTGCCAAAATGCACCTTGGGAGCCGTAGTTAACGTATACCCCAACATTTTTATGTACATGGTCTTGTATCTTCGACTTTTTATCAAAGAACCAGATAATTTCTAATTCATTGTTCATCTTTTGTACTAATGATGTAACCGGGAGAGTTTCATACTGATCCAAGCCATAGAAATGCTCAAACTGTAAGTCAAGTAATGTTGTCTATGGAAAAAATGAATGAGAATTGTTCTTCTGGAACTGGGGTTGCCTGAAATATGTCTCACTTCCCAACTCTATAAAGTTGTCAAGGCGAACGTGTTACAGGTAGCAAAAAATGCTACCTTACACATCCAGTAGAGATGGAGCAACGTCAGAATCCTTATGAAGTTGTGTTTCATCTGACCACCTGATGAATGCATTTCCTCCTCTTAATTCTGTTTTGGTCTCAACCAACTGGTGAGGCATATATCTGGCCCTTTAGCTGCTAAATGCTTCAACTAACATTGTATACTGTTTGGTGCTGGGCAGGTAGCGTATAGTCAGTTCATCAGAGCTCATCTATTAAAACAGCTGCCTACTGCAAGTTTGATGAGAACAGTGAAAGTGAACCAAAACGGCAGAAGCTGCAGAACTGAAAGATGCAAGTGATAATTCACTGTGGGTTTGTCACTGCAAGCAACACCTTTCACACTACACATATTGTTTCAATTGTTAATATAAAACATAAATTAATGCAGCTTTAAATTTGATGTGATTACCAATTAAAGACGTTTTGTCACCAAGACTGGTATCATGTCTGTTTATGAAAAAGAGCTTTCACTGAAGGCCCAGTTCCCCTCACTTTCAAGTCTAGACTCGACCAGTTGGGAGATTTTTTCCCAAAGATATAAGACCTTTATGTTCCGGCTCTTATGGGACCTGAGTTATGATTTGAAGCTGTGATCAATTAAATCTTTAAATTGATTTCAAACCTCAGAGGCAGCCAGTGCCAGGTGATAAAACAGGAGTAATATGATTCTGTCATTTAGCTTCTGTTAGGAGCCGACTAGTCTTGCATAGGCAGTCCTATCTCCACAGCGCTGTGCCATTGCTGGAGAAATGTCTGGCTGCACCCCACTATCATTCTGCGATAGGAGAAAAAAAACACTCTGGCTTGTTTGTATTCTTTAAACCAATCACAATCATCTAGGACAGCACTAAGCCCAGGATGCAGCGACCGTGTCCTTGCAAAATAGTATTGGAGGAGACTTTGGCATTAAAATGGCTAAATCCCTGCAAAAGAAAATACCACATAAAACAGTAAAAGACGTATGCTGACTATGTTACATGACTTTTGCTAATAGAAAAGACAAACATAACTTGCCATTTTCGGCGTTTAGGTTGTTAGCTTTGTTGTTCTTGTTGTTGTTGTCTCACGTAGCATCAGGGATTTTTAAAACAGTAACACACAAATAGTGGAAGGGGAGGAGAATGTCACCTGAAATAGGCGGCCAGCGGCAGACTTATACCCACAATTTACATCCATTGAAAGAAACTAAATCCTACTACTATTGTTTGTTTACGTAGCAGGACAGCTTCCAGGGGCTAACCAATCAGAAGAGAGTTGGCTCATCAGGAAGTGGGCCTTAAAGAGACAGGGGCTAAAACGGCCTGCAGAGGCTGAACTGAGAGGCTGCATAAAGCGCCAGTATAAGACAAAATAAGGAGGGTTTTTTTTTTTACTGTAAATCATGCAAAGATATTCCAGCAGAGCTTCAGAATATAAATACAGACTTGGAAATGTGCATGATTCTTCCCCTTTAAACTCATGAATCTATGAATCAGACTGGACTCCCCTGAATCATATTCTATCTATACTTGAAACAACATCAGCCCCTTGCATTTTCTGAGCACAGGGCTCTTGCATAGCACTTTTGCAATATTAAGGCTTTTTTCTTTGCTTACTTTAATGTCTGTTCAAGTTTCAAAATATACATGGAACCAGCTGGATGGAAATTGCCTTAATGATACTCTTATCTCCGCTGTTTCTCAACAATTCACACCACCGCTCACTTGAGGTTCAGGCGTTTAATGAGTGAAATCATGACCTTCTTCTCCTGTGTTTAAGGATCCGCAGGTGCGGTTTGGAGTGAGTCTTGGTGGTAGATATCTCTATTGATTGTTCAACCTTTGTGTCAGAAATGTTGTTTTTCCTCCTTTCAGCAATTCTTGTGGATTTTGAGTAAGTGGTGAAACACCCTCAAGACTTACCAGCAAATCCTGCTGCCTTTGATTTGCTTCAGTAGATATCCCATGACCAGACAACGCCTACATTTTCTCTCAAATTTCACAGTCTTCCTATTTGCAGACTTGTTATATCTTTTATTTTTTTTAATCAATTAATGGCATTAAGATGACCAAAAAAGCCAGTCGGGCTCACACGTTAGTAATTGAAATAACATTTGAGACATTTCTTTGTTCAGCATTGTATATCATTTGTAAATACGATCTCTGAATTATGTGACATAGAGGGACAGTATCCAGAGTGGAAAGAACTTAACTGATAACAGAAGCTCATCATGTAATAGGTGCTGCAGAGCATGTCTCATGCTTACAAGTCCAGTGTTAAACCGTGTACTGTGTATCTACTCAGACATGGAGATATGTCAAAAAGTGAGGTTAGGGCTGGATGATATGGTTGAAATCAATATCACAATATTAATAAGAGAATTTTAGTATATCTATATATTGTAATATGGCAAATGTATGCAAAATAACAGAAAAATCTAATTGATATTCAATGCAATGAACTATGTTCCATTATTAGGATTAGGAAGGATTAGGATTATACCTTCACATGTGTAAAACAAGAATTTAAATTATTCTTTTTGTTATAGTTTATCATTAAAATTTGCTAAGAATCATTAATTTGGACAACAGAATCACAATCACGCCATATGTTCATGTAATCATAGGATTCAGCTGAAAATAAATACATTATTATTTAATAACATTTAACAAAACATCCCTTTACAAATCCTCACAAATGTACTTTCTATACTGTAAATGATATAATTGTATTTTGAATACCTCAAATATTCATAATTATTATAATTATTGTAATTGTTAAGTAAGATAGCAAGTGAATTAAAAAAAATTCTCTAAAATCACAAGACAGGAAAAGAAGCTCAGAGATTGACAGCCGAAGCTGTTGTTAGGATGTGTGCAGTCTGGAGCTGCTCTGCAGGAAAAGCACTTGACTGTGGTAAGTGTGCAGGGGATTTTCTGCGCTATTGTCAAAACTGCCTTGAACGTGAAAAGTTTTTAAAATACTTGCATCTCTTTTAGCTGACAGCTGCTTTGATATCAAGTTGTAGAAACACTGTGTGTCCTGAAATTTTCATGTGGATGATGAGACCTGTTTTTTACAGACTGTAGTGTACGTCAAGGTCTTCTCCTCCTTCTCAGTTGGTGTCAAAATGAATATACAATGAATACGTTGAAGGCACCGCAGTGTTTGATGTTTTGACTTCACAATTTGCTCTCACAATGACTGAGGATGCAAAACTGTCTGATTTAATTAGAAGGTATTTACACGAGAGTGAAGTCAATGGAACAGACGAAGTACAGACTCGTTTTTAAATGGTTTTCTGTTGTCCAGGTCAAACAAGATTAAAACAATATTCTATTGTCAATTTTAATTCGTATTGAAATACCAATGATTTCTACAGAAGAGGCCTACAGTAACTTCTTTGTATCTCTACATGTAATTGTGACGATCTTGAGTCAGGATCCAAGTAGACTCACAGGTCAGTCTCTGAATGTGTCGCTTACAGAGACTGAGGACAATCTCCCAGGTTTTGTTGTTAAAACTGGGTGGAAACAATTAGAGAGTTTTAAAAAAAAAACAGCATAGCATTCCAATCCAAAGTCCCCTCATATTGGGGCGGTGACATACAGTTCACAACAGAGGAGAATAGGGGGGAGAGCATCATTTCCAGTAAGGCATGTCCTTGACAAAATGTAAGGGGTGTAAGTTTGTTAGCGGCCTCTCTTACCATCGTTCAAGCAACTACCGTGTATTTAGAAATCCCTAGACAGATTGTCTGGTATTGCAAGACTAGGATCCAAGTAGTTCTTTAAATTATTGAAACAAAATGCAGTAGCAAAGTGTAAAGATAGCAGAGAGAAGAAAAAGAGGTCCGAAAGCTCCGGTCATGGAGGTGGTGGACATTAGCACACCAGCTAGAATTGCAGCAGATTGTTGGATATTGGAGGTCAAATAAAACTGTTCTGAAATAGTGTGACTGTTGTGACTGTTTGCACTAATAAGGATGTCCCTCCTCCCCAGGACTGAAATCTAATTTGTTAGTTTGTTTTACCTATATTTATAGTGTTTTAATGCTCATAGCAGTTAGAAAAAATGAATATATAAATGTAGTTGCAAGGACGAAACAAAAACAAGCAATAAGTATCTGAAAACTGATCGTGGCCACAATTTGACAGTTAACAGCATCTGATATGGAGCACAAAACTTGAGACCATGATTTTACCCCTTTCATTGATTTTAACTAAAGTTGTTAAAACAGCCAAATGCTTCCATATTTCCTCACAGTCTACAGTAGAGCTCAGCGTATGGAGATAAAGGTAAAAAAAAATCAGGTCTACAGCAGTTTTAGCAAAAGTCTACATCTGTACCACCATGAGTTAGCATTTCAGGGAAGAGAGTTTCATCTCCAAGGTGTCAAAAATGATAATGATTTGTGTTTGAAATTCTAAAAATTTTCCTCTCCACAAGCAGGGAGGGGATGAAAAAATATAATTTGATAAAATCTCTGTGCATTGTGGGGTAGTTTCATCACTGTGGACTACCTTTTATGGGATTAAATTTAATAATTTAACAGATGCTGCTCTACCTCTGAATGTAAGTTCACTTAAGACCTGGAGGTTTGTTCTTACTTTTCAGTGACTTCTCTGTTAAGTGTCTGAGTTTGTTCATCAGCTTCTGTGTTAATAATAATGAACGTGTACGAATTCACAGTGTGTACATGTCGTATGTGTATATATTTTCCTCTGCCTCTTTCCTCTGTGACTGTGCGAGCAGACAGCTCTGAGTTGCCTTGCTGTGCACGCAGTGGAAGCACACTTAGTGCTGCACTCCACTCACGCCTGGAGTGCTGCTGGGAAGCTTTGGGAATACTTTCCCTATCTACACACACAAACACACACACATACTAATATTTGCCTCAGGTATTTGGTTGTGCTTTACTTGAGTTAGCACCAAGGTTAGTTGGCTGAATGTGTACTCAGGAGGAAACCACTCTCCAAACACCAAGGTTACAGTATGTCACATGACCAGTGTGATGGAAAACAAGCCGTGTGACATAATCTCATATTTTTTTATTTTATGTGATTTATTCGAACCAATTACAGTAAGGTTGTCCAAGCATGTCTGACAGACATCTACTGTATGTGCATCAGTGAAACACATTACACACAATAAATTGCCAAGGTTACCCAGTCCAAACAACACCAACCTGCCCTAACCACTGCTTTAGGGATTCACCGCTGAGGAAACTGTCTCTGTAGGCTTAATTAATCACCACCACAAGCAGTCAAATAAAGAGGCCTTCAGGCATACTTGCTGGGATTGAAAGACTCAGAACTTTCATCCAGTTCTTAGTCTAATCACTGCGTTGTCTTATCAAGGAGCTGAGGAACTTTCCCTCTGCTTCACAGCAGTGAAACTTCAGCAACTGTGTGTTGAATTTGAGAAGTCACTGCGCCTCAGGCTCATACCGTTCACTGTGCACTGTTCTCTCAACTTAGATGTTGGCTGACTTTTTGAATTGTTACTGAATATTTTTAGAGCACACGTTTGTCATTGTGGACTGTAAAAGATGGATAACTGCGTTTGCACATTTGAGGACGCAGCTATTTCTTAATTAGCCACATGTAGGGCTATAGCTTCCAAAAAGTAAAATACGTACATTATCATTGGAATTACAGCATCTTGCTTTGTGTCAAGGACTCAAGCTTGTTCCATTAGTCAACCTCTGAGTAATAGTAACATTTCAAATTTAGAGCGAACAAAATACACCTACATCTACTGTATGATGCTCCCTATGATCTAAACTCCTGTGAGACTAATTGAGTCTACAATCTAAAGGAAACAACAGTATCAAAGGAAAGTAATATTTGCTTTTTATTATGGCTGGGCAATTAGTCAAATTTTATTTTCAATTACAAGTTTGGCTTCCAACGATTATGAAAACAAGATAATTGAGATAAAATGATCATTGTGCCGCATTCCATTTCGTAATAATGCTCTGGATTTGTCTTGTGTTATAAATCCAGCGAATCTTGTGTCGGAGCAGCTGGACAGTGCAGTGAGAGACAGAAAGGCAGAGCAGAGCGAATGTGTCTGAATTTAACAAACAATAAAATGTTCAGCTGGAGACTTATTTAGACATCTACAGGCTACTTTGTTTTAGTTTCAGTCAGACTTTGGATGCTGATATTTTAGATACGAGGACGCTTCTCTCCGTGTAATGATCTCTCCTTTCATGAAGCCGCTCAGCACAGTACTTTCTCTGTCTGCAGTCTCTCACTGTGCACATGCTTACTTGTAAAAAGCTGATTAGAAACCTGGTTACATGTATATATGGCAGAGAAATCTGTGTTCTCCAGGGAGTAAAATCTACCTGTGGAAACCAGGTTTCTCTAATCCCATACTCCCATTACAGAAAGCAGTTTTCTTGTTCACACGACAGTTAAGAAATCAACTCTCTGGAGAAAACTGACTGTAACCTGGTTACTCAATTCATTTGCACTCAAGTGCAGGATAATTCAAATTTTTGTCAAACCTCTTGCTTCTCAGAGTATCATGATGAATGATCATTTTAGTATTGATCACTCTCCACACAACATGCATCTCAACAATCACTACAAAAATATCAATTATTTTGGTCTGTTTTATTTATATACTGCATGTTTTAATTTTACAGGATACAACTCTGTGACTAGCAATACAATAATTGTGTTCCCCTTCCAAAGACATTGACTGTAAGCTCCTGCCTTCTCAGAAGCAGTTTTTGTTTTGTTTTCATCATGTAATCCCTTCACACCTGCCTCCGTATTGTTGTCTTAGTTCTAACTTGGCTGACACGGTTTGTCACTCGTATGTTCAACAATCTGCTCATGAATATTAACCTTTCCCAATCTGCTTAAAACACACACTCACTCACATACGCACACACGCTTAACCTTGTCCTTTGTTTACAGTCTTACTAGGGGCTCAAAGCCTTTTCCTCTCTCCCCTCTTTGGATCTTTGAGGCTTCTGAGTTTACTTTTGTTCCTCCTTATTTCATTTTACTTAAAAAAAAAAATCATCAGTCTTGTTTTATTTGCCTAAACTCATTTATCTTCTTCCTGCAGTACTTCTCTGAAGCTTGAGAGACAAATACTGTATTAATTCAACTGCTAAACAACAGAAAAACCCGATGCCAAATAATAATTAAAGGTATCGATTTACTTCTAGCTTCCTTTTTCTTTAACTCTGAGAAAGAAAGCAAAACAGTTTAATATGTCTGGTTGGTTGTGAATTATTCTTGATAACCTCAGTCTGTTGGCAGTAACGAATAGTACTGAAGCTTTGTAATGAAATAAGTCTTTTATTATTGTTGTATGGCCTCAATATGCTGCAGGGGACTGATGCTTCTTTTAATGAAATTATTAACAGATGACAGCAGAACCAGTTTTCATTGGATTTCATTTTCTGCTGATTAGGACATTTTAATTAACAATATGCCATTATTATCCATGACATGGAATTCAGTTTCATGGAAGTCATTTTCACTGAAGTAAATTATTACATAAGGTTATGTTAGGTTATGTATGAGCTTAATCATTTCCTGAGAGACACTGTTTGCAGTAGTATAGTATTTTTTACTAAAGCAACTCATCAATACAGCTCACAGTTTTTTGTCACCAGATGAAGTGCACATGAAATCAATAATTTCTCAACTTCACCGGGTTACCACTAATCTCTCACCTGTACCCCCATGTTTTCACAGATCATAAATATCTCTGTGATGTTCAATAACATGAAAGCACTGCAATATTCACACCTGACTATGGAACACTATTGAATCTCTGCATAATGTCCCAACAGGTACTATCATGGAAATGGATTTTACATTTTTATTCATGGTGTAAGAAATATGGCTGCAGATGATGCTTTGACTTAGATTTCAGAGATATACACTGTAATCATGCAAGTTCAGCTGGAAAACCCTCATTCTACAGTATATTCTTCAAGATGATATCCCTTCATTTTTATCTTCTTTATATACTGTAGGTTTTGTATGTAAGCCACTTGCCTGTTGGTAAGCACCCTGATTGTTAAACTCCTCTAAAGTGCATTAAAACCTTTTGGAAGCAGCGCAGAATTTTGAGCAGATGCCGCCGATGTTTTATGGAGTCTGGGCATGAACTGAGTCTATCAATGAAAACCACATGCAGTGGTTTACTGTTTGTTACAGTAAACTTGTGATTGTGAAATGTCCATTTGCTCTCAGTGCTGTCAGTGCTGCTCTGCTATGAAATGAGTCAGACCCACATTCATTTTCAATCCTTCAGTCTTCAGCTCAAGAAACACAAGTGCAGTCTTCTCACACTATTATCACCTAAACAAAAAAAAAGATCAAACCATGCCTCTTGATTGATTAGCTTCTGTGTGTGTGGGAAATTAGTTTTATTTTCTCCTCTCTGTGGAGGTCAAAGAGCAAGGTCAGCTGCAAAACAGCCCATCGGTTGCTAGTAGGGATTGAATCTTTTGTTCAAGGACACTTAAGCTTGTCGTCATGGATCAGTCTGTTGAAGGTTAGCCATTCAGTCTCTTTAAATAACTGTCCACCCTTCACCTAGTAACGGACATTATATCATGAGGAAAACAGCATTCATCACAGTAATTATATTAGCTCTATAATTTTTCCCCGTTCCTTAAATGTCATCTTACGGACAACCTTACCCACAGGTTGAGAAGCTGTGGCTTAGACAAATATTCATGCCATTTGTCTTCCTGTGCCTCCTAGAGACTCCAGGGAGGGGAGAGGACAGTCAGGCGGACACATCATTCTCTGACTCGTCGCTGTTCGCTCACTGGGGTCAGGAGCTCGCCCCGGACAACCGGCGGGTGGCGCTGAAGATGTTTCAGTACTACGGCTATAACGGCTACCTCAGTGATCGCCTCTCTTTAGACAGGCCAATACCAGACCTCAGGCCTGATGGGTAAGACTGCAGAGAGAATATTGAAATATTATAAAGTCACTTTTATAGACTACTAGCGCACTAAACTGCCTCCTAGTAGTTGATATAAATCTATGAAGTAGCCCAGACTGACACTTTGAATTACAGATATTAAGTCATGATCCCAAATTTTGTGCTGCTGTAAATCAAGTGTACTGACCTGACACTAGTGATATACCAATTTTATTGTGTGTGACAAGATTCTGTTTCTCTCTGTTTCTGAAAAAATTACTCTAATTATTATTATCTAAATAGTTTCTGATTAATTTTCTGTCAATTGACTAATCAATTAATTGGCTAATCATTGCAGCTCTGATTCCTTTATCACAGTCTATCAAATTTTATATTGTGATATGTACATTTTCTGGAAAACCTATTGATAAATTAACCAGACAGGAAATTAAACACCTGATCAATCAAGGTAAAAAAAGGAAAAAATCATTTAATATTGCCATACACTGATTTACAACATTGCCTTCAACATTTCATACACTCAGAGATATTAAAGGTGTAGCCACTATGTTATAAATAGTCTCACTTAGTGCTGCAACTAACAATTTAATCATATGGCAATAAAATGTCACAAAATTGTGAAAAATTACCATTTTAATTTCCCAGAGACTGATATGTCATATTCATATTGCTTGTTTTGTCCGACCTCCAGTCAAAAAACAGAAAATTGGGTTTACTATTACAGTATATATGATTCTTCTCATTTGAGAAGCTAGAACCAGCAAATGTTTGGCATTTTTGCTTGAAAATTGACTGAAACAATTAACCACTTATCAAAATAGTTGGCAATTGAATGTCTGTAAATGTATCATTTCGGCTCTAGTCTTACTGTACACAGTATATTTTCTTATCACTAAACCTTTTTTACACTGCTGTTCTGGACTGGGTTTTTTTTTTTTTTTTTTGCTTACTTTTCTGTAATAAACAAAGGAACTCCTGAGGCACTTGCCACGCTGAAAAACACATTGTTGTTCCCTCTCAAACACTGATTGCCTCTAATTGATAACCAATGAAGAATTAATTTTGCCTACAGCATCCAATGCAACTACCTGCTGCTGAGTTAATGATATTATGGAAGCGCACAGGGTTTGTACAGGGCTTCATAAGAAGTTATTCTTACTGTAAAAGTCCCTGCGGCCACCTGGCAGCTACATGCTTTCCATCTGCATCCTATAAATTAAAGTACATGTGCATTTTCAAGACCTCATACATTTACTCGTTTAGTATCAGCACTTTGATTAAGTCTTGGACAAAAGGAATCTCAATCCTGCAAAGTGAATACACCAACATCTTATCAGGGAATTGTTAACATCACACTGGTTGGCTCTGACTCGTGTCTTTTTTATACAGCTTTCATGTTCACATCACCAAGGTTACAGGCAGAACACAAGGTGACATCCTGGTGCGAAAGTTTACACAGCTCAAAGATCTGCAGGGCATTTTCTCTGCTGCACGTCACCAAACACCCTTCAGACCATCCGTTCCCACTAATACCGGCTCTGTACACTCATCCAAAACAGTTTCAGGGGATACATTAATCACGCATTTTGCATTTGTGTTTTCCCTGCACATTTCCCAGAAGAAGTGCCTGAGCCATGGCATGCTGTAAATACAATAGTCTTTTGGCTGGGATAAACAACATGATGTGGTAATAGTGATTAGATTTTGTTAAAATGTGATACTGGCATGTAAGAAAGATCACAATCCCAACAAAATCGACTCTGTACAATTAAATTAGTCATCACATGGGGGTTATGGGCAACATTTATAAACAGTTTTTAAACCACAGGTCACATACGGTTATTGTGGGATTAATTGTCTCCAACACATTGATGTCATTATACACAGAAAACATGATTTCCACAATTAATTCAACCTAAAAGGGACATTACCTGCAGCTTATTGTTCATATATTTACACCTGCTCCCTGTGCATTTCCTGGAAACAGACACTTTCCTCATGAGAGAGGAGGCTGGACTCCCCTATGAAAATGTCAGCGTGTAATGACAGGAAACTGTATTTTAAAAGAGACAGAGAGGAGCTTGATTGATGTCAGACCTCACCACGCTACCTATAATTTATTCCTCCTAAAGAGATCTCTTTTATAACTGCATTGCAGGTGCACCACTGTTGCAGCAGCACTCTATTGTTAAATTTCCAAAAATCTGCAGGCCATGAAATGGTGGCTCTGCCAGTGTTTACACCTTGAATCATAAAAACAAGGTCCTGATATAGACTGCAAAGTGTCTGAGTTGACATGAAATCTGACATTGCCCTGCTCTTGAAGAAACAATGTCAAATTTATGTGCTAATCCTTCAGACAAAACATGGCCTCACCAACAATTTATTTGTTCTCCACAGGTGCAGAAACATCACTTATCCTTTAAACCTCCCTCAAGTGAGCATTGTGTTCATTTTTGTGAATGAAGCCTTGTCCGTCATCCTACGGTCCATTCACTCTGCCATCAAAAGGACGCCCTCCCACCTTCTCAAAGAGATAATCCTGGTGGACGACAACAGCAGTAACAGTAAGCAGCAGCATTTCATACTACAGCAACTGACCTTTCACTAAATCCCTCCCCAAACAGTGATTGTCCAGTCATAGCAACAATAAATAAATGGGTACACCTGACCTGTCTACGTTAGCTTTTCCAAAAGCAAAAACACAAGAGAAAAAGTGTAAGAAATGGATTAAACTTGTGTTAATCTCTAGGCTGCAACTGTTAGCATGTCCAGCTAACTATCTTACTACCTACAGTAGTAACTGAGTGTTACTTGGAAGGCCATGTAGCACATCATAACTACATTAGTTTGAAGGGTCACATTAAAAAAAGCCCCATTCAAGATTAGCACATCCAATGTGTAATATTTCCACACTGTGTGGAAGCTAGATGCTGTCAGAGTACAATAACTCTAGCTGCTTTGTCTGCTAACTTGTTGGATTTATAGGAAGCTTAGCAACCACGGCCATCGTTACCCAGTTATGTTTGCCAAACACAAGTTTTTTTCTCTTATAATGTAAAAGAGAAAACATACTGTTACATATGTTTACACACCACTATCCACACTGAAAATATGAACTACGAACTAAGTAAGTAAACTGAAGAGCTCTACATAACAAAACAAGAACAATTTCATGTCCTCTACATGGATCATCACCTGGTGAGGATGCTGACTTTTTACTTGGTACATGTAGCTTTAGCTTTTAACACAATGTCATATATGCAGTCAATCATGTGCACATCCAAGAACCCTTTCACAAGATTCTCATTTTAAAACAAGTCAGCTGGAAACATTAAAAAGACTACAAGCTGCTTTTGTCTACCTTTGTGTGAAATCAAGGACTCATTGTTTCAAATGAGAGCCAAATCTGACACCATTATTATTGTAGCTAAGGGAGGCGGGGCTTAAAGTCGTTTTCAGCGGTTCTGTCTAAGTTTACATATTATTGCTTCATGTGTGGAGAGATCTGAATCTGTGAAATGTTTTCCCCTCTGATGGCCTCCAGTCTCCTTTAGTGTTTTAATTTGGGGTTGTGTTGACTGGATTTCACAGATAGATGAATAACACTAATTAGCTGCAGAGCCAGGATATTTGCCTTGAGGCAGATAGCTATCCAGCAAGGTGATGAATGTTTGCACATATCTTGTCGGCATTTGCAACTCTAATTCTTACATCTGCATGCATCGGAAGTGGTGTAAACAGTGGCAGGTCGAAAAGATATCCAATATATGCTGACAATGTCTAACTGCTGTTCGCTTATTACTGAGATGTCTGATGTGTGAGATCACTGATGATGAGGTAACTCTCGCCAGCCATGCAAGGCAGAAGTGATAGACTTGAAGTCACCTGTGAAGAGTAGACTCAGTAATTTACAGTGCAAGATTTAACTACATTACAAAGGCAGAAAGCAGGCCATAAAATCTAATGATACTGTGCCAAGGTCATTTATAGGCAATGCACTTTTTAAATGAGCTGTGCTGCTTGTAGGGGCAATCAACATGGGAAATACTGGCATTGGGAAGAATGTTTACCAAAGTCAATAATGCAAAACATATAGCGTGGCCTGTAGGCTGCTGGAACAAAATATAGATCACTGTGGTATGTCTTTGTAAGTCACTATCTCAATATGCTGGGATAAAAATGATTACTCTCCTTCAGGCTGTTATTGACCAGAAAGTTGAATGTAACCAGAGTTATCTCTTGGTTCTGGTGTAAAGGTGAAAACGCAACACTTGCTCTCACACCTCAAAGCACAGAAGGATTAACACATCACAAACCATAAACTTTCATGTGTCATCACTTAATTGAGAGCGAGGGAGCAGTCCCCTTTAGCTCCTTCAGGCACCCAAGTCACGCATTGACATTTTGCTGATGGCATTTCACCCTGTTTGCTTGAGCACTCTGTCACACTGCCACCAATGAGCCGGGTGTTGTCATTATCACAATGACTGAGAATCTTATCTGTACTAAATGTCGTTAGCCTGCTGACCCGTGATGTCGCCAAGATTGTTGAGGGAGGTCAGCTAACCTCTCAGGCATCCACAGCTTTACATGAGTCATCCACCAGTGTCACAGCTCACCTCCGAGAGACATTAGTATGCAGGAGAATGTGTAGCCATCAAGGGAGAGAAGGGCAAAATGACCTAGCTGATTCCTCCTTAATTGGATAATGTCCCAAGCTGTGGCCTGAGAAAGGCTTGTCTGTGTAAGAGAGGTTTTTGAGAAGCGCCTACTTATTAGACAGGCTATCAGAAGACTTGTGATTCCATACTTTAACTTAGATTATAATACCAAGCAGTCTTGTATGTATGCAAGGGTGAAGGATTTTGAGATGAGCAGCAAAAGGTAGACAGTTGAAAGAATGTAATCTGTTTTTGTGGTGTCTGTGCCAGTTTTCTGTCTGTCAGAGCCCTCTGAGTCAGCTTCATCTCATCGAGGAAAGTCCTTAAGGTGCTCATCAAACAGTCAATTAATTAATCCTTTGTTTAAAGAGTTAGTGTCATTGTGATTAAGGCTCCAACTAATGGAGCATTATCGGCCAGTCTGACAACTATTTTCTCAATTAATCAATTAATTATTTGATCTGTAATGTCAGAAAAAAAGAGTGTCCATGAAAGCTGTTTTTTCACTTCAAAACTTTAAGAACTAAACTAAAATACTAAATACTAAAATATCTCTGTTCATGGACTAATCAGTTAGTTTAGATTAAGATTCTTTTTTTGAAAGAGACATTTGTATTAAGAAGCATTTACAGCAGCTGACAATTAGTCTGATCATCAGCCGGTTGCACGAGCTGTTCGTAAGTTTAAACTTAGCCTAGTTATAACTTAAATGTTGACTAAGTGGAGATTTAGGCATCGCTAAATTAAATTCGGTTGCACCACACAATAGTTCTTATGTAGAGATTAGTTGTTGCTAAATATTTACACCTACTAACCAGTGTGCATATCTGTGACATCATAACATAATTACACATACAAGATTTTTAAAAAATCAAAGTAAAGTGAATGACTAACTAGCTATATCATTATATTTTTAGCTTTTTTTAAGCATTTTTTTCAAGCAGCTCAATATGCATCTAAATGCACCTCTAATATTAAAAAACTATTTTATGCAGGCTGTTACATAGACTGTGTAACTGAAGTGTCATGAATAGAGAGATGATCAAGACACTGAAGTAAACTCCATATTGTTAACTCTGTCGATTTTGACAAAACAAAATCAATCTTAAATAATCAAGTTAAGTCATTTAGAATAAAAACAAATGAGAAGGAGTTCCCTGGTCAGTGACTGGTCTTTAGGTTTGCACATTCACAGCTCATTCACATCTCTGGCTGATGATTGGTCCAGTCAAGTAAGTTTATTTTATCTTCTGGCCCCTAAAACTGTTATTTTTGGAAGTTATGTTACAGCTTGTGATGCTACAGTAATTTCCTGTTTACATGGTTGGTTGCCTTTTATTGGACAGTGCTTCAGATGTGTCCTTGCAACTGATTTATACATTATTAAAATCTTTACTAGCTAACACATTTTTAAGTTTTAATAGTGCAACTTGGTTTTAGTAAATCACTAGTGTGAAACTAGGTAGTATTTAGCAGAAATTTAGGAAGGTCTTACGCATAAACTTGGTGATGGATTTATGAGCAGCTGTTGCAACCCCGTCCACATCCTGTGGCTTGCTTCCACTCTCTTTGTGAGTGATGTGGCAAAATGTGGATTCAGTCAGTGGTTCAGGTGTCCAGAGAAGTCCATGCAACCGTTAAAAAACAGTTTGATATCCAGCAACCAGTCTCTGCAGGTTTAGCCAATGAAAGCTGGAGGGCACACAAAAGCTGGGAAAACATCAGCAAAAACCAACAAAGCTGAGTTTACAGTATGTACCGCCAACTATAAAATACATGCAGTGCACATTTGTTCTGGAACTTAACTAACGAGTTTGAAGTGTTTTTAACAAACTGTCAGTGGACCCAGGGTTTGGATACGAGACTGGTGGAATTGTGGAGGAAGAAAGAGAGTAGCAGTTGGATATTTTAAACACAGATTTTCACAACCGCAGAGTTGTGTACGGAGAAATTGCCAAGTGGTGTGGTGAAAACTACACAGCAACTGTGAGACCTGAATCCATGCCGATTTGCCATCTGCTGTGAAAGCAGTAGCGCCTGCATAGTGATAAATGTTGCCTAATTTGAACATTCATTAGGGGAAAATTTTGAGCCTTAGACACACAAGCTCAGTTCAGAAACAAATGACAAAATGATCATGCAACTGCAGATCCCTCATCAAAGGAAACAATTACTAAAATCCCATCTTTCTATAAAATATCCTTTGCTTTATTATGCATAGAGCTACATATCTGAAGCTGACAACAGGATTTTGAAACCAAGTTAGGCTTAAACAGTTTTAAATAAGGAATAGTTTCATAGTGTGTTATTGTGGATTTATTCAGGAAGTTATACACAGTTTCACCCAGTGTTATTTTGTCATATCTCACTGAGGATAGAATAGAAATGAGCTACATGGCGTGTTCACTATATTGCCACTCACCATTAGCTTTGCCTTTTATCTTCTGAGAAAAACCTTGAGTGTTTACTTGTTACATTGCAAATGTGTGACTGGATTTACTGCATGACTGCACCATGGTGTTAGAAACCTGTTTGCTTGTTGTTCCAGTCCAGCTCCATCCCAAAGCCCATTGCTTTCCAACAGAGCTTCATCATGATATCACTCCCTGAAAGATTGATGACTGTTGGCCATCAGCCATTCCTGGTGTAATGAACTGTGCTTTATTATGATTTGTTATGAGGCATAACACATCGTCATTCTTATTTTCAATTCACGCACACATCAGAATGTCTTAATTATTGATGGGTTAGGAATTATTATAGATACTGTAATCTGTTAGAACGTCAGCTGCAGCTACTCAAATGAATAACTACAATAGCTTTCTTATAGGTAGAATTAAAAATCCAAAGTGAAGGGATTTCAAAGCTCATTTTTCTACTGAATACACTTGAATTAGAGTTTCTTTACTCTTGCCTTTATGACCTAGAGTCCCTTTAAGTTCTGGATATCTAACAAGGAGAGCTGCAGACTGTTCTGAGTGGTAAATATTGTACTGAAGAATCATATATGCACCATAGAGCATACAGTGTGATTATTCAGCCCCAGAATTGTTTGTCTGGTGTGAAATATCAGTACTTTTCTGTGTCTCAAGGACCAACATCCACTGAGTTAAAAATTGAAAAATCATTTTTATGAAATGTTTGTATTTACTTCCTCAGCTTCCCCAAACTTGCCCATGGAAATGTTTAGACAAATTGAGGTAATCAGACAGTTTTGAGAGTTTTTTGTGTCTGTTTGTTTTGGTAAGAATACTGAACATTTTCTTCTTTCTTCTGACATAAACAGCCATAACAGTGAGCATTCAGTAATATATTGACTTGTGACTCATTCAAAATTGGCACATGCTTTCTTGAAATTATGTTACATTGTTATATTTTTGTATACCAGAAAAATCCTTAAAGAAATAAATATCCTTAAGAGGAGGCTTATGTTAATTTTTATGAAAATTAAAAGACCATAAGTAGTTTATTTGTATCTACAGTGCATTCTTATGTATGACTATGTGAGATGCATTACGTCTATTCTTGCAATACTATGTCTGTATTATACTTGTGAATTAGAAGAAATTGATTTAAAAACCAGGCTGATATTCCTCATATGGGTGAAGATAATTACTGCTTACTGTAAAATCATATGTTATTATATATTCTTGAATTTTATATTAAAATTCACTGTTACATAAGCAGTGCCATGATTTAATATGCTTGGAGACATGTTTACTAACAGGTGGCAACATTAACTTTCAAGCCAAACAAGCCTGTATTCGCTGTTTGCCCTGTAGGTGAAAATATGGCTCCTGGAATTTTTTTAATGAATTACATTTCACATTAAGATAAATCAATTTATTTCCATATACTGTTGTGCCAAGTGTGTGGTGGGATTTTACAGAATCTGTACATACTTGAAGAAAAAGTGCTGCTTCAATCCTATTTTGTATAATTGATAAAGTTGGGTCTCATGTTGTGTCTCCAGTGGCTTCATACACTTTGTAATCAGATTAACTTCTTCTCTAGTGTAACTTTTTCTAGTGTTGTTGATTTGGAAAATCCAACTTTTTTCAGCTTTATAAAATGTGTCATACTGCTTATACTGAACCCAGGCAAAGCACAATTTCACGACCACCACTTACAACCGCTCCCCATTCCCTTTATAAGGCACCAGCGGTTAAAAGTGAAATGGTGAGAACACAGCCTAAGGTGATTTATACAAGGGATGATGAAACACCGAGATGAACATTTTGTTTTTTCCAGATTTATTTGGTCTATACAGTATCTAGTTGTGATATAAAGGGCCTTTACCTTTTTTAAAGATATGGTGATCATCCCACGTTTCATTTACGTGGCTTAAAAGTGATTCTAGTTGAACCACAAGGGGAACCTATACATCTTAATAATTCATTGTATTTTCAAGAATATTAGAAGCCATACTGCAACCACTTATAATTTGTGGAGAGAACTTTAATATACTTTTCTATGACTCGTTTATCTTGCAGAGTATGACTCATACAGTATATAACTCAGGTAATAATGGAGGTAAACTTTGAAGCCAAACATTAAATCGGCTGGAATTCCTCCATTTCATCACCCCATATTTTAAAAAGCATTGCAGACTGAGTCCTCAATATTGCAATATCCCGTTATGACTGGTAAAGCCCCGTGGAGGTCTGCAGTGCTGGCTCAAGCAGCTGCCTCTTTGGTCCAGTGATCAAAGCAATGAAGCGTGCGTACGTTTGGCTTCCTACCAATGAAATGCTGCTCACCAGAGGAGGACATGACGGCGTCTTGTGGGTGGAAGTTTGCTCACAAGTAGCTCTCTTTTTGCTCACCTGTCTCTTATGGGATCTTCAAAAGCTCTTCAGATGTTGAAATTCATGTGTGTGTGTGTTGTAGATGAGCTAAAGGAGAAGCTGAAGGATTTTGTGTCTGAGACTAACAGCCAACGTCCAGGATTCATCAAGATGGTGAGGCATGCCAAGCAGGAGGGTCTGATCCGGTCTAGAGTGAGCGGGTGGAGGGCTGCCACTGCGCCAGTTGTTGCCCTGTTTGATGCCCACGTTGAGTTCAATGTTGGCTGGTGAGTCACTCATACACAGCTCAACACACGAGCACTGGTTCTTGAGTCATATCAGTCTGTGTGGGTTTACTGACAATAATTTCATTTAAAAACAAATACTCCAAATTGTCTCTTTTTCTAGTGGCTGTATTTTAATTTCCAGAGGTGACGTCTTCAAATGTCTTTTTTTGTGCGACCAACAGTCCAAAACCACAAATACTCTGTTTACAACCAGAAAAGCATCAAACCTCACATTTGAGAAGCTGTAACCAGCAAATATTTGGCATTTTTGCTTAAATATTACTAAAATGATTATTTGATTTTCAAAATAGTTGCTGAATAATTTTCTGCTGATTGATTAATTGTTGCAACTCTACCGTATTCTGTGTCTGTGACAAACCATTCATATGATATGATACTTACAGCTCACTCTACAGCAAGTACAGCATTTTGAGTGTGAGCTCACAACAATCACTAATCTGCAAGAGTACTCCACTGGACAACTCTTCACACTCTCTCAAATCTGTAATGAGAATCTCAGCATCATCCAAAATTTCACTTTCATTGAGATAATGTGGTTTTAAATCCTCATTGTGCAAGTGGCATCACAAGAAATACTTGTACTTTAAATGTGTAAACTGGATCTGTTGTCTTGATCCAGACATGGACTTATTGAAATGATATGATACATATGTCCTTTCTTTTAGTTGTCATACATCTTGTCATACATGTTTGTCATGTGTTTAGAAGGGGAGCATAAAGAACTTTATATTAACATATTCATACACACACACAACAGTAAATGTATTGTTTAGTTTTTCCAATTAATAAGTGTT
This sequence comes from Thunnus albacares, assembly GCF_914725855.1. Lineage (NCBI taxonomy): Eukaryota > Metazoa > Chordata > Actinopteri > Scombriformes > Scombridae > Thunnus > Thunnus albacares. Next base: position 22,108,694 of record NC_058106.1, read on the forward strand.
TGTAAGTGAATAAACATTTTATTTGGCATTTTTATCTCCCCACAATCCCCCAGAAATCATTTCCATCCATTTATCAGATGGAAATAACGCTTTTTTGGTCTAATAAATTGAACTGAATTCATCTCCTGAAATAGTTTTTTTAAAAAAACAAGGCTGTCAAAACAAATACTCACAGTGGAATTACTTTCTGTCTCCATATTTAAAGGGCTGAACCCATTCTCCAGAGAATTAAAGAAGACAGAACCCGCATAATCTCCCCTTCATTTGATAACATCAAGTATGACACGTTCGAGATTGAAGAGTATCCGCTGTCTGCTCAGGGCTTTGACTGGGAGCTGTGGTGTCGCTACCTCAACCCACCCAAGTCCTGGTGGCACAAGGGCAACAAGAGCGCTCCCATCCAGTAAGTGAACACTGCATCTTGCCAGTCCAAATCAAATAGTTAAACAGTATTTATTAATTCAGCATATTTTTACCTGACATTAAGTAAACAAATGTCCAATCCACTAAAAGGGTAATTCATGCAGCATTCACGCACAAATTAGATATTGTGCAAGGTCACATTCTTCTTCTTTTCCCTGCTGTCACTATAGCAACTGAGCCAAGCTAACATTACCTGTGCAGTAGACAGCAACAGATAAACAACTATGATCTTCATCTTCTTTAATCCCTCAGGAGCCCTGCCCTGATTGGTTGCTTCGTGGTGGATAGGCTGTACTTTGAGGAGATAGGTTTGCTGGATGAAGGGATGGAGGTGTACGGGGGAGAAAATGTGGAATTGGGCATCAGGGTGAGTAATGATTTCACTCCCTGTGGCCATGGGCCATTGTTCAACCAGGTAATGTGCTTAAAATTAACTATGATAATGACACTTTATGGTTGTTGGGAGCAAGGTCACAGAGAGTCTCACTCTCTCACTTTATGTGGCTTTTAGCAATGCTGTTTGTGCATTTATAAACTGTGTAGAGGTGGAGTATCAGAGAGTAAATGGAGTTGAGACGTTGACATTCACATTAATGGGTTTAAGGCTGGGGTTATTTTATGTTTTTCTTATTGTCAACAAATTCCATAAAAGACCATTAACGACATTAGCTTTCTGTCTGACGTGGTTCCAATGCAGGTAATAAATAACTGTAAACAGTCTGTGAGAGCATTGCTGTGGTTTGCAGTCTGTTAATGCAATATTGTACAAAACAGGGTGAACAATAAAGACTTCTGCTTTTTAGTGCATTAATGTTTCCATTTGCTCACTGTGCACATTCGCACAGTCAAAGTTGATTAAGGATGAACTCTGAATCGGGAGTCCACAGGAATGGGCTGATAAATCACACAGAAAATGGAGAAGTATCCTTGAATTTATCATTGCATGGACTTCATTTGAAGTGAATGGGCCAATACGACAAAAATGTCATGTGACCGTACCTTCAGTCTGTCTCTCAATATTTTTCTGTGGGACCTAGGCCTTTAAAAATAGGTAGGGAATATATACTTTAAATGGGATATATCATGCTTTTTGGGATTTTCTGTTATTTATGATATGTTCGTTTGCAATGTTATCTTTACTTCCTCTTCAAGATGACTTCAGTTGGCGCACACACACAAACAGCCGTCCATTCAGTAGCCTTTGTTGCTAAGTTGTTCACGTTGTTCACTCACATATTTCTGATCGGATTGGGCTTGAACAGGTACGAATATATTTTAGAAGTTTATATTTTGAGTAGAGACTGGGAAAAATAAGTGAAATCTGACTACTACTGTTTGTTTACGGAGCCTCCACAGCCAGCAGAAGTCTTTTGAGGGGCAGCATCTGGAAGCTAACCAATCAGAACAGAGTAGGCTCATAAGGAGGGGGCTTTTAAAGAGACAGGAGCTAAAATGGCCTGTTTCAGACAGAGGCTGAACTGCAGGGCCACATAAAGGATAAATAAGGAGGTTTTTGAACTGTAAATCATTGAAGGACATTCCAGAGCCCCAGAACATAAATATAGACCTGGAAATGTGCATGATATGTCTCCTTTTTTTTTCCTTTTTTTAACATTACTCAAACTGGAGTAAATGTGCATTTGTTGGGGATTGTAAGTATTAACAGCAGCAGGAATGTGTATACGGGATTGACTCAAAATAAATTACAGTGCCCATGTTCATGGTAATGCAGGTTGAGGTTAACAATAGGATTTATTCATTGTTGGTTTCGGTCTTTTCATGAGATTTGTTAACAGTAATATAACAAAGATATAGAACATTACCAGCCTTATCCTTTAAAAGAATTCAAACAGAGATAACTAATGTAAATACTTACACGCTTTGACAGGAACAAGTGAACACAACGAGGGAAATTATCCCTCAGCAAGTGTACCCAGAACACACTGTGACATGCTCTCTCTTGTGTAGGTTTAGAATTAATGATCACTAATTAATTCTGAAGTCTGAGTGATCACCTTCTTCCCCTGATGATCCCACTGAAGCACATGTAAGAGTTTCAGGACTCAAAGTCATTGTTCCTGTTAGCGCTGATGTGTGAAGAGAATGCTGACACCATCCAAAGCAGACAGACTGTTTTTTGTGTTGCATTTTCACAGTGCTACACTTAATTCTTACACCATCATCAGCTCTGACTGGGAGTCGGGAATTAGTTGGTGTGCGTTAAGCACACCGGTACCACAAGCAGATGGGCCAGAGAAAGAACAGTCCTCCGTAGGGATAACTAATGATAGCACACATCTACTGTACAAAGATCATTAATGCAGCTATCAGCCTGTTCACTAACAGCGAGAAGCAAGGGACGACTCCTCTTCAGCTGCACTCTGACTAGATTGCACTGTGAGAAGGAGAGTGGAGACAAGCTTATGACAGGACGCCCAATGTGAAAATATCCATCCTCACTAATGACAGAGATGCAATCATCAGTAAAGAAGGGAGATTAGTCCCGTAAGTCATTTTCCTCCAGAAATTACATGCTTTTAGAATTCCTGGGCCTGATAATAGCCCCACTGATTGCTTTATAGCTCAACACAGTGATGATTTTATCACATATATTATAGACCAGAGTCCTAGCACTATGTATAAATAGTTTGATGAATCATTTTGGGTCTTGTCAGTATTGAGTTCAGACCTCAGATTTACACTCCATGTTGTTTACTTGCTTGGGTTTGTTGGACTGAAGTAGTTTGCCCTTGCCTGGAGGTTAATGTAGTTTAGAGTTCAATAATAGTTTTGAAACACAGTAGTGACACAGTGAGCTGAGAGCTACAACACTGGAGGACCCTGACTTGGCCCCAGATTAGCGGTCCCATAGAGCCCCAGCAGGGTCTTTCTGTCTTTCTGCCTGTCTGCAGCATATTGGTCATGCCTCCAGACCACCTGCCAGCACGCAGACTGGCTGCTGACAGATCCTCAGAGACACACTCAAACCAGGCCAACAGCTACAGGCTTTGGCTGAGGCTTGAAAGGGATGGGTCCTGGGTAGTGTGAGGGTGAAAGGAACCGCTGCTCTCTGTTCACATTTGGTCACAGCACCGAAGCTGCGTATTTCCATCATGATGCACAAGAGTCATTCTAATGAGGAAAAATAAACCAAATGTTTATTTTATATGTTGGTCTCATAAAACATTCTTCTGTACAAGTTTAATAGTGCGGACTTTGTGGAATTGAGACTTTTATTTCAAAGGGCACAAGTTAGCCATTTTCCTATGCTTCTTTAAATGTTGGGAGTACATTTCTGTGAATGTCCTCCTAAAGAGGAGGTTCTGTGTTTTCAGAGGAAATTAGCAACTGTTTTTTTTGCACTTCCCCTAGCTTTACTTCTTACCTCTTTTCGTTTTGAACTTTTTCCCAGGAACATGCAGAGACTTTCTGAATGCTTTCTGTCTCTACAATTGCAGGGAGGTTATGCTGATGCCATCTGTGGTGTCCTGCAATAAATTGCTGCTAGATAATCATGAGAAGTTCATATCACAGCACAGAGTTAGACCCTCCTCACAATACAGGCCTGTCATAGCTGTCTCAAACACCGGATGGCTGTTTAGGCTTCTAGTCACAATGTGTTGATTTGTTTTTGGGGGGGGTTTCGAGACATAGAGATGGATGTGCAGCAAATCTTAGCTATAGTTTTTGTGAGGTGATCCTTCAAGTGCCTTCAAGTGAGACTGTGCTGTAGAACACAGCAAATTGGGCAGGACCCTGAAACAGAATTACAGTACAAATGATTTCCCAAAACACCTGTGAATGCTGGGTATTGTGCCAGTGAAGCCAGCCGGGAACAATGCATCACAAGAAGACCTAAGCAGTCATCATCTCTCTCAACCACTGCCAGAAAGGTTGTGTTGAGAAATGAGGATCGTTGAGGGCTATATATTAAATAGCAGTGCGAAAAGTACAGATGGCACACAGAAGGCTGTGCGATAAGACGATATATATCCTGTGACGATAGAAAAACGTCTATTGTTTCATATTATGCTCTATCGTCTATTTTGTTGTGTTGCAAATCACACTCTTTATGGCAGTATTTTTCATCATTTGAACGACGCTTTGCGTTCTTCCACACGGCATGGACACAGGCCATGGATGTAATATAAGAGCTGGATAGGGCGCTGCCACTCAGCCTTGCAGCCAATTTTTCCCAGTGGTCACTCGCGGTATTGCAGCGGAAAAATCCCCCTGCAACACAAAAAACATTTTCCCCATCATTGTAAAAGAGACATCTGTAAAAACTGACAGGACACCTCGAACTGCAAAAAGGTAAATTGTGACTCTTTCTATTATGAATTTTTGATCCATGGAGGTCTTATATTTGTAAAACTTTCCTTGAGCCGAGAAAAGTAATTTAAAAATCGTGACTTCATCACAATGTAAAGTCTATGTGCCGGGTGGGAACTCGTGGGCGGGGCCAGTGAGGGAAACACTACTGCGCATACTCAGTGGGACGCACAACACGGAAGCAAACCCGGAATCTGGAAACTTTTTTTTGGCGTATGCGCCAGCTGAGCAATTCTTGTTGGACTGAATGGGTGCCATTTTTGGTTCGGTATCCAGGTCTTATAATACATCCACGATGCAGGCAGGAAATTTGCATGAAGGCAGCACAAACAAACATGGAGGAGAGTGAACGTGACACAGAACAGGGTAATACGACAAAATGTGGAGCTCATACATAAAAGAGCTACTTCTGTCGCACGGACAAGATTTGGGTATAAAAAGTCTGACACGGACCAGATAAACGTACTCTGCAAATTATGCTGCAGACCAGTCCCCACAACAGACTCAAAAACCACTATCCTCTTTTACCACCTACACAAGAATCATGTCAAATAGTACGGAGAGTGTGTACAGATGAGAGGCACAAAAGTAGACGCACACCATATGGAAAAGAGTCACAAAGATGTACAAGATATAATTCAAAATGTAGAAGAAATAGGCCTTTCCATGTGGTAATTTTATATAAACTAATTATTTATTGAATTTACAGAAAATGTGCTATATCGTTATATGTATCGTTATCTGGATATGAAATGATCTATATCAGGTTATGAGATTTTGGTCATATCGCACTCAGAGTGAATAAAAGTGAGATGTGCAAATAAAGTAGATTTCTTGTATTTATAGGGATACATTAGTCTCAATAATATACTTACAAAACAATTCACTCACACATTAAAAGCACTGAATCTTCATCTGTTGCTCTGAACAAATGAAATGTATTATATATAGGTGTAAGGTAGGTATATAAGCACTATTGAAGGCAAAACATGTTCATTTATTAATTCAAATTTATCAAAGAAAATACAGCAGTTCAATAAGATGATTAAAGGGTACATGCAGAGATGCTACGTAGGGACCGCAACAACTGAGACTGGTTTTTGATGCCATTAGAAATTGCTAATATTAACAACAACATGGATCAAGCTGAAAAAAGGCTCAGTTACATGCATCTTCTCCTTTTCAGTTACACACATCTAGCAAAGCTGCTGCTCTCTAATGAAACAACATAAATACTGCGATTGCACTGAATAGTCCCATATTCAGTAATGAAACAGGATGGACTTTCCCACCATTGCTCATAGCAGGGATTATAATTAAACCTTGATACAGCCGACATCTGTCTAGTGTTGCGCTGATATTAACAGGAGGAATCTGATACTACACGGTGAACAAAACCTATGTATTAGGTATCTACTTTCAACTATAAATCCAGCTAAGCCTCAGCGATTCTGTGTCTAACTTGCAGCATCTTTTTAGTAATAATATGAAAACTTTATTTGGGAAGCACATTTCAAGTGAATGAAACCAAAGCAAACCAAGTAACCATTAATAAATAAAGAACTAGGCTGTTTCTCGTTAGTCTGATAAATACTACGGCATCAAAATGTGTGTCAATTATTCAAACCCTACATTGTCGTTTCAACTATCTCCATCACTGGAATGGTACAAAAGGTTTAGTTCTGTCTAATCATAGAGTATGAATAACAAAACGTTGTACAATAATGACTCAGTCTGCAATTGTAGAACAGCACTGATTGAGTTTCATGACCCCTGTGCTGCTGAAAATCTATTGAACCCCACTGCGTAATCTCAAACCAACAGGACAATCAATGAGAAAGTGTTTTGTCTGACAGAGGTCATGTGAATAGCAATGTAGCCCTGAAGTACAACCAGAGCAACTCATTGTCATATCAAGTCTAACAATGAATACAGTAACTAGAAATTACTATAGAAAATCCCTATTATACTATACAGTTGCATTATAATCAACAATGAATGATGTTATGAGGGATTATGTACCATCTGAAATTCATAATATGTAACAATAGAGGCTTAAAATGTGTTTTATCAAATGTACTACATCAAATATACTACAAGACACAATAGTTTATTGTCAGTACTATAATTCAATCGCACTGTACGACTGTGTATTATATTGCACTGTAGTTAGTCTTTCTTGCGTAAAAGTTCATTCTTGATCTTGGGAATAGTAGTTTGACAACATTATCTTAACTCAAGGTGCACCTACTTTTATCAGCAACTTTCAATGTCACAGTCTTTATCAGCAGATGGAGTTTGCACAGGTCTCCTATTTGCATTAATTATAATGTTTCAGAAAAAAGTGCTCTGAAGACTGGGTCCTCAAGCTCTAGAAAAAGTAGGGAGTGGACCATGAGTTGCTGGTATATTAATAAATTAAAGGCCCTTTCCACTCAAAAATGCGGTTTTCTTATTGTTTAATGTTTGAGCTTCACTTAGCAGAATGATGTATGTGCAGAGTTTGACACTAGAAGACTGTTTTCACATTCATCTGCTGAAGGAGGAAATTTTCTGCGCTCACCTAAAAGAGTTTAATGTGTGTACATACATACCAGCCACTAGTTTGGAGCCAATCATGATTCAGTATGCAACTTACACAAGTGTGATGTGGAAACTTAAAGCCTCCAGTGCACAAACACTGAATGATGGACTTTTTAGTGAGGTAGGAGACATGTTTTATTCAACTGTTAAACTTTTAAAATAAAAAATAATTGCATACTGTATTCATATATTCTGGATTTTTCTGTGAGAAAGAAGGAGTAGATGTAATTTTAAGGAAATTAACAAGGTAATTGAACCTTTTTTCAGGAAAAAACATATCAGACACAAATTATTATTCAATATTGTCATAAAACATGTCCAGAGGGGGTCTTTAATAATTAGTCACAAAGTGGGTTTTGAGTTGAGTTTAATACAGAACATGGAGGTGGTGGTGGCAGCTTACTGTAGCTGCTCTAATTAATTTGGTGTTTGTGGGGAGACGATTCTCCCATTGTGGAGAAAAGACTGGCTAGAACAACCAACAAACCTTATCCAGGGAGAGAAGAGCAAAGAGCGGGTCTACTTCCCTTTACAGTCCTGTTACCAGGAGCAGGAGATGAATGATATAGGAGAACTGGGGGACATTGAAGGCAGTGTGGCTGCAGCAGTATGTAGTAGTAGTAGCTTGAGTATTTCAAGACACCCTATGGATGGATTGAATAACACAGAGTAAATACTAAGGCTTGTTAATGGCTCCCCATGAAGAGGAGGGATCAGATTTGACAGATACTATAGATGGAAAACCTGCTGCATCAGGTTTTGGTTGCGGTGTTGTGGGCTTTGTGCAACATTAACACCTCTTTGCTTTTTCATGCTTCTTCTTGAGCTTTTGTCAATCATGGACAATTTCTTTAGCAATCTCCCTCCAATAATATATTGTTTATGGTTTCATGCTACCCATCTTGAAAAGATTGTGCTGTGTGTTGTAACTGGAAGGTGTAAGTTCAGTTATGAAAATGTTGTTCTGAATGGAGCCCTTTGTTATCATGAAAAAAAACTGAAGTTAATTCTTTATTAGCTTTGATTTTTTTTTATGAAAAAGTATTGTAGTCTTAATAAAAGCCTGTTGAAGCCTATTGAGCTTTAACAAACAAGAAGATTGTTGTGTGAATGTTTCACCCCAGAAGGTGTTGTCAAGTGTGCAGGAAGGAAAGTTCACAATTTTTGTGCTGATGATAACAATTGTGAGGAGGAAGGAAACTGCTCAGATTAAAGAATAAATCATGTCCCCAGTCAAAAAGACATTTTTGTTCTCAGTGGGTTCAATTTCACATCCACATAGCAAAACTGTGCTTGTCAGTGATCAGACTGCAGGCTTTTATTTGGTAATAAAAGCCAAGTGGTTGTATCTGTTGGGATTTCCACAGTACAGACATGCCAAGAGACACTCATCATTAAGTCTGGTGAATTTAAGGGGACATATGATGCTTTTCCTTATTTTCAGTCATATATATATAATGTTACAATGTCGGGGGTTCATATTAAATGTGGATGAAGTGTCAAATAATGAGGTAAAGGTATGTAGAAGTAATCACTATGAGCAAAAAGCACCCGCTTCAGATTGCTCTGAATGCCAGCGTTTTTTTCTGCTTTCAGCCTGAGCTGACGTCAGCTCGTGACTGATTTCTATATATGGTCATCTGCTCCACACAAAGCACAAGTTCACTGCTCTGCTCCACTAACATTATAGTATTTTTCTATTGTTTTAGGGGTAGTCACGCTGAGCCATGACTGGAGTCGAGCTGGCACGCTGTGAGTGTTTTTCCATTACACAGCAGGGCAAAGTAAAAAATGTAGTTTACCTGTTGGAGGTGTGCTGGTTGTCTGCAGCTCTTCGTCAAACATCTTCATAACTGTGTCTGTGTCTGCTTGTGCTATTCCTCCCTGCAACTGACCAAAAAGCTCCAAATATCTCCATATGTTGTTGTGTTGCCCGGTTTTAAGCAACGCTAAAGAAGTTATGCTAATTCGGTGAGGAACACGTCTCATTTCCTGTAAATTCATCTCCTGTTACTTAGTCATTTAAAAGCTTTCCATTTGCAATAAAGCAGAAAATGTTGGGTTTGCATCAGCAGTAACTTAACACAACTCTGATGTTGCCCGTCACAGGCTTACGGAAAGCTGACCAATCAGAACAGAGTGGGCTCATTAGTAGGGGGGCCTTAAAGAGACAGGAGCTAAGACTGCCTGTTTGAGACAGAGGCTTAACGGAGGGGCTGCATAAGGGGCCAGTATAAGATAAATAAGGTGTTTTTTGAACTGATTGGACTGAATGAATGATGCAAAACTGCTCTAGTGGAGTCCCAGAATAAAAATATAGTGCTAGAAAACATAATAGCTCCCCTTTAAATTATTTATAGTGTTTCTTCTGGAAGTAGTCACTCTAGCAATCACAGCAGCATTTTGGAAGAAAACAACATACTGGTCGGTGTAGCTTTAGACTAGAAGTGTGTGGTTCTAAATGACATCAATCCTAGCTTGTTAAACTCCAAAAAATGTTAGATTTTTTTTTATTTCCACAGGTCAGAAAGATTATTATTTCTGCAAAAAAACTGAACAGATTGACACATTTGTGGTCGCCTTTGAAAATATAAAGTAATAAACAGAAGAAGAAAGCTAGTAAACAGTTCCTGATAAACAAACAATAAGAAGGCCATCAGTATTTCCACTCTCCTAGCAAAGTCCATTTTAGATAGGATGTGATGGTAAGTGGTGCGTTAATAATTCAAGGCTATGAATCTTCACATGGCTGCCTGTATGGATTACTGCAGCCCGGTCTCCTACAAATTACATTGATATGCATTTATTCTTCACTAGCGATTTATGTTCAAGGGCAACATTCAGAGCCAAGTGAGGGTCAGCAAAATAAAAAGGGTGGAGGATGAGTAGGTGGATGGGCATGTAAAACATTTAGCCTCAACACTGGCAGCCTGGTTCCATTTCAAACATCTTACTAACAGTGAGAGTTAGGATTTTTAGTATTTAAATTACTATACAATTACTATTACTGTTACAATTTAGTATTTAATTACAAAAAACACAATACTGTGCAGGTGAATGGAATTATGTTTGTGGTGCTCACAGATAAAAACAAAATAAATAGCTCTACAGTCAGAAACAATATCCCCATTACTCAATTCACAGACCTCATCGTCAACATTGTTAAGGAGGACTATTTCTTTGTAGAAATTAATTGCTGGCCCTAGATGAAAGACGGGGGAGTCACCCAAATCAGGTCCTGCAGGGACACTGAATTTCAGAGTAAACAGACAGACTGGTAATCAAGATATTTTCATCTTGACCAAAGTGGAGGACAGAAGAATGGACTATCATTCTAAGTAGGATTAGCAAATAACAATTATTTTCATTATACATTAATCTAATCACTATTAACTCCAATAATTAATGATTGAAGTTCCCAGGCTGGTGGCGATATTGGGTAGGTGGGCTAAGAAATGCATTATGCCCATCAATAGTTAACACTGCAGCAACAGCAGCATCACATCAGAGATACCAAGTTACAGCAATGACACTCTATCCTTGTTATAGCAAGTGCTCTAAAACAATGCTATAGAGAAGAACCCACAAGAAGGGCCTGATGCCAAAATCTCTGTATCTCTCTTGCCCCTCTCTCTCACACACACACACCATTTGACTATTTTTCTCTGTACACATTAGCACGTGCCATTTTTTAACAAAAGCAAAATATGCAAGAATGATGAAATGATAGGCTACATGATAGAATAGAAACTCTATCATGTAGCCCACAGTGTCAGAAAAGGGTCCACCCACAGAACTTGTGGGTCCAGCTAGGGCTGCACTACAAAACATGTTCCAGCTGTAGCGACTGCCAATTGATACTGCAACTGTTTTTATCAGGCGTTTTGCAACACAATGTGTCCCGAATGAAACAATTTGGCAACCACAGCAAAATAATCATTATAGAAGAGAGGCAGGTCTGTGATGGTCTTTTAAGAGGTCCAAAGGCTTTGGCCTACCTTATTTGAAGAAAAGCTCACATGGACGACCTTTCCAGGATGCAAAAGGTTAATCATCATTGATTGTCATTGAAGTCCGGTGATTTTTGGATGAAGTCCTGCTGAATGGACAGAATAACCAGTGCCTTCAGCCTATCCTGTCCCATAGTACTTCGGAGAAATTATTTGATCCTCTTAAGTGTACTGAAACACCTCTCTGATTCTGTCGATGTCATGGGAGTTGTGATGGCTATTTGCATTAATTTCAATGTTTCAGAAAATGTGCTCTGAAGATTGTTCTCAGTCACCATCTTCAAAAGTGACATTGCAGACTTTAATGCTGCAAACTCTTGGGGAAACTGGCCTTAAACAGCAGAAACAGTTCAGTGTAAATAAGTTCAAAAGATAGTAAGTGCCAGGCTTTCTCAAAGCAAGCCTTTGACTGCTCTATCTTTATTTCACAGCACTGTTTGGCTACTGACAGATTATCAGACTGCCACATCCTGCTGTAGCAACAGCTGTGTCTGCATCTGGATGTAGCTGGGTGTCATCTGTGGTCAGCTTGTCCTTCAGTTCAGCTATGGAGCAGGAAAAATTCTCCAGGGTCTGTTAGGTTTTTGGAGAGAATCTATGGTTCGTTTTTGAAGAAAGCTCTGTAGAATATCAACATGCATGAGGGCAGAGTGGAAAAAAGATAAAAAGAAAAGAAAGTTCACATCCCCCAGCAATGCGGACAGGCCGCGGGCTTGTTTGATTGACACACTGTCCAAAGACTGATCATTCCAGATTTTTTCAGAACACTGTTTCAAAGTATCTTGATGTTCAAACATGGCGTGGCTTTTAAAGTTCCTCCTTGTTTGTCCTGACACTGGAATCCTCATCCTCAACACACTTCATCCAGGACTGCAGTTCTTTTGGGGGACTTGGAGAAAAATGTTGCATAAGCTGAGATGTTGACCAAAAATATTCTGCTGGGTGTAAGAGATGAGCAGGACTGCTGCATGATAAGGTTTAACTGATGGGCATAGTAGTGCACAAAGTGTGTGTAAGGGTGTGGTCAACAAGGTCCAGAAACACGCCCCACTGGAGTGAAGTCAGAGATTCATCGGACCCCTGCAGAGCTAGCTCGTGTATCCCACAACACAGTCCTCAATCTGTGATGGTGAATGCTTGTTTTTCTTTACCAGCTCATTGTGTCTCTGTATAGCGATGAAGTGGTCCACATCAAGTTGACAGGCAATGTTAAATTTACCCAAAATTGATAGCTTTATGCTATTTCCAATGTGACTTGTAACTGCATTCATGTTTCCTAATTTTGTCGGATAAATGTTTCAAATCCACAATTCCTTGTTGGATCAAAGCAATGTCTCCTCCAAAAAGCAAGCACGAGAAACAGAAAAGTGAATTCTTAACTACCTGCCGTTAGCCAGTCCTTTCATTGAAACCACGTAACACAAAACTTGCGATTTTGTCATTTGTCCTTTTGTGTTATCTAAACATCATTGGGTCAATGTGTTCCCTGTCTCTTCACTTCCAATTTTTCCTCCAAAGACATCAAAGAAAATGGATGATAAAGTAAATAATCCACCTCATTCATACTAACGCCTGCCATTACCACAGTCGCTCACTTCCCCCTCTCACTCTCACACAAGTGGCACCTCACTGTACGTACCGTTACTCTGTATGTCCACTGTCATTGTTCAAAAGTCAGTAGCCTGTGAGCTGAATGAATTTCGCCCAAATGATCAGCAAATCAAGGGGGTGTGCCACAATGCCTGTCACTCACTTAACACTACAAAGATGAATGGAAGCTGATGCTACTGTCTTTGGGATGAATAAATAAGCCCATTTAGATATATCCTGTGTTTTTCTTGTGACTGTTTGGTGCTGTTGCTGCACTAGGGTCCACCAAAATTGTTCTACAATAATTTTCTCATTTTTAATGTAAAAAATAGGGAGGGCTTAGCCCTGTTAGCCCATTTATACCAGCTGTCCCAGATCAATACAGTGTATTGTATGCTCAACCTCCACTTCTCACTAGTCTAATCAACCTTGCAGACCCCCTAATAAAGCTTCTCATCAGTGTCATCATTTCTTAGACAGAAAATAGCATTCTGGTATTTTATCGCCTCCAGTCCAACAGTGCCCGAGCACAGTTTAAAATGTCAAGACATTAGGTTGTGACTCTCATTTAATTCCCATTAGGTCACATATTGTATGTAAAGCATTTTGTTAGATATTCATACTGTAGGCATTTTTTTATGGATGAAACTTGAGCATTTAGAGACTAATGATGTGATGATTATTGTTCTGGATTCAACACAGATTACTGTTGTGACCTTTATTCAAAGTGGTATGAAAAATTGCAAGCACATTTATGCAACAAGGTGCACTTCTGAAAGAGGCTAAAGCTGACTTTACCAGATTTCTGTTATGAAATGTACAAAAACGCAGTCAGAAATTCGATCCCACCTGTGTGTTTGGAGGCTGAAAGATAATGGTGAGGATGTTTCCTGTTTCTCTTTCTCTACAAGTTGGTTTAGGATTGTCTGAAAATGGTCCAGCACTTCTGTGGAGAGGATGGGAAATGTGCTCCCCTTTTCAAACAGCAGAAAGTGTGAACTGATACACATACAATGGAAACTCTATACCAATTGTCTGCACTGATTCAACTCTATGCTCTGGGCAGCAAAAGAGGAAACTCAGCTTTACCTTAAAAGTGGGTCTGTGCTTTGATGTGAAGGGTTTTATTATCGCAAAATACTGAGGAAATGTGAAATGAATGCAGTGGGAAATATTAGAGTGTTTTTTTTTAAAGCCAGTCAGGGTTTCTGGGGGGACAGGAGAGGTGGTGCAGGGAGATGAAAGCTGATAGCTTCACATACACCGAATAGCAGTGAAACCAAAACACCGAGTATGAAATGAAAAAAGGAAATTCCTAAAGCAGCATAGTAAATCACAGGAATATGGTGCAAAAAGTTCCTGAGGTTCCGCTCATCTTGTCAGGAGGCTAAAGAAGTGTAGGTTTCTTTTGCTGATATATTTCTCTTCAAATGTGGCATTTATCATCGACAAGGTGTCACCGCATTTTCTGACATGCGTGTAATATCATTGCTCACTACACGGTCATTACTAATTTAACAAAGGAGGTTTTGGTCATATCCATATGCTCATGTTTGCAAACCATTTTTTCATTAGATTTTGAATTATTTTGAGCAAAAATGAAGAAATAATGTCCAAGAGTATCCCTCATTTCTAGGTTGTTTATTTCAAATGTCTCTTTCTAAAGATACTAAACCAGTTTTAGATGTGTTGACTGTGACTTTTGTGAGCCCTTCAGCTGTCCTTCTCCTTGCGGTATCCTGCTGAAAAATCTGTATTCAGAGATAGATGCTTTGCTCCCATGATATCCAGACACCTAGTGGTATTCAAATGTGTGTCAAGGAGCATGATGTTTATCATGGAAATGCTCCCTACTTCATTATATCCCCACCTTCAGTTTACAGTGATAACTCATGGTCCGCCCAGCTTGAAATGAGACCGTATCATTCTTTTTTTAAATCCCTCAGTGTCTTGAGCGTGTTCAGTAGTCTGATTGAGTCATAACATCCCATAATATTGTAATAGAAAAGGTCTGGCAACCAGTATGTACTTCTCTTATACATCATGGTGGACTGTGAAATACCTTTCAAGAATGTATTGGTAACTTTATTCCATGATTTAATGATAAAAAATAACGTGTAGTAGCTCAGTAATAACAAGTTAATAATATGATAATAAATATGGAGAGAATCACCTTGTATTATCTTAATAATACTAAGGAACATTTTTAGTAACAGGGTTATAATGGGCAAAAATATCCCAAGGTGATAAATTGGACTACTTGTTTGTTTGCCCTGTGATATAGGGACTGTTTAAGGACTTTAATTTTGCATATGGACTTGTGCAGAGATAAAATGTATTAATTAATTACTCTGTATTAATTAATTGCACAAATGTGAGCATCAGTGTTTACTACATCTTTTGTTAGAAAACATAACTAGGTGTATCCATTGCATTGTAAACCTGTGGCATTTTAATATTTCCGCTTAAGTTATCATTTTTGCCCTTTGACGAACCTCGCAGTTTCCAGTCACTATCGGGGGAACCTTCAACTACGCCTGCCACAGCCTCTTACACATCGGAGCTGCTCTCTTGCTCGGGCGCGCCCTGTTTGGGAGCAGCATCGGTATCATATCCAAGCTAGCAGCCGAAGCACTATTCTTCGTTAGCTGCCTGTTCATCGTCATTCGTATTTTTTCTGCTGTTTCTTAACTTTTTGGCAGAGAAAACAAAATGTGCCTTGAGTGTGATTTGTTTACTCTTTGTCGTTGCAAGCTCACATTAACACTGGCACAGATAACAGATAGCACCTATGTGGTAGCTTACACATTTAGCAGCATTTCCTGGTGACTTGGCAACTTGTGCTGTGTGACAGCAACACTGTAGGTTACACTCTATTTTTAAATGAAGCAATTTGTATTCAAATGCTGTAAATGCTTTGATTAAAATATATTTTTATTGCGCTATTTTAAAAATGATTAATGACTGATAGTTACTTAAAATAAACCTTACTATTTAGATAAGATACTGTGTAGAAAATTTAATTTTGAGATTTTCAGGGAGTCCCAGTTGTTAAATATTGGGCCCTGAGACCCCCTGTATTTCACACACTGACGAGAGCATTATTCGTATTATCAATTGCCCAAAGACCAACCTCTAGCAGTTGTAGGAATTATGATTTTTGTGTGTCGGAGGAAACTGTTTGTGACGTTATTACAGAGCGACAGAGTCCACAGAGGCAGGAGGTCACGGTGGGCAGGTGATTCTACAAAATGTCAGACTTTAACACTGGAGATTACTGCTTGTTTTCAATTTCCAACCAACAATCAACATTAGTTTCTTTTAAGCATGACTGCAGTCATTCCCTAACCGTAACAAAGTTGTTGTGTACTGTAACCATGACGACAAACGTTCCTGAACCAACTTTTTTAAAACCAAATCACAATGTTTTCTAATCTTTACAAAGTAGTTATTTTAACCCAAACTATTATCTTTCCCTAAAGCTAACCAAACCTTAACCATAGCAGTGTCACATCATCAGAAAATAAATATAAGTTACATTCTTGAGGGAATAGACTGACAGTGTATTCTGTTGTTTAATTTGGAGGACATGGTTTTACCTATCCAGTAGTTTTGGTTTTATTTGTCTTTGCGATTTCTTCCTCCACACCAACACAGTGGAGGTGAATAGAATTTAATATGCGCTGCTGACAGTATTGAAGATACAGTACATACAAAACAGCAACATCTATTTCCAGAGTCAGAACCCACTGCAATGGAGGTAAATGGATAATCCACAGATAACACTGACTACACTGTTTTCATGGGGAGAATTTCCTACTGAAGAATAAATCCTTATGAAAACTCAGGTGTGTGGATATCCATTCACCTCCATTGTCCTGGTGTGGAGGCAAAGATCTTGGCGAGGGATATCTCATAACCTGGACAAATAAACTGCAACATTTATTAGTGTCTGACATAGACACCCCCCACAGCTGGTTAATATTTTATTGGAAAGTCTTTTCTACTGGCTAAATACACTGGGTCTGTTGGAAATACAGAGCTTTGTGAAGGACAATAGCATTACAGAACAACACTGAGCATATGGATGAACAGCGGAGAAATCTTTAATGCTGCAGGAATAGTTTGAGATATTTTATAGATGTTTGATCCTTTTTTTTTTTTTTTTTTTTTTGGCTGTGAAAACTTTGGAATCCATTGAAACTGACACAGCTTCAAGCTGCTGCTGTTGTTAGCGAAGAAAAAAAACACAAACATGTAAGAGCCGCCTTTGAAGCCTGCGGGGGGTGAGCGCTTGAAACTCTAAAGATAGATTTTGGGTGGAGTACTTTAAGGCAGTGAGCCATCCATACACAAACTAGAGGTTGTAAAAAGTTCATGAAATTATTCAGGAGAATCCAAAGATCTAATTGTTAAGCTTAAGTTTGTACTGTATAGCCGTACCGACCATAAAACTGCATTATTATTATGCTTCATATCCTCAAAGATGATGTGAAATAACCTTGTGAGTACTCCCATCAAAATCCACTTTAAGCCACTAAATGCTCTGCTTGGTAACTGGCACCGCTGTAGACAGAAAAATCACCAAAGCACTTCCACTCACATTACATTTACATTAAAGGTATTTAACACCTGCTCTTATCCAAAGCAAATTATGATGAGGGCAGCAGTGAAATTAGCTCAGGCTCAGGCTGATCATGCTCCGATAATGGATCTGTCTCTGTCAGAAAAGTTCTGCAAAAAGAAATTAGACAAAGAACAGCTAGATAGTGAGGATCTACAGATTTAGACAGGAGCATATTGGCAGGAGGATGTGGCAGAAAGGGATGATACAAGTGGGAGCAGGGGACATGAGGTATTTCTTGAGGAGATAAGTTTTAAGTTTACAAGGGAAGGGAGTGGTTGTGTTGTCCTCACTGAGATTGTTCCATAGCTGTGGAGTGAGGGCCTGACTTCTAATAATACAAAGTAGACTCAGACATGGACTATAAGTGGTGGAGATGAGATTTGTTTAAACCGCAGTGTGAGGGAAGTATGATACCACCATCCCTAAGCGAAACTGTCTATCACTCCTGGACATTTTGTAAACCTAATTGCTGTTTGACATTTTTTTTAACAGCATGGATGTGGAGGGAAGTCTCTTCAATCCAAGATAATGCCACCATCGTGGAATAAAATGTAGTGTAAATGTTTGCTGCAGTGCTGTTGAGCCATGCTTTCCACTTCAGCACACTGGAAACAGAATGCGTGAGTCACAATGCAAATTAGATGATGGGTTCGATCACTCAAGGAGAGTGCACTATTATGAATATACAACTGTATAAGTCAGTTGTATTTTGAGCCAAATAGCAATGTACTGTCTACAGCCTTCTGTAGCACTGGAGGATTCTGACTTCCATCTTGACAGTAATGACCCATTTCTTGTCATTTATTTGACAGTTGGTGGTTAACAGCAGAGCAGAGGGTAAATCTGCTGCCGAATACGTTGCAGCGGATTTACAAACAAGGTATTATTTGGATAAACTGACCACATATTGGGAATCTGCATGGTTACTTGGTTCTCAACTGAAAAAATGTTAAATCTTAATAAAGTGACATATTAAGTTCAAGAGCAAAAATTACAAGTCTGGCTCAAAATCTCCATACCATGATGTCATAGCCCTCAGATATCTTTGTCAGACCACAAAGCACACTGGGTAAAGTAGGCCCAGCCCTCCTCTCTATGCCAAAACAGTGACAGAAAGTTGAAATTGAAAACCAGTAACTCTGAACAAAAACTGACATTGTAAAAAATTTTTAAAAAAAAATAAAATAAAAAAAACTCACTGAAAAAAGATAAACATGAAGAAAAAAATCTGAAGATTGATGTTGAAAAACACATCATAATGCAAAAAATCTCTAAATAATATAATGACATTGTCATTTTTTAATGCCCATGTTTTATTTTTCAGTGGAACTTGTTTCAGTGCCAATGCAGTTTTTCCAGTAGTGTTTCAATGCCAATGTTTCCTTTTTCAGTTCAGGTTTTGTTTTCAATGCCAAATTTTATTTTCAATGCCAAAATTTAATTGTCGCTGTTCTGGCCCCATAAAAGACCGAGAAGACATTTTCTCTCAAATAATCATCAGTGACGACACACTGACAAGCCATGACCACATCTGCTTGACAACCAGTTTAATGGCCATGGAAAGTGTCCCATCATTACTGTCCCAATCACATCTACAGTTTACGTCTGATGTTTCTAATTCATCTTTGATGACGCTCATCTCCAAACGCTGCACATGTTCTTTGGCAACATGTCTTTTGATGGAAATGACACAGGAAGGATGTGAGCTGTGCTGCTGGGTGCTGATATAACAGCACAGTGTGATCATTTAAATCTTATTCATACTAAAACACCGGGTGTCCTGGACTAATGCTAAGCACAGCACATTTAAGTGGTTTCTGAGCATCCTCCACAGGCTCTGGTAGTGACATCTCCTTTGATGACCCCACACAAATTTGAGCGTGTAAACAGAAGAGCACGTCTTCATTTCTTCTGTGGAGTCTTTGAATTGCTTTGCGATACCATTCAAATTCTTCAGATGCTAATCAGTAACATTGTACGGCTTAATTCATTTCCCTCCAAGATTTAATTCTCATATCGTCACAAGTTTTTGTGACTCAGAAAATCTGATCCTTTTTGATTTATTAATACATTTTTTTAATGACAAAATGAATTAAAATGTTAATCACTCATATGGGAAAATTGAACTGTAAAAGGATGCAGGAACATGTTACATAAATAACCACAGCCATCCATCATTTTAAATGCTTAACATATTGATTAGAAATGTATGGAGGCAAGTATGACAAAGGCAAATTAAGGATGTAAAACCGCAGCAGAAGTACCAGTAGAGCTCAGTGGACCAAAATGAAGTTTGAAAGAAATGCAAAATATAAAAACAATAAAATCTTTATACAAATATTTGAATATATAATGACACTGATATATGTTTTCACTGTCACTTATGGCTGGATAGAAGTATTTCAGTCAGAATAAGTTTGCAAAGATCCCTGCACCAGGATCCTGAGCCTCCCAGAGGTCTTCATTATTTGAGGAGTTAGTGCCACTGGCTTTTGCTCATCAAGGACTAACGCTTGCCCTCTCAGGCACCGGGACCATTCGCATTTTCCACCATGGGAACGCCGCCTCCTCCCTCCTCATAGTCGAGGATTCAGTAGGGTGCAGAGGTGATGAAGAGCACTGCTTGTTGGCCAGCACACGCTTTAAGCAGCCTGGAAATTATGCCATCATGGCCCACTGCACTCGCAGTGGGGAGACTCCTCAGCTGCTCTCCCACCTCAGTGAAAGTAATGTCTGGTGTTTGCATCAGAACTAAAAAAGTTGCAGAAAAGAGGCAAAGCCCCTGAGGTGAAAAAGAGTGAAGGTTCACAGCTTTGTACACAGAAACTAACATTTTTCATGAAGTTGAAATGAAACGTCTCAGTTGTAAAATGTGTTTTTCATGAGATTCGTGATTCCTTGCAGCACAAGGAGTCAGTCTTTAGTAAAACTTTCTAAAATAAACTTCAAACAGTGTTTCCATGCAGCTCAGAAGGCCCAACTCATAGCTAGTATGAGCATCAAGCGTGAGGCCCTTCAGTATGTCACAACAACATCAGTTAAGCCTTTGGTGCAGATGTAACTTCTCATCTTCAAGGCTACAGTATGTGTGTGCATTGTGACTTTTAATTAATGTGAGGCTACCACTGAACATTTGTAACTGAACACTGAGAGGCAAAGCAGGTTCATTGTTAAATTATTTTTTTTTCTTGCTCTCTATTTGTGATGTGTAAAACCAGGTGTGGCAGTGTGGCGGCAGTGTTGAGGTCCTGCCTTGTGCTCGCATCGCCCACATCGAGCGCGCTCACAAACCCTACACGGAGGATCTGACGTCTCACGTGCGGCGGAACGCCCTCAGAGTGGCAGAAGTTTGGATGGATGAGTTTAAAAGCCATGTCTACATGGCCTGGAACATTCCCGTGGAGGTGAGTGATGATGATTTTGATCAGTTGGTGAATTGGAGTTCACAGCGTAGGTCTTGTTATGATTCACTAGCAAAATATTTTATTCACGATAATAGTGGTATCACAATACAGGTGATACAAATGATTCATTATTTTTGTTGTTCATATATTAGAAATATGTAAATGCATGTGTTTTTTTTACATTAAACAAAAGTCAGGTCAAATCTTCAATGATACAAACTTCAACTGTGTGAAAATTAGGTTTGAAAAATACAACTTGCACTCACAACTTATTTTATCACTTTGAGCGACATTGTTGCATAAACAGCAGCTCCTTTGCATTCACCACTTTTTAAAGTTTATGTTTATGGAATTTTGCCTTTTTTATATAGATTACAGTAGAAGATGCAGAGAGGAAACCAAGAGAAGATTTGCGGTTATATAGCACTAGACCACCAAGATTCCCCCAGCATTTATTATTTTGATCTAGTCTGTATTAATGGAGAGTATTCTGAGCTCTTTTACTGCTCTGGACAGTGTCTTTTTGGAGCAGGAACATAACCTTTGGACACGGAGACAAATAACCTGAGTACAAATCAGTTTATTAAACCAATCCATTCGTTTTAAAGAATTTTTGTGGTGACAAGACATAAAAAAACAATCCTTAATTTGTGTAGTGTAACTGAAGGGGAAATTATAGCCCTGGAATGACAAAGCAGGAATCCATCATATGCTGTACTTAATTATGAAGTGTTTTCTGTGTCACAGTTTTATAGACAGCTGAGATGAAACACTATATGCCAAACTGCATCCTCTTTGACATACGTACATTTGTCCCATTTTTCAACGTAGGATGTCAGCTATTAACTAGCAAAAGGCTGAACTGACAGAAACCAAAACAGTTCAGACTTCAATGTGTGCTGAAAAGGAAGGAAAACCTCAATATTATAAATGAGAATATTACAGTAGACTGTAGCTGTCATTTTATCAATAACATGTCACAAATCAACCAGACAACCAGAAGGAGCTTCAGTCACAATATGTTTATTATTATTATTACTACAATATGTTTGCTTATTTTATATAGTATTTTTAAATGTTACCTGTACACAGGATTTGTCATTGCAGCCCTCCATACAGAGCAGTCATTCAGAAGTCCAAGTCAGATGTGATAAATTGATGCACAAATATGAATACAGAAGATATCAAACGATGCCATTATAAATCTACCAGACCATCAAGCGGCTCCATTCAACCGGCACCTAATCTAAATGTTAGAAGGCAGAGTGTGATCTGTTATCAGCTGCACTCCTCCCATCGCAGATGTTTAGTTGAATCAGGCTCCTGACACCTCCAGAAGCCTCAAAAATGATTTCTTACACTTACAGAATGGCCTAAATTAAATGTGTGCCACAGAATAAATAAATATGATATGATTCGATATAACAGTCTAAACAGAGACATTAACAGTTAGAAACTTCAATATAAAAGGCAACAATGGAATTTTAAACGATGAATTAAAGAAAATAATTTCATTACAGCTGTGACATGGGAGCAATATAAATAATCAAACAGAAAGAATGCATATAATTACATTTTTCAGCACAAATGCAATCAATTTATTCTTTTTAATCTCTATTTGAGGCTTTATTGTATCATTTGAGATGCTGAATAAAGACGTCTACGGTGTCGACTCTTATTGTACATAATGTCTTATAGTTTGCAGTATCACAGTACATCTACTTGATACAAAACACATAGTCTACATAGTCTGCGTTATGTTTCCACTGTTTTATCAGAGTTGTATTTAGGGGTGTTTAGTAGATTCAAGTTTTTATATAATGTTGAACTATTCGATAAAATAAAATAAATATTTATACTACGTTGTCTTATGTTAAATGCAGCATCCCTCAAAGGCGAAGTCAAATGTTTGTTCACTGAAGTTTTTTTCTTCTCCTGCATAATCTGTTTGAATATGTAAATCCACGTTATGAATAGATGAACATCTGCAGGCAATTCATTCAGTCAATAATGAGCCGTTTAACAGAGTCTGTACTCAAGAAGCATGAAATTTAGCCCCAGATTTAGCCCCATGAATTAACCACACAGCAAAAATGTCAGTTTTAATTTACCTCAGAGAGTGTAAAAATCAACACTGTCCCCGCGTTCATGTGCGTTCGCGCCCATCTGAGTTCACTTTTAGATGTTTTTGGACAGAGAGCCACGTCAGCAAGATTTGCACCCAATGCAGTTTTCACTCCAGCTTCTGAGTTATTACATAAAGAGAGGCATCAGTGATGTTAGATGAGATACACTGGACAAGTCTGGGCATATTGTCACAGGAGACTGGCCCTGGGTATGGATGTGTGGAAAATAGACGGTTTTCAAGTCAGAACAGTAAAAATCAAACCCCACAGAGGCTATTCAAATACATAACAAATGGTTGCACAATCCTTCTCAATGGCTGATATCTATCACTTCTCCACAAACCACGGTTAATCAATTTTATGCTTTGTGTGCTTCTGTGTGTTTCTGTGTGTGTGTGTGTGTGTGTGGTTTTTTGAACCCAGGACTCAGGGATTGATATTGGTGATATCTCTGAAAGGAAGGCTCTGAGGAAAAGGCTGCAGTGTAAAACTTTCCGATGGTATCTGGTCAACATCTACCCCGAGATGAGGATGTACAGCGACACCATTGCATACGGAGTAGTAAGCCCTCTTCCTCCTTATCCCAAATTAAATTCAGTGTGCGCAAAAGCCAAAACAAGGCTGAACCATGCCTGAGCAAATCATTTTAATCCCTTGTGTTGAGATCCGGATGGCTGCAGTCAGCAGCGCAAACATTTCACCAAGAGGATGTTTGCTGCTGCAACTTTGACTTTTTCCTCCAAAAAAGTCACTGAAAAAGAAAATATGTTGAAGCTTACTTTAAATATAGATTTTTTATATCCTGCTAGAGGGCTTTTATTAGTCAGCGAAGCTAGAAAAACTGACAGCCAACAGGGCATGCTGGCAGTGTTTCTATTTTCCCATTCCCAGTTGTTCCCAAACAGCTTTATTTCCACGGTCCTCCCACCTCGCATCACTGTGATGCATCCTAATACACAGTGACACACCGACCGCACTATTATGGCACAGATTTCTACGTTGTACGGATGATTTGTTCATGTACAAACTGACAAATGGTGGATGGATATAGCGAGGAAATAGTCCAACGTAGTTACATTCATTTCTTTCACTTAGTTGATCTCATTATTCTATATTTGCTATATGCATTTGATGGGCTAGTCAGTCGTGGTGGTTTGAGAAGTCATTAAATGAGAGAAGATCATCACAGAGGTAAACAAACAAGGCCAGGCCACACAGCTAAATATTGTCCCCAACAGGTGTCTCCAAGTGTTGCACATTAATATTTTTCACTCTCCCACACTAGACATGTTTAGACTTGAGTTGTAGCACAGGACCATGTTCTGCCTGTGGATTTACTGATTATCTGATTGAAGTAGACATCTCCTGAGCCAATGGGGAGCTGAATCATCCCTAGCTGTGTTCTTCTGATCTCACATCTTTACCTAATTCGCTCCTCACATAAAACTGCCATTCCTGGAGCTCCCCAAGGTGCAGTTTGTATCTCGCAATCAGGCAGACCTTTTGTCATGACGCGCATGAATAACCCTCTGAGTCTGAGTCATGTTCATCAAGCGTAACGCATTAAATTAGCATTTTTATAAAGCAAAAATCTATTTAAGGAGCTCTGGTGTATGATTCACATTTTTCAGATGTTTCAACCTGCTCAGATCTTCCTCCTTCTGTATTTTCTGTTAATATAATTTAATATTTATATTCTCTTTATGGGAATCCCTGTGAGGATGCCTGGCTGATGTCCGTATTAGATGGTTACTGCCGCTTATAAACATCTTTGTCTTTTCACTTTTACTCAAGCTCACACGGTCTTGTGGATACATTTTCATATCAACAGCAAGCACAGCAGCAAGCAGGGCTTAATGTTTGTATAATAGTTTCTTTCACCCATAGTAGAAATAATGCAATACTGAGTTGAAGAGAGCAGGTGGCAAATGCAGTATCCTCACTGTGTTTTGGCAGTAGCTTATTTTATCTGTGGACACCACACATGATCATGAATTGTCTGTTACCATTATTCATAGTCCATAAAACTTCAAATATGCTGCACAACTCCTCTCCAGTACACCACGCTTTATTTATCTCAACAAACATATATGTGGTCTGAGGATGTTTCTGGTTTCCTTACAAAATATACCGTCCATTGATCCATCATGTGACATACTGTATAGATCACCATTCTAAGTATACAAAACATAACTTACTTTCTTTACAAAATGCTATATTTACTCTTGTAAGGGAAATCTATAAGTAAATATAAATCACCATAAATAAGAAACTTATTATAACTGTTTTTAGTTGTAGAGTATTGGCAAAAACAATCTTTTATCTTAACCTACCGATGGGTAAAAAGGTTGAATATTTTTCAAAACTTCCATTTCTTGATACTGTCATGACCTGGTTCAAGTGGCCACAACAAAAGGGAGAGACACCAAGAAAAAGATTCAACAAAAGATATTTATCTAAGCAAATTAAACCAAATTAAACAGATAACTGAATATTTACAATATGAGGCGTGGAAGTGGATCAATGGTGTATGTGATGCATGGGTGGTGAGTGTGTGTATGTGTGTGTGTTTGTGTGTGTGTGTGCTGAAAGGTGCATGAAAGCAAAGTAAATAACTGAACCCACATAACCAAATCAAAAGGGAGAGGAGCAAAGCCGCAACAGCAGAGTAGAGAGTCAGTCAGAGAGAGAGCTGTGCTGCAGCCAGGACTAATGCTGCATTTCATTTACCTCAGAAGTCAGAGCTGGGAATGACGTTACACCCGAGGTGACCGCGTTCCAGTACAATAAGTCGGAAAACCATTAAAAAAAACAAAAAAAACAAACCATAGCAAATATTGCCATTGTTAACAATACCAGTTGATAACAACATATTACGTGGTATTTTGTACATACAAACACTGTAGTTACATGTCCACACATAGAAGTTGGACAGCACTGTGTGTATGACTGATTTAATGAGACACAAATAAGACAGAAGTGCTAATAAACTGTTTATTACTACAGCTTTCACACTGTTGATGCGTGGAGCAGCCATCTTGTATTTTGAGGTTGGGGTTGGTGAGGTTCTTCCGACTTTACGAGTGGGAAATCCGACTTCAGGCGGTGTTCCAGTTGAAATTTACAAATGGGAACTCTGAAATTCCGACTTCCCAGTTCAAATGGAACGCACCATTAAATACCCTGGGAACACACTGGGGCCCTCAGGTGTTCCAGGTTAGCCAACGAGCACCTGCAGAGAGCAGACAGACAGGAGACTCACACAGCAACCGCAAGATGACAGGGGTCATCACAATATTTTCAGATAACAAACAAATTTCGAAGTCGATCTAAAGGATTAGTTTGACATTTCGGGAAACACACCTTTCGGTGGAGAGTTACATAAGACAATTGATGCATCTCTCATATCTGTCTGATAAAAATTAAGCTACAGCCAGCAGCTAGTTAGCTTAGCTCAGCACAAAGACTAAAAAACAGGGGGAAGCAGCTAGCCTGGCTCTGTCCGAAGGTAACAAAATCTGTCTATCAGCACCTTTTAAAGCTTACTAATTGGCACAGTATAGCTTGTTTATTTAATCCGTAAAAAAATTAAGTGTTAAAATGACAAATCGCAGATTTACAGAGGGTTATGTGTCGGACAATTTCTTGGCTTCTCGTGGTCTCTCCACTGGTTGCCTGGCAACTGCTTAGAGCCAAGAGATAGTCCAGGACATAATCCCCCGTAATACCACGAATTGTCATTTTTACACTGTTTTGTATGGATGACTTTTTAAATACTGAGCTTTAGAGGTGCTTGTAGTAGATTTTGTTAAGGAATACATATGAGAGTGGTATCAATCTTCTCCTCTAACTCTGCTAGAAAGCGAATAAGTGTATTTTCTAAAATGTCAACGACACATCCATCCCTTCACAAAATTTCCAATTTTTCTTAAAAGAAATCCTGTTCTGTGGCTCTGTGAGAACAAATGTGATCCAGTATTCATTTTTCTTTATGTCTTCATCATTACATTTGGTTAGGTGAGTAAAGTGTGGTGAACTGGAGAAGAGTTGTGCAACATGTTTTAATTTTAATGAACTTGCATTGAAGCTCACACCGACTAAATTCTTCATAGTAAAATATATACCCAATGGGGTCACATGGTATCAAAAATTCATGTTAACAACTTCAGTCTGACTCACACTTTTACCTGATTAGGGTGAATATCTTCGTTAGTCTGGGCCTGTAAACACTGTCATATTATTGACATAATTGTAGGAATAACACTACACTTGAAATTAATATTATGCACTCGTAACGTTGATAGGGGCACCACCTCCATTAAGTAATTAACTAATTAGGAGGTAAAATAATTAAATCGAATTAATCAGTCTTATACCTGAAAGTCATGAACTCTGAATACAGGGACCCTCATCCTCTGATATAAAGGACTACAAATACAACAACTTGGTGATTAATCAAGATATTTATTATGAACTACTTAAGGAGTAGGGATAAATAGGGAAACACTAAGCATAATTACATATATACAATTAAAATGAGTGAGTGAATGGATGCATGAATGAATGGGTAAATTAAATTAACAAGTTATTGCCGACAGGATGAATGAATTAATGAATGAATGTTATCAAAAACAAGACAAAAACACAATGAGGGGCAATTAACTCTAAGTAAAGCTCTTTGCATCAACTCAGAGACAGAAGCATGGTAGATAGTTTTCCTACTGTTTCCGTGGTGATGAAGGGCTAATGATGAAGAACTTCCTAGACAGCACTGAGCAAGGCGAAGCAGACTTGGAGATCCTCAGTTCGCCAGAGTGACAGTCAGATGAAAAAGCTGCTGCAGGTTCAGTGAAGCACTTTGGTTCACTGCTTCTCAGGAGGATGAATCCAGTCTCAGACTTGCTGAGGCCATGTAGCGGACACACACAGCAGGGAGGTGTCCCAGTCTCGGTGCATTCAGTAGCAGACTGCTGAGTTGGATGCATGGAGCTCCACTCAGCAAAGCAGAGTGGAGCTAGACTAATCAGAAGAGTCCTTGGGAAAGTCTTTAAAAGTTTAACTACACGATAAAAATAGGAGATTACAAAAATAATATATATTCAAATGCAAATGGGTGTGACTTGGCTTGTGACTGAGGCATCTTTGCAGTCTTTTGCTTCTTAGTTGAGTCTCTTTCTGGAGCTTTCAGCTCTCGGCTGTAGGAAAAAAGAAGAGAAAGCCCAAAATGCATGGACAGCTATCACAGCTGATAAGGCTGAGAGAGAACAGAAGAAGTAGCAGAAGTCAGCAAGCCAGGAAAAAAAGCAGAAGAGCAACAGCCGCCTGACTAAGAGTTATAAACGTTTTTACAGTCTAGGAGGCGTATTTTGAGAGAAAGAGGATCCTTGGCACTCGTTTTAGGGACCACATTGATTACTAATTAATTCTTTTTTGTGGAGAGAAAACTGACCCTCAAATAAATGGGAATTATTTTATTCTTATAGAATATTTGAAGACTATAGATGTTTGCAAATTGAATACTCACTCAATCTGTCGTCAGTGTTGACACTGATCATGGGAACAAGTGAGAAGCACTTAAAAATTTTAATATTGATTAACCAAATAAAATACAGAATAAAATTAATAAATCTTATTTTCCTAATCTGTAATTAAATCTATTAAGAAAGCATTATCCAAGCAATAGAACCACAGCTAAATGGTACACTTACACATAAAACACTTATATCAGATAAATCAAATGCAATAATATGTGTGACTTATAATTAATGAATGTTGAAGCAGAGTTTGAATCTCCATAATAAACTGACTAAATTGTTCTAAACACATCAAAAATTAAAATCGGTTAGATATGTCCAGATACATATTTTTACATATTTTTTAGTGGCATTTCTGACCAATTCAGACACTTAATGTGCATAAAAGAAAAAGAGAGGAGGAGAGGGACACTCAGAGAGGAATGTGGGCTTCCCTCAAATTTACGACTTAAGAGAAGTGAGTGAGTGGGGAATAGTTCATCCAGGTTGGAGCAGTCTGTTCGTATCTGAAAAGAGAAACAAAGTCGTTCATTTCCCAAACTGTTTTGTCCATTTTCTCTCGTGGCTGGTGGTAAGAAGGTTGGGTTTTTAGTTCTGTCCAATGTTTACTTGACATCCTTATGCCTTTAGGTCAGAGGTCATTGGGTCCGTGCACGTACACAGAAAGACTGTTAGGCCAAAAGGAATCATAATGTTGTTGAAAGAATTTAACTTTTCTTCTGTTCCTGAGTTCATTATCCTACACAATACGCATCTTTTGTGTCTTTGTGCATGTTTGTGACCGTGTGTGTTTTTCTTTTTCTGTCAGCTGAAAAACTCTCTGAAGAATGATCTGTGTCTGGACCAGGGGCCTGACAATGACAACGTCCCCATCCTGTATCTCTGTCACGGGATGACGCCTCAGGTTAGAGCACCCTTGAGCCCCCTCTCTCTCTCTCTCTCTCTCTCTCTGCACCACTGTTTCATGCGGTGTGTGTCATATAGTGAGATTTAATATATCACCTCCATATTTTATCTTCATTTTGGGTTTTTCTTATTCAATAAAACCTGTTCGATCGTGAAGAAAAATAAATCACCTTTCCTGTGCTTTCAGATTGGATCAAACTCAGTAACTTTACCTCATAAAACAGGATCAGCTTTTCTATTTTTCCCTTTACTGCAACAGTCCTCTGTGTTTTTAAATACGTCTCCATTTTTCATACACCGTCATTTAGAGATAACTTGTCCCAACTGAATCCAGCTCAGAAAAAAATGCAACATTATTGATGAAACTATGTAAAATGTTATATTGTGATTAAGTTAGACTGCACCAGGTTTCTACAAAAGCTGAAATGAAAACTTGTTTCTATGTCTAGCTTTCTTCAGTTTAATGTCATGCTTGAAATTTTTTTTACTTTCTTATTATCTCATTCACATAGACATTTAAAGAGAGAAAAAATTTAACAGCTTGCTCTACTTTTTTGTGTCACATTCATCAGTCATTTCAGTAATGCTCTTTAAAGTGTACCTTTGGACTACTTGTTCAGATAATATCTCAGCACAAATAACAGGAAGTTTAAATGCCCTCAAATGTTAGCACAGCTTGATTATCATTTATTTTCTCCGGCCTCATCCAGCTCCTATCGATCCCGTCATCCTATTACGTCTGAGCAGATTGTTTTCAGAGATTGTTTAACCTTGCTGTGACAGTCGTAAACTTGTCTTATAGGGTGAAGCTTGATCTCACATTATCCTTCTCAAGTCAAATGAATCTATTGAACATGTTTCACACTCATTACCCCAGTATTGATATTTATACCACCGAGCAAATTAAAACTGATGTAGGAGAATGTTTTAATAAGAAATCTTGTGGTTTCCTTAATAAATTCAACAGAAATCATTTCACAATGTGTACAGCCTTTTCTCAGACCCAAATAACTTTAAAACTTGCAAATTATTAATTGTTATATGCTATAAATCTTCCATAAATCCAGGCACAACAAACAAAGGATTGAGAGTAGCGCCACATTTCTAATAAGATTACGGATCTCCTCGGCAAGACAAATCTAGTTTGCTCTATTTTTATGTTTCAGCGTTACATCATCGAGTGGAATTAGTCCCTGCTTTGCCTGTATGATTATACACACACATAAACAATTACAAATATTTGCTGTAATCAGTCAAAATGTGTCATAGTAAATGGCAACTTCTTTTCACTGATGCTTGCTTTTGGAGAGTTAGTCTGAATGCAGTACATCAACGTGCTAAAAGAAAATTGCACAGGCACACATGAAAGGACAAAGCTTACAATCCGACACACGGCTGACATTACAAGAGCGTGTTGTCAGCAAACATACAGTACAGCAGCACTTCAGCACAAGCAGGAGTAAAACATACTGACATAAACACTGCAACAATGAAAACCATAGTCACATACAGCCTGGCAGCCTGCGCCGCTCCAAAAAAAATGAGCAGCACTGACAAAATAAAAAATCACACTCATCAGACTGTTTAGCATCTTGTGTGAAGGAGGCAGTTTGGGCGTTATCAGACAAATAAGATTAGAGTAAGAGAAGGATAAGAGTAAAAGTAAGACAGGCAGCAGAATAACCAAACATGGACCTGATATTTATTCAATGAAAGAAAATATCTTGGGGTGATTTGACAGCTGATGGGGTTTGCTGAGTGAGAGACAATCCTTCTCCAGCTCCTGAAATGTATAGAGTCCCTGTTAAATCTCTTCCCTTCTACCCAATTTTACTCTGATATAAATCTAACTCCCATGTCTTCTTCTTGTATCTCCAACAGTTCTACAAATGTAATCCTCCCTTATACTTTTGTTGTTAATTTGTTTAAAACTGCATATTTCAGCAATTTCCCATCCTATTTCTATTTTTAACATCATGTACATCACTTGCTTTATCACTCTATATGAACTGCATCAAACTAAGACCATTGTTCTACCAATAAACTCTGAGCACTGCTGTAGATATAATCGACAAACTCACTCTCTCATCCTCAAACCGCTGAGCCTTTTTCCTTTTTGCATACAGAATGGGCCTTTCCTGCTTTATTCCTACAAATTTTCAGTTTTCAATCAGCTAAATATGGGCAAACAACTGCCCTTGAAAAAATAATTAGGAGGGATTCGATCACAGACAATTATTTGGGTTTTCTCCCCAATCCTGAGTTAATAATTAGTTTCTTTTGTGTGTCCTGCAATGTCTTTCTTTGTCCTCCATTCAGTCAGTAAGCATACCTAGTGTATGTAAATCAACTTCATATATGTCTCTTTTCCACCCAAAGACAACCCAGGAGCAAGCCACATATATTTATAACCTGTATGACCATATGCAGCTCTGGTAGGGCCATTATCTAAATGTCAACCACTGCAATCTGAATGCACAGTGCAGTCACCACGTTCACAGCAGGATGTGTTGTTCTCACAGAATGTGTACTACACCAGTACTCAGCAGCTCCACATCGGGCTGCTCAGTCCCACCGTTGACGACGATGACAACAAGTGCCTGGTGGATGTGAACAGCAGACCACGCCTCATCGAGTGCAGCTATGCCGCAGACAAACGCATGAAGCTCCACTGGCTCTTCACTCAGGTGAAAACACAGGACACAGCTCATAACATACACATCACATGGTCAGGGGGAGCTATAGGTCAAAAAAACACAAAGTCAATACTAAGTTCTTAGTTTATATTCAGCCTCAGTTCAGGTAATTTATTTAATGTGACAGGAAAGCCAACTGTGGAGGTGGCTGTAAATCATGCAAGTGGTTTAATTTACTGTTTGACTGGAGTTCCCCACAATCCTGCATCTCATTTAAACATGAAGACTCATTGAAACTTAATGATTGTCTTTCTTCATTAGCGGCTGTATGCCTGCAAACTATTTTGCCAGAACACGCAGCAACCTCACAAAATGCCCCATGACAGTGGGTGGATTGGATTCCCTGCATGCTTTGATTTGAGCTCAAAATACCTCATATTGTTGTCTGCTATGCTGTCATTTCAGAGTTAATTATACATTTTTGTTCCTCTTTTATCGAAATATGTGTAAAATTTTAAATGTGCTTTGTGTTAGAGGCTTGTTATAACAAGTGCAATATTCTTTCAACCATGTTAAACAGGTGACTCCCTCTACGGTGTGTCAATGTGGCTTTTACAGCGTAATGGGCACCAAGTGTGAGAAGGTTTCATATGCTTGAACTCATATGTCACATATCCTCACCCTGAACTCTAAGTGGTTATTTTAGTTAACGTTGTATAATTTAGTAAGTAAGATAGAGACATATCAGCAAGGCTGGAGCATATCATGTCTCTGAAATATGGCATCAATTATTTACAGTTTTGACTGCACATGTGCAAAGTGTCAAGCTTAGACAGATATAGTGTAGATTACCTTGATGCAGCTGTGACAACTTTGGAGAGCACAACAGTGTACAAATTAGAGATATGGATCTTTTTTATCTTAATTCAAATGTTGCACCTTTCTGCACAAAGCCTGATTAACTGAAGATATCCTTTATCTCTACCCAGTGATTTATAAAACATTTGCTTGACTTCCTTCAGCTACTGAAACGGCCTCTCATTAACCACAAAAAAGTGATTCTGATAAGATTTGATTTGTGGAAGAAATTAAATATGTGCTTGCATGTACAGCTTAGTCAAGTGTCTTGGCAGGTGTTAGAAAGGCCGTCAAGAGATTCCTGATTGGAAAAGCAAACATGCTCAGTGGGTGGGACTGTATATTTTGGTTTGCTTATGTGTTTTGTGGGTACATGTGGGGGATTTCTTTGTAACAAATACCTATTGTTCTGTACTGTATGCTCACATACACATTTATCAACCAACAGCTGGAGGACCAAGACGCTATCAGAATTTGTAAAATTCAAAGCTGTTTTTATCAGTTCAAGTTCCAGATTTGAAGGGATTGTGGGTTTTACTGGTTACAACCCTCATCTCAGATTTGTTCAGCAGTTCATAAAGGTCTGGTGTTGTTCTGATCGACAGCTGTTTCTCCAGGTTGAAGAGACAATCAGAGATCAATCAGAGCTTTGTTGGCAGGATAAGAATGGGGATGTTATCTTCTACCAGAGCCAGAAAATAGCTATATCCATGAGAAATAGTGACAGAAAAATGACTACATGGTGGCAAGTATAGATGAGCTGTACAAGTTGTTATAAGTGGACTAACAAATTTATAACATTACAACAAAAAAAAAACATGAGCATCTCCAAGCAACCACTACTGCAGCTTCCATTTCAACTGAAAATGACACTGGCAGGACAGATACATCAATCGCTGCTGATTGGTTAGGGCAAAACAAAATAGAATAAACCCCAAAATAAAAACGCCTAATGATGTCAGGCTGTCACTGCAACAAAATGGCAATTCAGTCTGAAAATTAGGCTACTCTGCCAAGTTTGTCACATAACGTGGAGCTGCTCTGTCCTCTGAATGAAATAACCATTTGGCACAGCATTTGGGATTCTGCAGTCAACACCTAGACTGTAATGTCATTCTGAATTTGAAATATATTGTAGCGTCCTTCAGTAAGACAATGACGGGATGACACCTGGTTCACAAACAATTTATTTACCTTCAGTACGCAGGCTGCTGTGTCAGTCAGTTACATATCAATAAAAAGAGCATCCTGGTGACACAAAAAAGGCAATCTTATTTTTTATTTTTTTATACAGGTTTCCTACCTGAAAATTAACATAAAATATTTGTTGTATGGCCTTCCTCAGCAGATAGAGTTGCTCAGTGGTGATGGGGATGGTTTAGAATATAGAAATGTCATCATTTCAGTTGTTCACTCGTTCACAGTTCAGATGAAAGTTGGTGTACCCAGAGTTTGGATTAAAAAAAAACAGTATCTTACACAGATCTGGCTTTATAATACACTTTAATTTTTAAACACTTTAATTGCTCCACACACTGACCTTATGAATTGGCTCAAGACATCCTTACATACTGGTCCATAAATGCCCACTTCCATATAAATCTGTTCTAAAAAATGTCTGTTTGACCTCCGACAGACTAGACGTATCTGTAAAATACAAAAAGAATAATTTGGGCCACATTCTATACAGCCTGTCTAATTCTTCAGTCTTTTTCTTCCCACTGCCCTCTGTATGGCTCTTATTGGAAAGAGCTCTCTCCTCACTGTTAAAGGCCTCGTCTTCAGTCACTTGCCCTTTGTCAGTGCTGACACTGTAATGAGAAAATCCTGCCTCATTTCATCAGGACATGCTGAAATATTTTCACTGTGCTGATGTGCTCACTCTTTTCAGATTCTGGTGACAGCTGTCATATTAATGTTTGCAAATGGTTGGACTTTACTACCTTTTGCGCTAAAAGGTTTTGTTCTTCCTCCAGGCTCCACATTCCTCATCCTCTCATAATTTAAATATTTCTTGTCTTTTAAGTAATTGACTTTAAACTATATTGAAATGGCTCTGAAACTTGAATTGAGGTCTTCGTGACCTTTATGACTTTGTTTCAAGCTCTCTTCCACCTCAACACTAGATCTTTTGTCTCCGATCTGTCTGTCATATTTCCGTGTCTTGTTTTCCTCTTTTGAACAGTGGTGTTGACTGGACTGTTAGCCATCAGGGCTGAGCCCAGAACTTTTAGAAACGTACTTCTACATAGACTTTTTCTTACATGGGAACGCTACAAATTGTTTAAAAAATGTGAAAATTGGAGAAACAAGGGAGGGTTTAGATTTGATTTACCATATAATCTGCACGTATTCCAGCCATTTGAATGTCTCAAACCAAAATGAGCGTCATATCAGACACCTGCTACCATTATTACTATGCCTACATGATGGAAAATCCTCAAAACCCATAATACAATGGCAATTTCACGAATGAGGGTTGAAAACAACTACTCAAAGTGACTGAGTAAACTTTCATAATTTTGTTGCAAAACTTGCCTCGGGTGTTATTGCTGTTTGTAGGACTACCAGACCGATAAAATATAACATTTTTTGGCTAAGACAAGACTAGGCTAGTTAGTGTCACTAACCAAGGGGAGGCACATCTAAGCTATCATTGCTAACGGTTTAGCTGGCTACAGTGCAATGCAAAGTACATTAGCTGTATGTAACTTATCCTCTGCTCATTTCATAAAAACAAGGTGCGTAAATGTCTCTCAATTAACTCATAGAGACATTTACACACTTTGTTTTCCTGGCTCAGCATTAGAGGATGTTTGTGCCACTGCTTCAGCTTCAACCCCTTTACCACTAAAAAATCTTCACATATCCCTTTGTTCCTCACACTGACTGACTGTGTGAGCTAGCGTTTGTCATAGTGACCCCATCAAATGAAGAACTGACAGAAACCTGCCAGCTAATAACCACGAGTATTTCCTATAAACCCTCTCTGATTGGTCTCTGTTCTGTTCACTGAAGACACAAAATTACAACACCGCTGTCTTCTTTAGTGACAGCCTGCTCAAAGTAGAGAATTATTCGAGGCTAAAGAAAAAATCTTTGTTCAAAATCCCAGGCCAAGTGACACACATGCTTTTGAGTCAATCTTTTCATCCAGTATATTCGCTCAAAATCTTTGCCCTGCTAGGAACAAAAGTGAATGATTTCTCTGGCAATAGCGTTGTTGTGCCTTGAAACCATGTTGATGTTATCTGGTGGGCGCAATGTAGATGGTAGTGTGAATCAGCCAAAACACCCAAAGCTTATGGCGCATCAGCAGCTCACATCCATATCCATTCACAGCAGTGTGGGTTTAAAGGAAGCAAGTTATATTGTGCACACAAATTGTTCTTCTGGAGCGCAGCACAATTTTAACCGGCCTGCTTTTATCTTTTCAGGGAGGATCCATTCAGAACAGGAAATCAAAGAGATGCCTAGAGCTGGTAGCAAGCAGTGACAATGAGTTCGGCTACCAACTGGCTCTGCAGAAATGCACCGGACAGAAATGGTTCATCACAAACGTGCTGTTTAGCAGTTCCTTATGATTGTCTGCTGAAAGGAGCACTGGAGCGAATAGCACACCGGACTTGATGGAGTTGCTTCTTTTGTGTGCACATGTGTATGCGCGTGTGTGTGCGTAGAGTGTGTCTGTGTGTGTAAGAATACAATACAGGAGTCAGAGAGGATGAGCGATGCATGGTTGAACATGTTCATTTTGAGCACCACAGTGTCCTCTGATGAGCAGTCGACATCACATCGTAAATGTTAAACATTTTATTTTGCCTACAGGATCAGCCATAGTTGGCGGATATTTTGCATTGCCAGATTTGCCAAGGTAGTATATTTAGTATATTTTGTGGTAAATACAGTACAGTCAGATTTTCGTTGACTTAAAAGATGTAATGGGTCCAATATGTTTTTCTACTTTGTTCATAATTGCTACTGTGTAGCATGCTTTCTGAACCTGTCCCTGCTATAATTATTTAATTTAGTGTCTCAGGTTTGTAGGTTTATTATGCGATTCAGCTGTACAGTTGTGGGAAAATGTTGGAATAAATCTGAAAATTATAGATTATTTTCTAAATGTACATATCCCAAATATTTGTAATATATAACAGTAAAATAACTGATGTAAACTATTGATTGCAAGTGTCCTTTTTCATGTGTTATTTAAGGCACAATCTGTGATTCAAATCTTAACAAAAGAGTCGCCTCATCATTGAAATTGCAGGACTGGAAGAACATCTTCACCAATTTGACAACACATATGCAGCATAATAAAACATTCTGCATATAAAAAACTCCACCAAAAACAGAAACACATTTAAAAATTCAGACAGCACAGCCAAAAACAAACAAATACAGAAACGCTGCAGGTTTCACAGCACAGAGTAAAATTAAAAATAAAATTGATAAACACAACTGGGCAATCAAGTTGTAGCTATGATTTGTGGCTCATGGAGTTAACTTGTGATGCAGGCTGTTAGCCAGGACATCATACTGTACGCAATAGAAGTCTGCAATAATATATGAATAATGAAATCAGAATGTTTTAACAAAATAATCTTAATTTTAAAATTGTGTTAGTTAAAGGGGCTGATTTTACACACCAAAGTATGTTTACAGGTTTTGGGGTGCACTACTGCATATGTGAAAAAAGGTGTATAAAGCTTTCTGTGGCTCCAGGGGGAACTGTGTGCTGTCTAGCCTCAATTTATGTCACTTGAGGCAACATTAGTAAGGGTCTGAAGACTTCAAACTTTGAAAATGAAAAAAATCTGGAGGTGTGGGGTTAGAAAGAGGTGAGGTTACCAGACCTCTGTAGCTCCTTATCTGTAGTTGGTCCTTATCGCTAGTGGCTATGTTAGCAACTACTAGCATAACACATGCAAGTCGAGTGAATCAAATCGAGTTACATTGTGGGTAAGGTAGGCACCAGGTTTTGACAAGGAAGAGGAATGCATGGAGTTTTTAAAAAGATATCTGGTTCTGTTCACCTTTTTTTTTTAAGCTATCCATTTTGAGTCCGACAAACGTACAGAAGTGCAAAAACTTGTGGAGTACCCCTTTAAGTACATCTTTATTTGTGGTTTTTTTCTTATGCTGCATGTGTTGTGTCAAATTGGTTTGTCAAATGTTTTCCCCATTTGTATGTTTTCTTTTGCCGCAGTGTGTTGCGCTCTGAAGGCCACCGCAGATTTGACCTTTACAAAGGAACCTTGTATTGAACAATGTAAACAGATGCACACACACGGCATTCAGAAAGCAAAGAGTCATGGAAGTGATGTAGTCAGTTTGTAATGACAAATGCAGTGGCAGAAGCTGAGAAACAGGACTGCTCTCTGATATGTCTGTTGTGTGCACCTGGGGAGGAGACAAGTGGCAC
The DNA here is from genome assembly GCF_914725855.1 of Thunnus albacares. Classification (NCBI taxonomy): domain Eukaryota; kingdom Metazoa; phylum Chordata; class Actinopteri; order Scombriformes; family Scombridae; genus Thunnus; species Thunnus albacares. The sequence goes on from NC_058106.1 coordinate 22,147,148, forward strand.
AGTCTGTTTTCAACACGCCAGTCCTCATTACCATCCACATTCAAGCAGAGCTCGGCAAACCATGGCATTAAATATACATGGAAACCCACTTTCATCAAAGGGACCTCCCTCACTAACACATCTTAATATATGCAATAAGAGTGCCTCTGTATGCACAAACTTTTGAATGAGAGAAATTCAACAAAACCATATTCCCATGCTCATCACTTACATCCTCTTCTAGTTGACCTCTTATCCCAATTCCCTGCTGGTATACTTTCCAAATCATATTCTCAGCTTTAAAATTACATAGAGACTCTGTGTATGTACATTTGCTCAATATTTTATTATCATACATACATTTATCACCCTTGTTGATTTAGCACAAAATCTTGTGCCACAAAATGACTTGAGGAGTTTTTTTTAGGTTGGCACCGAGTGCACTGCGGAGAATTTAATTCCCTGTAAATCTGGAGTAGAAGACACATCCAACTGTACCCCACAGTGATGGAGCTGTGGAGCTGCCTCTGTCTGAGCATGACTCACATACCGTATCTCAGAAAAGTGCTGGCCTGATTTTGATAACATGTCTGTCTTCCCTTTGAGATCAAACATTTGCAAAATTACAGTCATTTGAGTTGCTGTGGGAATTAAATGCCGACTTTTAACAGGTACATCTCCTGCCTTTCTGGAGCAACTGTCATGAAAATTGTATTCATATGAGCAATTTGTCACAGGAGACAGGTTTTTAATGGAAACTGTTTCTTCAATTAACTTTCCAGAAATATACTGATCTGATTTCGCTTTGTGTATAATGGAAATTTGAAATAACTACTTGGACTAAAAGGGCACCGTATTACTTGTGGGAAAAATGATGTTTTCTGTTGATTAAAATGACTCCCTGTGTGAAAACATGTGCAGGAAAAATGTTACGCATTGATTCTCAACAGGTTTGTGGTTGTCCTTTTCATTATTATTGTTACTTAGCTACACTAGGTGCAGAACTCTCCATCAATGGGACTTTATGTTTTAGTCTAAACATGCTGTTGACACATTTAGTTTAAATGTAGGATAGTTGTATGTACCTCAGGCAAAGCTTTAGATTACAGTACACAGATTACACTGTAATTATTTAGGATATTTGGGATAATAAAAAAAACACTCATACCTGTAGGAAAAATATGTAAGTACAGAGGAAGAAGACAAGATGTTGATTAATAAAAGGTTAAGAACTGTGTACATATTTCACTATTATGTGTAAAAGTATTTTTTTTATTACTTAGTACTGATTCAATAATTACAGGGTATTGTAACTGGGGAATAAGACAGGAAAATGGTAAATCAGGATAATGGTGCAGATATATTATTGTGATTTACTTCAAAATTATGACTTGATTTTAAACTGTTCAACTCAGGGAAATTACATAGTAAAAAGTTTTTTTACAGAGTAATTCATTCATATGTTGTACGTTGGGAACAAAACACTTTGCCTTAGTCTGGGATGAAGTGTTTACCTTTACAGCTATAGCCTTAAAATAGTTATGTGTATGTTTTTAAAGGATATGGCTGTTAAATGGACCCACATGCAGGAGACCGCAGGCAGAGCGAGGCTGAAGAATAATGTCTTTATTATAGGCTCCTGCAGGCAAAAAACAAAGCTGGCTGATCAAAGAAAACAGAATACAGAAGAAGACTGAACAAACAGAACAGAGGAGCCAAAAAACCTGAACTGAAAACCAGGACTTTAGTAGAAACTAAACCGACAAGGGGATGAGGTGCAGGTGGAACAGGAGAACAGGAAAAGAGCTGATTGGCTGAGGAGGAGCAGGGCAGGGCTGATGAGGCTGATACAGAGCAGGTGTGTAGATGAGCAAAGGAAGGAAACACAGAGCAAACAGAAAACCAAAAACCCAGAAAACACAATAAGTAGGTTCAAGAAAGCCTTAAATGCCTGAAGGCCAAATGCAAACAAAAAAAACACACTGCTACAGAGCTAAGTGAGCTGCAAGATAATCTGAGAGACATGTAACTCAGCGTCCAAAACACAGATCTTTTCCATTATCCAAAAAGTGATGCATAACTACTTGAAATGTGAATTGCTTGAAAGCACTAAACCTGACAGCTCAGTGAAACCAGCCTGAAACACATTCACAAAACAATCTGGTAACTTAACAAACACTCTCATACTAAACCAGGTGAAAGTAATTCAGCTTTCACTACTGTTTGCTCTTCCAATAGCACATGTATTATGAACTAGGCAGTTAAATGACTGGACAAAGGTTCACTGCGACGAGCAACAGTATCTCAAGTGGTCCTTAAATATAATCTGGAATTTATCTGTCCCTCTCCCATTCAGTCCAGTTCAACAAACAGGGAAAAAGTCTAAGGGCATCTGGTGGACTGGTATAGGGACATAGAAGAACGAGACTAGGACAGAACCATAACAATGGCTGATGATTTCTATATTTTTCTTATCGTCAACAAACACTGTTGCACTAGCTGACATGTTACTTTGCCTCAAAGATTATGGTCACATTAGTTTGATCACATTTTCAGTCTCCGGGGAATAGATCTGTATAAAGCAGACACCACTGCGCTTGCAATTTCATTTGTGCTTCGCTAGCTTGTTGTGCTTCATATCACAACCTTTTTTCTTTGTGCTAAATTGTGAATTTCATGAAGAAAATGTTGAAAGAGAATTGCTGTTATTAGTTTCTGGAGCTGTTTTTAAAGAAACTAATGTGATCATAATCTTCATGGTGAAGGAACATGTCACCCAGTGCAGCGGGGTGGCTCACTGACGTGTTTTTAATAGTTTTTGGACAACAGGGGGCTACGGCACAAAGGAATAAATATATCAGCCTTTGGATACACACACAATACTTGTAAGTAGGATCAATTCATTGTTGGTTTGGCTCTGCACATGAGATTTGTTGACAATAAGAAAAATATAGAAAATCACCAGCCATAGCCTTTAAGATGATGATAAAATATTGGGGAACAGTCATGTAGTTTTGGGACCTAATGTTGGTTCCACCTGACGATTTCAACTGATTTTGACTGGCTCCTTTTCATGATATAACTATTGTTAAAGGACATACAGACTAAGACTGTTGGTCTCCTCCTTGTCTGTGCACTGTAATAATTAAATATGTGCTAAAATAATTTACTTATTTAGGGTGGAATTTATTTCTAGGTTCCCTCTAAAGGTAAATTTGTTACCCCCTTTTTCCCTGTACGTCTCTCCTAGTACACCAGTACCAATATTTAATTGGTACCCCATACGTACCAAATATTAACACTGTAATAAAGCACACTCTCTCTCTTTCTCTGTGTCTCTCTCTAACTTTATAATTCATATTTTTGCCTCTTGTGGGAGAAGGCTCTAAGAGGCAACGTATCAAGTCTTGTCATTATTTTCTGCCCCTGGCGCGGAGACATAAAACATTGAGGAATATATTCCTGGCAGAAGACGCGGTGTGATCAGGGGAATCAGCTGAGTTTTGAATACCATATGGCAAAAGGAAGGAGCTTGTCAGAAGTAAGAGTATCTGAACGCCCCTCAGGATCCAGGTTTTCTCTGTTCCTTCTCCTGCAGGTGAGCCACATGTAGCTGAGGGGAGGCTGTCAGTACCACAGGGCAAATGGGACAACACACACAGAGAGAAATAGAAGCTATGAATAGTCTAAGTATCTACTTCTCTGTGAGTGAAAATAAACATCAACCCTGCCAAAGATGAAATGACTCTTCACTTACAATCTACAGCGAGCCAACAGTGTTAGAGGGAATGTTTAAGCAGAAAAACAGATTTACCAGAACAATGCGTGTGGGTGTGAAATTTGTATTCACCGCGCAGCCAAAATGCTTCACATGTGGATAAATGTCACTGTTAATTGTTTTCTGTGAGAGTGAATCCGAGTTGTAACTGCGTTGCCATGGCTACAAGTCCTAAACTGCATATTCTCAGATATCCACAGGCATCGGACCATAGGTGAGTATATTAACTGAAAAGCCCTGACGGAATGTAATTGCCCACAGATGCAGATGTAACTTTAATCTTTGCCCTTTTTAAGTCATGCTTGAATGCTTTGACCTATACTGACGAACCGGCTGACGAGTGTATTTCTTATTGTGTATATCTGTTCACAATGTATGAGAAGTAAAAGAGCGTAATGGTGAATGAAGGATCAGCTCCAGTGGAAATAAAATTCTCCAAAAAGGAGGAGAAAGTGGAGAAAGAAGCCTTGAGTCACAATGAAAAGACTGAATGTGATCCAGGAGATTTTCACGGGTACGCAGGTTAAAAAGCTACAGGTGCTGATACTGAAGTGTAAATGTTTTCCCGGAGGTTTTAAACATTTCGCAATTCCAGAATAATTCCAAATATGATCACTTAAAAGTAGATTATATTAGATTTTCAGATACAATCTGTGATTTGATGCGATAAATGTAGCACACTTACATTCATTGTATTGTACTCAAGAATGTAGCAGGTCTGGTTTTAACTTTTGTGGGGACTTTTTTTTGTTAGATGGCCAAAATAATTGTGTATGTGCACTTGCTCTCTATCACTCTCTTCTCTTTCACAGGCACATGTGCACTCACACATACACACACACACATAAAGACCCTGATTCTGCTGAATGTTAACTTTACTGAATATGCATTTGCTTACTCGCCTGAAACTGGACTTGTATCATGAATTTTTCTCTGATTTTTACATTCTATTTTATTGATAGACTACTTAACTATAAATCTGAGACTAAAAATATTATTTAAAATGAACCTATCATAGACTATCACAATAAATGTGTAGAAACCTGTAGGTAATGTGCTGCAAACCCCATCTGAGATTCTGGGTGACACAACCCAAGAGTTTCATGACAGAGCTCACCTGAGTGGCTACAGCTAAACTGTCTGTGTCTCTCTGTGCTGCTCAGGCTGCTGCTGACAGGATTTTCATAATGAAATGATGCCTGAATGTCACAAACAGATCAGTTGGACAAACTGCAGCTAATTTAGCTTATAAATTATGTTCATGTCTTAATGACACATATGCAATAATAACTCTGCTCTTGATCTACTCATGGAAAAGGGGAGAGATGGCATTAAATGGTAAATATGTCTCCCAGTAATGATTAATGTTTGGATTGATTACAGAACATTATTATTATTATTAGAACTTATTAACTAAACTGTCTTAATTTATTTTTGTGAGAAATTTTCACCAACATTAATAAAGTTGTTTAATTAAACAGCATGTCTGAGCAACAATCACAAATTAGCTAATAACACCTAACGCCTGGAATTAAAAATATCAAATGATCTTAGTTTTGTCCAATAAAGTTGTTTTCAATTCTGTGACATTTGGAACATTTAAACTATCAACACTAACAGCTTCAGATTCTCCACGGTTGGTACTAGTTTGGAGCAGCTGGAGGGATGATTTGTGAAATTCTCACAAGATTTTAACCCCAACCTTGTGAGAGTTTGTCCCTCCTGCTGACCCAACCTAGAATTTATTATTCTCCACCTCACTGACTCCACTACTACTGCTGCTGCTGCTGCTGCCGCTGCTGCTGCCAGCTGCTGCTAGTCAACAATGCATACAGCTTGAGGGTTGTCAGACCATCAGGTCAAGTATCCCCCATATCCTGCTCTTTCACTATTTATCATAATAGCACACTTTTTTGCAGAAAACACAAACCTGGCAACTCTGCAGAGATCTTACCGTTAACATTACGTGGAGTTAAAGAGATTAGATTATTTGAGATCAGCGACTGCGCTCACTTAGGAGACAGGAAGTGTATACCATTTCATACCATTGGCGCAGCTTATAATGCATCTTCTTTTCTTATAGAGCATCTCTGCCCGAGCCACCACAACAGCAATGGCAGAGATTTTGAACCAGGCTGAAAGCTGCTATAAGTTTCACTGTAGGATTGTTAATATGTCACTTTATTATGTTTCAATATTTTTTCAGGTGAGAAAGTAATCATTTAGATTCCCAATATGTGGTCAGTTTATCAAAATAATGTCTATTTGGAAATTTGTGCTGATGTTGTCGAGGGATGCTGCTGCTGCAGCCACTGGCCAGGTGAGACAGCTGGTCATCTCGGCGGACTGTGCTTTCTGGTGATATGCTGCAATGTTTGGTGCAGGTGGTCAAATCCTACATAGTGCACTTTTAAGTAAGTGAGAGGATGTAGACTTTGTGACATTTTATCCATTACAATGTAGCTGCGTTTTGACAGTGATGGATGAGGTTCCATGAGCAAGCCTATAAATCAGATTAAACAGTAAAAATGGGTATTGACTGTATTATCTGCAGTCTTCTTTAGGTTAAATCTGTCTGCCTCTGTAGAAAGTCTTTGTGAGTGTTATTTCTCTTTTGAGGCAGGCATCAACTGTCACTGAATCAAACACTGATCGCAATCTTTACTTAGTGTGAATAAAAGCTGAGTCAAACCTGCTCAATACATTATGCTGAATGAATCCATCCCTGCTGGTGATGCAAGAATGTGTGCTTCTCAAACTTTGGATAAGTGACAGAATGAGACTGTAATTCATGACTTGACATCCCCTTCACCTATTTCTCCTCAATCAAGTCCTTGTTTTGGATGTTGGAAATCTATTCAATTATACTGTACAGTATGTTATGCTACATTAAGTTATAATTGCTGCTAAATGCATCCACCTAGACTTCATAATACACCAAGCGGAAACTTCCACGGCTTGAGGCTGAAGTCAATGCAGAAGTACAGAACCTTGAAGTGCAATGCCACCGACGTCCTGGCTAAAATTCAAAAAGTGTCAACTTACCTCTAGAAATACTGAGTCAATTATTTTTTTCAACAAGTCATTCTGGTCTCAATTGCTAGATTAAAGCCCTCTAATAAGTGTGCTGGTGGTCATTTTGGAAATTATTGCTCCATTAATAAGATTTGAAGACTTAAAATAGCTTTGATGTCTGCTGTGTGATAGACAGTTCATTCACCTGCTGCTCGGATTCTTGTTGCAATATTTTGGTAAGTTTGGTAAGTTTAAATTTAGCTTTATTTAACATTAGTCCAAGTGTGCACAGTTCATTGTTCCCAGTAAGCTAGCTCTTTGCTTTGGTCCGAGGTAGTGGGGTGTGTTTCCAGAGCGTGAAAGGAAACCCCCCACAATCCTTATTTGGAAAGTCTTGGCTCAAAATGGAAAACATGATACCGACCATAAGCACCAACTCTGGGCTACAAACCAGGTCCAATGCAAACCAGTAGGTGACGTCACACCTCGCTACATCCATCTTTATATACAGTCTATGTATATACAGTCTATGTAATACAACAATAGGACAGGTGAGTCAGTGCAAAGCCTGGAAACCTATCCTGACGAGAGGAGATATGAAAACACTCAGAGAAAAGGCCTAAGCCTCAAATCACACAGGAACAAGGAGATTCATGGACAGCATGAGTTGACCAAAATGTAACACAGCTAAAAGGCAGATTCAATCTGTACTTGTCACACATACAGTAGCTTAGACCAGACACATATTAATGGTTCCTGTTATAACAATAGTCAGCCATCTGATTGTTCACTGACAATACCCACCCCTGACACCGCTGACCTGAGCAATTTCCAGACAGCACACTTTCATCTAAATGAGTAGAAAAGGCTGAAGTCCATGAACTCACATCCTAAACACACTTCAACAATGTCTAATCACTGCAATCTGGATTTATACTCTGCCCCTCCACCCCTGCAGCACTGTAGAGAAAGACATCTTGTGAGCACTGGAGCAAAACTCCATTTCTATTCTTGTCCTCCTGCACACGGTGCTGAATTTGATACAAGATCCTCCTGAGCAGACGAATTGATCATGGAGGCTTCCACAGCTAAAGATTATCTTTGTTCTGTTCTTCATCTGTACTTAGATCCCGCTGAAAGATTTTAGTTTGTCTGACTAAATAAACACAAGGAGCTCTGTACAACATATGCTTTGAAGGTTTTGGTTTCATGCAGATTATAGACCTCAGAGTTGCCATCTCGTGTTTTTTTCTGATTCATGTGGATCCTAAAGATGCATGACTACTTTCACCTTAAAGCATGAGCTATTCTGAAGATTGGGGACATGGCTGCTGCTGTGCACCTGTCTCACCCAATCTGTCAATCAATCTGTGCGTTTCTGTCTCCCTTGTTCACTATCTCTGTGTGTAACTGTCTTGCACTTAGTTTCTTAATAATCGATCAACAGATCGCCAACAAGTTTGATAATGAATTAAGTCATTTATCAAGCCTGATAAATTCTCTGGTTCCAGCTTCTCTGATGTGAAGAGATTCTGCTCTCCTCTGTTTTATATTATCGTAAATTAAATATCTTTGGGTTTTGGATTGTTAGTCGGACAAAAATAGCAACTTAAGACATCACCTTGGGTTCTGAGAACTTTTTTTAAATGTTTCATAGACAATCACTCAATCATGACAAAGATCCATTGATTAATCCGTAATTAATATAATCATTAGCTGAAGCAGTAATGGTTTCATTACCTGTATATTACTTGGTATATATACAGTATGTTGGAATTTACACATCTGCACTGACTTGAGTAATGTAGTGCACCATGTTGACATGTCTGGACACAATGTTTTCACTACAACACATTAATATCTGTGGTATAAAAAAAAGCAATCATCTGCTCAAGATAAGTCTAACAAACAAAGCTTCATATAAAGAGCAATATTGCATTAAATGTGAAACTTTCGCTCATTCTCATTAAGGTAGAGAAATTCTTTCGTTTGCATCCCTTTTGAAAGTTATTCGCTGGTTATCATGTGTTTGATGTTCGGAGCTCCTAACACACATGCTGACCTAGATGCAAAATTAATAATTTCTGGCAAACAGCATCTGTCAAGCAGATGGAGAGCAATAATCTGACGTTATTATAAGTGCTTTAAAAGGAGAGAAGCTCATTTCTATGGCCACCTGGTTCTGAACTTATCAAGGGTACACACAACACAATAAGCTATAATCCGTAGTATATTGCAGGAGAAAATCCATCAATAGTCTATTTCTGAATGTCCTAACAGAACTCAATTAGATAAGCCTTGGAAAACAGATTGCTTGCCATATTGAAACTCAGAAATAGGCTTCTAGCTAACAATTTAGTGATATTTACCTTTTGATCCACTTCTCACTTCACTCCATGATGTAATCACAAAATCACAGCCACCCCTGACCAGTTCTCTATGTATTATACAGTCGTTCAAAAATCAATTTTCTGTATCGCAGAGTCACTGACAAAGCAGAGGTTAGATGTGTTATATATAGTTACAATAGGCAAGTTAAGGCATAACCATGAAGAAGATTTTTGGAAATGCGGTGGGATGTATACAGAATTACTTCTGAATGATAAAACCTTCCTTTGCTTGTCCACAACACTTGGGAATCAGCAAGCAGCTAATTTGTGAGCATAAACATTGCCACTGAGTGAACAGAAGACAGGTGACAGCTGACAGGTCTAATGACTGTAACAAGTGAGGATCCATTAGCTTAATCCCATCGAGCACACAGGAGGTCAGAGGATGACAGGTTTCTCAGTGGGGGGAATCGGGGTCAGATCAGTCGATGTTTTCATACAGCTGAGCTAAGGTCTGCACTAATTGGAAAGTGAATGGAGATATGTCAAGAATACATTTGTCAGCATGTCACTGAGGAGGGAAACGTTTCTGAAACAAAAAGGGAGTGGAGCATGTACAGCTGCGGGGTTCACACACAATTCAGCTCTTTTCGACAGGTTAGATCAGATGCCACCAACACCTCTGGTTGATGTTATTGATCTCTTTTTCAGTCCCTTTGAACTTGGGTCAATGATTCTTACTGCATTACTTTTACAATTGCGGGTTATTGTTAGAATTTTGTGAGTAAAAGATGCTCAAATGACTTAATTGTGGCCTTAGTGTATGTTTTTGAATGTTGTTACTTATTTTACGTTTATAATCAGTAACCTACATTCTTATTTCTTCATTGAGGTGGCAGATCTCATATAAATCCACCATTGAAATGTGCCTTTGAGCTCCCCATCACACGCAGAGTTGTCCTGCACTAATTGTGTAATTAGCTGCCGCTTCTGTAAAGCAGAGTCTACATAATCGCAAACAGCAGCTACAAAATGAACAAGAGGCTTTCATGTGTCCAAATATGGCCTTTAGTCTTCATTTTTGTTGACCATGGTGAAAACAAACAGTGTTTTTAGATCCCATTTGCATTTGAAATGATGCATAAATTATATCTAAAAAGTTAACATGGCATAAGATGAAGTAGTTTCAGCATGTTGGTTTAAAATTGGCTTTGCTAATAACCACAGTATTGCTGCTGTGGTGTTTTAGCTTTTCAAAGTCAAAAAAAAGTATGGCTATTTTTTTTTTTTTTTGCAGCTTTTTGCAAAAAGGGTATATAATGTCTCTCTGTTTACATAACACGTATAAAGATCTATTGACAATGCAAGCATAAAGAAGCGCCTGTCAATAAGTACAGGATAGGCTTTGCTTAGATTGATTATTACTAGAATAACAGATTTTGACACTTTGGATGACTCTCTGGCCCCACTTAAAAGAGGGCCAGAGAGTCATTTGGGAGAATTCAAAACAGCGAAAGCAAAGCAGAGGGCAGTCTGCTGACAATCACGTCTTTAATATGCTTCTCACTCTGCCATCCTCGATGAAAACAAATGACCTGAGCAGCATGAGACGCAGGGGTGAGCAACTGTGATCTTGTTTTCCTGAAAGAAGAGATGTGACAGATTTTTAGATGTTGGAATTGTTTGAAATGCTAATGAACTCTGCCAGTAAAAAAAATAAAAATATGAGAGCTATGGAAAACACCCATGAGCATTTGTATAGTATACCAGCAAAGTTAAATGCACAAAAATACACAGCACACACAGGTACACACACACACAAAAACAAAATCGCCCAAAGGCTCAGGCACAATGCTCACATGTACAGTAAGTTATACATTGATGGTCATTATTGAGACACCACTGTGTGACTACAGCGTCTCCAGAGAGCAGGACTGTGCTTCAGCTTTCACTGTCTCCTGCACTGCATTATTGTAGCTGATCCCTACTCTTTGACTTACAGGTCCACAAGGTAATGTTGCTCGTTTGGCTGTATTTGGCACAGCTAGCTGGGTCACCTGGGGTCACAAACAAGGACAAGAAGAATGGTGTGATTTATAGCCGTGGTGTACGACTCTCCTGCTCATGCACCAATCACCTTGGTATTAGACCTTGGTCATGAAGAAGGAGCTAAGTCACAAATCAAAGTTCTTGATTTACTGACCGATCCTCGTTACCACCATCACCTACGCAAGCAGCTAGAATGAGATGCCTCTGCAAGGGAGCTGGTCGTACTCTGTTGACAGGATGAGGAATTTGCAATTTCAGAGGACCTTGGCATCTGGCCAGTGCTTCACCACACTGAGATAAGCCAGCTGAAGTGGTTTGAGCTCCAAATAAGAATGCCCCCTGGTGGAAGGAGACAACGGGGCAAACTTAGGCAAGACATACTGTAGGGATGACGTCTGCCATTTCTCCTCACTCCGCTATATCCTTAACCAGGATAAGTGGCTAGAAAATGGAGGGATACATATTTTCATTAATCTACATAAACACAAGTGTAATCCAGATCATCTATGCTGTGATGCTTAAAACTGCAAACTATCGTTTGAGCCAAAATCATTAATCATTACATTCTGTTCATATTTTGGCCCTTCACTGTATCCCTCATTATTAGTCTCTATGCTAGGTTTCTAAATCACAAATCTATTTTTCATTATAAATACCTCATTAGTCATTAATAAATGGGTGATTCATCCTTATCCTTATGAAGCTTTCAGAGAGCATGAGAGAGTATTACTTAAGGTTTTGCACTATTTGTGGAGATAAAACATTCCTGATCACACAGTATTATATCTATGTACAAAAATATGTATCAGCTGCACAAAAATTTAAGTTATTTCTATTTTTGTATATTCTGGGTCACTTTAGGAAAAGTAATTTCAGTCAAATTTCAGGCTTAAATAAAGGTGTTTAGGGTGTTTTTACTGCTCTCAAATGTAAAAATGGGTCAAATTTGATCTGAACAGTATGTAAGGGTTTAGTTTGGATTTCAGCTACGACCTCAGTGAATGAGGTTGAGTAGCTGTTGGGTCAGGTGGAGTGGCCATGTACAACTGTATATGTAATCATTTTTGAAATTGCCACTTTGACCTGCTCAATTTCCAGCTGTGCAACCTGAATCATGTTACAAAAGCTAACATGCTCAGTTCATTGAATGTCACTATCACTCAAGAGTAGGAGTTTTTGGTGGACAGTAGGTTAAAGGACAGGTTCACAATTTTTCTTGTCTGTCTTAAAACAAGTCAGGTGCCCAAATGAACACTGGAAGGTTTTCCTCGCTGTAATCATTCCTCCTGTTCATACTGGCTATTAAAATATCCTCTTAAAATGCACTTTCAATGTAAGTGATGGGGGCCAAAATCCACAGTGTGTCCACACAGTCATTTTGTGCAAAAATATATTTAAAAGTTTATCTGAAGCTTATATGAGGCTTCAGCAGTCTGAGTTAGTCATATCAAGTGGATATCTGCCACATTTACAGTCTTTTTAGCATCAAATTTTGTTTCCTCAGACAGTGTTTCCCTTTTGAGTTGTGGGAAACACTGTATAATAACAAAAAGAGTTTGAGACTTTGGCACTAAAAAGACTGTAACGTTGAAAGATATCTACTTGATTTGACTCATTTGGACAGCTGAAGCTTCATATTAGCTTCAAATAAACTTTTAAAAACATTTTTGCACAGAGGGAGGATTGTGGACTTCCGTCACTCACAATCACTTACATTATAAGTGAATTATGATGGGATCTTCTATTGGCCTGTATAACCAAGAAAAACCTATTTCAGTGTTCATTTAGACACCTGACTGTTGTTTCAAGACAGACTTGAAAAAATTGTGAACCCCTCCTTCCAAGTTGCAGGAACATAAATACTTTTCATTGATAACCTAACTGTAATGTTAGTACCTTAAATCTTGCATGCTTTATGATTTAGGCTACAGATGATTTAGCCATTGTTACCGTTGGTCAACAGGTAGATGGCCACTGATATAATGACCTGAATCTGTGAATAGATTAGAAATACTGCAAATTGTTGCAGATTTGTGTCATGAATGGGCTGATTTGAAATTGTCTCCACTGAGACAGAAGCAACAGTGTGACAAGATAAATTTTACCTTTCATCATGGAGTCACTTGATGTCAAGTGAGAATAAAAGTGTGATGGATGAGCTTTTTTTTTTTAAATTCAGAACAAAAAACATAATATGAGCAACTCATCTCAGAGGAACAAAACGCAGGCAGCTTGGGGGCAGCTAAAATTAGGAGATCTTGGAATGATTCAACCAGCTGTCTGAGGTAAATGTTCTCACCACGATGTTGCTGCATCTGGTGAGAAATTATCGGCTAAGTTTTCCACTCTCCTCATCCAGTATCATGCAGATAAACATCTGTTTTTGACAGTTATATTGGATTCTTAATTCAAACTGAAGAGGATCATTAAAGATTAAATGGAGCACAACAGACTCAGGGAGACTCGTGAGCTCCTAATCGAAGGAGGCTGATTCAGTCAAAACAGTAAAATGAGTGGGAGGTGCTGAACCAGTGTCAGATGAGGACGCAGCTTTGGGGCCAAATCCACACAAATCACACATTAGGCCAGTGGAGGAGTAGAGTAAAACATACTTCAATGAAGTGAGAAAAAAACAAGGTCTCATTAAGTTTTGGAATAATTACCTCATTGTGCCATGGTTGTTTGCAAACTCCCAGTACAGCCAGTGGGTCTGTTAGTCATGTGGCAAGACTGCTTAGTCACTACTGGAGCCTGAAGCCTTGAGCTCATATAATCTCTAAATCTCTTCTGAAGGACAAAACAATGTCTATGTTGGTTTGCTCTGTAGTTTTGAGTGTATGGTTGACATTCTGTAGGGTCTTTCATAATTGTGCTGCAATTACAGTCCTGAATACATTTGTGCTACACTTTTCTTTCCTCTGAATATGTTTGGCATCCACATTTCACTAAATATTCATTAGTAAATTGTGCGAGTAATTATGATTTCTTTGAGGCCAGGATGGAGCGAACGTGGGGTGCCACTAAAAGGTTATGGGGAGGTGAGCAATTAGCACAAATCATCAGCTTAATTGCTCTGATCACATTGCATTTTTTTGGTATTGGATTCTTTGAATTTCAAAGAACGCTTTCATTTTATTAAAAACATTAAGAAATAACAAGCAATGTTCTGCTTTAAAGCTGCACCTGTAAGTTTGGCAATTTTGCAAAATAAAAGGAAATGAAGGGACAAGTCTTCAAACCAGCTAATTTGAATTTGTGAAGGTCATAGTTATATGATAATGTGTCCTCAAATAAAAATTTTAAAATAGTTGTCCTGGTAAAATTAGAAACATCACAGTGGCTGAGTGTGAAATTTTAAAAAGATAAGAGTCTTGTTGCATGTTAGCATACTAACATGTGTTAATTAGCACTACACACAATGTACAGCTAAGACTGACAGGAATGTCATTAGTTTTTCAGGTATTTGGTCATAAATTATACAAATATTGACCTGATAATGCCAGTATAAGAAAGCTTAAGGGGATTAAAGTTATTAAAATCAATCCACTGGAGATGATGAATTTTGATGAATGATGAACATTTCACTCTTTCACTCTTCACACAAAGGTCAACCTGCTGGTGGTGCTATCAAAAGTCAGAGGATTATCAAAATCATAAGGCTTCATCATCTGGGGAGTATCAATGTCTGTATAAAATTTCATGACAATCCACCCTTTAGGTGTTGAGATATTTCAGTCTGTGTGCTGACTGACAGACTGACATTTTCATACAACCACACCGCTAACATGGCTAAAAAGGTGTTTCTTATAAGAGCTGCCTGCACATGAACCCTTTATTCACATTTAGAAAATGTGCAGTAATATTATGCCAGATATACAGACTGTCTTTAATAAAATGTCCAACACCTGGAACAGTCTTACTTAAAAGTGCTGCTTTCCCCCAGCCTGCCGCTCCTGTGTTTAAATGACTTATCAACTCAAGAAAAGAAATCACATTACAGCAAGAAAATCACAGAGCAGCAAGAGAGCTTTTAGAAGAAATGAAACAGACAGGAGTGCTAGCACCATGCCTTGCAGTTATGTTTAGTAAAACAAAGGAAGAACATGAAAAAGCACAAAGAAGACATTTATTCACACAATGGCTCACCAAGAGAGGTGGGTGTAGTGTCCAAATGTGAGGCACTTTCCACACACTGCGATTCTGTTGTTTCTGTTACACTGATTCCATGGTGCTGTAAAACAGGATTTGACTATCCATGAGCCAAAATGTCCCAGTAGATTTACCCCCTACCTGATAAATAAGCCTCAACACCAACAGAGGGAGGTAGGCTTGGTGTGATATGAATCTATTTTGAATATCACAAACACAGACAACAAGATTTTCCAAAGAGATGCAATTAGTTTCTCAGCAGCAACATGATTTGCTGCTTTCACAGTGTCAGCAGTCCTTTTATAGCACAGTTTAATGTACTTTTGTTCTGAACAACTGTTCTTAGTTGTGCTTTAAAGGCCAGATTAATGTTGAAAAGCAGGATAGTTTGAAGATAAAGTTCGGTGAGAGAGTAGGTCATGATTGTGGTGTTTTGGATAAATATGATTACCAATAAAGCTACTGTGTAGGATTCCACATTTGATTATAGTCTTATCCAAAAATGTACCCTAAATCTCATTGTGTCCCAAGTTAGTCAACACAAGATACAAGTTAAAAGAAAATTATGGTACATTTTGTCTCAGTAGGTATTTGAGTTTCAATGTTCTAACAAAACCAGAGAAGCATTTCATCTTTTTTTTCTCTCTAAAAAGCAGCATGATGGTCAATTAGGCCCACACAGTTCTGGCACTTACTGTATTTTGGATATATATAATGTGCTACAGGCAATGGTTTGCACTGATCATAACCATGCAATATTTAGTTTATGTGGTTCCACTCATAAATGTTGTGAAATAAAGATTTCTTACAGCTGTTTTATTCCATCCCTTGAATCTCGTGTAAGTGTTAAAAAAAATGCGAAAACAGACAGCAGTCTCTCTGCTTCTTCCTGCTACACTGCATGGATGTCTTTAGGCATAAAGCATCCACAAAAACAGACCACAAGTAGTATGACAAGTCAGTGCCATGCCACACCAACAGCCTAACACAGTGCCTTGGAACAACTTCACATCCTGTCAAACAGTGTGTTGCGCTAAGTGAAGCTTTTATTTGATAGCTATTGAAAGTGACACAAAGTCTTGCCTTCAACAACAGTGTCACTGTGAAGCAAACATACAGTAACAGCACTGATCTGAAGGATACTGTATGTCGTGTGACACTCTCTACGTCTCCTCCTTTATGGATTCATGTTTGCAGCAACAAGATTGTCTTAATTGCTAATTCTTACACATCCAGAATAACTAAATATGTCAACAGCGGTAATTAATGATTTGAGATGTCACCAACTTGCCAGAGAAAGAAGACTACATCACATCTAGTGTGAAAATGATTTTAATTTATGGGCCTAACAAAATATTTTTACACATCTTCAACTGCAGCTCACTCACTCTTGAATCAGATTGGATAAAAAGATTTTGTTACAGCTGCATCTAAAAACTGCTCTGCTCTGATGAAACCAAACCTATCTATGGTTATCATTTATATATATATATATATATATATATATATATATACAGTATATGTGAAGGTTATAGTTAAAATTAAAGGAGTATACTGAGAATTATTCAAATATATCAAAAGTTTGATGTCTTCATAGTTATGGTTATGATATTCTATGTGATGAGTGATTAGCTTTTTCTGTCTATCCAATATTTTTATTTATCCTGATTCCTTTTGTTTGGAAAATTCAAAAAGTACATTAAAGGAAAAAAGCTCAAGTATGTGGCTGAGAATTCAGTCCATTGTTCAATGAACTCTATGTAATAAGGTCAAATGATAGAAAACTATACAGTGGAAGGACAGATCAATCTTCTTTGAGAAGCAAGGCTCATACTGTATGTTTTCTTTTCATTTACAGAGTATTACTTTCTTCCTTTTTGCTCTCTTTCACACGTATTTCCACTATTGAAACATGTTTTGCTCTATTTGCATGTGTTTGAGGCAACGACTGCCATTCATTGCTTTGAGGTGTTAACATTACATTGAATGTGCTTCTTTTCAGGTGTAGACTAGCTGATACAGAAATTAATCACGATGAGTCAAAACTGTCTAATCAGTAAAAAATAAACTCTAGATGCAGAAGAAGTCTTACTTGAAATACCTTCCTATCATGTATGTCTTTAGCACACAAAACATTTTCCAACCAGATGATGTTAAGTCATATTGACTCTACTGCAGAGAAATAATTAACTTAGAGCCTCTTCCTTTGGTATTGAATGGGAATGAGAACACTAAAGAGGCCACTGATCTTCTGAGCCTGAAGATGGTGAATTGATTGCTAGACTCTCCTTGAATCTTCTGTATTGATTATTAGCTGTATGCCATCCTACAAGCCTGGCCTTGATCATGCATTTAGTGATGACAGAAAATCATTTCATATGAATCTGGAAGGTGGTTGTGCTCTATGTTATGCACATCATGTGAGGATGTAGATTTTTAGACAGTTCTCCACATGCAGGGTTTTATGACAGCAATTCCCACTGAGGTACTGCAGTTAGGAGGAATGTGGAAAAATAATCACTTAACTCAACTTGAAAATAGAAATAGATTTAAAAGATATGTCCACATATTTGAGTTGAGGAAAATAAATAGCCAAATAGAATTAAAATTTAGTATGGTGCAAATCATTTACTATAGGCTACATACTATAGTAAGATGCCCATCAACCTGAGTTGTGTTAACACATTTAACACCACATGTTGCAATTGAGGGGTGCAAACTAGCAAATGAGCAGAAAAGTTAAAATTTTTAGCTGAAAGCAATACAAGCAGTTGAAAATGTTAAAATAATTAAATAAACTGTTTTGAAACAGTTTGCTAAAAGGAATAGATAAACAGGTTTGAAAATAGCTAATTAACAGTTAAAAGTGACAAATAAACCCTTGAAATAGTTAATGCTAGCTAAAAGTAATAAACTGCTGAAATGGTTGGCTAAAAGTAATTGATAAACATAGTTAGCAAAAAGTTATGAATAAGCTGGTAAAATACTAGTTAGCTAAAAGCAGGATAAACTGTTGAAATTGTTAATGCTTGCACAAAGTAGTAGTAGATGTAATGGATAATTGGTTGAAACGTCCAGCACCACTTCAACTGGTAGTTGCACAAACGCAAACTCGACACTGACAATTCAGTTATATAAAAAATATATTGTAACAATATACATTTTTATATGATCAAGTTAAAGGAGCAGTGTGTAAGATTTAGTGGCATCTAGTGGTGAGGTTGCAGATTGCAACCAACTAAATATCCCTCCCCTTCCAAGTGTAGGAGAACCTATGGTGGCCGTGAAACTCACAAAAACGTGAAAGGCCCTTTCTAGAGCCAGTGTTTGGTTTGTCCATTCTGGGCTACTGTAGAAACATGACGATGCAATATGGTGGCCTCTGTGGAAGGGGAACCGCTCCCTATGTAGATATAAAGGGCTCATTCTAAGGTAACAAAAACACAACAATTCTTATTTTCCAGTGATTATACACTAATTAAAACACACTTATGAATATTATATTTAGTTTCTGCCGAGTCCATTCTGCTACATGCCACAAAATCTGACGCACTGGTCATTTAAATACCATCCAGTTTATAATCCATTAAGAACCCATTTGGAATATGCCAGGACTACTTGAGCTCATTCTGATAAGGCTGTGGGGCTATGTCAGACAAAAAAGGTTGGGAACTGCTCTACTACTATATTTCTAACTGTAGCAGCTATAAAACATGCTGGGTATTTGTTGGGCAGTGGCAGAAAGTACATTTGGATTCCCCCCTTGTGTTGATGCTCTGAAAAAGGGCCACTGTATGTAAATAAATCTCTGAGGCTGCAGGTAAATTTCAAGCGTGGCAGCCATGAATCTGATCTGTGCTGACAGAGCAGGCTTGTCTACCCAAACAGACAGACGGATAGATAAAGAAATAGACAGATAGACAGGAGCTCAACTCTCTGTGCTGAGACGGTCTCAGGCCCGGTCACATTACCTAAGCCTGAATGGAGTTTGTCTCTCAACTGCTCAGCTGAGTCCTCACCCTGTCACTCCGCTCTACTGGGATCTATCCTTGTCTGAGTCTATGCTGGGAGAAATCTGTCAACATGTGTAACGCACTGCAGGAACAAAACTAAAGTCTGTACCATGTGGGAGTTAGCTATCAGTGCCAATACATCTCAACCTGTGCAGAGAAAGAGGGTGGGTGATACGGAGGAATGGGAGAGAGGCATTAAAGGAAAAAAACTGTTGAATTGTCAGACATTTCTTAAAATAATCTAGTTATTCCTTAGAGCTCATTCAGAGAAAAAAGTCCCATTAACTACCCCAAATCCCATAATCCTAATCTCACTGAAAAACCTTTGAGATTTTAAAATAAATGATACTCTTATATGTGTTTAAGGTTCTGAGAGGCTGAGCATAATTCTGTAACATCACATTAATCCATCTTGATGTATTTATGTGCATTTATGTTTATTTATGTACAGTATTGTGAAGCACAACAGCTGCTGTACAGTTACTAATTTTCCGAAAGTGTTCTGAAAGGGAAACTTCAGTAATGAAAATTCAGAAATGTCAAAATCCAGGGCTGTTTTTATGCTGTCATAAACCAGCATCAGCAATATTGATGACTCCAATGTGCACTGTATGGATAATGAATATTCAGCAATTTGGTGAAAAGACCTTTTCATCAGAAGGGAGTGAGTGATTGAGTGATGATCTGACCCTTTCAACAGCCTGAAATCTCAGCGCTTTTTCTAAAACTTCTGCCTGGTTCAGTGTATTAGTTAGTGCTGAGTGGCTTCCATAAAATGCCCCAGCAAGGCAGAACAAATACCAATACATCTAATCAATATTTATATGATAATGGTGTCCAGCCATGCAATACGCTCACCTGTTGTGCACAGCCTTTTCAGATACCTGACTGAGAGGATGAAAGCGGGCACCAGCGGACTGCATCTGAACAGTATTATGACTTCAAAATCTGCTGATAAACAAAAACACCATCTCCAAGAGACGCTGAGAGGAAGGGTTAGCAGAAATGAGAATGTCAAATCACACAGAGTACAAACAAAAACATGTTCTCCATATTTGCTCTTTAATAGATTCATGACTGATGACTCCCCTTGGGGGAACATCCTCGCTGTCTAAGTAAAATTGTTCTTGTAATTATTTATTTGTTTGAGTAAAGGGGGTGGGGGTTAAAGGATGTAAGTGAGGAAATAGTACTGCTTGTAGCTAGTTTTTTTCTTTTTCATTCAAGGTTAATAGAATTTTTTCAAGGACACGGCAAAGCAACAAAAAGAGAAAAAACAGAAAGCCATTGTAAACAAAGCATTGTTAAATTTAGAAGAAATGGTTGCAGAAAGTGCAAAAGGGGCTCCACCTGAAACGTGTATAATAACTCTCATTATATGCAATATACAATGAGTCATCTAACTATGTTTTATTAGAGAGTCTTGTTATTATTTTTATCACAAGATTTAGATCTACATAATATATGTGTAAGCAAATGTGATTAATGCCACATTAAATTTACCAGATGTAGTAAGTCAGGGCACGACAACATACTGTATTATTTTAAAGGCTCTTAATTATAGACTTCTTTTTGTATTATGCCTCTGATATTTTGCTGAACCCTCATATGAGCTTAGCAATCAGCTCTCATTGAAAAGCTATCGGCTGCTTTTTGTTCATACTCAGACTAGAGCATTGAGCTTCAGTGCTGCTGCCACAGAATGATTTTGAGAAAATGACTTTATTACTTGTTTGGATGTTGAGGGAAGATGTTTTGCTGCGGCCCAGTATATTGGTTCTTTGTTCTTATAGAATGGTGCCAGCAGACTTCACACAAGGCAGACAGTACGTTATACTAACTAGTGTCATACAGGAGAAGAAGCACCTCCTCGATTTTTCCAGGCCCAAGGAAACTGTCTGTCCCCCACTGATGCCTTGGGGTTTCATAGAGTACATTGCCACCTGGATTATTGGACTACTCTATTTTGGGAATGAGTACTTGCCACCCTCTGGCCACAGGATGGCTTGATGGTTAAGGACACTGTCCCAAACAAGGCTGCAGGTAGAGTGTACATGACAGCCAGTGTCCATCTCACTAAAAACATCCTGGACTCTCAAAATCTCTGACACTTCCCTTTGGCCCCTCTGAATCAGTTACTGTAAACTACGTGTATATTGGGGGGTTGATCTGATCAACCGACACATCATCAAAATTAAAGATAAAACTAACAGTTTGTACTGCATACAATTAAAACGAAAAATGCCCAAACAATTCTTTGTTAAAACAAATGTTTAAAATCAGTCATAGATGTTAAAGGAATAGTTTGACATTTTTGACAACATTCTTGGAGTCTTGTCGTCATTGTGAAGTTGCCAGGCAACTAGTGCGAGAAATAGTTCAGCACATAAACCCCCATAAAACCACAATGTGCCATTTTTACACTATTGTATTTGTATGGATTAAACAAACGTGGTATAGCGTGTTAATAAGTGAGCTTTAGAGGACAGGTAGATTTTGTTACCTTTGGATGGTGATTTAAGTCTTTATGCTAAAATATGGTAAATGGCTCGTGGCTGTAGCTCAATAATTAGTCGGCAAGAAAGGAATCATATTTTCAAAATGTAAATATTTTTTAATGTGTTCTGTTCAAAAAGTGTAACATGAGAAAAGAAAAGAAAGAAAAAACTAAAATATACTTAAACTACACCATAAGCACACCTAGATAAACAGAGTATTTTTCTTGATACAAAAATGCTTGTGTGATGCACAAGATTGTATGTGGTCTCTTCTCCACTTTTGGCTTATTCCAGATAAAACACTTTAACTTCACCCCAGGGACTGCTCTCTTCTCCAACAAATCTCATGCTAATACAATCAGGCCCCCAGGTAGAGCCCAGCCGGAGTGTAAGCATAGCTGGAATCAGACACAGGGCTTGTCACTGATGACTCAGACGGTCCCTCAAGCCCAACACAATTTGGCGCACAGGACAGCCACCATTGATCTACCTCAGCATATTCGTGCAGAGTGTGCTTGGAATATTAAACACACAATCAGCATGAGCAAGTTTGGGAGTCCTGTATGTCAATTTGCAATTATATCTGGGGCCACACGCTCCTTTGTCATGTATGACCCACGCTGTTGGCAATAAATAAGAGCCAATTAGATGCCCAGCAAGGAAATCTTCATGTTACAAGTGAGAGACATAGCTGTGGTCAACCTCTCTGATGAGGACAATAACAGCAGGAGCAAGTCAGGGAAGAGCTGTAAGTTTTCAACACAACCTGTACTGTGCTGTAGGGTGCTGCTGGGGGAGGGGATTCAATAGGCCAGTTTATATGAATAATTCAGCCAAGATATGGTTGTTCTTAATGTGATTCATGTTCTGTATGCTGAGAGTTCAGTTAATTAAATTTGCATTCCAAAGAGGATTTTTTCCCCCTGCTGTCCCGAATCTTTAATGGATGATTTTTAAAGTTGTTGACCCATTTGCCACTATAGGTATGGAGCTCTAATAATCCTGAAGTGTGCGTAGGTTCCTGATATGTGTGCCCGTGTTGTACATGTGCACATATGGCAAAGTGTAAAAAACACAAAAGTCAAGGAAATCTACAACACAATTATAATGAAAGTATATCGGACAAGTCTGAGAGGAAAGCTAAGAACTATAGGTTGCAGCAAATTCAGACATGTCTGTCTATATATTGCATATTTTCACACTATACACGTAAAAAAAGGGGGAAAAAAAGAAAAAAAAAGAGAAAACCCATTGTTGTGGTTGGCCTGAAAGGTCTTTTTATGAATATTTAACTTAACTGTATGGACGAGTACATTTCGGCACAAATATTAGTTATATTCTTCATACATTATGCAGTGAACTACCTCCATACATCAAATTCAATTTTACAAATGGTAGTTTTCAATTTCAAGGAAGCAACTTAGTATTTAAAAACACACGAGGGAAAAATAGAAACAATACATCAGGGTTCAGCACTCAAATGTTTAGTTCTCACTGAGCAATAAAGGCATGATTGTCATTTAATAGTTCAAAAATAAAGATACAGGTTTAGAATATGATGGTGTTTGGGTGCAAGTGAGAACCTAAAATGAACACAACATTTTATATTTAAATAAAATGCAACAGACCTGTCTCACAGCAGACATTTTGATACATGTAACTAATTCAATCAGTAATGACTGGGTTTGATGCAGGCAGTTCCAGGGCTATTGTACATGCTGGAATAGAGCCATCATTAATGTTATTAAGTACACCTCTGCTGCACAGTGTATAACAAGTCAAAATGTCTGTGAGAAACTCTTTTACATTTAGTGTTTATAGTTTATTGCTGACTGAATGGCAGCTGCCCTGCCCTAACCCTAACCCTGCAAAATGAGGACATTACTAATTTTCGTTAACAAATGATTCCATTATTTTGTGTTGTTTAACTTCTGCTGATGTTTGAACGACAAACAAAAGGCTTTCTTTCACAAGACTCACAGGTTATTGTCACACCAGTCTGATATCATAGAGAAATGTGTTTTACAACTTTTAAACTCAGTGCTATGTAGTGATGCCCTCTAGTTGAACAGTAGATGTCCCAGGAAGCACTGTAGCACCATCTACTGGCTTCAAAATTTATTAAGCATAAGTCAAATTTCTTTCAAGTTTCCATGCGTCATTTGGTCAGCTCTTTAATTCTTTTTTTTCTAATGGTTAATGACATTTTCTAATAATAATATACCATCATATAATTTTCTGGAGATTATCACAAAGGTTTATACTTCTTGTAGTGATGAAATCTCAATTATAAATCGCCCCATAGATCATCAGATAATGGACATATTCTCTTTACATTTCTTTGAATATGGGGTCATTTATGAGCTTTCACTGAGCAATTCACACACTGTGGAAAAAGATGTCTGCAGGCCATCATCAGGCCAGTCTAGCATCTTTGGGACTATATGAAGGAGGTTCACCTCAGGAATTTACCTGTACATGACTCTGTTCATTGTTTCCTCTATCCAGGTAAGGCGATCAGTCTCTGCAACAAGAAGTAATTTGAGAGCATTGTACTCTTACCATGATGCTTGAAGGTAAAGCTGGTGCAAGACGGATGCTGAATCTTGCTTCCATTTGACAGAGCACTTTGTGTCACAACTGAGGAGTTAATTTTCAGTTCATCAGTCATTTGCCTTTTAACAAACTTATCCTCAGGTTTTGTCTCCCTCAGGCCAACGATAATTGCCGCAGTTTTATCATACGCTGAATTTACTGTTGTCCTTCTGGCAAGAAATTCTGTAGTTTGGTCGCTGCTGACCTTAGGCCTGGGTCTACTCACTGACCGGTATCCTTTATAGAGCTTACCTAATTAACCTTCATTTATTATTTCTTAATTATGGAGCCTGTGGTGCTTCTTTAATCATTGAAAACTTTGATCATTAAAGCTTTCAACAGATCTATGAGATCAGAGTTTTGGCTATCAAATTGGGGGCATATCTGTTTTGTTCATGTCCAGTCGACTGAAAGACACTCGACTGAGTTAAAAGGATGTTTTACTCAAGGGAATTCAGATGCACAATTAGCCAGTTTTAGGTGTCACAGCAAAAGTTTGATCACTTATTGTCAGGTTAGAATTATTCCTTAATGTGCAAAAAATATATATTAATAAAAAAAAAAGTTAAGCTGGCTGAACTATGATCGAAAGTTTACTCTTGGCTTTGGAAACAGCAGCTGGCAAAAACTCCCCACAAAGTCCACTCAGTAGCTATACTAGAATACAGTCTTCCTCATCAGATGGAGTTGGAAATGCAAGTGTTCAAATGTCCATTTTCTCTGAGCACTTTATGACTTCTTGTCCAAGTTGACTTTAAAGTTGATAGTGTCAGCAGATGTTTCCAAGGTCATTATTCTCAAAAATAAATGTATCAAGTCTCACAAATTTGGCTAAACACTTTCTGAGGCCACATTATAACTATCCAGACACCACAGTAACACAGCAGTTAGTTGCTGATCATAGGACAAACCTTCCCACATGAATTAATAAAGTGTTAACTGTTGAATCATCTTTATAATTAATTGTGTTTTATATGTGCAAATGGACAATAAAAAGTTATACTTTTAACAACAGTTCAGTGAATAAATCTGAATAATTTAATGTTTTTTTAAGTAAACATGTTACCAATTTACTGAGCAACACATTTTAAGGTCTTATGTACATTGCTATTATTGTAAAGGTGACTAATGTGCCAAAATATATTTTGCATTCAACATCTTTCTACTTAATACTTGAGGTCCAAACAAGGTTCAAACAACATCATTGGATCACTGAGTCTCACATTAAAGAGAAACAAAGCAAACCGTTGCCGTGCAATGATAACTTCACACCAGCTCTGACTGAAACTGTGCTGCTTTTCTTCGAGTGCAAAGATAGCCTCTGCTGACACACTGGGCTTAATTAACTTGGAGAGGAGTGTTTACTGTCAAACAACCGGCTTCATTTTGCTTTTGATGAATGATTGATGCCCCTCAGGGGTGAAGCGGCAAATGAGTGCAGGCATAGAAAAAGTCTAACACTCCCTTGACTAATGAGAAAAATTATGAGATAAACATGATGAGACAAACATCTTTGAAAGTGATGGGACTGTGTGTCAATAAGAATAACCTGCAAAGAGTAATCCCTTAATATCACTCAGTGATTAGATAATATGCACATTTAAAAAAAGACACTATAAAAAGGATTATCATGTTGTTCTTTTCATGTTCTATTCATGTTTGTCAGATCACAAACAGCATCAGTTACTATCAGTTTAAGGGTTTAAAGAAATTTGAGCATTTCTAAAATCTAAAACAGACCATGTGACCCCCACAAGGGCTCACATGGTAAATCTGAGGGGTCGCAAGATGATTAAAAGGGAGGGGAAATAACAAAAAACATATTTCTGCCACACATGTATAAGTGTGTGTGACAAAATTTCAAATACAATCTTCATCAGCAAATGAATAACCTGGCTTTTTCCTGATGTTTATTTTTTATTGAGCAAAACTTCATTGTTTTAACTATTTGGGCCTTCAAAATTATCCAAACAAAACAATCTGGGAGAGTAACACCACGCTTTAGTTGAACAACTCTCAACTTGTGAACATTATGTAACCCTTGACAAGGAGTCAGAAATAGGCATTGCTTAGTTAAAAGGGTCACGAGCCAAAAAAATTGGGACCCGCTAATCAAATACAAGGAAGACGTCTGTAGTATTTTGTTCATTGTTTATGTCCCATCAGAGCCCAGCTTGTACTAAATACACTGCTATTTTATCACCAAACTGAATGTTAATACAAAGTGTCAGACACTCTGGCTGTGCAGGCCAAAACATGTCACAAGTGGAACTGCTCCGGCTTACAGTTTAGACACTTTATGATTAACTATGTAGATTCAGTATTACCTTTGCCCTAAAGTCACTCACAGGTGATATAAAAGTTAATAGTTTTCAGGAAACAGGCTTTCTCAAACTATTGTAGTATGTTTGTGTCTAATCTAGATATGTTAGTCATATTAATACATGTTATAAGTGCTCTTATCTTACACAGCGTAACCTGAGGCACAATCGAGGAGGCGTTACCAGTCTGGTCTCAGCCTGTAGTCATTTACTGGCAGATGGAGGAAGTGACTCATCTCAGCAAGTTAATGTGAACAATAACATGGGTGTTGTATTCTCAATAATCACAATCCATGGAACTACTTATGAAACTGTCCCCCCCCACCTCCCCCCACACCTTGTATTTGACTGTGAAATAGCCTGAAACACTACCAAACGAGGTCTTGAAATGAAGTACAGACAGCATCAGATTATGGTCTCGCCATCCTCCACGAACATATAGACTGAAATATCTGTAAAATCCTGCCCTGAAGAAGAGGAAATAGGTTGACATTTTGGCCTAATGGTGGTGCTACAGAAAAGGTCAAGGGGTCACCATAAACATTATTCATCCTCTGGGGCTCATGAATATCCACAGTGAGTGTTATGGAAATTATACCATTAGTTTCTAAAAGGTCATCTGGGCACCAAAGTCATTAAGAATCCTCTGGGGATTATTAATATCTCTGCCAATTTCATGCTAATGTGGCCCATAGTTGTCAAGATGCCAGCACCTCTCCACCACTAGAGGACAAAAACAGGAAGGAGATGTGTTATCAACCTGTAAGTCAATGTAGAAAGATTTGAATGTGTGTGTTGTGTAGTAGGTTAAAAACAGTTCTCCTCACTGGCTCATGCACCTTTGGGGAATCGGGGTGGAAGACTGTTTGAGTCCCTTGTCAACAACCATCGATCCTCCTCCTGTGGCAGTCTTGAGTAAAAACACTGAATCCCCACCAGTACCTGAGACGATGCCTTGCAGCTGACCCTGTGCTCAGATGTCACTGTAGAGAAGGGCAACCAAATTGAGTCTCCCTGAGAAGATCAGTATAGTTTCAATGGTAAATTTACAGTCAACCTTGTTCTTTTGTGACAGAAGTATATTTCTTTCTCATCCAACTGTAGGGAATATGACAAAGTGCCTCATTATGACAGTATGACATTATGACACAGTAAAAGCAGTTAGCTCAAAAAGCAACTAAAAGCAAGAATCACCTGGGTTTGAACTCCATGAAGACTTTCTGTGTGGAGTTTGTATGCATGTTCTCATGTTCACAGGACAAACCTTCCCACATTAATTCATAAAATGTTGAATCAGCTTTACAGTTGACTGGCTTTTAAAAGGGTAGGTCTGCTTGCTCATAAAGTTATACTTTTAACAAGAGCCCATGAAAAAGAACAATTTAAAGTTTTTTTTTGTTTTTTTAAATGTTTGGGGTTTTTTTTATGGTTTTCTCATCCAACTGTAAGAAATGTGACAGAAAAAGTGTCTACAACAAAGGCACACACAAATCAGGAGCCATACAGTAGCCTGTATCATAGAAATACTGAGGTAATGAGTCAAAGTCCCCCCAGTACAACCCCAACCCACCTAAGACACCAAAGAGAATGTCTCTTAAATGTTTATTTTTCATATTCTGTTTATACCGTTCATTTAGTCTGTAGATTTTATTCAACTACATGAAAGTCTAAAGCCCTCTCCTGTGATGAAATTCTGGTAAGAAAATACTGAACCCACTAATTATTCACTGGCCTAAAAGATGCCAAATTTAAATATACTGAGTCTAAAAATACTCAAATCAGATTTTAAAATACTTGTGTGTTTTAAAATAGCAGACAGTGGTGGAAAGTCACTTTTCACATTTACTCAAGTACTGTACTTATGTACACTTTTGAGGTACATGTACTTAAAGTGTGTGTCAGGTTGGTTGCAGATTTGATGGGAGAAAGAAAAAAAAAAAAAAAAAAAAAAAACACATCCCCGAAAAAGAGCAGGTAGCTAAGGAAGTGGCGCAGGGGTAGGTAGCCAGAGTGCAGGAAGCCAAGGAGGTCATGCTCAGGAAGGTGGCCAGGACACTGGGAGCCAGGGAAATGGCGCTCAGGTGGGAAGTCTGAGGCCGGACAGAGGCAGAGCCATAAAGTTCGGCCTGGAGGCAAGACAGACAGGTGAAGTCGCTCAGGAGGGCGATCGGATGTGAAGAGCTTCTCTGGTGGTTGGGCTACAGGCGGACTCAGGAGGTGATGTCACTGGGGATGATGCTGCGGACTCTGGAAAGGGGGACTGGCGCAGCTCACGGACGGGGAGTTGCTGCGGCGGCCCAGCAGGGACGGGGAGTTGCTGCACACCAGCAGGGACAGGAGGTTGGGTCTTTGGGACGCTGGGGAGCAAAGACTGAGGCACTGGGGCAGACAAGCCAGGTGCCAAGGTGACCAAAGAAACAGTGTTGTCATCTGCGTTGATGACCGGACCTCTGGTTGGCGCTCCGAGGGCCTCCCAGAGCCAGGCGGGTGCCCAGGTAGGGGTTTTGGGCTGGAGCTGGCTCAGGACTGGCAGGCTGCAGGTTTGTAAATCCAAGCCTAACTGACTGGGGAGCAGGCTGGTGGTAGGCAGTCCGGGGTGGAGGCTGAGGACTTGCAGACCAGTGGCTAGCATGCTGCAGGTTAGCAGTTTCCTTGCTAGCAGTGTTGGATGCCTGATAGCAAAAGTACTCAAAAAGAGTCATCTGAGCGGGAATGTCGGGCGTGGAAGAAACAGGATTCTGGTGGCTGGCAAGCTTGGAGGCCCGTCTGGCTGATCAAGGTCCCCCCAGTGCCAGACGGGTTCCTTGGAAACAGTTTGTCTCTGCTGGGTCCATTACTGGTTGGATCATTCTGTCAGGTTGGGGAAGCAGGAGTGGACCCAAACACGGAGGCCGGAATGCAGATTTGATGAAAAAAAATCTCCTTTAATCGTGGATGGTCATTAACAGGCAAACAGAGCTGAACAGAACTAGCAGACGAAACAAAATGAATGATCCAACAAAGACTCAACTCAAAACCAGACCTTAAATACAGACTAAACTAATCAGGGAATGGGGAACAGTTGACGAGACACAAGGGCAGGCTGGGAGTGATTGGCTGAGGAAACACAGGAAGCAGGGCGGGGCTGACGAGACTGATACAGGGCAGGTGTGGGGAAGACACAGAACAGGGCTAACGAGGGTGAAGAAGGGCAGGTGAGGAGGAGTACATGAACACACACAAGGGAAACACAGTAACAAAACCCAGAAAACACAATACTCTGAATACAACCCACACCAACCTGTCCAAGAACCATCATGAACCTAAACTAAAGTATATAACACACCAGGCTAAACAACAAAAGGCAGTCCAAACCCACCACCCAAATATAACAAGAAAACCCATATGAACCGAAGGACTAAACAGAAGTGCAAACCAGGGGACCCCAAAGAACACAAGAACATAAAAAAACAAAAAACACACAAAGTCCAGGCAGGGTGTGACAGTATTTCCATTTGATGTTACTTTATACTTCCACTCTACTACATTTTAGAGGGAACTTGTACTTTCTACTCCTCTACATTGATTTGACAGCTTTAGTTACTTTTCAGATGAAGATTTGACACAATGGATAACATAACAAGCTTTTAAAATACAACACATTGTTGAATGTATGTATTCATATACCATTGTATGTATTCATATACCATTACTGCATGTTACTAACTTGACTTCTCCCTTGGAGTTCTTTGTTGTGCTTTCTCATCCGCAGGAAACCCCAGGGACTGGGCTCTGGCCCTTGGCCATGGGGATGTCCTTCTCCTGCTGTTGCTGCTGTTTGTTGTTGCTAGTCATGTATCAATTGTTGTTGTTGTTGTTGTTGTTGCTGCTGTTGTTGTTCTGCTTCTCCATGTCTCCCCCCCTTTCTTTCTCTCTCAACCCAACCAGTCAAAGCAGATGGCCGCCCACCTAGAGCCAGGTTCTGCTTGAGGTTTCTTCCCGTTAAGGGGAGTTTTTCCTTACCGCTGTCGCCAAGTGCTTGCTCATGGGGCAGTTGTTGGATAAATTAAAGAGTACAGTCTAAACCTGCTCTATGTGAAAAGTGCCCCGAGATGACTTTTGTTGTGATTTGGCGCTATATAAATAAAATTGAATTGAATTGAATTGAACATGAAACCAGTGGTTTCCAACCTTTTTGTTTTTTTTACATCTTACAAAAAGCAGTGTGTAGTCAGGGTCACATTTCAGATGTCTATGAGTTGTTAACAGCTCCACCAAATAGTGATTTTTCCCTCTAAACTTCTCACATGGTTTCATTTCAATAAATGTTCAAATGATACAATATTTCACCAAAAATCAAAGTCCAAAACTGAAAACAGATTTGTGTATCAGAACTTTGTTTTTTTTTTCTTTCCACTCCCATTAATCATCTCACTACTCCTCAGATTTATTTGGTGACTCTTTAGAGGGGCCTGGCCCCTAGTTTGGGAACCACTGGACTGAACTAGCTAAGTGTATATAAAGTAGTTGACACTAGCGCCACCTCCAGCAGCTACAACAGTAACTTACTGCTTACACACTGATGCTTCAGTATTAATAATCTAATGATGACATATATAATAATGTATCAGTGAGAGGGATGAAACAAGTACTTTTACTTTAGTACTTTAAGTACATTTTGCTGCTAATACTTATGTACTTTTACTGAATGTCCCCCTCCACTCAAATTTATGTTTTTCTTCTTGTTCCCACTGTTGAATATTTCAACTTCGGTGTGAAAATAGAAGCCTGTTTTCACATTCATCTACTGAAGGGGGGAAGTTTGTCTCATCGAAAAGCCAGTTTAAAGGGGTTGGCCTACGTATATGATTTGTGACATCACAACTAGTGTGATGTGAAAACTTGAAACCCTCAGTGGACAAACACTGAGAATGGACTTTTCAGTGAGGTAGGAGATATCTTGTGTCTAGGAGTTAAACTTCATAGATATTTTGAATTTTAATGAGGGAGAAGTAGATGCCATTTTAAATATTTTTAGTGTGGTAATTATACATTTTGTGTTGAAAAACCATATCAGACACACAGTATTGTTCCAAGTGGAGTATTTTTTTATATATCTGGAGGGTCTCTTTAAGTAGGATTTTTCATGCAGGACTTTTACATGTAATCCAGTGTTTTACATTGCTATATTGGTACATTTACTTAAGTAAAGGATCTGAATGTGTTTCCCACCACTGCTGGCAGGTTGCTGAAACTCCCACATTCCCAGAAAAGATACTAAATATAACAGCATGACCTCAGTGTACTCAGTGGCAGACCGTGATCACATGTTTAAAAAAAAACAAAAACAAATTAAGTATATAAACACAGCTTAATGTTATAGTCATTAATCCTCGATTTGCCCCAAAATATCTATGTAATATACGATATTTTACATGTCTCTATGTTGAAACTAGGCCAGATTGCGAAATGTTCGTGCTTTTGTTCGTGACGTCAGCAGGGTGGGATGATGACGTGTGAGACAGCCCCCACACAAAAAGCGGCTTCCACATGACGTAGTTAGCCAGTCAGCAGTCTTTCTTCTGTGTAGCCGGTAGCTACCGCTGAGCCGTCGTGTTTCTTCTATTTTAAAAATATAACTAAACCTTTTCTGGTTTTAACACGACTATTTTTGCTCTATTTTCTCTCCTTTGTTATTTTTTATATCTTAGTCGACAAGACAACTATTACGCTGACGTCCTTTTTGTAAAGGTAAGCGGTTTCGTTTTTTTTTCTTCGCCCGGCTAACGTTGGCTAACGTCAGCTAACTGACCCGAAGTTCGTCTTAGATTTATTATGTTTTAATCAAAAACTGTACGTGTTCATCTGTATTTACAACTTTGTCATCATCTGACCTAGTTGGGCGTAGAAAAGTTGGGCCGAAGTATCTTTTTTTTCTTCAGTCGAAACTGGGTCAGCATTCAGCAGTTGTTTACAGCTTGTTAGCTCCAGGCTCACCGGCGGCCTACAGAACAAGATGTCGCTCGCCGTGTTTGGACATCCGGTGTCTGAACAAAGACCTCATAAAAATCAGCTGATGGGGGTCTACTCCTTGATTAACGATAAAGATTTCTTTATATCTGAATTCATAGCGATTTCGCCGGATTATATAAATAAGTATACATTACACATTGGTTGTCCTTGTGTTTTTAGCTATTTTGGCAAATCTTTAAAATCAGGACATATGGATAAGGAACAAATACTCACGAATAAAGTGGGTTTTTTCCCCCACATTTTATTAATTTCTAAATGATCTGAGATTTGATTAGTATAAAACTGGCCTATCGTTACATTTGGTGAATGTAAGCCAGCTCTTGAGTGAAATCTATTTCCTGGAGCGCTGCCCTCCGTAATTGAGGTTAGCTTTGTAGGTTCAGGTTATACAATGTACGGTTTGGTAACTAAGGGGTAATGTGAGGTTATGGTTAGGAGTCACAGAAAACCACCGATTGGGTTCACATAACAGAAAGCACAAATCGATTGAGAAATTACGTCTAATCATATTAGACGTTACACCGGTATCACAGTGTGCTAAGTTAGCACCACCTAGCACAGATTCAGTAGTACGGACACGTGTAGGCGCTCATGCGGTTAAAGGATATGTTCACAATTTTGAAGTCTGTCTTAAAACAACAGTCAGGTGTCCACATGATCACTGAAAGAGGTTTTCCTCGCTGTAATCATTCCTCCCGTTCATACTGGCTATTAAAAGGTCCCCTTCAAATGCGTTTTCAATATAAGTAATGGGGGCCAAAATCCACAGGGTGTCCATACAGTCATTTTGTACAAAAAATGCACTTAAAAGTTTATATGAAGCTTCAGCAGTCTGAGTTGGTCATATCAAGTGGATATCTGCCACATTTACGGTCTTTTTAGCATCACATTTCCTCTTTGTGTTTCCCTGTTGAGCTGCGTTGGAAGAACAGTAACAAAAAGAGGGACTTTGGCACTAAAAAGACTTAAGTTGAAAAATATCTACTTGATTTGACTAATTTAGGCGGCTGAAGTTTCATACTAGCTTCAGATAAACCTTTTTGCCCCCCATCACTTACATTGTAAGTGCATTATAAAGGGATCTTCTAATGGCCAGTTTGAACAGGAGGAATAATTACAGCAAGAAAAACCTATTTCTGTGTTTATTTGGGCAACTGACAATCTTGGAAAAAATAACAATTTGGCAGAATCCATTTAACAGACAACAAAATGAGTACTTCTTTCATACATTTTGTTACCATTTAATCATAATGTTTCTAAATAGCCTCTTTGTGTGTGTGTTTGCATTTTGCAGCCATTAGCAACCAGCTAATTTGTTATTAATGTTATAAATCTGTCTCTATTCCAGGTCGCTTTTTCCTGCCCCACTCCCAGATCATTATTCTTTTCAAGTATTCTTTGTCAAGCCGCCAAAGTGGAGAGTGTCGTTGCACCAGGGGGTCCTTCTCGTTTCAGGTATGAAACATTTGCCCGTCACACTTGGCCTACTTATACTGGAAAAACTCTCCTAAATAGCTCACATACAGGAATTAGCTTTCACATTTCCTCACATTAAATTAAAACATTTTCCTTTCTTTTTTTTATCACAGTGTGGGGGGAGGAGGTGGGGGTGCACCTCAGCACTATCCCAAGACTGTCGGCAACAGGTGATTTTTCTTAATTTTCCTTTCACTTTGAAACACCTAGTCACTTATTGCATTAGACATCCATTAAATCTCTGCACTGGCCTTAAGTCACATTCCTTCTATTGTCCTTTTGTATCAACACATATGGGGAAAAGAGGTATTCATGATAAATGGCCACTTTAACCTCTGAACAGTGTTTGTGATAGACTAGTATCTCTAGTAACTTCACAACCTTCTACCACTTTGGCAGTGGTTTAGGTTGATTAAGTGTTGCCATTGTCAATATTTTGATACAAGGGTCGGCAGCATGTAAGCAAAAGGGGTATTTTCATCCCACTAATTTTTTCAAATGACTTAAACTAACAATGTCAAACATGCATATCATATAATAAACAGTTGTGTATCTTTGGGTATAAGGCGCAACATATTTGCAATTCCTGGCTGCAATTAACGGACGTCTCACAAACAGTCACCTAACAGCATACCTTACTGCTCAAACATGCATGTAACACAATAATACACGTATGCAGCATTTAAGCTGCTAATAATCCATTATAACCAAAGAGCTGATTACCATGGAGTCTACAATAAGTCTTGTGATTTTTAAAACTGCATTTGTTCAAAACAAGCAACTAAAATTAGTTTTCTAATCAAATCAGATTTTAGTGGCATTTCTGTGACATGTATCATGGACTTGTTAACTCAACCACCATAAAAAATTTTCTGTTATAACATTGGCTGTGTTTTTGTCAATTGCAGCGAGTTCCTGGGGAAACCCCCAGGTTCTAGCGTTCAGAGATGGGTACCTTCTCGAAGCACTAGACGAGATGCCAACTCCTCCAATGAGAAAGGGCAAAATGACGCAACCTTCAGGAAAGTGAGAGGGTAAGTGTCTATTTAAATCCATATTTACTTCAGTCACTCATCTTCAAATCGTTGCACAGTATTTCTCAGACTAAAAGATAGAACCTGAGTATCCAGATGATTTATCTATGGTAGATTAATGTTGATGTTGGTATATTGTCTTTGAAGTATGAAGTGTCTTAGCCTCTTGTCCTTCCTCTTCTTCCTCAGCATACTTAATAAGCTGACTCCCGAGAAGTTTGACAAACTGTGCCTGGAGCTCCTCAATGTGGGTGTAGATTCGAAACTTGTCTTAAAAGGAACCATCTTATTGGTAAGCATTCTCTTAAATTCTACTCATGCATTATTCATGTATCATGTTCAAATAGACACTCAATTTATTTTCTATTTCTTTCTCTTTAGATTGTTGACAAAGCCCTTGAAGAGCCCAAGTACAGTCAGTTGTACGCCCAACTATGTCTACGCTTGGCAGAGGATGCACCAAATTTTGAAGAACCAGCAACAGAAAATCAAGCAACACAAAAGCAGAATACAGTAAGTTATTTTAAAATGGGATTTGTGCTGAAATAAGACGCCACTTGCTATTGACTATCTGGTATTTTCTGCCTTCCTGTTCTAATGAATTCTCCTGTTTTTACAGACCTTCAGACGGCTTCTGATTTCTAAGCTTCAAGATGAGTTTGAGAACCGCACCAGAAATGTTGAACGTAAGTGAATTGTATATGGTGCAACTGGTCGGTTTCATAATACATTTCGGTCATGTATTGCATGAATCGTTCCTCATTTTCAATGTTTTGTGTTTTTTGTTTTTCCCCCTGTAGTCTTTGACAAAAATGACGGCCCACTCACCTCTGAGGAGGAGGAGCAGCGTGCTGTTGCAAAGATCAAGATGCTGGGCAACATCAAATTCATTGGGGAACTTGGCAAACTCCACCTTATCCACGAATCTATCCTTCATAAGTGCATCAAAACAGTAAGTAAATCAACAATTAATTAACCTACCAGGGTGGAAGCACCCTGACAGTTAAATTTCCCAAGTAGATTGTATTAAATGTTTCTTATTTCTTTTTAAGCTTTTGGAGAAGAAGAAGAGAGTCCAACTTAAGGATATGGGTGAAGATCTGGAATGCCTCTGTCAGATAATGAAAACAGTGGGACCTAAACTTGACCATGAAAAGGCTAAGGTGAGTGTGAAGGGAAAACATCATAATTATAGTATTGTTTTTAAAATCCTTTTTCGTTTTCTTAAAAACAAATTTCCTCTTCCAGTCTTTGATGGATCAGTACTTTAGCCGCATGCGATCCTTAACAAACAACAAGGAACTGCCTGCAAGGATTCGCTTCTTGCTGCAGAACACAGTGGAGCTGCGAGAGAACAACTGGGTGCCTCGCAAAGCTTATGTTGACAACGGACCAAAGACGATCAACCAGGTTCGTCAGGATGCTGTTAAGGTTAGTAATCTTAAAAACTTTTACAATTGATGAAGTACTTATTGAACTGCTCAATAATTTTATTATACTGGTCTCATGACTGTATCCATGTATTCTGACTCTGACTCTATTCCAATTCTGCAGGATTTAGGTGTTTTTATTCCACAAAATGATGGAATGAGGACTGACTTGTTCATGGAAAACTCCTTTCTGCCAACAAGGATGATCAAGTTTGACAAGGAAACTCTTGGTGGGCTGGCTGATATGTTTGGACAAATGCCTGGTATGACGGGTTTTTTTTTGTTTGTTTTTTTCTCTCTCTCTCTCCTTGATATGAGGTTAGACATTGTATCGTGTCCTTGACATATTAATGGAGATTAAGCTTCTCTTTAAATGTTATAATGTTGCTTGTTTTGCGCAGGGAGTGGTATTGGAACAGGTCCAGGAGTTATTCAGGACCATTATTCCCCTACCATGGGACGTCACCGCACTAACCCACTCTTCAATGGCCATATTGGAAACAGCAACGGTTCACATCAGCCTCAGTTTGAGGCAGCAAGCAAGCCTTTCATAAAACCAAATCAGGTACATAGCATATAGTTGTAGTTTGGGATTTTTTTTTTTTTTTTTTTTTTTTTTTTTTGGCATGGTGAATGAAAACATTCCTGTTACATCATTACTAACATTCATTCTGTGAAATCTTGTTCAAAGGGGCAGAATTCACCAGTTTTCAACCACAAACAGAATATCTCAATGCAGATGCAGTCTAAGGATATGGCTCCAAGATTCACCAAGAAAGGGAAGCTCAATGCTGATGAGGTACAACCACTTACATCGATAAGCAAATATGTTTTGGATTCTAAAGTTTTATGTTGATAGTAGCTCAGACTCCACAAAATAATTGAAGTTTTCAGGAAATATCTGCTTCTCTCACGACAGTTGAGATGGGAAGATCTATACCTTTCTTGTGTCTGTATGTTGAATATAAAGCTGTAGTCGGTAGACTGTTGGCTTAGCAAAAGACCGAAAACATGGGGATACAGCCAGCCCAGCTCTGTTCAAAGTACATCACCTCTAAAGCTCATTAACACACATCTTGTTTGTTTAATCTGTACATAAATCGACTTGTAAAAATGACAGGCGGTTGTTTTTACTGAGGGTTATGTGCTTTACTAGCTGTTTCCCTCTATTTTACAGTCTTTATGCTAAGCTGATCTAATTTTCTCCTGACTATAGCTTTATATTTAATCAGCAAGTAGTATCAATCTCCACTAACTTGGCAAGAAAGCCAGGAAGTGCATTTCCCAAAATGTCAAACTATTACTCGAAAGAAAAAAAAATCCCCAGCAGTGTTAATAAAATTTATATTAAATACCTTTTTTTTTAATCTAGAACTGTTGCTGTCTTCTCCCTTCTAGATCAGTCTGAGGCCTGCACAGTCTTTCATCTTGAATAAAAAACAAGTGCCAAAGCTGCAGCCACAGATGACCATGATTCCTCCAAGTGCCCAAGGTTCCCCACTAGGACAGGTAACATTTTTACATTGAAATGAAATATATGGACTTGATATGGTAGTTGCAAGTTCCAGGGAACATGCACTCATTTGGATGCTTTTGTTTAGTCTCCACAGCTCGGCCTGAAAACCAACCCTCCACCAATTCAGGAAAAACCTGCCAAGTCCAATAAAAAAGCTCCTCCTACAAAGGAAGAGTTGCGCAAGATGACAGTAAGTTCCTCACGCTTTGCACTTCCGCCACGCACAATATAATGTACACCTAGCATAATACTGAATATTTGACTAATCCTTGTCTTCAGGAAACGTTGGCGGCAGACTACCTGAACAGCAAGAACATCGATGAGGCAGTGACTGCTGTGAGGGAGATGAAGGCTCCAAAACACTTTTTGTCTGAGATGATGAGCAAGATCGTGGTCTATTCCCTTGATCGTTCAGATGAGGATAAAGAACATACAAGCACCCTGATCCATGCACTCTGCACTGAGGGCCTTGTCACTGGTGAAAACCTGCTGCAGGTCAGTAGTGTAACCGTGCACTGTTTTAAAGTTAATATACAGAAAGAATATACAGTGCATTGCCAGATAAAATGTTGTATGGTATTATTGACTTGTATTTGGAAGAAGCGATCATATTTAGGGTTGTCTGCATTCCTCTTGGCTTGAAAGTCTGCTATATTCCTGCCTCACTGGTTTTCTTTGCTTAACAGGCCTTTCTGAGTGTTCTGGACCAGTGTCCCAAGATAGAGGAAGAAATCCCCCTGGTGAAATCCTACCTGGCACAGTTTGCAGCACGGGCTATCATCACTGACCTGGTCAGCATTGCAGATTTGGCCCATCACCTTGAGAACGGCGCCCATTTCCCACTGTTCCTGCTCTGCCTGCAGCAGATGGTCAAACTGAAGGATCGCGAGTGGCTGTCTGATCTGTTCCAGCTGAGCAAGGTCAACATGCAGAAGATGCTACCTGGTATGTCTGAACCCACTCTGTACACATAATTATACCTGATGTCATTAGATGTGTACAGTCAAGGCTCTTGATTGATTTAGTTTTCAAAGTGTCCATGTCCTTTGCTACTACTGACTGGGTTTTCTTTTTTACTCCTGTAGAAATTGACCAAAACAAGGACAGGATGCTGGAGATCCTGGAGGGCAAAGGTCTCAGCTTTTTGTTCCCACTGATGAAACTGGAGAAGGAGCTTCTGAAGCAGATCAAAGTAGATCCCTCTCCACAGTCCATCTACAAGTGGATCAAGGACAACATCTCTCCAAAACTCCATACAGACAAAGGCTTTGTCAACATCCTCATGACCAGGTACAGCAGTAGAACAGTGTTTCTGGTTAAACCCATTTATCTGTCATTGCTTTGTTGGTTAATCTTTTCCCAAACCAGACAGTATATTTTACAGTATTATGATTTCCCCTTTTCTTTTCTTCCAGCTTCTTGCAGTACATCGCATATGAGATCAACCCTGGTGATGATGAAGAGCAGCTTGCAGCACCCAGCAAGGAACAGCTGGACGAGGAGAAAAACCTGCTGCTGTCTTTCAAGCCGGTAATGCAGAAGTTTCTGCATGATCACATTGACCTGCAAGTCAGCGCTCTGTATGCCCTGCAGGTCCACTGCGATGCCAAGCAGTTCCCCAAAGGTACGTGCACACACTTGTAGGTCAGACTAACAGCAAAGTTTATTTTGTGTAGAAAAGTTAGAAAACTCTGGTACAGAAGCTTTCAGAGGTTTAATGTTGCTCTTTTCTTCCAGGCATGTTGCTGCGCTACTTTGTCCACTTTTATGACATGGAAATTATTGAAGAAGAAGCCTTCCTTTCATGGAAAGAAGATGTCACCCAAGAGTATCCGGGAAAAGGAAAAGCATTATTTCAGGTATGTCTGTGTATGTTTTGTTTTTAATTGTGGCAATGAGTAGCTCTGCTCCTGATATGAACATTTGAAGCTTATGTCTGTATTTTTCCACTTGTTGGTTCACAATAAATGGCTCATCCTAATGGAGATACTGTTTGGTTTGTTTGTTTGTTTGTTTTGTTTATTTGTTTGTGGTTTTTTTTACTGTGCAGGTGAACCAGTGGCTGACCTGGCTGGAGACCGCAGAGGAGGAGGAGTCAGAGGAGGAAGATTACTGAGGAACAGGCCAAAGCCATGTGTTGTCAGGATGCAACGAATGATATATTTTCTACTTTGTAATTTTTGTCTCCTTGTGCTCTTTCTTGTTTTGAGCCCCACTTCCTCCCCCTCTCTTGTCAACATATTCCCCCGACCGCTGTTACAATTCATTCCACTATGAAATCTTTTACCATATTTAGCCAGCATCACCATCTTATTTTATTTATGCTTTTTCTTTCTAGTTTTTGATTGAATCTGATGTCCTACTGCAGATGTTTTATACATTTCAATCTACTTGGGTTAAAGTTGTCGATGACAGTTGGTAGTATTTTTGCTGGAAAATGCACCAGCACCACACCTGACCCATTTTATCACCTTTTTACATCTGGTAGGAGTCACTAAGTGCTGCCATAACTATTACCTTAAAAGCTGTTTACAAAAGAGAAAAGGCTCTAACATACTGCAAAGAGACTTGTCTCATTGTTTTATCTGAATTTGTTAATCAGTTTTTAGATGCACTTTGCTCAACATCATGAGTCGTTGCAATAGTAAGATACACTTTTCCTTGATTTGTTAAAACAATCCTAAGTTGCAGTTGATGGCTGCTATAATTATAATGGTTTCTTGTGCTTGAAAACAGACCATTCTGTCTGAAAATTCTTCATCTGGAATTGACGACACCTGTAACGGTAATGGCCTGTTTTTATTTGCACAGTATGATTTCAGTTTCCCACATTTAGTTTAATGAATCAAGAGCGTTTTTTTGTGTATGGAACTTTTGTGCTGTGGAATGAATATGTGTGGCCTTTTTTTAATTTATCAGTTCATATGGATATACCTCTTATGTATCTCGGACTATACTTGAATGTCTCAGTTTTAACACATTGAGACAGCCAAAGCTTAGTTTCCTGTGCTACAGTTCACCATGTGGAAATTGGTCGTATTTCAGCCATATTTGTCAAGTTTTTAAATTGTCTTTTTATCTTCGTGAAATTACAGAGAATGTACTGTATGTGTACACCTACGCGTTCTTTTGGAGTGTCACTGTAATGTAAGTGCTAGAAGTTGAGTGTACAGCTACAGATCAACCTTGAATAAAGTTAAACAGTTCATTTCATGCGGTTCAATTCGTCTTTTTTTTTTTTTTTTCTCTCTCAATGTTTGTAGGTTCTACTACCTTGAACACTTCAGTTAATTTATGACAATTGACATGAATTCAGTATGCCACTTGAAGTTTTATTTACCAAACTGGTTTCAGAAACCGGTTGGTCTCTGGAAATTGTGTGTGGGTGAGGGGTTATCTGCTCTTCAGTGGTGTAACCTCCTAAAAAGCTGCACATTTCTGAAGTTGGCTGGCATGAAATGATGAGCTCATTGACTTACACTGTAGACATTTGTGGTTATTTTGAGTAAAGACAACAGACTGCTTGGTTGTTATGAGGTGCAGAACCGTAAAAGTCTGGGACATTTGGAACAGAAATCACTGCCAACCAGCATGTGTCAGCATGTACAGAGGAGCAATAAAACTTGGTGTGTATGTTCAGGAGACGGCACAGGATGTCTCCAGTGTGTTTAATCACTCAAAGGCATCTTGAGTTATGAGTCCATGTGTGATAGGTCATGCCCACTTAAACCGATTAAATATACAGATTTTGGTTAATACTAGCTGACAGAGCATGCACACTGAAATTGGTGATATTCTGTTTAGTGGGTTTTGAGGTACGTTTTTGGCATTTGTGGTGCTCAAAATGCGCCACAAATGCTTTGAATTACCACATGTTCTGAAGACACCTACCAAGATTTATGATGATTGAACAAATGGTTATTGATTAACAGCCAATATTTGCTAAGCCCCCCACCCTTTGAAAAGATATTTTGGTTGATGGCAGCCATGTTTTTCAACCAATCTTGCTCATTTGTACCAGAAATGTGTATCTTAGTCCCACACTGCTGTATATTCAATTTGATGTTGAGTCAAAATTCAAAAAGTTCGAATTATATTACAGTAGTCAAATTTCAAGTCAATCAGACTCACAGTGTGAGGTTGTGGCCTTTCAGAAACTGCGTTGTTGGGCTTTAATTACAGGGCCACAATCTGACAGACTGGCTCATATTTCTTGGGAAGGACTTGCACAACATTGCCAGTTATTAGGCCAAGTTTCATGGTTTTGGCTCATTTCAGCTCACGGTAATTTGAGCCGCTGTGGCAGCCAAATAATAAACCAGCACAAACTCAACAGTGTCTCAGCCCTTTGGGGTTTGAACCCCAATTATGCAGATGAAAGTTAATGGGACACACTGTAAATATGTCCACATCTTAAAATTAACTTTTTTGTGTATTCAGTTAATTGTCAAAATAAGTTTCATCAAATGCACACCTGGTAAAAAGGTGTATGAAATACTGTGAAAGAAAAAACCTGTCCTCTGTGAGGTTGTTCTTAGGCACAGCGGTGCTTTGAGGTGCTTCTTAGCTAATGTTAAGCAGGTGTCATTATTACCATATTCACCATCTCAGCATATTAGCATTGTAGCATTTGCTACTTAGCTCTAAACATTAAGTACAGCTGCGGATGTCATTAGATTACATCAAAGTGCAGAAAGTAACAAACCCACATCTTACAGAATTCTCTTTTTATTTGACATCTTGTTGAAGCATCTTCCCATTTTTGGGTCAGTGTCTCATCTCACCATCTGACACAGAAAATAGATGTTTACACCTTTTAGTTCAATTCAAAACTTTTGATTCATCTTTAACAAAACAAATTTAACAAAGCACAGCATCTGTGAAAAGACATTTCCATTAAGACGTGAGGAATAATACAACGTAACGCTGCGCTGCGCTAAAAAAAAAAAAAAAAAAACTATACTTTTCTATGCTACGGACAAAAATCCCTGCTTGTAATAGAAAATTAAA
This sequence comes from Thunnus albacares, assembly GCF_914725855.1. NCBI lineage: Eukaryota > Metazoa > Chordata > Actinopteri > Scombriformes > Scombridae > Thunnus > Thunnus albacares. Next base: position 22,190,353 of record NC_058106.1, read on the forward strand.
ATGCAGATGTGTTGAGCGTTTTCTCAACATTACAAGAGAAAAGTCTGTTCGGGAGATCTGAAGATTTAATCGCTGTCGTCCTCATTGTTGGAGCGCTCTGGTTCTGATCCGTTGTCAGAGCGGCGAGGAGAGCCCTCGTTGTCTGATCCTGCCTCAGATCCCCTTTCTGATCCCCGGTCTGATGCTGCGACGGGTGAGCCGGGCCGGGACTCGTCTTCTGATCCTGACCGACTCCTCTTGCTCTCGTTGTCTGACTGCTCTGAGTCAGACTGCCGTTGCACCCTCCTCTTCTTCACTGGATGGTCACTGCCAGAGTCATCGTCTGAGCCTGCAGAGCGCTGAGGGCTGCCCGCCTCGCTGCCCGAGCGGTTCCTACCTGCATCAGAGTCGCTGTCGGATGCGATGCGCTTCCTGTGGCCACCCTCATCGTCAGACCCTGAACCACTGTCTCTTTGGTGTCTATATGGCAGAGAATCAATCATACACGTTATTTTTCTTTTTATTCACTAAGACTTAAAGCACTTCTGTCACTTTAACATTGATGTTTTTACCTGTCTTCAGCTATTTTCAGGCCATCCTCATCTGAAGAGGATTCAGAAGAGGAGATGATAGCCTTAGACTTGATCTTTCCTTTGAGAGAAGGTGGCATACGCTCAGGCTGGGGCTGAAAATGATAAAGATTGTTGTTGAGTTTTTAGAAATGACTGTAGGAAAAAAAACCTCTTAAAGTATTTTTAAAACATCAATCATGACGTGAAAACTGAAAAACAAAAGCCAAACAAAGACCTTTTCAATCCTCTTGCGTTCTTTGGGTTTACGCTGCTTCTTGGGTCGTGATCCTCCTTCCTCATCATCGCTGTCCTCTCCTCCTTTAGTAGGTCTGAAACAGAACAAAGTTTACTCTGAGTATCTTACATCGTTCAGAGGTCAAAATTAACTACATTTGGCTTCATTCATGGTAGCAGCAGATTCACCTCCTCCTCTTCTTGCGTGACTTCTTCTCTCCATCTTCAACGTCCTCCTGCTCGCTCCCACTGCCGCCCTTTCTCTTCTTCTTCTTCCTCACTGGCAGATCCTCATCAGAATCATCATTGACAAACTCATCCATGTCACCTCCTTTCTTACGCTTAGAGGGAGAAAAACAGTTACGTTATTTAATGTTGTATTCACAGTAATCTAATGTCTCTGTTGACCCAGCGGACACTTACACGTCCTCCACCGCCACCACCTCCTCCCTTCTTCTTTTCCTTGGCCATTTCCTTCGATCCCTCTGCGAAGGTGAGCAGGTTCTTGGTCTTCTCCACGTACAGGGCTCTCTGCTCCAGCAGCTTCTTCTGTTCTTCTGCCTCTCTGCTGCGCTTCTCCTCCTGGTGAGGTTTAAGGGCGACAGGCCAACAGACTAATGAGAAGCAGGTTATTGTTGCTAAAAATAGAATCAAAATCCTAAGTAATGCAAAACATGACACCTAATCATTACTCCAAAATCATTTCCATGACATTTTGTTTGGCAGTACTATAAGTACCTGTTCTTTCATCAACTGCTGGCGCAGCAAGTCCCTCTCCTGTTCTTGTTTGGCCCGAAGCTCCTTCTCCTCCTCATCCTGCTTTCTGGCTCGTGCCACATGGTACTGAGCCTGACTCAGCAGGTCAGAGCATTGCCTGCAATGCCACAAAAACACACATACCCCCAAAAGAAATTACAACCCACACTACATGAAGTGTGGCAAACTATCAGTAACTTCTGATGTCCACTGTAAAAAGTCTTTTCTATGCCAACATGCTGATGGGGAAAATTAGTAAGAGAGTGAAGTGAAACATTTAAATTACTGTAACACAGACATGTCTGCAATTTTTAAACTGTATTTGTGCTGTGTATTAGACTGACCTGGCTTCAGATGCAGCAAGAGCGAGGTCAAACCTCATCTTGTCTCCAGCCTTGCTGAGGTAGCTGAAATACCTGAGCAGGGGGAGGAGAAAGTTAGAGAGATGAAATTGCAGGATTTGGCAGTGGACAGCCAGAGGTTCAGACTGGCAGGAGGTATAAATCAAAGCTAACGCTACGACGTACCTGTGAGCCAGTTCGAGCTCTTTGACAGCGCTGAGCACAGCCTTTAAGTTGCTCTTCTCATCCTTCAGCACCAGAGTGGCCAGCCGCTGCAGCACCAGGGCCACATTGAACATCAGGACTGTGTCGCTGGGCGCCACGTGACGTGCCTTATTGGAAATGCATCAGAAAGACAAAGTTAAACTCCTCACATTTAATAGACATCACAATGAGGAATAAATTAAAAACCCTGATTTTATTTCCTAATTTTACCTTCAGAAGCATTTGCTTGCACTCCTGGAGTTTCCCACATTTGAAGAGCGCCCTCGCAAGGTACAGCAGGACCTCAGTGTTCTGATATTTGTAAAATTTCTTCAGGCAGTTCTCGTACTGCGGAGCAGATCAACAACACATCAGGAAAAAAAACTTGAACAAAAACAATCATTTTCAAATGTCATATCACAAGAGGCTCTTACCATCTGCACAGCGCTGATGTACTGTTTCTGCTCGACGTAGATGTGAGCCAGATTTAACCAGACATCGCTTATGTCTGCTGTGGCCTCCCTCACCTGCGCAAACACATCACGAGCCTCTCTGAAGTAGCCCTTATGGGCCAGGACGGCACCTGCACACAACAAATTCATGTTTAATACGTCATATAGATACAGTAGGATGATTTTTTTAAAAAAAAGACAGACTAAAGCTCAACAGACCAATGCCATTGGCAGCATAGAGGTTCTTGGCGTCATTTCGCAGGACTTGTTTGTATATGGCCAGGGCTCGATCCTGGTGTCTCTTTTCCTGTTGAGACAAAAACACTATTACTCCATTCGGGGATCTATTATTTCCCTTCACACACACACAAAAAAATCTCCGTTATTTAGCAAAGCCATTCACAGAAGTGCTCTTCTGTTCTATATTTACAACTGCACTGTTTCTCTTTCAGTTTTTGTAAAAACAGCTGTCTGCACCTTTTCCCGGTCTCTGGTGGGCTGGTGCAGGGTCTGCAGCCACACGTTGCCCAGAGCCAGCATGGAGTAGGTGTCGTTCTGTGTGGACGGCTGCTTCAGAATACGCTCGAACTTCTTCTGACCCGGACCCCACTCCTGTTTGGCCAAGTGAAGGTTCCCTATCAGCGACCAGGCGTCTGGGTGATCCTGCACCAAACAGAACAAAGTGGACATCAAATAATGTTGAAGAGAGTTTGGTATCGAACTTCATTAAAATTGTGATGTCAGACAAAGTACCTGATTAATCTGCAGGGCCTCTTTGAACCAATCAGAAGCCTCATAGAAATTCCCCTTGTCACGTGCCATTGCTCCGAGACGCAAATAACCTGTGGGCCAAAATATTCAAACTGTCTTTCATACAATACAAACCACTTTCTTCACACTCTCACATTTTTTTTACTGTTTGATGTTTAAAAGCACCGCTTCACATGCTTACAGTCAACATAGTTAGGATGCTCTCTCAGGATGTTTTTGTAGAGTTTCTCAGCTTCGTGGAATTCACACATCGCCTCGTACAGGCGAGCCAGATTGTAGGAGGTGGTGACAGAGATGGCATTGTAGTAATGCTCGTCATGCTCTCCCTCGGCTTTGGCTCGATCCAGAGATGCGAGAAAGTATTTCTGTAGGAGAAAAGGCATGATTCAACCTACGTATATAAATAACTACTTATTAATAAAAAGATTGTGCTGTACAGTATACCCAATTAACATTCCTCATTCTTCCCTGTGAATGTAACTATTTTAAGGTCAAGTTAATACAAGCTTTACTGTCTGTTGGTAACTACCTTGGCCTCTCCCAGGTTGCCCAGTCTGAAGTGAAGTGCCCCCAGGTTATTGAGGATCTCGGGTGGGACATCAGCCTGCACCTTCTCCTGCAGGATGCGGGTGGCTGTGCCGTAGGCGGACAGCGCTCCTTGGATGTCAGTCTGCTCCAGGATCTGAGCCAGCTCGATCCACGCCTCCACATCGTCTGGGTACTGCTCGGTTACCTTCTTCAAATGACCCTAAGGGAACAAAAACAATATTAGCTGTAATAGTATTCAGATCAGATCACTTGATGACAACCTTGATGAGACATTCTACACAGGATACGTACTTTGGCAATATCTCTCTTTTCCTGATCATCCGATGTTGCATAGAGAGACCCAAGAATTTTCATAGTTTCGTAGTTGTTCGGGTAGGCTTTTAACACCTTTTCGAAGCACTGTGCTGCGTTCTCCTTGTCTCTTCGATACACATACATCTGTCCCAGGCCAAAGAAGGGCAAGACAAAGGTGGACGAGGCAAACTGAGTGGCCTGGTAGTAATACTGAAATGCCTGGTCATAGTCCTCCTGGAGGAACAGAAACAGCAGATATATCAGAGACAAAGGACCTTTTAAAACAGTGTCACAAAATGTTTTTACAAGGGAAAAACAAATCAGCACCACAAGATAAAAGTACAGAGAAAATATATTATTAAATAATTAAATACCCAAAATAAAATGAAAAAATAAGATAAAAACAGTAAAATAAAGTCATAAAACACAGAAAACAGTGTGGGACTGGAAGCATGAAACTTTGAGCTAACATTAATAAAAGGCTTTTTTAAGAGGACAAGTTTTAAGAAGTGATTTATAGGATGTTACTGTTATTGCAAGCCTCAGATCCCTTCAGGCAGGGAGTTCCAAAACTGAGCTCTGACTGCAAAAGCACCGTCTCCTTTAGTCGTGAGCCAGGACTTAGGAACAGCCAGAAGGGCCCCTGCCTGAAGATCTGAGGCTACGCTTTGGCTCGTTACTGGGAACCAGCCCATGAACACAGTAAACAAAGAGTAAGCTGATTCTACCTGCACATGAAAGGAGCGAGCTAACTGGTAGCAGCTCTCAGCCTGCATGGCCTCGACTTCTGTGTTATGGAAAGCATGGAGGGCCAGGTGCTGCACTTTACTGTAGTCCTGTTAGTGAAGAGAAAACACACAGGTGAATAATAGTCAATTGACACTTCATGTTGAGAGAGTATTTCAAAGACAACAGGACCAGTAGCTACCTTTTTGAAGAAGAAGTGGTTGGCGAGGTGGTTGAGCACCATGGGGTTGCTGGGGTCAATGGTGTACGCCCGCGACAAGAGCTGGACTCCGTTCTTGATGGAATCTGCCTCCTTATTGTTGAGCTCTAAAACAGCCAACCCGACAAGAGCTCCCACACACTTCGAATTGAGTTCTAGGGCTCGGCCAAAAGCCAGACGAGCCTTCTCCAGTTTGTTGAGCTTGACGAAACAGTGGCCCATCCCCAGCCTTACTTCAGCTAGCAAGAGACAGAAGAGGAGAGAAGATAGATGAGAAATAAAATGTAGCGCAAATAACTTTGTAAGAGAAGTGCCATAATAGCAGTAGAAGTGGTTAGAGCCTGACCATTATAATCAGCCTATATTTGCTTATCAAAGATATATGATATTTGTTATAACAGTGTTGGCACATATGCAAAAAAGGAATTAAAGTGCATGAACTATTCACAGGCTGCTATTTTCTGTATATATTTGATTCAGGTTCAGTAAATTTATTGTTCCTCGCCTTAGATTTAAAAAGGTTTCAACTATAAAATGTTCTGCCTCCAAATACTACATCTTTGCCACAATTAATTTTAACCGAATTTGAATGGACTTTGTCAAAAAAAATTATAGTTAATGTTTTTCGGTTGATGTTACACAATAAGACTTTTTTCATTGGAAATCTGAAATAAACTTCTTCAAGATATAAGACTTTCCCCAACCTTCAAGTTCCCCACTGACTCTGACTGAACCTTAAGCACTCATCAATATCCACCTTGCACTTATCATATATACCACATATACAGCACCAGTCAAAAGTCAAACTTTTGACTGGTGCTGTATATATCAAATATTTATTTTATTGTTTTATTGTTGCTTTTATCTTTTAAGTTTATCTTCAAATTCTAAAACACAAATAATAATCAATTAATTTTTTTGAGTCATTTTTTAAGAAAAGTGTCCAGATTCTCTGATTCCAGCTTCTCAAATGTGAATATTTTCTGGTTTCTTTAGTCTTTTATGAGAGTAAACTGAGTGTCTTTGGGGACTGTTGGTCGGAACAAAACAAGACATTTGTGGACATCACCTTGGGCTGTGGGAAACTGATCGACAATTTCGTCATTTTCTCACATTATATAGACCAAACAACTAGTTAATAAACACATTAATCACTAAAGAAAATCATGATTAGTTGCAGCCTACTCTGAATTGCCTCTGTGTGTGAAATGTGCTATACAGATAAACTTGCCTTGCCTTCGGTATTGCTAACAACCTCAACGATCTTGCATCAGCCAGACTCTATTAGCAGCAGCAGTAGTAGTAGTAGTAATGTCATAGTAGTAACCAGGAATACAGGGTTCATTTTCAGGAGAATAAAAGTAACATGTTACCTGGGCAGCCCGGGTTTGTACGTAGAGCCTTTTTGTAGTATGCCAGCGCTCCTCTGTAATCCTTTTTATTGAAGGAGATGCAAGCCTTACCTGTTAAACAAGAAAGGTGTGATTATTGTGATTATTTCAGTGAATTACTCACAGTGGTCATGATCTTTTTTCTTTGTATTCAACTTGCCGAGCAAAGCAGGGATGTTATTGGTGGACTGGTTGAGGACAAAATGGAACTGAGCATCTGCCTGGTCCATCTTGTCTCCTTCCAGGAGGCAGAAACAGGCTCTTCCCAACAAATGGTTCTGATTGCGACAAGAGATGTTTTATTTACTTAAAATACAGGAGCCGCAGCAGTTTTCCCTGCATCATGACCCGCTCTGACATTTTTCTTACCTGATCATACATGATGATCTTATCTGCCATTGTATAGAGCAGTGTCGCCTGCGTGATGAGCTCTTTCTTGGCATCTTTGTTCTTCTCTTTACGGGCTTGCTGGACGTAGTAAGCTGCCAATGTGTCCAGACAGGTCATCTGGTCCTTCTCATGGTCTCTGTAGTCGAGGTTTCCATCAATACGAGCTGCCTCTAAAAGCTTGACAAAATCCTCTGTTTTGCCCTGTTTGTAGTACTCCAACTGAAAAAGGACGACCAACAGTGTTACAACTACGCAAATATGCTAAATCTTAGCTTATTTCTATGAGGGTTAATATCTGGATTATGTTCATTTTATAAGAAATACATACAAACATTCTACTTTGCATTAATAAATGTAGTGCTGAAACAATTAATCAATTAACCATTTAACAGAAACATTTGCTGGTTTCAGATTCTCATATTTGAGAATTTACTGCTTTTCTTTTTAAAAACGGTTGATAAGACAAAGACAAACAACTTGAAGACTTGTCTGGAGCTCTAGGAAGTTGTGATGGGAATTTTTTTTACATTTTCTGACAATTTACAGACTTCAGGATAAATTGATTAATTTAAAAAAAAATTAACAGAGTAATAAATCAATAAGTGTAACTATAGTTTGCAGTGCTTCATGTTTGTGGCGTGTACTCCACTGACTCACCGCCAAAGCGATCCATATATGCAGCTGTGTGTGTTCCTGCTTCAGGATACTGATGACCTCGTCTCCCTCTGGCAGCTGGTCAAAGTCAAGCTCGATAACCTGCAAGATACAATTCAATCAAGTCAAAAGGTCTGACAATAATCATATTCCATGTTTTATTTAAGAGTGGCATGAATTAGAGTTAGGTGATTTGGCTATATGTACCATGACATATAGCAATATCGCATTTGTCAGCCATCTAGAACTGCAACAATTAGTTGATTAATTGATTGTCAGAAAATTAATCTGCAACTATTTTGATAATCAATAAATCCATTCAGTCTTCTTTTTTTAAAATGCCAAATATTTGATGATTCCAGCTTCTCAAAAGTGAAGATTTGCTGTTTTTACTTTTCATATATGACAGTTAATTGAATATCTTAGACTGATAACACAAGCTATTTGAAGACATCACCTGGTCTCTGAGAATTTGTGAATGATTGTTAGTTGCAGCCCAACAACCATCAGAGATTCTTTTTTACTGTGATAGATTTCCCTTTGATATGTCTTGTAGTATTCAGCCACAGTGGATAATGTATTGAGGAAATATTTGATTGTCATCTGATCTGATTTTTGCAGGCAACTAAACAGTTTGTCCATTTATTATCCAGTGAATTCACTATATCACAACATAAACTCAGTTGTCAGTTTAGCATAGACTTAAAAACTGCAAACACAACAGACCTTTAATAAATGCATGAACGTTATCTTGTTCAAATGACTGTGTTACGGAGGTGTTTGTTCAACTTTACGATCATTTTGAAAGCTGTTTGAATAATATTGTGTTATACTGATAGGTGTTTATAACTTTATATCAATGAGGGTAGAGTAAATATTAGAAACACCTCTCGGGAATAGAAGAATATTAATGAAGAATTATGACTATTAATGAAAATCCAGATGTTTCAGTGACCTTGATGCCTTCTTTAAATCAACGTAAACAGCAGAAAGAAAAGGTTGTTACTGATTAAGTTGTAACTTCACATAGTTGACCTGTGAAGTTTCATATCACACTTACAAGACCAGTTATAAATGAAAAGGGACCTCTGTTAATGTCACTTTAATGTTAGTGTTAGTAACCTTCTCTTGCATGTGTTGCTCCAAACATCACTGACGTTCACATTTCGAGTTTACACGCAGTTATCGACACTAATTGTTTTTTATTTAATATTTTGATGTAATACGACGCTACAGAACGTTTAGCTAATGTTAGCATCGGTTAGCATCACAGCGAGGTTCAGTTAGTCAAACATTCAAAATAAATCAAGTTTACAAATTAGACGAGTTTTACCTCGTCAGTGTCCCGTAAAGGGATCTCGATAGAGCCCCGAGACATCTTGACGGAGGAAAAATCCACTTCCAGTTTGTTTTTGTGTTAAAAAAAAAATATACAAAATCGTCGTCAGGCGGCTGTCTGTTGGTAACTACTTCATGCCTCCGATAGGAAACAAACATACAGGATGGTGCAACTGGAAATGTGTCCGGGTCATCCGGACGTGTGTTCCTCCTGGAGTTTGAACACAAGATGCTTTCTGGTCGTAACACGGTTGTACACAATAATAACAAGCAAAATATTCTCAACTACAGATTTGCAACTACAGGAATATTTAGTTTTATGCTTGGAGATGTGCTAACATGTAAATAAAAGTCATACAATATTGAAAGAACCCTCCGTTTCAGTATAAATAATAATAATAAATAATAATAATAATACATTTAATTTGTATCCTACTTTTCATTGTTACTAATTGTTACAGTATTAATAACATAGAACACACAACACAAAGAAAATGGTAATAATATGAGAAAAAAGCCTTTCTGAATAGAAAGGTTTTAGGCCTCTTTTTAAAAGAGTGTAGGTCTGTGCTGGTAAGTTTAAATAGATCAAATATAATTTCCTTTGCAACATAATGAGAAGCAGCGGAAATTCACCCCCATAAGCTGAGTGAAAACAAAGTTGAACACATTTATTGTTATCCTCTGCACCTGTATTTCTAGATATTTTCATGCTTATGTGCTTGATTTGAATGCTGTGTAAAAAGAAACGCTTGGCAGACTGTGCATTTGATATGTTAAACCGGTGAATTTAAATTGAAATCCATTGACTGCATCATTGTCACAGACCTCTGCAGGGCAGCATTTTGGCAGGAGTGCGCTGAGGTGGGGGGTGATGGGGGAGGAGGGCTGTCAGCTGGTTTTGATGGGAAGCAGTGAAAACAAGCATAAGAGCATCTTGAAGACTTCTTGTGCTAACATTGCAGTGAATCAGAGGAAGGCTGACGAAATAATAATAACAATGAAACTCATAATTTAACAATTAACAATATCCTTTTTTTTCCTTTCAGAAGAACTGTCCTGGACTGAGAAGTAAGAATTCATGATTTATTTCTCTTTTTAAAAATGTATTAGATAGCTAAATAACTACAAGATAAACTAAATGCATGCCTTGTAATGTCATTGCACAGCACACATATTAAATGGAGCACTGTCCCTGTATATTTAACACATATAGTCTGAATTCTTAGGACAGACATGTTTGTCTAGCTGTTTAGGCTCTTTCTTGAAAACATTTCATACTATTAGTATTTTAGTATTAGTATCAATGTTGGAGCACATGAACCTCACATTGTTATTACAGGACAAGAAAATAAGATGTAGCCCTTTGACTGGATCCTCACTGCATAGATGTACGTATTTCAATTACTAAAATCAGAGATGTTTCACTTTTTACACCTCAGAGTTTAATGTATATTATGTTCTTTGTTTCTGCTGTTTGTAATAGCTTTCAGATAATATAAGTGGAGGTTAAGATGTATTTGATCTTTATTGATATGTCAGCTCATGTAGCAATGTGACAGTCCATCAGCACCTTTGCCCTCCAGGGATTCAGGAGAAACAAGCACAATGTCTGACAGCAATGATGGTGAGTGTTGCAGTGACCTTGTTCATCAGAGTATCAAATAAATATATACAGTATATTTATTTATGTGTGTGCTGCCTGTGCATCCCTACATATATAGTGTGGGAGTCTCCTGGTTGTGGAACAAGGAATGTACTGGAGGACACGGGGGACACAAGTGGATTCTCTGAACATGAACTCCTTGACATCATGTATAATGCGTGTAACGCCACCAACACAGGTACACAGACTTTGTGTTGAGTTCAACAACACAGATTAAAATATTGACATGAACTGTAAATCATTTGCTCCTGTTTCTCTCTCATCTTCAGGAGAGGTGTCGGCCTCGACCATTGTACAGTACCTGCAGACTATGACGGCCCAGAGTTCGGAGCAGGAGAGACTGGCTGCTCTGCGACATCTGCTCGACCCTGACTGTCAGGACCCGCTTGTGAGCAGAGAGACCTTCCACACGACTATGAGGGAGTGGATCGCCCAGTGCAGCCAGGACAGGTGAAACAAAACTATTGACATGTAGTGTGAACATTGAAGCAGGACTTAAGCATCATATTCAGGCCTTTAAAGCTTGATTTAGTGACAATATATATATACGTATTGCTTAATGGTAGGTTTATATGTGGTCTAAAGGTCTTCCACTATGTTCAAGTATTTATACAGAGATGGATACAAAATATTTTCAGACACAAATTATTATTTTAAAAAAACGTAAAATCATAAAATGCTGTGAAATGACCAATACATGACTTATTTGAGGAAATCTCATCAATCCAATCAACCAAAACAGTTTTGGACTTTGGTGTAATCTGGTTAGGTTATAATATAAAACCTTATTTGTATAGCATTTTTATCAACAAAGTTACAAAGTGCCGTAAGCAAACAATAAAAGCAAAGAGAATGCAAAGGCACATGGACTATGATTACAGTATATTTCCCTTTTCTACCTAAATGGACAAAGTGCTTTACAATTTTGCCTCTCACTCACCCGTTCATTCACACACCCACACACTGATAACGGTGTAGCTGCCATGCAAGGCACTGGCCTGCCTACTGGGAGCAACTCTGGGGTTCAGTGTCTTGCTCAATAACACTTAAACATGTGGACAGGAGAAGCTACAGCCAGCCACAATTAAATGCAGTTTAGTTAATTAAACACGTTGTAGGTGTCAAAAAAGAGAGAGAGAGAGAGAGAGAGAGAGCATTGTTTAAGCTTAGTGCTCCTCCTGAGGCTGCAGCTAGAGTGTCAAGGTAAATTATCCTTAGAAATAAAACAAGGTCGAGATGACCTGCAAGAAAGTCACTCCTGCATATTTAGTGTTAATTAAACTCCCTGAGAGTCATTGTATTTAATATTGATATCATTGAACCGAAACGGTTTAATATCTTTAGGTAAATTAATTTGTTTCCAAGTAGATGATTCCTTTTTTTGTTTGTTTGTTTTTTGTTGTTTTGTTATTCTGTTGATCTGCACTCACTACAAACCGTGGGAACTAATGGCTCCTCCTGTCTGTCAGTACTGACGTGGGCAGCAGTAATGCATCTTGGCCCGACTCCTCTCAAGTGCCTGTAAATGGTAAGCTCTCACTGTTTTGGTCAGACTTCTGTGAACGTCTTAATCAGACAAAATGCATTTCACTAAACCTAATTTCCTTTCAGGGCTGGATTTCTCATGTTCTCAAAGCAAAGCTACTTCCTCAGAAAGCCACCAGTGTGCCTGGTTAGTTTAGTTTAGTCCTTTAATCACTGCATGTAATTAACTCCTGTCACACTACACCACTAACTGTCTGTTTGGCTTCAGTGATGGAAAAGACCTGTCTGGCACAGTGGCTGAACTGAAGCAAGCTCACCGCAAGCTGAGCGAACAGAACAACAGCCTGTTGAGGACGGTAGCTCAGTGTGAGGATGTAAACCTGCAGCTCACTCTGGAGATCAATGAGCTGCGAGCAAAGCTGGCCAGGTGAAGGATTTTCCATTTTCTCCCCCATTTATCTCTAGTCATCGCTCTGTCACAATTTTCAGTGAAACCATTCCTCTCAAAAGCACATCATTTATCAGATTCTTGTTTTATTTATTTAATTCTTTATTCTTTAATTGATGTAGTGAGTCATGCATCTTTTCAAAAAACTATTTTGCTATGGAAGCAGATGAAGAGGAAAGGCAGTCAAAGGTGTAATGAACTGCATTACCGCGCTTCAGATTATGTGGCTTTACTCTCAGTTTGAGGAGTAAAATCACATTTTCTGATGAGAGGTGTAGTAGAAGTTGATGTTCTGCTGAATAAATCAAGAAGATCTGATGTTTTTTTTTATGTGTGCAGTACCCAGCGGTCAGCAGTGAGAGCCAGATCCCTGTCAGAGGAACTCGAGGAGACCTGTCGCGCATTTAAAGAGGCCCAGGAGAGAGCCAGTCGCACCCAGACCAACTGCACCCAACTGGTATATCACACACTGAGCATGCTCCCAAATACGCAATGGAGAATTAGGAACAAAAGTGTGATGTTTTTAAGTAAAACCTTTCTTGATCCACAGAGCAATGAGGTTGAATGCCTGAAGGTTCACATTAGGAGGCTAGAAGACAAGGTAATCTTGATCTTATAAAGTCCAAATGTTTGCTTGTAGAGAAGTGAAGCTGATGTACCTTTTAATGTAATAAAATGTTCCTCATGTTTGTGCAGAATGAAAAACTCACTTTTGAAAGGACATGTTCTGAAGATAGCATCAGCAAACTGCGGAAGGTCAACGCTGAGTTGAGGGTAGGAACAGATCCGTAAAACACTCCTGTGTCTGTCTCCGTGTTACGAGTTTGTTTTGTGAGTTAAACATCTAAATGTTCACAGGCTGAGCTTGAAGAAACCCTGGTTATGTTGACTCTGAGAGACAGAGAAATCACAAAGGTTTGTCCATCAGAGCATTTTTATCAGGAGAAAAATTGGCAGTTTTGTTTTTATTTTGTCATTTAACTTTATTTTTGTATGTTCCCGTGTAGAAAGACATTCTTATGGATAAGATGAAGAAATCTCACATGGAGAATCACAACATCATTGAGGTTTGTTTGACACTTTGACCCAGAAAAGAGAAAATATGAAACTAAAGATCCCCTTCAGACGTGTTTTAAGACATATAAAATACTCTACTTTGAATAATAGTTTGTGTCTGATATGTCTTTTCCAAAAAGAAGTTCAATAAGCCAGTTAAAAATTCCTAAAATTACATCTACTCTTTCTCCCTACTTCACTCAAATTCATTCTCAGTGTTTGTGCACTGGACGCTTCAAGTTTCCACATCACACTTATGTAAGATGCATACTGGACCACGATTGGCTCCACACTAGCTGTGATGTCACAAATCATGCTCGTAGCTACATGCCTTAAACTCATATTTCAGGAGAACACAGAGGAACGTTTCTCCCTTCAGCAGATGAATGTGAAAACAGTCCTCCTGTTTAAAACTCTGCACATACACCATTCTGCACAGTGACGCTCAAACATCCAACTGAAAGAACAAGAAGAAAAACACACAGTATGTTTGACAGGAGGGAGACTTTAACTTCGAACTTTGAAATTATCTTTTTATGTCATGTTAAATCCTGAAAAGAAACCAATAACATAATGTAAGAAACTAATATCAGGCATTTCAAATTGTAGGACCATCAGCTAATTCATCATCATCATTTCAGAATATGTAACAAGGAAACCAAAGATTTCAAATATGATAGATCTTACATATGTTATGATTTATGGTTTTCACTGTACATTCTGACTGTTATTTAGCGCATTAACTCTGTCCTGGTGGTACAGGGTCTGCAGTCACAGCTGATGAGGTTACAGGAACATTCACAGCAAGTTCTGTTGAGGTATTTCTAACCAATGTCTACACCTACATTTGATCTGTGTCACAGCTGTACAGTACAGATTACTGTACACTCAAGGCTATAAAGTTGAACAGCAGTGAAAAAAGTGTGTTAAATGCAAGGTACATGTCAGCTTACATAATTTTGTAGGAAAGTTAAATATTTAAACAAAGCATGCTATTCCAAAGAAAATATTTTGAAATAATGTTATACTTTAGAGAATATCTCAACATATGTGTGTATTCATTATTGCTTTTGTGTGATTTCTTTACTGATAATTTTCTAATGACAGGTACGACAGACACTGTATCAATCCTCAGAGTCTCTACAGTCGAGATCCTCCAAACCTGCGCTCTCTGCAGAGCGAGATGCAGGACATGCAGCAGGTAGGAAATGCTTTCTGTCAGCAGGTTGTCGTTCATTGTACTGATATTCTGTCCTATGTTGACCGTGACTGCCTTCTTTGTCTGCAGCAGCATCACAGAGCTCTGGACGACATAAGTCTCCCCTCCCTGCACACACACAGTGATGATATTCAGAGCATCATCCACAGGATCAAGTCTGCAGAAATAGCTCATCTTCTGCACAATAAGTATCCTGAGAGGGTGAGAGGAGAGTATAGACACTCAACAGAGGATGATACTTATTACATGTACTAACACATGCATCTCTCTTGTGTCTTCTCACACACAGGATTCTGCCTCTGTAGAGACACAGGAGAGGCCTTTTCCTCAACGCCAGCAGCAACAGGCAAGCATCAAGCAGCAGCTTCTCAATGTGTATGTGAGTTTTTACCTCCTTTTCTCCTGTTATGGTAACAGACTGGATATGGTTGATGTTAGACTGTTCTGAAACGCTTCCTCCCGCTAATAAAAGGGGTGTCTGGTTTTGACAGTGTATTTATGGGCATCTCCATTACGCAACACATAGGAGTTACTATCTCCTGTGTGTAAGACTCTATTAGGCATAAGTGCAGTTTTAGTACCCCCTGGTAACTACAGACATAACAGTGTGTAAAGGAGATGTTTATAAAGCTACGGTGGTGGTTTCAGGCTGCAGGAGCTGGAGCTGCAGAAGTGTTTGTGGGAGGAGAAAGGAGAGAAGGTGGAGGAGCGGTTGAGAGCCCAGGAGAAGGAGCAAAAGCAAAGCCAGACCAGGAACCAGACACCGAACCAGGAGGCCAAGAAGGTGGCCATTGTGAACTGGTGGAAAGTCCTCAGTGTGGAGGGGGCTAAGGCCCAGACAAAAGAAACCCGGTCGACCCAAGAGCTCTCTGAGAGAGCCAAGCTCCAGCAAGCAGAGCAGACGATCTCTGATATGAGGGAGCAGGTCTGCCAGCTGCAAGCCTCTCCCAAATCTGTACAGGAGTGTGTCAGTGAGCGAAAAAACAGCAGTAGAGTTGTTCTTATACACAAAGGAACCAACACTGAGAGCAGAGAAGCTGGTGAGAAGGTAGTGAAGGATCAGAGGGATGCAGCGGTGGCTACAGATCCTGTGGAGATCACAGGCGGAGCAGCCTCAGAGCAGGAACAAACCAAGATTCGGGTGACCGCAGACGGACTTCTGGTGACCCTCCGAAGGATGGAGGCAATGGTCAACAATGCCCTGGTGACCGCCGAGCTGGTGAGAGAGAGCGAGCAGAGGGTGAGCCAGGTGAGAGTGAAGATGGAGAGCATCACTCAGAGGGTGGAGGAGGCTCTGGGCCGAGCAGCCGACACTGACAAGCAGCTGAGCAGTCTAGAGGCCAGGATCACAGAAAAGGCTCCAACTCAGGTTTGTCTGTAATAAAAATCTGTGTTTGCTTTACATTACAATAACAGTAAAAGCAAAAAAAAAATCTTGATCTGAAAACGTCACAATTAAACTGCTATTTGACTTTGATTCCGTTAAAATAGTGTGGAAAAGTTCGTCAAGTAAAGATAATGTTATTTATATATCCAAAAATCACACACCAATCACAAATTTGCCTCAAAGAAATTTATCTCCACAACATGCGACACCCTCAGATCCGAGTTAGATAAGTTAATATTAGAAAATCTCCAGCTGTCAAATTTTAATGACATATAATTTAAAATCTCATGTATCGTTATTTGAGATTTTAGCTTATTATGTCATCCTGGTGTCCTCTTAAGCATTGGAGATGTTTTTATAATCAGTTATGAGGCCTGATTTTCTCATGTGGAGCTGATAACACCCCCAGGGGATAAAAGCTGCCAAAATAAACCTGCTGGAATTAAAGGTTTTAAATTAAAGTTGTGACATTACTTGGACTGTTCTCACAGAAATGTGAAATGCAGTCTTTCATCTGCAAAACTGAACAGAAGTGTGTGTGTCCGCAATTGTTTTGACATCATGCAATGATTTTTGGCATCTAAAAATGACTCAAATGAAACAGTCTGATAAGGGAAAATTACTCTCCAAGCAGCTCACAAGTCATCCTTTGTATTAAGGTGTCACGAGTAAAAAAGGATTATAAGTTAACAGATCATGCTGCTCATTAAAAGATTTTATGCAAATCTTTTAAAGGAAGGAGATTCAAGATTTAGTTTATTTTGTATTCATTCATTCAGTCATTTTATTGTGTATTTGCGTAAACAAAAAACAAAATGCTCTTACTCTCAGCCCACCGCAGTGCAACAACAACAGAAAGGGTAAAGATATACTGTATATCTAAAAAAATCAGCACAGTGCATTACAGTGGATTTAGAGAGAAAAGTACATGTCTCAGTTTGATGTAGACAGCTCTTGCATGTCAACGAGTGACCAGCACCGATGGGGGAGTTATATAATCTATTTTGCTGGATTATATTAGAGATTACAATATTCACATGAACATAGCAAAGATCAAACAAAACGTCCAAAAGACAAACATGATTTTGTTTAGCAGGATTTAGATTTTCTTATTTCCTACCCTCATCTCATGACCCTGTAGATTCAACTGATGACCCCATGTGGGGGTCCTGCAAATATTTATTTCCATCCACAACACTGACGAGCAATGCGTGTGTGAGTGTATGTGTGTGTGTGTGTGTGTATTTTGTGCTATGAAATGACACAATCAACAATTTTGCAGAAATATTTGAGCTATAATTGCAGTTGTTTTGTGAATGAACTTCATATTTCAACTCATTTCTAAGCGATTATTAGTAACAGTAGTAGCACAAGTAGTAATGCAGTAATGGTGATTTAATTTTTTCATATATTCTGTATCTAAACATCTCATATGGAAAGAAAAGATCAATCTGTTCTCTTTGTCTGTGCTTTCTTGAAGCTACCATGTCCCAAACTGTCAGCTGACCCTGGACCAGACGCCACCGGCTTTACAACTGAGTCTAATGTGGAAGTTAAAGACAGAGACAGAAAGGAGAGCCCTCCTCCATCTCTAGTAATCCCAGAAGTCAGTGAGCCTCCACAGCTACCCATGAATGGTATGACGGCTGCATTACAGAAATACAGCTTCAAGTTATGTTATCGTGGTTACACACAGATAAATTGAAGTGACTTCCTTTTCTATTGGTAATCCCTGAGGATGTCTGAAAATAGACGCAGCAGATATTTACATTGCACACAACAGCTCTTACAGTGAGGAGGAAGAGAGAATATGCTCTTAGGGAGTGTATGCTATCTATCATAGGGGGGCCTATGGGGAAATTAAGGGAAGTCAGAATGGGGTTTTTTATGTAAATACAGGGAGGGTAGAGTATTTTTAGCTACATCCAATTTTTATTGACCACATATTTGGAGAGTTTTTGAATTTGCAGGGCTAAAACACTGTTTTTGTGAGCTATCGTCCCCTCTTCTCAGTGCCCGTGGTTCAGTCCATTTTACATTTAGGTCTGAATTTTTTGAAGTGCTTTGAGCCAGTTTATATAAACACACTGCAAAATCTCAGATGTGCAGCTCAGAAAGCACACAATACAGGCCTGAAGGTGCATTAAACTGAATTGTAGGTAAAAGTGGGAGGAAAAAAATGGAAAAACACATTATGACTGACAATAAAGAAATAGTTTGACATTTCGAGAAGTGTCCATATTCTTTCTTGTTGAGCATTAGATGAGTAGAACAATACCACTCTCATGTTTGTCCCTTAAAAACTACAGCCAGCAGCTGGTCATTTACTTTTTACCCAACATCAAGTCCTCAGTTTCTAGCTACAAGAAAAGGGTAAACACAAAATGTTCAGTGTCTTTCTGCAAACCCTTTGTGAAGCTTTCATGTTCTTATATTGCTGAAAGCTGCTGGATTTGATAAAGGTATTTTTCACTACTTATCTTGTTGCTCCACGTTTTGGTCAAAGGGAGGATCACTTCTCTTCCAATCCTTACGGAAAGGTCATGGAAAATGTTTTCAAATTCTCCTTCCCCAAGAGAGTCCCTTGATGGCTGAAAAGGCCAAGTCGTATATTGAAATGTTTATTTGTGGTGTAGAGGAGTTTGGATCATGCTGAGCTAGCTGAGATCCACTGGGTGGCCTCAGAGGGGGAAATTATATTTCAAATGAAGAGCCAGTGGTTGTCTCCATGGTGGCTTGTTTGTTTGTTTTACAACCCTCTATATAAAGTTCACATTGTCCAGTGCTATGTTGGCATAGGTTTGTTTTTGCTTACCAAATGAAGCTGTGTCAACACTGCAAACAACAAACATTTTATGGTTAATACTGACATCATAATAACTAATATGAGCACTGCAGAATCCAGTTTGATGTCCCTGTACCTCAGGTCATACATGATGTCTGATAATGCCAGTGTTTGTCATTGGGAGGAGGGTTTCATCACATGTTATCTCCTCACGAAGAAACCCAGATGTTAGCATTGTGTCAAGAATACATTACTTTATTTTTTTATATATCAGTGACAACATGTATTAATTTACTTCAATGGGAATTAAAGTGTGCCTATGATGGAGCATTAGCGCCACTGTTAGAAAAGAAATCTGAGATTTCGAGAATTAAGGCATAATTTTTTTTTTCATGAGAAAAGTCGTAATCTTGAGGAAAAAAAGTTGTAATATTCAGGAAAATAAAAGTCATAAAAGTGTAGGTTTTTCAGGTGTAAAATGTGATGTTTGGTAAAACCTGTAACTTCAGTTCAGCAACATTTGACATGTAAAAGTGGACAGACTGCTCTCATCTGAGCTACCACAGAGTATTTAAATATCGTATGATTTATACTTGTAAAATTACAACTTAATAATATTATGACTTTTTTCCCCAAAATATTATTACTTAATTGTTGTACAATTATGACTTAAATTTCAAAATATTATGTCTTTATTCTCCTAATATTACGAATATTTTTCCTCTTTATTTTCTGAATCCCCAGTTTTTTCCCCTCTCATTACTCTGCTGTATGTGTCACACTTAACCAAAAGGCAAATGTTCATCTGCAGCCTCTGGACATGTTGAGGTTAAGCTTTAAAAGAAACACACAAGCAAAACAAGGAGCAGGAAAAAACAGTAAAGCACAAGATACAGCATAAATGAAAATAAACCTAATAGAAGCTGTTATAAAACACATACATACAATTGCATGTAATCATAACTTTACAACAACAGACAAGACAACACACCTCAAAGGACTACAAAAATGTAGCAGTAAAGGCAAATGCTAAGGATGCATGACACGTGCACACACATAGTTATAAAGATTAACAAAAAACCTTATCCACAGAGCAAATGGCATCACTAACAGTAATAAATGTTGAGTTGTGAGTCATCTTTTCAGTGCTTTTGTGTTTTCAATGCCATCTCGAGTACAGACATTCACTCTGCCTCCATTTAGGCTTTTAAAGCTATTTATGTCCCTCCTTCATCTGCCTTTATACAAATAAAACACTAATATGACATATTAAATCAACTGTAGGCATATCGCTATAACATTACAAAGGAATAAAACTTGTTCCTAGGTTTTATGTTGCAGTTTTAAACAAGACACGGTGAGCTTGTTTGGTGCTGATGAATAAAGATCCACTGGAGACTCAATGTAAATAATTTAGAAAAGCAGTTTCTAATGCTCGAAGGCTCTAATGCTCTAATGCTCACTGTGTGTGTGAGTGTGTGTGTGGTGGTTGTGTTCACTCTCGGGACTGTAAACAGTCTGCCGTTTGATGGGGAATCTATAAACGAGAGAACGCTGGAAAAATGCTGGATTAATGTGTGGTCAGGTAAAACTTGCTGTGTTGTGGGGAGAAAAACAAAAGTATCTGACAGTGTCTTAAGAAACAAATTAGGTTAAATCAGGACAAAAGTGTTTAAAACACATTTCGAGCATCTATATCTTCGCCAGGGAGAATCTGTCATCCTTGCTGTGTATAGCCTTTTAGTTTTCCACCTTTTTTTTCCCACAAATGTAATCGTTCATCAAGAAAAATCTGCCAATGAAAAGCTTCATCAGTCACACAGTTTTGTAGTTTGGTGTGTGTTTTCAAAAAGTAAAAAGTCTTGGAGGTGATGTCATAAAATAAGCAACATAAAAACAGTGAAGTGTTCTTTTTTTAATCTGTTTCCTCTCAAATTTAATAGCACTTAATGTCATTAACCGTCTCTAACAATTCATTTGCAGCTCTTCCTTCTTTAATTACCTTTTTGTTACATATTATTCGCTCAGCTCTGATGGTGCTCTATGTAATCTTTCTGCTTGGTATCCCAATTTTACCGACCTTTGCCTGAGAGCACCTAAAGCAAACGACACAATAGCCTTCACTTGGGCCAAGAGCTTTCAACCAGAGGATCAAGCGCCTCATGTACTTGAGACGGTTGCCAGGTTATTGTTGCCCCTAGTTATAGAGATGGGGGGGGATACTTCCTGAAACAAGAGTTACATTAGCTCTACCTATCAGATGAATATCATGCTGCCAGCATCAACCTCACAGGGAAGAAAACTCAATTAATTTTCTGTTGATTTGTTTTCTCTGCCTGTTTCTCTCTCTCTCTCTCTCTCTCTCTCTCTCTGTGTCTTTCTCGCGCTCTTGTTTTGTAACCGTCTCATGACATTTGCATTGCTTTCCTGTTTAATGCAAATCAACTGTCTTCACTGTCTGTGTGTGCTCTGGCTCCAACAGGTGGCATAGGACGAGGCGGCTGCAACGAGGTGAGACTCCCTGCGGCTCCAAAATATTATTTCTCTATATAAAAGCAGAACTGCATGCTTGTTTGTATCTTTTATGTTTGTTGGAAATGTTATTTTTGTATGAGATGCAAGATGTGACACTGATTACAACTTTCTTTCAAGCTTGCTAATGTAAAGGGAAAGTGAAATTGATCCTTTTGACTTTGTGCTTTGGACAGTAGTGGAAAATACATCAATTTACTTGTATTTTACTTGAGTTACTTGAGTATTACTTGTATGAGATGCAAGATGTGACACTGATTACAACTTTCTTTCAAGCTTGCTAATGTAAAGGGAAAGTGAAATTGATCCTTTTGACTTTGTGCTTTGGGCAGTAGTGGAAAATACATAAATCTACTTGTATTTTACTTGAGTTACTTGAGTATTACTGTGTTATGTTACTTTATACTTGTACTTCACCACAATTCAGAGGGAAATATTGCACTTTTTAATCCACTACATTTATCTGACAGCTATAGTATTATGAGTAGTTACTTTTTATGTCATATGTTTACAAAGTACAATGTTTTATAGTTGTTATAGATTGAACCAGCAGTTCCCCTCTAAATATCCCTACTAATCTTCTCATATGGTTTAATTAAAATAATTGTTCAAGGCTCAAAGTAGGTAAAAATATCCAATATTTCATGATAAAGCAAATATTAGAGAAAAGTTCAAAAACAATCATAGATTAATGTAGCATAACTTTGTATTTTCCTTCTTTCTACCCCATTAATCATCTCACAACCCCTTAGGTTCATCAGGTGACTCTTTGGAGGGGCCCGACCTCCAGTTTGGGAACCTCTTGGCTAAGCTACTTACCCATATAAAGTAGTTAAAACTAGCTCCACCTCCACCTGCTACAACAGTAAAAATGCTACTTACACACTGATGCAACAGTATTAACAATCTTACAATGTGATATAATAATATATCAGTTACAGGGGCCATTTGTCTGCAGAACAAGTACTTTACCTGTGATACTTAAAGTATATTTACCTGATAATACTTTTACTGAGGTAAAAATTCGAATGAAGGACTTTAACTTGTACATTTTGTTATTTTTACCAAGTGGTTTTGGTAGTTTTACTTGTAGAAGTAAAGAATATGAGTACGGCAATGCTTTGGGTAAAATTTTCAATGCCTAAAGTCAAAAAAATATTTTCACTTGTTGAAATAAAATACAAACATCTGACTTTTCTGCACAAATTGCTCCTTTGATAAGCGATTTCCTTCACACTGTTGCACTCAAGATTATCAGCTCACATTGATTCAAACTGTGATGCTGTAATTTGCTGTGAACGTCAGCTGTGTTCATACAGACAATGTGACTGCTGTGCTCGTTTTTTCCCCCCCCCCAAAAATCACAGCATTCAAGAGTCAAATGTCTCAGTGTTAAAAAGCAGCACAAAAGGCGCAGGGTTTGACAATGCAGTTTACCAAACAATAATGAACTTTTAAGAGCTCAGAAGAGGATGCGTTGCTCCCTCTTACCGGCAGAGTAAACATAGTTCAGAAGGACACAGTCTATCTATCTATCTGTCTGTCTCTCACAAACATGCCTTCACATAAAAACACACAAAAAATCCTCCCATACAATAGTTACAGTAACAAAACCTACAGAAAAAGCAACATACTTTACTAACTTTCTTCAGGTTTTAGCTGAGGGATGATCAGTGGAGCAGCAGCCTGAGAACACACACGCACACACACATAGAGACACACACACACACACACACTCCACAGCAGCCCAAAGAGGCATACAGAGCCCTTCTCCTTAAATGGTCAAAGCTCCCAGGAGTGAAAGAGAGGCTGCTGCTGAAAAAAGACAGGGAACAGAGGGGACGGGAGAAGGAAGGAGAAGCCCCGAGGATAGAGTAGTTTTCTGTGGAAAAGCCTGAGAGTGACAGTTTGACTGTGGGAAGTCGGTCTGAGTGGAGAGATCAGCGGGGAGTGAGTGTGTCTCCACGGCACTAGCGGTGGACTCAGGTAATGTGTGTGCTCTCTGTGGACAGGTTCAGATGGTCGGCTGTGTGGAGCTGTGGGGTCTTATGTGTGTGCATGTGTGATGGACACATGTGGATTTGTGAGATGCAGGAGATGCAGATGTGTCGGTGTTTCTGCAGCAGTGTCAGACTTGTGCCGAAGGGGGTGTTTTTGGACTTGCTGTGGTGTGTTTACGTAATCAAGTGTTTGTCTGAAAGTGAAACTCATCTCTCTGTCTTCTTGGTGTGTGTGACAATATATCAATGCGATTTAAAGTCAGTGTGTTTATCTGTTCCCTCATCTAACTGTTCATCTCCACATCTTTCCGTCTCCTTTCTTTTCTCATATTTCCTCTGTCCTGTTATCTCAGATTGTAGCTCTGCAGCAACCACTTCCTCTGCTGGCCCTGTGCTCTGTGCTTCTCACAACCAAATTTTAAACAAATCTGGCAAGAGGGAGCGTGCTTATGTAACAGAGGAGGGGGAGGAGGGTGCCAGTGATAGGCCTATGGTGACCCATCAGATTCTGTGACCTGCAGTGTTGGTTAAGTTAAAGCATGATGAGGAGTGAGATTGTTATGGTTAGGGTAAAAATATCAGGGCAGGTCACAGAGTCTGATGGTCACCGAAGGAAAGAGGCAGCTAGACCTGGCTGCAATGAGAGGCAATTTGCACTCCTGACAGTCCTGATGGACAAATGTTTTCTTTCTTCCTTGTTGTGTAAGAACAAGAATATCTAGAGGGGCTGTGTGTGCTCAGGCTTGTATGCTCTGTCCTGTTCCCCCCACAGGAAATAATCTGAGTGATTCAATTACTCTGCAATATTTATCTCAGTTTCATGGTCTGCCGGGGAAGCACTCCCGCAGTGCAGGCTGGCATCTCTGTTTGGACTGTGATATGTTTTAGTAGAATGAGTTCCTTCTGCCTGTGTCAGCACTGTGTCATGGTCTGGTTTATTATACTTGAAACAAGGTTATCAAAAGATGTTTAAAGTGTATCAAAGATACAACCTATTGAAATGATCATCAATGATTTCTTTATTGTTCTTCTTTTTCTATTGATTCCTTTCTTTATTTAGGGTTAGGGTTAGGACTAGAGTTAGGACTAACTAGACTAGTGAAAGAATAAAACACAAAGTGGTAACACAAATTAAATAAGGACTCATATGTTCAAGTCAAGAATAATGCAGGTGGTTGTTACCAAAGTCACCCTCAAATCCAGGGGCAATTAGATAACCATGTTAGAAATATTCGGTGAGTCATTCTCATGTTTATATATGAAAGCTGATCTAAATAACTGAATATGTAGAACTGAGGAGACTGTTCACACTTTCCGGTACAAGATAAGTGGCAGGTTTAGGCGGAGTATTTGACAAAAAACACATGTTCTGCTCACTAGCAAAAGATGTAAACTGTAACTCAACAGCAACGTTGAGTTACATGACTGCGTTTTAAAGGATCAAAAAGTCTGCAGCTAAAAGCTGAGAAGGAGACGTGAACTCAACCCTGTATACCAGTATTCCTGCAGTCAGGAAATATTCTCTCTGCTCACTGGGAGACAGCTAAACAACCCATTTCCTCCCAAGTGACTCACAGCCTTTCTGTCCCTATATGTTCCCAAGAACTTGTCATGTTTGTGATGACACAGAGCAGCACAGCGCATATTTTGGCTTTGAAGTGACTGAGGACTTGTCCCACGCAAAGTGCATGCCATAGCTCTGAAATAAGCGTTAATTTATCACACTTTTCACTCGCAAACTCTCATCCATCAGCAGGTACATGTGACGACAGGCATTGGCAAGTAAACGTAGACGCACATGCACCTCTTGATCTGTTTTTAGTAAACCAATGGCAGGTAAAGAAGCCTGAAAATAGTTTGTGGACACAGTGCGGCGTTTTCCCTGTGCTCCTTTTAAAGGGTTAAATTTGCTTGCCCTTTAAATTTGCATGAATTTGTGACTAAAAGGGAAAGAGATGCGAGTTCAAACAATGGCTCAAACAAGTTGCACACACGTAATATTTGACTAAATTAAGTCCTGTTTCTCTTTAGCTAAATGATCCATTATTATTGATGGAAAACACATGCATGCAGCAGCACAGCTCAGCCTTTACTTTTTGTTTGGGTTTGATTTAAGGATTTGATTTATTTTAGATAAAATATTCTACCGTCAAGAGTTCAAATTATACACTCCTGATCATCCCCAGCCTCTATTTTAGGAACTGGATACTTTTTGTTTTTGTATAATTGTCTCTGTTGCAGCGATTGAGCAGTCATTTTCTTTCTCTGCACTACTAGGTGCTTTATCTTTTTTTTCCTGTTTGCTTTTCACTTACACTATTCATATTTTGTTGTATCTTGTCTTCACTCATCTCTGTTATTATCTTACTACTGAATGGACCTTGAACTAAATTGATGATTTGTTATTGAATTTTTAAAAAAAACAACAGTTACAGATACGGTTTGTGTAGCTTCTCATTGCTTCACAGTTCAGTCAGCCCACGAGAGCAAGTTACACTTCATGTTTCAGGGTTTTATCACGGCCTTACACATCATCAGTCAACATGGACTGCCTGATGAAAGTCACAGTATGGGAAGAAAAACACACATTGTGCTTCTCAGGCTCAGTCATGAGTGGTATTTATTTGCATGTCCAATCACGCATGTTGTAAAGTGACAAGTGCGGAGAATCGTGTCCAGAGGCCTTGAGTGTTGAACATTGCTGTTTGGTCCACTGGGCACCATTCAGTTTTAAAAAAAAAAAGAGTCTAGAAGAATCTAATGTTTTACTACCTTCCAAAACCTGAAGATCTTTTATTGCATCTTTCTTTCTCCTATTCTCCCAGTGAAGGAAGGTTAAAGGTCCAGTGTGTAAAACTTAGTGGCATCTAGCAGAACGGACTTGGCAGAAATGGAATATAATATTCATAAGTATGTTTTAATTCATGTATAATCACCTGAAAATAAGAATTGTTGTGTTTTCGTTACCTTAGAATGAGCCCTTTATATCTACATAGGGAGCGGGCCCTCTTCCACTGAGGCTGCCATATTGCACCACCATGTTTCTACAGTAGCCCAGAACGGACAGACCAAACACTCTAGAGAGGGCCTTTGTATTTTTCACGAGTTTCAGTCACAGTTGGTACTCCTACACGCTTGGAGGGCGAGGGTGGGGGTATTCAGTTGGTTGCAATCTGCAACCTCACCACTGGATACCACTAAATCCTTCACACTGGTCCTTTAAGAAAATACAGTATATTCACAAAAGTAGGCCTACATGAATTTTCACTTTATAAAGTTTTTTCATGGCATAAATGAAGCACAGGTAGATTTATATCACTTGAATTTTTTGCTGTAGGCCCTGTTTTTACCAGTAGGTTGCGGTAGCCTACTGGTAAAAATGCATGTCACATAACTGTAATGTCCTCGGTTTGATTCATTTGTTGCATGACGTTCTTCATCTCCCTCTTTCCCGTCATCTCTCCACGGTCACTACCTAACAGCATAAACATGTTTAGAAAGTTATGTTTTTTGCTAAAATGTTCTTGGATCCCAAGGTGGTGGTACAACAACTCTAGGTGGTTGTGACTGTAGTTGACACCCACAAATTCAACCCCAGTCATGTGAAAGAATGAAACCGGTGTCACTTACTGATGCTGCGAGATTTTTTCAGTATAACATTAAAGTTCACGGTTCATTCTTCTTTGAAATGAGTGTGCTCTTGCTCTTTTGAGAGTTCAAAAAGCCATCCAGTTAAGCCTTAGGAACATTTAACAGTTTTTGTTTCTATTACAACAGTAACAGTACGTTGGGAAAATATGCTAATAGTGATGTTGCAAGGCCGTGGAGAATGAAGCTATTCCGGGGGTTGTTTATAGTGTGACTGTTTTGTTAGTTCTACTGTATCTTTTTTTAGCTGTGCTTTGCCAGAAATGACCATCTTCAGAATATCGTCATTCATGTGTGACATCTTTTTTCCTGTAGTTGATACAGCAAACTGAGGAAGCAGTAAAGAACAGTTTCCCCTCAATAGTACTCATCAACTGCACATGTGTCTTCTCATGCATAACGTACATCTTTTGTGTCTACATGTGTTTAAGGGCTTGCAGCTCCAGGAAGAGGAGAAACACTTGCTGCAAGGATCTCTACTTGATCAAAGTGGCCATAACTTCAAGGAGTACAGTGACGCCTCCTGTGCTGCTGAGAGACCCTTTATTTTCCCCCACACCCGCTCCCGTCCCTCACTGCCCCCCGCCATGCCCACACTGCCCGAGGAGGAAGAGGACTCCCCCGAGGAACTGGACAGTTCATCGAGCTCTCCCAGTACAGTGAGTGAAAGTGCTGTCACTTTCTGAAGCACATATTCTGTTTTTGGAAAAAGCATGTGAGTCAATAAAAACTGCCACTGAATAATCCATTTGGCCCTGGTGAGGAAACTCTATCAATGTTGCTACTGAAGGCTGCCTTCGAATAAGGCATCCTTTTTGGACTCGGCTGCTTTCCATTTATCAGTAGAAGGATTTGATTAATGCCTCTTAATGAAAAGCACAATGTTCTTTTCTTCAGCTACACACTTGTTTTTTACTCTGGTTCCACAGTCGAAACCAAAGCATTGGAATGTATTTTTCTAATTTGGGTGGACTTACCCTTTGAATAATTAAGATCCCCAGTCCGATACAGTTTGTTTTTTGTATTTGCTGACCACTTCAGAATGAATTATATAATCCTGAACAAGCATGATTTAGTCTCACTTAGTCAACAAAGTGTTAAACATTCAGCTGTTTGCAGTCGCTCATAAACACACAAGCTAGATAAGACATCTCTGCAGAATGTAATGAAGCTGTGTAATCTAATCTTCAAGCCATGTACCAACAGTATGAAAGTATCCACCTTTATTACAGCGCGGCCGTGGCCTTTCTGCAGCATTCAGCTTCAGACTCCTTTCATTAGGATTCCAGTGGCAAAGATGAGCTCTAAGAGGAGCGCTTAGGTAACTAGTGTTTGATGGCAGTCTGTGTTTATACGTACCTTTAACGGTTGGACAGGGATTTTTACAAGAAATAACTTTTTATTTCAGAAGTGAAGTTTTTCTTCATGCAACATTATGTTCCATGTTTGAAAATGTTCAACAGATTTAGGACAACATTCACATTCAGCATAATTTATCTGAGTGTTGATTTGTTCTTGGTCATTAAACCTCTGGAGTAAATGTTGGTAGATGTTTGCTGACTTTCTCTGCGTTCATTTTTGTCTTTGTTTAGCACCTTAACTCACATGCATGGCATCAAATGGCTCAACTATAACCTAACCTATAGCCTAACTGTTGTTGGACATTACATCGTCTTTTGGCATAACATTTTGTTATTTTAACAAAAGCTACTAGGAACCCATGTTACAAGAAAAAGGTGCCTGTAAAAATGTACAAATCGTCACTGATAATCACTCAAAATATTATTATAGAAGGTTGTTGAAGGTTAAAAAACTGTAAAATTGTCACTATTCATAAACATAAATACAGCAGGAAACTAATAAGACATTGATTTATAATACATTCTATTTACTCTTTTTTGTGGCTTTTTCATTGTAAGTATGTGTATACCTAATCACTGACAATTATAATAATTCAGCATCACTTTCTCAGCCTGTCTCTACATGATATATCAATAAAGTTATGTTCGAATAAATAAAGCATGCACAGTGAATTCACTGGTCAAAAGCCAGACACCAGAGGGTTAATGGTATTATTACTCATTCCTTTAGGTCTGTCTAATGCCTTAAAGTTTGACGCTGCAAAGCTAAAAGTTGCTGCTGAAAACTATTCAGGCTTCCTTAATAATCAATAATTATATTTATTTCAATCAAAAAGCAGTTTGAGCAATTCCTGAAGGCTTTGAGGGAAAATCTATTTGTTACAAATACTTTTGGGGGGCTGCCATTAAATGTATCACAGTTAGGTGGCTGATCCTAATCTTCCATCATACACCGTTTAGATTCAAAAAGTATAGGACTCTTTGAGATGGAGCAAATCACATTCCTGCTCCAAACACCCAAATTTATAAAGAGGTGGGGTCTTGTAATGACTCTGTCATCAAATTATCTACATTCCACATATTCATACATCCTTCCTCTTCCATCTCCTTTGTGACACTCACATTATACATATAATTAGTCCATAGATACACTCCCTCCCTCATCCCTGTTTGTTTGTTTTTCATTTCCGTTTGGTTCTCTGCATTTTACATCTGGCTCCTCCAATTTTACATATATTTTATTTAGATATATATTTAGCTGGAAAGTTTGTAAAGAAAATGATGAAAAGTGAAAAGTGTACTGTATTGTAAGGATGCTGAATTCAAAATGAAATCTAAGTTTGAAAAAAAAAGAGAGAGAGAATGTTCTCTGAGTGTTTCTGTCTGCCTTTGTAAGCAAAGCCGTGGTTTATCACCATGTTTACAGAAGTACTGTTGTAACTAATGAGCTGATCCTTATTTTAGTTTAAGACAGCTGTTGTCTCCAAATCAATCAACCAAGTCATCTCAACAGCAGTTGCAAATCTCTCATGTTCTCACAAATACTGTGTGTGCAGTGTGTGTGCAGTCAGGGTTGGATTACCAAGCGGGCAAAACAGATCACTGCCCCTAGACCCAAGAGTCCCCCAGGTCCACTGTTTGTGATTGTTTGATTTATTGCAAATTTGTTGAGATATGCACCAGTATAACACAAAATAAGCAGTTTTTTTACATAATCTTGAGCTGATTTATGTCAACATCTAGTTTAAATAGATTTGTTGTTCAGTTTGTTTTGTGTTTACATGATGCATATTCCTAAATAACATTGCATTTAATCAAATTACCACAAACACACTTAAGTGAGGCAAACCTGGAGTGTTGGTTGGTTTCTGGGGCTCTTGGGAAACTTTATTGAAGCTGTCATGTGTAGTTTACTGATGCTCTGTACCTGATGGGTACTTGAAGGCAATACAATGCATACACAATGCACATATAGTAGAACAAGAGGAACTGGAGGCCAACAGGGGCCCACAGCTTGATTTTTGCCCAAGAACAGATTGATGCGCACCTGCGTTCAGTCTGATGTTTCTGCACGTTTTTTTTCTAGTTTAACTCCTACAGTGTATCTTTATCTGTTACATGAAAACAAGACATGAGTTTTACTGTAAACTTGTTTTCACCTCTTTGTTTTGTTGTGTTTTTTTCATAGTCTGCACCAGGTGAAAGTCGAGCCGTTGTCATGACTGCCCCCACTATCATCTACCCACAGAAGGCCACTATTTTCCAACAAGATGGACGTCCACTGGAGCAGGCAAGGTAATCGTCTCCCATCTGGAACACAGAAGTAGTTTTCTTTTCTTCAGCTGTAAACAGGAATAATGTGTCTGTATCATTAATGTTTCCTCTCTCAGGCCGCATAGTCCCAGAGCTCGTCTGGCCAGAAACTCCTCTGGAGGACCCATCACCACAGTCGGTGGGTAAACCCTGTGCACACACACTAGAGCTGTAATAATCTAAAGATAACTGCAACACTATGAGAGATACTTTGATGAGTTTTTTTTTTGTTTCTCACAGACTTTTTTCTGGAGTGTCGGTCTATTAGTGGACTGTTTAGAATTCTTTTTACAAATCTACCTACTTTTCAACGTGCCTTCTTCACTGAACTGTACTCCTAATCTTTTTTTTAAAGTCTTGCCAAGGATTAATAAAACAAAACACTGCTTTCATGTTTTGTGTTCACACACGAAGCACCACATTTAGACTAAGTTTGGTCTTCGGTGTCCTGAGAGATGAATCTGTCTATGTGTCCTCCCACATGCCTGAGATGCTTTCGCTACTTTGATTACTTTTGATGTTTAGCTTGTTGCCCTTTTCTGAGCTGAGGAAGAGAAGAAAAAGCATCTCTGACTTGGCCAACCCTCATCACCTGATTTATTGGCTCACATCCATTTGTGAATATTTCCTTGGTATGAGACTTTATACTTAGAAATCCCACTTAATGCTAAAATAAAGAATTTCAACGAAAAAAAGAAGAAGAAATCCCACTTAAATATCCATGAGATACAGCTGCTCTTCAAATGATGCAATTCCAAAAGCACTCACAGACTTCTTGTGCTTAAATGTATCATAAAATGTACAATATATTTTCAGTGCATCAAGGACAGAACTCCCCATGCACAGCCAGTATTTTCAGTCAGGTGCTGGTCAGTCGCAGGAACATATAAGGTGAAAATCAAAATTAACCACCTCACACTGTAATGACTTTACTGTGACTTTATTAAGAGCAAACAACGCGTTTCGCCTGTAGCTTCTTCAGTTTCGCTCAGTACAACTGCTGAGTACTCATAGGTGTGATAAATACATCTGAGTCACATGACTAATTATCACAGTCTTCATTTTCTCAAAGTGAACATTTTACAAAGGGCACGAAAATGAGAATATCCATATTACAAAATACATTATGTGATTAATGTTACATATTTTCAGTGCCTTATTACCTCATGTTTCCAGGATAATACTGACTGATTAACATTGCTGTTTGTCTATAATTGTATTTCATAACTGCCTAAAACACAACAAATATGTTCTTCTACTTTAATGAAAAGCTTTAGAAGACAGAAAATAGAATAAAAACATGTGTACATGTGTGTGTGTTGTCTTTCTCAGACAGCACAGGTAATGTGATTGACCTGGTGAAGGATCAGCTGCCGGAGTTGCAGCTCTCTGAGGAGGATCGACAGAAGAATCTGGAGCTGCTGGAGCAGGCCAAGAAGGTCAGCGACCGCTTCCTGACGCGCCGCGGCCGTCGCTCCACCAGCAGCCTCACCGACTCACCCACAGGTAACTGAAAAAACAATTAAATCTGTGCAATGAAAACAAAAAACAGTCAAACAGTTCAAATAAAATAATGTAAAAATCTCAAACAACAATAGTTAGTTTAAACTTATTGCTAATAAATTTACAGAGACTTGTTATGAGACTTGTTGGGATTTTTTTGTAATTTTATGAGGGAAAATTCTCTTTTGGTGCTGTTTTTGTCCGTTTAACTTCATATTTAGATTTTTTTTTCTATTCTGAGGGTTTCTGAGCATGCTCTAGGCTTAAATATCTTTAATCTGACTTAGTTTGTTGTTTTTTAAAAACCCAGAAAGTCACATTAAACTAAATCCAGCACATAAATTTATCCTCAGGTGTTTCTCCGAATCCAACTCCATCATCTTCACCATGTTCTTCTAGAAGCAGCTCACTGACCGTCTCCCCTCAAACTGGTATTAACTTTAAAGCCTGACTTCTTCTACACTATTGAAAGCAAAGGCTTCATTTTTTCTTGTTGGTCTTTGTCAGAATAATTTTATTGTTTTTTTCTGCTGTTTCAGCTGTTGGACCCACAGAGGCGACACATGTCAGCTCCCAGCCTGCTGGTCAGGTAAACAAATTATCGGTACTGATAAACAACATTCACTAATGGTGGCTGAGGGTGTAAGATAAATATTTTAATTTCAATGCATGCTTAATTCATTATCCCCAATTAAAACTGTTAGTGCTGATTTTATTTTCCTGTTTATTGTGTCTTTAAATGTTGTTCTAATGCATTTCATCACATCAGGTAAAACACTTTGAATCCTCTCTGTGTTTGAAAGAGTTTCTCCAAAAAAACTCACCTTGCCTTGCCCTGAAAATCAGTTAAACTTTAATGAAGTCAACCACTGAACATGTAACACTAATTACCACTACAACATATGCTATACTGTCCTCTCTTGTAGCATCTGGAGGTTCCTTCTGTGAGGGAGCAGCCTGATGTGACGACCCAGGATCAGGAGGTCAGATAACAGATTCTCTCACTGCATTTCTTTTTATAAATACAGACATGTTGAATTGAATATTAGTAGTATCCTCCCACACACTGTCAGCAGTATGTTTATTGAGAAAGCAACACTCATATTGTGAGTTTAATGTCTGATGAAAGTGCTGACAGTGTGCAGGAGTTTAACAACGTCTTTGTTAATACAGATATGGCATTTTACTTCTAATACTACAGGTTTACTCATACAGCTGAGCATATTAATAACAGTTATATTCTTGCTACCCTCAGGGCAGCAGACTGTTGGTGGATTGGAAGCCCACTGAGAAAAGGAAAGTGTCCTCTGGGACTCTAAAACCCCGTTTTAACGTTCCGAAAGAGAAGTGTGATCTTGCTGCACCTAAAAGTCCTCCAGCAGTCAATAAAACTGATGAGGGAACTGGTCTGGGCCGAAACCCCAACCAGGCCCCGGCCACAGGGGTCGCCAAGCCCGTCCCTCGACCCCCTACCCAACAGGCTCCCTGTACAGCAGAGATCAAGACGATTGGGGCCTTCCCTCCACTAATGAGGGCTGTTTCCTGGGATGCAGTGGGTGGCCTCAATTCTAGAAATGGAGCCCCTAGTTTCCCTCCTGCAGTGGAGGAAACCTTCTCAGAAAAGCCCAGGGATGCTGTCTTCAAATCCTCAGGGTACAAGGACCTCCCCGTCCAGCCGGGGAGCACACAGAAACTGTCTAAACTCAGAGAGGTAAAGCACGAGTACAGAAGATTACATGTTGCTGTCATTACTGCCTGCTGTTCCACGTCAAATGCTGTAAGAAAATGAAAATGAAACAGAAAATGCTTTGCATGTGTGTGTGTGTGTGTGTGTGTGTGTGTGTGTGTGTGTGCAGGAGCACAAGCTGATGCGTAACCAAAGCGTAGTCGCATCCAAGTTACCGGACTTAAGTGAAGCTGCTGAACAGGAAAAAGGTAACAGTCCCTGTTTGCTCTCTCGTTCATGTAAGAAACAAAGTGCTTTCAGCAGCACAGAATGTCGCCAAGGGCGTGCACTTCCTGAATCTCAGGGAAAATCTGTTCCAGTCAGAAAATGATGATGATCTGTTCTTTGGGGTTTTTTCTTTTTTTTTCCTCTGTAATACCCATTTACTGGCAACCACACAATACAGTTAGAGAAATGCTGTTTTCAGTTTCTATCAGCAGATGGCGTGATTGTTAAAGTGTGTGAGCCATAGACCACCTGTGGAAGACATGAATGACTGTTAGTATTTTGTTGCCTTTTGGAAAGAGGCAGAGATGTAGACTTGAGACTTCATACAAGGCTCAAGTCAGTTAAGTTTGACTTGAGCTTTGTGTTAAGTCTGAAGTCACAAAAATGTGAACTTTAGACTTGGCTAAGAATGGAGTGCTCTGAGTCTTGACGGCTTTGACTTAACTTGAGACTTGAAGCCAAAAATGTTCTAAAAAAAGCCTCATGTTTTGACCTGATAAATTGTATTCTTTCAAAACTATCAACACTGCTTTGAAAGAAACTGCACAAATGTTTTATTTTATTTTAACGGGCCCTGACTTGATTTTTGTGAGGTCTGACGCATGCAGCGATCTGTCCGCAGGTCCTCCCGTTTCTCCAAACTCAGCCAGCAGTGAGGAGACGAAGGAGAAGTCAGACGCCATGCCAAACATTTCAGATGTGATGCTGAGAAAACTCAAACTTCACCGGGGTCTACCAGGCTGGTGCGTAACAAACCAACAGCTGCTTAGGTTAACTTTTACCTTTATGGCTTGTTTTCTCTGCCTAATAGCGCAAACATAACCTTTCTTACTCAGTCATACTGTGTACACAGACCTACATTACTTACCTTACTAACAGTTCCTCTTTGATTTCATTCCAGTGCACCCCCACTTACTGAAAAAGAAGTTGAGGTTGGTATCTGATCTGTACAGGTTGTTGAGTGATTTTCACACATTATTAAAGCTAAAAAAAATAAAGATATTACGTCACAAAAACATTCAAATGATTCTCATGACGAGGCATTGACAGTTTGTGCATGCTGCAGTTATGTGCTGAAAGCTTTATTAATTATTTTTGTTCTCCTGTGGTGCATTGCTTGGGCTTGTCGGCAGTTTAATAAGTTGACATTTTATAGGTTTAGGTTTATTTACAACACTCCAGTATATTTAAAACACAACATATCAGACTTTGTCAGGGATAGAACAATAAAGTCCTAGATGTATATCCATTCTTGTCCCTAGTATTTTCACAAGGTTTAACATTTTGGTATTACATAATAGCCTGAAAAATAGTGACTGAAATCATTTACAAATGCAATTATTTACAGTAACTATGAGATCAAAAGTGAAACCAAATAAAACACAACAACATTAAAAAGCACAAATACTATCACTTGATTTATGCCATGTCTGCCTCCTAAAAATATGTATTTAATTTAATATTGTTCCCATTTCCACTCTCAAAATACCGTACAGTAATTAACTGTGCACATGAGTCATAATAAAAGAACTCATAAACTTTACTGCCAACAGTAATCTGTTTATTTGAACCGTAAACTTCGTTCAAATACAGCTTCAAACAGTGCAATCAGATGTATTGTTCTACTCACTCCTGAACATTTTCCACATGTAGCCCCAAGTTTACAATAACCTGTTTTGTTACCAAGTAGTTAATTACACAGTTGTAAAAATTGGCTGCCTGGATTTGGCTGTTCTGTCAACAGGAAAGTTGTTTTCTGTTCCTGATCAGGCCGAAGAGACTCGCAGTGATTTCCTGTGGAGAAAATGCAAACATTAGTGACGCTGTCAGGCTCGGGCTGCGGCCTCTCTCGCTGCTCCCACGGGGATGCGTCTGGATCAGGGCAGTCAGAGGTCATATATTTCCTCTCAGCCATGGCCCATGCATGTTGGAAAACCGTGCAGACTGGCTTTGATCAACACAACAAAACATCAGGAGGTTAAATGTCAGGATCGCAGCTTGAGTCTCATTCACACAATAACCAATAAAAATGCATATTAGCCTCGAGTCAACACCCACACTGACTCGCGCTTACACTGTGGGAAAATTTTCTGTAGATTCCTCTGATCTGTTCCAGTGAGTTGGTGTGCTGCTATCACCAGCAGCTCATCTGTGTTTAATGTGTTGTTTAATGTGCCATTCTGAGTGTTATATTGCAGTAACTTCCTCCCCACAGAATGCATTTGTCCAGCTGTCACTGGCATTTCGTAATGATAACTACACTCTGGAGACCCGGCTCAAACAGGCAGAGAGGGAGAGGAACCTGACTGAGGAAGACACTGAGAAAGAACTGGAGGAGTTCAAAGGCGCTCTGAAGGTCAGTCCTCGAAAACAGCCGATTGACTGATATTAGATTAAGTCACTGGAAAAGAAGAATTCCCCCTGGCTCTTTAGTGCTCGTTTATCTGCCTAATGTTTCCTGGAAGTTTCCCAGAGTAAATATTTATCTTGTCTGAGTAAAAGTCCAGTCGCAGGTACCAAAGGGACATTGATGTACCCTGTGTTTTCTCAAGAGTGTGATGATAATAAAAAGATGTTGTGTTTCTTGGAGATGACGGCACCACAGTGGCAGAACCTGGAGCAGCGTGAGGCCTACCAACGCCTCATAGAGACGGTAGCGGTGCTGCATCGTCTGGCCACACGGCTCTCCAGCAGAGCGGAGATAGTTGGAGCAGTTCGACAGGTAAATAATTACACGCAAATAATCATATAAACCGAGAAACTGCAGGATGATTTAATGACAGAGAAAGAAAAGGCTGCATCTTGTTTTTTGAAAGATGCTGTTTTCTTCAGGATGTTTAGGGGCCACAGGAATGTCTCTTTGGCATTTTAGATTTGTTGGTGAAGGATTTTATCTGATGTCATGGCTGACCTCATTGTGGCCAAAACAAACATTTAAAAAAAAGAGCAAATTTACTGTTTTTGCAGTACAAGGGTCTGTTGCTATTTACAGCCCCAAACCACTGAAATGAATTACTGCCTTTTTCTTTCTTTGTACAGCTTCTCATATATTGACTAGAAATCTGTTGCGTGACTTTGAGGTTATTTATATACTCTTAAAATGTCAAGATTAAGGTTTTTGGTATCCACTGCTTCATACAGTTTGATGCAAGTAATAACTCCCTTGAAGTTATACTATCACATGCAAGCCATAAGAAGGAAAAATGTATTTATTGTTGCCACAATACCTTTCACCAGGTATTTATCTCCATGAGTACTGTACATATCCCTCACCTTTTGAACAAGAAAATGCTAAATGTGATGTTTTACTTGCAGGAACAAAACTTCCCTGCTGTGATTTGCTGTCTCTACCCAGTTTTGGTTTTAGGGCACATTTTACTGCACGGTTCAGTCTCACTGACCCAGTTTCCAGTAGCAGACAGCTGTTTTCAACAAACAAACTCTAATAAACCCACTGTACTACCTGCCCATCACCAAATGGCAGTCAGACAAAGTTAGTAACAAGCTGGTTAAGAGAGTTAAACCTCTAGAAAGCTAAATACCCAGATATGAAGAGAGAAAAAGTCAGAGATTATCGGACTTTGTTTCATCAGGTGGCCAAAAATGCGACTCTAATGGGATGATAACCTTGAGTCTGCTGGATATTTTAGTACTGTAGGTCATTTCTTTCTAAAGTTTCAGGGTGTGTATGTGGCTGTTGAAGCTCATCTGCCCCCTAGTGGCCAAAATCAATTAAGAAGTAACTTAACACCCCTTGTAAATCTTAAATTTTGTTTTTACTGACCTCCAGTGGCTTAACTTATCACCTCGCTGCAGTGATGTACAGGTGTACTCCAGTACACCGTGACATCATTGTTGTTGGGAGCAACAAAACACACTTCCGATCACACGCAAGAGGTGAAACAGGCTTGAAACTTTCAAGCAAAGAGGGCAGCTTTTCTGCCCGGTGTTAAGTTACTTTTTAATTTAGTTTTAAAGACATATTTTACAAAATAGTATATACGTTTATTCAAATCTTGTGTCCGTCTTATGTTTTCCAAATTGTTGCATAACTCCTACATCAAGCAACCACATGTTCAAAGTCTTTCTGCTTTAATGTTTAGTATAGTTACTTTGGGCAGTTTTCTTTTAGAAGATGTTAACATTTCTGTACGTGTATGTTTCAATGCAGGCTTGTTTTTATCAGTGTTTCATTTTTCAACAGGAGAAACGTATGAACAAGGCCACTGAGGTCATGATGCAATATGTGGAAAATCTGAAGAGGACGTACGAGAAGGATCACGCTGAGCTGATGGAGTTTAAGAAGCTGGCCAACCAGAACTCAAATCGTTGTTATGGAGGGTCTGTAGACACTGGAGGTAAGACTACACTAATTCACTTCAAGCACAGGAAAACACAGGGAGTGAAACTCAGCCAACCTGACATTACATTTTTCCTCTGCAAAGGGTTTCATGGTTGTAAGTGGAAAGTATTTTTAAACTTTATATATACAGGCCTTTTTTAGCACTACTTCTGCTTTGCTATGTAAGCATATATTCACCTAGGGACGTTTAATATCACCTGGAGTATCTTATTATAACAGTTTTAATGCAGCTTTGTTAATGACAATAGCATGAAGTAATGTATGATGTGTGTTTCTTTTTAAAGATGATGGAGTTCCTCGACCGTCAAGATCAATGTCCCTCACCCTTGGAAAGGTAATGTACTTGAATTTTCTTGAGTGATGTTTTTTGTGGATTGGTTTGGCTTGTGTTTCTTGTCTAATTCATTAAATTCTTTCAGTGACATTCTCATACCTCTGTAGGTGTAAATGTCCAAAGCTTTAACATTTCCAACATTCATCTTTTTCTCATTCGTTGCACTGAAACTGTTGCCCATTCTCTCTTCTCTTCACTCGGCACTCCGCAGGCTCTGCCCAGGCGCAGGGTGAGTGTTGCAGTGGTGCCTAAGTTTAACCTCCTGAATATCCCAGGTCAGTCCCCAGCCGCAGCTGGCCCCGGCTCCAACTTGACTTCAGGTCCCAACGTGGGACCCACTGCCAGTGCTGCTCTTCCTGTTCTGGTAGGTCTTCC
The DNA here is from genome assembly GCF_914725855.1 of Thunnus albacares. Classification (NCBI taxonomy): domain Eukaryota; kingdom Metazoa; phylum Chordata; class Actinopteri; order Scombriformes; family Scombridae; genus Thunnus; species Thunnus albacares. The sequence goes on from NC_058106.1 coordinate 22,229,653, forward strand.
TGTTCCCGAGCTGAACTCTAAAATGTAATATCAAGCATTTCATAAATTCGCTTTCATTTTGACTACTGAATGAGTGTAAGATACATTTTGTGTTAGTTATTTATTGTTTTTCAGATATTACTATGTTTTTCAAAATAGATTAACAGTGTTTTGGAATGTGACCATCTGTCTCATATTACTATAATTTACTGATTATGAGTAATAACCTCTGTTCAATGTCATATCAACATTAATTGTCAGTGGTCAGTTACTTGAGTAAAAATTATACTGTTATACTTCTGCTCCACTACATGTATGTGACAGCTTAATTTACTGATTAGAGTTACAGTTTAAGACTGATCTATGATGAGCTTATAAAATGCGTGCACAAAAAGCAGTGTCTGATAAGGGTTCCTTGTCACGTTTTTAGATGTCTACAAGCTGTTAGTAGTTCAACCAAAGAGATGTTTCCCCTCTAAACTTCTCAGATGTTATTTGAATGTTTGTTTAATGCCTAAAGAGGTAAAAGTCTCCGATTTATTTTTTTAAAGGCAGAATTTGAGAAAAGTCAACAATATAAATTTATGTAGCAAAACCTTGTTTTATCTTCTTTCCTACCCCATTAACCATCTCATGATCCTCCAGATTTATCTTACGACCCTCGACTGGGAACCAGTGAACTCAACAACTAAACTTTATAAAGTAGTTCAAACTAGCTCAACCTGCTACAATAATAAAATGCTGCTTACTTATTGATGCACGAGTATTAACAATCGAATCATTACATATATAATAGTATAAAACTCACAAGGGCCATTTTTCTGCAGGAGTAGTTTTACTTTTAGATACTTTAGGCTGATAATACTTGTGTTCTTTTACTTGAGCATGATTTAAAGTATTTTTACACAGTGGTATTGGTACTTTTACTTACTTCTTCCATCCTTGTTAATTGCCAATTATTGTTTAAAGAAAAATAATATTCTTCAACATTATTCAACACTTTTCTCTTTAGAGTGAAGCAAATGATGTGAAAGGAAACGCTTCATCAGAGGCGGCACAACCAGCAACAGAATGGTATGTTTGGTGTACTGGTAGTGTTTTGCTTACACACACACACACACACGACTGCATGTACAGTACGTGCACATACCGTTGTCTGATTCCCAAGGTCGACACACAGTCCTTGAAACAATGGGCCAAGAAAAGCCTGAAATGCTAATCATTCTTATCAAACGCATTTTGTGCTGAAGTGGGACCTTTTGGCTTGTTTGTGTGCCCTTCAGGATGTGTTTTACAGAGCAGAAAGAGCCCCAGTGAGGGGAAAATAACTTTGAAAGCATAAAAAATAATCAAATCCTGCTGCAGTTGATGGATATGCTATCCTGGGTCGTAATCTAAACATTTGTGCAAGAGTTTGACAAAGTCCAGGCACAAGGCTCCAATCATATCCTGGTTATAAAGTGAGCTTGAGTAGAGCTCTCGAGTGTCTGAGCTAGATGTTCTGTGAGAGGACAAGAATAGCAATAACAAACGTGCAAAGTGCCAGCTCAACGTTTGTACTCTCATGCAAGCTCCCACTCTGCGGTTTGTCCATTATAAGACAAGGCCACGGTGTTGTCATGGAGCCTGAGTGTGCACTCCTCACAGTTTCATAATGTCTGCTATGATAGTGAATGGTGTCTGAGGTTGATTGTATTTTCCTATCTGAAACAATGCAGTGGAAAGAGTGTGGCGGAGCAGGAAAGCGAGCCAGCCAAGCCTGCAGTCAACTTAGAGGAGATCAGAGCTGAGATCAGAGCTGAGCTCAAGGCAAAGATCGAGGAAGAGGCGTACAATAAAGGGTGAGACCTTCTCTCCTGCTCGTTAACTTCACATAAACACACACGCCATGGTAGTGGCTTATCATAAATCACCACATTTATGGGACCCATCATTTTTGTTGTTATACAGGTGAATCCTCTTGTGTATGTACAGTGACAAATTATAGGACATTCTTACCGTAAAGTATTTTATCACCGTATGTGATTATATTTTGCTGGTAAATGTGAACTTTTCAAATTTAGCTTGCAAGAGGGACTGAAGCAAAGCAAAGCTCTTCAGGAAGAAAAGCATGAAGAGGAGGACGCTGCAGAGAAACTGCTGGAATCAAAAATTAAGGATGAAGAGAGTGGAAAGAAGATAAAGACCAGCAGGTAAACTGAATCTGTCTTAAACCTGCAGTGCAGAACTTTTGCATATAAATGAACATCTGTTACATTCAAACAAATCTCTCTCTGTATTTCATAGTATACAGAGTTTTTAAATCTCATGTTGGCCACGACATTCCCGTGCTGGTTGTTTGGCCATTAATCGTGAAGCTCTTCTAGACTTTCCAAATATTATCGGACAGAACGGATCAAATTCTGATAGTGAAATGAGTCATTTCTTGGGGGTTGTATGACACACAAAACAATTTATCCACTATTTTACAGCCACAACAGTAGGTTACGGCCACTGGTGTACTGGCCATTGGACATACATGGACAAATCCCAGTGGGCCAGTGGACCGTCAAAACATATCTCTGTGTGCCTGTCATTTTGGGTTCACATGAGTGTGCCAATCACAGCCTAGCACCCTCCTTTGCTCTCACTGCCAGAGGGGGGAGACAAAAGTCCAGCACTCCAGCTTTAAATTGCTGCTAAACAAAAGAAATATACAGCATGAACTGCATGTTTTTTCTTTGACAGTAATGATATGGGAATACTAAATGACCACTCTTTAGATTATATTCAAAGTACAGCACATATGATCAGATGTATGCATTCAGAATGCATACATCTGATGTTGAAATGGTTTGTATTCCCACTAAAAATCAGCTACTTCATTCATACATGTGACCTGAAAAATAACTGAATTTCATCTACACAAGACAGGCTTTGAACTTTAAATTACCAGCATTAGTAGCAGTTTAAGTTGTTCTCATATCATAACATATTCGATTGTAGAAATGTAGATAGGTATAAAGCCTCATCGGCATTTTTATGAACCTTCCAACATGTGGTTTAAAAGTTATTTCTAACACATGCTGAACACTGAATGTTCATGTTCACACACATTTGGAGGGAAAAACTCATCACATGAAACACAATGCTAGTGTATAATGGTCATTATGATTAAAGATGTTGGTATACTTTTATATGAAGGGAAAAAGAACACACATAAAATATACAAACTATAATTCTGTGCAAAAAATGTACACAGCTATGAAAATATTGTATCTTCTGTATGATGTATGAAGTCTTTACCTTCACAGGAGGCTGGAGGAGGTCCTGGTTCTTTTCGGGCGGTTTTGGCCCAAGATTACCTGGAGTAAGCGACTTCTCGGGATCGCCCTGATAGTTTTCCTGGTGATGTGTCTGGTTATCAGTATTTTTACATTCTTCAGTGACTACTACAACAGACGTGAGGACACGTAAAAAGGACTTTATCAAAGGCAAGATAAAGATGTTTGAACCAAAGAACCCCACTAGAGAGACCCCAGTCGACCTCTGTCTCTGTCACTTTACCATATCACGACAGTCGGACTCACTTGAATCCACGACCCTGACTCACAGGGCTCAAAGACGTTTTTTGGGAGGTTTTATGGATAATGTTGCCTTTTGCATGATTAACAGAATTAAGTTATAATTTTGTTTGGATTGGAAAGTGGACAGATTGTTTGCTGCAGTGAGAAAAAATAGATCATTTCTGTTTAGGGACCAATTACAGTATAGAGTGTACAATATAGTATATAAAATATTGTGGTTCTGGTACTTTTGATGATAAATATGGCACTTTTGATAAAATGCCACAGTAGATTAAAAAGTGTACATTTATCTGCACTCTAATGTTAATGTGTAATCTCTCAGGTCCAATAGATAATAAAGCCCCTGAGTGAATATCAACTCATATTTAAAGATATAGAAAATAAAGGAATGTTTTATTTGTTTTTTAAATTTCTATACTGCGTATTTAAAGATTTTAAAGTATAAGCACATTCCAAAGTAGTTCCTAAAGTGCAATATTTTTGCAATTGATGGTTCTCGTTTGTGCCATTTTGGATTGTGTCTTCAGAGCACTGAACGATTTTCTTATTGTATGAGAGCACTCAGTAGATGGCATGAGGCTTATTTTTATCTTCTTTGCACATGTGTGTTTACCTGTGTTGTTTTTTTTTCTTTGTGGATTTTATGTTCTGCCACTTCACCTTTAAATAAAGGTGCCTGAAAAGATTCTGTTGTCATTTCTATTGATAAATATGAGGTGGTACCAAAGGAGATTGGTGCTATAATCCCTCTTCTAACATGCAATACAGAGGACTTGAAAGAATAGTTAAGACATTTTGGGAATTATGTTTATTCACTTCCTCCCAAGAGTTAGATGGAAAGATTGATACCACTCTTAGCAGCTTTGTTTGGCACAAAGACGGAAAACAGTCTGGCTCTGCCCAAAGTCCACTTACCAGAAACCATAAAACTCCGTAATTAATACGTTATCCGTCTTTGTTTTATACAGACAAAAACTACAATATAAAAATGACTCATTGGAGTTACCATGATGCAGGCAACCAGCTGCTGCTGCAGGAAGTTACTGCACATGTCACCTGGCATATAACCCTCTGTAAAACTCCAATGCGCCAACATTTAAATTAGTGTTTAGAGGAGCTGGTAGGCAGATTTGGTTGCTTTTGGACAGAGCCAGGAAAGCTGTTTCCCCCTTCTAAACTAATCATCTTCTTCATCTTCTCATCTATCTCTCACCAAAAACACATATAAGTGTATTTCCTGAAAGGTAGGTCAAACCGTATAAATGATGTAAACAAAAGGCCTTTTTTTCATGGAAGACATTTTAACATGTCATAGTGGGAAAAAACACAGGTGTAAATAATAAAGTTAATGATGGCTGAATCCATTTAGCTGCTTCAGTTTCAGGGTCCTGCTATTGTACATGTCGACTTGCTGTCATGACTTACTGGGATAGTTGAAATGTCTGCTGTGAAAAAGGCCTGTGTCAGTTGTCTTATATTGATCACCGCTATGCTTGCCTTTACTTCTCAGCCTATTAAAAAAAATCATAAATTTTGCATTAGAGTAGCTTAATTATGTCAGGGAACCATTTAATGTAATGTAAATTAAACCTATTAAGTTCTCAGTTTAACCACATAAACTGCAGAAGACCCATGAGAGAAGTTATATTGTCTTTTTTCCGTCGCTTCCAATCATCATTTATTGTGCCCACACACCTCGTTGACACCTCATATCTGACAAAAACACGGCAGCGTGTTCGTCAGCACTCTTTGCGTCATTTCCTGCCACCAGGACTTTTGGAAAGATGTTTTTGTGGAAGTGGGATGTCATTGTGTGCCAAAGGATCATCAGAGGATACCAGAGATCATAAGCTTGTTCATGATTGAGCAGTGCCCCATGGGAGGAAATCATTTGGACAGGGTGCCCAATGTCAGACGTTAGTAACAGTGCAAATCCTTCATGAGGACAGGCTTTAATCGGATGTATGTCATCTCTATTGTCGTAAGCCTTATACTAGACTTTTATGTGCTTTGTTGTGAGCTGTATCAAGCTGTGTTTTCACCTACATCCAACAAATTTATTATACTTATTCCTGGAATATTATTTTACTGGATTTTGCCTTTTGCAGCATTTCTGTAGCCTTGTGTCCTGCTGACATATTTTCTCTCCTTTCCTCTTGGGCCCTGTTCCTAGAACATATGATGACTCTTGATATGACCTGTGAATGGTGCTTCCCTCTTCCTTTTCCTTTACGTTGTGACAATGACACAGTCCACACACCCCAGTGAACAGAATCACCTCTATTTAACCCAGTCATTTGGCTCACAGACACATAAACCGTGCAACACTTGTCGTCCCTGGCATTCATCTGTCTGTACTCTGACCAGTTATGAATGCGAACTGGCTTTGCATCATGGCAGTGCTGCCAATTACTGCAGTCATCTCTGATCAACATATTGACACAAGCAAAATCAGAGGTAAGTGATTTGACATTTGTATATTTGTGTATTTCTACATTGTATATGTAGCTTCTGCAAATCAGTGGTATTGTTGCATTTGAGCATTTTTTATTCTATTACTGCTCCTACAAATACAGTAAACTTAAATCTGACTATGTTTTATATGCTGTTTCCAGTTTTCCCCGCAGGGAACAGTAGTATTGCAGGAGTATTCCAGGTTAGCTACATAAATGACCTCAACCAGTCTCAGTATGCCTTCAATGCCTCTGATGCTCGGAAGCTTTGTTTGACCCTCGGACTGAACATTGCCTCAAAAGCACAAGTGGAGAAAGCTCTCAGGAGGGGTTTAGAAACATGCAGGTAAAATCACAAGAGATTGCTCAAGAACACCTCAGTCATCTCAATGTGTGCCAATAGAAAACGTTAACAAATCCCTGCTGAAATGTTGTCATGTTTTGTTTTGTTTTGTTTTGTTCAGGTTTGGATGGATTGATGAACATTTGGCAGTCGTTCCCCGCATTAAGGCGCTTTCTAATTGTGGCAAAAACGGCACGGGTTTGGTGACATGGCGAGCAGCTGTTACACAAAAGTTTGATGTGTTTTGCTTTAATGAATCAGGTATGATATTATTATATTATATGTCTTTTCCTCTAATGCTTCACTTTATACTGTACATTAAGGGGGAATGTTAAATTGAAGATATCTTACATGATATTTTGAAGACAGCCCTGGCTTTCTGTTCTTTGAACAAAACTTTTTCTTCTTTAAATGAGCATGCCGGGTATAGACTGTTTATTCAATTTACATTTGGACTGCATTTCAGTATCCATACAACTCTTTCTTATGTAAAACTGAACCATTGCTGCCAGAAAATCATTCAGGAATACCTTTTCAACATTTTCCACTCAATTGTCAATACAGCTGTACAAGGACTTCACATTCAGTGCAATTCATGCTGGAAATGAATTTATTGAATTCCCACTGTACAGGAAATACTGTACAATTAGTAAAATTATGTTTATTTTATTTCATAAATACTTCAACTTTGCCATACTTCAGTTACTTAAGTAACAAAGTTGAAACAAATGACATATTCAAAATGCGAACTATAAAACATACATGAAATAATATGCATTTTATATAATATCTTATTACATTTTTTTACATGCACAGATGACACAGCACAACTGATGGATACAACAACTCAGCTCCCTTCTGAGTCAGCATATTCTACGTCTCCCTCCTCCCCTCGTACTGTCAGTTCAGCTTTTACCACTCCTCCCTACTTCCTGAGGACCGCAGACAGTGAGGCAGAGGCAACCCGGTTTGTCGGCATAGCACAAGGCTCTGCTGGAAGTATGAGGACTTTGTTCATAATAATGTTCATGCTGTGAGACACTTGGTGTCATATTCAATACATACTGTACAGATATACAGTACTTACAAGTAATACATACAAAATACTACTTAAAGTAAAACTTTTATTTAAATGTCTTGTCATAAGTGTTTGTATATGATTTCTGTTTTGTATGACCCTTTCATGTTCTGTTGTTTCAGCAAAGGTAGTGCTCATCGCCTCAACCTGTGCCCTTCTTCTTATTGCAATGGTCATCTTTGCATACATCATATTGTGAGTTGTTGTTTTTTTTTTTTACTAAAATACTAATATTGGGGGTTAAAAAAACTAAAGAAAACCTAAAAAAACAAAAACTGATATCTGAAAAAGCATATGAATCAATCAATTAAAGTAAATAGGTGCTAATACTGTATGTAGCTTCTTATTCAAAGAAGTGACATACAGTATAACAATACAAGCTAACAAAAAACTGATGAGGCAAAGGATCTTTCTTTCACAAGCTGCCAAAGAAATACAGACTAAGTGAAATTCCAGACACTGTCTATAAAAAATGCTCTCCTCTTGTATAATATCCATTAAGTGCTTAGCATGACTTGTTTCATTCTCTTTGTGAAAAGGAAAAGGAGCTCTGGGAGCACTGATATGAAGCAGCAGGAAAAGTGTGCGGACACAGACATGTGCACGTGTGTGATGGATGTAGAGGAACCCAAGAAAGCTGCTCAGGAAGATGAGAAGATAGAAGTTGGCGACAGTGCAAGTTAAACATTTTAAAGAAACACTCTATGGACTACTGAGTAATATTCCTTTTTATGGGCAAATATGTGAGCCTTGATGTGTGTATGAGAGCAATGTACATGTATTGTGTGTTTATTTGTGCATAATTATGTTATATATGTTTACTTTTATTCTCAGTCATTTGATGTTGCTAAATGCAGTGATTTGTTGTAATTAATGATACATGCCAACAGTTTAGCCACTAGATGGCAATGTTTGCAATGCAACCATTTTAAAGACTGAAGACTTTTTATTCTTTTACCAAACGGTTTGCTGCTTCATAGATTGAATATACATGCAATTAAATGCAACTTTTCTACAATTTTTTCAAGTACTTTTAAAAAAACATATATCATTACAAACTTGGGTATCTTCCAGATCTTTCTATATGTCGATATATTTACAAAATGTCAGTCTAAGAAGAAGCTATTTAAGGGAGAGACAGAGGAAATGTCCCAGACATCATTTATCTCTGTTATCAGATTTGTCTGAGCTAACACTCTCTCCCTCTCTCTCTCTCAACCACAAGTGTTCTTACGTCCAGTGCTCAGTGTATGTAAACCTCAAGTTTCAAACTGTTTCTATGGCATACTCCTGTCACACAATGGAGTATGAGGTACAATTGTTTATACATAGTGTGTTTGTGTAATGACAACTGTGACAACTACTTCATCTACATCATGTCTGGCACTCTGCTCAGCTTTTGTCTAAATTGCTATAAGTCATCCAGTCCTCCAAGGCATGCTAATTTTTTCATCATCACAGTCACTGGCACTTTTCAAAGGTAAATAGTAATTACTACGAGCTCAGCATGCTTGGATTCTGTGTACTGTGTGGTGCATTTTACTCGTACAGTGAGTTCATAGCATCAGACTTCACGGCATCGACTATGAAGCTAAGTTCATTGCACAGTGTCTCGTGTCTGTAGGCCATGCGGATCTGGGCTACGTTGGTCCGACGGATATCATTTCCCTCAGGTCCATCTTTCAGATAGTTCACCCCTAAGAAGTGCTTCTTATCCTGTAAATAAACAATAAAACAAGTTACCATATGGCTGCACATTGTCAATTCATAGTATCAATGCAGATTAAATGTGATGAGAGGAAATAAGGAAAGATGCAGATTGAAAGTGAGACTGTACCTGGTGAGAAAGTCCACTTTGCAGCACGCTGTTTCTGGCTATTTCACATACATCACAGGTGCTGAGCTTCCACAGCTGAGCTGCTATAGCGTACTCCTCCATCAGCGGTTCCTACAATCAGGACACACAAGCAGTAGATAAGGATTAATGAATCAATGTAAACCACACTACAATAGCATATTCAATGTGGATTTACACAAAGATTCTGACATACTGAACAGCAGCCTTGAAACTCTGTATTTCCTGTATATGTTTCTGTTTACCTTGGTGTAGTGGAACTGCATGGGATCATCTGTGGACAAGGACACACACAGGCCCTTGTGCAGGAACTCCCTCAGAGGATTTTTGGAGTATTCCAGGAACAGGCTGTTGTTGCTGAGTGGAGACATTGCAATTGGCATCTGGGCCAGATAGTACAGGTACTGCAGCACAGGGCTCTGAGAGAACACAAGGGTTATAAAATAAATACTGCACAGCTTGTCTTATCTCCTTACATGAAGGCCTTGTCAGTTGTTTACATTCTAAACCCAATTGTATGCTTTAACACTGCAGTGTTGAGTTGTGTCTAGCTTGCTGCTCTAATTGGCTGAATAGGGATTAAAAAGTGTTGTAAAATATATAATGAGGGCTGCTAATATTAGTATTATTATTGTTATTATTACTATTATTATTAGATTTAAATAACTCACATAATTAAACAGTAACTGATGTGATTTTAGAATTTTTTGACCTTTCTCCACATTGTCCAGACTGTAGAGACAGTTAGATTGTTGCAACTGTAAGGGAGTTAAGTCTAAGGAAGCATCAAGTAAATAAAACAGGATTGAGCATACAGTAAGCTTTCCATTCACCAGAAATGAAAAACTTCCATTTTCCTGTCTCTCACCTGCATTTCTCACTGATTTGGGCCACAGTGCTGATAGCAAACTATCTGCAGGACATTTCAGCTACACATGCTACAAAACAGCAAAGACTTCAAAACAGTCTGTAGGGAAAACGGTTCATTTTGATGTTTTGGTCTAAGGTTGAGGGTCATTAAAGAATTACTCTCACATTGACGTGGCTATTTTGGTTTGCTATATGATGCATTTTAAAAGAGAACAAAAAGCATAGAGCATAGTTAAAAAGTGGGTAATTTTATTGATCTTTGGCTGGTGGTGAGCCCTCACAGCAGCTGCCCTGTGTTATCCTTTCAGGAGTTTGTACCCTGTTTTCCCTGCTCTAGATTAGTCTCTAATACTTATGAATTCTGCAGACAGCACTGAATTGTAAAGTTTTATTACAGTAATAACAGGTTGAAAAATCTAAAGTACCTTCTTCAAGGTGAGTCCATGTGAGATGTTGTCAGCTGTGAGGAAGGCAGAGACCAAATGAGTGATTGACCCTGCTTCTCCACAGTGGGGACGGAACTGAAAGGTGCTCAGTCCATGCTCTCTACAGAGGACACAAAAGGACAAAATAACTATGTTAAAAACATTAATCAACATACTTAGTTAGTTGTTCTCATCTGCCATAAGTGTTCCAATTACTGAGCCACTGTTCAGTGGCTTATTCCTTTGCTGTGATTAATTAATCACCTCTTCCCAGTGAACACTACAAAGTAACCTGTCCACTGAGTGCTGGACCTGCAGTAAGTACCAGGTCAGGTCTTGGACTGTAAAATTGCCTTTCATCAATCTCTCAGCAAAGTAATTTCCTTTAATGGAAACCACATTTTGAAAAAGAAGGAATTAGTTCTTACTTTCTGAGATTGTTGAGGACCATGATGTTTGCATACATATGGAAGATGTAGTAGCTGTAGGGAGGGTTGTCATCTGTAGTCCACTGTTCTGGCTTTGGGCTCCTGAAGGAGAACATGTGATCGCTGTGTTTGGACTCATCATCTACACTGTCAAAGCCTGACACCTGCACAAAAAGAAAAGTTGTCATCTACTACTGAGATGGTTTTACAAACCACGGCAGATATCTTATGGGTACAATTTTATTATTCATTTGTTCCCTCCAACTGATCATTTTTACCCTTGAATTACTCAATTAATTCTCACAAAGTAATAGCATGAAGTTAGTAGCAGTGCAGAAACTTGAGTTACAGATTGTTTTGTCTAGGCTGGTGTATGAATTGGAAAATTTGAGGGAATTAATTACAGTTTGTGGACACAATTTAGAGGCACAAACTTCACACCACAATTTATGAAAAAACAATACCCAACAGGTTCTACAGGTTTAAGTTTGAATCTTAAAATGTGTAACATCTTACATATTTGAGGAAAACATGAAGTTCTTTGTGCTTCTGTGGGTTAACAGTGGCCTCAAAGAGAGGAAGGAATACATTCTCCAGCATCTTGGCAAAATTAGGGACCAGCTTCTTAGACTTAAAAATATCACTGAAACACATAAAAACATTTTCTCATGTGTTTAGGAAATAAAAAAGAATTTTACCAAAATCTTTTAAAACAGAGGCTTAAGTTCTCCCCTAGGTTACAGCACTCACTATATTCTGGGCACTTGGATGATCCACTTCATGTTCGGAGAGTGTACTTTGTGGTGAATAAACCACTTAGACAGGCTGTCCCACTCTTCTGGAGAGCGTCCGTAGATGGACAGGCGTGGCTCTGCATGCTGGTACTTACTCTCCTCCAGGTCATGGGCCACTTCCTATTAAAGGTGAGAAAGAGAGTGTGATAAAATGTCTCTGCATCAGTTCTGACTTAAAATGCGTGATTACATTTACCTTTATTACACGAGCAAAGTACTCTCCATCAAGGAGGTTGTCAGTTTTCAGGAAGATTTCTCTAAGTTCACTGGCTCCCACGGGATTATACTTTGAATTGAACTTATCAAACCGGTGGAAGGTTTGTCTCCCCTGTAAAGTTTATACAGACACAAAGATCAGTCATGTGTAACTACTCATCAGTAGTGATATTTATCTGCACTGGCAGTGAAATGAAGTGACAAAAATTAGAGGCAGAGAGATTGTTTTAAGTAGCAGAAAGATTCCAAAGAAAGGATAATAACACAATATTTCACTTGAATTTTCTATCAATTTTTGTCTTCTCTGGAACATAATAACCACGTTTTGACAAAATTCAGGAAAACTATTGATTTTACGCTGCCATTTCAACATATTTGAAAATGATCACCGAAAAGCACAGCATACTATGAAACCATGAAGCTCAAACATGTAAGGCAGTGCCATTTTCTTCTTTTCTTACAGCGTGTACATCCAGGGAGTCTACAGTAAGGTCATAGGGGTCCTTATTGAGACTGTGGAAAACCTGCTGGAGAGTCATCTTTTGTCCAGCCTTTTCCAGCACCACACGGTCTGCATCAGTCTTATATGTTTTCTGAATGAATGTCAGCAGGTGTTTCTGAGACATGCAGGCAGCTGCATGGATATGTGTATCCACCTGTGTGAAAGAAACAATGTCTATTTTCAGTCTACTGGCCAAATAAGAACAAATACGTGACTAGTCTTATCTTTTTTTTTTAAGAAAGCCTAAAGTAAGGCAAGCGTTGAGATAATGAATGGGATTACAATTTTTTTCTAACTCATACAAACCTTCCTAACATTGTAGAAATCTCTGTGAGGCACACTTTTCAATTCCCTCAGCTCAGCCATCTCATTGAGCATCTCATGCAGGTAGAACTTGGAACTCAAGAAATTTAGCCGTCTGTGACAGTAGGTCTTCCTGAAAATCAAAGTCATAATCTGCTGAGCATTTCTGCAAAGTGTCATTAAGTATAGCATGGGTAGCAACAACCAGTTTTATTACTGTATCAACAACACAGTTTTTTTTCAACCAGCATAGTGGTAGTGTCTTTTTGTTTTGGCAACTTACGTGGGTCCATCTGCAATCATTGCCAGCACGTGACTAAGGTCTATGGCAAAAGTCTCTAAGTCTGGGTAAGGAAGGTCATGTGGCCGGTTTCCTCTCAGAGCCTCAGCGTTGTCATACACATTCACTATTCCATCCTTCATCTTAAGCTCATAGTTCAGGTTCTCTGGGATGTTCTCCATACTGTAGGGATCCTCTCCTTCTGCTGGATACGGGCACATATCTGGAGGCCACAATATGGCTCTATTACTGTCATTTAAACCAGAATACACCGTCAGCAAGTGTAGGATTTCAACTACTGTATATACTCTTCAAACCTGGTAGAACCTCATCTTCTTCGCTCCATCTCATGTTCTCAGCACTGCGAAGGAACTGGGCTGTGGTTCTGCAGAATCTGTGATAGGCCAGTTTTGAGTATTTCTCACGAATGAGCAGAGCCTTGAGAAGACTTTTTGCTGCCTGTTCATAGTCCTCCACTGTGATCTGAATGGGGAACGGGAATGACACATAAATGTATCCTCAGCATTGTATTTATATGTAAATATGCCACAATATTTCAACATGCTGTGAATGTTTGGACAATGATTTAGGATTTAGCTGGAACAGTTAGAAAATACACAGTAAATACAACTGTGGAAGCATTTACTTCTTTGTCTACAAATATGACCTGACAACCTTAGCGTTGCATTATTACTATCATAACTGTAATGCACACAGATTAATGCTCCTGTTCATGGTACTTACTCCTGCACAGTAATCACCACTAATAGTGACTCTCTGGTAATCTGGGCAGTTTTCTGGCACAGATGAGCAGGTGGAGCTGGGGGACAGGAATGGCGTGACAGCCACTGACCGCGTCCAATCTACATTCACTGGAACCTGCAGGGACATTGACTGGGAACGAATCATCTTGAAGCTTTTCTTCCTGCAAAATTAGCAACATATTTAATAATTGATATAAAGTTCTCTTAAGCTCCTGTAATTTTACCCAAAATGTGTTTTTTTACTTATCTGTGACAATGATCTGATCATATTTGGTGTCTGACCAATAGCAAGGCCTACCTCTTTGTACTCTCCTCTGACTGTTGCTCTGCCAGCTCCTTAAGCAGTTCATGCTCCTTGGCTTGCTGGAGGCCAATAGGGCAGTCCTCAGGCACGGTGAACATGGATAATGCATCCTTATTGTCTTCCTCTTTCAGCGCTGATGCATATACCTTCTCTGCTAGGAGCTGCGTCTCCTCTTCTGCCACACTCAGAGTTACCTTCGGGAATTGACGAGGCATGTCTGCACAAGGGCAGAAACGACAGTTAAGTGACTGGTGACAGTAACATGCAAACACACTGTAAGATACAATGAGGGCTTGCCCTGTTTATCAGTACATGAAGACTTTACCTGCTCTGACCAGTTTGTGCTGTTTTGTAAACAAACAAATCATCACGTATAAGGGTTTGGGGATATTTAAGATCCACCTGCTGCACAACATCACCACCTGGAGAGCTACGTGTGAACTGTTTATGTTGGCTCAAATGCAAGCGGGTAGCTCCCAGCCTGAAAAGTGAAGCCAATGCGGAAGTGCCTTAAACCTGCAGTCTTTCTAATGGCCAGCAGGGGGTGACTCCACTGGCTCCAAAAGAAGTCTGATTTGTATGGAAGTCTATGAGAAAATGACCCTACTTCTCTCTTGATTTATTATCTCAGTAAACTGTTTCCTAATGAGTTTATGGTCTCAATTGTTAGTTTCAAGTCTTCTTCAATACAGAATGATGTTCGTTTTGTAAATTATGGTCCCATTTAGAGTAAAATAGACCATAAAGCAGCGTATGCTTTAGGGCGTGGCTACTTTGTGATTGACAAGTTGCTACCACGGCAACAACATTGCTTACGTAACGTGACCATGGCATATAGGTGTAGCTGCTGCTATTTCCTATGCTTAAAATGATATTAAATTGCTGCGGTCGTTCATGTCCTGCAGGCGGACTTTTAAACACTTCAACATTTTCTCCAAACTCCAAATGAAACTCAATTTCACATCTGGTGGTACCACAAATAAACAAAGTTTTCAGGTTGTCAATATGGATTTTCACAGTTTAGAAATGAAATGACTTATACAGAAATGCCCAGCAATGCTCCTCTGTGATGTAAAAGTTTAACTGTTGAAATTAAAAGACCACAATTCTCCAGTCTGATGTAAATGTACAACAGGCCCCTGAAAAACTATAGAATTTGCCAAAATGTAAATAACTAAAACTCTGTGCACTTGCCTCAATCAGGAAGCTGTCTAATCTGAAACACATTCAGAATGCAGACGCTGGTTTCAAACTAGTAAAGAAGAAATCGTATGATGCCTTTTTTACATCTGCTACCAGTTCCTTTCACAGTTACTATTACCATCTCTTATCTTCATTACCTTGCTTTGTTATTGTTTTCCATAAATTTGCGGTACTTTTTCACTTGCTATCTTTTTCTTCTTAAGAACTGTTTCCCATATAATCAGCAAATGACTGTAATGGACACTGTAGTGGAAAACACAAGCTAGTCTTGTGGAATATGCATAGGATTACCACCGTACTTGCATGGAAACATTCTGAGTTGTGCACTGCGAGTATAAAGACATTTTGAAAAAAAACAAAAATGTGACAGATCCATTAAATTCTCAAGATTCATGACACCTTTGTAGAAATTCCAGTCCTCCTGAGTTATTCTTGACATGTTATTATATAGTGGCAGTCATATTCTCCCTTTTATAAACAGAACAGCTGTAATTCTGTTTTAACCCTTATCAACAGTGTCGTTGCAAATGACACTTGCTGGATACAATCCAGCCCAGCTGTTTACAGTCATTCACCAGGCCGGCTGACACATACAGTACAGCAGCTATGTCAAACAGAGAACTGTCTATTTCTGCAGGGAGATAACCTGGGTGAACCGACAGTGTCTTGTTGATATCCTTAGTGATGCAGGATACAGTTCTGGTCACTAGAGTGCTGAAGCAACAACAGAGAAAGGCCAGAAAGGCCATGCTGCATGGTATCATCTAAGCCAATTTTCCGCTCTGCCATCGTGCTTCCAGGAAGCTTATCATTCCGGACACACAACACTATCCTGACAACAGCTGTGTACATCACCCTGCTGTGGAGCTTTATGGCACTACAGGCGCACTGTGAAAAGGGTTCATAGGCTCATAAAGCTGTATTGATCTGGAGATGATGGCCTTATGAATTATTGACCATCTACTCATATACCCCAAAATCAGTTTTCACAAAAATACTTTTATTTATTCATTCTATTAACTTTCTCACCCGGTCAAGTGGTTGCCCCAACCCCTACCCCCCTCACACACACACACACACACACACACACACACACACACACACACACACACACACACACACACACAATCATATTTCCATCATTTCAGAGGACATACCATTGACTTACATTGACAAGAGACTTACCCTATCCACTGAGCTACTTACCTAAAGCTAACCTTCACTTTTACCCTAACCTTAAAGGGTAGGTTCACAAGTTTTCAAGTCTGTCTTAAAACAACAGTCAGGTGTTCATATGAACAGTGAAAAAGGTTTTCCTCACTGTAATCATTCCTCCTGTTCATACTGGCCATTAAAAGATCCCCTTCAAATGCACTTTCAATGTAAGTGATGGGGGCCAAAATCTACAGTGCGTCCAAACAGTCATTTTGTGCAAAGGCAAAAATGCATTTAAGAGGCCTCAGCACTCTGAATAAGTAATATCAAGTGGATATCTGTCACATTTACAGTCTTTTTAGCATAAAATTCCCTCTGTGTGTTTTCTCAGACAGTGTTTCCCTTCTGAGCTGAGGTGGAAGTGCAGTAACAAAAAGAGGGACTTTGGCACAAAAAGACTGAATTGATTTGACTAATATGGACGGCTGAAGCTTCATATTAGCTTCAGATAAACTTTTAAATACATTTCTGCACAGAAAGTACATTATGAAGGGATCTTCTAATAGCCAGTATGAACAGGACAAATGATCACGGCAAGAAAAACCTATCTCAATGTTCATTTGGGCACCTGACTATTGTTTTCAGACAGACCTGAAAAATTGTGGACCCCTCCTTTGACATAACCAAACCTAACTTTTAACGTTAAACTCTAAAATGTAATTATTTCTATTATGGGGACTTGCTTTTTGTTCCCAGAGGACAGACGAGACCCAACAATGTGACTTTGTAAACACGTTTATGTAGCAACAACATGAGTAGCTAGTACTATTCAATTTTAGGCAAAACAGTTGCAACAGTTGACGACTTGCGCCACCTGCTGGCGACAGGAACTAGTTTAACTTTGAGAGATCCTGAAAAAAAAAACCCTGAATGCGCATCCGCCTATAAAAGTAGTCACTCGATCTTAGGTCTAACGGTCACTCTGTAACAAATTTAACTGAATTGAACTGTTAACAGTGACACCTGATAACTTTTCAAAAACATATATCATGATGTTATTACTTACTGCTTCTCATCACGAATAAACTGACCGTTACGTTAGTTTACGGAGAACGCTTATATGAGGAGGCCCATTACGAGGTGTTTGTTCCCTTTAAAATCACTCCGCGGCTAACGTTATTAAGATAGTTAGATAGCTAACGGCAAAATTTTCAAGGCTTCTGGTTTTAGTTGTACGCCACCTGTCTAAATAGCTGACATTAGCTGTATTAATCATAAGCAACCTTAACTTTATTTCTAAAATTATCGTTTTATTGGCTCCAGCTACCGACCTCGAATGCTTCTCTTCTCCATCGCTCACGTTGACTCATCCCGCTGAGGTGCTGCCACTGAGAAGTTAATTTCAGTTGTTTTAGCCTAAATTGGGTATGTATGAAGTCCACTCAACGTTTGAGTGTAGACCGTATAAAGATAATTTAAGCCTCAACTACTCTCTTAGCTTGCAAACTCCGTTTAAATGTCTATTTTTCTTGACTGTAACGTCCTTCCGTGTCTGTTACCATGGCAACCAGGGTCAAAGCTGGCAAAAATGGTAGCTAATCCGTTATTAGGGACCGAGCCCAAAAGGCAGAGGACTACCGTTTTGCAGAAGTCTTCGTCTAAGGGCGAGGACCCTATTGTTTTTCGTGTGTTTGTTTGTTTGTTTGTTTCTTTCTTTCTTTATTATTACGGGACTTAAACCCTAAATTTGACCCCCTAAACATGCTCAAAAACTCACCAAATTTGGCACGCACATCAGGTCTGGTGAAAAATTTGATAAAATGTAAAAATTAACCCCTATAGTGCCAAAATGTGCTCTCTAGCGCCACCTATGTAACAAATGGCCGCCACGGCCCGTAGGAATGTCGTAGAGAGATCAAACCAAAACTCAATTATTTGTCTCATCAAGACCTACAAATCATATGCTGACACCCCTGACCTAAATCCAACAGGAAGTCCGCAATCAGCCTTTCAAAATACTTCGCCCCAATTTTGGACCCCGAACAAACGCTATCTCCTCCGAGGGCGTTAATGGTATCGGCTTCAAACTTTGATACATGACTTATGACACTGTGCTGAAAAAAAGTTGTTAAAAACTTTGTAATAACTCGAACGGTTTGGATTTAATAAGCCCTGAAAATTGCAGTGCCCCATCACACCTTACAATGTAAAACAATGGGGAGGCAATCTATGGGCATGAACTTTGTGTCAAATAGAGGCTTCTGACGTCTAAACTATAAGTCTGACCACTTTCAAACCTGTATCAATGGATTCGCCACTAAATTTCCTACTATGGATTATTTTTAATGTAAGATTTGGCCAAAGTCATGGGATTTATGAGGATATTTCACAAGAAGTGTTCTCTAAAATCCTGCTCTCCAACTGCTCCTGGTGATGTCACTCCCTCAGTGCTTTGAAACATTCTGCAATACACAGTCATAAAATCACAGGAGGAGCAAGACTTTAAAACTCACACTCTAATATCTCAAAAACAATAAAAGATAGAAAACACATGTAAATTCAAGATTTGTAGGTCAAAGTTTTGTGACTCATTTAAAGTTCAAATGAAGTCTATCTAAAACTGTGTGGAAGCAGTAAATGTTCAAAAAGGTGTGGGTTCGCTCACACTCTCCATTCAAATCAAACTTTGACCAGGTCATGTGGGTTAAAAGTCTCTCCTTTTCTAAAATAGACTTGATGAAAATTAGGAAAATAATTTGTTTTACACACAAACTCAAGAGTTTTCAATTTACTAATTGAAATTCAAGTGAAAGGGCCCAAAACTTGCATGATTTTGATGACACAGGTGTGAGCAAGACAGACATGTCTCACCCTGCAGAAAATTCTCATCCTGTCAATCAATCTTTCAAAATAAAAGCACACCACACTTGTAATAAGTATCCCTCATTTTTAAAAAGCAAAATGATCTGATCCCAACGGGCCAGAGTGCAAGGTCCCGACCAACACTGCTTGCAGCTTTAATTCTAACCTATGATTCTAACCGATAAAAGTATCTAGCTTTATGAAACATTTACGCAATTTAACCAAAAAATGTTGTGGGCCTTTTTTTCAGTTTAGTTTAGTTTATTGGTTTATTTAACAGGGGGCATGCACAACACAACCGTTGGGCCAGAGTTAGCTATGTAACAGTTAGCTACAGATACAGTGAAACAGCAGAGTTATAGTTCATAAAAGATAAAAGGCATTTTGGTTTGAAAAAAAAGAAAAAGCCCAGTTAAATCATATAGTAAAGTCACTTTTACTTTGTTTGCCTCATGACAGAGTCTTTAACATTTTTGGCGAGTCTTCTTACTTAAAGAT
Source organism: Thunnus albacares (assembly GCF_914725855.1). Classification (NCBI taxonomy): domain Eukaryota; kingdom Metazoa; phylum Chordata; class Actinopteri; order Scombriformes; family Scombridae; genus Thunnus; species Thunnus albacares. Next base: position 22,249,531 of record NC_058106.1, read on the forward strand.
TTATGTAAATTATCAATTTTTTTTTGGCAAACTTAGACATTCACCACCTCTGTCATGAATAGTAACTGTAGTTAAAGCTAGGTCCTGAGTCATAGAGATCCACTTAATGTCCAGTGGCCCTTTTTTACACATCTCCACCACAAATGCTGTCTGATTTCACTGCTTACTAACCCAGACTCCTCTCTGTTGTGCCTTGAATTGTAACAGATGTGCAGTGATGCAGAGAATAGACTACACTGTAACTTGACTTCATAGCCGTTTCACCTACTATCTCGTATAACATTTCAATGCCACTCATCAGTAGTGCTCTTACCTTCGTATCCAGATATCTCCATATCTGGTGGTGTTGTCCTCAAGTCGGGTTCAAGGAAAGCACTGTACAGTCAAAGAAATTATGTCTGCATGTATCTGGGTCAGTCACCGTTAATGTATGAGTCTATGGTGGTACACTGCTACAGTTTTGTTTTCCTGACTGCCCATCTCTCTATTTTAAGGAGCCAGTGGCATCATGTTGACAGAACTACTAATCCTAAGAATATGTCAAAACTGGCTGTCAACAAAGAGAAGGCCTCAGGGTAGCCACAGCCTGCTGCTTATTCCTCTCTCAGTCTCTCTCTCTCTCTCTCTATCACAAACACACACACAAACACACACTTAGATGCGCACATGTAGCTCACTCTCGCACTACAGTGTACAGACATAGAGAGGAAGAGAGACTGCACACTACTTATGTGGCAGAGGACTCAAAACCAGGTAGTTGTCGCAGATGTCCTTCTCAGTCATTAAGTTACAAGCTGCTGTGATAAAATTCTTAAGTGCCTCCAGGCAGCCAGGCAGTTTGAGAGCAAGTCAAGCGTTTGTCGATTTATCACTGTTCTCTCGCTTATTAGTACTGAATTTTATCTGGGCTCTGACCTTGGTTTCGTCCCTGTTCATCTGAAAGTACACAGTCCTGCTGTGGTGTCCTATCAAAAGTCAAGCCAAAAAAAGCCCTCAGACGACATTAGGCAACCTTACACTCTCAAATAACAACTCAGATTTGTGTGATAGGAAAGACAAATTGAACACATCTCCCATTTGTTTTCTGTGTATGATGCAGAGCTGCATAATGCGTTTCAGTTAAATCTCTTTAGCTTGTCACTACCTAGCTATTTATAACCAAGTGACAACTCTGATCCTTTATCTCAGTGGTTACAACACTGCTCTAGCAGTCAGTTAGGTAAAATAATCCCCATCTTGTATGGTTCTGGTGCCCTTTAACCTGCCTATAATAAACAATGGCCTTGCTCAGCTTGTTGCCATAGTCTGGACCCAGGTAAGCTGCGATGGATGTGTTTTTTAGCTATAGCATTTATAGAACTTCAACAACTCTGATCAACAACTACCTGACTTTTCGTATGTGCTTGTGATCTACAGGTTCTCAGGTTCCTTGAAGTATAACAACAAAATGGAAGAGAGTCAACAACACGTGCTGCATCTCTGAATGCTTGAATTCCCCAGAAAGGCATTACTCATTGTTTTAACTGTTGTAACATATGGCTTATAAATGCACACTACATTTTGTTTAGGCTGTTGCAGTTTTACTGTAAATAAAAGTAAAAATCATAATAAAAATCATAATATTGAATCAGTATTTGTAATATGATATTTGATAGAACCTGCTGATTCCCATCACAGGGTGATCAATAATTTCCTAAATAATAGAAATGCTTACATTGTCTACATTTGTGACTCTTCAACTCCCTGCACCTCATGAAAACAGCAGATATTATATTTTATTCAGCACCACAGCAGCCTTTCTCCTATTGATCAAAGTGTCTGGTTTAGGAAACATCAGATGAGATGGCAGAGTAATAGTATTATGGTGTAGTTCTGTAGAAAGCATAGACACTAATGTAGGGAGTAACCTAATGGTGCTCACTCTGCACAGTACTAATGTGGGTGTGTGTTCTCATGTTTTTCTGTCTGTTTAAATGTACTGTTAATGTGGAAATGTGGACTTGAGAAGGATCCCATCCCCTGTGTTAATCCCATAGGAGCCTTCCCGAGGCCATTACTGGGCCTGACCACTCATAACTCTATCTCAGACACAGCTAGCTATCCCCTGCTGTTTTTATCATCCTTTGCGGCTTTTCTCAGTCACTTCACTGCTGTTATTGGCAAAGCCCCCAAGTTAGCTCTTTGTCAAAGTCATATCTGAATTGGAGGTCAATAGCATAGGAGAAAGCAATTTACCACATTACAGAGAGAGATAGTGGGAGAATGATAGATGATAGAAAGAAAGAAGCTCACTCTTTCCCAAGCAAGGACTTGACTGCTGCTTTAAAAGGGGCGTGTCTCCTCTTCTCATCTTTCTCAGCGGCCAGGGCCTGAAAAAGACTAAAGATAAAAGCGAAGGAAGTGCACTCACCCATGAATGCAAAGCAGCAGCATGGCTATTCTCTAATACTTGTTAGATACCATTCCAGTAAGCTTAGATGTGCAGTTTTTTGTGTTGCACTGATGAGCAAGTTTGGATATGAATACAGATAAATCCTTTATAAAGTCTTTAGCTCATGGACAGTATAACAAAATCAATTTGTAGACAAAAAGTCAAAAAAACAAGGAATTTCTGAATGCAGATTCAAAGACCTAAAAAGATACTTTATCAGTGGTCATCAGACTTTATCAGTGATTCTAGACAAATCTGTCAAATAAGTCTACTCACCTCCTCAGGCTCTGCTGTCTCTGAAGTGTGTATAAACTGTGCACAAGTTCCCTCGGAAAAACGTCTAAGTCATGCTGTGCTCTTGTTGTGGCTAGAATACTTTATACGATCTCATCCACCACCCTGCATTGTACATCACTCCATCCTTAACTCTTTCATTGCCACAGCTTAGTACAAGATCATCAGCTGAACATAATGCTAAAGTCAGTCATAGTCATTTCTCATGGACATCATTTACTGTAGCTAGCTGTTGTTTTTGCTTACTAAGTTCACCTGTTTTACTTCTTCAATCAGTACTGATGGATGCAGATGGCATTTTGTACAAATGGGATCATTATAGTATGTAAAACATCAGTATTTTCCTTGTTTTCTCTCTTCATTCTTTGAGACTAATCACGTTCTCTTGTGAATGTTTTGTTCCATTGCAGGACATGTTGCTGAGACATGACGTGAGCAGACTAGGAATGAACAACAGCAATGTAAGGGATGCCTTTCTTAACTAGGAAGACTAATTTATTTCAAAGTTTAAAAACCCTGCTCTCACTCACTTCTGTGTCTTTAACTACAGCTCATCAACTAAGATAAAGACAGTTAAAGTACATTCACTTGGACTTGCCTCATCAGTGTACGTCATGGCAAATGTAAGTGTCTCTAATATTGCATTTTTATTGTTGTAAAGAAAGTAAAACCACATGTGATCTGTTCCACTAGTAACATCAGTCTCTGAGTAGAGGCTTGTGGCCGCATCAAAACACTTACTCCTACCTTTACAGAGCAGTACAAGCAGTTCTACAGTACAGCTAGTTGAACTTCTCACGCAGCCTCAGAAGAGGACCTAGATTTAATGCTGTTGCCATAAGCAGCAGGGGGTCCACTGTCCCTGATTTAGCCTTGCAGTGTTTAGATTATGAGGCTAATCCTCTCAGCTCAGGTTATCAGGGTACTTTTAGAATTGGCTTTAGAGGACTGACTTTTAGCCCTGGGCCTATATCATTTTGATTGATAGCAGGTTTGTCAAAGTGATTTTACATCAGCCTGCTCCTCTCGTCTCATCTCCTCTCCTCTCCTCTCCTCTCCTCTCCTCTCCTCTCCTCTCCTCTCCTCTCCTCTCCTCACCTCACCTCTCCTCTCCTTATTTTCTGGCAGCTGCAGACAGTCCTTTCATTCACTCAGTTGTATTTTGGCAGTAAAGGTAAATGGTGGACGCATCTTAGCTGACATCCTGCTGGAAAGAGCAGGTCCTGAAATATTACTTGCAGTAGCTGTGTAAACACAGCAGTGGAAAAATGAAAAGACTTTGAGCTTAGCATAAGTCCTGGACAAGGGGTATTATTTTGTACCAGTTGACCTACACTGATCAGTTTCTTGATGCTGTCATCACGTCACTGGCGTCACCAGCTGATTGGCTTACTGAAGGAGTGACACCCTCACATATATAAAGAGTACACTGGCTAGGCCAGATCTACATCCATTCAGTCTATTCTTGGAATGCTTTTATTGTGATGACTTAAAAGGCTTTTTTCACCATTAGGTTTTTGTGTAGAAACTACATTCAATATCTATTCAAAATATTTGTGTCATCAGCCACTAGATGGCACATTTTGCATTGTTTTAGTATGTTCACAGTCTGTATTTTTATTGCCCCCCATTCCACTCAGTCATCATTGTGATTCCTCTGCATGGGTGGTATTATTTCCATGCGGTAGGCACTGTGTGTTGTGCTAAATTGATTTTGCCATAGGCTATATTTCAGGAATATATAAAATACAATTTAAAAAAGACTGAAGCTCCCAAAAAACATGACTTTTATTGAAGTTCCATATTAGGGTCATTTTCTAAGTAGAAATCCTATAGTGCAAAAGAACAGGTTGTGAGAAAACGCTATATAAATAAAATTGAAATTGAAATTGAAAATTGAAATTAAAGAGTTTAAGTGAGTGACATTTCATACATCAGCATGTTGCTTTTACATATCTTGTGCTCTTAAACTGTTTTAGGCATATAGGTAAACACTTCTGAAGCCTATGACAGTAATAGGAACCTGCTCATACTCAGTATGCATAAGGAGAGTAAACCAGTATTTGCTCACTTTATTGTTATTATAGTAATTGAAATTTGAAAATGTATATAAATTATTTATGACACACTGAAAAATCTGATATAACTTTTGAAAATGTAACTGATTTCTTGTCATCTTTGCTGAGTGGCCAGGCCAAACTTAAATTTATAACCCAAAAACATTATTCAAGGATTAATCACAGTTTTCACCTATCGCTGTTTTTTTTTTTATCATGTTGAAAAAAAATATTCTTTGGATTCTGTGTTCTGATGTAGTTGAACAAATCATATCAAGACCACTCAAAAAACACAATTTTGCAGTTTTACCAATCCACAGTCACTAGATGGCAATAGAGAACATAAAATTGAAGTTTTGACCCTTTCTAAATCTCTCGCTCACAACCATACCACAAAGTTTTGAACAGCTGTAATTGTCTTTTCCGGTGAGTTAAAACAAAAGCATGAAACTGCCTTTAGCCAATATATGACACAATGTCAATGTCATGTAGTTACTAATGATCACACTTTAAAATGGTATGAAATACTGTGGGTTCTTCAAAAAACTGAAGTCGTGCTAAATTGTTTTCAGTCACAGTCTTTTCTTTCATTTCCTGTATGATTTCACTAAGAATTGTTTATAATAGCAGAGTGAATATCCAGTTAGTGCTTACACGAGAATCTGATAGTCATGCCAGCAATGAGCACAGTGGATACTAAATAAGTTGGAAATGAATATCTTACACTAAAGATCTGGTTAATTTGACATCATACCATTCAATGAATTCCTGATTTGACCCATTTTAGTTCATCTAGATATGCGATAATGTGTCGATAGTTCTGCAACAAGGGATGAGTAAAGCTTTAAAGGAGGAGATACCACCCTCTGACCTCCTGGGCTTTCCTCAGTGGGTCCTCATAGTCCATCTCACTGTGCAGTGTTCACCTCACATTTTCTCTTGTGCTACATTTCCAAACTGAAAAGTGCACATGTTGACAGTTGTACCCCTTTTATTGTGGGACAAAAAAAAGGAAATGCTGCCAAAAGACAGGGCTGTTGCGGTGTGTCTGGACCCCACAAAAATATGAAAGAAGGGGTGATAATGTGTCAAATGAGAAGGTCTGCAGCCTTTCAGTGCTGTTCAGTCTCAGGGGTCTGCTCGAATGTGAGGGTCTTGATGAGTTCTTTGTAGGAGCGGTTTTCATGATGCTCTCACAGGAATGTCAGACCGGAACCCCCCACATCGTTTTCCTCATGTCCCAACCATCTAGCATTGAATACAGATGGAGCTAAAGCCTCAGCCTCCTCTGATGGCTTTAGGGCTGCTCTGTGGTGTGGGGTGAGCCAACAAATATGAGCTGAACGAAGCAGGAATGCGCCTGGCACCCTGTCTGCCCTTTTTTTTTTTGTGTTTGAGGGGGGGCGTCATAACTAGGGGAATGTAGTGAGAAGAGGGGAGGCTCTAATGAGACCCTGTAATCACTTAACAGAGACCAGGTGCTCTGTGTCTTGCTGTAGCAGTGAACTCCAGACAATAGAATGCCACTTTCAATTTACAAGAGCCAGAAGCAAAGGAGGTCTGGACAAGGTCTAGATTTTGTATGCAAAATGTTTATTGAATGACAATGTTATTGCTTTGACACAAATAAAATAGAACACATTTACAAATATATAATATACCTATAAAACAGATATCCTATTACCACAGTTTGCAAAAGAATAATGACAAATAGCTACAATGCCCATATATATTTCTTCCTGTACAAAAATAGTTCTATCTGCATAAGTACTTTAATGTAACCTCTATATAATATTAAATAAAAGAATTCATATATACATATATCTGCAATAAAAAAACAAATACAGATTGCACATGTTTTTGTACAAACAACAATAATTTCAAGTATATTTCAATCCATTGTGGACTGGCACATATCTCACAGAATCTAAGGCATTTTCCCTTATACAGTGTCCAAAACTCGATAAAGACTGAGAGCTTCAGAGTTCTGTAGCCTATCTCCCTGTTTGGCATTATGATGAAGATGTCTTTTCCTGATGATTCATTTGACTTTAAGTCCAAATAGAAAAGTGCAGACAAGTACTGACAGGTTGATGGAACACGGTGGTATAATCCTTAGAGGATAGCACTTAATAAAGTCCTGGCCTTGAGGAAGAAATGATTAAGGTCCAAGAATATTAAAAGAAAGTTCCCTCTATAAGCCAGAGGATGTGTCCACTTTGCCAGGTATTAGCACTCTTCCTGCCCCTCTGCCAAAGCAGAGAGCAGCACCTGTAGTTGCTCCACGCTGTGCCATCCAGTGTCTGTAAGCCAGATGCAGTTGTTTGCACGCTCTACATCGCTGAGCTGCAAAGGCTCAGCTCTCAGAGAAACTCAGTGCAGCCAGTCTTGCTCAAACTCAGTCCTCATGCCTGGAAAAAATGTGCTGGAGAAAACTTGGCAGGAGTCTGAGGCATTTGGAGAATTTTAGAACAGAGCAGAGAGGACACTAAGTCTGAGCTACTCCCTCGCTTTTGTTCCCAACTCCTCTCGTGAAGTCCCGCTCATGTCCGTCTGAGGAGAGACTCAAGCTTGTAAACTCGTGAGTCGGTTTTGCTCCACACGGGCCTCAGCCTGCCCTGATCTAGCCTCAGTGTGACTTTGTGTGTTGGAAGGGAGCGACGCCTCCGGCCGTATCCCTGTGGGCTGATCTTGTCAACAGGGGCACTCCCAATACTCAGCTTGTTATTGAGCCGGTGCAGGCGGTCTGCCAAGTCATGCACTGTGCAGGTGCCCAGGAAACAACCTTGTCTTCTCGACTGGTTGGATGAATTTTTAGACCTTTTGGTTCGGACATTGATGTCAGTGCTGGAGTTACAAAGGGAGAGAAAAGAGACATTAATCCAAGCTGCTCATTCCTTAGTTGTTGCAGAAAACATTTTGATGACAAATTGACAAAAAAATGCCATGATGACCTAATGGAGACAGTGTGTAGATCATCAAAGTTGTATGGTAAATGCTCTTACCTGGAATGTGGCAGCAGGGTATCCCTGATATCTTCTGGTCTGACAAAGTGCTGAGAGTCTGCTGGCTTCTCTACAGATACACTGTCTAGATCCCGTCTCAATCTGCTCCCTAGCCATATGCTTAGCCTAGGGGAGGGAAAAAAATCCATTAGTCTTAGGTAGATAATTCAGTAGACAGGTAGCTGCTGTCATAGACTTGACAGACTGTCACATGTTTCATCAGCAGGGAAAAAAAAGATTATTGAATGAATGACTCGGTCAGTTAACTCACCTTTTTTTCAACTTTGGATTCACTTCAAGTTCCACACAGTGTGCTACTGTCGCCAGCAGACAGCAATAGAGGAAGGACTGGAAGATCAATTTCATTTTGTCTTTAACACCTGTGGAGAGTAGAAAAAACATTTATTTATTTATTTATTTATTTATTAATAACTTATTAACTTATTAACTTCTTGAATTTCCTATTGTCCCTTTATGCATGTAAACCACACTCATACAGTATGCCCATAAGTGCCACACTGCTGCTTGCTTACACAAGAGTCCAAAAGCCAAGTTATTTGCACTTATCATTCATTTATTTAAAAAGTTAAGCTAAGGTCAGATTTTGCTCGGTTAAGTAAACCTACAACCATGCTTTGGGCCCCTGGCCAATAAAGTGAAGGACACTGTCTGCCAATGAGGGGTCCAAAATAGGCTCAGCTCAAAAGTCAAACAAAAACTTAAATGCTATTAAACTCAGTTGCATGTTCATGAAACAGAACAAAATTAATTGCAACTATAAACTATATGATGTAGTGCTTCTGTCAGATGTGTTGCACCTTGAAGGCAATTCCTCTACAGACGCACACATTAAGAGCTGAACTGCTTATATAACCAGACAGATAACCTGTCCTTGTCTATACACTTGTGCCCTGACCTCAAAAAAGCAAGGATAAAGCCATCAGCTGGGAGCAGAGCAATCATAGCAATGTCTTCTTTAAAAGAAAGTGCACATACCTGTAACGCTCTGGTAATTCAGTTGGATGAGAAAGCTCTTCTTGTAAAAGAGTACTCCACAGGTTTCTTGAAATTGCCACTGGTTCTGTAAGGCAGCTGTGTCACTCTGCTAATAGCTCCTACACACCAGACAGGGAGCCTTTATACAGGAGGTGGGAGGGGCTCACATTGACACACGCAGTCTCTCATCTTTTCCTCCACCCATCCAGTACGACTGCTGTGATACGGTTACAATGCAACACAATGCAAAGATCAAGAACCAAGATCAAAAATGATATTTATAATGGAAAATAGTTTTAGAGCACACATTAATGAATGAAGTGCAACAATTTTATCTTGCTTTTACTGAGTCAAAACATCCTCCCTTTACACAGCTCAGTATTCATAATACATCAACACTCTTTTAAAAGTCTCATCAAATATGATTTATGAATTTCAGTTTGTGTGTGTGTGTGTGTGTGTGCGTGTGTGTGTGTGTGTGTGCGTGTGTGTGTATGTGTGTGTATAATAGCAATAAATCAATGGTAATCAGTTATATAAGTCAAATACTACACTTACTGTCCCAATCAAAGTATGTCAGTTGAAATCTAAATAACCACAGAAGAAAAGGTTTAAACATACATTGTTATATCTGAACTTTAAGGTCAGTTATGTATAGTTTTTGTTAACGTTCCTTTCAGTACAACTGGCTTTTGTGTAAAATAAAATTTAAGGAATGTTTCCACAGTCTACTTTTCAAGGCACTCCCTGATACAGTGAAGTTCAATGCCAGCTTGAAATTACACTGGATGATGAATTTGAGATTCGGTAATAGACAAGCATTGAGTAACTTATTAAATATAGTAAGAATGCCCAACTGTAAAGCCAATATACTCAATGTATTCGTTTGTACAAGGCAAATATTTGACTTCAGACTAACCATGTAATTTATTTTTGCTGTGTGGATGAATACGAAATGGAATTTTACAATTATCTAAAAATAAATCAAGTGTCAAAAAATGAACTTGAACAACAATCTATGACGTATGAACAATATTGGCTTAAACATTTTTTAAATAATTCTGCTGATTTGTTTCTCTTCTAAATTATAAGTAATATGACTTCACTTTTCATCATAGGAATGCACACACAAGAATCTATTAGGTGATAATGGGAGAGCCATCAAGTCTGCCTGTGTGTCTCAGAGGATATCACCCCCTACATACTTGACTTCACATAATTGACCAGTTCAGTGAGTCGCTCGGCATGTGACACGCTTAACACGACCACATTACATCCATGTGTGCTTGGATTAAAGCTAAATAACTGAAAGCAACGCAGAAAGAAAGATAATTCAAAACAGGGCACTGGAAAACAGTTTATTCTGTAAAGCTCAAAACAACACACCTGTTAGTGGGTTCATGTTGATAATAATCCCTCAGTGGAAACACAGGACAGAAATAACACATTAGGGAGGTAACAACTTTTTGTTTATTGCAGCTGACCTACAGCTAGTGAGGATCTATGTCTGCAGATGTGCATATTGTTATGAGGAGATAGTCTACACCTCAGAAAAGTGAGCATGTGATTTCAAAAAGATTGAAATCATACGCCCTTACATTCAGTATGTGAAATGCTGTAAATACCAGAGAAAGATCTTTTGATTTTATCAGTATAGAAATTCCGGTGTAGAATTTCCTCAAGTATGGTGTAAATTAGTTTTGTTAATCATGTCAAAGTAATGCTTTCAGTTTTGATTTTCCTTTCAGTTTCGATGAAGGGGAAAACTGTCCCTTGGTTTTCTTTCAACATGATTTTAGACATACTAATCAGCATCAGCATCCTATTATTCATATCTTTTTTTTTTTTTAGTCCCTGATGCAGAACCTTCCTAAGTTTATTTATATCACGACCTCATTCCACACATGGCGTCATAAATTTAAACTAAAAAAAATAATACATAAATGTCAAACACATGTGCTGTAAAGCAGTAAACATTTTGTAAGCACTTTGTAATGATAATTGCCTCCGGCAGACGAGTAATCCCCTCACTAGAGTTTACAATAGGAGGTTGTGCAATCATGACAACAAAACACTGCTGTTGCTTTTTGGCTCCTTATATAGAATTTTACATGTCCCCCATGAAGTTCCTGTGATATGACTGACAGTGTTAGTCCTACCTTTGACTTTCCGTTTGTACAGGTATGTGTGGCAGGAAACCCGAACAACTAGGCTCATGTGTTCCAGGAAAAAGAGAGTGTCGAGCCCCAAGGCAGAAATTTGAAAGATGATTCATAACTGTCATAACTCTTTGATAAACCTGGAAATTATGTTGATTGAGGTTCCATGACTCTTCCACCCAGTCTGTATTTCTTCATGTTTTGGCTCAAGTTCAACTATTTAACTACCTCTGTCTTCATCTCCACTTGACTAGCAAGCCAAAACAATAAGTGGGATAGAGAAGGGGAGAGAAAGAAAACACAGAAAACATCAACACGTAAGAGAAAAGAGAGATGAAGAGTCAGACAAAATGCAGTGGAAGTAGCTTGCTGTGTTCCTGCCATTGTTGACAGTGATGGCGGTTTGTGTGTTGGAGTACAGATTTCCATGTGCTATTCCCCGTGACAGCTTTTCCTGTTTTCATAAATATTCAATATTCTGCGCTAACCACATGAGTTTGCCCTGTCTCTCACACTGTGTGTCAAACCATAACCATGTCCAGTTTTGTAGAGCGACTTTAAAACAAAAAAAATTGTCTTTGACAGGACTGAGATTTTTCTTTCATGGCACTTTGCACAAAATTGAAGTATTAAATTGTTTTATAAAAGCTTGAACAAATATGTGAGTCCATGGAATAAACCCTAATCATTTTAAATTGGAACAGCTTTGTCATATTAAGAGAAGAAAAGAATCTGTCTGGGTTCAAGTAGTGTATTTTTTGTTTTCCTATAACTAATATTCCCCAATTGCCCCAACTGGCACTAAATCCTTATGATAAATCAAAATGAGCAGAAATAAAAAAAGAGCGTGGCAAGTGTAAGGAAGGAGGGTATTATTATTTAGCCTCATGGAAATCTCAGCTGATTAATACAGCGCTGATGGAAGTATTTTTCATTACTCTATCAAAGTTGCTATTGCATATTTTATTTTCTAGACAGTAACTTTGGGGCAACTCACAGGAGTTTTTAGACCCCTGTGAGTTCTTGATGAGCTATCAGGGAGTCTCTAGCAAATCCATAAATGTTGTTATACCCCTTCTGTTGCATGAACCAGAGAGGACAAAAGAATCACTGTTATGACAACACAGCAGGTTATGGTTATTGATGTATTACCCGCAGTTATTCAATTTTAGGCTATAAAACCGGATTATTGTAGTGTATTGGAGCCTGTGTTAAGGCACAGTGCTCGGTTTGTAAACTGAAGGGCCCACGCCCATGGATGTCTCCAGCTCCTGCACGCAAGCGCACTGGCACTCCTTCTGTCAAACATGGCTGTGCCTTGGAAGAAGGAAAAATGCTGAATTGTGTTGGTATATATCGGGAAAAGCAGCAGACATGGCTAGATTTGCTGACTATTTTATTGTCGTGGGATACGATCAGGAAAAAGCCGGTAAGTTTGGCGGCGGGGGCGGCTCGCAGATTGAACTGCGAAGCTGAGGTTTGTGTCCAGGCCGTCAGTCAGTGTGTGATGATGTTGATATTAGATAGCTTTGCGCTTAGCCTAACGTTAGCCGCACAGCTACCAGGCGAGACTGGAAACACTTTCTTTTTTCTCATTAACCCGCGAGTTGCTGAGTATCATCCGGGCGGGCATGTATGTACAGATAAAGCACACACCTGTTGGCAATTCAGCAGTGGTTATTTATACACGACGTATTGCGATATTTGACTTGAATCAATCGCAAGTTTTCATGGATTCAAAATCTGTCACATCCTGTCCCTGTTGATTGTGCTTCTGTCAGGTCCGGGGTTGGTTTCACTGCCATCTAAGGGGACAAGCCTGCTGTATAATGCCCACAAAAGATCATATAAATCCAAATTTTGATCATTATTGTTTTGCTGACTTAAACGAGATCAAGCATAGGTATTGATAGTTAGGCTTTGCATCCATGTTTTGTATTTTAGTTGCGTAAAGTGGTAGCTGTGGACTTGCCTTTCCTGCACGCTCTGTTTTCGGGTCTATTTTTACCCACTGCAGCCTCACTTGTCAATGATTTGTTGTGTTATATTTGTTTTTGCCGGAAGAGTGCTCAACTTTTTCATGATGGGCGTAACATTATACAGCTGCGAGGGAAGGCAGTCCCTCTCTCTCTTTCTGTTATTCTGTAGTGGGACAGGAAGCTCCCCATGCTCCCACTTACATGTTGTGCCTCATGTCCAGCTTCTCCTCATTCAAGACATTCAAGACTTTGCACACATTTCTAAGCACAAGTAGACGTTTAGATAAATAGATGAGAATCCTTTGGCATTGCACAGATGTTTAGACTTCACAGTTATTATTTTTCAAGTAACCTAACCACAAATAGTACTTAGTAAACAACTAGTAATAGCAAACAACTCAAGCCTGTGCAATTTATGGCTAGTCATCTGCTTGTGCGGATCCAGTAAGAGCGGCTGCTCAGTGAGTGTTGTGGAGAGTAAGTAAAAATATTCAGCTAATCTGCCATAAGGGAACAAATTAAACTTCCTATCCTCTTGCAGTGGCGTCCATCCAGCGCCATGTGTGTCAAAGAGGGGCCAGAGCAGCTGAATCCTCTTAGTCACCATAGCTTGCTATGCACAATAGGTAAACAGTGTCTTTCATCAACTCTGTACATCCCAGCGCCAACTGACAAATGAATTTTTTGTGCTCCAGGGATAAAATGTTCCTGGCGTCACCAGAAGAGTCTGAATGGATTCACATTCAGAGAGTCTCACCACAAGAAGACACGGGGACCATGAGTTTAGTTTTTTTTTTTAATCCACTCGCCACTGATAATGATGATGAAGTTGATGGTGGAGAGAGCAAGCAACATAAGTCTGCTCTCTCAGAATGTGGTCGATTAGGGCGCTGTGACAGGCTTATGTTATCCACATGTAAGCCTTTTCCGGTGGACAAAAAAAATATACCCCGGTCCATATTGAATTGTATTTGCCTGCTTTTACTATGTTTTGCTGAAGGTAATGAAGCATATCAATTGTTGGTTTGAGCTGGCGCTCTGCAGAGATGCCCTTGTTTGCAAGTGGGAGTAATTTTTTATTTGAACTGGAAAATTAGAACGAGAGATGAAATGCAGAGAAATTATTTTACAAAGTGAGGTTGAGTTATAGAAGTCCGCCTGGTCACAGTAATGTGTAGTCCGTAGTCTAGACAACAGATTTTTCCTGTCCACTTTGCTCGTTAATTCAAACCAGGGATCCCTACGTGGGTCATCAGCAAGCCTCCTGCGCTGCGTTGGCTTTTGCTCCACTGGCCTGACCCAATTTCAGATTACTATGGATGGATCAGTTGCAAATAACGCTAAGCGTGCAATCTGTTGAGGAATAGGCTCAGTTCCAATTTGTAGTGAATCTGAGTGACTGCTGAAAACTAAATCATTCCCTGTAAAATCTGAGCCTGTACCTTATGTGAACTTGTGTTAATTATTGCCACTGGAAATGGAATATCGCTAATGCAAAGTAATCACCTTCACAGTAAACAGAGAGTGTTGCTTTTAAAGTGGGGCAAACCTGGTGTGTAGCTACAGTCAGAAATACCAGTGTGTTGAGAAGTGGTGGTGTGGTTTCTCTCTAGGACAAACTGGGTGATGTGGAGGTAGGAATACAATACTGTATAGTAAAGATAGCAACTAAACAGAAAGTATAGTTGAAATCCTCACTAGATTCTGTGTAGGATTACCTTGCATTTGCACGACCCAGTTTCATCAACTTGCTTGAGCTTCTCTAATTTTGAGACTCTGAAAATGTAGAAAAGGCTGTTTTCTTTTCTAAAGACTTTTGCCCCTTGGGTCTGAATATAAATCGAAGGTATGTGTCTCCTGCAAGAACACTTGTGATATTTTCATTGTGAGACAGGTGACCTATTTAGAAAATTTATTGAAAGGCACATAACTAATGGTCATATCACTGTACTTGGTGCAGACTGAAGTGATTTAAAACAAACAAAATTGGAAGTGGGGTAACCTCTAATTCTGTAGTTTATTGCTGTCATTGAAACCTATCACAGATATGCTATTTATCATTTGAGCGCTATTAGATATATGAAATATAATATGCAGCTGTGAATATGATAAAAGTGAACATGACTTGAGAGTCTGCCGATGTCATGTCATTGGCCACAAACCTTGGAATTATTTTCATGAATAATGTTGGAGTGCAAAAACTTTGGTTTAGATGGATGCACTCTCTGTTTAACCTGCATTGTATTTTGGATTTTTGCAGATCCTTTGCAGTAGGACACTGTTTCTCTTTATTGGCAAAAGGTTATATTCGCTCTGGCGTGCTACCATAAATTGTAATTTGCCACGTGAAAAAGAGGAATTTGCCCAGCTGCTTTTCTCACACAGTTTATTGGATAGATATCATCACTCTGTATTGAATCAAACTGCTTTTGGAATGTGTTTCACAGACACACTACCCAATCTCTACTCTGTGTGACTTTATGGTCTGGATTTTCTGGTCTGGACTTGAAGAATGGCTTATGTAACATATCACAGTCCTGCAAAATAACAAAAAAAAAAACTCCAAATGACCAAGAGCAAAATATTTCCATCTGCACATATCTGTTGACTGCGTGACATTGCCATGTGTGAGAAGATGTGTATTTGTAGAGATGCATGTATTCAAGCTTTCAGCGTGGAATCGGTTCTTAATCAGCCTGGTCTGTAATGTTGCATGACTCCAATCCATAAATGCCTTTTTAAGCATTATTTTAATAGTCGTACCAAGAATCAGTCCATGCTAGGTTTTATCTTCCCAAACATTCATGAATTGGCTTTCTGTTACCACTTCTCAAAGAGTGTTTGTTTTTGTGTGCTGGCTCACTTGGCACACCCATAAGGACAGCGCTTTGGCAAAAAACACCCCTTTCTTAAACAAAAAAACAGCATTTCAACCTGTGGGAGGTTCATATGTTTACTATTTTTGCTTTATTTCACTTCTTGTTGGACTATGGGAATTGCCCACATTGGTGTTTCTGTGGTTTGTCTTCATGTTTTTTCTCCCTTAACTTGTATGCCTGACTCCGTCATCAGACCATGTATTGCCTTTCATTCAAGGCAATGAAGTGGTTTTCAAGCTTGTGCTGGTCTGCACCATTTGAGGTTCATAGTTTCATTCACCGGATCGTTTTGATTAACTTCATGTACAGTTTTACTCACAGTTCACGCATCTGTTGGTCGTGGGCTAGCCTCTGAGCTTAACAATGGTCTCCTCATTTCAGAGAATGTCTGCACAGTTGAGATGCATGTTACTGACAACATGAAATATTTTGCTTTTTCTTGCATCATTTTATGATTGTACAATGAAATGAAAATCTGGGGTTCTTAACTTTTTTTTTTTTTGTTGTTTGCCAGAAATTCCCGAATATGACAACTGTTCCGTTTTTAATTTGTTTAGTTGGAAAAAATGACGCAATTCTCTTCACAAAATCTTGAATTCTGAGTCAATATTTTTCACAAGATCAAAACGTTGTTAAGGAAGTTGCCTGGAACCTGTATGAAAAGAGGCTGCATCTTCAGATGTACAAACTCTGTAAGCCCTTGTCTAAAAATGGGTTGCGTAAACATCGTTCAACAAAGCATTAACTCCTGATAATCAGTGCAAGATTATATTTGACAGCTGTTTATTTATGCGATGGTGATGGCTTAAAGCCATCTGTTAACTTAGTAAGTACTAAATTACTAAAATACAACCCATTTTTAGACAAGGGCTTAGAGAGTTTGTACATCTAAATAATGCCAAGGAGTAAATATTGTTTGAATACGTTGACTTTAGAGATGGGCTCTTCCAACAGCTGGAGATGTTGATTTCATGTTGTAGATGCCAGATCTTGAAGTGCTGCCATGTGTTGTGGTTGGTTTTCTAAATCATTAGTTATTTAAGTCAAGTCAACTTGTGTAGTCTGTTTTGTTTTATCAGCGGTAAGATAAATACATGTTGTAGTAGTTTGTTTGTTCGGTTTCTATGGACTGTTCTGTAAAGTTAGTTGTAACTCTATTTGCAGCAAAGTTGTAATTTAAGAGTAATTTATGTAAAAACTACAAGTTTGCGATGGGTTTCTCTATTTTTCTTGTATTTCAGTGATAAATAATGTCTTTGTTTTGACATCACCCCTTACATCTTGATTATTCATGAGGTGATCTTAAAGTGCAGAAATTATCTTAGGAAACACACCATTTTCAATAGTATGCAGTGTTTCCCATACATTGCTTTATTTGTGGCAGCCTATCACCATATCAACATTGACAGCAACATATTGATTTTCAATTTTTTTTTACTATTTAAAATGGTTAAAATCTTATTTTATCACAGAGCTGCGCGCAGCACATTGATTGGCTTAGTCCCTCCTTGCCCCGCCCTCGCTCTCGCTCTCACAAAACACATTGACAACAGACCCTTTTGTGAATAGCCCCTCCTCTCCGCGCTCATGATCATGCGCAGGAGAAAGGATTGTTGCTGGCTTTTCCCCATAGAGAAGACGGCTGGCCGAATTCATGAATAGAATTAATCCGGAGTTCACAAATGTTTTGTATCAGGAACACCTCTGCATTAATTTGTCCAAAACTGATGGATTCAAGTTAACTCTGATAAGTTAGTCTATCTATGTTTTTAACGAAACGCTGTCAATCTCGGAGACCCAACTCTTCAAATAAGTTATTAACAAGCGTGTAAGAAGCCTAGCTAATAAGGATAGCTATAAGTTAACATTAGAATACAGCTGGGTTGTCGAGGTTAGCGCACTGTATGTACATAGCTGCATTCCATTTGCAGTGATGCACCTTATATACGGTCTTATTTAATAATTGATTTAGGAAAGCCTCCCTCTGCGCACACACGCACAAAAAAACTTTTTGCATGGCCATTAAATTATTTAAATTGCTCTGATGGATTCCACTGAAAACATTCACTTTTACTTTGTTTTTCACATCTGTCCTTTTTCATTTAAATTACTCTGATGGATTCCACTGAAAAACATTCACTTTCACTTTTACTTTTAGTTTTTCACTCCTGTCTTTTTCATTGACTCTTAGATGGCTACATGGATTCATCAGTCTTTTTTTTATTACAGCACCAACATCCTGCTTGCGATTAACAATAAGTGTAACATAAAAAATGTTACTTAGAGTAAGGTGGGAGATGTGACATTGTCTTAGATTTTCCATCTTGGAATTTCTGCCTCCATTGATTGTTTTGTTTTTTAACTCCACATTTGGCAGTCTCTGGTTGGATGTAGACTTGGTGGTGAGCGGTATCCTGACCACACCACAATGGAGGAGTTCCTTCCTTTGCGTTATACAGTTTAAAACTGATAGCAAGGGAAACTCCACTGGCTACTGTTCAACTACACTACTTCTGTTGATAAGGTGTTCATACAATCAGACCTTTGTGATTTCTCTGCTTATGCAAATTATGCTAAAGTTCATGTCAGGAAGCATTTTAGTCATAATATTTTCAGAGTAAATCTGACATGTAATAGGTTGGCAGTAAACAAAACATTAGGTCATCCCTTTCTCCAAACCAGGCTCCCCATGTGTATAATCTGATGAGACTCAGTGACAGTGTGTCCATGAAATCTGTACCTTTGATATTGATACAGTGTTGAAGTGAACTGAACCCTGTCTGGATGTGTTGGAAACAGGCGTCATTCTAAACACAGACTAGCCAGAATAGGATAAATATAAGCATAGCAACGGATGTAACCAAGGCTGTGAAATGAAACATCTAATTCTTTGCTGAAATCTGGAAAATTGAAAGTCTTTTTTTTGATTAACTGCTTGCCACCAAATGAAAACTTGCAACTGGAGGTCACAACTATTCATCACTTTATAATAATATGAAGTATATCAATATAACAATAATTCAATCTTAAGCCACAAGGTTTTGAACCACAGACTGACTGCTTATGGCACTGCTGCTAGAGGCACAGACTTTATTTCTCTTGAGGAGAGGGAAAAAGCAAATGATGAAAAGTGGATTTATTAGATTTTTTTAGAGATCTGAAAGTTGATAACGACAACTTCAAATTTGGTTTTTCTGATGGAAGCCCAGTTGAGGACTGCAGGTCTATGAAAAGTCAAAATCTGTTGTTTATTTATTGTTCTCTATGGAAACATGCAGCATATTTATGACCATGAGCGAACCCTGTGTGTGATGTATCTTAATCTTAGGAAGCTTTAACTCTCCTGGCCCTTTTTTGATTTTTCTTCTCTCCCAATATTTTGACCGTGGCATGACCTAAAGGCAATGGCTATCTTTTTACATATTTTTCCTGCCCTGCAGCTGTCTTTGGAGGCTGGAAAGCTTCCTGAATTAGATATTCATGACATCACCAGTTTGCTAATCTCCGATACCCTTTTGCCATGCAAACCACACCACAGTTTATTTTTTTGCATATCACCCACACAGAACATCCAGAACAGTCGGGTTTCCTGATTATGGTTGTGGAAAAAAGTATTTTTTGTAGCATATATAGACTCACCTCTGATTTAACTGTGTTATAAAAACGGCAAAAATCCACTAATATAGAATTTACATGTAAATGATGTATTGCTATACAGCTAAGTTTTAACTTGTGAGTATGAAACAGGTCAGTCCTTAGAGTGGAGACAGCAAAGTGAGGGGAGGCAGTGATGATAAAAATCTTCCAACTGGGAACTGCTCCATACCCAGTGACTATTGGAACAAAGGAGAGGACAATATGACAGCGTCTGTGGTGATTTTACTGAGTCACATTTTCTGATTCACAGCTGGAAGCTCTAGATTCAACTCAGACTCATTTGCATATAATATCTCAAATAAAACTTATATGATCCCTCAGAGCCTGTCAGTGGACATGAAGACATCATCGATCTCTTAATTGCTGAAATAGGTTAATGCAAATTCTGTTTTGGGGGTGGATTTTCCACTTACACGTGGGTCTTGATAGATAAGAGGAGGAAAATGAAAAAGCGATACCTGTGAAGTTGTTCCAAACCAGCCCACCTGTGTGCACGACTGGGCCAAAATCACAGGGGCTGACGTGAATGTTATGTAAACTGGTGGAGTCCACTGGTGGCCTGTCCATATATGGTAAAATAAGCATTTGGCTGATTTAATCAACAGTAACAGCAGTAAGATAAATCAGGAAGATGGATGGAGGTTTTTTTTCCAAGAGGAGAAACATCTGCTCTAATCAAGAAAGACTAACAACTTTTTCTCAGTGGTTTTTCACTTGTTGTTGAGAGTGCGCTAAATCACGCAACTGAGTAATAAATTATTAGGCTCATTCAGTCCTTGAAAGCTAAGTCGTGTGTGTGTGTGTGGGGGGGGGTATGTTTGGAATGGCGTAAGTCCCAGTGGGGTTGCTGAGGAAATGAAGGTGACTGCAAAATTTTACAAATTATTTTTCAATTTCATTAAATATCAAAGTTTTACTATGCTACTATCTTGTAAAATTGCTTTAGTAGGGATCCAGTGATACTGTAAGTAAGTATTGTATTGGTATCATCTGGTGCCAGCTTAAATTCTTAAACTCCACAAGGACGCCGGTGTCCTCAGCTGACATTACTCTGTTTCAGAGGAGTGAAGATTCTTGGTATCACCTCAAGATGTCTGAATGAAAATGGATTCTATGGGTACCCACGAGTCTCCCCTTTACAGACATGCCTACTTTATCCTATTCCCATGCAGTTTTTTACATACCATTCTAAAAATGGTGTATTTGAATATTTCTGCATACTGAAAGCAGTTCCAAGACTAAACAGTCTTGGAACTGCATAAATTGGGTATGACTGGAAAGCTGAGACTTGTGGATTCAGTGAGCCTGTATTCGTGTGTGATGATGTCAGTCCCCACAGTAGCTATTTCATTGTAGGGAGACCATTTTTTGAAACTTGAACTCACTGTATAAAATGACCTATTTGACCTCTAGGATAATCACAGCCTCATGAAACTTTACAACCACAAACTAGAGACCTATGGCATTCAGAGGATGTATGGCTTTCCCAGGTATAGTGAAAATAAAGGGGTTTCTGGGCAATATCCAGAACAGAAGTGCTCACCATCCAATCACCGAAAAATGCAATTCTTACAGAAATCTCCAAATGTCAAAAGTTTTTGATACCCAATCACATCATGAATTTTTCTATGGTGTTCCTCAAGGTCTTGGTGTCTTAATGTGGTATTTTGGAGGCATTTCTGACCATTTTTAGTTGTCAAAAATGGTTAAGTTTTTGACAAATGATGTGCACCCAAAAATTGCTGCAACAATTTATGAGATATAATTGAGCATGGGAATGGCCATCATATACTCTCTTCATAATGTTGTAAGCCCTTATACACTCTAAACTTTCAAAATTTGAATAGGCGCATAAGTGAAATACAATGTTTATTACAGATTTACGACTAGAAAAACTTGACACACAGTGCTGAGCTGCATCTCAAAATAATCTTTAG
The DNA here is from genome assembly GCF_914725855.1 of Thunnus albacares. Taxonomy (NCBI): domain Eukaryota; kingdom Metazoa; phylum Chordata; class Actinopteri; order Scombriformes; family Scombridae; genus Thunnus; species Thunnus albacares. The sequence goes on from NC_058106.1 coordinate 22,270,925, forward strand.
GCTCCCAGCTTTCAGACGATGTAGCCTATACCACTTCTGTGTGGCATATACTCTTAACCTGCTAGCTCCCCCTAAAGATCGATTATCCCCCCCTAAAAAAGACAAAAATTGGTCTATGGTAGGGAGGGGTGGAGTGGAAGAGTTTTAACAACTAACAATTATTTGCATCATCGATAAATCTACCAATCAATTAATCGATCAGTTGTTTTGTCTACACAGTGTCAGAAAATAGTGAAAAATGCTAGTTGTAATTTTCCCAGAGTTCAAAGTCGTAGTCTTTAAATGTCTTACTTTGACAGTCCAGAACCCAAAGATATTCAGCTTACTGTCACATTTTAGAAACTAAAACCAGCAAATTTTTTGGCATATTTGCTTTAAAAAATGACTAAAACGATGAATTGATTGTCAAAGTGGTTGCTGATTAATTCGATCAATTAATCATTTTGGCTCTATAGAAAACACAGTATTGTTTTTACTGACAATATTTGGCTGAGGTTGAGTTGGCATTTTCACAATCTGTTTTCTACGATGATTCCTCTTAAATTTTAGTTTAATTAAACGAAACAAAATCAAGAAGTGGATTGCCTCTTACTGATTATCATCACATGCGTCAGTTTTGAATTAGCAATCAGCAATCACCTCTTCAATCATTGATAGTTGATATGATAGTTCATCAACATAACCTTAATGAGACCCTGTTCTCTGAGATTTGAGGGAAAAGATGCCTACTATCACTGGAGAACATCCTACTGCAAGATATCAGGAAGGCTCAAGTTTGCCAAAAATAGATAATAAATACTGGAGTTGCAATATTTTATATCTGACTAATAAAAACCAAAGCCAGTTGTGTGTTATTTGTTGTTTTATGACCTAGAACTTGCCTCAAACTTTAATAAGAATTTATGGGTACCAGGGTATTGGTTTACGAGTGGTCCAAGCCACTTATAAATTATGTTCTAGTTCTCTTGTTTTGAAAAAAGAAAATGAATACCACAAACATACCTAATTTATGTATATGCGCAATTTAAGATCAAATCTGTGCATACAAATGTTTCATAAATAAGACCCAGTGTTTGGCCACAACTCTGCAAATCTCTAATGCCATTTAATAAATGCTGGTTAATCTAGTTATTGTTCCAAATAAAATAATTTCAGGAAAAAAACATCGTACGACATCAGAGAGCTGAAAAATATTACACTTTTGTTTTAAGTTATATTATGCAGCTTTAACAGACACAGGTTGTGCTGTATTGAGCTGGAAATGAGCCATAGTTTTTAACATGCACATGTGTTCCATGAGCCTGGGCAGGTTTTGTTCTTGTTGTTTAAAGGGGACCTATTATGCTTTTCTATTTTCAGTCATATATATAATTTTACAATGTCAAAGGTTCACATTAAACGTGGCCAAAGTGTCAAATAATGGGGTACATATTACATATGTAGAAGTAATCCCTGTGAGCAAAAAGCACCAGCTTCAGACTGCTGTTAATGTTAGGTTACAGTTTCTATTTTCAGCCAGAGCTGACGTCAGCTTGTGACGGATTTCTTTATATGGTCATATGGCATTTTTCCATTGTTTTGGGGGTAGTCACGCCGATCCATGACTGGAGTCGATCTGGCACTCTGGCACAACATAAGTTGTTTACCTGTTGGAGGTTTGTTGGTCATCTGCAGCTCTTCATCAATCATCACCGTCATCACTGTGGCTGTTTCTGCTTGTACTATTCCTCCCTGCATTATGTCTAACTGATCCGCTGAACAAAGAGCTCCAAATATATCCATATCTTGTTGTGTTATCAGGTTTTTAGCACTGCTAACGAAGCTCTGCTAATTCGGTGAGGAACCCGTTTCATTTCCTGTAAATGTCATTTAAAAGCTTTTAATATGAAGCAGTAAAGCAGGAAATGTTGGGTTTGCATCGGCAGTAACTTAACACAACTCTGATTCGGCTGCTCCTCGCAGGCTTCCGGAAAGCTGGCTAACCAGAACAGAATGGGCTCATCAGCAGGGGGGCCTTAAAAAGTCAGGAGATAAGACTGCCTGTTAAGAGACAGAGACTGAACTGAGGGGCTGCATAAAGGGCCAGTATAGGATAAATAAGGAGTTTTTTTTAACTATCAGTCATGCAGAGTTACTCTAGTGGAGTCCCAGAATAAAAATATAGAGCTGAAAATGAACATAATAGGTCCCCTTTAAATAGCTTCTGCCAAAAAATATACATAAATAAATATAAACTGGATTTTGGACTTCTCCCCCCTTGCGTTTTGCTAGCGGATGTTCAAATTAGCATGTTCCCTTTCAGGCCTGGGTTCTATTATCCTCGCTGATGGGGTTCTTTATAGTTGTCAGGGGGGTAGTATTTGAAAGCATGGCTTGTTTTAATACAAGAGAGCAGCCTTGTGGAATGTGAGGAATTCTGTCATTTATTTTCATCCGTGGTTGAAAATTAGAACTTGGAGCACTCAGAGCATGTGATTTCAATTAGAGGAGCTGTAAAGACCTGAAGACACGTAACGGTCAGACAGACTGGTGTTCCCTTAGCACCCGTCTTCATGCCATGTCTGGACATGTTCTACTCGCCTGTGCAGGTTAACAAAAGCAAAAGTATAACCATCATCCAGCTCCCTTATGTTCAAACTAACACGCATACACTCCCCAACCAAGAAACACATAAGACCCACAGACCCAGGAGCCTCATCATGATTAATTAGTTGCTCTGTTTGACAGAGGTCTAGGTTTCAATGAGTTGCTGACAGCAGGCTTGAGGCCCTCAAAGCAGGAGGGCTGCAGCCGGCCACTGAGGACCACATGTCATTATGATGATGTGTAGCAGTTGATTCTCCTGTTGGTTAAAGCAATTCTGCCTCCCTCATTCATGGTGTCTGACCTCTGGCCAAACTGTGACACGAGGGCATCTGTAAGCAGTGTGCTGAGTAATTTGCTGAGTAATGGCATTTGCCTTTGCTGAAAAAACAATTTTCCATTCAGTGTGTACAGCAGTTTGAGAGATGTGTCCCTATATGCCTTAATACACTTTTTTTTAAAAGCTTTTTTTTTCAGTGTGATGTTTTTATAGTTTTGAACCAAAGTTGTAGCTTACAAATTACGTTACAGGGCACATGCAGCGTGTGTTGGTTTAGATTTTTCTGACCAACATAGCAATTTGATGGTTTTAGTGCCTGCCAGTAGTTTTGTCAAAACCTATTTTTTCTATTTTTTTTATGTTTTGAATGAGAATAAATCCCAAATGCTGCTTAGCTCGGCACTAACTTGTTGGCTTCTTTGCAGATGGTTAAATCCATTTAAATTCCAAATATTTAAAGTGGTTTGTTCAATATAAACAGATGATTGAGAATCTAAAAAGCTAACACTGTCTGCAGCATATAGTATGTGACTCTTCACTGAAGGTAGTTGTTTAGCCAGAATGCTTTGAATTTGTAATTTGGGCCTCCATTAACTGCATAAACACAATCACTATATATGTATTAGTTAAATAAATCCCAAGAAATAGGCCACATGTATTCAATTTCTCTCTCTTACTCTCCTGATAGGAGACCATTTCCCCTTGGCTGATAAATAGAAAGGGTGTCCTAACTGTCAGAGTGTGACTAAGAGTTTAAAATAACGTTCAGATGAAGTCATTGGATCAGACAACACACTGTGTGTATTGTGAAACAGACCTTAAAATGCTGTTTTTGGCATTTAAATGAGGGATATTTTTCTTTAATTAGATAAAATTTCCATTTATTAACTTTTCAGGTTGCTAAATGAAAATGTTGCAGTCATAAATCAACTCCTAAATACATTTTGTGTTGTGTTTGCAGTCATGTTGACATGAATTATTACATCCAATTTAGGTTATAAAGTTTTGCAATACTCAGCCATATGGGGCCCTTTGAGAAATCTATGAGGGAGTTATTCACTGCTAAAGCTTGCAGCATTCAACCTTTCAAACCAGTGTGGCTGAGTGTGACGTTCACTACACCTGCTATAGATCAGTATCCAGGTGTCTCTCTCAGCAATAACTGTATACTATACTTGCATATGCCTTTGTATGCATGTGTATGAAATTATAGTCATATTGTATGACCAACACAAGACTTTGTATTAAGGTGATGACACAACAAACTCTTATCTATCTAGTGTCTTTGATGCATTTTCATGCAAATTACATCAGTTATCAGTAATATAAACATGTTTTCAGAAACAGTGAGCATTGATATGTAGATTTGAGTGGAGATCCATATAGCTGCAAAAATATAGAATGTGTGTTTTTCATTGTGATTTGCATATTATATTAAGTTCACTAAAAAAAATAATAATAATTTGAATTATTCAACAAATAAAGTAAGGGGATTTGCCTTAAGCCAATAAACAGAGCAAATTTGAATGGTAAAGACAGAACAGGGAAGATATTGTGCCTGATGCTGCAGAATAGTAGGTGCAGCATGGTGTCAGAAGGGACAGTTTAATGTCAGGTCACACTTGAGTATATCGTGATCAAACAGTAAAGAACGAAGATGTTGCCCCTCGTGCCTCTTGGTTCAATGTTGGTTATCACAAGAAAATGAATGGCCTTGTGGCTGGTGTTATCTGCTTTGCATTAGTGGTGTTAAGTTCCATATCTTACACTTTGGACCACATTCCTCCTGAAACATCTTGAGATAATCAGTCCCACCATTGTCTGACCAGGAGTTTTTCTTGTGTGTGTGCATGTTTATTATGGCCAAAATTTACTAAACTTGCTGTGACTTTTGCCAATGCAAATTGCAATCTTTTTAGATCTTGTATTAAATTGCAGTAGTGTTTTAAAGAGTGCAAGAGGGCACAAAAAATCATGATGGAAAAGTTGTTTTAGGGCTGCTGATGCTTATTAAATATAACATTATTGGTTTAATGTCAAGTGAAATTTGCATACATACTACAGAGGAAAAAACATTCATATGCTTTTTGCTGATCAAATGACTTGTCAACTTCTAGTTGTACACTTATTCTACACTTACCTTCCATTAAAGTGGGTTAACTGATACAGCCTTTGAATAAGATGAGATGCCTCAGGAGATGACTTTTGGAGTAAAAGGTCTGTATTTATTACACTGTCCTAAGTTTGATAAATAAACTGCAGTAATTAGACAAATTTGAAAGTATTGTTGTGTTGTGTTTTAGGAATTAGACAAAATTGCAAGCTTGTACAAATAACACAGTGATTGTTTGAATTTACATTAATTATTACAGAGTCAAAAGTGCAAATACAACTCTGTAGTTCATTAATATAGTGGCATTAACAGCTCCCAAACTCACTGATGCATTTAGCGTTATTAGTTGAATTTCCAAAGGTTAATTCAAATCTTAGTGTCACATTTGATTGTATCTGTGACATATACTTTGTCAGCATATTTAGGTCCCTCTTTTTTCAGTTTCAGCTTTTTCACACTTCCTCATTTCAACTAAAATGGGACAAAGCCGTTTCTCATAACTTTCTCGCTTCCTGGTTGTAGTAGTTTTTAAAAGTACCTAAGCAAGTAAAACCTCAAGCGAAGAGAAATAAGCTTTACTTAGGAAACCTATAGGCTATTGTGAAACATCTGTCCGTTTGTAAACTCCCTACTTACTTATGTGGTTAAAGAAACCCCTAAAACAAAGGGATGAGAAACACAGTCATACTGTTGCTCAAGATCTGTATTGTAACTGCATATAGTTCATGCTGACATTTGGGATATAACTATTTACATTTTTTTAATCTTTATTTGGTTGTAAAACAATATAGTCATATTGATTCAAACCCAACAAATAGATTTGACTTAACATGAAGTGAAATTCAGTGTGACAGTGGGAAAGTGTTGAAATCTGACCATAGCATAATTTGTATTTCCTCACATATCAGCATCAATTACTGTGCTGTATGTCAGGATTACTCTAAAATACCCTCATAACTATTGTCAGAGCAGTTGCAACCACAACACCCAGCCCCACACAATGCACTCTGTGTTATTAAGCTAACTTAATTATTTCTGTGAGCAAAAAAAAACATGCAGAGCTCCGCATGTCACGATGCTCTCCTTATGAAGCTGCCTTCTGCACTGATTGACAGATTTTCATCTCTTTTTATCAGCAGGTTCAGGAGAGGGATGCGGGAAGATCATTCAGCGATTCCCCAAGAAGGACTGGGAGGGAACAGCCTTCCCTCAGGGGGTTGAGATGGTGAGTGATAACAACTTTAAATAAACTCAAAATAACTCAGACTGAATAAAAGTATATTACCTGGCATGTTTTGGCAATTAGTGATTCAGGATGAACTCTGCCTTCCGTCAACACTTTTCATTTGAGAAATACAAATATCAATACTTACTATTTAGAAAACTCAATGATCAGTCAATGATTGGTTAATCACTGGCAAGAATTTCATCAGTCAAGATGAAATTCAACAATTCTCAAAGCTGACTGAAAACAAAACTTACCATTTAGTGTCTCTCTGTCTTCTTTGCTTCTACATACAAATATACTGCATTACAAACTACAAAAAATAAGGACATTCTTAAATTTTGCATCTGTTTTTCTGTACTTTTGCATGGTTTGATGACTGGTAGAAAACAGTTGTGAAATCAGCCTGAGGTGTTTTCTGTCTGCAGTGCAGACCACAATTGTAAATTCATAACATGAGAGCAGACAACATCTTTGTAACAGTTGTAAGTCAATGTGTTATGTACGCAGGTTGTGCAGTGTTTTTCTGGTTAGTGAGTGCCCTTGTCCTCCCACTTGCCAACTTCCCTTTTCCAACTGTTGATGGTTGAGAATGTTTCTTTGCGTGATATACTGTAATAAACGAAAGCATTTTCTGTGTCCCAAAGCAGCAGATTACACCCCAGAGAATTCCTGTGTTTTTAAAACACATTTGCGCTTTGGAGCTTGTGCAGCAGATATTGGCATTTCCTGTTTCAGATAAATTCATAGTGATTGTTTACTCAGAAGTTTGTTTCAGCCCCTTTCTGTGTTTACTAATTGGGAAGTCAGTTTTCTCAGAATCATTTTTTTACATTAAATCCAGCCCACTGGCTGCTTCCCATTTCTATCTGTCTCCATCTTCCTCTTTAGGAATATGAAGCTTCTCATAGTTTGTTCCCTCCTTCTCTATAAGGCGACTCTAGCGCGGCTGTGACAGGGGGTCTGTTACCCTTATATGGACTCTGCAATGGATGGACAAATATTTGCTTATCTGGACTGAGAAAAAACTGTCAATCTCTAGGGCAACATTAGCAGTTAACAGCATCATACAGCACAGGACATGAGTGCCTGTGTTATATCTGTTTTTGTTCATTTATATTGGCTACTGCAGATAAGCTTTTAATGACTAAGCAGAATGGTTTTGGCAGTGGACAAGGAGCGAAAACAGCAAAATGACTCCAGATCCCAACACTGTACTTGATCCTCTGAAAATACTAATCATCACATACTTCTGTGGTACTCAGTTTTGTGTTGTCTTCAACACAGCACCATGATTTACATGTAAAAAGTTAGATTTTTTTATTGGGTTTCTTTTTTATTTAAGTCATCATACGTTAAGGCATCACCAACAGGACTTGCTGCTTTAGTTTTTTTAACGGCTTAGCATCTATGGGTGCAGTCTTAAATCAGCGTTCTTTTTATTATCCATGCTAGCAGCTTAACTCTAGAGATGGCAAGGTCAGTCAGTCAGTCAGTCAGTCCACTACTTTGGTCCAGACTCAAATATTTCAACAGCTATTGGATGGATATCCATGAAATTTTGTACAGACATTTTGTACGGACAATTTGTACAGACACAGATGAACTGTGGCTGGGCTTATTTATATCTTGTAGTCTTAGCAAATACCTTTGAAACTCCATTGTGTGTTAGATTTTGAAGATTTTGCAGCAGTTTTTTTTTTTTAAATTAACGAACAATCAACTGGGTCACCATAAACAGATAGGAGTGCACTACATATTTATATATAGTATATCCTACCCCCCCTCTCCTATAAACAGTTATACACATGAACAACACATATTTGTCATTTATTAATGCAACTTAGAGAGAAATCAGGAGCACAAGGAGTTGATTTACTTGTGTTTTTCATTCGTTTTGTCCATTATTTTGAATGATGAAGACCACAATAATTAGGGTATTTGGTTGTTCTAATAAAGGTGCAAAAAGTATCACTTAAAAAAAACCTGTTTATGACAATGACACACTTTTAATCTGTCTGTGTATTCATTGTAATATTATGTATTAATAATATGTATTTGAAAAATATATATTGATTGATTTAAAGTCCAAAAAGATTGTCACTGTAGCTACTTACTAGATGCTTTTTACCCACCTTCTCTGTAGTTTAATATTGACATAAGAGAGAGAAAGAAGGCAATGACATGCAACAAGGGAAGTTTGAAATTTAAGCAGCAGTGGTGTTTATAGATTTGTGCAAGTACGCTGGCGAATTTAGTGAACTTCATCAGTGAAGTCGCTGCCTCTCTGCGTGTTTGGTTAGGGGTTATAGGAGGTCAGAGATCACAACCAGAGGTATTTCATGTAGAGGCCAAATGATGTAGAACAGAGCAGCAGGTGTAGGGGCCAAAAAGTTGCATAATAAGGGTCAGATATCTATGCCAAGATAAATGGAGAGAGCTAATCTAAACCACAGGCATCCTTGAAAATCTGATGTTTGGATGAGGTAATTTTTTTTTTCCACTACGACAAGATCCTTTCTAGAAAGGCTTGTACGTATAATCGACATTTTAGGCAGTTTTTGCGTATTTTGCATTTATCCTCTAGTTTATTTAAATGTTGCGTGCAACTAAGTTTTTTGGATGAATAGTGAGTTCAAGTTTTGTTAAATGATGGTCTAAGATTATTATGGCCACAGCTGAAATCTGAAATCTTGGCTCTGTGCGGACACGGTCAAAGAGATACTATTATACCGTGACTCTTGTTTATGCAGTGGTATTTATAAGGATATTGAGGACAAGTGAGGCTGTTATTCTAGCACAAATAGACATATTGTGAGTAGGTGGTGTGAATGACATGCAGGCGTCTTCCTGTGTAACTCACTGAGTCTGTTGGTGGCCATTAGGAGTGTCTTGTTCTGAGTTGATGCTTAGAGACCAGCAATGGTATGTCATACTGCAGAACATAGTGTCTCTTAGAAACCAACAAACACTAATTGTGACCGATTAAAAAATGGAAAAAAGTACATCCTGCCCAGACAAAGCCTTGAATAGAATTTTTGGAGTTGATTTTTGATATGAAGTCGAAACCCTAGGACCGGCCATAGGCCTTTCAGTGACTCTGAGGGATGAATCAGGATGTCTCTCTTCTCTCAGCATCATCCCTCAAGTATCCTGTCATGGTTTCATAGAGTTTAAATATAGAAACACTGACACAAGTTTAGCTAAATGTATTAGCTTAGTGGTTCCAGATGTCATTGAAGACCTGCATACCATTTTTTTGTGCCTGTGTGGGTGTGTGTGAATTTTTTGTATTCCATCACGCTGAAGCGATCCCCCAATGCTTCTTCATTATTTGTCAGCCCAGACTGAAATTGAGACATACTACAATCCCTAGTGCACAAAAAGAGCATTAGGCATGTTTCTCATTGGAGTAAGTAAACGCGAGCTGAAACAAGAGGATGTATTCAATGCTAGACCTTTTTTTAAGTCCTTCTTGGCAAATATTGACTAAAATTTAGGCACATTACGTTCTTCTGAAACAAGATCTATATGTACTGTACAAGTAGTATAGAACATTGGATAACACGCTGAATAAGATGCATATGTTGACATCTTCCGTTTTCACAATCACAAAGCACCCAGAGGAGTAAGCAAGGGCAGGAAAGAGGGGGCTGTTCCAGAAATTCGCTTTCCTACTATTCGGTGTGTGACAAACTTTGGTCGAGAGCCAAATGACTGGGATTCCAACTTTGAAGCTTTAATGAAGATACACCATAGTGTTTAACAGACCCACTAAGCAATTTGCATTTTGGCTCTGTTTTGGGCTGGTATGTAAACCATTATTATTTGCAGATTTTTCTCTACTCCATGAAAAAGAAAATGACTCATTTACAAACGCTAAGGAACACATCTGTAGAAAACAGTGGATGAAGCTGAGCACGAAAAGCATTTTGTGGTCACAACAGGCCCCCAGCAAACTAAATAACCACAGATGAGGAATGCACCAAGAAAAAGCGTTTACAACTTGTGCTAGGAAAAATGTGTTTCTAATCTTTTCAGGCAAGTGATGATGATAGGAACCAGCTCAAATCCTCATCTGTTACAGATGAGCCAGGTCCTGTAGATGGAGGTCAGTACACTGTGCACGTAGTTTATTTCCAGGCACAATCCTGATGGTATACTGTAAGCGGATAGAGGTTCTGGTGGTTGTATGGTGGTCATGCAGAAGATATTTTATGTGTAAACCACATCAAATGTCGGAAAGAATGACAGCTACCTCAAAATTTCAAAGTTATTGCTAACAAACACATTTATCTATCAGGAGTGATGTTTTGTTCAGACTGACCTTTTTTTGGTATGCACAACATTTTTGTCAGGCCTGCGATCTGTATTTGCCTACCTCCTCCAATCACCACAAAGGTTTCCTTGATTCTGATTCACATTGTTCTCATTTATCTTGTTCCCCCTGAAAGACTGTTCGAACTAGTATAACATGGATCGCGTGACAGACAGAAGTAGCTGTGCTGTGGTTTGCCAAAATGAAGTCAATGTGTGTAAAGACAACCTGAATTTAATGATGATTGTATGACATGAATTTTCACCAAGCAACCTGTATTTTATTATTAATTTTCTTAAATCTTATTATTCAAATAAGGAATACATGGGTGATCCCCTTTGCTGTGACAAGTAGGGAGTTTTGCAAATGATTAGAGTTCAAGGGCACAGTTTAGGCTAAGTAGTTAGCAGGGAAAACATAACTAGCCCACCGATGCCTTCAGTTATCTCTGAGTCTAGTGACCTTTGCAATGTTTTTCATGCTCAGTGTAATTATGAAAAAAAAGTTTTCTGAACTAAGACACTGACAGCTGACATTTTGTTATTTAGATTTACTGCCAGATAGTTTAGAGAAAGAAAAAAAAAAAGAAATGCGCCACACAAATGCCAAAAGAATGTATTGCTTTTGTGTTCAATGTTTAATTGCTGAGTTTGCTCATTTAATTACAAACAACATTTGTTTAATGCTTTGAGTATGTGAATGTTCATAACATCCGCTGCATGTAGACAACATATTGGTATCAAATGTAGATACACAAAACCTCGAGTATTCCTCTCTCATTACTTTCTCCCTATCGTGCACTTGTCTTCTTTCTGAACTTTTCTTCTTCTAACTGGCACTGTGTTCTTTCATGTTTAATGGGCCGTATTAATTATAGGTATAAAGTTTACATTGTAAGACCACATGGACATTAAGCTTTTAAATCCATCTAATCCAATTGGTGAGTTATTTGGAATCACAAAAACCAAATCCTGTCCAAGCTTGCTTTTGTAAGTTACAATGCTTGCCAGCAAACTGAGTTGTAAATTTTTACCGTTAACTTTGCCTAAATTAAACCTTCATGCTTTTTATTTTAGTACAGTGGAAGCAATATGCCTCCAATTTATGACAGGAAGGTTTTAGTTTAATGCTGTTAGTTGCATGTAACAATGGAGGTACATAAAACAAATTGAGTTAGCATCCTGGCATTATTCTTTCAGGAACGACGTTAAGCACCCAATAATTACTCGGATGTTACTCCATGTTGGTTGATGTAATTGGAATATTAATAAGTTAAAGATTTTTTTATCCAAAGATAAATGTTGGCATACACACTGTTATAAAAATCTTTTAGTTATTCATTTATTATATTTGGTTTTTATGTATAAAGTTATAATGTTATGTATAAAGTTTCTCATTAATGGTCATTAAAAACTGAAAAATTGCGCGTTAGATGCTTAATTAAAGGGATATGACTAAATTCTTTGCTCTAAAAAAGTTATAGGTTCTTTTTGCGTACACTATAATCAGAAATGTATCTTATTGTTTAACATGAAAGTTACATGTTAAGAATATTACATTTCTAAACTGACATGCACATGTTTTTATTTTTCAAATATGCATATAAAATCTTCAAAATCAACCTTTCAACCGACCATAAACCCTAAAAACAGCCTTATATACTTCACTTGGCCACACAATCTTTGTTTGATTGTGAAAAACTTAATCTAAGGAGCTTTGAGCTATACCGAAAATGACAAGACTGCAATGGAAATGGATAGCTGTTTATGTTTATGCTTGGTTTGGCCTTCAGTCTATGCATGTGTTTGTGTGCGTGTTGGGTGAGATGAAGAGAGATGTCTTGTCAACTACACCCGAGAGGTCAAACACATTCCAAAGCACCACAAAGTTCAGTGTTGAACATGAGGGTCAGTCCGTTACATGCAGCCTGCAGACAATGTTCTGTCAGCAGACTCATTCCTGCTGTCTCCACTACGGTCATGTTTCCCTGCAAGTAAACAAAATGTCTACTCTGATTATACAGCCTCAAATAAATCATTTCATTTTGGAAAATTTAATTTGAGCCACGGCAGCAGAATGAGCCTCGATCAGTTCTGTTCATTTAATCAAGACTAAGGCTATAAATTGTATGTTGAAGGTCAAAAAGTAGGTTTTGCAATATTTAATTTAGTGATTTAAAAAATTACTCGATTTGAAAGAAAATTAGTATGCAACAAATTTTAATAATTGTTTAAGTCATTTCAAATTAAATAATTCCAAATATTTTGTAACAAACTATTTTATATTATTTTAAATGGAATACTTTCTGCTATTTGATTGTAGGTCAGACAAAACAAGCAATTTGAAAACATCACCTTGGGCTCTGGGAACTTTTGATGGGCAGTTGACCCTATTTTCTGGTACATTATTTGAAAAATAATCTGGTAATTAATCAATCACAGTAATGGCTTGTTGCAGCTCTAATTTAATTGTGAGTTTCACTATGTTGAGTTTTTCTCAGCTAGTTTATTTATGAATTGATTTATACAATTGTTACCATATTTATTTGTTTGTTTTCATTTTCAGTTTACCAGCAAATACTTAATAAAGAAATGAATGTGGTTTTGCAGGTCAGATGAAAAAAAACCCTCAGTCAGCAGTTTGAGATTGACCTTTCTCAACACAGTGGCTGAAACATCCTCAAAGGATTTGTTGATTCTAAAACCTTCCATGTGTCGCACGTTGTCCCTCCTTGACGTATTTCTCAGTTTGTTTTCAAAGTTTGAAGGCGACCTGTCCTCACCTTTAAAGGCTCATAGCCTTTAGCCTGAGGTGTTTGACAGTGAAAACAGTGGGAGTTTCTTATTTACGCTGCTCTATCTGTAGCCCTACATGTTGTGCCTGTGGGCGAGATGCTGCAGAACTGAACAATAGAAATCCTGTAGTGGCCCAGTCCAACACGCAGTATGCGGTGTGGGTTTTCTGTTCCACTCAGTCAGCTAGGCAAGCAGAGTTGTTTCTCTCACCACATACCATGTCGGTCATTTGCTTTTTTTGTCACACTGCTTACTCAGACATATACTGGTGGCCATAATTGTTACTGAGAGAAAGACATTTTATACAAGTGGCCACCACAGTGGTCAAAACCTAAAGCAAATATGGAAGTGCCTTAAAATGCAGCTCCACTAATGGCCACTTATGTAATCCATTGAAAAAGTACAGATTTCTCTCAAGAAGTACAAAGTCAATCCAAGTCCAAAAGACGTTTTGATCTTAATAGCTGATTTCATTTGCAATGTGCAACTTGGTGGAGATTCTAAAAGTGCATATAGAGAGATAGGGAGTGACTGGGGCACCCCAAACAAAGAGGTAGATGTTATTGAGTTTTTTTTTCATGATTGACATTGAGTGTCTGTCACACTAAGACTTGGTGGTTGCTGCTTCCTCGTCCCTTCACAGTTCTGTCAAGGCTCCTTCACTATTTGGCCAAATGTCAAAATGGTGGACACTGATAAACCTGAACACATTCTTCAAAACATGTGCAAAACATTAATATGATGTGAGTTTTTGCCACCCGAGTTTCCATCATGCTTTGGGTGTTGTAGACAGGCAGAATAATGTTGCTGTGGAGTCAGTCAGTTAGCTTTGGCTGCACCTGAGTTATAAGGAGCGCCTTCATGTGATTTTGAAGCAGATTTATCCTCAATGGACACTGGAGAAAGTACTGTTAGTGAAAAGAGGAAGTCAATAATCAGGAAGTTGATTGCGTATTTATATGTTAAGTCAAGTCAAGTCAATTTTATTTGTATAGCCCAATATCACGAATCACAAATTTGCCTCAGGGGACTTTACAATCTGTACAGCAATACAACATCATCTATCTTTAGACTCTCAATTCTTGACTGTGCTTTCTGGTTTGAGTAAGTTTTGACTAAGAAGGAGGGGTGCAACTTTGGACATGTACAGTATTGTGTCAGTCAGGACTGAAAGGTTAATCAAAATAGAATAGTGTGGAGGCTACATGGGTGCAGTACCATTAACTGAGTGAGGTGTTGTGTGTTTTCTTGCTTTTTCCCTTGTTACAGTAGTTTGTTTGCTCATTCAGTTATGGGCGTTTGAAGCATTGGAAATGTGGGTGGGACAATCTAACGGGTGGGGGGGGGGGGGGGGCTTGGGTTGAGGAACAGAAATAAGTTTATAGCAACTGCAAACAATTTTGTGACCCAGTTTATACATGGGCCAGCCAGGCTTTTATTTGTCAAAACGGGGAGCCACGGGCCATTACAAGGGACTCAGCTGTTAGTTTACTTTTGCTGAAGTTAACTGATTACTACCAGTGATTACTGCCTTTGGTCTTCTTTGAAAGAAACCTGCTTATGTCTATGTTTTCTGGGGGAGCAAACATATCAAACCAAGAGACAGTCAGCCAAAAAATAGATTTACTACTCTATAGTAACAATCAAATGAAAACTAACCTCCCTCCTTATCTTTTCACTATTTTGTTAAAGTTAATCTTCATGTTAGCTAGCATTTGTGCTGTAGTTGCAACAGTTAGCTAACCAAACAGCCAGGCTGCTGTTCGTCAGTATAGAGACTTTGTAACAAAAACAAGAGGGCTATAAGTAACAGGCTAACAAACTACAAACATTTAGTTAAATGCCAAGCTTTGATTTTCGTTAAGTTAACAATTTCCTTAACATTTTCTGGTGACAGTGTGTGACCCACCTAAACTGAACTGGGGGGGCCCCAATACTTTTTAATAATTTTAAAAAGTGCAGTATATATATAATGTATAATAGCTACAAGCCCGTGCATTCAGTCATTGCTCCTTCCAGTTCAAACTGCTCAGTAAAGTTACAGTACACATATTGCACTTCTAGGCTGAACAGCAGCGCAAAAAATTCCTTGTATGCGTAAACATACTTGGCCTGTGAACCTAATTCTGAAAAGTCCACTTATGCCTTAGTTTCAGTTTTCTCAAGTAAATCACATGTACTCTTACAGTAGGCCAATCCAAGGCTAGATGATAATGGAGAAACTTGTATTGGTTACAAGGTTATTGTACTCTGTGTTCTTTTATTGTGGAGAGTGTGTTCAGCTTGTAGCAGGTGTTGTCTGCTCTCTGTGGTGTACAGTACATACAGTAAAAACATGAGCCAACAGATAATGTAACAGTCACGCCATCTTACACCCCTACTTGTTCTTCTGACAAAAATGTGTAGACATAAAAATTTAGAAAATTCCTTTAGGGGCCCAACTTCCTCTGATGAAGGAATTTGACCCAACTTGACCAGACTGTAAACATTTGTGTCATTTCTCTTGTCTAGAACTTTGACTTCTTGAACTACTCCCTTTTCCCCCAAATCCCTGCTGTAATGAGGAACGTGGCTTGCACTTCCGGGAAGGATGCTCAAGTTATTCAGAAAATTTGTAAACTGCTGGTCTCATGTGGGTAGTTTGTTATGACTGCTGAGCAAGAGTAGAAAGGGAGAAATTTTAACAGTAAAAGAATAGTTGAATTTTATAATTCATATTTGTTCATTTCTCTGAGTCTCAGGAAAAGAATATTTTAGGACTTGACTCCAGTATGACCTTTGCCTCCGGGCATAGGTCAGGGTCAGTTCAGTGGAGAGAAGTTGCCTTGTTCAGTGGCCTTGTTCTCTTAGCAGGTTGAATAAGCAATTCATGACAAAGCTTCACTTAGTATTGCTCATCATCAACAACCTAGGTTAGTCACTTTTAGGCTATTTGCCAAGCCACGAAACAGATGAAAGAATGTAGCCCAATTGTATGACTTGATGGATTGAGTCAAGTGACCATAACATGTCGCGCTGCACGTCAGCCTTATGATGTTTGTAAAACTATGAGAGAAAAACCAAACAGTGCATTCCAGATAGCAGGATGCCGTTCCAACCAGTGTTTGTCAGGAAGATCCACACATGAGTAATCAATGCTTCGTGTGCCAGTGAGGCTAAACACATGAGGAAACAAAGCTGGAGCTGTCAAGCAAGCAGGACTTTCCAGGCCGAAAAGCAGTATGAGCTCACCAGGAAATGGGAATACACAGGATGGAATGAAGCCACAGTATGCTGTAGAGTGCACATAGATGTAATACAGTAGAAGCTTTACTGAATTCTGTCAGATGAACATAAAGACCTCAGCAGCACAAGGTAAAACAGGAACAGAGAAACAGGACACGTCTTGTTCAGCCTTCTAAGCCTTCTCTAATGCACACAAAAAATAAAAGCAGTTTAATAAACTATGAAACACTATGTAAGAGGAAATGATAAGTTGTTAAGGAGATTATTCTCATTTTAGAAAAGTCAATAGAAACTATTTTTCCCCTTTCAGTACAACCAGGGCAAAAGCTGTTAAAAAACCCAGCACTCACTGTCTGCATTTTCATTTATGTCAGCTGAATGGATTAATAAATAAATATCCAGCAAAATGTTTTACAGTGAGTACAGCATGTGAGCAAATAGGAATTAAATGACATCCTGTCATTCAGTGCTTGTGCATTGTCCAATATTATAAAACAGGCTGTCGAATTTGCTCTCTAATAACGTTGAAAATGTTGAAATTGATGTGAAAATATATCAGTGGAGGAGCAGTGGTTTTAAAATCCATCAGTGATGCAGCAAAAAGAAAGAACAAAAAGTTGTCTTCTTCCTCCATTTTTAACTTACCACTGCTGTCTCTTGTGCCAAATAAAAACACAGCTCTTTCCATGAATGTCATGTCATGTCAGAATAATGCCCTACGGAACATTAACGTAAAGGACATGTATGTATGTATGTATGTATGTGTAGATATATATATAGCTAGCTAGCTACCCTCCATCTTATTGACAATGACAGTGACCAAGTCTTTGGCCAGCGAGGATCTGGACAAAGACATTAGTGAACTGGTGCCAGTAGCCAGATGAACAGGTCTAAGAGCAAAGTTTTGGGACACCCCATCTATCCTGTACATTTCCTCTCTTCTAAAGAGCTGGCTGGCTCTAGACATCCCTGTACTTGGCTACTGGTGAATGCCACTGCTACTAGTAAAAATGTGCTGACTGTTGCTATTACCAGGGCCATGGATGGGTGGAATAACTTGGATTCCTACTCCTAGAAAGTCTGTAAAGCTCTATCAGGCAAAATGTATTATTTGTGGTGTTGAGCAATATAAATAAAACTGGCTTGACTAAGAATCTACATACACATTGCCTTCATATATTTATATAACAAATATATATCCTGTTGTATTCCAGTACAGTCTGATATATGCAGATCTATGTGCCCAGTTTCAGGCATTCTTGTTGCTGTTGAGCTACTTCAACAGGACTTGCCAACAACTTTTTGTTGTAATGGTTCCATTTTGTATTGGCGTTGTAGACATTAAGTGTGCTCCAAACCGCAGTATGCTAAGTTTTCACTTGAGAAAAGGTACCGGGATGTTTTAAATTCTATGGGGAAAATAGTCAGATCCTTTGGAATAGTCTTAACATCTGACAGCATAATAACAGTGTAGTAATACATTACATTGCTGTCATTCATGGACATTGTTAGCTCTCCTAGAAGGAGTATGGGGATCTAAGGATGGCAGTGTTAGTTGGTTGTCAAACCCTGTTAGTGTCTTTGGGTTTGATGAACAGCTTGGCCTCTGACAGCTGGTAGAGGGACTTTTAAACTCTTTCTCTCAGTTAAATTTACCATTATAAAACCATAAGTGTGACTGTATTCTGCATAGTCTTTCACTACATGAGGTGTATTTGTGCTAAACCGTACATTTGCATATCCATAACTCTTAATGGACAGTGTTGACAATGCTTAGCTTTTTAAACCATAACTTACAAACCACCTAGCTACATTGGTGATTTGTTTTTATTTTATGATTTTTGTGTTATATGTGAAGGTAGCCTCATCCTGTCATAGTTGTTTTGTCATTGTCTCCTGCTGAATATACATGTTTTGGTGTCAATATTCACCTATTAACACCATGTGATGTCTAGCATCTCTGTTTATTTTTGAGAAACAACGGTTGAGTGAGAGCCATTTACAGTATACTGTATGTAACCATGACTCCTAACTCTTTACTGGGTCTTGTTCTCGACATTTATGTGTCATATGATCAGAGGATGAACACTGTAACCACTCGGCCACCTGGAACTAAGAGAAATCGAGTACCAGTGTGGCACAACCTGGCACAGTTTTGATGCCTTAAGAGGGAAAGTTTCACTTAATTACAAGTCTAATGCTGTAACTGCTGGACTGTCAGACTACAATCACCCCACAGATCACTGTGTAGGAAAATACAGTGCAGACGACCTCTACTTTTCACAGAACGTGTACAACACATCCTTGTGGAAACACTGCTGTTAGCTGCTATCCATAAACAATGCTTGTAGTGCATTCACATATGATATAATGACTTTGGACAGGGGATGTGAGGTTGGACATCCCTTGTTATTGTTTTAGACCAAAGCCGTATGTAGAGCTCCTGTGGCCTGGTGCCAAAGGGGCGAAGACCGAGAGTCACGTGGGTGCAGCATCCAAGATGGCCGCAAGTTAGAGGAGCTCTCATCCTGCACATGCTAGTTTTTTAGTTATTAGTGTCAAAGTGCATATTTAAGTAATCTAACGCTCATTCAGAATACTTTAATTGCTCAAACAGAATATTTTCGGTCAGGAAAAGGCTTAGAAGACATGGCGACATCGAAATACTTCAAAAGCTCTTCCTGCACGTCTACCCAGAAAAATCCGGCACATGAGGATGAGCACGGTGCAGCTTACGCTCACCTTTCAACCACTAACATGCTGGATAGTCTTGAAAAGCTGTTTGCAGAAATTTCAAAGATGAACGACATGCTGCAGAGTGTTGCAACTGACGTTTCGTCCATTAAACAAGCAACGGCGGAGCTGAATAATACGGTGACGGCCATGCAGGAGAGGCTGGGCAAGCCAGAAGGGCGTATCGCACACCTGGAGGAGACAGCGGAGCAGTTGCTGAATGACAAGGCGAACAAGGATAAACAGACGGAGCAACTGTGGAACCGAGTACAAGCCCTTGAAAACCAAAGCCGGCAAAATAATGTGAGGTTGGTGGGACCAAGGGAGACCCTTGGTACTAATGAGACACTGTTTGAGTGTGTCCGGAAGATTCTTGCAGAGGGTCTCGGTGTTAATCTGACGGGGAGTTGGAGATAGAGAGGGTGCCCAGGCAACTGGCACCGATGCCAAAAATAGATCAGCCCCCAAGACCGGTGCTGATCTGTTTTGAGGCAATCCGCAAAGGATAAGGTGATCAGTGCAGCTAAGGAAAAGCAAGGATTTGTCTGGGGAAAATGTCGTCTATCTGTATTTCCGGACATGTCTAGAGAGCTAGTGCAGAAGAGGAAAGCATTCACACCGGTGAAGTGCAAATTACACAAGCTTGACATCAGGTACACACTGGCTTTCCCCGCAACGCTCCACTTCAAATGGAGAGGAAAAAACGTGAGTTGCAACACTGTTGAAGCCGCGGAGAAAGTCATTAATGAGCAAGGACTAGGAGGAACTGTGGATTGAAATGTAGGCAGTGAGGTGAGCTACTGTTTACACCTAATGTGAGACTATGCATTTTGTACTTAACTGAATGGACCACTGTGCAGGCCAAGGAAAGGCTTCTTTTGACACAGGACGGGCACCGTTGGAGCGGCGTTAATCCCATGGACCTCACGCGTTTTATCCTTTTTTTTTCCTTTTTCTTTTTCAATTATCTTTTTTCTTTCTTCAGCCGCTAAAAATAAAAGAGAGAATCTTACCAGGATCAAAGACTTAGAAAAAGAGATAAAAGATAAGGAATTAGATTTGTCGAAACACTTTTCGGATGGGAAATTTCAAGAACTCTGTAAGCTTAAATACTCTTTACATGAAATTTATAATAAAAAAGCAGAATATGCACTCACCACACAAACTTTTATGTGGGTCGGGAGAAAATGGGTAAATTATTAGCTAGACAGTTAAAGGAAAAAATCTCTGCTAACACCATACCAGTTATAAAACGGGGATGCACAGTTTTTCACTGCTAAAGACATAAATGGAATATTCCAACAATATTATTAGAAGTTATACACATCCTCCATATCTAATAATGCCTCACGAGAAGATATAGGTCAGTTTCTCCTTAACATAGACGTGCCCAAGCTCTCAGCTGGACGGGAATTACCCATAACCGAGGCTGAAATAAGGAAGGCAATTTCTTTAATGGTCTGGTGAAAAATTTGATAAAATGTAAAAATTATCCCCCAAAGTGCCAAAATGTGCTCTATAGCACCACCTATGTATCAAAAATGGCTGCCACGGCCTGTACGAATGTCGTAGAGAGATCGAACCAAAACTCAATTATTCGTCTCATCAAGACCTACAAATCATACGCTGACACCCCTGACCTAAATCCAACAATATGCCCATCAAAGTATGACTTAGCGTCAATTTTAGACCCTCAAGAAACACTATCTCCTCCTAGGGCGTTAATGGTATCGGCTTCAAACTTGAATACATGACTTATGACACTGTGCTGAACAAAAGTTGTTAAAAACTTTGTAATTACTCGAACAATGTAGATATTGTAAGCCCTGAAAGTTGTAGTGCCACATCACACCTTACAATGTAAACCAATGGGGAGGCAATCTCTAGGCATGGACTTTGTGTCAAACAAATTGTTCTGATGTCTGAACTATAAGTCTGACCACTTTGAAACCTGTATCAATGGATTTGCGACGAAATTTCCTACATAAATGTGATTTTTAATGTAGGATTTGGCCAAAGTCATGGGATTTATGAGGATATTTCACAAGAAGAGTGACATTCTCCTCTCCAACTGAGAGGGAGAGAGAGAGAATAGGAGGGGGGGGGGGGTGTGGGAGTTGAATGGAGCTCATTGAGTGAGAATGACAGTTTAGTGATAAAGTGCTGCAGAAAAATAAAATCAAAACTAAAATTTGTAGCTCTGTACTGCAGTTTTTCCTTTATTAGGGCCCAGGCACCTTGTGGTTCGCTCACACTCTCCATTCAAATATATGAGTATTTTTCTGTGTCCAGCTGCAGTTACTTATTGCCTCTACACACCTAACAGTACACATTTCAATCAAACTTTGACCAGGTCAGGTGGGTTAAAAGTCTTTACTTTTCTTTTCTTAATTAGGATATTAATTTCTTTTACACACAAACTCATCAAAAGTTTTCAAATTATTAATTGAAATTTCAGTGAAAGGGCCCAAAACTTGCATAATTTTGATGACACAGGTGTGAGCAAGACAGCCATGTCTCACCCTTCAGAAAATTCTCATCCTCACACCATTGAGATTTGATGTTTCGCCATGACAGAGGGAGTTGCTATAACTTTATTGTACATGCTCCAGTCTGCACCAAACTTTACATGTTTGATAAGAGTCCCGGCGTGAACACGTCTGACAATATTCAGTGATGCAAACTGGCTGAATAGTGCCCCCCTACGAAATTGCAGCAAAGCAGCCCAGCAGCAGGAAAAATAGTGGACAAGTGATGTTTATCTCCTTCTTGCACTGTCTGAAAACAGCCCAGGTCTGGAGACATCTACATGCCCGTGACAGAAGCCCTTCGACTGCACTGCGGCCCGACGTGCGCAAGGGTGCGAAGGCCTGTTCAACACTGCTTGCAGCTTTAATTATTATTAATATTATTATTATTATAATAGGATATGTATTAGTGTGCACATTATTTTTCCTTTCCACTCAGAAGGCTAACTCCTCTTGTCCAGTCCAGTTGTCAGACATTTTTTGGGAAAATAATTGCTTTTCAAGTGTACAGCTTCAAAAAGATGTTTCGCTATGTTTAAGTTGCAGATTTAGACATGTCACCCATTAGTTTATTGTGTGGTTGCCGGAACAGGAAATCTTATATTAACATAAGATTGTATGTACCTGTTATTGTATGAAAACGGCTGCTCTCCTGTTGTTCCAACATAAAACTTTACTTTTTTTTTTTTTTTTACTTTATTTGTGTGAAGCTTTACATGAGAGAAGGCTTTTACTGTGTTTGTATACACTCAACATACTGACGTGTACTGCACAGATTTACTTTTGCTCCTCCCACAGTGTTAATGTTTGGTGAAGAGAGAGGAAAAACTTGCTGTGGTTTTAACTGAGCTGATTAACAGCAGAAGAGAGACTGAGGTTAATGGTGAAACTTTGCCTGGGCCCCCACAAGGCGGTGGAGGAAGCACCTGTTCCCTAGCCAGGTCATTATCAGCCATTATCTTACTGCACTCTAAAGGCCGGGGCTCAGCAGTCTGACGCAGGACAGCCATTGTACTGATCTACAACCTCAGGACAAAGCTGTTTACCCTGCTCTTTCATTCATCACCCCATGTGCTCAGGAGTGTGTTTTGATGTTTTGTGTTTACTTTTTACAGTTGAAATAAAGAACAACCGTGTTTACCCATCCTCAGCCGAAATGGGTAAAAAAAAAAAAAAAGAAGAAAAAAAAGCTGTACCAATGTGGTACTGATCAAAACTGATAAAAAACAGTGGACCAAAACACTCCATGAAAAAATATTTTGAAATCACAAGTAAGTTGAATTTGTGTATGTGGTCAACAACAATGATAAGTGTCCAAAAAATCTGTCTTGTCTGTATTTCTGGTTCAGGGAGGTCTTTTAATATTCTCCTCCAAACTGTCTAAACTTTTCTTGTTGTTTTTTCCAAGTGGAATATGTTTTGCAGGGATTTTTTCCACTTCATAACTGTGCTTACAGCCCCTGTTTAGGATTTAACAATTTTCAACTTTGGTGCCCCCAGTGGTACTATCAAAAAATACATTGTGGCAAACAGCAGTGCGTGCTGCACTAACACATATACAAGCCACAGCCTGCTCACAGTCATACAGATGCAGGTGAAGTGCTCAAAGGCTAAATACAAGCTGCAGGCAGTCTAGCTTTGGAGGCCAGATGTGACGATGACTCTCCTGGGGAGGCATCATGGTTCTTGATAGAACAAAACTTTAATAAAACAGAGGTAGATGACCTATAAGCCACCTATGACCTAAGGAAACACACAAGCACTCACCTGTCAGGCCCTACAGGTTAAAGTTAAAGTTACACTGAAAGTAAAGATTAAAGATGAAAATAGTCAATGTATTGTTTGACTACTACTATGCACTACCACTTTCCTCTACTAGCTTGATTGATTGATTGATTGATTGATTGAATTTATTTGATGATCCAAAACACACAGATGTAAAATAGTTACAGTCAAGGGTTAAATAACAAAAAATCCAAAAAGGCTTGTTTCCACTGTGTATATTTCATACAAAAAATGTCTGTACACTTGTAAGAGTCACTTATTCAAAAGTGGAGGTTAATTATTAAGAGTACTGTATTTGTATTTGTGGTAAAAGATGATTCAGTACTCATTCTTGAAATCACCACTTTGAATTCTGATAAAGCCTTACATTTGTTTCACATCCCCGTCACATATTCAGTAGAAACAAGCCCCCATCCTTCACTTCCACAACCTAAAGTTTAGGTCAGGTAGGAGGACCAAAATAGATAACAGATATGTTTGTGTTTTTCACTGTGGCTGTCACAAAGTGTAGTCGTTGATGTCCATTTTTATTTGTTGCTCTTCCATGTGGAAGTGCGGAGGAATCTTGTTGTCCGTAATTCTCGTACAGTTCACAGGTTACTGGGTTGTTTTTTTGTTTTTTTTATTTAGCATGTATTTTGTTTTGGAACTTATTGAGTCATCCACATGTACCACAATATGTGCTGCACTCAGCAGTAGTCATTGTCACTTATCTACCAATACCTTGGCTATATTCTTAATGGTTTACTTTGCAAAGCCAACTGCACAGTCTTGCCAGATCTCTGTTTAATATAAGACACTTCACAGGAATTGTGAAACTCTGTAGTTATTACACAGCTTTGACCTAACTTTAATCTTGTCTAGAAAGTACAGGGTGATGACAAACTGTCAGGCTATGATTAACCCAGTAGTTCAAGCAGGCATGTTCATACATGAAAGACTGGATCATTCTTCATCAGAAGTCATCGATTGTTATTGCTATAATCCCATAAGCTTCACACAGTTGACCCCGCCGCTGTACTCACTTCAGTTTCGACAGATTCCATAACAGAAATGGGAGAATTTATTGGCTTAAGCTTGTTTTGATACTACTCAAGTGGTTTTCATATCAATTTTACCGCTAGGATCTACTATTAAACTGTGCCGGGAAAATCCATGGACTTTCCTTGGATTCTGAAAGGGAATTTCTCTACTCTTGAGTGTATTTCACAGCAGATTTTTAGCTGAACTATGATTTAACTCCTTTATGCTTGGGAGATATGGTGTTCATTAACCTACTTTGGACATAACTGAGACAGAACAATGTCCATTTCATGTTTCGGACTTCCATGCCAACCGTGAACATCACACAGGCGCTTCAGGTTTGCGGTTGAGAGAGCAGGATGAATTAATCTGACAGTGGATTGATTTAAGAGTAGGAATGTCAAATTCTCCAAAGGGTCTTTTTTTATTTGCCTCTTTAAGCATTTCTGTTTTCAAGTTGCATGTGGTGAACTGGCCGTATGTTTTTAATTTATGCTGTGTTTTGAAATAAACCCAAGTATTCGCCCTAAAGTGAACAAATCTTCCCGAGGGATGTGGGGGAAATGGGGGGTTCTGCTGAGTTGTCTTATGAGTTTGATGGGCTGTGCGTGGCTAAAAAAAATGACTCTTTATATTTGTGCTATAAATAAACTCCATGCTAGCTTTTTTCTCTGGTGTAACATTTCCTACACATATGGCATTTATGAAGCTTGAAAAGCTGTGTACAGTACAGTTTTCAATTTTGCTAGATGACTCTTCCTGTCCTGCCTGACTAGACATTTTTTTTTATTACTGTGGTCCAGTTCATCATGGCCATCTAAAAATATCTATCTCTAAAATGAACCATGTGTGCCTGGTATTGCATAATAGATCAGCAAAGGGAAACCAGGAGTGTTGGTGACAGCAGGGAAGCTGAGATGAGAAATGAGAGTAGAGGGGAGATGCCACCTTAGGGTAGCTGAGTGATGGAGCTTAGCTTTGGCATAGTGAATTAACTCACTGCAACTGCTAGAGAGTGTTTGGATAACAGGTCTATTACAGTCATTTTGTTGACAAGTTTGTTTCTTGTATTCATCACGTTGACCTTGAGCAAAGGAGATGGGTGAGGAGGGAGGGAGGGGGGGGGGTTGAAACACATGCATGTTTGTGCGCCAAACTGCTCGGCTTCAGCAGCCGTCTCTGGTTGTTTTGTTCACGCTCATCCTGCAGACCTGATAAAGCAGGAGTGCAGGGCAGGCAGCACGCCACTGACCTTCTCACCCCCGGCCAGTCCCTCTCTGGCCCTTGACACCTCGCACTTCACTTTCCGTCATTGTGTTGTCTTCCTGGCATGTGGCTTTTCCAAATGAATGAGGAAAGAACAAGGTAGAAGGAAGAGCATGATGGAAGTACACGATGTAACGCACATCTGTTGCTAAATTTTCCTGAGCATATTGGCTGTTACTTTACATTCAGGTGCAGTTTACAGTTCACCAATACAGATGATAATCTCTTGTTTTTTTTTTTCCAATCAAACATCTTTCCCTTTCGGTGACACTCTTTTTAACATTTGAGATTGTTGGAGCAGCAAGATGTTGATGTTTTTCTTTCATGCAGTTTAAAGTTCCCCCTCCACTCAAAAATGTGTTTTGGATATTGTTATTTAACTTGGATGTATGAGCTTCACTGTGCAGAATGATGTAATAGTAAGAGTTTGACACTTGAGGATTGTTTTCATATTCATCTGCTGAAGAGGGAAAGTTTCTCTGCGCTCACTTTCAATCTGAGTTTAAGGCGTGTACGTACTATGAGCAGGATTTGAGACATCACAACTAGTTTTGCAGCCGATTGTGGTCCAGTATGAAACTCTACAAATGTGATGTTGAAGCTTGAAGGAGAAGATTTTAAGAATTTCTAAGTAGATAATTAAACTTTTTTGTGTCAGAGACAAATTATCATTCAAAGCAGAGTCTTTTTATGTTGTAAAACATACGTGCAGGGGGGCTTCTTGATAATGCACAGATGAGAGGAGACAGTTCAGTCTGCACACATTTTATTGCTGTGCTGAGAAAACATGGAGGAACTTTGGTGCTTGATTTCCTTTGGGTTTGTAACTCAACCAAATTCTGAAATAAGTCCCTCTCTGAAAGGATTTGCGGGATTTAGCTCATTTGTGGTAACGGGAACTCTTTAAAGGGTTTATGACCCTTCGAAGTCTGTTTGTATTTCTCCATGTACAGGAATCTCAAATGTTAGGCTCATAATGAAAACACAGTAAACCTGTTTCCAGTCATATTTCAGCTGCACTATATCAGAAAAAGACAAAGCCACAAGATACCATTCTGTGTGTCTCTTTGTCCTGAGTCATCCTTAGAAATGGCTGCTGCCCCAGTTATATCTGGCCTGGGCCGGCCTGACCAGGCAGTAGTGTCTCGTCACTGTATAAGAATGCAGCCCTGTCCTAATCAGGCAAAGCCTCTGAGTGTTGGGGTGTTTTGTCTTTTTCTTTTTTTTTTATTGGTGCTGCTCCTCGAGCACGCTGTTGTGACGATGCTTAGCAGGTCAGGCTGCAGATCCTGTGTCAGTGACTGAGTAGGTGAATAGTGCAGTTGGGTGGGAGTCAGTCATGCCATGCTGCAGCACATGATGTGATGCAGAGGGTTTAGCTGGAGGGCAGCAATTTACTCGGCTTTGACATCAATACAGCAAGTGTGTCCCAGAGTTCCTTTGTCACTTGACTAAGGTCTAATTTGGGAATAGGAGATGTCCTTTCTCTCTGCTGTGTGTGTGTGTGTGTGTGTGTGTGTGTTTGTGCTGTATAAAGGCTATATTTCCTACGTGTTGACCTTTGCACCTGTTGCACTGCAGTGGATTTCTGTGTCATGCTATAGCTTATTGTACAGTACAGCTTGTGTCTGATACTGTCAGTCAGTGCTTTCGCTAGTTATTCTCTCAGCTTTGCTGCTGAGTGGCAGTTCAGTATCATTCACTTACAGAGACTTGCACAAAGAAAAAAGACCCGAAAAGCTTAAAAGCACTGACATACTGGCTTTTTTCTGTAGGTATTAATGTTTTGCAGAATGACCTTTTGACCATTTTAATATTTTCATCTTTATCTTTATCTTTGTTTCCCCTCTCTGTCATTCATACAGCGTCCTTCATCCTGATCTTAGATTTCAAATCTCTAGCATCACTTCTTAATCCCCTCTGCCTACTAGGACAAGTCTCAGATGTGGTGGCATCTGTGTTTGACTGAATTGCAAGTGACATCATTTTTCAAGTTGGATGTTTAAATACATAATTAGCATAGGCATATTTTCTCTCTCTTTACACTCAGTTGTGCGTAGTTAAATTTAAAATGATAAACAACTTTTGCAGAAAGCTCTGCAGCCCTATGGGTGATTCCCTGCTTTTAATATAATAGTTGCAGTGAAGCAGCACAGAATCTAAAATCAAAACATTCAACCTGGTCCAAATAGTTTATTCACAAACAACAAACACCATATGAGAATACCTTCATGTGGGACGCACACTCAGTTGTTTTAAACATTAAAACTCATAATTAGAGTCATAAGCAGGTAATATTGCATGAAAATATGTTTAAAGCCTCAGCAATGTACTACATGATTAAATAAAGATGCTGTTGGAAGATAAATGGAATCAGCATTTTACTTGACTTTTATTCATTTCATTGAATTTGGTCCCTTTTGTAAAATCCTTACTGGATCCAACTACAACATTCATCTTTTGGTTAGACAGTTGTAAGTATGTAAAATTATGTCAGTAGTCTGTCTGGATGCAACGGTCCCTGAATAAAGTGAAGTTTACTAAACACCGAACTCCCCAAAGTGTCTTTGAACCTGCTCCAGCTCTCAAGTGTCTCTCTGCAGACCTACAGGCAAGATAACAGCTTAAAGGAAACACTGATTTAATATCAGGGAAGTCACTTAATCTTCTCACTTCTCGCTCCTCCACATGCTCTCTGTGTGTCGCTCTGCCTCACAGCTCACACACACACACACACACACACACACACACACACAGGATGTTACATCTCCTGTGATCTTGTTAGGTATGTGGTCCCAAAGGTGTTTATCTCTTTTTTGACAACAATGAATGGCATAGTTGGAATAGTTTAGAACAGGATCACAGTTATCTGCACTTGTCCTTGAGTCCTGTCTGAGTGTGTATGCGCGCACACACAAACACACACACACACACACACACACACACACTCACCGCACCACAATGCAGGTTTAACAGATTTCCTGCAAGCTATTGTATCTGCTGGAGGATGGTGGCATCCTGGTCCAAACCTCCAGGTTGAACAAGCCAAAGCCCCCCTCCCTCCTTTTCCTCTCTTAATTTCCATTCCTCTCCCTACCACTCTCCTTCTCTTCTTCAAGTCTCTCCCTCTCTACTCCTCATCTTTTTCTGCCTCGAGACACGCTACAATACCAGTATATTTGTCTTCGGCTGGTACACAGATCCATCTCCAGTATCCGTCAATCCATCTGTTTGGCCCTCACCCACCCCTCCTTTACCCAATCTCCTCTTTCTTCCTCCATGTGATCTGCTTCGTAACCCCTGAGGAGCAGTCTAAACACCGTTTCAGAGCCAGGCCAGTTGGGCCTCCAGCAAAAACAGAGAGACCAGACACAAACACTTGACTCTCTGACCAAATGCCCGCCTGCCTCCCATAATATTTCCCTCTTCTTTCTCTCCCTGCCACTCTTCATTTTCAGAGTCTGCCTTTCAAAAAATAAAATAATTTTATGATTATTTATTTGTTGAAGACATTAGATATTATCAAATATTCATGTGGAATGAACTTTTTTTTTTTGTCAGTTGTGTCTGACACTGTGTCTATGTTCATCTGTAATATCAGTTTACTGAAAACACTGTATCAGAAAAAGCTTGTGTTTTTCCACACTTACCAGATGTTTTGTGTCAGGATTGGTTATGACTCACGCTGTTGCTTTGGGACTTAAAATTTGTTTGAGATGCTTTTTATTATGGTAACAGTCTTTCTGAGTTTCGGTGCCCACAGTTTACTAAAAATGGCTCAGGTTTTATCAAATTGTTGATTTGTGTGATTCCTAACACCTCGATAAACAAGTCAAGTATTTGGAAATAGTCATATAGGCTATTCCAGGAAAAATTTGTAAGTGCTTGACGTCGTAATATTCGTAATGAGTCTGGATTAAATAGAGACAACAAATAGAGTGCAACACGTCATAGTCTGAAAACTACGCCTACTGTAGGGGAAAACAATCAACCCCATAGTAGGAAAACATTGACTGTATATAAATATGAACAACATGACAGTTCCCCAGAAGTGAAGCCAAAACATCTCGATTGCCCCCTAGCAGCCGGCTGCAGTATATTTCACAAGTCCCTCCCCCTTTCATGTTAGCGGATGGGACATGAGTCAAACTAAAAAATCAAAGTACACGTCAAATACATTTTTCCCAAACATAGTTTCTTTAATTTAAGGTCATTCTAATCACATCAATGTTTTTCCAAGTGCTCATTTTTCTGATAAATTTTCTTTTAATTAGTTATTTGACGATATAAAAACATCATGATTGACAGCTGTGACAGCCGCTCTCAAGCCGGACTCTGCTGTGCAGACTCTGGCTCCAAATGACATCACATAAGCAAGATGGGAATGAGATGTTTTGGCTTCGCTTTTGCAAAGCAGTTGGAAGTGGAGGCACGGTGTCCATATTTATATACAGTCAGTGTATGCAACCAACAGCTGAAATGCTAACAAAATGCCTGTAGTTAGCGAAAAACATTCAATTTCAGCATGTCAAAGGATTATTTTAGCATCCTACGTCTACCAGAGAGGAAAAGGTATATTGACAAACTCAATATTGTTGGTCTATCTCAGTGTCCCTTCTCCTTACCTTGCTTGCTTGCAAACATAGTTCTTCATAGTTTTCTGATTTATCCACATTCCACTATAACAAGTTGCATACTGTCAAAATGCTTTAGTTTAACTTGCAGAAATATAAAACTGACATTTGGATATTTGACTTAGCAGTGACAAAATGCTTGCTGTACATGTAGGCATACTGAGTGTCAAGATCTCACAGTTTTCCCATTCTTCGCTAATGTCTCACATCTTATTGACTGTATCCACTTTTGTCTTCCTAAAGGTTCAGTTTTTCAGTCCGGCAGTTTATAAATATTTTACTCTGGGTTCTTTACCTTGTTGGCAGTGCATCCCACCACACAGCAGCTTTTAGCCATTTTTCTGTTGTTTGCTAGTAGATGTAAGGTACGTTCACGCAATACAAAGTCAATAGAGAGCAATAAATTGTTTTTCCCTTCAGGGTGGGCGGGACTTAATTGCTTAATTTGTGATCACAGGAATATGAAATTTTTGTTTATCAGTCTGAGTTTCAACCTCAATTTCATCTACTGTGCTAAACTGTAATCATCTGGTATGTTGTTTATTCCTAGTTTGTCTTTAACGTTGTCTGTTGAATTCAGTATTTTTCCATTAATCTTATTTGTTAAGATGTTTCCTTTTATGATCAGACAGTTAATGAGCGAAAGCAGTTTGTCCTTTTCAAGGAAAAATAAATACTGAACATGCCACTTCCCGACTCAGATGAGCAAACGCAGTTGCTGTACTGAAACAGGACATCCTGTCTGTACTCTCCATGGGGGTATTAGGAATAGACGGGCTAATATGCTGATGCCCTGTCCGTTTACGGGTTACGGGTACCAGCGGAAAATCACAGTGGACATAATAACCACTTAGCTCTTAAAAATTTTAAATCAACAAACACTGAAAAGTTCATTTCATGATTCAACTTAAAGCAATAGATGCATGTGTCCTCTCATGTATGATGCTTCAAAATGGTTTCTTGTTGCTGCTGTAACACTGTGTATGTATGACCATGCTGTGTGGATTATTCTCTCTGATATTCTCATTTAATGGTATTTTATTGAATACTTTTGCAGTTCTGCCAGCCTGGAGGTTGGAGGCTATACAGGGAGAGGAAAGCACCCACCTTCTTCACTGTTGTGCTGACAGATATCGATTCAGACAGACACTACTGCTCTTGCCTCACTTTCTATGAGGCAGAGGTCAATTTGCAGGTAAGATTGCACTCACACACTTACTCGCACACACACACACACAGTCAATGCTTGGCCAAGCTGAGGGATCCTGCTAAACATGTCCCTTACTATCTTTGTGTGAGTGAGTTTTAAGCACTTAGCTGTGCTGTTTTATTCATACTGTCATTGATTTATTTACTTTCTCTAACTAATATATCACTTTGAGGGTCACAGGGAGATGTAGCTTATCCCAGAATTCACTGGGGTGAAGGTCTAAATCCATCACAGACAATCACAGTCATAACTAAAGACACTTTAAGGGGCAGCAGTTTTAGGACTGTGGGAGTAAATAGGAGCACTAAATGGAGCCCATAAGAATAGAGGAAGGAACGTGTGACCTGCCCACATAACTGTGAGTCATCAGTGCTAGCCACTGAGCCGCCACACTAGCCTCATTAATCCTGATGTAGAGGAATCTGTATCTCCTCCTCATAAGGGCTGGTTATAAGATGGCCACAATGATAATGATGAGTTTTGTCAACCTTCATGATGATCGCGAGGTCACATTCAGCCTTGTGTTTCTCTCTCATGACTCTCGGAAGCCTTCAGGGATGTATTGGTTGGGCAACGGGATGTTTCTCATTTTCTGTTTTCCATTTTAGCCTTATTGTTTTGTTTTTTAAAGTTCTTTGGCACATTTGTAACTTTCAGGAATGTCTGTCGCGTGCGTGATGTCTTCCAGAATTTGAGGCATTAGCAGAAAACAAAAGCCTGCTTGGATCCAGCCTAATAAATAGTGTACTGGATGAGAGGTGCTGATACAAAAGAGAGGATGGACCTGTGCACCTCTTCAGCACTCTTTCATTTGGTTTACCCATGCGTACAAGATTGTGTTAGATTACAGATTAGTAGTCGCAGCATTAATGTGCAAAACCCCATAAATTATTTATTACAATAGATTTGTTTGGATGCGATCATTTTTATACTTATGAATGATCTCGTTAATGTCTCTCACTGCCAAGAGCCCACAGAATACCAGGCTAATTGTTTCACTGTGTTTGCCTTTGTAAGAGGCCTTAAATGACTCCTGTCCCTCTGCCCACTGCGATTTCACATCCTTTCGCATGTGGAAGGCAGTCGTCAATCACATTCCAGTTGGAGCAGCAAAACGAGTTTGAGTTGAATTTGAAAAGCAGCCGTGTATGAGAAATGGATGAGGAGTCACTTTAGTGGAATGCTCAGAGTCAACACTGTAGTGGCGCATCCTCCTCCTTTACTTTACAATTTAAGCTTGTTGTGTGAATCAGACTGTAATTATACAAACATTCCTCTGTTTGCATAACTGGTCACATTTTTCCGCAGTGCTTCAAAAGCATCAGAGGAGGACGGATATAGAGAAAATTGCCACATCAAAGACAGTAAATAACCAAAAATATCCCTGTTGTTGACTGTTATGGGGTCTTTTCAGAAGAGCCTAGTGACAGACTGAATCTCATTGCTTGTCACTGGTTGCACAGTATTGAAACCTTATTCCTCATTGGTCTGTTTTTTATACTCACCCATCAGCTCTGTGGAGAGAATACAAATTGTCATTAACAACAGATTTAGACTTGATTATGGGTTCTAATTTTTAACTGTGTCTTTGTTTACTGTTGTCTAGGGACTGCCAAGGCTATCAGCGAAGGCCAGAAACTTTGTTTTTCACACGTACTACATTTAATGTTTATATCAGGTTCGCAAAGGACGAAATCAAGTCACAGAGAAACTACTTTTGCAGAAGAAGTTCAACCTGATATATTTAGCAGGCATGATAGAAAGGGACTAATACATTTCACTTCACTCATTTTGTGACTTTGGAGGAGTGTAAACATTTGAAATATTTTGCAGCCAGTGACTAAAACATAATCAAATCACATCTGCACAGGGTCTCAAATTTCTCACTTGATCTCAAAATGTTGACTTAAATCAGAATTCCTTCTTCAGTGTCAAGTTCCCACTTCATCAATTAAATTCAATTATTCACAAGATTATTGACCAGGTTGTATAAGTTCCACTGATTAAAACAAACTATGCCTCCAGTAAGGCATCCACACCAGAAGCAGGAAGTTATGCAAAATAAAGTCAGTGCAACCAGTCAGAGAGTGTAGGTTATGACTATTTGAGTAAAACATTAATATCTGACTTTGAAATTTGACATTGAAATTTACACTGTGGATTTTGTTTGAATTGTAACCTTCGCAACACAAGCTATCAGTGAGGTTGTGCTATGCATACTTATAAAACAAAACATGATGCGGACATTAATATATCAGGAAGAGATTCAATCTGTTATACATACACTTGTGTTCGTTTTTTGTTTATTTAGTTTACTTTAAAGCTATTTAAGTTATACTCCTATCTAGAACAGCTTATAATAACTGAGATGTTTATATATTCTAAAAATACATTTTATCAGGAAACACGGATGCTTATATGTATAGTGAATGAGTATATTGGGCGCTCTAACCACAATACCACCTCACTGTTTATGTCAGCCTCACATTCATAATGAGATTAGGCTATATTTGGCCTCGTCCAGACATCACGTTACTGCAAAACAAACAGACATTCCTGGGTTCAGTGTATGGCACTGAAGACCTTTTTGAAAACGTGAGGGTGTTTTAACAATCTTTATTCTCTAAACTGACATCCTTATCTACCCAACTGGATTCCAGAGAGAATCCAGACAGGCGGCAGAAGAATGTATTTTGTCTAATAATTGAACCAAATCCTAAGAATAATGGTGAAATGTTACCCCCATCTGAATGGGATATTTTGATCCCATACTCCTCGGTCCCAAGATACTGAAGCACTTACGGCATGTTTTCACTGCCTGGAGAAATATACTAGATTGTGATAAGGGCTTTAGTTAGGAATGAGCACTGAGGGGTTGGTTTATCAGTGTCCTGATGGACGATCCACAATAGAGACAATTAGATCTAGACTGACACTGTTTCTTGCACAACACATTTGTTGTG
Source organism: Thunnus albacares (assembly GCF_914725855.1). Classification (NCBI taxonomy): domain Eukaryota; kingdom Metazoa; phylum Chordata; class Actinopteri; order Scombriformes; family Scombridae; genus Thunnus; species Thunnus albacares. Next base: position 22,305,606 of record NC_058106.1, read on the forward strand.
ACTTTGGGGACACGTAGATATCAAATGGCAAAAATGACAAGACAGTGAGTTGTGTAGTCATGCCTGGCCTTTAACGCCTCATATGTAGCAGTTTTCCTGCAGTAATTGTACTTTTCTAGGTCATTATTTCCTTCTGGTAATGTTTTTTTTGCCTACTATTACAAGCATTAGAATACTAATAAGCCAAACAATTGGATACTTATAATATGTTCTGTTGGGGTCTTTTTTGGATATACACTCTGCACATAAAGTACATTATGTGTGCAATATTCAATAAATTCAATGTATAAGTGGTTTAAGATTAAGGATATTGTTTTAATGGCTAATTGGAAATAATAATAATAATAATCTGCTAGTCAAAATATTTACTAAACATTGTGGAGTTGTTAGCATCTTTGGCATCATCACTGGTATCTGTTTTGCATTTGCTGTGTTAGTACAGTATGTGACTCTTGGAGGGAATCAACATTAATCCCTTAAACTTATTTTGGCTCCTCTCTAAGGAAATCCACTCATCTTTGTGGGCGAGAGCTTTTATTAACTCGATCGTAATTTTAGAATATGTGTTGTGTTCTTTCAGTGGCTCCAGTGGGATGAGCAACTATGTTAAATGGGGAGCGATTGGAGAAGGGGATAATTAACAGCCCAAACTTCCATAAATCTGTATCTCCTCTCTGGGGATAGAAGAGTATTTTTAAGATTTTTTTATGGTCAGAATCTATGACTTTGTCTAACGCAATTAGTTTGAGTCTTTTTTTGTTTGGTAGGAGTAATTAAGCACATTTCCAAGTGTCTTTTACGATGCCATCAATAAACTAAACTAACTAAATTTCAGCATACATTACTTAGTATTATACATTACCACATCAGTTGTTTTTCTGTGGAAAACATGTTGGACACGTACTATAAAACGTGATGAGGTTAAGGCGCACAGTGAATTTACAGGCTAAACCGGGAGCTCAGCGGTGCTGGCATGCTCTGCACTACAGTTCATGGGCTGTAGGCTATGGCACTTTCTTGAACTCTCCAACTGAAATAGCTTCTTTTTTTCAATATTTCAGGGATCAAAGAGTATTGAGGCTGATGGAGATGAAGATGAAGAGGCAGAGGAGGATGGACTGATCCAGCCAGCTCAAGTGTTTGCACCAAAAAGTCTCATTCTCGTGTCCAGGCTGGATTATCCTGAAATATTCCGGGTAATAAGACACCATATGATTAAATCTTCATTAAAAAATATTTTTCTGTCTCGTTTAGAAGAAATACTCCGATTTTTTTTTTCACAAATCAGTGCTTTCATCTTGCATTTCGGAGATGATGCTAATCTACTTTGCGCTGTCTGCCGAGTTTGGTTAAGCATAAGCAAGCATTTCAGTAAAGTAAATGAGACATAGAGGCATAAACACTTCTGATCTTTTCATCGCTGACTGGTAAGTTGATGCTGCAGACTCGCTGTCAGTCATCCCAACAGGGCACACTTTTAGAATAAATTATATTATCAAATCTGAATGTCACAGATGAATCAAACATTGAAATATTGATGAACTTTACCAGTTTGTGATTTCAGGAAGCACTTGGTGAATAATCATACTACTCTCTCGCACCCTGCATGGCAGCCTCTGCCATCAGTGTATGAATGTGTGTCTGAATGGATGAATTTTGGCATGTGTTGTGAAGCACCTTGAGTGGTCGGTACACTAGAAAAGCACTATATAAAAACAGTCCATCTCTGAAAATGTTGTTTGTCACTAAATCTGTAAATATAAGTGACCAATGGTGGTTGCATAAAACAATATATATATCCTGTATTCTGTCACATATTCATGAACTAGTGTGGTCAGTGACACATAAGCTGCAATATTGATGATTACAATATATGAAGTTTGTGTCTGTGTATAATGTCTAAGTTGTATTTCACTTGTTGTCCTACCAGGGATGCTTGGGTCTGATCTACACTGTGTACATCGACAGCCTGACTTTCCCTTTAGAGGGTCTGGTGGCCAATCTCTTTGTATTCCAGGTTCCTGTTGCTGGTGGATCCCAGGTAAGTCTTAACTAAGGCAAAGCATGCTCAAACTACCACAGTCTCTTACAGATCCGCTTTGCTGCTGGAAAAGGTTAAGGTCAATCTATTTCTCCTGTGAAGTGATGGCTGGATGGTGCAGCTACAGGAATGCCTTGTTCAGATGGTGCCAGAGATTGTTGAACAGCCACAGGCCATAATTTTCTAATGCATATTCTTATTTTTTTTCCATAGTGTCACTCTGAGCTAAATACCTCAGTCTATAGTGGGGCAAAAGAGAGCAGACTTATTAAACTGTGTTTATAGCTATTTAGAGGAATACATATTAAAAAAACGTCATTTGGTGGCCAAATGTCAGAAGGTAATACTATGAATGCAGTGAAATAGGCAATAGATTACTAACGTGCACCTTAAAAAAAATCAGGAGGCAAAATGTGTCTCAGTCACGTTGGAAAATAATTGTACACCTTTACCACTGCCACTGTGGAAAAATCCTCATCACTGGTAAAAATTGAGAATTTGTTTTAAACGATTGTTTATGTGCTGTAAGAGGAAAGAATCTGGTATGTTCCCTGTTCCCCAGCAGGACGCCACTTAAAATCCCAACTCCTAAAGTTTGCCTTTAGGCAGAACCTCAGCAGTGGGACAGACAGATTTGTCAAAATAGCACCTAGTTAAACATACAGGTATGTCAGGAATTGTATGAATGGAGATCTTTGATTTTTCACTTGACTGGAGGACTTTTATTTTCTACATCTTAAAAGCCACTACCAGGCTTCCACTTTTCAGTCCTCAGTACCCTATAATATTTCTGTTTAATGGATTCTGTGAAATTGCTGGAGCCGTGTGCTGTACCAGTTATATTTTGGTGAACATGTAATTGAGGTTTTCTTTTCTCTATGACAAGCAAGCCTATTCAAATGGCTAATTCAGCCCTGCAGCTGCGGTGTTTGTGTCACACTGAGCACCATGTGTCTTCTTCATTTAATGCAGCCACAGTACACTCTGCTATAAATCTGAATGGATGAGTGTCATTTGCAGAGCTGCTTTGCCCTGTAGGCACAGTGGCCGTTAGGGTTTTTCCATGACTGTTTTCTGACCTTTGCTGCTTTTGTTTTTCTTTACAGAAGCTGTTTAGCCTGGGAGCAGGAGACAGGCAACTCATCCAGACGCCCCTGAACGACACATTGCCCGTCACATGCAAGAGTGTTGCTCTGCTCTTCCAGCAGCTGGGTGGGTCCAGGCACTTTGATAATTGCTAATTAGTAATCATGATACGGGAAGTTCTGTATTGAGTCAGAACGTGACCTGTTACTGACTGTATTAGTGCCTCGCCATGTTGTTGTATCATTTATTTGTAATTGGTATGACCCTGTTTATTGCATGAACAATAGCTTCCTGCTGCAGGTTGTCACGTCTACACAACACCGCTTTTAAGTTTTAAGACATTTTGAGTGCTGTGTCTGACAGCAAACACTCAAAAGAACATTTCTCTTAATCATATTACTGCCGTCATTTTCTTTCATTCAATTAAGCAGCTTAATGTGTGTGACATATTTTACATTCATGCAGTCTTGATCCTTATCAGATTTTTAGAGGCTCCATTCTACTTTGAAAATCACATGGTGCTAAACTAGAGTGCTGTAGGACTTTAACAATCAGGAGACTTTTGCAACAAGCCATTAAGAACTTGGATTAATTCTACACTGAATGTGTCTGAAGCAAGATTATGTGGTTTTCGCTTTGTCCCATCAGTGTTTCTGTAATTTTGTCTGGGCTACAACAACCACATGATGAAGATTTGATGCACTTTGCTGGTTTCAAGTTGCAGTGTTTGCACAATATGTTCGTACTGTAAACTATTTGAACAGGCAATTCGTGCTTTGTTAGAGATACAAACGTTCCTGATTCACCATGACTCATATATGGAGCAATTCAACTGTGTTTAGAAAGTGCGTCTATCATTTTCCTCAGCCTTTGAAAATGACAGTTTGGCATGATCGGCTATTGCGCGTTATATTTTTAGACTTTCTGGTCATTTTAAAGGAATTAGACTCCTTTTTTAACCCTGTGAGCTGCGAGTGAAACTCAATCTGGTTCACCTGAAATTTGAGTTGTAATAGAAGATTGGCCTTCATCTAGCCTCGTTTGATTAGAAGGATGTGCTTCAAATCAGAGTGCATTAACACCATTCTCTGTTTGAACAGAGTGTACATGGGGGGTACTTACACGATACACATGTAATCAGGGTCATGTGGAAGGCATCTATTTGTAGCCAATCTGCATACACAAAACAAAGCAATCTTTACATAATACCCAACCATGATGTGTCAGTCAGCATAAGTCAGTTCTCATTAGTCAGTACAGAACAAGAAATGCTTTTCAGGATGTGTTGGAAAGTTACTGAATATGTGTCATTGTTCTCAATGCCTGGCAATTATCTTGTCTAGTAAAAGTCATGTCAAGTCATGTTGTAAGAGGTGAAAAGTTTTGTTTAAGCCTTGCCTCAGTTACAATCAGGTCATCTGAGGTCAGTGTTACATGACAGTCTGGTTAATTTTGTTTATTAATAATTGTGGTTAAAGAAACGTGTGATATGATGCTGTATGTGTCCAAGCCTTCTGAAAAAACAGATTTGTGTTTTTGTATAGATATACTGCTTGCACTGCTGTAAAAACTACTGTAAATGGTGCAGTCTGATGACCTTCACCCTCTACTGTATTTCTTTCCACAAGTTTCTAACTAGTTGATGAGAGGTTTGGGCTTTTCCTGCTTGCTCAGCAGAACATGATCATCATTAATGGACTAGTTTGATATTTTAGTTAATATGATAAATGTTCACTTTCGTTGTGAGAGTTAGATGAGATGATGCATATTATACAGAAATCTGAAGCTACATACAGCCAGCAGATGGTTAACTTGACTTAGCATAAAGGCTGGATGCAGGGGGAAACAGCTAGCTCTAAAACCACAGCCTGTCGTTTTCACACGTTTGTTTTTGTACTGATTAAATAAACCAGATATTAGTGAGCTTTAGAGGTGCTGGCAGGCACCAAACTTTTACGTTTGAACAGAGCCAGGCGAGCTGTTTTCCCCCTCTTCCAGTCTTGGATAAGCTAAGCCCTGTCTCCTGGCTGTAGCTTTATATTTATCGTACAGACATGAGAGTGGTATTGATCTTTTCTTCTACCTCTCAGCAAGAAAACGAAATGCTGAAACTATCCCTTTAACAGTGTCATTGTGTTCGTCCGCCCACTTATGATCAGTGCTAATGTTTTGAACTCACAACTATGGACATTTAATGGTGCAGTCTATCTTCTGACCATACAAAGAAAGAAGTGCAGTCATCTGTCTGTTGTCATCCTCCTGCTATTGTAGCAACAAGTAACAGATTGTTAATAACTGGCTGAGTCCTTAATCCCACTTTGATTGGCTATTCATATGATATTTTTTTTTACTGTGTAGAAAGATCAATGAGAGTCAGAGCATACTGAGTAAAAGTGACTGACAGAGTTGGCAGAGTTTATCATTTTTCCACCCTTAATAACTGATTCTTCTGCATGCTGACAGGAAGGCAAATGTCTGCGGTCCGCTGATCAGCTACACGTAAGCCAAGAACAAGTGTATCGTTTCCACTATTAGGTCGTCCTCTTGCCCATATAAGGAATGGCGAGTAACTGGCAGGTCGGCACATCGGTTTGTGTGCACAGGTCACCCGAGTCATCAGAGAGGAATGTGTGTTAAACATGTCACACTGCACAGGAAGTACATCCCCCACCGGGGCAAGATAAAAACCAGCCATCAACAGCCCTGCGGTTTGTTGTTTGTTGCCTTTGTCTCTTCTGTTGTCTAGAGCTGTTGCTGACACTTTTTATTTAGGGCTCGGAAATGTGGCACTGTTTCATAAGATAAGTAAACACCTGAACCTGAGGTGTGATTATGTAAGTGTGGCTTCAACAGCCTTGGGGAGATGATAAAGGCTCACTAATTTGCAGTTCTTTTGATAGAAAAAGGTCCAACTAAAATAGCGTTTCATTGCATTTGGACCTAAACCTTTAGTTTCCTGTTTATCACTCAAGTGCTCCACTCAGGCAGCCAAACAGCCAGACTCAGCGCCCCCAGTGGCACGGATATGTCTGCCAGTGTTCCTCTCTCTTTATCACTCCAATGTGTGATGAATTGGTCTGTCAGTTGCTTGATAGGAAACAATAACAGGAACTGTAAACTTAGAATTCTTCCTGATTGTCACATCGGTATTTGTAATATTATTTATACTGTATGAGAGCGTGTAATTTCCTTTGTTTTTCCAAGATGAGTTTTCCCATAGGTTTATATTCAGTGTTTAACATAAACTGTCCCATTTGGTTATGGAAATGTTTTTTTATTATGTTGTCATCATGAGCCAGCTGGTTACATGGCTTAAAATAGCTGTGCACAACTTTCAGATTTCATGCAGTATTGGCATCCGTTGAGATCGACTCATCAGTTCTTTCCTATTAAGATTAAACCCTGTTGAACGCAAACTAAATACATCTGAACAATGTTGCACGAGTAAAAGTAATTTTTCATGAATTTACCTAAATGCATAAATGCGTTCTTTTCACAGTTCACTTTTTAAATATTGCTCAAGTCCAGGTTCAGCTCAATATGTTCTGTATATGCCCAGTGCCATGGAAACAGAAAGGCAGTGCAACGGCCCACCAAAGCCACATAGAGACATAAGTCACTCTGGTAGCTTAACCAATAAACGGTGAGACTGCAGTAGCCTGCGCAGATAAAAATTCCTTTAAAATAAAAGTCTCAGGCTTCTTCCTCACCAAAGAACGAACACAACTCAGGCTTTTGGGTGCTTTAGGCAGCAGTCTCACACATTTCATTTCAATTTGACAATTTAAATTAGATTTGAATCAGTTCCACAGATTGTGGAGTCATGCAGCATTACCTAAAGAACTGGCAGACAGATTTTCAAAATGAGACTAGTACACCAATACCATTAGTAGCACTACGACCTTCCATATTACGATCGGTATGGTTGGTCTGCATAGCATTGCCAGAACTACTATAAATATCCCACAGAATATTGTATGTTTTGAATTTCAGTAATCAGTCTTGAAGCTGTTAAGAATACGCACAGAACTCAAAGTGAATGTTGTTTGTTCTAATCTGTGTTTGAGGATTGAAATCCCCCCCAAATAGCTAAGGATGTTTGATAAATGATCTGGAACATTGTGGCAGTCACATTCCAACAAATACCTCATTAATTTTCATTCTGTGTTGTTTTCTCGCTCCAGGAATCCAAAATGTTCTTAGCCTGTTTTGTGCGGTTCTGACAGAACACAAGGTTTTGTTCCACTCCACCAGTTACCAGAGACTCGGGGATGCGTGTCGCGCCCTGGAAGCCCTCATGTTTCCCCTTAAATACAGGTAGGTATTTGTTAGACCCCAGCAGAGGGACAGATTCTCATGTGACTTTCCACTAGCACCTTGGCTGGTGTCGTGACTTCCATGGCTTGTGATCTGACTGATGATTAACTTTGTTTATTATTTGACTCAGTTCTAGAAACGGCTATATCTCCTGGCTATATCACCCTAACCCCCTTTAAGATCACAGAATTTGACCTTTAATATCTAGTAACTTGGGTGGGTTATATTTTTTCAGAGTTCACTTCTCCTAGAAGTGCGTTTCACTTTTATAGTGATTAATTTCCTTTCCTTTGTAGCACAAATGCATGCACCACTGTAGAAGGAACTTTATCTGAAGTAATTTTTGAAAATCACTCATGATCCACATCATGATTTCATTAAACCTAAACATCCCTTCCAGACAAGTTTCAAAACATACGAAAATACTCTGCTTAGAATAATAATTTGTGTCTGATGTGGTTTTTGTTAGAAAAGTCAATTCTTAGTATATGTGCACTGGAGGCTTCCAGTTTCCACATCACATGTGTTTAAGTTGCATACTGGACACAATTGGCTCAAAACTGGTTGTGATGTCACAAATCACAACCACAAGGCACACACCTAAAACTCAGACTTTTGGTAAGCTCAGAGAAATTTCCCCCTTCAGCAGATGAATGTGAACTGCTTATGTCCAAATAAAAAATAAAAACAAATATGGGGACTGTGGACTGTGTACTGACAGCACCAGAGCTTATAAAGGATATTAATGCAACATTTATGAACACCATCTGAGTGCCATCCACAGTTTATATTTTTTCTTCTGTCTTGTCACTTAATGTAAGTTTACTCATTTGAGTTTCAATTTCCCAATTCAACATTTGTAATAAGAATGCAGGGAAGTATATTTTAGGCTCTCAGTTTCCCGCTCATTGCGTAATTCCCCCTCGCCTGTCTTACCATACATATTATACCATGTCCTGACATGTCCACTTTTATGTTTAGTTATCCATACATCCCTATTCTGCCTTCCCGGCTGCTGGAGGTGCTGAGCTCGCCCACGCCCTTCATCATCGGAGTCCACTCCATGTTTCAGAGTGAAATCCAGGATCTGGTGAGTCCAAACATATCACAGACATCTTTCAATATCCTACTTGCAATCAGAACTTGAAGATCATATATTGTTGAAAGTTTTTAAACACTACAATTATTATCAAATATTGGAGTCCTTTAGAATTTGATGTCCTAAGAAGTGATGATGGATGGTAACAGTTTAGGTCTTTTTCTTTCCTCTGAGTAGGAGAGTTTCAATTTCACAAGCACTTTGGTTTCAGGAAGTGTTCTTACACATGAAGGTGAAGTAATCTGACCTTCAACAAGTTGTTTATTTAGCTGGTTTTGGCTAAATTTTGTCAGGCATACGTGTTGTTCCTCACGGTCCTCCCTCCAGCTGCAACCAAACCACCTGACCTGTCAGTGTTTTATGTATCTTCACCAGTTGGATGTTATTATTGCCGACCTGGATGGAGGAACAATAAAAATACCTGAGTGTATCCACTTGTCCCTGCTCCCTGAACCTCTGTTACACCAAACGCAGACTGCCCTGTCTCTGGTAAACACACACGCGCGCACACACACACACGCACGCAACCACATTTAAAGAATCACATGATAATAACATTTGAACTATGTAAACAAAAATTCATTCTTCAGCATCTGCGTACAGTTTTAGTGCCTTTTGTGTTTATGTATGAGTGTGTCTGCATAAAAGATGCGCAGACACACTCATACATAAACACAAAAGGCACTAAAGTAGTTCTTGGATTGTTAAACACAAACAAGCTCAGTGGCTTCTGGTAAAATTGATACACTCACTTTCTCAATCCAACATTTCTTAATGACGTGCTGTATTGTACGTAAGTGCTGGTCACTCATCATGCAGGTGAAATGTTCACTCAATGTTGATGTTACACTTATCGAAGTTTCTCCACACAAGAGCATCTTTTGCACTCTTTCTCTTAGGTTTTGCACCCTGATCTGGAGATAGCAGACAATGCATTCCCTCCACCTCGCACTGCACCCTCCAACCTTAAGTTGTTGGTAAGTCAGCATTGCTTTCACAAGCCCTCCCTTTACCCGTTACTCCTCAAGATGTCTTACTGTAAAGAGTGATGACCTCCTCCTCCCACATGAGGAGAACACATTACCTTAAAGACAAATACTGTTGCATAAATAACTTATCAGACTGCATTCATGGCATAGCTATTTGATGAGTCTTGTTCATCTGTGTGTCTGTGTGTGTGTTCAGGACAAGGAGGTGAGGACCGTCTTCCTCAGGCTGTTTGCGCAACTCTTCCAGGGCTACAGGTCTTGCCTGCAGCTCATCCGCATCCATTCTGAACCTGTTATTCACTTTCACAAGGTAAGATAACGACATAATGGAATTCCCAGAGCTGAATTCGAACGTTTCAAAAACCTCATTTTCCATGAAGTGACCTTAGATTAAACTACTTTAGCAAGTGCTGCTCAGTAAACACATTGTTCTTTTAATCTGCCAAGAATGTTTTAGCCAGAGTCCAGCAGCTAGGGTGGAATTACATGTAAAGACAGATAAACCTGTCAGGCATGTATAGTGTGTGTGTGTGTGTGTGTGTGTGTGTGTGCATGCATGTTGTTTTAAATGTGTTGTAGCGGCTCCATGACTGTTCCGTGATGCTATCCTTTTGTTTATGAAAGCCTCGGACACAGCCCTCTAACCTTGGGCAAAGCCCGGCAATGGGCCATATGAAACATATTAGGTTTACATTTTTGTTTTGTGCCGGGGTTTTTGTTTGTTCGTGTCTGTGGTGTCTCCGTGGTAACCCCTCACCACATCATCCTCAAAGTACCCCACATGGATTCTATTATAAACAAACGCTCAGCTTATTCGTCTGGAATCACTGAGTGGGAAAGGCTTGAGTGAACCGTGTTTTATCTCTCCTACCCACAAACGCAAATAATTATGCATAAAGTAAATTAAATTCATTTGCATGTAGTCATTTATAACTAGATTTATTTCCCTTTTTGTACATGCTGAAGAACTTATCCTTTATTTCAACATTAAAAGAAGCTGGTCTCAGGCCCCCTTGCAAAGATATTTTGGAAGATTTTGTAATCATATTCTAAAAATGGCTGTGATAACTATGTTTGCTTCCAGTCTACAGCATATCCATATGAACAAGATTACATTGCTCCCATCTGTGTGGGATTTTAACTGTTGTAATTCTGACATTATCCAGACTGCCTTTCTGGGCCAGCGAGGCCTCATTGAGAATGATTTCCTGACCAAGGTTTTGGATGGCATGGCCTTCGCTGGCTTTGTCTCAGAGAGAGGTCCGCCTTACCGAGCCTGCGATCTCTTTGATGAGGTACCTTTTAAGTATAAGTGGAGACATTTTACACCAACATTCCTCATACACTGAAGTGGACTTGTCACATCTGGTAGATGCAAGATCTGTTTGATAAGGAATACTGTTCATCTATAAAACCTTTGAATGCTGTTTTACTGGATTGTTTGTTTTATTCTGTGTGTTTTGTAGCTGGTGGCCTTAGACACTGACAGCTTTAAGGAAGAGGAGGTCAGCCCTGCTAAGTTGCAGAAGCACATCAGGGAACTCTCTGAGCAGCTATACAGAAATGTAAGACGGGTGGATTTTTGTTGTTGAATTTGTGTTGTACTGTAATAGACAGATATCCTCATTTCCTTATTTTTTTTATCTATACTGCTGTATATCTACCATATATACAGCTGTATATCCTAATAATACATGTTGTTTTATGATTGGATGCACTGTAGGAGAACCCGAACCCCCACATGGCATTCCAGAAAGTGCCTCGGCCGTCGGAGGGATCCCACCTACGGGTGCACCAGGTACCCTTCCCCCTGCTGGATGATGAGAAGGTGGAGAAGCTGCTGCAGGAAGGTGTGGCAAAGCACACCAGCGCACCTCCCTTCACACGACCTGAGAGAAAGTGTGTTGTACCTGCCGGACCACCTGTTGGTATGGCCAATTTTAAACTACCATAATACCCTAAATTGCTCAGAATATCACTCAAAATTTGAAAAGACTGCATGTAATGTTTACATACAGCATGTACAAGCAGTGTTTGTTTTGACATACCTGGCATCTGCAGAATCTATCTTCAACTCATAGAAATGGATCTAATGTTTGTAGCAGGTGTAGTTTTCGTGTGCAGCGATTCCTCCCCTAATCTTGTCCCTCTGTGTTGTCCAGTTTCCATTATGAGTAAGAGTGGCTCCGTGTTTAACAGCGCTCGCAGACTGGAAGTGGTGAGGAGTTGCATTTCCTTCATCTTTGACAACAAGATCCTGGAGACTGAAAAGGTGATGCACATTCTCTTTCATCAGAGGAACTCCTCCACCTCTGACTCAGTAGCTGCAGTCATCTTTCCTTCGTGTTACACCCATCCTGCAGCCTGTGCTGGAGCTATAGATCTCTCCACACCTTCATCATCCTAATATCTCCCAGCTGGCACGCAGACACTCACATACCGAATGAGATACAGTGTGCAATCAAACACTCAGAATCTGTGTTGTTATCTTGCTAACTTTGCTGAGCAATAGTTTAATATTGAGGTTAATCAGTTCTTCACACTCGTGTTTGCATCTAAAAGCACTTGACATTAGATGTCTGTTCACATTTTCCTTCATCAACGACCCGTGTACAGTATGTGAGGTCACAGGTGAACATTCTGCCCAATATGTATCCAGAGTGTTTGAAATGGGATGATAGCCAGTTACTTTATGTATCCCACTGGCTTCATATAGGAGTTATATAATCCAGGCCTGCGTCTCATTCCAAATTTAAGAATGCATAGCATTCATCCTCTGAACCCCCCATGAGCCTGTAAATCCTGCTCAGCCAAATGGTCAGTGTGAACACTAATAATCATAGGGCAGGTCGCAGTTGCTGAAAGTGCTGTGTCGGTACAGAGTGTTGCTGTAAGCAATGATTAAATATCAAAGTGATATTAATCAGTAATCTTCATCAGGTTACATAACAACAAGGGTCTGTTTTCTCCAAAAGTCTGTCTAGCTCAAGATGCATTGCTCATTAAATGAACAATGTGATGAAGTATCAGTACATGCACAAACACAGTGACACTTAACATTTATTTTTATAAAGATTGATAAAAATGACCTTGCGTACTATTCCAGCAGAGACTATTGAAGGTTGTAGTGAGTTTAACATATAAGCTACACACACTAATTCACTTTGTTGCTGAATGTCATCTCTATTTCATCAAGTCAGTCACTGTATTAAGAAGTATTTTTTCTTTACCAAAATACTCTCTGTCCATTTTCCTATTTACAGACTCTGCCAGCTGCATTGCGCGCCATGAAAGGCAAAGCAGCTCGCCAATGTCTGACTGAGGAACTGAGTCTTCACGTCCAGCAAAATCGTGCCATACTGGACCACCAACAGTTTGACTACATCATTCGGATGATGAATTGTGCCCTCCAGGTAATTCACAGAATCACACTTCAGTCCTCTCCTGCATCAACACTGTCAACAGATTAAAAACAGCAATAATCTGTGCAGCTGTAGAGGCAAAGTATGTTCTATGTACATCAAGATCTTGATATTGTCTTTAAGAGAAGCATCATACAACTAGTACTAAAAAAAAAACACTCAATTAGTCTCTCGACAGAGAGTTAATTGGCAACAATTTGTGTGTGTTAAGTGTTTTATTGTTTAAGTCATAAGCGAGGTGCTAAACAGCCTCTTAAAAGTGAGTATCAGCTACTTTTTGCTGTTTTATATGTGGTAATTTAAGTACTTTTGTGTTTTGGACTCAATTAGAGGATGTTATGTTGAGCTTCAGGAAATCATGACAATTATTCTTTTTTTACTGTGTTCTAGCATCTAATACACTAAACATCCATTAATCTGAAAAATAATAAACAGATTAAATGATAATAAAAATAATCTTTAGCTGCAGCTCTTTTCCACTTCATCAACATTGCTGTCAATGAAAACTTTTGAAGAAAACTGCTCTACATCTGTTTCTAAAATAATCAAAAACTAAAAATAAAAGAAATTGCTAAAATTTTGACAAAAATATATTTTCTTCCTCAGACTTTGGACCCAAGCAAAATGTAAAACTGATGCCGAAGTTCATTGTAGTACATATCTGGCTGTATTTTTAGCTGTGCTGTTTACCCCAAATTTTCAGCAGATGCTTCATATTTATGAGTTAAAACTGGTTTTAATTTAGCAAAAGTCATGTGTAAGTGCGGCAGTAGTACACATAACCTGCTGTACATGCCTGCCCTTCCTTCTCAACTTATTTTTCCGCAATTCCCAATTTTGTGTGCGTTTATAACAGTCTGGTAGCGTGTCGTAAGACTGAATCCCAACAATGCTGCTCATTGTTTATCAGATAGTATGTTTGTCTCTTCCTGGTGCCCTCATGCCTCGGCTACTTGTCAAAGTGAGTAAGTAATGTGTTTTTGTGCAGCTCATAAAGAGTCAGTGAGGCTTCACTCAACCAGAGCAGCCGAGTCTTTATTGGTAGTTCCACATGTTTTACTGCCTTGAATCAGCCCTTTCCAGGGATTTTAATAATTTTAAGCAGTCCTCACGGAGTGCAGATTTTATGGAGTAACTTTGGATTCCAGTCATTCTTTTTTCCCCCCCAAATGATAGAAAGCCAATTAATCCTACCATCTGCTTGGGCCAGGAACACACAAGGTCATTTGACGTGTCATTTGCTCCTCAATTATAAGATGAGAGAAAATGAAGCTGAGTGCAGCACTGATGATTTTGGCCAAAGTTCTGTCTACATGACAGTCCATTGATTTGCAAACAGAGTAACTTATGTCTTTCCACGCATTCAGGAAGACTAGTTGCATCATCCCTCTTATGCTGCGTAATGTCTGAGTGTCTTGAGTTCTAAGAGCAGAGATGAACTATGTGCCGCTTCAACAGGAGTTTGTCAGTGATATGTATCTGTTGAAAAGCTGAAGAGTTGCAAGATGTTCAGTTAATACCACCATCTCTTTTGCATGGCTCTTGTGCATATTATTTAGTTGGCCCATTGTCGTTCTGCTATCTGATAGCCTGTCATCCAATGTGTCTTTTTTGTGTTAAACTGAGATCCTGATGTGTTAACTTCTGCTGGAACAGATGAGTGAAATGAGTTTAACCACAAAATAATGAAATGTGCAGCAAACCTCCTCAAAGGATGCCATGAGGAGATACAAATGTGAAAAACATTTTTCTAGTCAATTTCTTATTATAAGTCCTCATTTTTGTAAGAACAGTTTTCAGTAAACTGAAATTGTCATGCACATCTGGAAAAATGCAGATGTTGTACATTGTCTGCTGTTTGCAACACAGTTGAACTCACATCAGGGGTAATGCTGCTATTCATTGTCTATTTTTGAATTGGTATGTTCATAATAATAGTAATAGAAAGACCAACAAGTGTCTTACTATGGAGATTCATTTTTCTTTTTTTTAAGTATAGAGTTAAATCTCTCTATAACCATATAGTAATATTAAAAATAAAAGTCTCCAAGTGAGTTTTAAAGAGTAATTGACTCCTTCTGGCATGCTGCAGAAACACCAATGACCCACAGCCACACGTGGGAGAAAAAGTAATAAGTTCACACACAGAGAAGAGATTTGACTTTTGTTAACCACAACATGCAATAAGATACAGTCAGCCTTTCTCTGATAATTTTTTTGTTTGTTTGGTTTTTTTAGATTTTATTGTGTATTGTTTGTCATTTCTTCTATTTCTTTAGCATTGAAGCCAGGCATTTGTTCCTGGCTTTCATTTCTTGGTCTCAACTCGATTGTGAGGGATTTGTCTCAGATGAGCTGTGAAAGGAATATAAATAGTAAATTGCTGGGCCAGTAATTACTTTCATATTCTGCACTCTGCCCTTTCTTTCAACGCCCAGCCACGTAAGAACCCCAAAATATTACAGTATGTGCACCACTGCCAGAATTTTGCATGTGTGTGTGCGTGTGCGTGTGCGTGTGCGTATGTGTGTGCGTATGTGCGTGCGTGCGCGTGTGTGTAAGGGATCCTTCAGTGCTTTACAAAGCCAAAGTGACCTCTTCTATAAAAAATGTTGCTTGCTCTTTGTACAATGACAGCATGATGCCTCATTAGGATTTCTGGCATTTGTGTTGATATGACACATTGATTCACATTGACATTATTATGAGGAAAATTACAACATTTATCGTTTAACTGTCAACTTCGGGCTAAATAACAGTTATGTTGTCTGGTTGCAATCAGTGTTTTCCTTCAAAAGGTTCGCAGGGGAGCACAGCCACAGGAAGTGATATGTAATACAAAAATGTACAATAGGTCAAATATTAGGACATTAGAATCAGGTGGTACTGTACCATGTCAGTGCTTGTTAAATTGTTTTTCTTTCTTCCGTTTATTTTGTTATAACTTGTAACACTAAAAGAAATGTTGATACATTCTCTGGAATGAGTTGGTATGTCCAGAAAACGTTTACAGTGACATATTTTTCCTGTTTTCACATCTGTTGTGCTATCTGTGCTGTTTCTCTGCCATGAATCACACAATATAACAATCTCATTAAAGACTTTGAGCTAATTGCACATTTATTTGTGTGTGTGTGTGTGTGTGTGTGTGTGTGTGTGTGTGTGTGTGTGTGTGCATGCACACTCACTGGTCAGTGCTCCAGTTCTTGAAGTGAATGTTGCGCAAGCCATGTGGGGGAATGAGTCCTGCTGTGGATGTATCCTGGCATCCCAACCATTTCCTGTCAGATAGGATTATGAGCCCTCTGTGCTCTGCTCTCTCATGGCCGAGGGCCTCATGATGGTGCTCAAAAACACACTCTGAATGGCAGTTTACTGTGAGAGGGGATTAGGGTGGGAGGTTCATGGGAAGCGGCTACAACGGCATGGAGTCCATGAGTTCCGCATTATCGTGAGCTTGGCTGTCTTATGTAGAACAGTGTGCAGGAACACACGTTACACACAGATGTTGTTGGACAAGTAGGAGGAACTTTATCTCACTATCCTGTCTGAATCACAGACTGCTGAAGTCTGAGCTGATGAGCTGGAATGCCTACCAACTGAGGGTGCCCTCTGCCCCTCCTGGAGCCTAAAGGCTGCAGCAGTTTGACAAATAGCCTCAGTCCTTGTCACCACTTCCCCTGCAGCACTTTAATCACTTTGAACATCTCCTCTAATAGTGAATAGATGACTTCATTACATTTTTACATTATTTAGATCATAAATTAGTCTCTTGCTGTGAGAACATGGCCCCTGTCTGCCTCAGTGGCCTTGATGGACTGCCTTACGTAACACGGTCACTGGGAATCTGCACTGGGTATCATTCCCATGTTCAGATATCTGTTTCTCTACGATGTCCAGTATGGCCAGGTAAACATCTCCCTTAATCAGATTACATGCTTTTGCAATGCAATCTCTGTTTGTTGCTTGTCTGGACACCACAGAGGTCAACTATGTGGCTTCTTCCTCTTCCTAGTAATGATTCAATCTGCAATTAACAATAAAAGCCTCTGTGTTAAGAATTTAATACTTATCTGTAGCCACAAAGTCTCATTAGTGCATCCCACAACTTTACTGGAAAGTGTCTACTTCTCTGGAACACACAGGAAGCTGCTGTTTGCTCACATCCTGATGACGTTTTCTTTTTCTGAAGCATGACTATAGCCTTCTCGGCGTTGAAAACGTCAGGCATCCAAAGAACCTGATGACTCAAACCAACAAACTTGAGTCTTTTTGTTAAATATTCACACTTTTCTGCCCATGCATTTCCACTTGTTGTTCTGTTTTGAATTGGGCCCATGAACTCCTGTTACCTGCAGCATTGTTAAGGATGCTGGTAAACAATGCTTTGGTGCCGCTCCAAGCTGGAACATTTTACCGCAGCCCAAATAACTGCAAAGAAAAACACAAGCGACAAGAACAATAAAATAGAAACTATGTTGCTCAGTCCACAGGGGGCCAGGCTTTCATGTGTAGCTGTAGAACTTGTGTTTTGCATTTTCTCTCCTCTGTACATTCTTGTGTTTTGTTTTGTTTTTTCTGGAGAAATGGCGGTAACAGAGGCCCTCACTACAGACCGCTATCAGAAAGTGCTGCATTCGTCTCCCCATCTCTCCCGCCAAAAATTAAAGACTGATAATATGTTGCATAGCTTTAGAAAAACTCAGTCATGAACTTAAGATTTCTGAATGTGAGTTTTTGCATTCACACGTGACATCTAAAGAGAGAGACCAGTTAAGAAGAAAAGAAAATGTGTGTTTTGTACATTTTCTGGGTATGAGGTCCCACTGAGGGTTATGAGGTGTGGCACCAGGTCATCATCAGTTCTGTTGTTAGTACACGGTCTTAAATCAAGTTTCCTCAAGCCATTCTCATTTACAGAGTTCAACAAATAAATCCCAACAAAGCTTACCACAGATAAGTACCAATTTCCTGTGAATGAAGTACTTTTGAGTCCAACTCGCATCCTTTTCTCCTATTCTCCTGTTCTCATCATTCTCTGTGATCTCTTTAAGTTTTGTTTGGGCCCCTAAATCCCCCTCTGTAAGCCTCTTAATGTACTATTCATCTTAATGCAATTCTCTTGAAAGCACTATTAAGCACCGCCTCTTTGACCTGAAACAATCCTAAATACAAAGACACTTTGGCATGGTGTGTAAATGTCAAAAGGGGGAATATTTTCAACTATTCCGTGATTTTAAAAAACAAAATAAAAAAGAGAATTAAATTTGGTTTCTGGCTGGTCATGGCTGCCTGATAAATGGACACAGCATTTTATGGCCAAAACGATTGGATTCTAGTGATGGTCTCGAATGAGTCTTGTATGGCAGTCTAGTTCAAGAATGCAAAACATAAAATTACCAATAAATTGAAGACTGGAGAGCTCTGACAATTGTGTCAAGGCAGGGATTATATAAGGCTATTGAAAGCATATGTCCTAATAGTGGAGCAGAGTAAGTGGTTTTGGCAGACCTTTTTTCAAGCTTTGCTCTGCTCTGACATTTAAAGGGACCTCAACCTTTCCCTTTCCCTCTGAAATCTCGTGAGAGTTGAGTTGTTGCAGGAAGACAATGGTGGGAACGCGAGTTAGAGTTGGAGAGAGGAGTGCCAGGAAGAGTTGTGTGTTGGAATACATAAAGTGTAGTTTAGTGTTATCTAAAATATTTTCAAAGTCATGGTTGAATATTTAGCTGATTATTCAGCTGTCTTCCCGCAACAACTCCACTGTCACAAGATTTCAGAGCAAGACTTCTCCTTGAGCGAGATATGGTTAGACACAATGACAAACAGACCAGATCAGGCGAAAGGTAAAGAAAATAATTTTATTTCTCTGTAGGAATCCTTTCAATAATGTTGTCACACACTTAAAAAACAATCAGAGCATGTCAGTGGCAAAAACAAGCACTTTTATTGGACGTACATTGACAGGGCGTTATTGCCCCAAAGGATTATATTGCAGCCCATTTTGGGGCTGCCAGCTGAAGCACTCTAGCTCAATACTGGACCGATTTCAAAAATTGTTGTCCCCATTAGTCACTTAGACATAAAATGATGGGAAAATAGGGTCCAGGTTGAAAGATCCTGGAGTTTCCCTTTAACTTATTTAAGTTTAAGAATTTAAGTTTGTTGAAGATAGATTCTTTGCCCTCCAGTGCCCTCCACATCAGTCATGAACTGAAAGACACAATGTTTGTTCTTATATCTTGGGAACACATAATCATTTCAAAACACATGCAGTTACCAAAACTCATGTCTTTACTCATGTTTCCCCTCCGGCCCTGGTGTCTGTGACCTCTCTTTTGGGAGCTTGCACTGCTTGTTTTGGGCCTCTGGTGAAAAAAAGGTGTTCACAGAGCAGTGTAACATGTCTCCTGCTGTGTCCTGTCCTGCTCTCACTTCTCCCCTGTTGTTTGATCCACAGGACTGTTCCAGCTCAGAGGAGTACACTGTGGCTTCTGCACTGCTGCCCCTGTCGACAGCCTTCTACAGGGTAAGGAAGTTAATCGAAAGGAAAGATGTACAGTGCAGTGTGTCAGTTTAATGCCTCTGTTTCTCTCATTTTCTTTGTTATGCATACAAACTACTACTTAGTCAAGTGTAGGGTGACTATGTAGCATCTAAAGGATTAGTTTAAACTAATGACAAAAAAAATTACCATTAATCCCAAGTGGAATCTGGCCATGCATACTTAAGATTTTATCTGCCAAGGTTTTGACATATCTACCGCTGAAACTACTGTCAAAAAATGGAAGCGCATGAGATATTGTTTGAGGCTCTCAAGCACTGAAAAATTACACTCAACAAGCAATGTGTCTTTCAAAAAAGTAAAAAGCCACCTCCTCAAAAAGGGTTTTAAACACGTCTGCCTACAATTCCATGTCCAAAATGAAAACTGTCCACATATGTTGACGTGGACAGTTTTTATTTGGACGATTTATTCGGTAGAAAACAGCAGAAGCAGCATTAACAGTGTTTCTGACAATACATCTTCAGTGATGTGTTATACATTGTGTAAATACTAGGGGTACCGATAGCTGGGCTTTTGGTATCGGCCGATACCAAGTACCGATATTATACCAGTGTTTAATTAATAAGCTGTATTTCTCACTATGTGGAAGAGACTGGGATCATTCTTTTATGCGTAAGGAAAAATCAGGCTTGACTTAAACATTGCTTTCCTAACTTTTTAAAACAAAATGTAAAAAATAAATAAATAGATGTAAATTTACTGAATTGTTATTTATTAAAATAATGGTTTCCAATACCAGATTGGCCCATTGTCACTGATACCCGATCCGGCTATTTGAGTCAGTATTGGACCGATATCAGTATTGGTATCGGTGCATCTCTAGTGAATAATAGACTGATGGCAATTCATTGGCCGGGGTGATATATCAACCGATATTAGCTTATTGCAGATATATTTGTATTGGGGCATATGTCGACCAAAATGTTACAAGAAATGTCAATACAGAAATGAGATATATTTGAGGTAATTTAGAAACGGTGTCTCACATACATAGTTTGTATGTACACATACATAGTTACATAGTACACATTTACAATTTTATTTCTCTGCTGTAAAATGTCCTTTTCAGTGCATATTATAGTCCTGATTCTTTAAAAAAAAGAAATCATTAGCAACATTGTTGTGTGTGTTATGTATTTATGTAAAAAAAAAAAGGAACATTTCTGTTATTTTTATACTGTTATGATGTCAGACGTCCGTTAAACATGGTCAAAGTTCCAAAATTTTAGGTGAACGTATATAAAAAAAAAAAGCTCCCTGCAAGTCAAAAGCAAGGGTTCCAGTCTGCTCTGAACGCTTCATGTGCAGTGTTACCTTTACTTCCTCCTTTTCATGACATGAGATTGTTCACACAATCCCACATGGCCATCCATTCCATAGCCATTGTTGCTAAGGTTGTTCATGTTGTACGCATGTACGAATGTACTCACGAAGTTTACATTTTGAGTAGAGAACAAGAAAAAGAAGTGAAATCCTATTACTACTGTTTGTTTACATTGCCTCCTGAGCCGTCTGAAGTCTGCCAAGGGGCCAATCAGAACAGTGCACTCATCGGGGCAGGGGGCCTTAAACAGACAGGAGCTAAAATGGACTGTTTCAGACAGAGGCTGAACTAAGGGGCTGCATAAGGGTCAGTATAAGATAAATAAGGAGTTTTTTGACCTGAACTTTTTGAATAACGCAAAGATATACCAGTAGAGCCTCAGAATATAAATATAGACCTGGAAATGTGCATAATATGTCCCCTTTAACACTGCACTATAGAAATATTTGTAGCCACAGGAAGAGCAGTTTTCTCAACCTTTGATCATCCCTGAGTATGTACAGTACATGCACAGAGCAATATGTCAAAACCTCTACAGCAGAGTGGAGAGGACTTGCCATGGCCTTTGATTTCCAAACCACATTATCAACACAGGGTAGCTACAGTTCTCAACCACAACTATGTTCCCACAGCTTGCTCGTTGCTATGGGCACAGACACAACTGTCCGCATTGGCTTTTTGTTGGGTACCAGTGCCATACCCTGATGGGCTGGTCTGGGACCTGACCTGCTCTCCACTACCACATGACTCATCTAGTTCACATGCTACAGGCTGATGTAACTCACACAGATAAGCCGAATGTGTTCTTTTTCTTTGTTTCTCTTTAAGGCCACCAGTACTGAAAAATAATTAATTATGTCAGTGTTTTCTTAATCCAATTTCTGTTTCACAAGAATGTCCATTAAACTATAGTCACAATTATTACACAATGGAGCAATTTCCTGTTGTCACAGTTAGAAGAATATAAATGATTTCTTGTCTGGCACTGATAGCTAATTACACAAGGATATTTTGAGAATGCAACAGATTCTTTTTGTTATTCACAGATGATTGGAACTGGTGACAAACTTGAGCTCTGCCTCACCCAAAGGGTGAAAAGTAGAGTGAGGTCAGGAGGGAATCTGCCAAAATGATTCTGTAATCTCTGGTTTAGTGGTGCAAGGATCATTCAGTGGATATGTGACAAAAACAAAGCTTGGTAATGAAGCATCCCGTCAGTTCCCAGCAGCTGTCATCAGGGGCGTGGATTGAAAGGCCCTACGTGATCCTGACATCTCACCATTGATCCCTCACACTCTGTTTCACGTGTTTCTGGACATGTTCAACCATTTTTCCCCCCACATTTGCAAATATGAGTATTACAAAATGCAGCTTTAGAAAATGGATAGCATAGAGTGGGATACCTAGCAAAGAACAATATGTACTATGACACAGCAGCATGCATAACATGATGGGTTTATATAGCAGGCATTTAAAATATCCAAAATGCACCATCTCATCTTTCAGAAGCCCCCCCACCACCCCCAATCATCTTTATAGCATGAAACCTGAAACGGGTAGGAGACCATGGTAACAGTCTCCTAACCGTTGCTTATATATCACAGTAGCTATGTGTTCTGTAAAGAGTTGTGAATATTTGACAAATGAGTCCTCGAATGTGACCAGACTAGACTGTGAAAGTCATTTGTTCGTGACTGGCTCATGTCTTGGAGTGTTTTTTGTTGTTGTTGCTTTTTTTTCTTACCCTAAAAGAAATTGATAGGACATTGTTAAGAGTGCTGCCTGTAAAAATCCAGGAAAGACAGGTTCATGTGAGCTGTTGTTTAATTGGTTTTTAACCTAAAAACGTAGCACTTAGATTCTTGTGGGCCATGTGGTCACAATTATTTTCATGACGCACATTCTCATCTGATATCTAAAACGAAACGATCTCTCACACAGCTGAGCTGATGTTGAACTCATTTAATTGCACTTCTTCATATTTAAAATTTGAAAGTTTTCCAATTTAGCAGGTTGTTTGTACCAAGAACCTGCCCAAAACTTCTGCACTGACCCACTTAACTGCATGTTGAGATTCATTTTAAACTAGTCTCAAGAGTAAGGAAGCAAAACTTTATTTATTTAGCTCAGTTTATTCCAAAGCAGGGGGAGAAGAGGTATTTACCTTTTGATTTCCAGCACGTTTTTGTGTTTTAGAAGACTTTTCAATATGTATTAATTTGATGATAAAACCATTCTTGATATTCTTTGAGTCAAAGGTGGTAGTGTTATTGCATCTCCTACATGTATCTGACATATAGTTTTATCAGCAGTGGATATTTTGCACTTTTGTGCAAGTATTCGTAGGAAGTAAACCTAATGGATGCCAAACAGTGGGTGAACATTAAAGACTGTTAGTTCAAGTTCAGGAGTCAGACATTGGTCAAGTCCCTGTTTGGTATTCTTGGACAGGCTTTGGCAAGCTCACGCTGTGTTCATGCTTACAGTGGTACTGTCCCCATGGCCCTTAAGTCTCCAGGTCGGGGAACGTGGGAAGCTCCCTTGCAATGCAACCGTCTACTCCCAGAATCTGAACTGCCAGAGAGAAGCAGACACTGCTCAGTTATATTGCGGACCATATGTTGACACTGAACAGTTTATGCTATTGACCCACATTCTATGTTCAGTTGTTTTGCTTTCCCATTTCTTTGGTTTCCCCTCAGTGTGACCCTTCTTGAATGTTTTGCTCAAACTAAAGCACGCTTGGAGCAGCATTTGATAGATGTTTGTTAAGACTTCAGATAGAAGGAACTGATTTGCAAAATATCTTCTAGCCTGGATCATGCAGGGATGGTGTCATTCGTCCCCTGTTGGTAAAGTTTATCTAAACGATGCACAACCTTTGTACAGTCGCTCTTTGTTAAAGGTGAGGTTTTACATTTTGTTGTGTTACTCTAATCTGCGGACAGTTCCTCTGGCATTCATTATCTACTGAAGGGTTGGTTTATCAGGAGATGAGCAGGTGTCATTGACGTCTGAGTCAGTTGTTATTTTGCCCTTTGCTGTCTGGTGTAATATTTCTTCTTACATTTGAATATGTCACCAGAGTAAAAGCCTGGATCCAGCAGCAAGTGAAAAACCCAAACACAATTCTGGAAGACTTACACAGCATGAACACTTGACTGTTAGCATTCTTTCAGCCATAGTTTATTCATGGGGGGATTTGGCAGCTCACTCTGTCAAACTGCTCTCCACTATGTCCTCGAAGGAAAATGACGTACTGGGTGACCCTTGTATATCTCAGAGATGTCCAGCTCTTGACTTACCGTATCTATGTTTACTTCATTTTGGAACATTTATATTACTTGTACATCGTGTTTTTACACAGTTATGGCCTATGGATGCCATGAGGGGTTTGTTTATTAGTCTGACTTTCAACTTGGTTTTTCTCTGTTTGTTTTACGTGACTGAATACTGTAAATACATTGTTCAAACGGAGGCTTATTCATGGTTCAGGATGCAAGTAGTTTTCTTCACAATGCACTGACTTCATGGAGAATTGCAAAAATGAGGAGATGGATTGTGTGCAGGTCAGGCATGCATTCCCACAGAAGACTTGTCCAGAAATAATGTCTGTTTTTGTATCTGCAATTCAGGAATGCTATGAATTCTTCCAAAACACTTGTAAATAATGTTGCTGCCCCAAGGCTGGCGACATATCAGACACGACAGTCTTCACTCAGTCTGCATACAAGCATACACTCCCTTAAGTGACAATGCGCACCATCTCTCAGTCTCGGAGAGACACAGTTGACATGTGTGATGCTGTGTGCCTCTCCAGCTGATGTTTGGAGGCCACAGTCCATCATACCGTGAACCTTGGGATCATGTCAAAAAGTTCAAAACAAGATCCCAAATCCTGATAGCCTCATTCCTCTTGACCTAAACACAGCATTTTCTGCTTTCTGTCTCCCCTTGTGATTTTTCTGCTTGTTTTTCACCCTTTCTCCCTCAACCCTGCATTCCTCCTCTTCACAAGTCAAGTCACACAGCCAGATGGGTCTGATAGTGGTATACTCCCTCCTTCCCCTTCATCTTTACTTCCTTATTTCCTTTCCTCCTCCTTTTCCTTTATTCTTCCCTTCCCTGTCCTCCTTCTTACCAATCTGTCTTGTGGATGTCTCTGTAGGCTCAATGTATTATCATATTGGGAAGAGATGACCTCGGTCAACATGACCTGCACATATCCCGAAAGTCAAAAAAGTACAGCCAGGCTGAGTATAGACAGCATGGACAGATCACACACACACAGATCCCCCCCCACACACACACAAACACAACCACCCACCCACCCACCCACACAACATCTGCTGCAAGACACGTAACACACTGCTGTGACAGAGGGGTGTTACGGGATGACTCAGGAGGCTGCAGTTCTTCTTATCGTATTTGTCACTATTTATTGGCCATGTTCCATTCATCTGCAGCCTCTCATTGTAGCCAATCTTCAAAGCATTCCTGGCCTCAGGAGATTTGTCATCTCAGGGCGGCATGATTTGTTCCTCTGATGATAGCAAAGTTATTATAATCATCTTTGTTTCTGAAGAAAAATAGATCATCTAAACAGCAATTTGTACATCTCAGGTGATATTGGTGTTTAGTGAGAGTGGTGTAGATTGAAGGATAGGAGGTGGATTTATAGTTTAAAAGCAAAGCATAACAAACTACAGACTGAATCCACAAAGACACTTTTCTATTCTCAAACTCTCTCACCATTACATAGTTTCTCCACCAGAGAGTACTGACAAAACATTTATAACAAAAAACAATCATTGGATGATACATTGTTCTCAGATTTTTATATAACTCAAAAAATATTGCTATCAGCTTCAAAAGATAAAGTATCTGTCAGGTTACATTAGACTGAAATGTCATTTTGTTGAAGAAAAGGAAAGAGGCTTAGAGTCCTTCTGACTCTATATTAAAATATTGTACGTGAACATGAAATAAATGAGATGAATGAAGAGTTTACCAACTTCTGCGTTCTGTGTCTATAAAATCTATATCTTAAAATGTCTCACATGCTTTTTCTTTATTGAGATCTTTTCTATTTGTTTCTTGTTGGCGTCTGGCATTAGCCAGATATCTCCAGTTCTTCCTGGAAAAACTTCGAAACTTCTGCAGATCTCAGTTGTGTTATTTTTCTTGCAAAAGTGGTTTCATTTTCGTAACCTAATATTAGAAGAGCAGCTTGAGACTCTGGTTCAGCAGTTGTCCAGTAACATGTTAGTGTTTAAATTTCAATACAGTTTTCACTGAAATCCTCAGACTTCTGCCAATTTTAGACTAACAATTTGTAACTGTGAGTCAATTCTATTTACAAAAAATTGCTTGGCAGATAATGTATACTAAATATCTGAATCATAATCATTGACTGTTAACTCCTATGACCCAAAAAGAAAAAGCCACTGCAGACCTGCATGTTACCAGTGCTTCATGTTAGCTGCTGTATGGGCATCAGCTCTCTGTTCACCCCGTCCTCCTGGCTCTCCTCTCTCTTGGCTTCTGGCCCGTCACACTGGGAATAGAGCTGTTTTGGTTCTGTCTGTTATAATTACAGTAACCCCTCCAGTTCTCATCCTTCAAAGGTAAACTATGAAGTGATAATGGAAACCACTGCACAGTGTCAGGCTCAGGGGAAAGAAATCAGAAGCTAATCTAATAACAGGCTCGAGCCGTACCCGTGGCCTTCAGACTCTACAGGGAGATGGACCGTTGGTGAATGTTGGTTTGTGGTGGTCATTTTTTTGACGCACAGTACTTACTACTGTTTTTTTTTTGTGGTGTTCCGCACATTGGTCTGTGGTGTTTTGCTGTATGTGTTATGCATATATGGGCCAGCTTTAACGCCTGTAGCTGAGAACTGTACGTTCCCTTCATGGGTTTGTTTTTGCAAGCAGCAGGTGCTTTACTCTTCAGCCCACATAATGACTAACAGAGAGAAAGAAGGGTGGTCTTTCACTCCATTAGGGGTTGTTATCTGTTTTAAAAGTTACGTCTCACAGAAAATGATTGATTTCACTTAAAATTTCACAGCTGGCTTGTTTTTTGTTTTCCCACTTCTCCCCAACATTTTGACAAACTCATTTTTCAAGCGGCACTCACTGCAGCAACCCCTTGTTGACAAAGATATTTAATGCAAAACTAACTTGCACCAACTCTGACTGCCTACAAAAAGAGGGCTACAGCGGGATGAGGATCCAATGGGTAATGCAGGAACGAACACAAATGTTGCAGGCACAGGGTAAGAGCAGCTGTCAGTGTCATGAAAAAATTAGATATATGAATATACAGGCAGGGACCTTTATCAAAGAGCTTAAGTATTCAACATCCAGGCCCTTTAACTAGCTTTTCTATTATGCTTAGCTATCATGCTTTCCCTTATTTTCAGTAATATATATAATGTTACAATGTTGGATGTTCATATTAAACATGGCCAAAGGGTCAAATAATGAGGTGAACATATGTAGAAGTAATCCCTGTGAGCAAAAAGCACTGGCTTCAGACTGCTCTGAATGCTCAGTTTCCAACATTTTTTTCCACTTTCAGGCTGAGCCGACGTCAACTTATGACTGATTTCTTTGTATGGTCATCTGCTCCACGCACAGCGCATGAGTTCACTGCTCTGCTCCGCTAACATTATGGTGTTTTTCCATTGTTCTGTCGAGCCATGACAGGAGTTGAGCTGGCATGCTGTGAGTGTTTTTCCATTATGCAGCAGAGAAAAGTAAAATAAGTTGTTTACCTGTTGGAGGTGTGCTGGTTGTCTGCAGCTCTTCATCAATCATCATCATCATCACTGTGGCTGTTTCTGCTTGTACTATTAGTCTCTGCATTATGTCTAACTGATCCGCTGAACAAAGAGCTCCAAATATATCCATATCTTGTTGTGTTATCAGATTTTTAGCACTACTAATGAAGCTCTGCTAATTCGGTGAGGAACCCGTTTCATTTCCTGTAAATGTCATTTAAAAGCTTTTAATATGAAGCAGTAAAGCAGGAAATGTTGGGTTTGCATCGGCAGTAACTTAACTCTGATACAGCTGCCCCTTGCAGGCTTCTGGAAAGCTGGCCAACCAGAACAGAGTGGACTCATTGGGAGAGGGGCCATAAAGAGACAGGAGATAAGACTGCTTGTTAGAGACAGAAGCTGAACTGAGGGGCTGCATAAAGGGCCAGTATAAGATAAATAAGGAGTTTTTTAAAATGTCAATCATGCAAAGCTACTCTAGTGGAGTCCCAGAATAAAAATAAAGAGCTGGAAATAAACATAATAGGTCCACTTTAAGGTTGGAACAACCTTCTTTTTCCAAACTGTCTGACAGTGTCACACACAATTTTGTATCCGCTTGTTCCAGTTCTTCATTGAAGTATTATGATGTTAACACAGAGCATAATATTCAAATCCAAGACAAGATGTTTTTTGTGGCTACACCATTTCATCACATGGAAATATATCATTTTATGCATATTTTCTTAAATGTATCCTGACATATTTTGTATCCTTGGAAACTTTGTGATTTCCACTAGAATTTAAAATACATTTATGTGGTTTTGAACTAAGTTTGGCTACACAGCATGTGTTTGTACTGTCTGAGGTTGAAGAGGTTATGCATCTAAAATTTTAATTTAGTTTGTCTGTCTTTCTATTTAGACTGCTTGTGTGGTCAATACATAAATTTCATTTAAACATCAGTAACATGAAAGAATCTTGCCATTATAACCCAAATCTAAACTGTAAACAATAACATCACTCTGACGCCTGACAATCCAGCATCTGGTTTGTATCTGTTGCTATAGGAAACAACATAAACTATTAAAGAAACAGGGATGCTACCCTTTGCATTTTTTCCACTTTTACTTCCCTCAATTTTTTTTTACTTTTATAGGCATTTAATATGGTGTAATTTCAGTTCACATGTTTTAAAGGTGGCTCATTAAAGAGTCAATTTCTCAAGAATAGATTGAACGTTTTTAAGGGCTACATGTGTCACACAGATTTACACTGAAACACACATCTGCGGGCAAGAGTGGGATGGTGCATCTGCAGTTGGTCAGAAGTCCTGTGACATAGAAAAAAGAGCCCCAAACAGACCTCTAACCACAAACATAGTCAGCTGTTTTATATTGTCCTCACTCCATGAATTACTTTCTGTCTTGCAGAAATTGGCTGCTGGGGTGAACCAGTTCGCCTACACCTGCATACAGGATCATCCCATCTGGACCAACCAGCAATTCTGGGAAGCCACATTCTACAGCGAGGTCCAGAGCCAGATCCGAGCCCTGTATCTTAGTACCCCAGAGGAGAAGGGCATTATCACTGTCAGGCTAAGGGTAAGATGGGAAAATTTACCAGGATGAGTAGATATTGTGTGTTATTTTGAATTGATAAGAAGTCTCTTTAACCTCACTGTTTTTAACCTACGTTAAAGCTGAATGACTGAATGACAGGAGATTAATTGGAATCTATTTTACTACCAATAATTTATTATTAATAGATTTTTGCTTGAAAAAAATCATTGTTTTCAACTTTTAAATCGCTAGTGTTTGTCTTAGGTGATGATAAACTGAATATTTTTGGTTTTGGACTGTTGGCCGGACAAAACAAGACATTTAAAGATGTCATCTTTTGCTGTAGGAAATTGTGATTGGCATTTTTCACAATTGTACAACACTTTATAGACTGAAAAGTTGGTCAATTAACCAAGAAAATAATTGTTAGAATAATTATAATAAAACTGTTAAATGCAGGCCTAATCCACATTAGCGGAGCAGGTGCAATTGCAAATTTTTATTTTGTTTATTGTATACGACTCGGTGTCAAGCGTGTGTGTGTACAATGGCTCTCAGCCTGGAGATTAGGATCCTTTTTAGATTATTTGTGGGAGATCACAGGATGATTTTTGAAATTGCATATATTTTTTCTGTACATATTTATAATTGTGTCTGATTTCTATTTTATATTTATTCATATACTTTAAATACCTAATGGATTCAGAAATATATATATGAAATGAATTGTTAACCACTCTGCAAATCAACACCCTGTAAGTGGCAATAAAACTAGGCGTCACTGTATTTTAAGTGGGCACAACGCTAGAAAAAATCTGTCCAGTTCTACTGAATGGAGAAATCCTTTTGACCACTTCCTTTCACTTTGCTCCAATCTCCAACCCTGACCCCTCCAGGATGTGGGCCCTGCACCTGCAGCGGGCAGAGATGAGGAGCAAACGGCCATGGACCTGGCAGCAGAGCAGCTGCGCTCATGGCCCAGCCTGAGCAAGGAGAAACAGCAGGAGCTGGTTAAGAATGAGGAGAGCACTGTATTCAGCCAGGCCATCCACTACGCCAGCCTCATGGTTTACCTGCTGGTTCCTTTGGACACCAGCAAGAACAAGCTGCTCCGCACCGCTCCTGCCGCTGACTGGGAGAGTGGCAGCAACAGCATCGTCACAAACAGGTCAGGAGAGTGACAGCATGCCAGCACTCACTTAAAATGGTGAAAGGATTTCACATTTCCCAACTGTCCACTGTCCACTACGATCAAACATATGCTGGCCTAGAACATATCTTTGGCACATTCAGTACTTGCACGGTAGAACAATCAGTCTTATCTGGAGGAAGCCTGAAGGTAAGGTTTCATGATTTGGGAGTATGTGTACCTCTCTTACTAATGTGATGATAAGTATGTGGGTGGATGTGGCGTAAATCACAGTCTACATGATACCTTTCTATTTAGCCAAATGGAACACAGTACGTCTTCTGTATCCGGCCCACATCTATCCTGTGGGCTTACAGTACATTGCTACCGCACAAAACAGAGTGAGGCTCATTTACTTCTGTTGGGAAGTTTTAAACCCCTCAAGGCGTCTTTAATGGGGCTGCACTGTACTCACCCAAACAAAACAAAATAGCAGAGGAAGTGATTTCCCGTGCTCTGCAGTAACTGCAAAGTGAAAGAAATCTGGGAAGAACCCCCATGTATGTCTTTTCTTAGAACTGGTCGGCATGAAGCCAAAAAAATCTTGTTCAAAATTCCCAAACAGTCACAAAAACACATTGTTAATAATTTTATTTTTGTTGTGTATGTTAGTTGTGTATAGCTAAACATTTTGGTCTAAATTTCACGTTTTATTCCCAAATACCATCAACAACACAATGATAATATTTTATTCTTTGGTTTGTTTCTAATTCTAAAGAGAGGACTGCCAAGAATTTGTTTGTGTGGAAATTTTCTCTCGTTTTTCTTTCATTTTTGCCCCAGACTTGTTTGTTTCTCACAGAGGACATTTGGATCTCATCACTCACTATTTGTGAATCCAGCGGGGAGGTTGCATCACCGTCTCATGTGAAACAATTTCTTGGCTAATAGAGTCTGAGCGATTGATCCAGGCATCAACACTTTGATTGTGCCAAGCTGCAAATCACTCTTGCTTTTACTGCTCTTTATCACAGTCCATCTTCAAATCCATTCCTGATCAAATTCTCAGATCAAATCTCCTCATGGACATGATGGCTCGACCTTTCACATTTTCATTTTTTTGTGAGTGTCAACATTTATGTTTTACAGCATTGCAGGCAGTGTCGCAGAGAGCTTTGACACAGAAAGTGGGTTTGAGGACTCGGAGAACAGCGACGTGGCCAACTCTGTGGTCAGATTTGTTGCCCGCTTCATCGACAAGGTGTGCACTGAGAGCGGAGTAACCCAGGACCATATCAAGAGTCTGCACAGCATGATCCCAGGTACAGCGCTCACGGTGTTCATTCACACTTTGCTGCTGTCCTAATTCCCTCGGCTTTGTGCAGAGTAACCCTTGGACGTGTGTATTCTCAGCTTAGGCCAACAGCAGCACAGGCCTCTGAGCTGATTAACTCCTGACATGTTAAATGGCCTTAAAATCTACAAATACACACTCTGGTTGTAAGAATGTGTGTATGTACATGTGTTTCTCTGTACCAGCTCTGTGTGTGCACTTGTGTGTAGACATATGGTAATTGACCCCAACTTCTGACCCGCAGGCATCGTTGCTATGCAGATGGAGGCTCTAGAGGCAGTTCACAGGGAGAGCAGGAGGTTACCTCCCATTCAGAAGGTGAGTGTTGCTTTACACGGGACTGCCAGGACTTCGGCTACATACATTTTATTTACAGTTTTATGGCAGGGTCAGACTTTTTAAAATCTAAGCTTTGTTACAAATATTAAAATGTGTAGTTTAAAAAACATCATATAAAATTCTATACTATATACTAAATACTATATCACACGTTACTTGTCATATGGAAAGGTACTAAAAGCCAACCCATGAACATAACCTTCAATGTCAGTTTCAACAGTTTATCATGTGGATCACAGCATTTGTCTAGACAGGGCTAGCAATTAAAAAAAACAAAACAATGCAATATATCTGTTTTAGCGCCATAACATTTCCCACAAGCCCTATACTGTAGCAGGTCAATGTTGGATTCATGTCATATGGGATGGAAGTTAGAGACAGGAAAGATTCCCTTGTTCATGAACTGTGAGCGTTCATGTCATAGAGACATTTGTATGATTACAGTGATTATTAATTTTGTGTTATTTTGTATCATGTGATCTCCTAATTGTAGGTGGAGCTGTCATTTATTGCCACACATTGTAAGTATACATAGCTTATTGCAATGTATATAGAGGTATGAATACTTGGGATCTTGCAAATTTCAGTATGCGGACAGCCTCTCCTTTTCCTTGCATTTCTTTGGCCTGGACCTGTACCCAACTAGTGTTGGATGTGTACACAATCCACCTTTTTTGCTATGATCACAGAATTGGTCGTATGAGGATTAAAATACTGTGCATTGAAAATATAACACAATATCCAATAAATTTGATTATAATCACATTGTACGACGGTCTTTGGGTGATGAAAGGTGTCCATGTTTGTTTGGTTTTCAGGCACCTTTGTATTATTAAGTGCCAAGTTGGATATATTGGCGATTTCATAAAAAAAACAGAGTTTCCCAGTCGTAATTACAACTTGGATGTTGACAAAAACAGTATTTATGAGTCAGAAACTTTCTCAAATGATAATTCCCATATGACATGTACGCAGCATTATAAACATCACCAGCTTGAGAAAATAAGGGCCAGTTGAGTGAGAGCCTATGAGAATGACGGAAGAGAGGCCAAGACAGCCTAGATGGTTTTCAGTCTATAAATACTACATCAAAAAAGTTGGCAAGATGATGAAGTTCTGCTTAGGAGCTTTTTATTGCTAACAAATTACTTGTTGTTTAACATGTAAGCATGTAAACTTTTTATAAAAGCTTGAAACAGTAATAGAAATGCTGTAATAGAAAATCTATTTTATTTTAGAATATGGATATTAAATCTCAAAAGCACTTTTCACATTTTCAAAAAGACAAAGATAAAAGAAACCCTTAATAAGAGATTGTATTAAGTTCCAGAGGCTAGTGGAACAGAGACAAACCCTATCTATTGATAACAGAGAAAAATCCAGAATTACATGGAATAATACTTGAAACTCATTTTAAGCACTATATTCAACTCCAACATTGTCTTAATAAATGTTTTTACTCACATCCTAACGCTTAGTTATGTCTACATGCTCAGTTTTGTCTGTTTTACTGCTCGTGCGCTTGTGAGTGGCGATCTCTTCCAGTGTTTCGAGTCATCATTGCACCTCTATATTTTGGTCTTTTGGACTCTGCTGTGCTATATGTCTGCCAG
This sequence comes from Thunnus albacares, assembly GCF_914725855.1. NCBI lineage: Eukaryota > Metazoa > Chordata > Actinopteri > Scombriformes > Scombridae > Thunnus > Thunnus albacares. The sequence continues at coordinate 22,339,218 of NC_058106.1, forward strand.
CTCCTGGTAATTCCTCTCGCACATACTCACACACAGACAAACAACATGCCAGCGCTGCCTTGGGAGCAACCTGGAAACCGCGGTGAGCAGTCTGGGTAGATTTTCTGTTGGACTTTGTGGCTAACTTCTCACAAGTTTATGTGTTAGACAACACTTCCATCCTGGACTGCTCGCTGCAAGCAGCATGCCAAATACTAAAAAGTGTGTAAACAACATGAACTCTGGATTCATGACAAGTCAGAATAGTAGCAGTGATGGCAGCAATAATACTAAGAAGAAAAACAGTGAATGCATTGAAGGTGCAGTCTAATAAGAAGGCAAGCCTGCAGCAGTAATGAGGTGCAGAGGGACTCTCTTCTGGGTCTTGCTGTGCATTCAAGGACGGATTCAAGAAGCTCTTATTATCTCCTGGCCAGACCACAACTCCCCCAGGTTGGCTGTGGCCTTAATAGGAAATGCTGTGAATGATCTAATGTCCCTCCTTATTCGTATCTGTGACAGTGGAACAACTGAGCTTTGGAGGCCAGAAGGAGCTGAAGCAACACAGGGTGCAGACTTCACTGCCTTTAATAACAGTTCATACAGTAGCAGAAGATGGTCTTACAGCATAGTGTTTGTTCCTAGGATGTGGTTTATATCAACTTCCTTTAAGAAGACAAAATGTATCAAAATGCGGTCAACACCCGAGTTATGCATATTATATGAGACAGATGTGTCACATTACATGTTTCCAGTTCTTCTTTCTTTGGAAACAGCCTGCTGACATCTTTGGAAAAATTGATTTAAGCAGTAACGAACTTCACACAGTGCATGTGAAGAGCTACAAATTAGGTCCTGCATATACAAGATATTTGCAGTTTGAAATTTAACAACTCAATTTAACAAAACAATTGACCTTTCAAGGAATTCAGAAACAGCCAGGTTAATGGGCTTTATTCTACAAGGAAGCAGACGAGATGTCAGTCAGTGTTCATATGTTTAAAATGTTAAAAACATAAGATGAAAACCAGCAATTGCCCATTTCATTAAATTGGATAAACAGAGCAGTTTTTACTTGAAAAACAGATGATGTTTTGCTGTGAGGGTTGAGACGCTAAATTGGTCTCTACAGAGAGCATGAATTTGTTTTTGTTGGCAAGATTGTTTTTTGAAAATGCTATCTAATGCGTAGTATGCTTGTGTGTTTGTTGATGATGACGGGCATGTGAAGCAGAATATGTCCAACAAGGTCATGCGGTGCTGTGATGTGACGTGATCATGATTAATTGATTTACTGGCTTTTTCAAATCTAACTCACTGACGCACATGTTTTTGCTTAGTCATTAGCTTTGACTACCTGACTGTCAGTGACGAAAATTTAAGCTCAGATGGATTCATGAACAAATAAAGTTTGTGCGTATGCTGAAGTCATATGATTTGTTTTTTATGTGTCTTCCCGTCAGCCTAAAATTCTGCGTCCAGCGCTGCTTCCTGGAGAGGAGTTGGTGTCGGAGGGGCTGCGGGTGCTTCTGGATCCTGACGGCAGGGAGGAGGCCACTGGGGGCCTCCTGGGGGGCCCACACATCCTGCCAGCAGAGGGAGCTCTCTTTCTCACCACATACCGTATCATCTTCAAAGGCATCCCTCATGATCCACTGGGTAACTCCATTGATACAGCATCACAAGCTGAACAACTTTTAAGTCGCAATTTTAAAAAATGCTACCTCTCAGTAATAATATGTACCATTTTTATCAATAAATTACCATCTACTTTATTTTTTCTTACACAACAGTGCATCTTCAGCTGTTACCTAATCACATAACTTTGGACACAAATTTCTAACTAATTTGGTCCCCTTTTTTCTGTTTAAATCAAATAAAATCGTCTTTGTTTGCCAAGTTTGTTAATGTGACACTGGTCTTTGTTCCTGTATGTTCAGTGGGGGAGCAGGCAGTGATCAGAGCTTTCCCCGTGTCCACGCTGACCAAAGAGAAGAAGATCAGCATCCAGAACCAGCTGCAGCAGAACATACAGGAAGGCCTGCAGCTCCGCTCTGCATCTTTCCAGGTAAACACTGAAACACACTGCACTGTATGTCAGTCCAATATTGACACAATAAGTCACTAAAGATGTTCGACAGATGGGTAGACACAGAAAACTATATTTTAGTTCATTTGATTTTTCTGACATTTCAGATGAAAAGCTGGCTTCTGTAGAAATTTAAAAAAAAGTTTGGGAGCAATGATGAGAATGTAGTATCATCTGTGCTTCTGTTTCAAGATGAAAACATAAACAACACATCAAAATATTAACAACAGTGCACTTGAATTACAATTAACATCCAGTGTTGTATATCTCTTAGAAACAACACTTTCTTGTGTTTCGTAATATCAGCTTGATTCCTAGAACTGAAGGGAAATTTTTCAGCCAAGCATGTGTTTTTATTCATTAGGTGAACTGCTGCAAAACTTTTTATTGCTCATTCCTTTTCACTAACATGGATGATGAAAGTGACCATGCTGTTGGAGTGTGGGTCACTCAGCCTGTGTGGACATCTCTTTAGTTTTGTTGTGCTTACACACATGCTCTGGAATATGCGTGTGGGTGTGTGTTGTGGAAACTATAAGTGGACTGTTTTACCAAGCTTGTGTTTAGAAATGGAAGTTGCAGATCTGCACGTTTTAGCAAATGTTTGGGGGTTAGACAGAGAGGAATCCTAGCAGTGATAAACGGCAGTTGTGACTCATTCAGATGTTTTACTGCATTTAAAGATGACTTCAACACATGTTGCCATTCACAGAATAAGGCTCCAGTGTTAATGTGATTGTAATAAGCTGCACAAGTGGTTTTCAACAAATATATCTGATGTCTGCAAATTGTTGTTTGTCTTGTTGAAGAAATCCATTTGATTGATATCCTTTACAGCTGATAAAGGTGGCTTTTGATGAGGAGGTGAGCTCAGAGATGGTGGAGATCTTCAGGAAGCACCTCCAGAGGATCCGCTACCCACAATCCATCTTCACCTCCTTTGCATTTGCTGCAGGACAAACTGCGCCTCAGCTAATCCTTCCAAAGCAAAAAGAGAGGAACACTGGCTTTAGGTTTGTGGTGCAGCTTCACTTGCTGAGATTATTGTAAATAAATATATAAATTTAGCAAACCTCACTGAATGCTGATTTCAGGTGTCAATCAAATTGCCATCTGAAATATCATTGTAAATAAGTACATGTCTCAGGCATTTCCTCTGGAAATGTTGGAGAATCCTCTTGCTTGAAGTCGAAACTGTTCACAGCATGTTAAGTTGCCGTCTGCTCTGTCCTCCTCACAGAACACTATCCAAAACTATTGTCAAGGGAGCCAAGAGGGCTGGAAAGATCACCATGGGCCGTGGTAGCCAGACCACACTAAAAAAGAATGACAGAGGCAGCAGAATGACCTGGCATGAAGATGATGACATTTCAAGTGAGAGAAATGACGCAGCACATGTGGGATGCTTGCAGGATATCAACTCTCGTTATTCATCCATGTTGTGTGTGTGTGTGTGTGTGTGTGTGTGTGAGAGTGAGTGAGCAGTCTTCTGTGTGAGAGATGTAGGAAAACAGACTTAAGAACATGTAAAAGATGTAAAAAAATGTTATTCATTTTTGCATGTGTGTGTGTTCCAGTATCAGACGATGGTGAGCCGCCGCCCAGCAGCACTTTGCGAGCATCAGAGAAGTCCACCATGGAGCAGCTGGTGGAGCAGTCCTGTTTCCGTGACTACCAGCGTCTGGGCCTAGGCACCATCACCGCCAGCTCGTCTCGATCCAAGTCAGGCGAACAGTTCAGGATCACAGCCGTCAACAGATTGTACTCGCTCTGTCGCAGGTACACCACCTCACAAGCTGGATAGCTGCTGCTAGTTGAATCACTTTAGCTCCAGAAACCCGCTGTTCTGTTCTGATTCCACTAATCGCAGCACAGCGGTGCTGAGCATATTCATTTTCAGGATTTGTAGCCCTGTCGGAAGTGTTGTAAGCCTAAGTATCTCAAAAGGCCAGTGAGGAGTCCTCCTCCTTTACCTTGACTTATCAAATGAGACAGCTTGGTTCAAATCCAGCCTGTTACACAAAAACACATGCTGTGACTAACAGTCATAATCCCACTCAGGTCTTGGCTGTAAAATCAGTAAGAGAAACATCTATTCAACTGCTTCTCTGTATCTTGCTACAAACGTATGAACATATTGCATTGCAGTGGCTTATTAATGGAGGAGCTTCTTTTTACCAATATTTGTATGTTTGACATTTCTATTCTGTGTCTCATCAGTTACCCGGGGCTGCTGGTGGTTCCTCAGGCGGTACAGGACAGCAGTTTACACAAAGTGGCCCGCTGCTACAGACACAACCGTCTGCCTGTAGTGTGCTGGAAACATCCCCGCACCAAAGCCGTGCTGCTCCGCTCAGGAGGTTTCCATGGCAAGAGTGTGGTGGGACTGTTCAAGTCACAAAACCCCTCTTCAACAGGTGTGCATACACAGCAGCTATGAGTATAGTTGTGTCAACTTACCAAGAGGAAGAACTTTTTATGCATTATTTCAGCCATTTGGGAAAATTGAAAAAGAAGTAAGCTAACTAGCTTGTAACTTTTAGTTTGTAGTATTAGGATTCATCTTAACAAATGACTATTTCTAGTATTTAAACAGCTCTGCCTCTAGAAGATAAACTCTCACTCAACCTATTAAATCTTTTTGATGTTTAGCCTGCAAAACACTGAAACTGTGGCCTGTAATCTAAACATTTAAACGTTGATCATTATTTTCCATCCGAATTAAGTGCTGTGTTCTGCTTGTAGCCCCTGCCTCGTCCTCAGATTCGTCCAGCAGTCTTGAACAAGAGAAGTACTTGCAAGCCATTCTGGACTCCATCCCTATCTACTTCAAGATGAACGGACATAACACCCTGTCCAACCGCTCCCTCATAGGTCTCTCACCAGGTACACAGATAATAACGTCCAGATCCTATTTTTATTTATCTGATGATACTAAATACCACAGGTCTCTCTTCTACTTGAGTGGTTTGATCTTCCTCTGGGATAATTTGGATACTTTAATACAAGCAGCACGTCATGTCTGAAAACAGAGTTCGTATGCTGCAGTATGTTGCTGTAAGTTGATTGTTTAGATCTCTGATAATACAGTTAGCAACAGGACATTTTGACTTCTCCTAACAGAAAAAAAACACTGGTATAACTGCACCCTGCACACACAGTAGGTACCTGAAACTGGCACACCCAAAGGGAATGCAGCCATCAATATTATCAATTACTCCTGTATTTGACTGGTGTGAGAAAGGTCTGTCGAAACCAAACATAATAGAACACTTTGGTGGAGGTATCATACATCATCATTGGGTATCACTAACCCAAGCTTTTCAGTTTCCAACATGAAAATACAGTTTGTACAGAAATGTTTTCCTGAGTGCTGATATATTTTACTTGGCACCAAGTAGCACTGAAAAACAAACACACATGTATACCTCACATCAGTCTATCAATGGTACAAGGTGCTTTTCCTACTATGAAAAAATGTCTTTGAAAAAGGAATTTCAGATATTCCAAAGTATAAATTAAAAAATCCAGTTGTAATAACCAATTATATGTTGATAATCATAGTATTTATTTTCAGGTCAGAAACTGGCATATACATTAACTTCCCCATAATATTGTGTACACAACAGTTTATCCGAACCATAACTTTCTCTAACTTAAACATAGCTGTTAGATTGTCTGCAGGGGTAAGTAAGCACTGCCTATGAGGCTTATCTCTGGGCATCAATCCCCTCAGACCAAAGCTACGTCACCTGACTCCCTGTGCTCACTACCTGACCTGATTTGCTGGGTGACAGCCTTGGCTATGCTGTGGGAAAAAACTCACACTGTTTGCAAGGGACAAGAGGTCATGCAGAGTGCAAATCTTCTGATAAAGAGAAAAAACTGCAGACTTGCAATCTTCAGAATTATTTTTGTTCACTCCAGATCTGTTTTTCTCTGCCATCAGACAATCATTCTCTTCCCATAAGTGTTTGCTCTGGTCAGCAGTTATTTTTTACCCACTTATCTTGCGTGCTTGCGTGCTTATGTGCTTGTGTGTGTATGTGTGTGTGTGTGTGTGTGTGTGTGTGTGTGTGTGTATATGTGTGTGTGTGTCTGTCTGTCTAGAGAGACTGTGTGGGAGAAACACTGTATCTGATATTTGGTAACATTGGAAGGAAATTTGTACAATAAAAGGTTATTTAAGAATCACAGGACAACCTGGGGTCACTACCCAGCCCATCCATCATCTCCTCTTACTTCACTGTATCCTGAGTATACTGAACATACACTGTACCCTGTGTAGAATTGAAACACATATACGGGCAAACACTCTGTCCCTCTCTTTTGCTGATGGAAACTGTTTAAAGCGCTCCAGATTGTGATTAATGGCATCAAACCTTGATTTTTTTAAGTATATCTAAGACTTTAAGGATCAGAACTTAGCTAATTTCTGTAGTGCCAACAGCCATAAATAAACATTGCAATCATTTTCTTCGCCTGTAGACAGTGGTGAAAGAAGTATTCAGATCCTTTACTTAAGAAAAAGTACTTTGTTACTTTGCACCTCCGTCTGCACATTTGTCATGTTGTCTTGTTCATGTTTGATGCTGATACTATATGAAATAATATCTTCGTGAAATACACTTGACGTGTTGACGTCCTGCATGTTGTGTGAATGTTTTATCTCCAGGCAGCGAAAGGAGGACATCCAGGATACCAAAGATGGCTCCTGTCCATTTAGACATCCCATTCTCAAACAGCTTTACTAGAGGAGGTGAGTGTTGTTTCCTACTCGACACGTCATGTGTATTCCTGCTGCCAGGTAAAATAACACCCGAACTGTCACCCATAAGACTATAGTTATGAGTGTTTCCCTTTTCCGGATATGTAGTAATAACTTTCAGTAATAAATTAGACAGTGATGATACAGACTTCAGTTGGTGGCTGAATGTGATTTACAGATTTAGATCCAATAACAGAAACATAAACTGCTTTTTCATTCTGACTTGCTGTGTTCCTGGCAAATGAGCGTTACTGTAAATGCAATCTTGTGTATCAATAACTCACCGTATTGTTAAATTGACACGACATCAAAGTGGAATGTGAGCTCTTCAGAGGAAACCAACAGTACTGAGTGTTTTCTCTTGGCCAGATGTTACGTTTAGTGTTGGTGCACAGGGTTCATGCAGAACCTTAAAAAGTCCTAAATTAGATTTTCAGAATTTAAGGTCATAAAATGTCTTTAATAGTCTTATTTTTAATTATGGTAGGTCTTAAATTTTGAGATGATGCCTAGTTATATGAGAAATATCTACCCACAGGATTCATTTATTTAAATATGGTTTGGTCTCTGGAAGCGACTCTGTCCAGTCCAGCTCTTTCTTTTTGTGGTAATTTTTCAATTGGTTCTCCACAAGTCTGCTCTTAGGAAGGTAACAGGATTAAATGCATAGTATGCAGAATTTGTCAGTTATTGTTTGTAAACACAACTTTCAAAGTTGGCCTCTCCTCCCCGGCTCAACGTCTTTGTCCTCCGCCCTCTGCCTGTATGCACCAGGGTGGGGCTGAATTATACACACACACACACACACACAGTGGACAGAATGAAACGGACTTTAGGTTATACTTTACTCAAATCGTTATGACTACTCGCTGCCATAACTGTTGAACAAGCAGAACATCGGTGCTTTGTCCGCCATTTTCATAGCTTCCTCTTGTCTATGTTGCTACGTTTTTATAGAGTCCCACACTCACACCCTGCGCACTATTATTGGCTGAGGGCTACATACCCACTGCCCAAAAGTTGAAGCCCAGAAATGTCCCAAACACAGCAAAATAATAAGAAAATTAAATACATGCAGAGGGCAGGGTCTCTGCAGATACAGTACATACATCACCACACACTTCTAGTGGGTCATGAGGGATTATTTTTGAGTCTATACATTGATTTTTAGGAAAATCCTGCATAGTATGCCTTTAAAGAAGTACATAAAACAGTGCAGATTATGCTCAGCTAAAGACAGTTAGCCAGGGGGTTTCAGAGAAGACACAAAGCCCTCTATTATTTCTGATAGTCGCTAGAATCTGGACAATAATATTTTTGTTATTGATTTTCTGACATAGATAGAGTGAAGGAAAGGAGCAGACTTTTAATTTGGTGACTGCTTAGCTGGTATTTACAAATCTAATGGGCCGTGAAAGTGGATGAAAGGTAGATGTACTGTATGTCCTGACCTTCTGAGCTAGCTAACATGTATGTGTGTTAATCAGGAGAATTTACTAAAGCCTACTCTATGAGTGCGAGAACAACCAGAACACATGTCTAGTGACTCAAGTGGATCAGAGAGAGAGTTGTGTGAGTTGTGTGTGTGTGTGTGTGTGTTTCTGTGTCTCTGTGTGTGTTTGTGCAAATTGAACCATGCTTTTATTTTAATTAAGTGTGTGCTTTATGCTAATTTATAAGATCAACAATTCAGCAGAAGAGACTATATCTTACAGGAAACACTGTTTTAGTGTTTTAGTTTGATACATGACAGTATGATATCAGCATTTTAACATAGTCAAGGAAAAGTGATGAAGTGCAACCAATTAGGCAAAGTGAGTTTGAGTTGTAATTTCGTATTGTCCAGTAAGCTGATAGCAGAATGTACCACATGGTCATGGTTACAAGACTTACTCTGTAGTACGTTATTCAGTGTCAGTGTACTACCCACTATAGTACTTCACTGCAGATTTCCGAATCCTGCATGTTTAAAACTATTATTATTACTGTTATCATTGTATTGTCTTGAACCATAAGGTCACACAGTATTTACCTCTGAAATAAGAGAATTAAAAAGTGCTTAAATGGTTGCTGATTAATCAGTTGTAGCTTAGTATTTGAATAGGACTGTTTCTGTTGGCCTTGGTCTGTTGAGTCTCAGGCTCAGCTGGACTAACTCTTCCAGTCTTAGACTGGGACCATTTGATGGTTTTGTCTGTTTGCATTTAGGCAGGGCAATTATACAATGTTATTGTTTACTGAGTGGAATCCATCATGATATGATCGTATTGCCTTATTGTTTTACAGAATGTTGTCAAAATTAACAATTCCAAGCAAATTGTAATTAAAATTTATGAATTTGTGATGAATTTATGATGACTGATTAAACACAAAGAGTTTTATCTAATATAAAGCGTAACAGTGGAACACAGTTCATTGCATTTGCCATTAATTTGATTACTTTGTGATTTTACAGATGATTATCACATGGAGATACAAAAATATCCATAAAAAAATATCCCTATTACTATTGTCAAATTGATTTCAAACATAAAGTTCAGCCCTAATGTGCATTCGTTTCGCTGTGGAAAGGGTATTAAAATTTCTCAGTTGAAGTCTTAAAAAGGTCTTGAAAAGCATTAAATTTAATTTAAAAAAGTGTGCAGCAGCCCTGCATGTCTGAAATGTTAGTCACTGCTTCAGATGAAGGTCAAAGGTGAAAGGATTTCTAAAACTGACAACTACATCACTGTCCAGTAATAATAAGTGCAGGATTATCATTTACATTTTTGTGATAACAAAAGTCAGAAAATAAGTGATATTGAGTTAAGTTGAGTTTTTGATGGAAAAGCATTTATTTTGATCCAGTGACAGCAGTTCAATTCCACCTACGAGAAACCGTTGATTACTTTTACAGTTAATCTGCTGATTATTTTCTCAATTAATCGATTAGTCGTTTGGTCTGTAAAATGTCAGAAAATGGTAAAAAAAAAAAATGAGGACAGTTTCCCAAAGCCCAAGACCATCAAATGTCTTGTTTTGTCCCGACCAACAGTCCACAACCCAAAGATATTCAGTTTACTATCATAGAGGTCTAAAGAAACCATAAAATATTCACATTTGAGAAGCTGGAACAAGAGAATTTGAGCATTTTTGTTCTTTAAAAATGACTCAAAATTAATCAATTATCAGAATAGTTGGCAATTAATTTTCTGTTGACCAGCTAATCGATTAGTCAACTAATTGTTGCGGCTCTGTACACACATAAAGTAAACAAAACTGCAACCAAATAAAGCAGCAGGTGGATCACACTAGATTACTGAGTTAAATGCAGTTATACAGTGTCTTTTCAAAAGAGTCCAAATTCAAGACACAACAAAAACTGCAACTCCACGACCCCCTGTTTGTTAGATGTTATAATATAATAATGTATAGAAAATGATACAGTTTTTTAAATAGTACTTACAGTACCAGTCAAAAGTTTGGACACAGTTTTTCATTCAACGGAAAGGGAAGTTGTGTCCAAACTTTTGACTGGTACTATAAATCAATGTTGGTCTCCAAATAGCTCGTTTGGTGTTGTGGTCGGTCTTTGTTGGCTGTCACTGAGATTTCTATAGAATAAAGTTTAATTCATGTTTAATTTCACCTTCTTTTTGTCTCCTTAAAATCTTATCTGCAATACACCAATCAGTCACAACATTAAAACCACCTGCCTAATATTGTGTAGGTCCCCCTTATGCTGCCAAAACAGCTCTGACCCATCGATGCGTGGACTCCACAAGACCTCTGAAAGTGTCCTCTGGTATCTGGCACCAAGACATTAGCAGCAGATCCTTTAAGTCCTATAAGTTACGAGTTGGGGCCTCCATGGATTGGACTTTTTTTCCAGCACATCCCACAGATGCTCGTTTGGATTGAGATCTGGGGAATTTGGAGGCTGATGCAACACCTTGAACTCTTTTTCACATTCCTCAAACCATTCCTGAACAATTTTTGCAGTGAGGCAGGGCGCATTATCCTGCTGAAAAAGGCCACTGCCATCAGGGAATACCGTTGCCATGAAGGGGTGTTCTTGTTCTGCAACAATGTTTCGGTAGGTGGTATGAGTCAAAGTACCATCCACCTGAATGCCAGGACCCAAGGTTTCCCAGCAGAACATTGCCCAGAGCATTACACTGCCTCCACCAGCTTGCCTTCTTCTTCTGATGCTCACCTGCGCATTGTAGGAGCTTTCAGAGGTGGATTGTGGTCAGCATTGGCAATCTGACTGATCTGACCCCATACGCAGCAAGCTGTGATGCGCTGTGTTCTGACACCTGTCTATCATAGCCAGGATTAACTTTTTTAGCAATTCGTGCTACAGAAGCTCTTCTGTGGGAGGGACCAGATGAGTTAGTCTTTGATCCCCATGGGCATCAATGAGCCTTGGTCGCCCATCACCCTGTCGTAGGTTCACCGGTTGTCCTTCCTTGGACCACTGCATACCGGGAAGACCCCACAAGACCTGCCATTTTGGAGATGCTTTGACCCAGCATTCGGTCATGAAATTTGCCCATTTTTCCTGCTTCCAACACATCAACTACAAGAACTGACTGTTCACTTGCTGCCTAATACAGTATATCTCACCCCTTGACAGGTGCCATTGTAACAAGATAATCAATGTTATTCACTTCACTTGTCAGAAGTTTTAATGTTGTGGCTGATCGGTGTGTTTTTATCGCTGCTTCTCAGGGGCAACACATTTTCCATCCAAAACTGACCCTTCCGATTTGCGGTATCTTTAATAAATGCAGTTGAATACGTAATCCACCTATGCAAGTAGAGAGGCTTAAATTTAAAAAACCATTACATCAACAACTGACAAACCTGGCTTTGTCTTTGCACCATCAATCATAACAATGGACAATCATATTCATGCATGCTATGACATTCATCATCTTGATCATTTAAAATGAAAAAAAGTTTTTCATTCTGTCACTTTTTGTGGTCCAATCTTTGACCCTCAGCTGTAACTCTTCATTTAAACATGCATGGCTGTTTCTGTGGTCTGAAAAGGTTAGCAGGGTTGGGTGTGTGTCAGGCTGAAATGTCTGTATGATGTTGACATAATTTTTTTCCCCTCATCTTCTTCTCTACCTCCTGTACACAACAACCTACCCCAGTGCTTGAGTACAGAGATAAACTATTCACTCACTCACACCAAAAACCCGCCAGTAAGGAGAGAATCCACAGTCAAGGTATAGTGAAACTGTCTGCCACTCATCTTACAGCGCTCCTTTTCCTTCTAACACATAACATGACGAGCCTCGTCATCTTTCCTCTCTCTAACCAACACAGTGGACTAACCAGGTCACGTACCACACTGCACCATGCTGAAAACCCCTCACAAAGACCTTGTGAGGCCTAGTACTAATCATCACTGACTTTGCGGACGCTCTTCTGGGACCTGTGGTTTTTCACAAACCAAAGTGGCTGCTCTAATGTGGCCCTTTCCATTGTTAATGTGTTGGCTCAGCAGGGCTAACTGTGGTCAGTAAAGATCCGGGTCCAGACTGAGGAGGGAAGGAAGCTGTTTGTCATGGCAGACCACTTATGAATCACACAAAATGAGGTGCCTCAGATGGCTTTCTTTAGTACAAAAAAGACAGCTTGGATGAACTGTAAACATGACTCAAATGAAACAGGATTCAGATAATACGTGTAAAATTCATTTAACTTTCCTTATTTTTGTTTTGACTGTTTGTCATGTCAGATCGAAACAGCAATCTTGTTAAAAAATAAATAAAGAGATAAAGCATTAATCAGGTGCAGCAGCAGGTGGTAATTTACGTTATTGATAGTAACTGAAAAGTGTTACTAACAGCTTTTAAAATTGATCAAATTTCAGTACGAAAGTAGGTTATGTTATCAAGATATGTCTGATGTGAATGGATCCATTTGATTAAAGGCTCTTATGTAAGTGCCTTGGTTGCAGAAGCTGCATTTGGTAGCAGTTTGACAGCCAGACAAATGCAACTCAGAAAAGGTTGGAAAGTGACTACTGTGAAAAATCATGTCCTTCCTGATAGTGATTAATGCTATTTGGAAGGTATTGCATGCCGGTTTTCAGAGAAATGGCTTCTAGACTTGTTGACTTGCTAAGAAATTCCAACAACCTCTGCTTCTAATATCTCAATGCCTGATTCACAGAGGCAAGCGCTTTGTTGGTGCTCTGAAAGAATGGAGGTGTTTACATAATCCCTGTTGTACTGCTGTGCATGTAAACGTAGTCCGCATGTCCTGTGTTGTTCATCATTCAATCTTAGTTTGTTTGACGGCATGTGTACCTCAGTGGCATTCGAACAGGCCAGCTCCCGCGTGTGTGTGCAACTTTTGTTTGCATCTGTGTGTTTGCAGGCATGTGGGCCAGCCTGCGCTCAAGCAACAGACTCAGCCAGCACCCGACGGTAGCAGACGTGGGCGCCAGACTAGCAGGGAAGGATCTGGCGCCCCCTGCAGGTAGCAGCAGTCTGCAGGCTCAGCTCCTCAAACAGCAAGCTGCCCTCTACGTCTTTGGAGAAAAGTCCCATCTGAGGGTGAGGAAAAAAAGAAAGCTGTTGACTGGGAGCTCTAAAGGAAATTTTACTATGAGATTGGTATAGTTTATCAATGTAAATCTGCACTTTCATATGTGCATTTGAAGGTTAGTTTTAAAACTTCATCACATCATGTGTAAGCTTGAAGGTTATAAAGAAAATGATACATCCAAAATACGCAAGCACAGTGTCTTTTGAGGGATAATTTGATTGTTTAAGAATATATCTATAATATCAAAGGATATAAAATAATATTTCTGCGTTCCTTAAGTGTAAGTATAAACATGTAGTAAGTATGTAGAAACAGTTCTGTATATTTAACACAACTACAATCATGTAAAATCTATTATCAGTCATGATATAACAGCACCGTACACTGGCTTCTGGCTAACACAGAAATGAACACTTTATGAAATGACCTTTGATTTCATATAATTCTTATTCATTCACACAACCTGCAGATCGGAATAAACACATGTTCAATTTACAGTATAAATAAAGAAATATGTAGAAACGTAGTTACTAAACATATTGTAATAAAAACACACAGTTGATTTGTCAGACAGCTATATAAGAAGCCATTTGTTTTAAAGTTCACACTTAAGAAGGTTTTTTTGTCATTGTTGGTGTTTCTCAGTATGCAATTAGTGCAGTGATAAGCCTGAGTCAGGGACATGAGGCATTCAGCGTACTGAAAGCAGTGGGAGTATCTCGTTTGGAATGAATCAAGTCCGCTCAGTTTCCCAAAAGCCAACATATCATAACATTTTTCCAAGTGCCAGTAAGTCAGTCATTGTTCTTGGCACATAGTCATCAACACCTGCTCCAGATGGAGGTGGTATCATCCAGAATAACAGTTCATAGACCCACTGGACACAAGGGTGCAGAGGAAAAACTCGAACTTGAACTTCTCTTGTACGTTGGATACTGAGGCGCACTGAAGATTTTTCAAGGATCTTGTCATTTATCTGCAATAGACATCAGTACTTCACCCAGTACATATCAACAAAGACAGACTCGTAATTAAGCGATAATATAAGAAGAGGTGCCCTAATATGCAAAATTAACAAATCAAGCAGAGGTACAGAACACCACAATGCAAAACGGCCTCAGATACTAAGGTTTGTCATATTATATTGATTCTTCATGATATTGTATAGCGATTCTCACATGTTTCCATCTCCACACATAAAAATGATGAGTGCCAAATATTAGAAACACCTTTCAATGTAATGATATAACACAACCAACTTCCAACCCTACCACAGAACTGAGTCAACACTCAAATAAAACTAAGTCCAGACTGCACTGAATTTTATTGTACATGTCTGTATTTTTCTGATCACTGAGTGTAATTTTATTTGAACATGTTAGTTTTATGCAGCCTCACCCACAGCTCTGTGTCTCTTTGGACAGGGCCTCAGAGTGGACTCCTCTCTGAACTGTGAACTGGTGCCAGTGGACTTTGCAGACACACGGCAGGTGAAAGCCTCTTTTAAGAAGCTGCTGAGAGCCTGTGCTCCCAGCGCCACCTCATCCGACTCGGAGGACTCCTTCCTCAAAGCCTTGGAGGACTCCGAATGGATCCTGCAGGTGACAAAACACAGAATCAATACTGTTCTTGTATTTTATCAAGAGTACACATTCACAGTACCACCGTGAGTCAGAGTCAGCTTCTAAAAATTGTGTGAGAAAAGACCCTGCAGTCGGCTCTGTGTGCGAGTTTCACATAATGGATAAATCCACTATGAAGCCATTTTCCCAAGGGAAGTGGATTCACAACGATTGGATTGCAGCAGAGCTCTTTATCATGCTGGTAATCTGATTGACCCCCTTCCGCCTTTGTCCTTACATTAAACATATCGTAGACTGTCGAAAAATATTATCTGTGGGAAACTCAACATAAGCATCAAGCAGATTCAGCAAGTAATTTACCGTTAGACCAAACATGGTAATGCATGCAAAGAGAGGATTAATTGTGTGTGTGGTGTGTGTGTCTATGTCTATGTCTATGTGTTCACTTGCACATATGTTGATCGCCCACAGCTTCACAAGATCCTGCAGCTGGCACTGATTCTGGTAGAGCTTCTGGACAGCGGCTCATCTGTTCTCCTGAGCCTGGAGGATGGCTGGGACATGACTACACAAGTAAGACAAATACATTTATGAATAATCACACAATAACACAGACAGATGTGGAGAGGACTCAGGAAGAAGAGGTTGAGCACAATGTGTGTAGAACAGAGAGACATTTCCCTTCAACTTGTTTTTATGTATTTTCAGTTTGCATATTAAAAACCTGAGTGGAAATACCAAACATTTGGAAAAACAGCAGAAATATCAGGAAATATATTAGAGGTAGGAAAGTTGGCAGATGGAAAACAAGGAGAGAAGTGAAAGGTGGTAAATGCAGTTGGAAGCTAGCGTTCATGTCATGCTGCAACTCCTTGTTACATGCCTCTCCTCCTCCAGAAAACTTGTAAAATAAAGAATAAAAAGAGTTTCGGGTGTTGAGTGATCATAACCACAACATTCCCCCATACAAGTCCACATGGGGGCTCTTGTAAGATGTCACCTTCTCCTCTTTATCAGCTGATAAAAACACCACAGGGAACACAAGGATCAAAAGAGACACATTTATAGATTAGTAGAAAAACACATAAATATCATCTTACGCTCTCGATTAATCATGTCATACTGTCATGTCCTCTTGGATATATTCAAGTTCAGAAATTCACTGTCAGAAAATGTTTCACAAAGCACTCGTTTACCAGTGAGTATCTGTTTTTAATGCACTGATTTTTTTTTATTGTTTTTAATGCAAAAAAAAGAAACAAAAGAAACAACAAAAAGATGGAGGGAAACAAATAAAAAAAATAAGTAGAAAATAAAAGATCCGGGTGTAGCCACACAAGATGGTTAATCACATAAATATTCCTTCATTTATAGACAGCAGCTGTTCAGACAATAGTCAAAGTGTTTGGCATTACTGGTTGTCTTATCACAAATGGATCAGGAGAGCTGCCACACAGGTCCACCATCCAAATATTGAAATAGCAATCCAAAGTAGAAATTAGTAATTTTTTAGAGTCATCATTTTTGTGATCATGGATTTTCCACCAGACTTCACTTATGAATTAGTGTGAGTCATAAATCTGCCACACCTGCTTTTCCTGCTCATCTTCTAATCAGCTATGTCACTGTTGACCCAATTATGCAAAGATGGCAAAGAAAGATGAAAAGGTTTTTTTAAGCCTCATGTGACTGATTTGTGCTGATTTCAGTCATTAGAGTTTATGGTTCTGATTTGAAGGCATGTAAACAAAAAAAACTGGTTTTATCCTGATCAGTTGTCAGTATCGTTTCGCTCAAGCATTTTGTCGCATTTTTGCTGTCTTTGCTCATATTTTCCATGTTGACCTGTTAAAGTGCACATGTTTGTGCTGCAAGTGTGTGTCTTTCTATGTGTTTACGGGGGTTTATGAAGCCCTGGGCTGCTGTTTAAAAGCACAATTTGTGGATCCCTTATGCCAGGCACGTGTTAGGCCCGGAGCATCTCTCTCCATGGGCCACCAGCTCCATCACGCCAGGTCCTGATCAGGCCCGCACAGGCAAATGGGCTCCATATGCTCTGGCTCTCCTGCCTCTGTCCACGGACCATAGACACCCAGCAGACAGGATGCAGAACTGTCTTGTTTTCTGTTTCTCCTTCTCATCCTCAGTCTAACCGTCTGTCTCAATCTCCTATCCACTCTCCTTTTTCGTGCCTCACTTCTCCTTTCAGACCTCTCCTCAGTCTCTCTGTAATCCCAGGGGCTTATTTCTGTGCCGGGGCGCAGGGGGCTTTCTCTACCACTCAGGGCTGGATGTACTTGTAAACCCCATGGGGACGCCATGAACTGTTTTTCCCGCTCATTCCACACGCGTCAGGGCTCATTAGTTGTGTTGGAGGAGACACGGGCAGGGAGGCAGGCCAAACATATTGCATGTGTAGACAAGTGGGTCTCAACTGGTGTTTTGTAGAGTGAGCTCAAGTGTGCCTGAACTACAATGTTATATAAATGTTATTAAGAGCAGATGATCGGTTAAACATAGTGTTGTGTTGGATTCAGCTATAGAGGGGGAGCAACGCAACGGCATGCCATCCACTTAAAAAACATGTTATACGCTGTATTGTAATCATGCGTGAGAAGTGGGAAAAATGCTGCAGAGTGGTGGTGAAACAGCTGCCTGATCTGTTAGTGGTAAACTGATCATGATTTTTAACCCTTGTATATTTAACATAATGAGAACTATAAAATCAAATTAGTGACAGTCAGTTGTTGATCAAATACTTTCCCACCAAAACTACACTATATTGGTTTGGCTTTATATGTTAGCTGATAAATTACATTAAGTGTCAGTACAGAAATGCCAAAAATATGTTAGGTAATTCAGACACAGTGCCTTGTTTTCTCTGTAAAATATCCAGCACAGTGCATATCTAGGTCACAAGTCTTAAATAACCAGATGTAACAGTTTGTTTGTTTGTTAAATGTTATTTTAACCTCTTAACATCCACTGGATTGCCGGCGACCTGCCTAAGCCAGTTGTAAGCGGCTTAGCATCACGCAGTAATGAGGCCACTTGGAGACGTTTTGGAGAGGTTTGTGGTGACGCCAGTGACACCATAAACTAAAAACTCCCTCGCTCCCATAAGATTATGCCTAGAGGTCTGGAATTTCATACAGGTGTGCTTGACGAGATTTAGAAGTTACGTGGTGATTTGCATAGTTCTGGCATAAAGTGTGTCCTAGTTATTGTTATTCAAATATGACTCATTATCGACGAGGACCAAAAACACTTTCTTGAGGCATATTTGAACTGATGTGATTTTGGATGTGTTTTGCTAAACAAGCACATTTCCAAAAAAACTAGAAGATGTTACCCTTCAAATGAAGCCTAATACATGCATTTTGGCCTCACAGTTCAGCTGTTATAAGCTTTTCCATTTGGGCATGCCAAATAGGCGAAAATGCCAAAAAAATGGTGGATGTTACGAGGCTACAAAACTTAATATCGACCAATACAATATATCATCTGATGTTTTAAACTGATGACTGCTTTATGTGTAACTAACTCAGAGGATTCATATAAATGTTTTGCTTACATCCTCATAAGAAAATGAAGATGTCTCCTAAACTGTGAGGTTAAGATGCCAACAATAAACCACAACTTCCCCGGTTCAAGTCCATCTCTCTCTCCCACATTACCTGTTGTGTATGCACTGTTTGTCTTTAATAAAGGCTTAAAATGCCCCCAAAAAACTAATGCAAACAAAACTTAAGCAGTGTGCTTTAGGCTGTAACAGGACCAAACACACACAGATCAGAACTATTTTTTTCTTGTTCATGGATTATTGTAAATAATCTGTTTTTAAAACAGTTTGACCTGTATTTTCCTCCCACATCTCTCTGTCTTGAGGATTGACAGACTGGAAATGTGAGAATTTTCAATCTTCTCACTTTTGTCTTTCTCTCTGCAGGTGGTGTCTTTGGTGCAGCTGCTGAGTGATCCTTTCTACCGGACTCTGGAGGGCTTTCAGGTGCTGCTGGAGAAGGAGTGGCTCTCCTTCGGCCACAAATTCAGCCAGCGGAGCAACCTGAGTCCCAGCAGCCAGGGCGGCGGCTTCACTCCCATCTTCCTGCAGTTCCTGGACTGCGTGCACCAGGTGAAGCTTTAACCCCACCTTCCCTAATACTGTACCACAGGTGTTCTGTACAGTCAAGCATCTCTGACCTCTGCAACGTGACTTCACATGACGTCCGCTTTCCCTCCACGACTTATTCATATTTCCTATATGAGCTCATCACATTACTCAAAACAATATAGGCGAGAGAATGAAGAAGGCGAGAAGCTCAGCTGTCATTATCTATACATTTGGTTTAGTTTTGCACTTTGCATTCCGAACACTGGAGATGTAATTTCGACAGCATATTGCACCAGGGAGTGTGCAGGGAGGCTGTTGCCCAGATGGTCTGTGAACCCAGTGATCAGCGCTGAGCTGTGTGCGCTCGCGTGTTTCAGCATCCCTTCACATTTCAGTGTGTGTTCAGAGCAGCATGTGGAAAATTGCACTTTGGGGGATTGAGAGTCTCTAGGAAGGGTTTGGGTGTGCCTCAGGGTTTCAGGATTTCAGGGGGGGGGGGGGGGCAGGGGGTGGAGGGTTAAGAATGAAGCTCGCACAGCTGAGGTCCAGAGAACTGTGTCCGCTGTGAAATGCTAACTTTAGAGAATGTTGCTGGTTTTTTTTGTGTCTCTGGGGTCTTACAGACCCACTCCCATACACTTACATCAACACATAGTTTCTGCATTTGTCTTTTGAAACTGTAGTCTTGGCAGCCACGACAGTTTGGCGGGGGTCCTGGGGTCTGGAGAGCTATAAACGAGGGGGGGGTGGGGTTGGGAGAGGGAGGGTGGGGGGGCGGGGGGGTTCGGACAAGAGCTGAAAATAGAAGTGCCTCATCTCCAAAACAGCTGTTGTTTTTGCCAATAGACCCAGGTGGCCTCAAATATTCAACACTTCTCTCTCGTTGGCCACCTCACACCGCTGGATGGGAACAATGGAGCTACAGTCCTGCAGGCTCAGTCTGGATTGTGTCTGGCGGCGATGATATCACTAACCTTTGCCCCCTCAAGGACAGGAGAAGTTCTTTCCTGTTCTTAATTGGTCATCTATGCTCTGGAGGGATGTGAAGCCACAACACGAGGACATGATCCAGCTGTCACACACATTCTGACCTTCTCTCTCTGTCTCTCTTCCTCCACTCTCTCTATCTGACTATCTTTATTCATCTTTTCATTTCTTTGCAGATTTTGGAGCAACATCCTCTGGAGTTTGAGTTTAATCAGTATTATCTGAAGTTCCTGGCCTATCATCACATCTCTAACCGCTTCAAGAACTTCCTGTTGGACTCCGACTATGAGCGCTTGGAGCATGGTCAGTGTCCTGTACAATCTAATCCAGAGGGGATTGTTTTTTAATATTATCTTTTCTTTTTTTATTTCAGGGAAAGACTGCCTTACCAGTGGCTGTATGCATCTTTCGTATAACCAACCACACTTACAGTTTAAAGATTGCCTTTATAAATTAGTGCACAAGGTTTGAATACTTTGTGACACATTCTTTAAATGAGCTCTCCCAATCCATCCAAAATGAAATGTCCCCTCAGAAAATAGGGTTAATAAAACTAATAGTTCTCAAAATTAACCTTTTTTGTGACCCAGAAATTATGATCACATCACCCACACAGTAATTGACACCAGTACTGTTGCTTCCTGGAGCACAATAACACAGGACTATAAATACATCTGAAATGTGCAACTACACTGAATCTCTCAAAAACATGAGAGTGGACCCAAAACAGTCATCAATAGCGCTGGAGTAGGTTGCATTTGTCGGGTTTGCCGCTAGATAGCGCATGCATGCAGCTTGGTGAAACTAAAATTGGGACTGAAAGGGAATAAGATTTGTGGGAGAAATCTCTGGACAGTGACAAAAGATGACTACAGGAAATGACAAATATATTGCATCTCAAGGGGAGTGCTTTGAAGGGGAAAAACACAAATAAAACTTTGAAGGGGATTAGAAAGGTACTACTGAAGGATTTATAATGAGACTTTTTTTAACAGTTCCAGGAATTTTTGGGTTTCGTTGTAAATTTCAAATCTTTGTTGCATAACATATTATCACAGCTAATAAAATTGTGTTCAAAGAATGAAAAATGGATGTAAAAATGGTTTTCTTACTGATATTTTCTTACTTACATTTGGCCATGCAATTGATAAATGATATCGAGTTTGATTATGTTGAACAGATTGATATCTGAATTGGGTGCGGTGTATATTGGAAGATGTTAGAAATTGTCATCTCAGCTTCATTTTTTGCATTAAATAGTTTTCTACTGAAATTTATTCTCCACATAAATATTTCTAGAAAAGTTAAAAAGAAAAGTTAAAACTAAGTCCAAACTGAGTCTAAATGGAGGTTGTGTCACGGGATGGAAATGAATAGTGAAAACAGAGCAGAGGTTCAGTGACAAAATAGAAGATTGTATCGGGCTATAATGCGTGATGTCCTGTAAAAACTGGAGGTTGTGTATATGATGATGAAAATAAAGTTGAAAGATGAAAATATTACTGAAACATTGTGGATAATTTTCATTATCTGCATATCCAGTTAATGTATTCGTATTCTTTGACACCACTAGCACCCACCTGACACCCCAGATGATGAACCCATGTATAGTTTAACACATGAACCTTTCCGTTGAATTACAAGCTTTTGATCACAGTTCTTTGTGTTTTTCGCAGGCTTGCTGTTTGATGATAAGGGTGAGAAGCAGGCCCGGAGAGGTATCTGTATCTGGGAGTGCATCAACAGGATGCACAGGAGGAGTCCCATCTTCTTCAACTACCTGTACAGCCCCTCGGAGAGCGAAGTGAGTGTTTCTCTCTGTTTTTCTTCAGTTTTTTTTTAAATAATCAACCATTTTATTCTGCCCTTTTCTTGTTCTGGTAATTTCAAATACATTGAGTGTGTGTAGAGGTGTGACGCCTCACCTAAGTCATGAATGTACCTGTACCTATGTTTAACATAGTGAAAGTCCCTCATTTTCATTGTGTAAACACCAGGTTTTTTGTTTAGTTTCTCTTAAAGGAAGCACAGCAATGATGTGTGAGGAACTTCCACCTTTTGATTGTCTGTAAAGCCAACATGTAACTTTCTTCATACTGCAGGTTTCCATCTGTTAATGATTGGTCATTTGTAATAAAGGCATACTCATTCAAGATGCATAACTCTGGCATCAGTGGAAAAAATGTAATGAACTCAAGTCTAATGTTTGTCTATGAAGTTTTCCATTATTTTTCTTTTCCTTGATACTGTGTTACTGGTTACATATTGGTTGTTGGGCTGCATCCGTCTTCCCGGGTTTGTTTTGGCTCTGAGTTTTTAATTATTTTATTGTTTTAGTGAGCTTTTACTTTACTTATTTAATGTAAAGTAAAAGAGCTAACATTAGCTCATGCAGCACTAAACACTTCAACCTTCGATTGAGACTACACAAGAGTTCGTCCTGCAATTTCTCTCTCCACTTATTTAGCTGTGTGTAGCTGCATCACAGGGTCCACTGTTCAGGAACTTCTTCGACATACAACGATGGGCATTTCTGAGCTTTCCCGTATCAGACCTCCAACAAGTTGAAGGCTTGATTAATTATCTCCTTCGGCAACAAATCCAGTTGGAGTCCTGTTAAGCCGAGCTGGATCCAGTAAATAGAGCTGCCTCAGACTCTGAGGCAACCCGACTACCTGGGCCTCAGAGGTCAAAAGGAGTTAAAAAGTATCACTCCAGCTATATGACCCTGTGGCAGATGACAACATCCTGTTGCTGTCAAACCCTTTTGGACCCCTAGCCCCCTAGTCTTCATCTCGTCCTCGTCGTCTATATATATTTTGACAAAGCTCTGTAACTTATTTCAGCCTTTTTATGAGTAATCAGGTCCTTTATGTTGATGACTTTTCATGTTTCCTCTCAAATCAGTGAGCGGGGCTTGTTGTCAAACTATTTCTTGATTAATCTTCTTAGAAATACAACACACAGATATTTCACATTTTTTGGCCATTACAAATTGAAGGCTTTTTGATTATCTTTGTCATTAAATTACACTGTTCAGTATTTAAAGTTATGCAACAGTATTTTACAAATGAATAATAATACTTTTATGTCTTGTAGGTGATCCTGAAGCCCTCCATCAGCATCCCCAGCCTGAATAAGTGGGACTTTTTCACGGACGAGACTCTGTCGACCGGGCCGTGTTACGACTGGAGGATGATGGCTGTGAGGTTGGAGAGCTCAGAGGAGGCAGAAACCATCTCCAACAGCAAGAGGAGGATTGTGTGGCCGTGTTACAGCAGCGTGAGCCGCGCCCAGCCGGATGCCATCACCAAACTCCTCGCTGTAAGAGCTTGTTACTGAAACTTTGATCTTCAGTTTTATCCTGTTTAGTTCTCGCATCATCACTCAAATTTGTCTGTTTTTGGTGCTGCAGGACATCGAGAAGCTGGAGAGTGAGCTGAACCAGAGCCCCGAGAGATGGCAGACCACTCTGGAGAGAGTCCGAATCAGCATTCAGGAAGACCTCAAGCAAGAAGGAAATGTGAGTGTGCTTCAAATTTCAACAATTAAATGACATAAAACAGTTCTTTTGTGTGTCATACTTGTTATCTTGTGTGTTTTGCAGCTCCGCAAGCAGTCGGTGTCCATCTCAGGTCTCATTCCCACGTCCAGCCTACAGGCCTTCCAGCGGCGCTCCATGCTGCACCTGCCAGACAGCGGGCTCGGCGAGGACCGCAGCACTGCCACAGCCAACGGGATCAACCGTCGCGCCGCAACACTTTACAACCAGTTCACCCCAAAGAGCGAGGAGAACAGGTGGGTTGTGAACTTCCTGAGTCCCGGAACAAATAAAGAAGTTCACATTTGATTCACTTACAACTGCTGCCGAGGGGTCAATCCGGTCCAGTTTTGGATGATGACTCAGCGCAGTGGTATGCTGTGTGTCATGTTTGTGAGGATTGTCTGTACTCTGTTAAACTCTGGGTGTGTAATTTTTACAATTACAGAGAGGTTAAAGTACAGTCTCTTGGCTCTGATATCTGGATATTTTTCCCTGAATTAGACAAACAATGATTAAAATGTACTTTGTGTAAATTTCTTTGCTCTTTTAAAGATGAAGATCACATGATCTTCATCTTTCACAATCCAAATAATCCTTTGATGGATAAAAGTTATAATAGATTAGTATTTTTGAAGCATTCAACCCACACAATCCTCAAAATTATTCTACTTTTCTGTAAAAATACCTAATCAGATGTTTGCAACTATGTTTTTTTCAACTATGTTTGTGGACATAAAAAGTAAAAAACTTGTCTTTGTTGAATCTCCTTGACAGGTTGAGGCTGTTTTTTTTCATTTAAATTGCTTTAAGAAAGTTGAAACATGACAGTAGAGATCTCTGGAAGAGATCCTTGAAAAAACACGTGAAGCTTGCTGGTGTTTTCTACTACAGAGTTGTACAACTACCCACTGTTGGGCCTCTTTACACAACGAGAACACAATGTACAAAGAGTGCCGGAGTCGCTCTTGTACATATGGAGAAACATGTCAGTCAGGCTTTGTTTTGCTCTGTGTCTCTGCCTTCTGTGCAACAAATGCTGGAATTGGCTTCACCGATTTATAAATATGGATCCAGATGACTTTTGACACTGTCATTAATAACCCAAAGTTACAGAGACGTTACATCCAGACTTTGTGTCAATCTGCAGGTCTTATGAGGGGATCCTGTATAAACGTGGAGCACTGCTGAAAGGTTGGAAGCCTCGCTGGTTTGTGTTGGACATCACAAAACACCAGGTGAACAAGCAGCAACACGTTTATTTAAGCAGCACTAGATCTTCAGGCTGAAGGTTAACGTCCGTGTCTTCACAGATGAGGTACTACGACACCGGCGAGGACACCAACTGCAGAGGCCACATCGATCTGGCGGAGGTGGAGTCCGTGATGATTGCCACACCCACTATAGGAGCTCCCAAACATATCAGTGAAAAGGCTTTCTTTGACGTGAGTACATTTTAAACCATGTGTCCACTGGATGTTGCTGTATTGCGTTCTGGTTGCACCGCAGCTCTGTTACATCACCGTCTGTAAAGCATTTCAGAAGCAGAACGTCACACATTACCGATACTGTTCAGTTGTTTTGTTTGCATTTTTAGTTTTACAAGCATAACAGATGCAACTCATTCATGACTGATGTGTTGACAGATCCTTTCAGGATGTACCTGTTTAACTGTACACAGCACACGTCTTATATTACTGAATAGTGTCTGTTATCAGACAAAAAACTTTATCTGTCATCTCCTTCACAGACTTTGGAGGAGAAAAAACAAAAAGAAAAACTTCTTTTGCTGTATGTACAGAAAGGCAAAGTCGATAAGTAATGAAGCATTCATGAGGCATCATCAAATATTTAACTCATGTCAATTTACAATAAATTTCGTAAATTTCACACTTGCAAAGATGGAAGCTGCTTCGGGAAAAATACACCTGATGTGTAAATACAGTGGAGCAGAGACAACATGTGTGAAAGCCAGAATGTGACGCAGCCTCATTTGAACCTTTCTGTCAGTGTTGAAAACATACGTAGCCCGAGAGAGACCACGGAGAGAGAAAAAACGAACTTGGGCTCTCGATTTAATAATTCATGCTCTCCATTTAACTATTTGACCTGTTCCACTCTTGTAGAGGGCGTCAAATGCATTCAGTCAGCTGTAAGTTTGAAGAAAGCAACAAAGAAGATGTTTCCTCGTCAGTTACTTCTTGGTGTGTTGAAGTGTGGTGAATGAAGAGCGAGTAAAACTTGTTTGATCAGCTTCAGGTTTGCAAACAACCCTGAAGCTGCGTTTTTATGAACCGGGTGACATCAGCGGGAGTGTGAAAGCTTTTACAGCGAAGAAGTCTATTATCCCGTAGAACAGGTTTAAAGCAGTAGGTGATGTATTTTAGAAGCATTTTATGTTATATTTGTTGAAATTCTCTTTACATCCTGACAGCAATCAATAAATCAAATGCTCTGACAATAAAAAGAAAAAATCTGTTAATCCGGCTGTGGCAGGCCTGTAATAAACCCGTCCAGTCATTTCATTCAGCCCACATGAAATGACTGGATGGCCGACCTGCCTGTCTGCGAGCACTCATTGCACCTGATCGGAGGACATGATACAAGGACAGACAACACAGAAAGTTCGGAGGCCAGGCGAGCAGTGGGATACGAACGGGCAGGAAGTGACGGGACTGCATGAATTGCAGAAGGAGAAAAGAAAAAGACAAGAATATCAACAGAAAGCAGAATTAAAAGTCGTGTTTCTATTAACCTATTTTTATGCACATTTTGAAGTATCGAATTAGAAAAGCTTAATTGAAACACCAAAATTTGAAAAAACTTCCTCGGTTTTTGCAAAAAAGTTTTTACGCTCGCTTGAGGTGGATTTTTGAAATGCTGAAAAAAAGAGTTTGTGCACAAAATGAGTAATGGAAACACATATGTCGAATAAATAATGACGAAGTGAACTTTTAACTCACATGACTGATCAGCTGTTTCCACTCTTGGCGTCCTCCGGCGTCTCCAGATAGCATGAAGCATGTCCGATGCAATCCGACATGAGAGAATAATTACAACTTGCTCAGTTGAATCAAATTCCTGAAGACATCTCAGTTTTTCTGTCATCAAGGTAATATTGTTGTTTATTCGCTTCAAACCGGTTGATGGAAACGCACCTAATTCACATTATCATTCAAAACGATTTAACCACTTGAGTGAATTTACTTACTGTGATCAGAACAGCATTTCGGTTAAAACTCAGTGAAAGTATGACATATCCACACCATTTTTCGCAGTTCTGTTAGGAGTTTCGTGCTGTACGTGCTGACGCAATTCGACATATCAGACATGTTGACAGACTTGTTTTGGCTCAGAGAAAATCGCTGTGTTACTTTCCTCCTGTGAAAAGTACAAGATTTGAGTCTTTTAGTCTGTTCCCTCTCCGAAGCTGTTACATATTTTGCTGCTTCTCATTCTTTCTCAGAATTATTGGTACTTTTTGTGTTTGTGAAAGGGTGTTAAAATATTGGAATATTTCTGCAAATTTAGGGTAATATGTTTCTCTTATCTTGTCATATTTTGGACTCGAGAGAAGGAAGTGAATTTCACAATAATGACACAGTCTCTGGTATCTGGGAGCCAGGTTTCTGAGTCTTCCCTCTTCTATCTCAAGACTCTCTGGTCCCCAAGTCTGTATTTTATTAGTTTTTCTTTGTTTGGTCTCAGGAGTGGTCGGTTATTTGGCCAGTTTCATCTTTTTGTTTACTGTTTGATAAGTTTATTCTGGTTTTTACAATTTTTCTTGATCACTTACACACTATAACTGAGCCTATTAACTAAATGCCCCAAACCATGACGCCATCTACCAAAACACCCATTTCCCAAAACTATAAACACCGTTCCCCTGTTTTCACTCATGTGCTCGTTTATAAAACGCTGGCATTCAATATCATTAACTCAAGTCATCACAGCTGGAACCCAATTAACACACAAACCCCCAGGAGGAAACACTAAGAGTCAAAACTGTTCACAGACCAATCAGAACCTCAGGATTGATAACAAGGTCAGTTCACTTGTTTTAAAACAATGCATCAAAGACTCACATCACAAAGACCTGACGCACAATAAATGTGATTTCTTTCTTTATGTACAAACTGTTGTTTTTCTCATTGGTTTATATTCATAAATACATGGAAATTTGTCCTTTATCAGTTGCATATTTTTACAGTACATTTATTTCTTCACTCAATTTCAGTTTATTTTCCTACAGTATGTTGACGGATTCAAAATGTTTATTATACATGTGTTGTGTCTTTATATTGTGTTCATCATGTTTTGAATTGAATCTCATCAGTGTATAACAGCTGTTTTCTAGTGTTTGTGTATTTGTTGGCTTTTATGTGCCGTCTGAAGGCAAAATTTGGTTTAGATGTAAAATGTAACGGATTTCCAGTGGAGAGTTTGGTTTAGACATAGAAGTCTTTGAAGATGATCAGTTAAACATTTGTGTTTAGAGTTTTGGGAAATGGAGCATAATTTCAAGATCGAGAAAAACCGTAATTTCAGTTCTTCGGAAATCAGAGTAGTTTCTTATGAATTTAAGGTCAGTGACTTAGCTCTTAGTGTACAGTTGTTATTGTTTTGGTGTCTCTCTACCAAAATATATAACTTAAGTTGTTTTCCATTTGATTTATCAGTTGTTGTGCATGTTGTGTTTTGTTTTGTTTGAACTTTATAGTATAGTGGATACACTTTTTTTGTTTTTTTTTAAGGGCGCTGATGTCCCTCTTACATTACTTTTGTAGCAGTAAGATTACATTAATTCCCTATTGGGTTCACATCTTTGTGTCCTTTTTCATCTCTGTTGAGTTTGCATCGTCGTTCAGGTGTATATTTAATAATATATATGAACATTTTTCTTCTGTCTTATTTTTTCTTTCTATGTACATGCATGACACGTCACAAATCCTCTTATTCTATTTCTATTAATTCTATATTGAACACACTATATATGTTTTTAATGACTCTTGTTGCTCCCTAGTGTCTCATTAACATATGGCACCCACCATTTTACTACTATTTACACGCACTGGCCACTTAATTAGGAACACCTGAGCAATCTAATGTAACAGCTCTTCTATAAATTCTACTTTAATGAATCTTATACGTCTTCAGTTTTTGTTGACATTGTCAGAAAGGTGATAATTCTTTGAAGTCTTTGAAGATGATCAGTTAAACATTTGTGTTTAGAGTTTTGGGAAATGGAGCATAATTTCAAGATCGAGAAAAACCGTAATTTCAGTTCTTCGGAAATCAGAGTAGTTTCTTATGAATTTAAGGTCAGTGACTTAGCTCTTAGTGTACAGTTGTTATTGTTTTGGTGTTGGACTACAGCATGAAGTCACCCAGAGTCTAAATCTCTGTCTCTCTACCAAAATATAACTTAAGCTGTTTTCCATTTGATTTATCAGTTGTTGTGCATGTTGAGTTTTGTTTTGTTTGAACTTTATAGTATAGTGGATACACTTTTTTTGTTTTTTTTTAAGGGCGCTGATGTCCCTCTTACATTACTTTTGTAGCAGTAAGATTACATTAATTCCCTACTGGGTTCACATCTTTGTGTCCTTTTTCATCTCTGTTGAGTTTGCATCCCTGAAAGTGGGCTGTTGTTTATTTTATTACCAGTTCAAAACTTTTTTTTTTTTAATCCCTCTTTTTCACATTTGACCTGTTTTTTTAAATATCTTTTTCTAGCTGAAGACCAGCAAGCGAGTCTACAACTTCTGCGCTTCGGATGCACCCAGCGCCCAGCTGTGGATGGACAAGATCCAGAACTGCATCTCGGATGCCTGAGCACCGAGATCGTCGCATCGTATCACGAACACAAGAGGTGGCGTCAGGTGGTTGAGAGCAGAGACGTGGCGATCACTCAACTCAGCTCATAGATGTCTTTTAATTTCGTGGACCACAGTTAACAAAGTGCCTGGTAGTGGAGGACGAACACTGTCCATCCATCATTGGATCCACTTCTCTGCCTGTTACTGTCAGGCTGTCGTCAGTCTGCAGGTCAGCTTCAGTTTGGAGTCGGTCGAACACGTCCGTCTCTGCTGTCAGCACCCTCCTCTGTGCCTCCGACAGGGATAAAGCGAAGATAAGCTGATGTTTTAGGTCACTGCACTACCAAGGAAAAGTTATCCTACTTAAGCTGTAAATAGATCAAAGCAATATCACTGGCCATTCAAACTGTGGGTTCAATTTTAGAATTTAAAATATAGAGGATAGCCTATAAAGAATTTCTATTTTACTACGAGGAGAGGTTACTGCTGCTTAAAAGAAACATATGAACCGCCAAAAACTCAGAGATTTTAATGCACAACATGAAAACGCTCTTTGTTTGCACTTCGCTCTAAAGTATGCACTCCTTATCAAATATAGATTTTCTAACAGATGCAGACAGCGAGGCTAAAGGCATTACCTTACAATGTACATACGACATTTCCTCAAGACATTAAATGAAAAAAAAAAGTTTGCACAGTGAGTTCAAAAGAATTACCTGACATTTTTCTATTTAAATATGTGATGTTTTCTCTATTTTGTTGAATGTTGTTTGACTTCTGCATAACACGTTTGTCTCATGTAATGTAAATTATTATTTTTTATTAAAAGTGTAACTGTTTTAAGTGTGGTGTCTTCATGTTGTTCTGTAAATACTTGTGTGACATTTCATTTTATATACTGTATGTGCTGAACATAAGTATACTTTTCTAACCTTAATTCTAATGTGACCAACAAAGTCTTTTTTTTTTTTTAATGTGTTGTTTCTGGTGCAAATACCTGAGTGGCCTGTTCCCCGTTTGTGATGAACCATTGTAATGAAAATGAGATGGAAACGTTTTTGTTATCCAAGCAGGCTCTAAGTCTTTTAAGGGCTTTTAAAGAAGTAAATGAATATATCATGTAGGACGTTGTGGTTTTCTGAGATTCTCGTCATCTGTTCTCTGTTTGTGCATCCTTTATGGTTTCATTACAAAAAAAAGAAAACAAGAAAACAAATTAATCTTTTCAAGGACGTCAGAGGCTTCTTTTGTTACTGTATCTTTGTACCATGTTTTATGGTGACACTAATTTTTTGGAAATAAATCAAACATACTTGAAACAACCCGTCACTTGTGTCTTGATTTACTGGGTGAATATCAGGGTTTCTCATTTATTTTGCTGCTGTCGGTGATGATGAAGAAGTATTCAGATTATTCTCCGACGTAAATGTAAAAGTAGGAATAACACAATGTAGAAATACTGTTACAAGTTAAAGTCTAAGGTATCAACAAAATGTTCACTAGTCACAGTTATTTCTGTATGAGCTGTGAACCTTTAAGTCTGTATTATTTTGTTGTTAAAGCTACATAAATGTGAGGTGATGTTCAGACTTTTAATATAAGTAATAATAAGCAACAAAACTGTAATTTTGACAAGAATTTAAAAGACAACAAGTCCGCTAATTGACTTTATTTTCTTACCAAAATGAATATGGCTGCCAGTAATTGGGGGATGAATAAGTATAAAAATCTAAATACATTAAAATCTTAATGGCATAATTTGTAGTTTAGGTAAATACTGTTATTATTTAACATTTAATTTACTGTTGTGCCTGTTTGAGGCTTTAACAAGTTTATATGCTGTTTGTTCTTTTTATAAATAATGATGCATCGTATTTTAACTGCTGATATGTGTGTGACAAATCTGCCAGTAACAGGAAATACATCTGTCACATAAATGTAGTTGAGAGTAAAAAGTTTAAAGCTGCATAAAGTGGACATATATGGTCAATGCATTAAAGTGTACTTAAGCACAGTACTTGAGTAAATGTAAGTATTTACTTTTCACCACTGGCTGAACTACACAGCAGAAGTCGTGTTTTGTCAAATTAAACTAAATGTTAGTAAGTTGTCTGCCTGATGGAAACTTCTTGTGCAAAATGTAAAATATGAATTAAAAAATACATTCAAATTAAAATTTATTTTAAATAAACCCTGAGAAAATTACACATGGATCACCGTGAAAATGTAAACGCATTCATGCTCCCCGAAGGATGAACAGGAAGTACCCGCACACTGAATCAGGGCTCTTTTCTTTATCTGCAACATTACGACCACCTACAGTTTCCAGTGCCTTTAACACATATAGTCCTCGTTCAGGTGTATATTTAATAATATATGAACATTTTTCTTCTGTCTTATTTTTTCTTTCTATATACATGCATGACACGTAACAAATCCTCTTATTCTATTTCTATTAATTCTATAATGAACACACTATATATGTTTTTAATGACTCTTGTTGCTCCCTAGTGTCTCATTAACATATGGCACCCACCATTTTACTACTATTTACACTCACTGGCCACTTAATTAGGAACACCTGTGCAATCTAATGTAACAGCTCTTCCATAAATTCTACTTTAATGAATCTTATACGTCTTCAGTTTTTGTTGACATTGTCAGAAAGGTGATAATTGAACTTTATGTTTATTATTGAGGTCTGACCATGTCAACAAAAACTGAGAATGTAGAAGCTTCGTAAACGTAGAATTTATGGCAGAGCTGTTGTGTTGGATGCATTAGATTAAACAGGTGTTCCTAATAAAGTGGCCGGTGAGTGTTTGATATTTCTGTTTTTAATGTTGAATTTTTTTTGTGACTTATTGACTGAAAATTTGAACACAATCAGCATCAAGACCTTCTATTATATTTGTTTGACCTCTCATATCAATGTTTTTTATTCTTCTTTTGGTGTCTTGGCAACATTGTGATGTCATCTGACTATATCATTTATGCTCATTTCCTTCCTGTGAGTATTTGCCTGATGTTGATCTGTTGAACATCACAAATAAAGAAAATGGAGCTCTGACTCAGTGTGCGGGTACTTCTTGTATCTAGTTTCATTTTTACGTATCCAGCACCTGCCCCGCTGAGGTTTTGATGATGTGTGCACAACTCTCATTTGTTTTCTCCCAAAGGACAAAGCCTAGTTACCGTGGAGATCCCCTGATTTTTCATCTAGCGCCACCAGCAGGTAGTTGGTAGTTCAACATTAAAGATACTCAACGCACTTATCAAGTCACAGAGATGAGAAATTCAAAAATAAACAGTTTATCGCTGAAAAGTTTTTATTTTTGGCTGACAGAAAAGTTGGTGCATCAATAAAACTGAAAATGCAACCAAGTGCTGTAATAAATAATGACATGTATGAAGCATCTGGCTTTAATGTCAGTAAATGTAATCACTAAAATCTGCTCCACTGAAACATTTCAACAGGCAAAACGTGACTTGTGGGCCGATCAGGAGACTGCGACATTCCTCAAATTAATATCAAACACAGGCAGGTGGTATTGATCTCCTCATCTAACTCTGGGCAAGAAATAAGCTTATTTCCCATTTAGTTGCTTGTCTCAAACTAAACCAAGGCAGTAAACAGTATTTTAAGTGAATCCAGCTTTGAATTTATCAAACCTCTGCAGCACAGGTAGACGCAACAATGACCATTGAGCAAGAACGAAATCAGTGACTGATCAAACTCGACATGAGTCAGGCATTAGTGGAAGAAGTACTTTACTTAAGTAAAAGTAGCAAAACCATGATGTAAAATTAATACATTACAAATAATTCCTACTTTTTTCATACTTTTTTGTGAAATATTGGAAAGTTTTACGTCTTTGGGCCTCAAACAATTATTTATTAGGTGGAACTCAGACATCTGTAACATGACAAGGAGTCACAACTTCACACAGGGGCAGTGACGAAAAAATATAAAAGGCATCTGATACATTCAATGGGCCCAAACTTCACAATGTTTTTCTCCCATACAGCATGTTAGACTTGAGGGAACCCTAAATTGCTTTTTTGTTGTTGTTGTTGTGCCGTTGTTCACTAGAAGGGCAACTATACAGAACCTCCAGCTCACCCCATTACAACAGCATTATAGGGCACTGCATTACATCCTCTTCATTGAAAGGGCACTTCATATGATCTAGTTTTTGAGGGTTCTTTACAGGGCACTATCACATTTTCTTCCACTGAAAGGGTAACTATGAGGGCACTTCATTCCAGATTGTCACATATCAAGACCCTCTATAGGACATTTCATCTGGATTTATCCATAACTAGACAGTCATTACAGAACTTTGGTATGTTTTCTCCTTTGTGAGGGTGCCTTAGAGGGCACTTCTACTGTATTTTTTTGTCCTCGGAAGGCACCAGGGGGGTGGTTGCCCCCCCGCACCCCCTAACCCACCCCCCACCCATGAGTCCACCAGTGCACAAGGGTTACAAGCCAAAAAGTTTAGGAACTACTGGTTTAATCTGTAGGCTGTATATAAAGATTATGCAGTTCAGTGTGACCCACCCGTTGGTTTGCATTGGACAGTTTGAAGCATGGATGTATTAAAGAGAACCTAAAGCCTAAACTTGACAACATGTGGTACACGGGCCTCGAACCCAAGTCTCCAGTGTCAAAGTCTTGTGTTTTTGTTCACCCAACATCCATCACAACCTCCACCCTACGAACATCACACCTCCTGGATTGTAAAAGAAGTTGCCAGTGAGGATTATTGCAGGCAGCTGTTAAATAAATGTAGTGGAGTAAAAAATACTAAGTAAAATTTCCCTCTGAATTGTAGTGGAGTCTAAAGTCTAAAGAGTCAGAAGTATAAAGTAGCATAAAATGGAAATACTCAAGTAAAGTGCAACAATTGTACTTATAGTAGTAAATGTATTTAGTTTCATTCCACCACTGCAGTCAGAAAATAAGTGAGTTTTCTTTTAATTTAAAATAAAAAGATTCAATTGAATCTGTGCAAGAAGAAAAACACATGACAGATGCTCTGTCCTGTATTTATCTATCTAGCTAACTTCATTGTGTGCCAATATAAACCCCAAATAGTCCTGAACAATATTCATCATCACCGAAGGTAAAACAAGTCCACATCAAAATAAACTCGTCTGTTTGCCAGCTGTGCCAGAAGGAGGAGGGTGAAAATGAAGAATGTGAAGACACTTTCTGTTAACTAACTACAGGCACAGACATTCATACAAATTCATACAATACCCATTATTCAAGCTTTTAATTTATTGTTCTTAAATTTACCTTCTCATGTAACAAAGCAGCTGAGTTGATTATTCTGTAGACGACAGCAAACAGGAAGCAGTTTTCTTGGCAGGTGGTGCATTGTCACCTTCCATCTCCTACCATCCTTTAGTTGAAGCATTACAAAGCATAAGCTGTAAGTATACTTCGTTGTGCACTTCTTGTTTAACATTCTTTCATGATAAATGTTATTTATAACAGGAATATTTTGAGTTTATATTTCCACATTGCCATTAAACCATTGAAGAAGAAGGTTTAATGGCACCCGATTAGAGAATTAACACCTTATTGATGCATCAACTCCTCATATTCACATAACAGTTGTGGATGGAAGTGCAAATGAATTCACATTTACTGAGGCTGATTTTCTACAAAATGTGATTAAAATGTACATTACATTTGGATGGAAACATGACTGTTGAAACCAACATGTTAAACTGTAGTGTAATGTATTTACACACACATGAACAGTCTCCCATAACCCTTTATCAAGACTTACTAACATTTAAAACTGCATATTATTAAAAGTGTTTATCAAAACTACTGAGTGGGAACTTCTTAACTTATAGTAAAAACAACTCTTACCATAAACATTTCCAGGTTACTGTAGTGTTATTCTTCATTTTTACTATTTTTAGTGTTAAATGCAGATTAACATCAAGCCTCCATGTATATGAGTCATAACATTATTGCCCATTTATCTGTAAATGAATACATGAGATACACGCAATGAATTAGAGTGAATCTGTATGAATAGTTTTCATATCTTCTTACCTTAACATAGCTCTACTAAACTAATAACTAAGCACATGGCAGCTATCATAAAAGAAGAAAAGGGTGCCACGCGATGTCGTCATGGAAATCCATGTGAAAATGTGATGAAAATAAGTTTTGTATACAACACATGAAATAAATAGCAGCATGGCTCTAGAGATATCAGTCGGTCGGTCAGACTGAAATATCTCCTCAGATAGCGAACAGACTGCCAGACGTTCATGACTCCAAGGAATTAAAGCAGTAAGTGTACAGCTGTTTGGACAGGTGTGTTCCTATGGTTTTACCAAGAGATGTAATTTTGTGTAAACATTCCCGTGTGATGCCAGAACGGTTTAATATCTCTCCTGACTTAAGATCTGATGTTGTGGTGTATGGAATAAAATTAGGGTCATATGTATTGTAGTTGTGTATCACCATAACTGAATGTGTGAAAACATTTCGTATGAACACATTCAAATGTGTGAATGTGTAAAAACGTTTTGATTCAATTAATTCAAATGTTTGAATGTTTAAAAAATATCTAAACAAATAGATTTTAAGTTTTGAATCTGTAAGATCTGTAGTTGTGCACACGGACTGTGAAAAATAATGGTCATGGGCACCATGCCGTCACCCATTGGTTTGTGGATTTGTTTTGAAGCCACAAGTTTGCATTTTGACCGTCACCATCTTGGATTTTGGAGCCTGAAGTGACCATATTTGGACAAGAGGGTGGAGCTGACCATAACGCTACCTGCTAGCTTGGTTACCATTATGCACTTACAGTCTTTGGTTAACTGTGCCAATGCTAATGCTAATTTTTGCTGGCAAAAAAGAGGCTTAAAACCATTAAAACAAAATGTACTTACTGGAAAAAAACTGAACATCCGACTCTTTAGAGGGTCTTTTAGTACAACCAAGCGCTAAACAAGACATTTTTAGGCAACCAAAATGTTACAATTAATTTTCATGAACTGAAAACACACTGAAATAGCGACAGGTATGGCTATGCCTATACTCTGTGAATCTGGGATTACGCCATGGTTATGTTACCTAACCAACATTGTTGCCATGGTTGCCTGTGACAGCACCCACCTGTCATTCAACAGAAAATTAATCAGCAACCATTTAGTTAACTGAATAATTGTTTCAGTGATTTTCTAAGTAAAAATATTATAAACTATATCCTTGGGTTTTCGACTGTTGGTCAGAAAAAAACAAGACATTTGAGACATCACCTTGCATTCTGGAAAAGTGTGATAAACATTTTTTCTTGGTTTTATTCATTTTTATTGGCCAAAAGATTATTTGAGAAAATAATCGGCCCTAAATTTGATGATCCCTTGACTTTTACTCTTGGGCAGTAATCAGGTACAAAAAAAATGTGTCCATTACTTTGGTTTATGACCAGATACCTCAGCTGTACGTTGTGTTAAACACTATAATTAGCAAATGTTAGCATGACAACATGCTAAAATAAGACATTGATCATGGTAAACATTATAGCTGGTAAATATCAGCATGTCAATGTGAGCATTAGCATGCTGAAGTTAGCATTGAGCTCATAGCACCACTGTGCCAAAGTATAGCCTCACATAGCACTTATTGTTGTCATACAATGGGTTATAGGATACAGGAGGAAAACTTAAACCATTTGTAATAGCCACGTTTTCCTGGCCTCTGTCGTCTTTATTAAAGATTTTCTCTCAATGAAAGGTAATCCGACACTGCTGCAACTCATGTTTTCTTGCTCAGAGCCAACAACAGAGGAGCTTGGAGAGGATGATGATGGGTGTCTCACTTGCCAACAATGAATATGGGACTGGGCAAGAGCCCCAGCTCAGGCTCAGTGGCGCCTGGATGGCGGCTCTGAACAGGACTCCTGCAGTCCTAGGAAGGTTTGTCTCTGAGAGGGAAGCGGGGGTCAGAAGAAGAGCAGGGGGTGTTTTTTTGCAGGGGAGGAGGGTGTGGGAGATGTTTGTCTCTCAGTATGATCTCCCAGCTGGCTTCTACTGGAAGCAGGTGCAGAGCTGCAGCAGACCAACATCTGGGCATAGCCTCTGGAAGGCCTCTCCATATTTAGCCTCTTGCTTTGGGTATGGAGATTAGGACCTCTGCCCACAAACAGAGGGATGCAGCGGAAGTTTTCCAGCAGGATTGTGTGGAATGGCATGATAGGAATCATTTCCGGCAGAAGAAGAAATGGCAGCCGTTTCAACTCAACAGCAATCAATTACTGTTTCCACATAGCTTCATTGCATGCAAGTTGTTTGTATAAAAGTTACATTAGGAGATGAAAGATCCTTGCCGTTACGTAACCATGACGTGAGTTCGCCTACATTACAGACTCCACAAGTGGTTTTTCCTCTGAAGTTGGAGAAAGATTATCGATAAAAGCAGCCATTATCCTTAAGAACAGCAGTGCTCTAAAATGCAGTGCTATGTAATTGTGATCTTGTGTAACTTGGCTATGTTCAGTGTGATTAGTCTTGGTTGGCTGGAAGCGTGCTGCTCTCACATAAAAAGACAAATCAAAAGCAGTCTATAAATTCAAGATTGCACGTATCTGTTGTTTTTGGATGCTGCACCATTCATGTACAGTCACAGCTGCAGTAAATGCTTCTTGTCCGAGAAAACAGCTTGAAAAATAAGCTAACTGGCCTTTCCACACGGCCCAAAAATACTCCAGTGACAGATGATGCTGATTTATTTTATTGGTCCTCCAAATCCTATTATCCATGTAGCCCTGCAGTTGCAATGAATGCGGGCTGTGTAGCAGTTTCTATTTCCTGGGTGCCTCTGCAATGTGTGCAATGTGAGAGCCACCGCACCGCTACTGAGGGCCCCCTTTCTGCCTCGGGGCCCTGTGGCCCCTTGGCGGGCACCTGATCCAAAATTCAGTACTCCAAACACTGATCTCACTTCTTGCTTGACACACATCACCGAGTCCCACCCTAGAAATCAGGATGATGTCAACTGCCTAGAGCACATGGGGGTCTTGTTGGGAGATTATCAAATGCATGAATCAACCGTGCTCCAGATAATCTTACCCGGACACCGCCCACTCATCCATGAATAGACAAGCACAATTACACATTTGATTAATAGCTGTAAGGGACAGAAGTAGGAGTTTCTACAGTTTGAATTAATATCTGTTTCCTTGGTCCACTTAGACTTTCTTGTTTGAGGCCCTGATGTTTTTCTCTTGCAAGTGTAAGTGACCCGCAGTTTCCCTCCGCGGCTAAACCCAGAGTCCGTTCAACCCTGTGAAACACTCGGGGCCGTGAGGTCACTGTGGGAAGTTACCTAACCCAGAAAACAGGCATCTGCCAGACATTTTTTCACCAGCAGACAATTCTTAAGAATGTTCCCGTTTCAAATCAGTTTCGATGAGGATATGTTGGACAGGAATCAGATGGATTGGTTCTGGGCATTAGGGTACTTTTCGGACACATGGGGCGAGGGTGAGACAGCTTGAGATATCCTTATTTTTGGAATGTCGAGGGCTTGTGCGAGTTAGCTACGCAGATTAGAAAGTCAGAATTCTGAGAATAGTGTTTGCAAAAAGGCACCACATTTTTCTCACATTCTGGGATAAAAATACTTCTCATAGGAGAAATGTGAACAGCAAATCTATTTATCGCGCACCAGATTAACGATTTAAGACAAATACTGCGATGACAATCCTGAATTGTATCAATCATTAGCTGTTTGTTGTCATCTTTTTGTCATAAATGTTGTCTCTGTGCACCTATTAAAAGACTCTCAATCATACAAACGAAAAAGTCCATAAAAGGAGAAAGCTATGAGGATTACATTATCTTTTTTGGTGGTAAACCACATTCCTGATTGTTAAGTCAGAGAATTGGACAATCCGTCTCTGTATCTCAGCTTATCAGTAAACCACCGGTATAAAGAGATCTACATCTGACGGTTAGTTCAGTGTATACATGCAGGTTCTTATCTCATCTCTTGCTCTGACAACTCTGAACTCAAGATGAACTGTTTCTTGTCTTCCAGTTTCTTTCTCACTCTCTCTCGAAGGACAAATTAAGGTCGTTTGATTCAGAAAGTAAAGACGCTCATTGTGCGGATTGACTGGCAGACACGAGACAAACAAGTACCCACAGTTGATAGTTTCACCCAGTT
Organism: Thunnus albacares; assembly: GCF_914725855.1. Lineage (NCBI taxonomy): Eukaryota > Metazoa > Chordata > Actinopteri > Scombriformes > Scombridae > Thunnus > Thunnus albacares. Next base: position 22,378,857 of record NC_058106.1, read on the forward strand.
ATAAGTTTCACTCAGTTACAGTATTCCTGTAATGTCTCTATTTTCACTGAAACATGAAAGTAGGGAAGACAAAGGTGAGGTGTACGTGTGAGAACAGTGGTCCTTTGTTGCACAAACTGATGTGTTTTGACATGGGCCGCAGAAAAGCTGAGGCATCACTGCACTTGTGATTCATCTTGTTTTGTGATAACTCGAACAATGAAGTCATACACATACCAACAGGCAGGTGACTGGGGATGCCAAACTTTTTTCTCTACCGAAACCTCAACTCAGAGCATCTGTCGATACCATGTACCAGTCTGGCACCAGTGCCACCACCTGCCTTTTTCACAAATTTAACATCTGTGTACCTCACTGTGTGGAAGTCGATGGAATCATTTTGCTTGTAAGGTATCATGAGACCATGGATCACTGTAGCACTGAAAACTATTAACAGCCTGCTGTGACTGATTGAATATAACTGATAGCAGAAACAATGAACTTTGTAATACCATAGCTGATAACCGATCTGTTTAATCAGATCAGTATTGGTGCTGATAGCGATCAAATTGGAGTTAAGAAGGTAACTGCAATGCTTTTATCCTGCTGAAAGGATGTATGGTGATATTCTATATTTATATTGAAAAGACTAAAAACAACACTGATCGTACAAGTATGGTTTGTGTGGCCAAAGCCTGATAAAGTTCATTACTCTGTGCCACAGACCTCAATCTGTTTGACTAACTACAGTGCCCAGCTGTTTTAGGAAATGATTTAGCCTTTTTAAAAATGGGTCACAAACCAGTTTCAGTTTGTTTTTTTTGTTTTTTTTTTAAGATTTCTATCTTCAGTTGGAATGAATGAATTCGGGGCTGAGTGCCAGACAGGGTAGGGGAGGGTAAGAATGCGTTCAGAGATTGCCACATTTGTTGGTTTGGTCTTTTCATGGGATGTGTTGACAATATGAAAAATACAGAATCAGACCAGCTTTATCTTTTAACAGTAAAAACAAAAGGACCATGCAACATCTGGACAATGTGGCTCCTTTTTCGAGAATATCTTGCAGCATCCTGGTAGCCAGATGGTTAAGACTGGGCATCTTTGTTGCATGTCATATCTCTCTCTCCCTTGTTTCCTTCAAAAAAACCCAAAAGGAACACCGAGCACTAGTGTGTACACTCAGCATCCACAGCTCAAGATACACTGAGGCTCTTAAAACATCTCAAATGTCTATGCACGTCTTTCTCACAGCTTCCACATGAGCCTGTAGCACCTGCACAGTGGCTCCCATTGCTCCTCAGTTTATAATGAACTGAGGATCCTGTTCATATGGTGACACCTAGTGGACACTCTTTGTCCTGATTGGGAGGTAGACGAGTCAAACTGAAACTCCATAACAGAAAGAAAAGGTGACACTTGTTGCCATCTTCTAAGACACATTTAGGTGTCTTTATTTGGAAACAGCCTCCTAAAGCTATAAAATGTACATATTTATGAAAAGGAGATCCACTTTCATGAAGAATAGTTGGTATTTTACTATTTTTTACCATGTTAGTTATGACTGACAAACAGCCTTCACTCAACTCTAGCTAACAAAAGTTTTTTATCAGGAAATGAAGCCAGTGTATTAATTGTTATAATTAGCAGGATATCAGTTATTTTCCCTAGTTTACATCACAGCAGGTTCATGTCAAAACACAAATATGCAAAACAACCGCAAAGTTATGAAATTAAATATAGTCAGCACATGAGAGCTAAGAAAGGATGAAATTACCGACTGCAAGACAAAACAAAAACTGAATAAGAACATGAATGAAGATGAAAAAGATAAGATGCAGTTAATCTAAGATGTACATGTAAAGGCAAAATGTGACTAATGAAATCTGTAACATAGTTTTGTTTTTTTGCAGCTATCGTGTGGCTCAATAAATTCATGTTATAAAACCCTCTCAGACCTGGAATGTGAAAACATTGGCTCAACAGTTAATTATGGTCAGAGTCTTCCTCATCAGTGTGTGGTCCATGGAAACATGATGAGCGTTCACTGAGCCTGAGCCCCCTGGTTTTTACTCTTCTGCCAGCACTTCTTTCTCATCTCCAGCTCGGCGTCAGTAAATGAAGCTGGACCCCAGTTAGTGATCCTCTGAGGTCCTTTATGGCCTAAAAAGACCATTAGAGAGAGAGAGAGAGAGGGGGGGGGGAGGGATGCCTTTAAACAAGACAAATTACTGATTCAAACATGTCAAGAAAGTAGAACATTGTTGGGTGTGGAACAACAATAATTTAGACTTAAAACTCTCAGCTTTGTCACGTACTTGGGCTATAAATTACTCTGACGCAGAATAAAGCACTGGGGGTGGCCTGTGTTAGCGCCTAGTTGGCTAAAAGTAACATTACAGTTACATAATATTTAAAAAACCCAGCTGTCATGACCTTGAATATAAAAATCTCTGCGGTTAAATATCGGTCAGTTAAATACCTGTAACTACAAGACTGTTCATATATGAGTAAATAATGAGCAACCACTTATGAGCAGCTATCAATCCCTCACCTGGCTGGATGAGACGCACTAGCCCCTCATGTTTGGCCACCTTGTCTTTCCAAGTCTTAGTCTTGTTAGCTGCTCGCTCAAGTTTCCTCGACACCTCCTAGATATGAAGAAGAAAGAGAAAGAAGCATTCAGACCATATGAACTCTGGACAGATGTCAGCACAGTGCAGACAGGCAGATAAATGGCTGTGAGGACATTTTGAGACAGTTGAAACTATTCTTCTGTACTTCTGCTCCAAACTGTTTTGATTCAATCAAACTGGACAGATTTTATGGATCTTGAGCATCTATGTTTTCAGTGTTTGTATTATTTTCTGTAGTGTTGACCTGAGGGCAAGACCGATTATCCTTAGAGAAAATAAAGATACTGAATTTACTTAATTCTCCACATTACTGAAGTTAATGTTTTATTTTGTGGCAGTCACTGTCGTCTCCCCTCTCATCCCTCCACATATCATTCATCCAAATAGTTATTCTGACTAGGGCTAGGTATTGAATCTCAAAACTTTTTGGGCACTGACTGAAATATTTTGTGCTGAAAGTTGACAGGTCAGATTCAAAATCTTGTTTACTTATTCTTTGATCAGATACATCTGATAAATAAAACAAAAATAAACATTTAACCAGTTATACTGTCATTTACTTAGGCAAAGTCCTTGTGTGCATATCGTGTTCGGACATGTGCTTTTATTCCTAAATACTGTATCATTTGGTATCAATACCAAAACTCTGATGCTTTCTAACTCTGGTACTAGGTCCCCTTGTTCCTCATTACTGACTGTAGGTCTTGTAGCTTATTCTGTTGTACACTTTGGCCTGACCTCGTACTGCTCCAGCGCTCCCTTCCGTTCGTTCTCCAGTGTCTCCAGCTGCTTCATGGCTGCCTGCAGGTCTCTCTCCTTGGCCAGCTGCTCCTCCACCAGCTCCTGCTTCTCAGCCTGAGTCTGAGACAGCGCCCTCTGCTGCTGCAGGTGGATCTGCTCCAGCTCTGTCCTTTTCATTGCCTCCTCCTCCAGCAGCCTGCAAGGAAACGCACAGCAAGCATGCTTAAAATGTATTTCAACTGTCTTACAGCGGTCTACTTAGTTTCTGCTCAATGTGGAGGGAAAAAAGGAGCTAAAGCCAGAACATACTGGGAGTGTTTGTTTCGAATGTCACCCACACTAACACAGCAAGCCGATTCAAAATATACACAGAGAAACAGTGAGTGTATTTCACCTGTTATCAACCCTACAGCTGAATTAAACCAGCTGGTGGAAAACAATGACTGGGCCACTGTGATAACTATGCTTATTGATTGTCAGTGCCAATGATTTTCTGAGATTGTGTAGTTTGTGTTGTTAGTTGTCATTAAATTAGATTTTTGTTTTTTGACTTGTGTATTTAAAAAGCAATTTGCAGTACAATCACTGTGATTTAGCCATTTATTGTTTTATTAATTGGTTTTATTTTTGAGGGCATTTTGTACTTTTTTAGAGAGGTGACAGCAGGAAATGAGAGATGAGGAATGACAGGGAACAAGGTCCCTTGCCAGACTTGAACCAGGGACGCTGCGATCACATGGTCAGCATCTCAAACATCTCGGCCACCAGGATGCTCGTTCTCATCACTTTCTATCGTCAGATGCATTTTCTTGAGCTATGCTTATCACAACAAAATCCAGTTTAATGTTAAGAGCAGTCTTCTTGCAGTAAAATCGACAACTTATGGAAGTGTGTGTGCAAAAAATTATAAATCTGGGGAGAATCAGTTTAAACTGCTCTGCTCCTTTAAAACTATTTGGCTACTTTCAAGGTGAAAATGAAGAAAAACAAAATGGTGATTGTATATCATGAGGTGCAGCAAATAATTACATCCAATATTTAATTATTTAGGTAAACAATGTAATACAATCCAATACAACATCACCACAAACTACAGCCTAAACATGACTATGTAGTATTAACAGATAATTGTTTGAAAAAGTTTGAGGCAGCTATTGAACTGGTTTGCATTATATCATACAAGTTCATGTAATTGTATCCTGCTGTATCCACACACTGTCCTGCGTGTGTATGTATGTGTGTGTGTGTCAGACCTGGCCTGCAGCTTGCGCATGGCCTCTTCATCCTGCTTGGCCTGCCTCTCGTCCTCTAAGGCCTCCTCCAGCCGGTGGTACATGTCCTCCAGCTCCCGGACGCGCTGCAGGTACTGCTCCAGTTCACTGGACTTCTGAGCCACCTGCTCCTCCATCTGCTGACGCACCTGAGCGAGTCCACACACACACACACGAAAACACACACATAATCACATGCACACACATAATGTAGATAATCAGTGTTGCATATTCTTACACATTAAGTGAGGACAAATCTATATAACAACTGCAAATCTTCGACGTTTGACACATTTACTGTGTACTGAGTGTCATCTACGTCCTCCTCCATGTTGCTACAATGACGCAATCTCACCAAAGGAAAGAATAAAGTTATTATTATTTTACAAAGACATTTATCTGTGTAATCACTGTATTAACATGATGACTAATGAGAGTTGTTGCATCTGACGCTCACAAAAGATGAGTCAGCATCATGGGATATTACATTTAAATTATTTTTAGCTTGTGTTTCCTGGAAGGACGGAGCAACAGACGGGTGATGGTGACTTCATCAGAAAATATGCAGTATACAGAAAGGTAGCTTTAGTTCACCAGACTTACCGATTTTCTTTCTGAACCTCTGACGAGACCATGTGTCACCACATATGCAGTGTTTCACTTATCAACCCATATCATCGGGACAAACAAGTAGTGTTGTGAGAGGCAGACTGAGACTGCAAGTTACCATTTTCTCTCTCTCCAGGTCCAATCTGTAGCGATCCTGCAAGTCTAACTGAGTCTTCTTCTTCCTGTCTTCCTCTATCGCTGCTTTAGCCGCGGCCTCTTCCATTTTCTGTGAAGCACAAAAGAGGAAAGGGCTGTTACTTCTCTGCATCACTGAGAAACTTTGATTTATTTTAGAATCTGTGGTGATTTTGGAGGAGCACATATTTCAAGGCCAAATAAATGGATTTGCAATACTTTTCTTTTATGTATTTTGTGCTTAATTACTCCAGATTGTATCAAACAGAATGCAAATATTCAAAAATGATGTGCAGATTAGACACAAAGTTAAGAAAGGGTGACCTTCCATATTAATCAGTAAAAAGATGCAAAAGCTTTTACATTACAACATTTAAAAAAGGCCATCTGGCAGAGCAAAAAGAGAAGTGAGAAGCCATCAATAATGAGCTGCAGCTCTGAAACTACTGACTTCATACGCCTTGGTTTTCACTACACACAGGTGTCCCTGACTGATATATGATGTCGTTTGCATGCAGGTTTTGCTTCCCTTTTCAGTATCAGTGTTGTGCTGTATCGTCCGTGGATGTGTATTTTAATTAGTTTGGCATTAAGTTTATTTTGAACCAGAATATGTGACAATAAAGGGAAGCAGATGAAAACTCTTATTTTTATACAAACTCACACTCATTAGGTCATCAGTAAGATACATCAAAGTTTTGCCACATGTTCCCTCTTAAGGCTCTTCTTTAACATCCCAAAGAAGACAAGCAATGCCGAAAAGAGTGAAAACTGCTCATGAAATTAAGATGCACGTTTCATCATCTCGATCCAAGATTTCCATAATTACACAGACCTACTGTAGTTTCATATTTGTGACAACAATAATTCACATATCTGTGTACATATTTGTTTGATACTTGATATTAGCAGCCCTGCAATAAGTACTATATTTATAGCTCATTACTGTATGCTCAGTTTTTGCTAAGAGGAGGACTTGATTCAACTCTATAATGATTTTTGAGGCTGTGGTTTCTTGTTTTGTTGCATTGAATTGAATTGTAACATATTTACAAGAAATCTTCATAGAAAATAAACCACTGATTGGCCCAAAGGAAGCACTACACCCTTTGTGAACATCAAAATGTTTTCTCTATGCTTGTTTTTGAATTTGAGTAATTTTAAGGAACGACTGAGAAAAATGGTAATCAGGCAGATATAGAAGGAAGGAGCCTCTGCACTAGAAATAGCAACGTCTGTTAGGTTCCGTGACTAGAGAGTGGATTCCTTTTAAAAGACATTTGGGTTGTGCAATTGGTTACTGGAACTATGTCAGAAATCCTCCTTCTGAATGTCAGTTTTTATGTTTGGGGACAAAAGAGTACCTTCCTCATATCCTCCAGCTGCCTCTGTTTGTTCTCATTGGCCACCTGGAGCTGCTTCATCTTCTCCGCCAGGTCCCCCTCCTCCGTGTGCTGCCTCTGCCGGAGCTCCCTGCGCCTCAGCCGGGCCTCACGGTGAGGAGAGGGCAGCCCCAACCTCAGCAGCTGGATGCAATTTTGAATAGCTGCCATGAGACAGAGAAATCAGCCGACCTCCACAACAAGAGACAATGATGACAGAACTGTTTATGATGAGGTGGTTATAGATCAGTGGAAAATGACTAACTACCTTGAATCCATTCCTGCTTCTTCTTTTTATCTGACGCGCTGATCTCAAAGCTTTTGTCAGTGCACTTGATAATAAACAGGCATTTCTTTCCTTCTTTATCTGGCAAAGACTGCAGGTGAGAATAACAAGTCATGGCACTCGGGCTCAGGTTTCTATACAGACAAAAGTGTGGATTTATAAAAATTCAAAGTGTTTCTGCTGTGTGTTAATTATAAATTAAACAATAAAATTTGGAGGGCCATGAAAATGACTGAATCAATAAAAACTAACAGTATTGCCAGTATATTATATCCAGGTGACAACACATACTAACATAAATAAAACTTCACTATGTCAGTGTTTACCTCCACACAACAGTTTCGGTCCAGCATGATAACTCCTTTCTTCTCCACAAGATCCTCACACATGTAGTACGACAGCGATGTGGGTTGAAGCACAAACCAGCGCTCGGTCCAGTTCTTCCTCATATGGCCCTTTTTCATCACGTAGCCCTTCAACAGGATTAAACCATACAAGCACAAAATGCTTCTGATTCAGAGGATAACTGTGTGTGTTTTTCAAAGCAACTGATAAATAATACATCATTCATATTACACCATATTATGGTGTTTACAACATGCCACAATATGCCAACTGATATCAACATATGTGAGGTAGCATGTACAAATGTTTTCATATTCAAAGACAGTGTTTTAATGTGATCGTTGCACATAGTATATTGCATTTACATGCAGCAACTAGTGAAAGAGATGATTAAATATGCACTGTACGGGCCCGTCTGTGGATTAAGTGTCATGTATTGTTCTTGAGTTATTAAATTATTTTGTCTACACACACACATGCACCATGACATCAGTCTAACCTGCTTGAGCACATCCAGTATGAGTTCCTGGAAGACCTCATTGATGCCCATGGACAGGGTCTGGCGGTTCATGCCCTTGCTGAAGTAACCCATCCCCACCAGTTCAATCAGCTCCCAGGCAGTCAGGCAGTCCTTCTTCGTGTTCAGCTGGAGCTTGTAATCTGTAAACTTCTCCTCACTCCATCCACTCCCCATGGCCTCTATCAGCTTTTGCAGAAAGTACTCGATCTAAGGAGATGGACAAGATAGGAGCTTACAACCATATATGGTGGAGGTGATGGTTAAATACTTTTCTGTGTTAGATTTTTTACTGCATACTCTAGATCTGCATATTCTGCTCTGAGACAGGCAATGGGACAGATGTGACTGCCTCTATATGTGCAGTGTGATGTGTGAACAGCTCAAGCTCTTTCTCACCTCTTCAGTGATGATGACTAGTGGGTACGTGTCCTCTGACAGAAAGTTGAAAATGCACCACACTTTGAAACAATCATTGTCTAAGATGAGTAGATTTTTAGTGCAGATTTTCATCTTGTAACACAGTGTCCAGCACATCTTGTTGAACTCCAGTACATCAAAATCCTCTCGTACCTGTGATTGAACACAAAGCATTCAGTCAGAGTCAAAGTCAAACTGGTCAGCACCAATGCGGGCAGCGTGTTTACAAATGCTAAGCAGGGGACTAGTGTTTGTCTCCTTTCAAAACCTCGAGTCTTCAGGATGTGAGGTACAAACCTGATGTAGTTAAATGCCTAATTTTTATTCAAGTCAGAGCCTACAAGAGAGAGGCAAGAAAACAGCTTCCGAGTACAAACAAGGAAACTCAAGCAGTTTACTAATTCACATCGGAGTTAGTTTTATAACTCTTCAACAGATGTGTTTGCAGTGTATTACAATGCCACTCACTAAGCTACAGGGCAACAAATATCTATCAGAGAGCATATTCCTCCCTTTAGTGAAGAGTGTCCAAGGATGCAGCCCACTTTATCTACAAATTCCAATAACATTTGTTACACTATCAATGAATAAATAATAGAGAGTGTTACACTGAGTATAACAGAGAAGTGGCTGTAACCACTTCTTCTCCCACGGCGCAAAACAGATCATAATTAGTCATACTAGTCTGTGTCATACAGTTTCACAGAAAGGAAATTTGGATATTTTCTATTTTTACTGTCTGTGAAATTGTATAGCTGGTTGTTTGCCTGAGTACGTCTGAGTCTAAAAAAGGACCTGTGAGACTTGTTCATAGCAAAGTGCAACATTTAAACAACATTTAATATTTAAGCAGTTGGTTTCAGTTTCATTAGCAGTAGCAATGTTAGCTTACATGCAGCCTTTTATCAAACATTGTTTATCTAGTTTATCTAAAATGCAATTTTTGGAGGATTATCTTCAGGTACTTTTTATTACAGCTGTTCTGTGATTTGCTGTTTGTTCATCAGTTAGGTGCAAACCAAAAGTTAGCAATTATACTAGGTTTGCTGTGTGAGGCTAATGTGTTGCTAATACAACATACTAAGCAACTGTAACTGTTAACACTACTGTTTACTGTTAGGCTCACTTTTATGTTTTTTACTCTTTACTTTTACTCTTGTGGACTACATAGGCATAATAACATGCACGTTTCTATGAGGACTTATTGATGATTACTGGTGATACTTTGTTTCTTCCTGGCATGATGACCAATGTAACTAATTTGAAATCCTTGTGTCCTTGTTATTTCCTCTAAAAACCTCAAAGGCCAACTGATGTCATCGACCTATATTGAAAGAGTGCATAACTGTGCACCAACACATATAGTGAGGGAAGTAGAAACATAGAAAGTTTTAGTATCAGTACAAAAACATCCAAAGATACCCAGCCCTTGTTTCAACTTGGGAAAATTATAGTATTTTGACAGGAGTTAACACCTATTCTCTAACAACTCTGTCAGCTTCTTGGTGCCCACCTTGTCAAGAATAAACTTGTTGAGGTAGGGCATGTAGCCCTGGTTGGACAGAGGCCCTTTATCATCATCTTTGAAATGCTCTTCAAGGGCCACAGGGTCATGAGGGACCTTCATCACGGTGCACAGGCTGTGAGACAGCACCTAAAGAACCACAGGTAAGTGAATTAGATAGTACATGTATAATACATGAGTACTGCAGGTGAAGAAACAGATAATAATTCATTCACATTAATTAGTACTTGCATACCCTGCATAATGAACATAAAGGGTAAGTCAAGATCAAGCTCAAGACCTGCTGCATGGTTTGTTGGTTGTGTTACCACATATGCAAAAACCCACTGCTGACATTTATAGGCATTACTGACCAAGCGTTGCTTCAGCTCTTAAAGCTGAACTTTCATTCCTTGAACTGAACCTTCTCCCTACTGGTTGGTTGTGCAGGGACAATAATGGGAGGGTTACACCCAAAAGGTGGGTAATACAAGTGTCTCACATATGAAAATGTGTAATTTTGACTAAGCAGCACTGTAGCTTCACATCAACAAGAACCATGGTTTAATTCCAATAAACTCCACTTGCAAATGTTTTCCTCTGACGGTCCAGAGATAGTGGTGGTACATGTAGCTTTAAACTTGCCGTCACAGGGATAAGGATAAAGACCATAAATAAATCTCCAAAAATAGGGATTTTTAGAGTTTTTCCTGGCCACTCTGCAGTGTTGAGAGAGCATATGTGTGACATGAAAAACCCTGCAGGGTCCCTGAAGTCAGACTGTGTCTTTATCAGGCTGGGCACATAGACATCAAACCCAGCAGGCAAACAAACTGAGGCCCAGAATGTCATACAGCAAAACACCACCTCTCTCTAGCCTTTCCCTCAGCAAAAAGGGCTTGTAACAAGGTTTCCTCTGACTTCAGCTACAGATAAAGTGGATACAACATGCTTACATTTTCTCCCTTTTTTAAAAACCCTGTATGAGTATTACTACACAAGGAAAACATGAATAAGCAGCAAAATCTGTGAAAAAATGGAGGATAAACATGAGAATCTGACAAGAGTAACAGCATATTGGCATCTGTACAGCAAAATAAACAGAATGTAGTGATGGTAGAAATCCCCTGTGTGACTTTGAGTAAAAGTAACAGTAACTAACTGACTAACTAACTAGTAACATTATTACTTTAAGCAGTATTTTAATGTTGAATTAAAGTTGTACTACTTATATAATGTTGGGTAGGCTAATTTATAACACCAGTTAGGCTATATCATCCTTTATCATGAAATATTTTGTATGTAAAAACTCAATCTGCAAAATAATTATAGGCTAACTATAGCTGCCAAATGAATGCAGTGGTAAAAGGTCTGATATTTTCTCTTCAATCATACCTAGCATTAAAGGATGGGTTCACAATTTTTCAAGTCTGTCTTAACAGTCAGGTGCCCAAATGAACATTAAAATAGTTTTTTCTTGCCATATTCATTCCTCCTGTTCATGGTGCACTTCAAATGTAAGTGATAAAGGCCAAAATCCACAAGCCTCCTTCTGCACAAAAATATATTTTAAAGTTTACCTGATGGTAATGTGAAGCTTCAGCCAACCAAATTAGTCAAATCAAGTAGATATCTTTCAATGTTAGACTTTTTAGTGCCAAAGTCCCTCTTTTTGTTATATATTTTTGTTATCTTCCACCTCAGCACAACGGAAACACAGTGCGAGGAAACACAATGAGGGAATTTGATGCTAAAATGTGTAAATGTGGCAGATATCCACTTGATATCACTAACTCACACTGCTGAAGCCTCATATAAGCGTCACATAAACTGTTAAATGCATTTTTATACAAAATGACTGTGTGCGCACACTGTGGATTTTAGCCCCCTTCACTTACATTGAAAGCGTATTTGAAGGGAATCTTTTAATATCCAGTATGAACAGGAGGAATGATTACAGCAAGGAAAACCTCTTAGTATTTATATGGACACCTGACTGTTGTTTTAAGACAGACTTGAAAAATAGTGAACCTTCCCTTTAACGTTATAGGCTAAGTAACGTTACCAAATGCTAGGTTAAAGTACATGTAATGCTACCTCAAAATTAAACATAGGCAAGGATGTGCATAAGGCTGCAGCCCATTTGACCTCTTTGGCTGAGCTGCCCTTCTAGAGGAAAAAAAAAAAGTTTTATTTTTGCTGTTGTGGCTGCATAAATACGACTAGTCCATAATTGCTAAAGTTAGACCGACCAAATTAAATCACCATATCATCCAAACTGCACAGTTACAACCATTACATTAAGTGTTCTTCCTGTAGAGATAGGGGGATCTGATGGTTTTGACTGATGAATCATGCTAGATTAGATATTGTTTACAGTCAATATGAAGCTACATGTCATGTGTGAACCAGACCAACCAAACGCCCATGTTAGCGTTTTTCTAGCTTGTGACATGAGCTGCTAGCTATGTTCTTGAACATGCTTCATTCAGGTTGCGATGAATTTTCAAGCAACAAGCAGATGTAGCTGATAGAAGTCACTTTTTTTTCGTTAACTTGTAATGTTGAAATTGATTAACATGTAATGCATGTTTTTTTTAATGTAATGTAATAACATTGGGTGCTTACAGTAGGCTACAATGCCTTCCAAAAGGAGTAGACAACAGGTAGAGTAAGAGCTGAGGGAGGCGGTTAAGAGGAGCACAACTTTGCAGATCTGGATTCAGACTACTAACTATTTTCAGTGGAAAGTAGCTAAACTGACTGTAACTAGCTATATCATTAGCTATGTTTTCAAGCAGTTCCTCAATGTGCATCTAAATCTATGAGATGGTCTTAGTGGAGATCTATGTCTGGTTTTAGTGGAGAGTGCAAAGTCAAGCGGTGGTTGGAAAACTTTCGTTGCCAACTCTCCAAAGCACCATGCAACATTCGTGGAGACACAAAAAGCCATCAGTCCAAGTGAGCGCATCCTTGAGTGACAGAGGCTCTCAAAAACTTGATGGAGCTGCAGGAAAAATGTCTTGAAGACAGTCAGAAAGGTCCTCCCTACTGCCAGGATGTTGCATTTCTAGATCTGAACAGCACCACTGCTGTTCGGTCCACCGCAACATTTTTGGTGTCCGTGATGTTTACTCATTAGTACTCTGCTTTGCTTTGTGTTTTGAATGAGAGCCAGATTGAAGTAACAGAAACATGGCGTTTATTAGTCAGCTCTGTTATCATTTGTAAACTCTTACAATGATTTATTTTACATACACGAACTTGATGTAGCCTATATTTTGATCAAATAGCAATATGTTCCTGAAGGATAACTTCTTGGCTGCTGTAGTTATTCTTGTAAAATTCTGAGTTATGCTCTTGTTCATATAGAAGAACCAGATGTTTTTTATAAGGTCGATTTCAGTTGTAAAACTTTGAGGAGGATGTGCAGTCATTTAAAATATGAAATGTTCATAGTTGTGTGGGTTGGAGTTATAGAGTTTGCAGACTGGAATACTTGGAGATGGTAAGAAAGCACACAAAAAACCTCTCATAATTTGTCATACACAAGTCATATACTAGGCCTTGTTATTGTTGGAGCTAATGTGTTCATATCCCGAAACTTCAATAGATGTCTGAAGTTCTTTTTCTCTAAATTGCATTTATGTCTGTAAAGTATCTGTGTGACAACAACGCTTTGTTAAAGCACTATAGAAATAAAATGGAATTGGATTGAAAAGAATGACAGCATATTGTCTGGCATTGATTTTATATTATTGTCTCCAGAAAATTCATAGACAGAAATGTTGATTATTGTAATCCTGTCATTCTGTGGTATTCATTCATGGAGATATAAGTGCGATCAAATATTTGGTTTTGGATGATACAATGAAGCATGTTACATTTAAAATGACTCGAATTTGCAAAATCTACTTGTAAATTTTTATTTAACATTATGTATACAATATCAACTCATAATCATCTGAGTTCAAAGAGTTTATTTTTGAAGTTTCAATGTTTTGGTTTTCACTCTTTTGGTTTCAAAACCATTTCCTCAAAGTTTGAATGCTTTATATAGCTTCTGCTTTCTATAACAAGGAATTAAATGAAGGACCATTATGCAATGTTGAAATGGTGTGATCACATACAGGTAGCCTACAAGTCTTTTACAATTAAATTGATAGATGGCAGTGCTAAGCTCAAGACGCAAAATCAAATTGCTGCTTCAAATAGTAAGAAGCTATATCTGCAGTAATGTGTGCAATGATATAATATCTGCAATGATATGTTAAGTTAATTTAAAACAATTTACAAAGTATTTTGATTTATTGTTAGTTAAATGACCATATTTTACACCATTTACTGTGTGTGTGGGGGAGCAGGGGGGCTCCTTTCAGGTTAGAGCAACAACCCCTCAAAATGTTCTTGCACGTCTCTGAACGTGGGTAACTTATATATAGTATTTGAGTAAATGTACTTACTTTCCACCACTGACACGAAAAAGCACAGTAGGATCCAATTTAGTCGCCTGTTTATTTCATCAAATGAGGTTACAGACAAAATGTCTCTTTTGAAGCTAACGTTACTGGTGTCCAGAAAGCTGACATCAACCGACGTGATGGACATAGACGTTAACTTAGTTAACATAGTGAACGTTGGAACGTCAACCGTTACATCGACTAACGTAACGACAGGTGGAAGAGAACCGTTATAAACGTTGGTAAAGTAAACTGTTACTTCTCAGCGTCTGTGCGTCCTTCAACTTGTAAACGTCAAGAAAACAGAAGTGATACACACCTTTAACTGAGACTTGGAAACTTTTCCACGTTGGTCCACGTCCAGGGCCGTGAATGCGTGCCATATGGATTTCAGAAGCTCCTCACGAAGCCACATTTTGTCCCGTAGTAGTATCAAAGGAGATGGTAGTTGGTGTCTGTTGTTTTCTTAACTGTCCGCCTCTCAAACACTGTGCGATGTTGGTGGTGCAGTAAAGGGAAGTGTGAAAATAGCGCCACATAATGCTTGATTGTGCGCTAACCATTTTCATCATTAGCAACTTGCCCCCACATGTAAATGTGGATGTTTTTTTGTCTCAAACCCTCAAGTAACAAAGGGATTATCTGCCAGTGGTGGAAGGTAACCAAGTACTTTATAATTCATTTTGGGGTACTTGTACTTTAACTACTAACTTACTTGAGTAGGTCCATGTTATGCTATTTTATACTTCCACTCCACTACATTTCAGAAAGAAATATTGTACTTTCTACTCCTCAACATTTATTTGACAGCTTTAGTTAGTTTTCAGATGAAGATTTGACACAATGGATTATGTAACAAGCTTTTAAAATACAACACATTGTTAAAGATGAAACCAGTGGTTTCCAACCTTTTTGGCTTTTTACATCTTGCAAAAAGCAGTGTGTAGTCGGGGTCACATTTCAGATGTCTATGAGCTATTAACAGCTCCACCAAATAGTGATTTTTCCCTCTAAACATGGTTTCATTTCAATAAATGTTCAAATGATCCAATATTTCACCAAGAATCAAAGATTAGAGAAAAAGTCCAAAAATTGAAAACAGATTTGTGTATCAGAAATTAGTTTTTTCTTCTTTCCTCTCCCATTAATCATCTCACGACCCCTCAGATTTATCTGGTGACCCTTTGGAGGGGCTCAACCCCTAGGTTGGGAACCACTGGACTAAACTAGCCAAGTGTATATAAAGTAGTTGAAACCAGCTCCACCTCCAGCAGCTACAACAGTAACATGCTGCTTACACACTGATGCTTCAGTTTTATTAATCTAATGATGTCATCAGTTATTGCAGAACAAGTAAATTTACTTTAATACTTTAAATACATTTTGCTGCTAATACTTCTGTAGTTAAGATTTTTCATGCAGGACTTTTACTTGGAGTAATGGAGTATTTTTACATTGCTGTACTGGTACTTTTACTTAAAGGATATGAGTACTTCTTTCACCACTATCAGCATAGCCAAATATGATGAAAAGGAAACTGGTTTTCTTTGGCTGGACTGGCCCTTTAAAAGTCCCTCAGACTATTTCCAAAGTAAAACGTGAGTCTTCAGCTGACCTAAGGCAAGTATTGTGTACATGGCCAGACTAACCTCCCTTTCTCGATTTAATGTGTAGTTTTTTCCTATGATCAACGTTAATACCAACTGCCCACAGATCTGCTGGGTGGTAACCTGATGAAACAATTTGGAAACCACCTTCAGGCCCTTTATCATGCATGTTGATTTGTGCTTACATGTAGTGGTGTACATTCTCAAACAAATTTTCAATTAAATTAGCACAAACCAGGTGACAGTAAGTCTGGAGCTGTCAGGGCCCAAGGGCAGGTGTTGGTAATAGTATTGATTATGGGCGTAACCAAACCAGGGCTACAATTAACCATTATTTTCATTATCAATCTGTTGATTATTCTCTCAATTAATTGTTAAGACTATAAAATGTAAAAAAAAAAGAAAAAAGTGAAATAATAGCATTCACAATTTCTCTGAGGCCACAGTGATGTCATCAAATTACTTGTTTTGTCTAACAGTCATTTATGAAAAGGAAAAACAGCAAATCTTCACGTGTGAGAAGCTGGAAACATCAAATACTTGGCATTTTCTTCTTGAAAAGTAACAACTATATACGATCATCAAAACAGACGATTCATTTTCTGACGATCAACTAATTGATTAATCGTCACAGCCCTAAACCAAATTGCCATTTACTGCAGTGTAGTTGTATTGTTTGTGGTGTCAAGTACCAATTATGTGTTCTTGCTGGTTCTTGGACAACACTGGGTTTTTGTCTCAGACAAATTGAAAATGTTGTGGACAAAATAATCAGGGACTATAATGGGAATACAGATTTGTTTCAGAGATGCAGAGTTGGTGGGACAGAACTTTTAGCCAGGCAGCTGTGTACAAACAGCATTCAATAAAAATCAAAAACACCATCGCTGTCATTCTGTAATCATGGGAGAGTAACTCTGCAAGTGAAGCTTACATATTAACAAAATATTTCTAAATTCATACAATACATGAAAGGCAATGTGCCTACATAAGGAAACACTCGTGGTCATGGATTCCCTTAGCTTTTTTTTTTTTTTTTTTTTTTTTAATATGTTGTTGTATATATAGATGGTTCATCCATACACCAACCAAAAGCTTGAGACCTTCACGAGAAGTCCAATTGTACATGCTTCAATGATGTATCCAATTGTACTTTCAGTGCTCACAAACACATGTCCTGTAGCCATACTGAACACCAAGAGCATTCTCTTTTTCCTGAAATCAATGTTTCCGAGTTGCCCACTGATCCGTTCTGTAACCAGATGCATGACAACCAGCCATTACAGAAGTCGCTTGCAAAGTAACAAAGTTACAGCTGTTTTCATTTTAAATAGTCTTCAATTTAAAAAAATTTGCAGTCTGATACAGAAGGCTAGGAGACCTGAACAATATGAAAGTGCTAGTCATTAATTTACAGAGATCAGGCATCACATAGTGCTATGAAGTATCCAATATGCTACATATGAATACAGCTGTTGACACCTTAACAAATGCCTCTGGTTGTTTTTCAAGGCTACTTGAAAAATCAATAACCTTGGCTTGTATGTACATAAACATGAGTGTTTATGCAGAAAATAACGTAGATATCACCACTACCAGAGGTATAATCTTATTACGGCCATTTGGCCACAACAGTGATAATGAAATATTTAGTCCCATTATCAATTTCTAACTGTTAATCCCCCAATTTTGTTTAAGTGGGAAAAAAAACAAAAGAGTTGCCGTCATGGTATCCCCTCCACACTGGACTCCAGAAGACAACGTTGTTCAGAGCTTCTTCTCTTGCATCGTGCTCAAGTTCTTGGTTTGTTTTCCCCAGCCATTGGTTGCTTTCCCACATCTTCTGGTGCTATTTCCCATTTGACAGATTGAAGAATGACTGAGAAGAACCAGTTCTGGAACCACTACTTAAGGGAACAACACAAGCTTTTTTTCACTTCACTACAATCAGTCACAGAGTAATAAAAAGTAGAACAGATGACTCAATTCATTCCTGGAGCAGTGCCTCCAAAGTTGAAAGTAGATGGCACCACTGGTGCTGTGAACTTGTACCCGCCGTGTTTCTCGATCATCTTGGATTCTGCAATTAGACAAACAGCACAGCACTTAAAACCACAGGAGAAAAATAATGTTCCCACACTGTGCTACGGCTTCCCCCTAAAAGCTGTCCATTTTAACTCAGTTAAGGGAGCTCTTGAGACAAATTCAGTGTCGATATTTGAGGACTCAGCAGTCACGCTCAACAGACTAGGCAGCTACAATATTTTCCAAACCTAGTCTTTTGAGACTGAAAAATGACACCTGTCAATCTAACTGTAAATGGAAATAGAGGGATGTGTGATTGAAACATTTCTTCACCCTTCACATGCCACTCTCTGTTGCTCTTTGGCGAGGTGCTGATGGCTTGCTAGGTGAGCGGCTGTTACAGCTTTCTTACCACAAAATTAAGACAGTTTTTATTTTTGTTGACGAGTGAAAATATGTGATATTTAACATCCCAAATGACTGATGGTAGAATGATAGGAAACCCTGATGAAGCCAGACTGATAAAATGTGCAACCTTATCCTCTATAGTTTTGTAGCCTTAATGATATACACCTCAAAAAAATTATGGGTGCACCTCTCCTTTCATTTTTTAATGATAAGATGTCAATAAATGGCACAACATTTTCAGGATTTTCAGCAGTTCGGTTTATTACAGACTGAGGTTTCCATGCTCACAGTATACTTGACCAACTAGCTGGCAATGAATAATATATATTTCATGTAATTTTATGTAAATTATGAATGGAAGACATCAGTGATAACATTCAGCACTGTAAAAAAAACAAAACACCTGTATAAATAACCCAAAACACAACATACTTGAGCATAAATAAAATCTAATTGTTGGACTGACTGCTGAAGCAGAATCGTCTTAGCTGATGCTCACCATGTGCCGCCCGTCTCTGGTCTGCAAGTGTGCCAATGTCCTGAAGCTGTTTGCCTTGTTCCTCGTCAAGGGCTTGTGTTAGTGCCCCGTACCATGCAGGGTCACGAGTCTGGATATCTGCATCAGAGTAAAGCGAGATGAGTCATCTACTTGCAGTTAAAGCCTGAGTCATTTCATTTTAATTTGTTAAACACAACAGTCCTTCATGACTGTTGTTGTCTTACTCTGTAGTATGGCTTTGAAGATCTGATACTCGTCCACTAAGTTGTCCTCATCATCTACAGCTGTAGTGTAGCCCTCAAGTGCCGTCTCCTCAGCATCGTCCTCCTCCCAGTCTTCATCATCTCCGTCTTCTCCTGCCTGCTTCGCCAGCATCTCCAGATACTCCTGGCCCTCCTCATCAATGTCATCTTCATCACTGCCCAGCTCAGCTATATTCATTCAGAGAAATAGGGGAACATGTTTCAACATCACTGGATACTCGCTTCAACTCATCTTGCAGAGTACTATTTAGACATTGCAGCCTTGATGAAAATCAAAACACTTATGTCTTACCGTTGTCTTCCTCTTCTTCCCCGTCTTCATCGTCGTCCTCATCGTCATTCTCATGCTCTGCTCGACAGGCGTACGCCCTCTTGAGGCCATTAAACAGCAGGATGGCTGCTGGGAGAAGCTGGCCAGCCACCTGGTTGATGGCCTGGGGCCTGTGGTCGAGGTCAATGAGAGCACAAAGTCCGAGGATGCACATCTTCCTGTCGTGGAGGCTGTAATTAAATGAATAAAAACAAAACAAAGATTGTTAGATTTCTGATGATACCAATGCTAAATAACTGATGATAGTTAGAGGAAGATGAATAAACAAATAGTTGATTAAACTCTTTTGGGTTTGTTTGGCTGCTGGTCAGACTAAGAAGCAATTTGGAGGTATCACTTTGGGCTCTAGTAACTTGTGATCAGCATGTTTCATTATTTGTGACATTTTATAGGCCAAGTGTGATATTTAATATGACTGGAGGTTTTCAAATTAAACACATTTGTGACATTAAAAAGAATAAAAGTATATTGTCGTGTTAATTTGCAACGTTAAAAGGGGTCTTACCCGAGGAAGCAATCGACATCTTTGAGCCACTGGGTAATGAAGTGGTTTGTGATTGGCTCGGTGTTGTTGGGAAAGCGCAGATTCTCCAGAGTGTTGAGGAGAAGAGGGGGGCTGTAGTAAAGTGCAGCAATGGCCACCTGCAGGCACATGGTCCTCAGCTCGCTGGTCTTTACCTCCCGTGTCAAACGCTCCAGTGCAGCAGCCACAAACAAGGGCACAACCTGCAACAACAATACCAATATTCAAGATTTTTTTTTTTTTTTTATTTCAGGAGCCAATACAGGTCTGTAGATAAGCTTCTTGTAGCTGTGTGTCTATAGTTATACGTCTTGAGCTCACCAGTTTGAGATGTAAATGTGATTCTCTCTGTTAGATACTGACCTGGTCAATGCCGCGGCCTTTGCACTGCAGAATGATCACCTCCAGCAGCTTGGCTGCGTGGCACTCTGGGTCCTCCCCTGGATCACCTGTCAGGACCTATGTGAAGTGACACACCAAGGTAAAGCTTCTCATAAACACTGATCACCATATAATTGAGCTCATATACAGACAGTTTTACATCATGTATTATCGACTGCATCATTTTACCTTTTTGCACATGCTATAGATAATTTCCAGGTATTTGGTGTCAGATAGGAGGGTGTCTGTGTCAACTGTTACATAGTTGTGAAGGAGAGGCATCATATCTGAAACAGAAACATTTATTATTCACACAGCTGACCTTTCAAGCAAAACCTTGGTCCCAGTGTCCTTGTTTCTTCTTTTAGTTTAAATGTGTATGTCTTATGGTGCTGATTTAGATCATATGTCATTATCAGCACTGATTCTAATCCATGCATTAATTTAGTTAAATCACTGTAAGAAATCTTTTTAGCATCCTAATATGAATGCAAGTACTTCCTCTTAGTCAAACAAGTACCTGTGAAGTAGTCAAATCCATCCTGCTGGAAGACTTCATACACCAGTGGAAGAAGCTGCCACATCTGTGGCGACACCTGCTGGCAAGTGAGGCTGTGAGCCAAAGACAGGATCTCCTCATAAAACTCTGAGAGAGGAAGGGGAAAAAAATATAAATGGGTGAGTCACTGGAGGTAAATGGACTGTTTATCATCAATACTGAATCTCTTTCTCATCAACATGTAGGTGGAATGTGGCTGCACAGGAATAACTGGTCCAGCTTACCCAGTACATGTTGTTGCAGCACAGTGCCAATCACCTGCAGGCAGATGCCCTCCAGCTGCTGGGTGATCTGAAACAGCACGATGATTATAGAGGCAATTATGGTACAATCAATATAATCAAGTGAGTGAGAAGATAAGGCTGTCATAATCAAGGCTGAGTACACTTTCATCTTAACAGACAGTATGGGTATATCATCATATAGAATGTTCTTAATTCAATATTTGTGGTAAGTAGGACAATTTTTCAGACAGATCTGGCAAAACTCAAATGTTTCAAAACATATTTATAACAAATGTTTCAAATATTATACCTTCATAAAACTGAATGTTTCATAAAAAAGGAAGATGCATAAAAGGCATAACTTTGGGATCCAATTTTTAAAAATTCTGAGTTACTTATCCATCCTTGCTGCATTGAAAACAAACAGTGTAAGTATGGGGTCAAACTATAAATTCAGTGAATAAGTAAATTATTCTGAGGCAGACTTTGTTTTGTATTATCATGTGTCCTACAATGTATCTGAAACAGTAAAATTTCCTTGTATTCTTTCCCGACTGGCCAAATAAAAATAATAGCAATTCTTTGCAGCAAAGTGACGTACTTCCACCATAGCTGAAAATTGCTGAACTGTTACGCAACCAAAAGTCCTCCCTCTAAAGCAATGCTTGGTCACATCTGATGGCTTCTTGGCTTTGAGCACCAGCGGTCCTATGTTTCGGCAGACACGGTGGCAGCGCGCCCCGGCACTATTTCTAGCGTCTGCCTCAGCCTCTGAATCATTTTGAACATGGTGAGAACAGAGCGTGTTCCCAGGAGTTAGTGGGTGGCTGAAATGTGTTGGCAGGAACGTTAAAGCAGACCAGAGCTGCTTCTGCAGAGGAAGTGGCACTGAGATGAGTGATCAGCCGGTGTGTATGTGTGTGTAGCACACTTAGTGGCTATGCTGCTAACCTCTTTGTGGTCCTCCACCACACTTAGCAATGTGTCAATGGTGTTGAGGATGCCCATAGCCGTCACAGCCTTGTCATCTCCTCCCTCCTCATCAGGCCCCGTCTGAATCACCTGGTTGAACGTCATAGCCTGTCAAAGAGCAAACACAGAGATTGTTATGATTGCGTCCCCCTCAGTGGCATCCTGCAGAAGAAAAATTAATATACAGGATTTTACAGAGTTCTGTAGGCTAAAGACAAAAGAATCAAATGGCTTCATGCAATTTAGCAAAACAATTCTAAAACCTGGTACCTTAATTTGGACATGAAGTTGCCATTTTTGGTAAGGCACACTACATTTGTGAGTAAAAATCAGACCTTGGTTTCTTTTTGGACTATTCAGCGAGTGCCTGTTCTCTATACTGTCCATAATCTGACTGAAGTCTGGCTGTCGTGTAAATGGTACAAATCATTTTCAAAAACAATAACCTTTAAATATTTATTTGTTTCCCTCTTGATATCACAGCTCTGCCTGTTCATAGCAGCCATGGAGGGTTCATTTGATCACTCAGTGGTTGTGAAGTACAGATGCACTGATACTGATATCGGATATCAGTACGATACAGACTCAAATAGCTGGATCTGGTATCAGATACCATTATTTTAATAGATAACAATTCAGTAAATTTAAATCTGTATTATTTGTTAGATTTTGTTTTACAAAGTTAGGAAAGCAATGTTTAAGTCAAGCCTGATGTTGCCTTACACATAAAAGAATGATCTCAGTCTCAGTCTTATTAATTAAACACTGGTATCGGATGGGTACTCGATAGATTCCCATAGCCTTATCATATTGGAACTGAAAAAGTCAGATCTGTGCATCCCTATTGTGAAGCGGATGGAATCACATGAAATGACGACATAAACACATTATACTCTGTACTGACTGCACTTACCAAGTGCTGCGTCATCTC
Organism: Thunnus albacares; assembly: GCF_914725855.1. Taxonomy (NCBI): domain Eukaryota; kingdom Metazoa; phylum Chordata; class Actinopteri; order Scombriformes; family Scombridae; genus Thunnus; species Thunnus albacares. The sequence continues at coordinate 22,401,862 of NC_058106.1, forward strand.
CACTGCAATTGGAGTGACCTCCTCACTGTATTCACAGATCATCTTCTGTATGACATTGGTGAGATCATCATTCTCCGTCTCTCTGACAATGTGCAGGAGTGCCTGCATCACTGGCCGGATGTGGGGGGTGATGTATTCTTTGGCTAAAAGAATATAATACAGAATTTCAGTTAGACACTTAACTGAATAACATGTTTTAAAACAGAAAAATCATTGTATGAAGTTCAGTTAGCAAACCATGAGCTGCATTACTTGCTCACCTTTCTCCTGGTTGCTGATGAGAACCTGCAGGGCAATAGCAGCCTCCACCTTAACGGGCATCTCATTGTCATTGATTAGACAAAGGCGGGTCAGCTCCAGAGCTGTCTGCAGGTTCTGGTCACTTTTGAACTTCACCTCGCAGAAGTAATGCAGCACCCAGCAGGCCTGTGTGGAAACGGAGAGGTTGAGAAACTGTCAGAACAAATTAAAGTACCTAACGAAAAGTGAAGTACCATTACTGTGACAGTATGAGAAGCTAATGTTAATCACATCATTCAGTTCTGTTAAACACACGAGTCTCATGTGTGCGTGTTCACATTATTACTTACCCTGGCTCTCATGTAGCCCAGTTCATTGCGGAACAGGGGGAAGACGTGATTCTGCAGCATGAACTCCATCTGGTCCTTATAAATTTTTTTCTGGGTAGAGAGAGGAATGAAGTTGTAAAGTTACACAAGGCGGCACAATTTCCAATACATATCCACTTAAAGATAAGTGAAATCTATTATGTATTTTGAAGAGGAAGTTCAGACAGAATTTAGGGAAATTGGTTAGTGTCAATGTTCAACACATGTTTTGCTCAGCGAGTATTAAATCACGTCTTCTAAATGAGTGTAGAAAAGTGGAATTGTGCAGAAGATTCTGTGCAAACGAACTGGTTGAGAGCCGTTTACCTTCAGAAGGATCTCAGCCAAAGACCCTATCATGTGGAGGGCACCATCCTTTTTCCTGGGGTCAGAGGCTGGATCAGTGAGAATCTGGTAGCAGAAGCCCATACTCTTTTGCAGCACCTAAACAGAGCAAAAAACAATAAATAAAAAAGACATTGCATTGCACTGTCTAAAACTTGAGGCTTTTTTAAATGTAAAGCTTGTGGGCAGAACTAACAAACATCGATGTCAAGTCAAACTTGGAAAGAAGTGAACAATAAAAGCATTTTAACTGACCTCTTTCCTCTTGTTGCAGGCAGTGAAGAGGAGTGTCTGGGCTGCTGTTGTGGGAGAGATAAAGTCCTCAAATACATCTGAGGAACAGAGATTGGATGAATGGTTAGTCATCGCTGATGCGCAGGATTCCTTTTGGATTTAAGTCACAAACTTTCAGTGCCTACCAAACTTCATGCGAATGTACTCATATGGGTCCTCCTGCCACAGTTCCTCATCACTGTCTGTGTAACACATGAGGGGGAAAACCACATCCTGAATGATTCCCTGAGAAAACAAAAACAATAAGTCAGAATCAGGACATGGCAAGAACATGGTGGTTGTTTAGCACTTGACTTTTACTTGTAAAGTGAAAGTTCAGGATGTACTAAACTTCTGCTTCTGACTGTTAAACCCAAGAAGGTTTTGAAACTACGCAGACTACTTATTTAATGGTCAAACAGCATTCTCTGTGTAGTTATAGTATAACTGATTTTCATATAAATTATTGCTTATTTCATCTATTGGTTGAACCAATACCAGTTAGAAATGCTTTAGCTTCATATTTCTACCAGTGTGGTGCCACAATGTTGTTACTGCACAGTTAACATCCAAAACATGCCAAGTATTGTGTGTACTGAATATTCAAACACACTGTATTCATACCTGGATGTGTGGTTTGAGGTTTTTCCACGTCAGAGCATGTGCTATGCCTTGGTTGATGTAGTTGAGCGTCTGTTGGAGTACTCTGGGAGCCACGTATTGCTTTTCCTTGTACTGATATAAGACTTTCAGCAGCACCTAGTAGACACATGAACAAAAAAAGATCCTTGAATTTGCAATCTAAAGACACAGAGCCCAGTCTGACTGGAGAGCTGCTGCTGCTGCTGCTTACATTACGCCTCCTAAATTTCTTACCTGCTGTGCAGGAACTGCATATTCCTTGAGGAAAAGGTCAGCAAACTCTGCATACTCTTTGGTTGTGTTGCCTGGACTTCCATATCTGAAAAGAGGATTTAATACAGTGATTAATATTGTTAACATGTTTGGACAACAGTTAGATAACTGTTAGGTAAACAGTTATTATATCTTTACCTCTCAAACAGCCTGGCCAAAATGTGAAGGGCCCACTTCTTACACTTCCACCACGGCAGCTCAGGCCGCTCATCTTCATCTATCTGCATCGTCTCCTGTACAGACAACACGGACACAGTGCGCTTGTGAAGAGCTCAAATGTGCACATATGAGGAAACAAAACAATGTGTGAGCAGTGATTTGCAATATGTATTCTACTGTGTCCTCACCGGAGGAACGTCCCTATCCACTACTGTCTTGAGGATCTCCATCCATTCTGTCAGGTTCTGTCTGTTGATGAGCTCCAGGGGGAGGTTATACTGTAGAGACGAGAGAGAAAGTCAGTTTAAATAAAAAAAATCTCACTGTAATTCAACTAGACATTTGGATGTGTTCATGTCAAAAAAGGACATTATACGATGGAGCATTAAGTATTCATTTGCTGAAGCTTAAACTAATGTGATTTAATACGAGTTGAGCACACCTCTAAGAGAACAGTGTTGTGGAATTGAAAATATGGTGGACTGTACATGAAAAAAAGAAGAACTTTAGAGGAACATAAGGCTGAAGATATTAGGTGTAGTGATAATACCTGGAAAAGGGCATAGAGGATTTTGAAGATCTGTTTCTGTATCAGGACAGAATCACTGGAGTGGTCAGGGAGCAGCTGGATGAAGCGTTCTTTCAGCATGGGCATGAAGATGTGCATGGCCGCCACCAGGGGCTGACGCTCTTCTGGTTTCTTGTATCTGTTTCACAAAACATATTACATTAGCACCACACAAGCACATTGCTAACCTCCGTCATATAGTAAAAATATACATACATATTGAAAATTTTGACTTACTCATAGTTTTTGACCAGCTGGTAAAGGCAGAGCAAGATGCCCAGCCATCCGGCACTGTTGTCTGACTGCAGGTAGAAGCCAATCTTGTCCACGATGGTCGTCCACTTGCCTGGGTAGTCATGCTTGATCATGTGGTGGATGCATGTTGTCAACTGGACCCTGACAAATTCCAAAGGACAGTTTTAGATTGGGTTAGCTCAAGTGACCAAAAAAAAAAAAGAAGTAAAAAAGAGTGACAGAGAATAAGGATGACAACTTGATTTCCCTGTGGCTCTCCTCAGCCAGCAGGGAGTGTAGTTACCTGATGCGCTCAGGAGAGTGGATGATGGCCTCCACTATGTTGTCTCGAATACACTGCCTGTCTTCCTCAGGGATGTTATTGACAGGCGTCTCTGTGCCTGAACCGTCTCCATCACTCCAGTGCTGGGTTATCATGTTCTTAAGGTAAATCACACCTAGACAGAGGGGGGGAAAAAAAAAAAAAAAAAGGTCAGCCCACAGAGTGACATTTCAGAATACAGACAGACATAGTATGAGTACCGATATGTTTAGTCAAATAGCTTTTTAATGAAACCATCAAGCTGTAAGTGGAAATACAAATCTGAGTTTCAGTTGTTTTGTTTGAAACATACCAAAACCTGTACATTTCATGTTGAGATGTTTGACTTTTGCTTATTCTTAAACATGACACACATTTGTGAATATTATTTTATTACAGTATAAATTATACTTATATTAAGTTTTATGAATGAAAATACTTCCTCAAAAAACCTGATACTTTGCTGCACATTATAAACATTCAGCTGATTCTAGTTTTCCTTCAAGCTGCTATATCATATGTAACAAACTATCTGAATGGTTTTAAAATTCAGCTTGTGTACCACCTGAACTAACTCTCCCAAATGTGCACCCACATCATTATGACCGTGTACAACGCAGCAGTATGTGTTCTGAACCCCCTAAAACCTAAGACACAGAAATAAATCCCTCGATCTGTAGTTCAATAGTTTTGAATGTGGCACGAGGGTGTTAGCTGGGTTGACGTCCACAGTGTGGGGCCCCCTGTCTGAGGTATCCGAGGGAGTGGAGGAGTGAGGGCTGGGAGGCTGACATCAGACTGCTGACACAAATGTCTACACCGCTGGCGAGGCAATCATAATCCAGCCTATCAATGCTGACAGAGCATTAACCTCCCCCCGGTTCCCTCCGCCTATGACCACGAAACTACACTATCGCCCAACCCTGCATCGCCACTACTAAAACTCTCTCATAAATTAGATTAAAGGACAAGAGAAAAGTCACTTCTTGCAAATGTCTAGCTGAATAAAATTATTGCAAGTTTGATAAATGAATGAAAATGACAAATTACAAGAACATGAAATAGGTATACAAATATAGTAAAATACCCATTTTAAGTATGACAATTGATGTTGTAAATGTTAAACTCAGCTAGTCCTATTAGCCATCTTCTAACTAAAGCCACAGCCTCACAATGTCATTGTGTAACTGTAACAGCTCTGGTTCAAAAGTAGAAAGATGTTAAAACAGTGGGGACTGAGGCTGTTGTGGTTTAATCATTTAATATGACCTTAGTGTGTGTCAGTGTTGGCACACATTTTTCCAAACAAACATAAAAACCAAATACTTTAAAAGGGTCAGTTCAACCTGCTCACATAAATTCTCACTAAACCCAAGTGGTATTGAACCATGAATAGAAATAAAAAAATAAATTAAAAAAAACTTGGACCTGCATTCAATACATGCTGCCTAGAACTAGTCTGTTATAAAACAATTACTATTATTCAGTTGGTTGCAATCTGCAACCTCACTGCTAGACACCACTGAATCCTACACACTGGTCCTTTAACTGTCACATTTTTCCTGCAGCTGGAAAAGTGATTTATTGCACTACAGCACAGCACTGTGAGATATAAGGTCTCAATTTGCTAGTATGGCTATGAGTACTTGAAGTGGACACAAAAATACAGATACTACTGTATCTGGTGCTCTTTCTGCAACAAATTGGTCAAGATTTTAAACTTTGAACACTGTTTTTTTTTTCACTCTATGAACACCTTCCTCATAGAGCAGCATTTGACTAAAGCAAAACAAGCTATATTTAACCAACTCCACGTGTCCACTGCACTTCAGCGTGGCACTTTAGCCTTACAAAAACAAGTGTGAATCATGTATCATCTCTAAGTTAATTTTTTTAAAAACCATTATATAAGTGACCTGTTAAACTTTCTCTGGGTGGAGGATATCTAGTCCATTTCTCATCTAATACAATCTGACAAAATTGGAGTCAGATGCAGGATAAAGTGGCAAGTCACACACTACCAGGGTGTTTCAGTAACCATATGTGGATCAAGTGGACACAAGGGGGAAAAAAAAAGAATAGACTTTGTGTCATAACTCCAATTTAAAATAAAACTAGTGATTAGGACTCAAAACAGAAACACTGAAAACAGTTGAAAAATCAAAATACATAAATACTGTCAAAAAACTACAACTGTGGAAGTTGTTTAGGATTCAATGTCAGTCTTGATCTCAGAGAAACCATCCTAGCATGTAAAGTTCTCATTCATATTGAGCAAAATGCTTTATCACATCAATTTTACTATAATTCAATGTTTACTAGAGCACAGCTAACAGTTTGTGTTGAATTTCAACCTCAGCTTGTAGGTTTCTCTCACACACAATTGAGATTATATTAAAAAGTGCTTTGGCTGGAGAATATATAGACAATTTAATATGCACTTGTAGATGTGAATTTACATTTCATCAGGTTTTATAATCTTATCAAATGCAGAATTGTTTTTACAAGTCAGTCTAGACTCACCTGCTTGTCTGACAGGCAAATCCAGCTGATCAGACATGGTGACTTGCAGCAGAGTAGACACAAAGTTTACCTGGGTGTGACCCTGTGAATCAGAATCAAAAAACAGCTGAGTTTAAACCTGTTATAAACAATGAAACAACATTTTCAACATACAGATTCTCCTCAAGTCTTATTTCATACTATTTTGTGTAAAGCACAATTCTGGTTGTCAATATTTGTATTGTAGGGAAATATTCTTGGTTCTAAAACTAAACTACCGGGTTGCTACCTTGAAATTGAACTTGTGAAATCACAATTTTGACATAGCAAGTTGAGATTACATCATGTTTAGTTTGTTTGACAAAACAGGAATTGCATTGTTGTTACCATTTCAAAAAAGAGAAAGAAAAAAAGAAAAATGTGCTTTAATTTGTTTTTGACATAATGTTTTACCAAAAAAAAAATAAAATAAAAAAAAATAAAAAAATATTCCCTGGACTACATCATGTTTTAAAACAGCAATGTATAACTACTAAACTGAGCTACAGGAAAATGTCCATTTCAGTGGGTCATTCTTCAAATGATCTATTCTCAGTGAAAACAAAACCCAAAATTGATGGCAGCCACACTAGCAAACATGAATCAATGTGATCATAATTGCATTGAAACGCTCTGAATTTTCTGATGCCAGTGCTGCATTAGGTTGCTCCATTGTCACTTCACCATTTGCATCTGGATGGTCAGCCACTGGTAAATTTGTCCTGTATTAACAAAAGGCTGATTCCAGAGGTCATAATGGCATGTAAAGTCCAAATACAAACAGTATTTATATCCTCCTTACTGTGTGCTTCAGCCACCCTGCTGATCTAATATATCAACAATTCTTTAAAGGTCATGTTATGTATTCAAGCATTTTGTCAAGCCTTATTCAATCTTTATCTGGCCATCGTCCATAAACAGTAACAGTTTATGACTAAGCAAAGCACTGTATTTAGAAACTATGCACTCCAACAGATTTACTCCATCCTCCTCCAGAAGACATTGCTTTTTATTCTGTATACAACTTGAATAACACCAGCCAGCTGTGTGCGAGCACAATCCCAGCTACGCCATTCAAGTAAACCGTCACTATCAGTGCTTATGTGGGTGTAAAAACAAAAAAAAACAAAAAAAAAATTTAAAAAACCTCAAACCTCTTGCACTGCCAAAAATAAGCATGGAAGAAAGCTCACTTGACTGGGCGTAACACACAACATGTATGTGCTATGACTGAATCATCAGCAGCACTAAAAAGTGAAAACATACAATATCCATTTCAGTTTATCTGCCACTGACTCACTGATGTAGACGAAGTGTGGTGCTTCATCATGGCATTGTGATTTAGCACAAATTTAACTGAAGGCCTCAACCCTGTGTGCATTTAAACTCCATGACCAGTACAAGGGATAAAGCCTGAGTCATTCAACTTCACACACCTCCAGAGAGATAGCAGAACCTTTATTACTGCACATGTTTTGCACAATTTTTATAATCCACATGTCAGGTCATGTATATAACCTGAGTATTATAATGTTCATAATTTATATAGATTGAATTCATTTTACTTAACTTCTTATTTTGTTTGCATTCAGTACTATTAGGTCTTATCCATTTCCTGCACTGTTGTAATTAGGGCTGGGCAATATATCAATATTATATCGATATCGTGATATGAGACTAGATATCATCTTAGATTTTGGATATCATAATACTGGCATAAGTGTTGTCTTTTCCTGGTTTTAAAAGGCTGCATTACAGTAAAGTGATGTCATTTTCTGAACTTACCAGACTGTTCTAGCTGTTTTATAATTTGCCTTTACCCACTTACTCATTATATCCTCATTACTGATAATTATTTATCAAAAACCACATTGTATAAATATTATATCGATAGAAATATTTGGTGAAAAATATTGTTATATCTGATTTTGTCCATATCGCCCTTGCTGTAATATGCTAATTTCCCCCTGGGGATCAATAAAGTCTCATCTTCAAAAGGTCCAATATGGTTTTTCCACCATAAACGTTTTACGAATATTAACATGGGCTATATAATAAAAAATATAACATATTATTTACACATGACGGTTGTCTGTAGACTTGAGCAGGTGGGGTTTAAATGGATTTTTGTTGAACCCATTGAATACTTTATAATAATAATTATAATAATAATAACAATAATAATAACAGCAACAACAAAAAACTGCCATAAGCTAACTGATGTCACAACTGTGATAGTATTACAAAATCTCATCTTAATATCATGCCAACACTGTCTGATCAAGTTTTAATTGACGAACTGACAATTTGGCAACTTTATCCATTGCTAGGCAAAAAGAAAACATTGTTAACTCCCCAACTAGGTTTTGGGTTTAGCTCCGTCATTAAATGTAAGAAGTCAAACAGAGAAAACAGCAGCTTTGAAACTACAAAATCCGGCTACTGCCTGAACCAAGACAGTGCTGCTAACTTAGTGTGACGTTAGCTCACATAACACTCAAATCCTATTTTATTACATTTAGTAGCTGAAGTCACCGATCGAAAAATCAAGCGTGGAGAAAGTAAACAGCAGCTTAAGAGTTGGCTGGTGTAAATCTTATTACACTGTTAAAGAATGTCATCACTTCAGGGCTTGTCACAGTGACACGTGAGCAGGAGCTATGGTAGCTCCTCCAACAACTAACCGTTAGCTGCCGTTAGCCGAACAGCTAGAAGTCCGCTACCCTACTGTTAAATACCCTAACTAGCACATGTCCCGCATTCACCCCGCGTCACTTGTTGTTTTAATACGCCAGACATATTATTCTGATGCCGTGTCAAGAGCTAACAATTTTCTCTTCATCAGGGCAAGAATTAGCTTCCTTTAGCATTAGCGGCACAGCTGGCTCAACACCGAGCTAGCGTTGACGTTGGGACTCCGCCACACGAGTTTGTCATCGAAATAAAAAATGCTTTCAGACTGATGGCCGTCTACTAGTGATACAGGCGAGACAGTGAGAGGCTGTTAAAGAGTCGAGCAGCGGGATTTAGCAGTTCATCTGTCATGGTAAGTATCGGAGCCCAGTCTGCGTGATCGCACCATCTTGGTGTTGTGAACGGCCGAGGCCCGATCTCGACACCGCGCCACAACTGCCATCACCATTAACGGCTAATCTGAACTTTTTTACCTCGTTCAGCTGTCTTTCCGCGGCCTCTCGCAGATTGGGGTCCATTGTACCCCGAAGGGCATCGATCAAAGCGTCTGGATCCATTACGAAAACTCTGTTTACGGCTCGGATTTTAATATTTCAGGAGGTCTATCAGTTCCCAGTCACTGCGCACATGGACGCACGGCTCTCCGGTTACCCGGCGCGAAAGGAAGCAGTGAATGAAGTACCCGGATAGATCAGCGCCAAATTTGTGCAACACGAACATCCGGTCGCTACTGCACACTTGTGGGAGTTGTAGTTTCTGTAGTTTTCAGCCTAATTTTAATACTACCTCCTCATAATAATATATACAGTGGCTAAAATGGATAGAGAAAGTGACCCCGCTACTGGCTGCCTTCAAATATATATATTATCAGTGTTTGTGTGTGTTATGTTTGCAGAGGGTTATTAGTATTGTGGCCACACTGACAGGAGAAAAATTCTGAGATTTCGAGCAAAAAGTTGTAATATTACAAGAATGAAGTCGTAATATTACGAGAATAAAGTCGTAATATTGGGCCTACGAGAAAAAAGTTGTAATATCACAACAATAAAGTCGTAATATTAGACCTACGAGAAAAAAATCGTAATATCACGAGAATAAAGTCGTAATATTAGGACTACGAGAAAAATGTCGTAATATGAAAAGAATAATGTCGTAATATTAGGCCAATGAGAAAAATGTCGTAATATGACAAGAATAATGTCGTAATATTAGGCCTACAAGAAAAAAGTCATAATATCACAAGGATAAAGTCATAATTTTATGACAAAATTAAGAATTTGCAGCATCTTGTGAAATTATACATTAGTATCGGTTTCACAAATAACAAAATCTTTTGGCAAAACAGCACCAGATTATTATGAGTATTAGGACTTTGAAACAATTGTGCAAACGATTGTGTCTATTCCGAAGAAAGAACCACGTAAGATGAATGATTGTGATAATACTTGGAAATATGAATGTACGTGTCTATACTATAGACATAGATACTATATAAAGTATATACTATCTTGTATATCAAGGTATTATATATGTTGGTTAGTAAGAGATTGTAAGCAAAACCTCATGGTGGAAAATTAAATAAAAGATAATTATATGTGTGTGTGTATGTGTGTGTGTGTGTGTGTGTGTGTGTGTGTGTGTAACACTACTTGCATTTATTACTTATAGCATATACATACATATCCATAGCTACATCTACCAGAACCATTACTTCTGCACATATTTTACACAACTTTTCTGTTTCTACAACCCACAAGTCAGGTCATGTAGTCTAATAATTGTAATGTATATAAAGTTTATTATGTATATAGATTTAATTCCATTTACTTTTTATTTCATCATGTTTATTACTCCTAGTTCTTATCATACCTTGTTTCGTAAACATTTTAGGAATATTCACATAAGCTATATAATAAAAATGTATGATATTATTTACACATGACAGCTGTCTGTAGACTTCGCTGATGATCACTGAGCAGGTGGGGTTTGAATTAATTTTTGTTGAATGAATTGTTGAATAATACATAATGATAACAAAAAGGTAATTATTAGCTGCCTTAAGTAAATTGGTGTCACAACTGTGATGATAGTATTACAAAATCTCATGTGCAGACAAGCTAGCCTCTGCTTTTACTTACCTTCATCGGCACTTTAAAGTACAGGAAAACAGGTATGAGTCTCAAGTGTGTTTGTGTTTGTCATGATGTTTCCAAATATACAAAGAAATTCTGCCAGGAATATTTCCTTGGTTTCATACAAAACATGTATTTATTAGAAAAGTATTTATAGAAAATTATGTTGTTTTTTTTTATTGGTTTAAGTTGGCGGCTCACTGTACAGTACCAGTCAAAACTTTGGACACACTTTCCTATTATATTGAATGAGAAAGTGATGCTGATGGCAGTGACAGCTGCATATCCATCATGAGTTCAGAGACTATTCCTAAAAGAGAGAATCTATATGTTACTCTTACACTCACACCTCAGTCTTAAATTGTTAGTTTTAAAGATGAACAGCAAAGAGATAGACTGACGGGTCTAATTGCTACCTCAGGGAGTTAGAAATTCTTTGCAATAGCAGGCTGTTGTTTCTGTCTCGGTGATATTCATTCATACATTCATTCATTTTCTTTACCGCTTATCCTCTAGAGGGTCGTGGGGGAGCTGTAGCCAATCTTAACTGACATTTGGGCGAGAGGCGAGGTACACCTTGGACAAGTCACCAGTCAATCACATGGCTAACATATAGTATAGACACAGACAACCATTCACACTCACACCTATGGGAAATTTAGTCACCAATTAACCTAACCTGCATGTTTTTGGTCTGTGGAAGGAAGCAGAAGTACTCAGAGAGAACCCACGTAGGCACGGGGAGAACATGCAAACTCCACACAGAAAGGCCTCAGCTGTGTTTTGGTGATGTTCCCAAATACAATCCAGAGTTTAATTAACAGTTTGTCTCAGTCAATTCCTGGCAAAAGACTGCTTAAAATTATTATTAGTATTAGTATTATTATTATTAAGAATTAAGACGAGCCCTTTGGGATTGAACATACATTACAATCTGCAAATATTTGGACAGTGACACACGTATGGTTTTTGGCTCCGTACTGCAGCACATTGGGTTTGAAAAGAAACAGTGACTGTAAGGACAAAGTGATTTATTTTGCATTTTGGGTGAACAGTGCAGGAACCAAGCCCTATAATTACTGCATGCTCAAAAAATGGGTACTATGTATAAAGAAGGCAGTGGTAAGAAGTAGGAGTATTTAGATCTTTTGCTTAACTGAAAGTAGCAATACAAAAATCTAAAAATACCCCATTACAAGTACCAGCCCTGAATTCAAAATCTTGCTTAACCAAAAGTTGTATTATTAGCAAAATGTACAAAAGATCCTCATTATAAAGAATGGCTCCTGTCAGAGATATATTATTACATATTGTATCATTACAGATGCTTTAACTGCTTTCATGAAGCATGTTGTTGAGGTGAAGCTATATGTATGTATGTAATTTAAAGTCACCCTCCACTCTTCCTCTTGTTCTTTCGGTTGGATGCTTGAGCTTCACTGTACAGAGTTTGACACTAGAAATCTGTTTTCACATTCATCTGCTGGAAGGGGAAAATTTCTCTGTGCTCTTCGAAAATCTGACTTAAAGGGGCAGACCTACAAGCATGATTTGTGACATCACAACTAGTTTGGAGACAATCATGGTCCAGTGTTCAACTTAAACAAGTGTGATGTGGAAACTTGAAACCTTGAGTGCACATACACTAAGAATGGACTTTTCAGTCAAGAAGAAGACATATTGTGTCCAAAAGTTAAATCTTTGAAATTAACAATATTTGCATATCTGGGATTTTTAATGAGGGAGAGGGAGAAGATGTCATTTTAAGGATTTTAATGAGATAATTGTACTTGTTTTTTTTGTGGAAAAACCATATCACAATACACAGATTATTATTCAAAGTAGAGTGTTTTGTATACATCTTAAAACATGTCTGGAGGGGATCTTTTCATTCATCATTTGTATGTAAAAACTTTAGGCCTATTGTATAAAGTAACTAGTAGCTAATGCTGTAAGATAAATGTGGTGAAAAGAAAGTACAATATTTCCCTCTGAAATGTAACGAAGTGTTATTGTAAAGAAGCATACAATGGAGATACACACTTAAAGCACAAATGTCTCTGTATAGTACTTGAATAAAACCATCTAGTTACTTTCCTTCTCTGAAAAGGGCAGTATTCATTCAATATGGAAACACTTAAAGTTGAAAGTCAGCTCTTTAAGTTCAGTCACAGCTTCATTTCAAATTTAGTGTGTTAAATTCAGTGGTGGAAAGTAACTAATTACATTTACTCAAGCACTGTAATTAAGTACAATTTTGAGGTACTTGTACTTTACTTGAGTATTTCCATTTTATGCTATTTTATACTTCCACTCCACTACATTTCAGAGGGAAATATTGTACTTTCTACTCCTCAACATTTATTTGACAGCTTTAGCTACTTTTCAGATGAAGATTTGACACAATGGATAATATAACAAGTTTTTAAAATAAAAACATTGTTGTCCAACCTTTTCAGCTTTTTACATCTTACAAAAAGCAGTGTGTAGTTGGGGTCACATTTCAGATGTCTATGAGCTATTAACAGCTCCACCAAATAGTGATTTTTCCCTCTAAACTCCTCACATGGTTTCATTTCAATAAATGTTCAAATGATCCAATATTTCACCAAAAATCAAAGATAAGAGAAAAAGTCCAAAACAGGTTTGTATCAGAACTTTGTTTTTTCTTCTTTCCTCTCCCATTAATCATCTCATGACCCCTCAGATTTATCTGGTGACCCTTTAGAGGGGCCCAACAACTAGGTTGGGAACCACCGGACTAAACTAGCTAAGTGTACATACAGTAGTTGAAACTAGCTCCACCTCCAGCAGCTACAACAGTAACATACTGCTTACACGCTGATGCTTCAGTATTATTAATTTAATGACTCATATGATAATACTATATCAGTTATCGCAGAATGGGTACTTTTATTTAAGTAGAATTTTTCATGCAGGACTTTTACTCGTAATGGAGTATTTTTACATTGCTGTATAGGTACTTTTACCAAAGGATAAATCTACAGTGTGTCCACACAGTCATTTTGTGCAAAAATGCATTTAAAAGTTTATGTGAGGCTTATATGAGGCTTCAGCAGTCTGAGTTAGTCATATCAAGTGGATATCTGCCACATTTACAGTCTATTTAGCATTCATTCCCTCTGTTTCCACAAACAGTGTTTCCCTGTTGAGCTGCAGTGGAAGTATAGCAACAAAAAGAGGAACTTTGGCACTAAAAAGACTATATCATTGAAAGATATCTATTTGATTTGAATAATTTGGACAACTGAAGTGTCATATTAACTTCAGATAAACTTTTAAATACATTTTTGCACAGAAGGAGGCTTGTGGATTTGGCCCCCATCACTCACATTATAAGTGCATTAATGAAGGGATCTTTTAATAAACAGGAGGAATGATTATGGCAAGAAAAAAATGACCTATATACTTCTTCCACCACTGGCTGAATTACAGACCAAAACTGTAGAAAACCTCTGGACTCTGGTGTAACCATGGAGATAATATAAGTACAAAATGATGGAAAACACAGTATTACATTGGGGAATTTGCTCAGAAAGACATCATGGAAAGTAGGCAATCTTCTAATTAATCACTTAAGAGTAACAGGGAGAATAGATAGAATTTAGTTGTTTTTTTTATCTATAGGTAATGCACCTATATACGGTTTGCCAACCGCCAATAAATCCGAAGAAGAAGAAGAAGAAGAAGAAGAAAAAAGAAGAAGAAGAAGAAGGAGAAGGAGAAGGAGGTAACCATGGAGACGGTGACACTTTGCCACAGTTGGGGGCGCTGTTGTGGATCGTACGGGGTTAGATGCTCGACGTGAAGGTAAAAGGTCAATCTGTGTTAACGTGTCAGCAGACTGTCGGCACACCGGTGTCACTCCACCCGCAACGCAACGTTAGGTGACCTGTAACGTTTTCTCAAAAAATGGCCAAAAAACGGAGAGAAAGACGAGAGACCGACGGCCTGTCCTCGGCACAGGAGGAGGTGAAGGCGAATGCTACCGACCCTCTAGCGCTGAAAGGTAGGCTCGAGCGGCGGTGGCTAACTGGTTAACCTGAATGGAGAGCAAAGGGAAGGAAATACAGGCGACAGATTGAGCAATATTAACTGTTTGGTAACCTAATTTCTGCCTCTAGGTCAGTACGGAACAGGAGCTAATGTTATCTGGAGTAATACGGTTGTTACACAGACAGACAGCTAAAATTAGCTGACGACGATTTCGATGGCTAAGTTAGCTTAGTAACGCCAGAGCTAAAGAACAAAAACATACGATGTCATGTTGAAGTGGTTAAAATACAGTAGCTGACAGTTACGTCCCTTAAACTAGCAAGTGAAGATGAATAAATATCCCCCTATTATTAAAACAAGACAGGAAAATCTCAAATATTTGAGTGGTTTCATTCTGCTTCCCTGTCCAATAAAGCAGTGCTAGAGGAAGAGTTCAGATCCTTTTACTTGAGTAAACATAACAATACCACCCTGCAAAAATACTCCATTACAAGTCTTGCATTTGAAAACGTATATTTACCGAAAGGTAATAAAGCACTCATTACAGAAAAATGACCCCTTTGAATGTTACACTATTATACATATGATATGATTAGATTATTATTCAGTAATGGAAAGTATATTTAATCAAGTACTGTGCTTAAGTACTATTTTGAGGTGTTTTACTTGCGTATTTCCGTTTTATGCTACTTTTCACTTATACTCCTCCACGTTACAGAGGGGAAAACATATAATAATAATAATAATAATAATAATAATAATAATAATATTGCTCTAACCAGACGAAAAATGCATACACAGACAGATCTACTTTATCTAAAGATAAAACTAAAACTGAAAACAAAACTGTTATGAAACAGATATCATTCCATTAATCAGAGTCACAAAGCTAGATCATCATCATCTCCCTCTGTGTACATTTACACATGAATATCTGCATACAGTTCGCTGTTAAAAGTTTTAGGAATATTTAACTCGTATGTTGACCTGCCACCATTCCCTGCAAAACCTGCACTCGATCTATGGAGCTCATAAACCCAGAGCATTGTTCTTTCTGGTTGTCTAAACGGCCAGCTTAGTCATTCCTGATCAAAAATTTACCAGAGCATGTATCCTGCTTTCTAACAAAATATCCTTGAACAAAATTCAACAAATCAAATGAAAACCGTCTCCTATCCCCTTGAAGTGAAAGAATTAGTGTCTGTGCTGATGGCGGTGTCGTCAAATTATGCTTATTTTGTTAAGAACATCGAACAAGGCATTAGAGTGTCCAAAAAAATCTATAAATTATATCTCTATTATAATTCATTTTTCACAGCTTGTTATCAGTTGCAACAGTTGCAGAACTTTTGTTTGTACTTTGAAGCCTTGAGTGTTATCTGAAATTTGATGATGCATTTAAATAGCTTTTACAGGAACTACAACATGCTTTAACTTGATGTTGGTCCCGCTGAATAAATCCTATTGAAGCAGCAGTGCAATGAATTGTTGTATCAACAAAGTCCAGCAGCACAACCTATTATAACCGTGAGCAGGGTGAGCATAACACCAGTGTGACAGAGAGCAGGACAAAACCTCTGAGCTGATGGCAATGCTATGAAGTTATGTTTATTTGTTTTAATACCATTAAATAAGGTTTTAGTGTCTGTAGAGTTTTGTTGTTAGTGTGAATCAGCCCCTGTTCATGCCTCTCAAGCGCTATTATATTCAAATGTGCTGATAATGTGTGAAAGGCACAAACTGGAGTTGAGTATGTTTGTAAGTTATTTTTAGCTTGTTGTTGATTTCATCAATTGAAGAGCTGTTGATATGCTGTCTTTACTCTAAAACAATTATTTAACCTTCAAATTAGTAATTGACAGCTGAGTGTAATCTCACACTCAGCTGTCAATTTAAACTAGTGCTGTTATAAATCCCACCTTTTTATAAGGGGCATAATGTTCAGTTTTGGTTGAAACTGCTATAGAGAGATGTTGAATTACATTGACTAATACCAAGTGTATAATACTTTGTCAACCCCATTTATTTTAGTGAGGGTCGACTACACAGTAGTGACCTTCTTATTGCAGTAGTATTAGACTGTTAGTTTTCACTAGGTGCCCTTAATAAAGTGTCAATTGAATGTATGCTAACGTAATTAAGTCACTTCTCCTCTGACTCCACTTTGTTAAGTTCCAGCAGGATTTGTGGCTTTAGAGGAGTTTTTTTAAAATGTATATCCCAGTGTCATCAGCACTTGGATGAATATATATGCTTGGCTTGCAGATATCTGCACAGGACAGGGCAGCCCTAATTTCTGTCTTGATTTGTTTATTAGTCATAATTAGTATTAATTAGTTGCTAGTAATTTGCCTACAGTTTCCTGGTTCATTTCTCAATCATAATTCCACATTTCTGTAAAAAGCAAACTGCTAAAAAAGTAAAGTTTTCCCTTCAACATTAACTGATAACCTGGAATTAACACCTCTTAACAGTTATTGTTTTTCCATGAAGTGTTTATTGAAAGCGTGATTTAACAGTCTGGTTCAGCAACAGCATGAGTCTCAGGGGGAAGACTCAGCTCCCTGTTGGGGCTTGAAAAAGTGATGCAAAACTTATAAGCAAATTACATAAGGCTCCCTGATAGCTAGTTGAGTCTGTTCTTATTATGAACTCTTTGTTAACTAGGTAAATTACTTTCTCTCCCTCCTCACAGAGGCTCATCACACTGCAGGGGGCTCAGCACGCATGTCCCTCCTGATTCTTCTGTCTATCTTCACCTGCTCTGCCTCAGTCATGTACCTGGTCTACAGGAACTTCCCAGAGCTTCCTGAGTAAGTTGCTTTATGGATTCATGGTGACAACTTCCATCTCTGGATATTAATTTTATGGGTTTTTGAGGATACACAAAATTCAAAATTTCAGTACCACCAAGCCCAGAAAAGTCAAATAAAAGCAAAACTGTTATTATTTTGTTGGCAAAAGCATTAACAGGGAAAAAAAGACACATATGAACTAGAAAATAAAACAAATGATTCCAGGAAAATGCCTATGAAAACAAGTGCATTTTAAGATGCAATTTAAATATTTGTACTGATTTAGATTTTCTTAGGTATTGAGACAGACTGTTTAAAAGCTTAATCACCTTTTAGTTTTCAGCCTTGCCCTTCAAATAGTAGAGGACCAAAGGTTCTTTACTGTGGGATTAGAGGACAGCCAATATTTGTAATGGCAGAAGGGCCCGTCAGACTGGATGTAACGTCTTGTTAGTCAAAAGTAAAACATTAGTTAATTGGTCATCAAACAAGGCGAGTCTAGCACTGCTGCAGTTTGGGATCTACATGTTTTTGTTAAAGGCCTTGTTTCACAGGTCTGGAACATTCAATGTCAAACTACTGCAGACAAGCTGAGGCAGATGAAGGGAGGCATTAATATTCAAGGTGCGACATGTTAAAAGCATGGCTGACTTTTCCCAAATTTTTAGGTTGAATTGCAGAATTTCTCAGCGAAAAAATTGAAACTGAGCTAGAAATTTTGACTTTATGTTCAAAATTTAGATGAAGTCGAACAGCTGAGGGTTTTTTTTCCACAGTGGATTTTACCATTTTTAGCAATCAATCCACATTTAGGTAATTGCATGTAATATTATCTAGGTCAGTTTTGGGGACTTTTTTATTGGGGAAAAGTCTTTTCTTGTATTGCACTGACTATCTCGTTTGATTGAGGAGGACTGAATCATTTTATTATACAGAAAATATGATTAAACCAAGAACCAACCACTGGGGCACACCTGCTGTTAAAGGGGCCGACAAGGAAACATGATCATTTACAGAGACTGTGATCATTTACAGAGTGGAGAGATGAAAATAAAACCATGCATGCAGTTCCACCTACACTCACTCATTCTCTGTACCCATCAACGACACCGTGGTCCAATGCAGATGCAAAAATGTTGTATTGTGATGAAAACAAGTAGAAAGTATTTGTGTGGAATATGAATGACTGAAGTTCTGTTTGTTTGTTTTTTTTTTTGTTTTTTTCCAGTGATGAAATGGAGAAAATCAAGATCCCTAAAGACATGGATGATGCCAAAGCTTTGGGGACTGTGTTGTCTAAATACAAAGACACCTACTACAGCCAAGTGTTGGTTGCCTACTTTGCAACTTATGTTTTGTATCCTTTGAGAAAATATATGCACCATGTAGCAACTATTGACTATTTATTGTCTTTTATGACAGGTTTTTTCCAGTTGAGAATGTTTGCACTGCTGCCCTGGACAAATTCAGGCCATGTAGCAACAATCCAATCAGTTCGTTGATTAAGTGTGCATTTCTTTATCGCTGTATGTCAACAGTATCTAATCAAATGTTCTACAAAGAGACAAAACTCAAGTATGCTTTGGGAAGGATACACTTTCGATTTATATATTATGAGTTTATTGATTTAACATGTGTATGTCTGTGTGATAGCCTTGTATGTTTTTACAAAGTTGTTTACTTTAACACTTCGATCAGCCTCCAGACATTTGCAATCCCTGGATCTATCTTCCTCAGCATCCTGTCTGGATATCTTTACCCTTTCCCCTTGGCTCTTTTCTTAGTCTGCTTGGTGAGTAAGAATGGTATGAAATGTGTGATTGAAAACAAATGTTGTATAACAAACAACTGTGCACATCTGCTCTTTTGCAAGAACAGATTGCGTCTCTTTAACATGCATTTTTCATCCACATTCCAGTGAAGCCAAAAGTTTGCAAACAAACTCTTGCACACTGTGCAGTGATACATTTATTTGTGATATTTTTTTGCGCTGGACCTTCATCAAGCCAAAGTTAAAATTTTTAATTTTGCAGGCATTAGGGAAGTCAACAGTGTAAAAAGCATAAACAATAAATTGGTATTAGCTGTGTTATTACTCTTACTCCACTCACAACACAAACGCACTCAATTTGTGATTTTCAACTACCAAGAGTTGATTTGTCATGAAGTATTGTAATTTAGTTTTCTTTAAATAGTATTTTTCACAACTTAAATGTAACAAAGTCACTAGTCACAATATGCTACATGTCATGTGGCTGTATTGCATCATAGTTAATTGTAGCCACTCTTGGGTGGGTTTGTTTTTCTTCATCTGCTATGGTTTTCTTCTTTCTGTATAATTTATGTTGCTAATTCTGAGGGACGAACACATAAACACGATGTTTCCTGTAGCAACAAGGAGGGTCACTGGTTAATGCGTAAAAACACTAACGCCCTCAACCTCTGCTTTGAAACCACTTGCCCTGTATTCAGCATGAATAAATAGACCAATAATAGAGATAGTTGAAGACAAAGTATGATGGTAATTGCTAGGGTCGTAGTTAGCGGTGTATGTGTGTGTGTGTTGAAAACACTACTGGTTTTCTACTAATATGAATAATCATGTGTTTTGTCTTCTGACAGTGCTCTGGCCTGGGTGCTTCCTTTTGCTACATGCTGTCTTATCTGGTGGGCAGACCCATGGTCTACAAATATCTCACAGAGAGAGCACTGAAATGGTCCCAGCAGGTAAGAGGTCCAACAGAAAATATACTGTTAACTGAAGTTATATTTATAAGAGCAATTTTCTGTTCAAGATGTTTGATTTGGATGTTTATTTTTACATACACGAGGAGGACAAAACTTCTCATAATAGAACAACACCACAACTACACCCTCAAAAATGACCATAGTGGTGAATCAACTGCTCTCTAACCGATCATAATAAGCTTCACAGTTATATTCATTGCAGATTTGTTGTATTGGAAGCATTATTTTGTACTGGTGTACCTGTTAAACTGATAACTCAGTGTACCTGTGTGTGTGTGCCTCCAGGCCATTTAACTGAAACATTGTGTTCATTACTTTTTGTTTTTAGGTTGACAAACATAGAGATCATTTAATCAATTACATCATCTTCCTGAGGATAACCCCCTTTCTTCCCAACTGGTTCATCAACATCACCTCACCTGTCATCAATGTGCCTTTGGGGGTTTTCTTCATTGGTACTTTTCTCGGTAAGGCTGTCTTTTGTTGTATTTGATATCTAGTGATATATAGTGATATGTTTAGTTATTAAATGGTTTCATTGATTCTCTTGTGTTCAACTTCTCTCATTCACAGGAGTGGCACCACCATCCTTCGTAGCGATCAACGCAGGTACAACACTGTACAAACTGACCACAGCCGGCGAGGCTGTGTCCTGGAACTCTCTGGCTGTGCTCGGTGTGCTTGCCGTGCTCTCCATCTTGCCCGTCTGCTTCCAGAAAAAGCTGCAGCAGAAACTAGAGTAGAACACTGAACACCGCAGCACCTCATCTGCTGTCTGATCCCACATCCCCATCCTTCGGCTCAGGAACACGCAGCTGTCACTCAAGTTGCTCTGCCTCGGTCTCATACACAGCTGCTTGTGGTGCTGGTGGAAGAATCTCTGAACACCGACACAACAAGCACTCATTGACCACAAAATGCATGCAGTGGTGGGTTGTTCCTGATATTAAGTAAAGTATAAACTGGCCGCTGCTTGCACATGTTTTTTGGTTTCTGTGAATTATGTTGTTTGTGCCACATCCTGTAAATAAGAGGAATTGCATTATTTGTTTTTATTGAAGGCACTGCTAATCGTTGTATGATTCTTGCCAGAGAATTAAAGGTGCTACTTGTAGGATGTTGAATTAAAACATGTTATTTTGATACTTGTATTTTTAAGAAAATGCAAGTACCAGTGGCTCTAAATGGCCTTCTATCCATCAGGAATAGGGCGTTTCTCTGTGCTTGCTAGAAACTGCTAAAAACATCACTTCACAGCATTCAAAAGGGATCCTGATTTGAACCCCTAGTAATTGTCATCAATACCTTGTTAAAGTTATTACAAATATCTGTATTTTTTAATCCCTAGAGCAGGTTTTCTTATAAACATTTGCCTTGACAGTAGCATATCAATTAATACATCCTATTTGTAGCACCTTTTAAGATCCACTCCCTTTCTAATATTTATTTTAACATGCTTGTGTCTCAGTTGAACTTAATGAAGTGTACCACCACAGCACCTGGTGCTTGCCTTGGTAAACGTATGCAGGGTGGAGGAAGAAATGCAGTTACATAGGAGGACAAAATGTAATACGGCTGATCTTAGTAGTGTGTTGATACATGGATGAGTTCCTGTGTTCTTCCTTGAAAGGTGCCTGGATCCACTGCCACATAAGACCCTTTTTATTTTCAAACCTTTTCTGTTCACGATAGTAATCTAAAGCAGCTCTTTGTCACTGTAACTCATAAAGAACAAGCTAAGCTGAGGTAGTATTTCCTCACAGGATGATCTGGAAAGCATTTCCAATTGGTATTTATAATTGACAAGTGAATATAGACATCAAAACAGCAGATTCATGTCTTGTAAGATGCAAGCAACCCTGACATGTTGGTGAAAAGCTAAACAGAATTATTTTTTCTGTAAATGTAAAAAAAAAAAATCACAAGTTTACAGACTCTCCTCATCAGATGGGTCTTGAGTTTTGCATATACTGATAATTATGCACTTCTATGTATATGCTGAGATGTGCTTCCATCTCCACCCCTATGATTTTGTTCGCTACACCAGTATAGAACTGGGGATGTTGTCCAAGCTATGGATGATACACCAGTGCCCTTGATAAGACTGCCAACAGACTGCGAGGTATCTAAGCCTTAGCTTGCTTTTACTGCTTCCATTCTTCACTGGGAGAAATGTATTATGATGCCTGATTTGTGTCGTTACTTTGTGTTCTTTTAATTGCGCTGAATGACTAATTTTGTCCTGTGTTATAAAAGCTTGCTGAATTTTTCATTTTCATGTTGTTAGTTGTTTTTTTTTTGCTCATGTACTGTACCAAGTTAACTTGTTGCTGCTGCTTAAAAAAAACCTCTCTGAAAGGTTAGACGTTGATGCAGTGAATGTACATGCAGGTAACGTCTTATATGATAGACTTTCTTTAATCTTAAAATTGCACATTTATAGAAGCAGTTGGTTTGGCGCATTTTCTGTTTTTACTCTGTTTGTTTGGTCATTTTAATGTCTTAATGCTGAACAGATTAGTCTACTGCTGTAAGATTATTAACCTCTCAAATCCAGATGTGAAATGACATAACATAAACATCCATTTATGTAAAACTTGAACAGCTCTGTTTAAAGGTAACAATGTATGAGCATTTTCTGCTTATACATTTTCATCATCAAAGGGTTGTATTTGTTGCTTTTATGGTTCTTACAGGGTTAGGATGAGGAAGCTGCATTTTTACTCCTGAAATACGTTGTCGTCTTGAAAATTCAACTTCAGTAAGCAAGTCAAGTCGAGCGGTAAATGGTTTTAACCTGGTCAACTTTTTGTCGTAATATTTAAATAGAAAGGGGATACATTTCTTGTAAGAAGGTCTCCACTATACCGAATCTTCCAAGAAATGAAAGATGGTAGATTTTAACAGATTTCTTTTTTCTAATTGCTAAAATATTTAAACCTTACACCTATTCTAAACTTCATGCTGAAAATATATTCAGATTGGATTTATTATTGGTGTTTTTGTCCTATTAAACTATCAAATATGTGATAAATCCTGTGTAACTGTTAACATTTCAGAAGGCAGTATTATTTTGTACTGAGCAGTGATGTATTGCGGTTCGAAGTGTTTACAGATTGCAATTTTCTGTCCTATCTAATCAAATTTATGTTTTTTTTTATATTTATTGAATCATTAAAATTATCTTTACAAAATATAATTGAGTTTTGAAAATGATCTGTAGATCTCATGTTGAATCTCCATTTTCATGTCTCCTAATGTAAAGTGGGCAGCTGCAGCAAGGAACTATCAACAGTGTTAAAGCCTTTTGTGGATAAGAAACACTGCAATCAATTAAAAAATAGATTAATATGAAGTTCTAGGAAATCCTTTCAACGTTTTCTGGCAGTTACTTTAAGATTGTGGATAAAGTGATTGAATAACATTTCATATTTATCTCTGCATGCTGTTAAATTTATATCTCAGTGAATCATAACTGTTCTTGCCACTTATGATTTTTACTGTAGTGTACTGTTTCTCCACTCAGCTCCACAATCTGTGAGGCTCAGAAAAACAAGACTGAATGCGAAGAACCAGCTATTAAGGTCAACTCAAAGCTGATGAGACTCTGAAACACAGACCTGAAGCATTGATCACACCAATTCACATGAAAGAAAACTGACATGAAGATAAAACTGCAATGTCGGCTACAAAGCAGCAAATACTGTATATAATATGGAGAGTAATATAATGAAACAAAAATAAGAAAACCACTGTGATTGAAACAACAAAACAGAATGTGTTGCAACCCTCTGCTTTCAAATCGTACTGTATGAGTTGTGCAAATTGCTGAAAATTAATGTACAAGTCAATCAAGATGTGGCAGTACAATACATGATTTTAAGTATGATATAGGACTGCAGCTAGATAATTAATTTTACTGCCAGAAAAGAAATAATTAGCATTTTCCAGAAACTCAAGTTGTCTACCATGAGGATTTTTCCACTTGGTTTGTAAAACCTTCAAATTTGTTGTCTTGGTTTCTGTTTCTTTCATTTATTTAGTGACATTTTAAAAAAAAACAGCAAATGGTGAGAACACTTTTCATGATGAGGCTACAGCCATGTTCAAAGTTGTTTATTAGCTTTATTCAACTTTAGTGCCTTCAAAAACACACATGTTGACTGGAATACTGTGCAGATACTTTGATACTGTTGATAATGATATGAACAATAAGTGCAGCTCATAAATTTGACACACTGCACAGTGAACTGACTCAGCAAACAGGAACCTTCAGGGAGAAACTCAAGCAAGAAAACTAACTGGGTTAGTCTGGAGGGATCAGTTTTATTGTAACTTAAGTTAGACTTATTTAAACTTATTTAACCCTTTATGAAACAGAAAATAAACCTGATTTTCTGAAGTTAACTTGGTTTAACTGGTAATCTTGCTTTATGAAACTTTCCTCTGATGACAGTTTTAAATAATACATCTCAAATTCCTTTTTGTATTTTTAGCTCATGAACTTCTCAAGATGAGGCAAATTATTGGTATAAAGCAGAAGGTAGTTTTGTATATTGGGGTCTGTAGAGATGGTTCAATTCTTAACAAGGTGACTGGAGGTGAACAACATCTAGGTTCTTCATCATGATTCGGGTTTTCTGATCAGTTAAGACAAAAATGGACTGAATTCTCATGTGCTTTAGAGCAGTGGTTCTCAAAGTGGGGCCTGGGGACCTTCAGAGGTCCATGAGGGGTTTCCAGGAGGTCCCCAGCAAAAAGGGGAATCATTTATTTTCAATATAATTTCATCCATAAGTAACACAATGACAGAATGTATGACTATTGTGGTCATGGGTTTCATTCACTCTCTGTAATAAAACATCTAAAACCAAAAATCTTATTGGATTAGGGACCCTGGTCTAATGGTCTGGTCCTGGTCTAATTTGTATCAGTTTGGGGTCCTTGATATGAACATTTTTGAGAACCACTGGTTTAGTTATTTTATAAATAGCTGACATTATGCCAGTAAAATGAAATATTCTTCAGATGATTGGTTTCATATAACCGATATCTTAGTTTTTTTGTTTTTTTGTATCATGAATAAACACTATCCTCAAATAGAAATCTAATTCCTTCAAGTTGGTGAACACTGACCATGGTTCACAAACCAAAGTGAGCTAATGCCACCAGGTGGTGACATTGTAACATACTGTACATGATAAGTGACTGACAGGCTCCGCTTGGATAATGTGACGTTTAACCATTTACTCAAACATAATGTACACTCCGGTATGAATGGTTTGAACATGTATTAACAAGGAGTTGATTTACATTTAACTCAAAAATACAAATACAATTTAAAAACTTAAATCTGAGTATTACATGAAGTGACCACAATATCATATTCTTCTTTTTAGGTGTGTAACTTATTAAATAATAAGGAAACAGAAGCAGCATGTTAAGATTAAGATTTGTTAATAGCACAACTAACTTTGTGAGAATAAGATGTTAGTTTTGCCTGCTGGAAATTCAAAGGATTGATGTGTTTTTTTTAAAAAAACATTGTCAATTTGTTATTGTGAGCTCATAAATTGTTAAACTGTGAAACATTATTATAAATCCTGCTGTGAATTGTTGAGCAACTGTTTCATAAAACTTGAGTCCAGCCTGGTGTGAACATAACAAAACTGTCTCATGAAAGAGCAATTATCAGAAAAGGAACAAATCTGGCTTCAATATGTCTCACTGTATCAGCCAGTGCTGCATTCAAGCACTGTTTTATGAATAAATTGTACATGTAAATTCTATTTTACGCTTTTGTCAAGAATATAAACTGTATTATTCAGTGATCTACTCAATATAGCAAATGAAAGATCTTTACATCTCAGTAAAAATCAGAGCATAAGAAGAGAGAGAAGAGATGAGAGATTTGGAGAATTTTGATGCTTCAGTAAACAAACAGCCAACAACCACTGATCCTTTGCCTCAAAGCAAACTGCACTAGAAAATTGGAGGTCCAGCGGACAGTAATCATGGCTGCACTTTGGCTGCTGAGCATCAATAATCCTGAAACGTGCTTGTAAAAACATCAGCAGACTGTTGTGGGTGATGATTACAGCTGTGGACCAGAATGCATTTCGACTGCAACGCTCAGATTTTTTTTAGATGTGTTAAACTAGAGAGAACCCGGAAGTTAAGTAAATTTCCTTCAAAATAAAACAATAATTGGTCTGAACAACAACAATCACAAAAGTACTCAGTAGAGTTAATTAAATAGACACCAGAACGGACTGGGAGTGTTTATCATGTGTGTCATTTGTGCAATAATGGACTCAAAATGGTGTCACTCATCTTTTGGCTCAATTTGTGGGTCCGCATTTTCTTTCTTAAACCACTTAAATAATAGTAGCATATGTCTGAGAATCAGAATCAGATTTATTCGCTAATAGCAAGTTCAAGGAGTTCAATGTGGTCCAGATGAAGCAATAAACATATGAAGCAATAAACATAAACATTAACACAAACTTAACAGTGTAAGAAAGGGAGAGTAATTTACATTTCTCTGTAGTGGAAGTGGATTGTGCACTTGCATATTGACATGATAAAAACTATGTGTGTACAAAAAAGCAGAATATAAATAGAAGTATGAATACCAATGTAGATATAAATATAAATCTGAGTGTAAATGAACTATGTGTGTGTATCAACAGGATATATATGTACTGTTAACGATTTAAAAAATAATATATATATACATCTACACAGTGCAGGACAGACAAAGAAACAGTATACACAATATGAATTAGAGTGAGATATGGAGGTGGAGTTAAGTTGGTATGTTTACAGAGTTTTATTACCTGAAGTCTTTCAGCATATAGTGTCCATTTTGATCTCCAAATGGCTTAGGGCATTTCTTTCTTAAAGTATTCCTACAGAAAATAAACACTCAGTGGTGGAAAGTAACTAAGTACATTTACTCAGGTACTGTACTTAAATATAATTTTGAGATACCTGTACTTTACTGGAGTATTTCCATGGTATGCTAGTTTATACTTCCACTCCACTACATTTTAGAGGGAAATATTGTACTTCCTGCTCCACTACATTTATTTGACAACTTTAGTTAGTTTTCAGATGAAGATTTGACACAATGGATAATATAACAAGCTTTTAAAATACAACACGTTGTTAAAGATGAAACCAGTGGTTTCCAACCTTTTTGGCTTTTGACGTCTTACAAAAAGCAGTGTGTAGGCAGGGTCACATTTCAGATGTCTATGAGCTATTAACAGCTCCACCAAATAGTGATTTTTCCCTCTAAACATGGTTTCATTTCAATAAATGTTCAAATGATCCAATATTTCACTAAAAATCAAAGATTATAGAAAAAGTCCAAAACTGAAAACAGATTTGTGTATCAGAACTTTGTTTTTTTCTTCTTTCCCATTAATCAGCTCACAACCCCTCAGATTTACCTGGTGACCCTTTGGAGGGGCTCGACCCCTAGTTTGGGAACCACTGGACTAAACTAGCTAAGTGTAGCCTATATAAAGTAGTTGAAACTAGCTCCACCTCCAGCAGCTACAACAGTAACATGCTGTTTACACACTGATGCTTCAGTATTAATAGTCCAATGATGTCATATATAATAATATATCAGTCAGAGGGACCAAACCACCTCTATTACGGCAATACTTTA
This sequence comes from Thunnus albacares, assembly GCF_914725855.1. Lineage (NCBI taxonomy): Eukaryota > Metazoa > Chordata > Actinopteri > Scombriformes > Scombridae > Thunnus > Thunnus albacares. The sequence goes on from NC_058106.1 coordinate 22,429,894, forward strand.
ACTACATTTTGCTGCTGCAGGACTTTTACTTGTAATGGAGTACTTGTACATTGGTACTTTTACTGAAGAAAAGGATCTGAGTACTTCCACTACTGTAAACCCTACAAATTAAAGTTTCTGTTTATAGTTGTGGAGATATTGTTTTACTCTGAAGGGTTCTGCCGGATGTGGAACAGCCAACTGACGGTTGCTCTTAGCTCGTTAGCTTGGTATCTGTCGGTACTGATTTTCGAGCTTCGCAGTAACGTAGCATCCGTGATGGCAGGGAGAAATCACCTCCCCGAGTTCCTCTAATATGCTCCCTGTTGAGGGGATAAGGGAACCACCGGACCAGTCTCAAAATGACCACCGGCTTCAGCTCCGGTTCCTGCCGGTTCGCAGATTATTTTGTGATCTGCGGACTCGACACCGAAAGCGGGCTGGAACCCGACGAACTGTCCGGTAAGCTCAGTAGCCATCGCGGTAATGTCGCGAAGGGGGGTGGGGGGGCAGAAGGCAGGAGGATGTAGCCAGCATATAAAAACACCAAGCCAGCCTCATCCTTTAGATTTTACTGTATGTGTCGTGTATATATTTGTGTAACATTAACTGGAGGCTGTTAAGATGAATAAACGGCGTATATACCATTAATGTCAGGCCTAACGTTAGCTCATCTTTTCCCAGCCTGTTTGTTTGTAACGCGGCTCGGTGAACAGCGAGCGGATTACTGGCTTGTAATGTGTCTTTTAAGACCTGACATGAATTCTGATTTAAAGGTTGTAGCCTACATAAATTCCCTGCTGTTTTTTTTATTCTCTTAAATATCAAAAAAGAGTCGATGTTGCGGCGCATTTGTAAATATTTGATGTGTAGCATTCATCTTAGTAGATTGAGGCCGTGGTGGTTGATGGTGTTAACACTGATGTCAATTTAAAACCTCAATACAACTGAAGATGTGGTCATTGTGGCTCTTAGCTGTCAGCGACCTAATTAGATTATACAACACACAGGGCAGGATAAACTTACTAAGTGTAAAAAAAAAAAATGTAATGACAAATATAAAAGTGGATGATCAGAGAGGAACACTGGCATAGAAGGATAGGGTACAGGATATGTAGGTTGTTTTTGTTTTGTCTGTTTTGTTTTTTGTTGTTTGATATTTACCCCTGAGGTCAAATAGGATGTGTTGTTAAAAGTGTTACAAGCTGTAGCTACAGCCTACACCTTTTTCAAAGTTGTGTTGTTTTCAACTGTGGTATCTGAGTATCTGCCTCTTCTCTATGTGTTTATGTATGTACAATATGTGAGTATATGAATTCAAATTTCAAAAATTTTCAAAAAACCCCCAACCTAGATGCCTCGGGGCTAAAATTTACCATGCCCCCCCATTGACCCCTGACATCCCCAGCATCCACACAGTGCATGTACACCATCCTCAGAGGGCACACCCTTCACAAACAATTATATAATATGCTTAAACCTCTACTAAGAATACAGTAGGTAACGACACACCTGAAACCAGTCTGTGTCTGGACCTGGAATCCTTTTTGATTGTGACTTGACTTGTGTCTTGATTGAAAATGAGAAGATGTTGCAAATACTGTATACATGCATGTGAAACTGTAGCCTGTGGGTCAATGGTTAGTCTGAGCCCTGAGCATGACCTGTGGGTAATAGTGCTGTTTTTACCTCATACCATAATGCTGATCAATAGATGTATGGTTTTTGCATCAATGTAATAACCTTTCTTCATTTGTCAGGTATTTATTTCACTGGATTAGATAAAAACAGAAATAATCCATAAACAATTTCTCATTAGATTTTCAAAAAAATGATCTATATTGATATTATGATACAAAATTACATATATGATAGCGAAAGGGGATTTGAGACATTACACACTTCTATCATTCAGATATTACAAATATTACAAATGGTTACATTTTTTCTGTGTGTTTGTGATGACTTAATTAACTTGGATTTTCTGATATAAATGGTACAGACAATTGGGAATTGGGTTACAGTAGGTCTTGTTAGCCTTATTGTTGGTGTTTTTGGACAAGACACTTGGAGACAATACATGGTTTTACCATCTTGAGCATTGTGAGAAATGATAGACACTGAATCCAAGATACAACCTACCAAGCTGCAGCTGTTTAGTGACAAGCTAATTCATGTACTACATCTACAAAACATCTAAATAACATATATAATGAGGTGAAGGAGTCATTATGTGAAGCTGAACAGGAACCATTAATGTCAGTTTTGAGTATTCACAAAAACCTTAACTGTTAGCTGTTATATCAGTGACTTTAATGCATAAAACCGTAAGTCTGTTATTGGACAGATATGCTCTTAATTGCATGTTAAGACATTTTACTGCAGTGATATTGCATCACCCAATCCTCACAGATATGATTGCATTTCCTCTCAGAAATTCTGCTTTTCATTGATTAATTGAATTTATTTGATGATCTAAGACAAACAGATTTAAAATAGTTACAATCATCTAGAATTGTAGAATTGTTGTTGCCGCAGACTGAAATGTACAGTAGTACTGCATTTATTGAGTGAACTGTGGATGATTAATTTTCACTGTCAATGCCTTTTAAGTAGTGTTATTGAAGACTTTTGCTAATGAAATGTATTGGTTTCTTGTCTCTTCCTTGGGTACATTAGTGTTTCCGGGGTTGTGTGGTTTTCTGTCAATATAGTTTCTCCTTAAGGCCTTCCACCTTGGAAAAAAAATGATGTAGTAATGAATACTCTTGAGTCCTTGTCACCTCTGGGAGTTATAGTAGACTCAGGATATCAGTGGAGATGGGTGTTGTGTTTGTTTTTAATAGTGTTTTTGACTATGGAGATTTGTGTCATTTGGACTTTATGTAAATACCCGGTAGCGCCGACATTTCCCACATCAGATAATGTCAGGGTTTTCCACAGCACTACCCCTGCAAACGAAATATCCTGGAAGGAACAAGTATATTTACCAACATATGTAGTTTCAAGCCAAATGCTGTATTTCTTACTGCATTCACATTCAATTATTTTATACTATACACATTACGAGGAATCAGAAAATACTCAGTTTTCTCTCTAAAGCTGTTTTCACTCATGTTAGACTCCCGCTGACAGTTGTTATGGTTGAGTCAGGCAAAGTATCCAAGTGTAAACCCTGTAATGTGAAATAATAGCCTTAAGCCTGTTGTGAGTAACTGTCTTACGGTGTATAAGCTCTCGTTGACTGGGTCAACGGTCCAGGCTGTACTCTTCTGGCTGCAGACAACCAACCATTTTGACTGATTTTCTGAACACAGAAATGCGACACAGTGATTGATAAACTTGACCCTTTTTTGCCTCTTTATCTATTTTCTGCTCTGTTTCTGTGCGATTTGTTATGACTCAGCAGGTAACGAGAGGCCTGTAGAGTTGGCTGATGTAGTACAAAGAAAGTTTAGATAAGGGGTTTCCTCCTTGAAGCAATGCTTAACCAGAAATCATTTTAATTTTTAAAAACTCACCCCTTGTACTTCTCATTTTTACTTCCTTTAATTCGACTTCCTGTTTAGATCAAATTAATGTATTCATTGAACACAAATGGAAAGATGTTGACCATTTTGCTTTGAATTGAGGACAACCAGGAGTAGAGCACAGATAGACATTGCCTCCTATGTCTATACTAATGCGGTTAAGTCTGAAAAGGCATCTTTTTCTCTCTGTTTTGGCCTTTCGTCCACAGTAAGCCTGCATTGTCTGCAGCTGAGCACTGTCCGCTTGTGAAAGTACAGCTTTTGGAAAATGTGTAAATGCCATTCTTGCATTAGTGTAGAAAGAGAAAACACTGTTGTATGATTGTCATTCTTCAAAGCATGCTTAGTTACCATTATGATACCATTCAACCTGTTTGTTTTTGACACATGTAAATGCCATAAATAAATATACATTTTATTAATTTTTTTAAAATGGAGATTAATGTCCTGAAATTTGGCTACACTGCTCACGTTTAAACTAAATCAGCTGTATTCTCACGTTCTCAACAAGGTTTCTTTGTGGCATTTCCGATTGGGCAAAAATGTAAGCGGTTGAAACCCGGCACAGCAGTAAGATCTGGGGCTCTGTGGTTATAGATCACTGAAGTTGTTCTACTTAACTGCATGTTGCTGCTGTTTACTGTAGACAAAGGTTAGGGGCTTGCCCTCATCAACTGTTTCAGTTGTGATTCAAAGAAAGGAAATGATGTGGAAATTCCATTGTTACATATGTTTATTGCAGTTTAACATCTGCTATAGGTATACCTACCAGTTATTTTGCATATAAATTCAGAAATGAAGAGAAATGCACCTGTTGTTTGTTTGTTGTTACAAATATCGAAGTTCCTAACTATATCATACAAGCTCACTAATTAACATGTTAGGTCATGTTTGTTTAATTCGTAGAAAAAACTATGTAAAACCAAGTGGTGGTTTTATGGGGGGTTATGTGTGGACTATTTTCTGGCCAGGCGCATTGACTTCCTAAAGCCTTGGCTTCTTTAAATATTCCTTTTAATGAAAGGGTTCTTGCCTAAAATTTTGCTAACAAAACTGCCGGCCATTGATGAATACTTAGCGCCATGAATGACATGAGCCAAATCCAACTCTCCAGTGGCTTCCTCCAGTATTTAACAGGACCACATTATGTTCCACTTATTTAATATGGTGCAGTGGTGATTCATGTACAGTGGAACACAAAGAAATGACCAAAACTTTCTTTAAGCGCAGTGTTTGGCAGCACAGCGAGGACCTGATTAGCATATGTATGACCTTGCCGCCTCACAGGCGACACTGGAAAACAGGGAGCCGAGGGACATATGTACACTCGCACACAGGCTCCACTTATTCAAATGCTAAATATCCTTTTGAATTTCCCAGGCAACCTCTCTCCCCCAATCCTACTCAGCAAACAAATGAGGTTGAATGGCTCAACATGAAAGCTGGCTTTAAATGCATGATGTGGGCTTTCATATTTTCACTCTAAGTTGTTTATTAATGCGTCTGTAAAGGGACCCCTGTCAGCGATTTAAAAATCTGCTTGATAATGTATCTGTGAAATTTTGGATGCAGTTTGAAGATTCATTCACACATCTCACAGTCCTCCTCCGAGGAGGGTGCTGTGTGTCTTGATATTTTCACACAGAACATAAACATAGGCTCATAAGCTGTAGATTAAAGATTTTCTTATTAATCAATAATGGGCTTTATCATAATATCTGCTAATAGTCTGTTTTTACTTAAGTTATATAGATTTATTTTCACAAAACACAAATGCCCACAATAGATTGCATTTACACATGAATCTTGATTTAATAAGCTAACAACTTACTAGCTCATATAATCAGATGTTAATTATTGGAATTTATTCTACTGGAAGGGTAGAGTTTTACCTCTCTATATATCAACATAAGCATAACTTTACCTTGCTGAATTTAGGATATTGTTACCCATCTCTTCTGTTCCCCGTGTGGATAAGACTTTGTGTTGGTTGTCAGTCACCAGTTTAAATTTGCTCAGTCCCTCTTGGTGAGGACTTACATTCTTTCCCATCGGCTCAGAGTAATTAAACCTGCACATTCTTGTCTGCAAGTCTGTGTATTTTCTGTGGGTCAGGTTTTCAGTCCAACCCTTTTGCTGCTAACAGATGTTTTAAGAGCTAAATTTTCAGGCTGTCTTGTGACGCCAGAGCAGTATGAGATTCAACGACTTTCTGTCTAGGTTGTCCTCCTGTTATCTGGAGATATGACATTAATGTTGGATGAGCTGGAATAAAGTTCAGGATAACAGAGGAGTTCCTGATTGTACTTTCTCTTTAGAGAGGGAGAATCCTGAGACTGCCTAAACCAGGCTACACCATGGCTTCGCTGAAAAGGTCATTTTCAATATTATTAGTCAGAGGAGCACTCTGCTGAGCTATAATACCAGTATGTGTGTTTGCAGTAAGTCCAGTCCCATTAATAGGATGCCCTGACATTTTCTTTATCACATCTTTTTTTCACGAAAGTTACCCATGAAACAAGATGCTGGTATATTTGGCAGCTAGCGTGTAAATGGTTTAAACCACTGATGTAAATGTTGAATGACAGTGATGTTAGTGTGCCAGTCATCAGTAAACCGAAATGCCAGTTTTGAAGCCTCTCTCACTCTGTAACAAGTAAAAAATCCCTTTTAATCAGACAAAAACCCCACAGTCTCTATTGATAGTATAAACTATGAAGGCTTTGAGTTTAAACTGAGAGTGAACTATCATGTTCCGTCAGCACCGGATCCTCTGGGGGAATAAGTGTTTATGTCTTTACTGCCGAGCTGTTTCGATGTGTTTGTCGTGTCTGCACCGCATTCTGCTGCGGGCAGTCAAATCGAGTCGTAGATGAATATCACGTTCCAGTCAGAGAGGTTCATCCCTTCACGTCTGAGCCTAGTGGGCCGTGCGACAGTAGGTGTGAGGGTGTACGAATACAGGAGGGGTGCGGAGCTGTGGGTGGTCCCTGGCTTACAGACTGAGGGAAATGGCGAGGAGCCAGAGCTTAGTGACGCTTTACTCCCACTGCTACCGGTCCACGCTCTCATCATCATCATCATCATCATCACTTGTTGGAGAATACACTGTCCATTTGCTGCAGAATATGATAAATCAAGAGAGTGTCTACAGTATGGTGTGAGAGTTTGTAGGTGCTCTATGTCAATGAGTCTCCGCCTCAGGTAAAGCAATTAGCGCTTAATTATTAATAATTACCAGGTGAAGAAGTGAATGAAAGGAGCACCTTTGTAATCTTTGTACAGGAACAGGGATCGGCAGCCAACTGTGGTAGAGCAGGTCGTCCAATGTGAAAAACAACAAATGGCACACTGTCAGTACAGTTCTTTAAAATTAAAATTATATATTTAATTTAGTTTTCCTAGAATTATTGGAAGGAAAGCTATCATAGTCATATATGAGGGATAGGTACACACTTTTATTTATAGCATTTGCATTAAACTTTTCTATTTCAGTAGTTTTTAGGAGATTTTCATTTCCATTTACTTTTTAGTAACAGTATCTATTTGGTGTTTTCAATATCCACTTTCCTTTCTTGGTTTCCCTTTTCTTCTTAACATTTACTTGTGACCTGATTGTTCAGAGTCCTGTAGTACAGTATAATAATAGTTTATTTGCCATTTTCTCTTTTAATTTTCCATTTCCATTTTTTTTTTTCTAATTTTTAGTCTGGGTCGACTCATCCTCCATCCACCCCACATAAGGCATCTTTATGTAACCAATCAGTTACTATGCACGTAATCGATAAAAATAAAACAAAGTTCACAACAGTCCTGTCAAGTAAAAGACGCCATAAAGGAAACTTTCTGCTAAGTCACTCTTATCATTTAGCTAATTTATATTGATTTGACTTTGGAAAACAGTGTTGTTTTTTTCCATATCTTTTGTAGTCTTTAAGTTTCCTGTAATATTCTTCTGGCATATGCTGTGATAATAAATGTGTTATTTTCACAATCAACAAGCTTTCCTGTGTTGGTGCAGAGGCCTGCTGTGTGCAGAATGTGGGTGTGAAATATGGAAATTGAACATTAGACACGATACATTAAATTCTGATGACTTTAAAAGAACGATAACTGCAACTGTTGGTCAAGTAAAGCAACATGTTGCGATCTACTCTGGTTCAGCTGTGTTTCACTTTGGTTGGTGTCAAGCCAGATGCCTCCAGATGTTTGTTGCATTACTGCAATGCTTGACTTTGACTTGAAACGGTTTACAAACAGCTTCAGTCACATCATCATGTTTCATGTTTGTTTGCAGTTCATGTCATGGAGAAACATGCATGTGAACAACAGAAGTGAATTTGTTATTTCAGCTATGCACTTAAAGCATTTAAATAAATATGTCCAAACATAAAACCAGAGTTTTATGCCTTAAATGTACTGATGAAACACAACAACAACATTATTTTAGGGCCATCAGTGTGGTATGAAAACATCAAAGAAATTATAAGGAAAGGAACTGAGTCATGTTTTCCCAGCCTTACTAATCATAATAATCTCCCCGTCTGACCTACAATATCTGTGGTTTCTGACATGTTTGAAGTCTGAGTTTGTGCTTCTGGCCTAGTTTCTTCCCTGTGGGCAGTTTGGATATGAAAGTAACCAACAGATTAAACCACTTAATCCTTAAGATTTTTATTCCCTTGACTGAGTTAGTTTCACTGTATTTAAAAATGTGAACATGTTTGTCGTTCCACTCAACATCTCCTGTCTGCAGAAAGAGAAGACTGTGGAATTAATGGGGATATTTAATCTCTGATACATTTGTGGTCAGATAATGTCAACTGCTAGCTTGAACAAAGACAAAACATTTATCCATCATTCTGAAAGTCTTAGCTAGGACGTGAATGTAGATTAAACAGAAATGTCCAAACAAGTGGAAGAAAGAAATTCATGTAATCACCAGGGAAGACACTTGAAAGAGTCTTCATCGTCATTTCTTTTGTGTGTGTGTGTGTGTGTCATAAATGAGACACGTTCTTAGTGTAATGTAAATGGATTATCTGCAACCCAAACTACAAAAAGCCCTTTAAGGAAAGTGGAGCTACAATGATTAGATGATTAATCGATTTCTCAGGCAACAGAAAATTAATCGGCAACTATTCTGGTAAGTAATTATCCCCTTACGCCTGGAGGGCATCATGCCATTGGTCGTGTGTGTGTGTCCGTGTGCGTATCTGTCCGCAACTAATCTCACATACTACTGTACCCGTCAGCCTAATATTTTTTGTGCACATTTATGACTGTATGCTCAAGGACCTCTCATGGTTGTGATTATTCACAGTCTTTGAAAAGCCTATTTTATACCGCCATTCCTTACCAGCCTATCGTGAAGCTTAGACTTGGGGGGGGGGGGGGGGGGTTGATAATGTCTGGTGTGTTACAACAAAATGTTCTAAATAAGTAACAATGTTTAAATTAAAAAGTTTGGACTTATCGTCCAGTTTATTGTTTCCTTATTAAGTCTATACAGTGTGTGTTGACATTGTGTCTCCATATAGTCAAGGTTACACCTTGATAATATAACCTGCATATTGTCTGCCCTTCATTCCACTACTCTCATTCATACACGTTGAACACACAGCCCACCCTGCACTTCCTGTTCCCCACCCACATGACCACAGACACACCTGACGGAGATCTGCACGATCCTGAGTGCACTCTTTAAGTTAGTGGTCATTTTTCAAGAAATAATACCAAATATTCGCTGGTTCCAGCTTCTCAAATGTGAGGATTTGATCTTTTAAAATTTTTAATATGCATTTTTCACTAATTTCTTTTTTTTTTTTAGACAAAACAATAAATCCACAAAATAATCTGCAGGTTAGATTAAAATAATTGTTAATTGCAGCCCTAAAGGAAAGTCTTAATTTGAAGCTGACATGTTGTAAATAGAAAACAGTCGATGGCATGCTCTCATTTGGCTTCAACATACTGCATGAATGCGTGTGCCCGCCAGCAGGACTGTTTCTTTGAGGCTTGGCAAATGTCATGCATGGAGAAGACTGCAAAAAGCATCGCCTGGCTGCATAAAGGTTCTTTTTTATGTAGAATCTTAGATAATCTAACAGCCCCGAGTCCAATTAGTCTGTAACACAAGAGCAACCATTCACTCTTGTCAAACCCATGACTGTCTACTGATAAGAAGCACATTTCCATATAGACTAATTTGAAGTGTTTTTAGTGTGAGATCAAAAGGGTGAACTGTTGAAATTTGTCAAAATGTCACATCATTTTTTGTAAAATACAATGCATTACTCCTGGTAAATCATCTTAATCTGTAAGGTTGTTATTATCGTTTATATTTCTTATTGTCAACAAATCCCATGAAAAGAAAACAATTTGTTGGTGTCTCATTACTTTCTGACATCGCAACCCTGTCTGTGGCGCTGGGCTCCAAGAAGTAAATGTTACTCAGACAGTTTAAGTGCATCAGTTGGGGACTATTTTCAGCCACGGATTAATCCACATTTGGTTCTCTGGGAACTATAACGGCAGCAGGACGGTGTGTGTGGGATCGATTCAAAATAAACTACAGTGTCTGCATTCATGGTAATGAAGGAACACGTCACCCAGTGGAACGGTTTGGTACACGGATGTGTTTTTAAGTAGTTTTTGGACAATAATGGAGCTTGAATGGAGCACAGAGAAATAACCAGTACCGGACAAGGAATACTTATTAGAGGGAGCAATTCATTGTTTGGTCTTTTCATGGGATTTGTTGACAAAAAGAAAAATATTGAATATTGCCAAACCATATCTTATAAATAGTAGCACATATGATTGACATAACAAAAGATTTTCTCTGCAATACACAATTCAATCTTCCATCAGTAACGCTGAATTTTTGCCACACTGGCAGGTTCATTCTAGTGTGTTTATTGTGAGAATATAATCCATATCAGAGCAGTATGGATTTGCATGATCTCCAGAAGAAGAGGAAAACTACAACACACACACACACACACACACACACACACACACACACACACACACACAGAGTTACTGTATCCTTGTATCATAACCGCACCAGTTGTCTTGAATTAGCAAACCCACCTGACAGAGACACGATCATGTCTTGAGTCTGAGTGCAGCTTGTTCCCGGAGCAGAGCTTCGAGGACAGAGCTGTCAGGGTGTGTTTGCACAAACTGAGAAGTGATGCGCTACCCATCCAGAACCGGGCTTTTAATTATATTTTTGCTTTATTTGCTGTGTAGCTTTATGCCAATATATAGAGGCTACTAAATTCAGAGATGGGGCCAGAGGAAAATTGGCGAGTGCAGAAGAAGGTAACCCTCCCACCACACACTCTCCTCCCCCTCCTAACCTGTGCTCAGCTTCAACCCTTCAATTTTTAACCTAGCACACTTTTTTTTTTTTTTTTTGATTTCTCAGCAGCGCACTTTTGTTACTACAAATTCTAAGTTTTCAGTTATTTTCTGCACAGGTGTGGGGACCTGTCCTTTCTGTTTTGCGCACTCTTGATTTCTCTCCTCCTGGTTTTTTTTTTCCCCCGTCCTCCCATCTCCCTCCCATCCTTCAGCAGCAGCTGAACAATGAGCTGATGTTTGACAATCGCTGCTTCTGTTCCTCACACACACACACAAATCCGGTGCTGCCTGCGCTGGTATTGCTTGGTCAATGTTTACTCTCCCCCTACACTCTGAATGACTTTTCAGTACTGCCTTGGTGTGTGCATCACTTCTGCTTCATTCTGGGTTCAAATCAACTCAGTTTGTGCTTTCTCTGATTGATTATTTTGTGTGTTTCTTTTGTATTGCCATTAAAGCTGTCAGAAAGCATTGTAATCTTTAAAGGTTGTATTTTTTTCTTTGATTCCTAGCATCATTTTGTTTATTTTCTAGCCTGGGATGCAGACGGCAGCTTTATATGATGCAATACAGTCTTCCTCTCAAGACAAATATGCTGACTTGCTCTTCCCTCTGGAGTTGTGCTTGGCACTTTAAACCTGCTTCTGATCAAACTGTTCCTGTGCTCCTCTAACCTCATCTAAAGTATTGTGCTGACTGGTTGTCTTCTGTTCTTGCTCTCCTTCCTTTCCTTTCTCCTCTCTTTTTTTTTCACTTTTAGGTGAGAATTTTGAGCAGAGTCCACTGCGGAGAACCTTTAAATCCAAAGTTCTTGCACATTATCCAGACAATGTGGAGTGGAATCCATTTGACCAGGATGCGGTGGGCATGGTATGATCTCTACATAGCTAAAACATTTTTCTCATGTCTTTTAAAAATAATACTAGGTCGGGGTGTATAGTTGAAATCATGACAAAATGAATAAGAGTATTGTTCCTACACTTACTTGTATCATGTTATGGCAAATGTATGCAAAGTAGAACTGCAACAATTAGGTGATTAATCAATTTGTTGCCAAATATTTAATGAATCGCCAACTATTTTTATAATCAATTAATCATTTTGAGTCATTTTTCAGAAGAAAAACTGCCAAATTATCTGATTCCAGCTTCTAAAATGTAAACATTTTCTGGTTTCTTTAGTCCTCCATGATAGTAAACTGGTAAACTTTGGGTTGTGGAGTGTTGGTTGGGACAAATTTTTTCAGACATTTTATAGACCAAAAAACTAATTGACTAATCAAGAAAATAATTGACAGATTAAATAATCGTTTGTTGCAGCGCTAATGCAAAGTTACATAAATAAATGAATAAATTCTATATGTGTTTAATGCAATGGACTTTGTTCTACTACTGATCTACTACTAACACATATAAAAGACAAATATCAGTAACTAATTTCTCCTACAGCTCTGCATGCCAAAGGGTCTGTCGTTCAGGACGCAGGTTGACTCTCGGGAGCCTCAGTTCCACTCCTTTATCATCACCAGAGAGGACGGCTCTCGGACCTATGGCTTCTCCCTCACCTTCTTCGAGGAGGTGACCAGTAAGCAGATCTGCAGTGCCATGCAGACTCTTTACCACATGCACAATGCAGAGCAGTACGACATCTTGCACACTCCCACTTCCCCACACGGACCTGAGGAGCAGCGACACCAACACTCCCAGCCTCGGCCCGTACTCCACGCCGCGCCCGCCATCTCCCGCCTGCAGCGTTTCAACTCGTATGACATCAGTCGCGACACGCTGTACGTGTCAAAGTGCATCTGCCTGATAACACCCATGGCCTTCGCCCAGGCCTGCAGGAAGGTGCTGCAGCAGCTTCACCAGGCTGTCACCTCCCCCCAGCCCCCACCCCTCCCCCTGGAGAGCTACATCTACAACATCCTCTATGAGGTGCCCCTGCCACCCTCTGGGCGTTCCCTCAAGTTCTCAGGCGTCTATGGGCCCGTGGTGTGTCAGAGGCCGAGCACATCAGAGCTGCCACTCTTTGACTTTGCCATCAGCGAGGTGTTTAATCTGCTGGGGGTGGAGAACGTTCTCCAGCTGTTCACCTGTGCCCTGCTCGAGATGCAGATACTACTCTACTCACAGCGTAAGTAGCTGCTCTGCTGCAGGTACACTCAATGTTGTCATGAAACTTTTAGTATCAGGCCATATCAAGAAGCATACAAGGTGGTTTGCATCTTGCACATGTTAGTGCCAGAGTTTAAAAACCAGATAGACAAGTGTGAAGTCTTCCATTGAAATCCTATGTAGCATGGACACAATTCATCAGCAGCATCATATAAGTTTTCTAAAGTGCTGGAGGAGGAAAATCAGGAAAAGAAAATCATGCATTATCTGAAACAGCTGTTTTCTAGGACATACAATAATGGGATCCTTAGTGGAGGTGGTCTGTAGACAATCAGCAGTTGCAGCTGGAGCTGGGAAACTGTATCAGGACATGTGACCAGACATTATCTGGGTTCATTGTCATTACATACTAATGTTGCTTAAAGGCCTTCTTTCCTCTTTAAAAGAGTAGATTATGGATGGATGGATGGATTTTATATTACTAGTTGTGTAAAAGTAGTCTCATATTACAGATATTTAGTTTAACCTCAAAAAACGTGTCATAAATATGGTGATTTAAGCTTTTGTCTATTGCCTAGATTTTCAGTATTTGTATTTTCCTCAAATATCCTTCAGTAAAATATTTATTGTGAGTTCAGGAAATGTTTTTGACCTGATGGTGGTCTTTTAAATTCCTGGTTGAAGCTTGTTTCCTCATTCGCCAGGGTCTAACAGAAAACACCGTCACTCAGTGTAGTCGGTGGCGAAAACAAAATTGCTGAGCTCTTTGTGCTTGTCAAGACAAATTAGACCGTCACTTCTTGGCAACGTCTGCCTCACCCAGAATCCTAAACATAAAACATTAGCACAAGAAGAGGAAATGTTGCGCCTCATGTCATTACTACACTGTGGCTCCATAGTACAGCTTTATGGCCGGTTTCAGAGTTTTTTAAAAAATTTTTTAGATTTAAAATGTCCGGATGGTGCTTGTATAAGAAGAGAAACTGTGGCAAGGACACATGTTTGATATGCATGGCAGAACTATTATCCAGGAGATTACGTAACCTGTTGAGTGTTTCCATTAAAGTGATGCAGTGTGAGTACCAGCTTGTGTAAATGTCGGTCCCCTCACCCATTACAGGCGGCTCCTACTGCCAGGACTCACATGTAGATGTGGGCATGTCTGTGAGAGGTTTTTTGTATGAATTGCTATGTAGATGCTGCTTGTGGGCACATTTAGGATGCTAAGCAGAAGACGTTTTTGTCGGTGGTGATAAGTCTCTCTTTGTTCTCCCTTTGCTTCATCCTTGCAGCAAACCCACAGGAAGAATCTGATAAACAATTTAATTAAAAAAAAAAACTCTTTTAGAGGAGCTAAAATACAGAGAGCCTGTTAGTATTTATTCATAGTAGTAACTGCTCAGAAAAGATTCAGTTAATCCACACTTTGCAGAGCAGAACAGGTTTTTATAAAGGTGGCATTGTTCACCATTATGAGTGTGTGTGTGTGCGTGTGCGTGTGGAGAAACAAGGAAATGATTTAAGGATACTGGGTCTACTGTGGTGTTTGGATCCATTACAATATATAATGGAAAAGTAACGCACACCAAAGGTTGTAGTGATGTGCTGATTACTGGAAGTAGACTTGAGAGTAGAAAAAAAGTGCTGCATACTCTGGTTCCACATGCATTTCTCTTTTATTTAGATGATGTTTCGGCCCTCAGGCCTTCTTCAAGATCAACAATAATAATAGGACACAGGCAGTGAGGTATGTTATGTAAAGAGTACCTAGGGGTAGTTTGTTTTCACCCTCATTTTCTAACTTGTAAATGGGCTTATTTGAAGGGAAGTTTATTTACTCATGGCTTCAAGGAGTATATATTCTCATGGAAGAGGTACTTGGATGATGTGTTTTGTTTGTTTAAAGAGTCTAAGACCCAGCGGGAGTCATTTTTTACATACCGCAACTCATGTTCTGAATTTCTGTCATTTACTATGGATTATGACTACACACACACATCAGTTTTTTAGATTTATGGATCACTAGAGAGCATAATTACTTGTATACAGTTTACTGACTACTGTTTACTAAGGGCAGATTCTGATCACCCCTTATCTTTAAAAAAATGTCTCCTGTTTAGTCAGTTTTGCAGATTAAAACAAATTGGCCAGAAAATTGATGATTTTGACAGGAACATGAGTGAAATGAAAAATAACTTTCAACAAACAGGATGCAAGATAACATTACGACAGGATAAGAAATCTGTCGCAATGATGCTGCCACTAAAATAAAAGACAGATCTAGGTCTGATCTCTTAAAAAATAAACCTACAGTGAAATCAAATGACCGTATAATATTTACAACAGATTATTCTAAGAGTGCACAAGAGGTAAGGGGAATAATGACAAAACATTGAGGTATACTTGAATCTGACCACCTGGTACACTCATATTTACCTCCTCCTCAATCAGCCTAAGCTACTTCATCATCTATTCCTGAGGGCAACCACCACTGTGGTTGTTGTAGTTAGTTTAATTATAATTACCGTTGTAACAGTTTTAAACATCCTTACACAGGTAAAGAGATCCCTATAAAAGGAGTTATTTCATGCCACACTAAGTTGGTAATTTATCTTATTACTTGCCCTTCTGGTAAGTCATATGTTGGAAAGACGAATAGAACGCTGAAAACTCATATCGCTGAACATAGAAGCACTATGAGATGCAGAAACATGAATTGTTGAATTTAATCATCTTATTTCCTCTCTAAGATATATTAGTATTAAGAAGGTATCACTCCCCCCAAGATGAGGTAATTTGGATGATTTACTTTCCAGGAGGGAACACTATTGGATCCGCCGTCTGAGAACCCTGCCACCTCATAGATTGAATATAGATTATGACTTGAAATCTGTATATGTGATATTAGACATATAGTAGTTGTCACTTTGTTTGAAGTGATTTGATTGGCTGTAGTTCCTGTCACTGTTTGTTAAGAGTTCTGATTGACTGAAGGCCTCTTGATCGTTTTTGGAACATGATTGTCTAATCACCATCAGATGTGATACTAGGGTGTGGTCTACATACTATATACTAGTTCCTGTGTCTTACTATTATTGTTGATCTTGAAGAAGGCCTCAGGGAAATGCATATGGAGCCAGAGCGTGTGACCCTTTTTTTTTTTTTTTTCTACTCTCTGGATCCATTACAATGGCAAGACGAGGCAAATGGTTTTACAAAACGGCCGGGGCCGGGGGGAGAAGCTCTTAAGGGGGAAAGCCGTGGTGTTGCTAGGCGACCCGGAGACAGGGAGGATAGCAGTGATGCAGGATGATTATTATTGGCTGGAAGTGACATCATGCCACCCCCCCACCAACCCAACCCCCCCATGGGACTCATCACTGCAGAACGTGTGAAGGGTGTTGTGTAGAGTTGAGCCCTGGCAATCTTCCACTGACGAGAAATGAGGGATTGTGAGGAACAAATGCTACACACTTAAACACACACACACACACACTGAGGAGAGGGATGCTCTGCAAATAAGGAGACGACTGTGTGTGTGTGTGTGTTTGTGTGTGTTGCGTGCTAAAAATAACGCTGGAATTCATATCTCTGATTGTAAAAACACTGGCCAGCATCTCTCCCATGCAGCCATAAAAGAAATGTTAAAATCCCGGCTGCTGTTTCTCCCTACCTTCTCAAAGGGGAAACTTGTCATGTGTCAGTCATGCGTCAGTCATTGTGACATGCTGCAATTAAAGTCATTATTTATCAGCTTTATTTCACAGGCAATTTCTGCTTTTATGTGATTTGTGCAGTAGAGAGTGACAGGGAAAATTGAGCGAGAGAGAGAGAGTTCGGGGTGTGTAGGAGAGATCTGAGCTGAGGATCGGCCAAGCGAGCCACCAAAATAGCTTCTGAAATTAAGTTTAAAAGCTTGGATTTGAAGCTGGATCTTTGACAGCACAGTGGATTTGGCTGTGATCTTAAGATACATAATTAAGCTTGTATTTCAGCTATGTAAAGACACTTTTACATTTTAGGGAATAGCATTAACATCCTTCCCACCTTTCTTTATTTATCGGATTAAGTGATTTAGTGCCTGCCCACTTCACTCTTCATTCAGTTTGTACCTTTGTGTTTCCAAACCTTGCTGTCTTTCTTCTCTCCCTTCAGCTTTTTAACAACCTGTCAAACACATTATCTCTGTTTTTTCATTTTATTTCTTCCTTAATCTGCAATATCAGTTAGCTAATGTAGCTTAAACTAGTAACTCCAAGAACTAGACACTTGCTCTGATGAACAGTATCAGAATCTGTAAGTAATTTCCGTTACTGCTAAGTTACAAACTGTTGAAATGAACGCTGTCTTTTGTCACACAAGCTGTTTGGTCAGTTAAGTGCTGAGATGGAAGATCTGTAGCAGTTTCACTTCTGTGTGTCCAGTGTTAATTTTAGCTTGCTGTAGTGCAAATGTTTGCACTATGTAAACTGAATAGTGCAAGTATAACTAAGGATAAACTCCAAACTGCTTCTAGTTTTCAATGTAGACAAGCAAAATTGGAAAATTAAAAATCCCATTTTGTGATTTTTATGGTTGTTGTTTACAAGAATCACAGTATTTAACAGTTACTTTTGCTGTGTTCATGTATAAAAGCGACAGTATTTGACTGTTTCATAAGTGGATGTGGTTTCTTCTTGTGGCCTCATTTAAGAGCAGACAGAGGATGTTAGTATTCTTGTCCCCATCCCGGGAGAGAGAGGACGCCTGGTGAGAGGGGGGGGAAATGAGGGGGGTTAGAGTCTCTTCTCATGGAGACCAGCATATGACCAAATGAAGGAATGGTATTTATTTTGGCACCATAACAGGAGAGGCAGAGCTGCTGCTGAATGTACAGTAGGTGTCAACAGGATAGAGCAGGAATGCAGATGAGGAGGACTGCACACATATTTGCATGTATACCAGTTGACTCAAGTGTGATACCATGAACATGAAGGAGTGTTGCTTTGTGAAGTCATGACAAAGGAATTTTGCAGTAGCCAGACGGCCAGCTGACTTTAGCTGTGTCATAGTTCAGAGACTGTGAGATTTTTCCCGAGCTCATAAAGGTCCTTCCAAGTTAAGGACCAGGACTTTGTTCTGGGAATAGCCCACAAAGCACAAATACAAGAGATTACAGTACAACTACAGTGCTGGAAGAAGTATTCAGAAACTTAAGTACAACAGTGATACCACAATGTGAAAATGCTTCTTTACTAAAAAAAAAAAAACATTCTGCCAAAAATTCTCCAGTGTTCAGTGGATAATGGAGCACTGAGGGCTGCAAATGACGTACTAGTTGTGTTGTCCAAATTCAGGCATATTGTTGAAACATTTCTGGCTGCGTGTGGAAGAATCTTTGAAATGTTGCTTTGTGTGCTTGTTATGAGATATTTGGTCTACAGATGTGGTCCACTCCCTGTATTTGGACACAGCTCATGTGTCATCACAGCTAATTCATGTAAAAGATTGTTGATCCAACTCCTCCTCTACATTTACAGAACAGAGAATAAAGTTGCTTTCTTTTGTTACATTAGTCCACTCAGTTCTGGTTAAACTGGTGCTTTCTTAAAACTTTCATACATATTGTACATCTCTGATTTGGCCACATCTAACAGCTGCATATTGTTTTGGACATTTCAAAGTGAGACATCAGAAATTCCCTGCTGAATGTCCCGACCTTTATGTGTTCCTGTTGACCACCTTGTTGAACAGATGTGCTTGCTAACAAAGCTAATGCTACTGTTTAGCAGGATTGACTATCATGCTGTATAAGAAATTTAATACATCAGAGAGTAATCAGAAGAAGAGATCTGTGTTAGATAAAAACAAAGACGACCAGGTTGCGCAACTCTTCCGTTTTAGAGGAATAAACAAAACATTTATCAGGCAAAGTCAAGCTAGCCGATCAATCTAGGGAAACATCATGAGTGACTACATCTGCAGCTTTCTTCCCGTATATTATAGGAGAAAATTTCCACTATTTACTGTTAAAATTTGGCTGAAAACACTGAAAATCCCCTACTGCTGTCATTGAGCAGGTACTTGACTGCAGTGAATTTTGTGGTCGTGCTGTGGAAACCACCACTCAGAAAACAAAGTGATTGCTGAGAATCATTACATTAGCTGTGATTACGATTCACAGAGCCTTTAAAATAATAATCAAGCCAGGAAATTAACCCTGAAATCTGCATTGTATGCACCTCTGGTACATTATATTTGTTATATGGTTACAGTCCCTGTTTTCTTTATGTGTGTGAAACAGATTACCAGAGGCTGATGACGGTGGCAGAGAGCATCACAGCCTTAATGTTCCCCTTCCAATGGCAACACGTGTACGTTCCCATTCTGCCCGCCTCCCTCCTCCACTTCCTGGACGCACCTGTGCCGTATCTCATGGGCCTCCACTCCAATGGACAGGATGACCGCACCAAGCTCGAGCTGCCACAGGAGGTACACACACTGATACACACAGTATATTCTTTCTATACTAAGTTAAGTTTGTCTGCTTTTCTTTTATTTCAATATTTTACATCTTGCAAAGAATAATGAACAACTGAAAAGGTTGTAAACTGCTGCTAAATTCATTGTGTGAAAGGGGTCCATACCTTTACCTCTGTACAGTTATTCTTGCTTTTTAGTGTTAATGTAGTTTTCTAGCTTTTTACTTCTTTTTTATCTGTTCACAAAGATGGAAAAAAGATGTTCAGGATTTTAGTGAATCAGTCCCTCCTTATATTTAGCTTTTTTTTCTTCAGACACACAACCATGGTTTGTTATAACATGCTAGTGTTTTTATTTACAATCAGAGCAAGCAATTTTATTATTGCCATTCTGCATAGATAGACCCTTTGTTGTACTGCAGACACGATTATTTGCTGAAGGCCTGATTTTGGAACATGATTGTGTAATCACCATCAGATGTATTACTAGGGTGTGGCCTACATAAAATACTAGTGCCTCTACTAGTGCCTCTGCCTCTATTGTTTATCTTGAAGAAGGCCTGAGGGCCGAAACATCATCTAAATAAAACAGAAATGGAACCAGAGTGTGTGACACTTTTTGTCCTACTCTCTGGATCCATTACAATGGCAAGAGAAATGGCAAATGGTTTACAAAACAGTCAGGGCCGGGGGGAAAATCTCTTGGAGGACAGTTTTACTCTTTGCATTCCTTGTTTGTCTTGGTTTTTTAAGCTGCTTTCAAGCATCCAGTGACTCCAGATATTTTGACTCTCTGTCTTTTAATGTAGAACATGCACAGTGCTCTCATTGTACAGGGCTGTTTCCACGGGCATCGCTTGGCTTGGGCATTTGGGGCTATATCCCCAAAGATTTTTTCTTTAGCCCCAACTAATTCTCCACTTTCAGCAGTTTGTCACTAAAGAAGACGGCAGTGTTTTACTTTTGTATCTTCAGCGAAGAGAATAGAGGCAAGATCATTGGGAAAGGTTTTCCAGGAAAATATGTGAAATACTGGTGTCTTACTGGCTGACACGTAATTCTTGGGGTTTCCATGCCAACTGCTAGTTCACACAGTCAGTCAGTGTGAGGAAAAATGGATATACGAAGGTTTTTACTGGTAAAAGGGTTGAAACTGAGGCAGTGGCACAAACATCCTCTCATGCTGAGCCAGGAAAACAAGGTGTGTAAAAGTCTGTATGAGTTCCAAATTACATGAACATGAAATGAGCAGAGCTTAAGTTAGATACAACTAACGTACATTGCATTGCACTGCCCAGCTAAACCGTTAGCAATGATAGCTTAGTTGTGCCTCTCCTTGGCTAGCGACACCAAACTAGCCTAACTAAAATTACCGTTTTGGGAAGACAAAACACAGAACATAACAGCAATTGTATTATGTGTTGTGGATTTTCTGTCATATAGTAATAATGATAATATCTGATGAGACACTCATTTTAATGGAGACACATTTATGTACGTTGATGTTCATTTATTTGTCATAGAGCTGGAGAATTGACCATTAGTTTTTGGGTCTACTGATACAATTATCACAGATGAGCCAGACAGGATAGATGAGGAAGAGAGAACAGGTGATACAGAAGGAAAGGAGACAGAAGAGGGAGATAAAATAGACAGTAAAGATGAGGAAGACCAGAGGGCAGCAAATATCCCAAGAGGCAACGTGAAACATCCCAACTGAGCTCATTGATTTGGGGGCTGCAGATACAGGGCCAAGGCGAGTAAAACATCTCTGCTTTCCATCCAGCATGTTTGGCCTGCAAAAAAGATCATTCCAACTAAGTTGATTTGATACATTTGACTGGCTGGAATACTGTATTACTGCCAATGTAGATTATATGGCAAATCAAAACAGGCAAGGGATCAAAAAGATACACTCACCACCACAGGTTACAGAAACTGGAAGAGAGCATTAGATTCTTTTAGGGAGCATGAAAAATCCAACATGCACAAGGCCTCAGTAATGTGTTGGAAGAGCTTTAAAACCACACAAGTCCAAAGGGATATCTCAGAGCAGCTAAAAGCTGCAAAAGTCAGTGAGTATGTGGATTGTAGGGAGTATCTCACACGTATAGCACCAGTGACAGCCTTTCTTGGGAAGCAGGGTATTGCTTTTCAAGGTCACAATGAAGCACCAGACAGCGACAATAAAGGAAACTTTATGGAGTGCATGCAACTTCTTGAGAAGTTTGATCCTTTCCTGCAAACAAACAAACTGCCTTCATATGTGACCTACATCTCTCACAATCATCCCAAAATGAGTTGACTCAAAGCACCTCTGTTGTTATGACGTCAAGGATCATCTCTGAGATTAAAGAGGCAAAAATCTACTTGATAATGGTGGATGAAGCAAGGGATCATCGTTGGGAGCAGCTTGCATTGTGTGTGTGATACATTAGTCCACAGGGCTTGCTGAAAGAGAGATTCCTTGGAATTTCCCAGTTTGAGGCATTTTATGGTTGCTCCATCACCGACACCACAGAGAAGGAACTAGAGAAACATAGAGTAAGACATTCTTCTTACAGGTGTTGTTCAATCCTACGATGGTGCTTCTGTTATGAGTGGAGCAGTGGGAGGTGTAAAAGCTCGATTCAGACAAAAGCATCCAGAGGCACTGTATATCCATTGCTATGCCCGTGAACTTAATCTTGTCATTTGCTCCACTTGCAAAGCCATCCCAGAGGCATGCCACATGTCCATCATCATAAATTACAAGCTTTTATGAAGAAACTAGGGGTGGGGAACAAAGAACTTATCCAGCTGTCCAAGACTCGCCGGGGGTGCCAGATTGAGTCTGTGGATGCCACTCTACAAAACCTCCCTGCTTTGATCCAGACCGAAGGGAGCATTTCAGCACCTCTAGCTAAGCGACTGGGAAGAAAGCTTTGGAGATTCATTACCATCTACATGCTTGTCATGCTTCAGACACTGCTCTCAGTAACTCAGGGCCTGCACAAATACCTACAGAAAGAAATTGGTGATTTTGTGCAGGCAATAGAAGACAAAATGGTAGTTCAAAGTACACTCACATTTACTGGAACGATGAGAAAGCACATGAAGTGTCTGAGAAGACCAAGGCCCTGAAGATCTTGATATTCATGCTACTGGGACACAGAGGAAGAAGCGAAACGCATGGAGGACTATGCACTCGAGACATCTTGTGGCACAAGGTCAGAACTCACTGCTGTTTGAAGGGGTTTGAGAAAAGGTTTTCTGGAGTTGGGGGGAAAAATCTTGATGGGCATACAGGCATGTCATCCTGCCTCAGAGCAGTTCCTGAATGAAGAGGCATGAACATTACAGCATCCACCATCCACAGCCTGCAGAGATTAATGCTGCAAAATATTTCCTTGAAAGAAAAATAAAAGTAGTACCCAGCATCAAAGTGTCTTTTCCCTTTTGGATGGTGACATGTTCCCCTCCCTTAATGCCCTCTTTCAAGCTTCTTTGACCATCCTGGTCATCAGGCGCAGTTGTGAAAGGTCTTTCAGTGCCCTGCACCGACTGCACACATTGCTGAGGAATACAATGGGTCAGGACAGGCTAAGTCATTTGGCGATAATGTCAGCTGAGAGGGAGATGTTGGCTGATGTGGGCCGACAAGACACTTCCGCCTAGCACTTCCACCCTCAAAGTGCCAAGAAGAGAAGTGCGGACAGTAAACAGTTTCATAATGTCACAACACCCTCTTTCCCTTCTCCCTCTGTAACTCATGCCCTCACACATAGTTACACTCAAAGATTGACAAGACGGAAGCCAAACTGCTTTTGGGATTGTTACAAACATCATAGTTCAAAACTATTTATTTTGCTTCTGATCATTTATTTGTATATATCTGATTAATATCATGTGATATTATATGGCTTGGTGGGTAAAGTTATGACCTTTGAACTAGTCTATGTTTACATTGAGAGAGAACCAACCTATGCTAGGGTGACTCTGAAAATATTTTTAGTGTCATGGAGAACACCTTTGTCATTCTGAAGTGTTATCTGTTAGTTTTTGATCTTAATTGAAAGCAGTTTAATATCTTGTGTTATTGATGTTATAGTCTATTGTGTAAATGTAGACCGATGATGCTCAGGAGCTTTTTGTGAGAACTGATTTTCAACACAAAGGGAACGTAAAGGCTTAGTTGAACCAAAGCTTGATGGAAAAGAAATTGTTGCCGGTAAGTTGGATAATAGGCATTTAAAAGGTCTTTGACTTGATTGTAGAAAACATTCTGTAGTGATGATAATTATAAAAAATGTGTTGGTTTTACTGGCAAACTTACTAGACAAGGCAAGTTTATTTGTACACACATTTCAACAACAAGGCAATTAAAAGTGCTTTACATAAAACATAAAAGGCATCAAGACAGAATGTAAAAGCCACACAAGGCAATGTAAAAAAACATTTAAATACAATTTAAAAAGTGTTAAATTGTAAATAAAAATAAGCTAAAATAGAATAAGACAGATGGAACAGGAGAGTAAAAGTTACAGAGCAGTGTAAGATTAATAAAAGGCAGCTGCAAACGGAAAAGTCTTCAGCTGTGATTTGAAAGAACTGAGAGTTGTAGCAGACCTGCGGTTCTCTGGGATTTTGTTCCAGATATGTGGAGCATGAAAACTGAACGCTGCCTGTACATGTTTAGTTTTGACTCTGAGAACAGAAAGCAGACCTGTTCCAGACCCCCTGAGAGGTCTGGATGGTTCGTAACGTAGCAGCAGATCAGAAATGTATTTTGGCCCTGAACCATTCAGTGCTTTGTAAACCAACAGCAGTACTTTATAATCAATTCTTTGACAGACAGGAAGCCAGTGTAAAGATCTGAGAGCTGGGCTGATATGATCCACTTTCTTGGTCTTAGTGAGGACTCGAGCAGCAGCGTTCTGACTCAGCTGCAGCTGGCTGATAGATTTTCTTCGGGAGGCCTGTAATGACACCGTCACAGTAGTTGAGTCTACTGAAGATAAATACATGGACAAGTTTTTCCAAATCCTGCAGAGACATAAGTCCTTTGATTCTTAATATATTCTTCAGGTGATAGTAGGCTGACTTTTTAATTGTCTTAATGTGGCTGTTAAAATTCAGTTGTGAGTCCATGACTACGCCAAAATTTCTGGCTTGGTTTGTGGTTTTTAATATTATCGATTGAAGCTGGGCGCTGACTTTTAATCGTTCTTCTTTGGCTCCAGAAACAATTACTTCAGTTTTATCTGACACATCCAATAATCAATTTGTTCAGTGCACTGACTCAGTGCTTGTACTGGACCATAGTCCCCTGGTGATGTGGTTATGTAAATTTGTGTGTCATCTGCTTGATATTACTAAGTAATATTAAACATTCATAGATTTCAAGACTGTACTTTTCACTTCCTTGCCAGCACAGTTCTATTTCTTTCTTTCTAATTGCAAATAATTTCAGTCATCATTTCATTTCATCTTAACCTTATGTCTGTTTACTTTCTTATATTGCAACATCTTCTCATGTTTTACTACTTGTAGCATTGAGGTAGAAATTGTGGTTTATATCAAGTAGATACATCAGCAATGATTTCGCAACCAAATTATGAAAGTTTACTCAGTCACTTTGAGTAGTTTTCAACTCTCTTTTGTGAAATTGACAGTGTATTATGGGTTTTGAGGATTTTTTTATCATATAGGCATAGTAATAATGGTGGCAGGTATGACATTTTGGTTTAAGACATTTGAGTGACTGGAATATTCATGTGCAGATTATAGGGTAAATCAAATCCAGACTCTTCCTCATTTCTCCAGTTTTCACATTTTTAAGCAATTTGTAGCGCTCACATGCAAGAAAAAAATGCATGGAAACAGTCTATTTAGAAGTACCTTTTTAAAATGTTTTTGATGGAGAAGAATCTGGGCTCAGCCGCTGATGGTTGACAGTCCAGCCAACACCCCTGGGTGTTTCAACATCTGCTATTGCTCTCAGCACTGTGTGCCAGCTTCGTTTTTCAGTCATCAGTTTTGCCTCTCACTTTTTACACACTTCTATAAATAAGTGCAACATGTGCTGATGAACTGTCAAATGTACAAGGCCATAAAAAATATGAATTTCACAATGTGTTATTCTCCCAACTCACCTCATTAACTTCAATATTTTTTATATTTTTTGCCCTGTTTTTCTCCAGGCTAACTTGTGTTTTGTGGACATCGATAATCACTTCATCGAACTGCCAGAGGAGTTGCCGCAGTTTCCCAACAAGCTAGAGTTCATCCAGGAGATCTCAGAGGTGCTCATGTCCTTCGGCGTGTCTCCAGAGGGAAATATTCACTCTAGTGACAGCCATGCCAAGTACCGGGGCTTCCGATCTGTGGATATGGTCTCTGACAAGCGTAACGGCAACCTGGCTTCACCCCTCAACTCCTACCTGCTGAGGGAGAATGAAACTATTGCCAGACTGCAGGCTCTGGTCAAGAGGACAGGTGTCAGTCTGGAGAAGGTGGGAAGTGATAAAATCTCATAAATCAAAGTATGATATGATAGAGTATCATATATTGGGGGTTGTCTTCTCCAGTTGATGATCATAAAATATTGGCCGTTGATGTAGACAGTGATACATTTTCTGAAAGAAATTTTTCAGACTATTAATTGTAAATATGTCTAATTTTAAATTTAAATATGTAAATATGTTTAATTTTTAGCAAATTTAAGATGTTTAGGATCAGGATTTCCATGTTAGTCATAACATGCAGACTTACAGTTGTATGTATAAAAACGTGTTTGTGCCAGCAGCAAATATATTTGAATAATTTGAATTTGTAAGACATCGTCGTCTTGAAATCCTGTGTTTGATAACATGTAGATGATATAGTGAGCAAAGACGACACAGAAACCCACAATAAACACGAGAAAGCCCCTCCTACACTTCCCACTACAGGCAGAAAAAGAGAATGGCGGAAATCTCTTTACAGACGTCAACAGATGAAGTTGGCATCTGTACAGTCTAATTTCCTTTTCGGCTCTAGTGCTTTACAGACAGTAGTAAGTCGTAAGTAGTGACGAAATACTCTGAAGGTTGATAAATGGATGAATTAGCTGCCAACTAGAGAAAGTCTACATGCAGCCTATAATCTGCTTTATGCAACGGTGGCCAGCATTAGCTTTCCTTGAACGGATTAGCTCATTAGTGTATAGCTGTCCAACAACGAGGTCAGGCCTCACAGATACTTATTACTGTACTGGATATGAGGCTCTCCAGTCATGTGATCATGTCATTGGATTGAGACTTTGTTTTCTTATTCATACATACATACAGTGGTAGGCCTGTTCTGTGTTATTTTAACCCCCCAAATGTTGGCATCTGTACAGCTGACCCACTGACACTCTAATAATAGAAGCTGTGTTTCAGTTTGCTTTCAGCCATAAATCAAAACACATGTCCTTGACTTCCTTTCCCATAACCTTGCTGCTTCATTAGCAGCCTATGATAACAGTCAGAAAAGATAACATGAATATATACACTGATCTGCTCCTTTTCTTTATCTAAACCTCTTTCTCAAAGCAGTTTCCCTCATTTCTATCTTTTCCTCATGTCCGTGCGCATCAGTTGGAGGTGAGAGAGGATGCCAGCAGCAATAAGGATGCGCGGGTCCAGTGTGACGAGGAGGAGCTGAAGATGCACCAGGTTAACATCCAGCTGCGTGAGGTCTTTGCCAACCGATTCACCCAGATGTTCGCGGACTACGAGGTGTTTGTCATCCAGCCGAGCCATGACAAGGAGTCCTGGTTCACCAACCGAGACCAGATGCAGAACTTTGATAAGGTGAAGTGTTATAGATAGAGATTGTATAGTGAAGAATATTGTTTTCTGTTAAATATGACATTGAATTCCACCCTTTTAAATGTGTTTGTATGTGTGTGCGTGCAGGCCTCCTTCCTATCTGATCAACCGGAACCCTACCTGCCTTTCCTGTCTCGTTTCCTGGAGACACAGATGTTTGCGTCCTTCATCGATAGTAAGATCCTCTGTCACGATGACGAGGAGAAGGAGCACACGCTGAGGGTGTTTGATGCCCGCGTGGATAAGATCCGCATGCTGAACGTCCGCACGCCCACTCTACGCACATCTATGTACCAGAAATGCACAAACATCGAAGAGGCGGGTAAGGAAAGACATTGGCCCTGAAAATCCTTGAAGGCTTTGTGAATTTCAGAAAAAGAATAAAAAACCTTAAAAATAGCTTTTAAAGCACCAAACATTGTACTCAAATGTATCAGTTTGCCTCAGCTCTCTGGGCGTTGGTTGTTGCTTTCCACTGATAAGCCACAGGTTTTTTATTTTGAATATTAACATCTTGACTCGAGACGGGTAAAAATTTGACCTCTGTCATGTTTAATTATGACCCTGTCTAAAGCCAAAACATTGCAATTTTGTGGATTTAATAAAAAGACCTTCAATCATCTAAATGACTGTGGGGATAAATTAGCTTTAGAAAGTGAACTTTTGACATACTACATAGTGTTTGAAGTGTCTAATTAGCTCTGACTGGTAATTGCTGTCTTATTTGCAGACAACCTGCTTAAAAAGCGATATGAAAAAGCCGATTTTGTCGCTCCTGGACCTCATGACATTTGTCTCGAGAACGACAAGACTCGTAATATTTGCTCTCTATATCTTAAACATCTTTGGGTGGCAGCTCTCTGAATGTGTGTGCAATGCATTATGTG
Source organism: Thunnus albacares (assembly GCF_914725855.1). NCBI lineage: Eukaryota > Metazoa > Chordata > Actinopteri > Scombriformes > Scombridae > Thunnus > Thunnus albacares. The sequence continues at coordinate 22,458,071 of NC_058106.1, forward strand.
TGATACGCTCACAGAGGATAGATGGACTTGTCTGCATAATAATTGTCCACTTTAATCCAGAATACACAATAATACTTTTAAATATAGAAAACCTGCTAGATTAGAAATACTATGAATGTGTTTTTAATGTATTACCATCAATTCAAGATACCTCTGTGAGATCCTTTGTGCGTTGCATACATGTCAGTTTTTCAAAGCTTGGTGAACATAATCTTTTTAATCTAAATGCACTATCACTGATCTTTTTAGTGGTGATCTGATAACTGGCAGCATGCAGGGAAATGTGTGATAATTATTTTCAGGAAATCAAATCTTTGTACCAGTGAATCACAGCTTCAGACAGTGTGAGAAACGTTTTCTTTCAGTCAATCATTGTCCCGTTTTCTCTGCTTTGTGTCCTTACATGGACGACTTGATGTGATCTACTAAAAGTCTATTGTGTTTCTCTAAACTCGCGGGTGCTTTTGTTAATATGTGTGGGTGGGTTGTTAAGCAGTTATCAGAGAATCACTGTCTAAAGCTGCATTCATGGATGATTCTGAACTGGTTCCTTTAGAGAAAAAAGAACTTTCTGGGTCTTTAATCTGTCACTTCTTTTGCTTCTGTGGGAGTTTGGGATGAAATGTTTTGTTCAGTTTGAACTTTGTCTCTTTATTCAATTGTCAGACATTTACTAAATGAAAAATTAGAGGTTCTTCATTATAAGTATCCTGTTTTCCCAACACAGCATATATATTCATGCATATTTATTTGACATGAGAATAAGTTATTTATCTGGGAAAATCAGAATGCATTTTATTGCCTCCTTAATATCATTTTTAAAATTCATCCTTCACCAATGATATATGTATAGTTGTCAAGTCTTGACAATGAAATCACTATAATTTGGACAAATTAAGACAATGAAACTGATGGATGCATCCTGTAACATCATCCCCAACTCTTGCGTCCATCCCACATCTTCTTATAGAAAAGGCCATTGAGATGAGAGTGGTAAAGATTGACCACACTGCCCTGCACCCCCACCTGCTGGACATGAAGATCGGTCAGGGACGCTACGAGCAAGGCTTCTTCCCCCGCTTGCAGTCTGACGTGCTCTCCACAGGGCCAACCAGCAACAAGTGAATATTTCACATGACCTTTTAACCTTTTTCCGTACTCGACTTGAGTCTGACTGCTGTGTTACGATGTTTCACGACACAGTTTATTAAGTGTTGTCTTGTGTTACAGATGGACCAAGAGGAGTGCTCCTGCCCAGTGGAGGAGGAGGGATCGACAGAAGCAGCACGCTGAGCACCTTTATTTAGACAACGACCAGAGAGAGGTGAGAGTCCCCCGCGTTCTCAGCTCATATACATACATATCGACTGGCTCAGCTTTGTTGTCTCTGTTCATTTTTGCATGACCGTTTTCTCTCTTTGTTTTATTTTGACTTTGCTTTTATCATCTTGTTCACCCCTCCCCCCCTCACACTTTTGGTCACTTTCTTTCTTTCTCTCTCTTTGTCTGCCTGCCTCGCACTCACACGCTCTCACACACTCTCAGCATGTAGAGTGTTTGTTTCCGGAGCTGCAGCTCCTGCTGTTTCTTGACTACTACTGGCTCTCGCAGTCCTTCAAGCCCTGTCTAAAGTCGGTGACTGTGGATGTGGTATGTGTTGGTAGTTTGTGAGGCTTTAGCTTTCATACTGGGATCACATGACCTGTCCACTCATGTGGTCTCTACCTTTAGCTCTTTACCCCCCTCTGCTTCCTCCACTACCAGCTGAGCTTTACCTGATAATCCATGTTATGTCAAGGCTGTGTCATGTTTTAGGTTATGACAGTTGGAACTCATAAACATGAAATGATGCAAACAAAGTTGATTGAAAATACAATTAAATTTATACATTTTCTCCAGAATTATTAACTTACTTTGTTAAATACCTGAACAATTTTAGGCCTAATTTGATAAACATAATTACTGTTCATCACAGTTTGGTTGCTATTTGCTATTTAGCCAACCAGTTTTCTGGTTTCAGTTAGTGCATATGTTACACATGAAAGTTAATTTAAAGTTAAAATAATTGAGCTTGGGAACAGTACTTAAACAACAATTGAAATTATTTTGTACATCTATTGCATATAAATCTTTTCAATAATTATGTTAACATGCTCACTCACTGACTAGTTACTGATTTTCAATGGCAGTACTACACAGGAAAGTAAAGACAACAAAGTAAAGAAAATGTTCAGCCGCGTTAGAGCCACCTGGAGCTCTAGACATTGGTTTTACTTTTATAAAATTTAGCAGATCTATCAATAAGGTTCTTTTTTTTGATAAACACAATTTTTTATTCATATCGGTTATAAGTTCAATATCTGAAGGCTGAAGTCTAGATATTTCCAACAGGAATAGTATTGACAACACAATTTCTCAGTGCAAGAGATAAGAAACTGTGTAGCAAACATATTTTGTATATTTGACTCTATATACACTGGCAAGACCTTTGAATCCCTTTTAGAGCAGAAAAATAAAAGATAAAGTAACCCATCATCAGACAACCTTCATTACCTTCATCATTAGTCGAACAAACTGTGGTTGAACTCTCTGTGGTATTCCCTTTCTGTTATTGAGTGAGGTCGGTTCTGTGGTTAGACAAACATTTGTAAGAAATTTTGAAGTAACCTCCACTAGTGACGTCAACCCACCGGTATGCTGAATTGATTTCTCTGACATAGAGGTTCTCGGTTTCCTTTTGTGGTTAGCTATTACGTGACTGAATTCTCTCTTGTGTCTTTTATCAGAAATACATCCAGGAAGCCAGGAACCTGGGCACCACCATCAGACAGCCCAAACTGTCAAACCTGTCACCTTCTGTCATCGCACAGACTAACTGGAAATTTGTTGAAGGATTGCTGAAGGAGTGTAGGAACAAGGTTTGTGCATGAATGAGCTTTAGTTATTCAGTTTGATCTGTTTGCAGTGGCCAACTCGGTGCAGCATTATTGTAGTTGAGAAATGCTCACTGCATTTTGTATTCATATAGATATTATAGATATTTTGGTCTTTAAGCTGGTTTTATACAAAGTTACTTAATGGGAGTGCTGCTGCTATCTCAGCTAAGAAAGATATAATTAAAAACAAAAACATCAATTTGACAAACTATAGTTGAGGCTTAAATTATAGTCAGTTTGTGTGCAGTTAATTGGTGGACAGAAATGACAATAAAACAGTGGAACATTGCAAAACCAAACCAAGGCCTTGTGTTTAGCTAGATGAGTTTCTCTATAAATCATTTTTTCTACTACAAAGAGTTGAATATCAGGACATGGCTTGTTCTGAAATTAGCAAACAAAACATGAAATAAAAATTCAAAATTATTAGTTTGATTGCGGTATTGTATTAGAACTTCAAGTAACAACAGATTGTGTGTTTATGCTTATCTGTTTACTTCCCGGCAGACTAAGCGTATGCTAGTAGAGAAGATGGGTCGAGAGGCAGTGGAGTTGGGTCACGGAGAGGTCAGCATCACCGGTGTGGAGGAGAACACTCTGATTGCGAGTCTCTGTGACCTGCTGGAGAGGATCTGGAGCCACGGGCTGCAGGTTAAACAGGTCAGGAAGCCACTCTGCACCTAATTGAGTCCCAACAGCTGGTTGATAAACTCTCACAGTATTTAATGACCTTAGGGTATGTTTTTTTCTTTCAGGGTAAATCTGCCTTGTGGTCTCACCTCCTGCACTACCAGGAGAGCAAAGAGAAGAAGAATGCGACTCCAGGTGGTTTGGGACCTCCAGGTACAGTAAATGTTAAAATCAGTTCATCTAATTAATAAATTGATGAACAAAATAGTGACTTTTGACCTAGAGAGTGCCTAATATCCTTCTTTCTACCCCAGGTTTCATCCACGATACCGAGCGACGCAAATCTGATGGTGGTGGATCAGCCATGCCCCCTCTTAAAGTCTCCCTGATCCAGGACATGAGGTGAGGAAGGATGGTTGTCATTTAGACATGAGCTAATGTTGATGTCATGAAGGAATGAAGGATAAAGTCCCTTTATTCCATCCAGTGCAGCTAAACTGTTTTAGAAATGTATCACTGTACTGTCAGAGAAAAGTAAACTGGATTAATACTGCCCCCTTGTGGTGGACTGTCAAACAACACCTACTCAGAGTTCAAGCGTTCACAAGATAGACGTCCTCAATGGAAATCATGTATAAAACTGCCTTTTCCCCACATACAGAACAGAAACAACAACAATCAAACACAAATAGTACTTTCCAAGAGTTTCCCCTTCAGACTAAATGTCCTATTTAGGGTTTGTGATGTAATGTGTGTTTGTTTTTGGTCACTCATTCAGTCATTTGGTCAGAATACATTTATCTGACACTCCTGTCTCAGATAAATGTATACAATGGTCTCTTTATTGGCTTCACTTTTGTAAATAAATAACATGCCTGATGCCACACAGTTAATTAGTTGTAGCGGCACTCTTTTCTGTTTTCCACATTTGCCACTATTGAGTTAAACTCTGACAGGAAATAAATCTTCAAAAAAACAGTAACTGCCTTGTAAAAAGTCTTGTTCCACAGACAGACTAGTTCATTCTTCTGCACCAAAGAGCTGTTAGGAATAAGTCATGAATAGATGCAATGCAGCATCCCAGTAAAAGAAACATTTTAAATACTACAAGATTATATGTCGCAACACATTTTCAAGCCCACTAATATTTTAGAAACACATAAAAATTTCACATAATAGTGCAGAAGGTTAAAATACTATATCACAACATTAATCCAGATATTGTTTTTCTTATTATGGCCCCTAAAATTAGTTCTTCAACAAAGCAAAAGCATTAACTGAAACTTCCAAAATGTCAGCTTTTGGTTGACATTTTTGTCAGACTATTGCATTGAACATCCAATAAAATCATTACCTTACTTATTATTATTATCTCAGTTTTTTAAATATTTTATGGGAAATTAGAGGTAAGAGAGAATGGATGAAATGAACCAGAGGTCCCCAGCAAATCGGACAGCATCCCAGACCTTAGGATGCCTCAATTAGCTCAATACTTTTTAGTTTTGTATATTTATATTCAAAGAACACAAAGTCTTTGAATGGAGGTGGGAGCTCCTGCGACACACCCACATGCTGTAACAGCTGTGTGTTTTTGATTTGCGTGTTTGTTCGTGTATATGATGGCAGCCATCGCTGTCATCACGTCTGCTGTGCACAGCCAGAGTTGAGGAGTCAGGATTTGTGTGGCGTGTGTAACAGCACGTTACTTCCAGCCTAATTACCAGACCCCCGCCAGCCTGGCTGAGAACAGAGGAGGGGTCAACTTGGGCCACAAACACACACGTCTACACTGCACTGCGCTGATAGGTAGAACCTCCTCCCCACCCATGTAAACGTCTGACGGCATGATCATAAACATACTCTGACACACAAGCTACCATCACCCACCCTTAATGAGTTTTAATAATTAATAGCATTATCTTAAAAGACAGTAGATGTTTATACCTAAAACGATGAGTATATGTTTGATTTTATCACATTTCTTAAAGCTTTTTTGAGATGATAACAATATCTTATATTGGTGATATCTGCTGTCTTTTCTGGGTCAGAGGTCACAGTAATATTGGTGCATACAGTAGATGTTTTCCTCTGTTGCCATGGAGATAACGAGCAGAGGAAACTGGGTTACCTAGTGTGAGTAGAGGGTGGAGACATGGAGGGGGGGATGGAAGGTGGAGGAGGAGACATGAAGAGCTCTCAGAGAGCAGACGAGCTTATGGCACAGGTGGAGTGGAAGGGAATGTGTCTGGACATCAGAGCATGATAGTGGCTCGGAGCGATGACACAGGAACTAGCTCACACACTCAGGGGGCCCGCTGCAGTAAAAATGCCATGACAGAGGCAGACTGAGACATCTTTCTGGCCACAACAACGAATTAGATCATTCAGTTTATGCTGCAGAAATACAATAGAAGTAAGAACTAAGTCAGATTTTTTAAATAACATTTTTAGTGCTGAAACAATCAGTACATAAATTAGGTAACACTTTAAGTTAGTTAATAAATGGTTTATAACACACTATAATTTAGCATTTAGCATGTATTTGTCAACACCCATAAGTGAAGGCTGATATATAAACAGTTGTGAGAATATAAAATGTCTTCATAGGAGAAGTTAGAATTGTTGACAAACACTATACATTAATAAACACTTAAAATTGTCCTTATACCTGCTTCTAACCACACTGTAATGTGTTACAAAGCATTTATCAAATGTTTGTATACTAATTATAAATATATAATTATAAGTTTAATTATAAATGCTAAATAGGAGACTTAAAGTAAAGTGTTACCATAAATCAATTAGTCGATTGACAGAAAATTAACTGCCACCAATTTTGATAATCTATTGATCATTTAGCAAGTAAGAAATATCAAAAATTCACTGGTTGCAGCTTTTCAAATGTGTATAAATGGGTGTTATATCATATCAAACTAAATGTATTCGGGTTTTGGAGACGTGCGAACAAAACAATTTTAAGACATCGCTTTGTTATCGACAAATGAATCAATAAAGAAAATAAGCATTAAGAGCAGCCCTAAATGTTTGCTTGGTTATCAGTTTAGACAATAGACTCCTGTATTACAATATCTGGATGTATTCATATCACCGTGGTGGTTCCACTTATCTAGTAAATGAAAGTGCATGGACACTATTTTTTCTGATTTTCCTTTTGTTGATTGGTTGGTTTAGCTGATAATCATGAAATGAAACAACTACATGAATATAAGCCTCAGTAGCTTTTAGCATTATCTGGTTCTCTAAGATGCATTCTGCATTTTTGTAATCTTTATTGTTTGTAAATAATGTCTATTCTAAGCATTTTCCTCGCAGTATAAGATCTGTGTGTATAAGTTTGCTGGTACTGTGTATGACCACTAAGAAGTTATCAATGCTGTAAATAGTTTGAGTGTACCTTCCATGATTTTATATTCAATTAATCCCCATCTCTGCCTTGTCTTGTTATTTTCACACAATAATAATGATTTAAAATATGATCATCGTTTTCTGTTTATGTGTAAGTTCTTCTCCTCTTCAGACTCCTGACCTTGTCATTTTATTTCCAGACACATTCAGAACATAAGTGAGATCAAGACCGACGTGGGTAAGGCCAGAGCTTGGGTTCGCCTCTCCATGGAGAAGAAGCTGCTTTCCAGACACCTGAAGCAGCTGCTGTCTGATCATGAGCTTACAAAGTGAGCAAAAAGAAACAGAAACGGGACAATTACAACCGTGAATCTTACATTTTAAAACATACCTCATTGTTTAATTTTCCCACCTCATATTTCGTTGACCTTCTTTCTGCGCTTGTGGAGGAATGTCTGTCTCATATGAAATTAAGATGACGTGTGATCTACTCATTTATAATACATTAACTCTTTTGAAATTGCAAAGCATCGTACTGTAGTCCACTGCCGCATCAATAATTCACAGCTTGCTCCATAATTGATATCTGGGTGATGAACTGGGTCAGTGGGATTTTTTTTGTCTGCTGTTGTTATGTCTTCTACTTAATACAAAGCAATACGTACTTTGTTACCCAGCAATTGTTGAGACACTGTTGAGGAATGTTTTATCTGCTAGTCATCCCAATTTAATAACGGAAAGCATCTTTGTGTATTGTCATTTTTAGAAAACTTTACAAGCGATACGCCTTCCTGCGCTGTGATGACGAGAAAGAGCAGTTTCTCTACCATCTCCTGTCCTTCAATGCTGTGGACTACTTCTGTTTCACCAATGTCTTTACCACCATCAGTGAGTGCTACTTTGATGCCATACAAGCCTGATAACACCGCCAATTAAACTACCAGATCGGCGTTGATCGTTTGTGACTGACATGACATTTCTCTCCTCTCTGTCTCCCAGTGATCCCCTACCATGTGGTGGTTGTTCCCAGTAAGAAACTGGGAGGCTCCATGTTTACAGCCAACCCTTGGGTGTGTGTTTCTGGTGAGCTGGCTGAGACCGGGGTTCTGCAGGTCCCGAGGAATACTCTAGAGATCACTTTTGAGGTTTGTGTTACAACTTGGGTCTTTTTTTTTTTAAATTTTTTTGTGATTAAAGTGATTATGGTCCGGGAATGTGGCAATGTTGCCACAATGAAATCCAATAGGACAAGAAACATGAGTGGTTAGGATATCAGACATTTTGTAAACAAGCCAACAATTTAGGCAGATTATGTAAACCACTTTATTATGAGTTAAAACTGAAAAGCAAGCGGACCCAAAATGTCAGTAATAATCACTCATTGCACAGGATAACTGTGTGTAAGTACAATAGGTCTAAGTTGATCCTGTAAGTTTATCTGTAAACTGTGATGGATGTTTACAACGCACAGTTTGTATTGTAATTTTACTGTTTGCCTTTGTTTTGGCTTCCAAATAAGTTTGGTAAAGTAAGGGTTTGTTTCATGTTTCTTGCCCAGCTGGCGTTTAAAGGATAGGTTCACAATTCCTCAAGTCTGTCTTAAAACAACAATCAGGTGCCAAAATGAATATTGAAACAGGTTTTGCTCACTGTAATCATTCCTCCTGTTCATGCTGACCATTGGAAGATCCCCTTCAAATGTGCTTACAGTGGAAATGATGGGAAAGTCCTCGTTTTTAAAAAAAAAAAGCTTTCTGCAAAGTTTATCTGAAGATAATATGAAGCTTGAAAATTCCCTCTTTGTGTCTCGATGGACGGTGTTTTCCTGTTCAGCTGCAGTGAAAGGTTTTTAACAAAAAGAGTGAATTTGGCTGTAAGACTGTAACTTTGAAAGATATTGACTTGATTTGAGTAATTTGGGAGGCTGAAGCTTCATATTAGCTTCATATAAACTTTTAAACACATTATTTGCTGTGGATTTTGTCCCCCATCACTTACATTGAAAGTGCATTATGATCTTTTTTTGACTTGATTGTTTACTACCAGTATGATATTAACATGCTTCCCTCTCTTTCAGTGCCAGAACCTGGGCAAGCTGACCACGGTGCAGATGGGTCACGATAACACGGGGCTCTACGCAAAGTGGCTTGTAGAGTGTGTTATGGTCCGCAATGAGATCACGGGGCACACGTACAAGTAAGCAATACTGTACCTTTTGAGGAAAATGTGCCTAATATTGCTTTAAACAGATATTTCTTTAAAGAAAATGAACACAATGTGTTTGTGGGCAGGTTTCCGTGTGGCCGGTGGCTGGGGAAAGGCGTGGATGACGGCAGTCTGGAGAGGATCCTGGTAGGAGAGCTGATGACCCCCACCACAGAGAATGATGAACGAATGTGCCGCACACCCCCGATGCAGCAGTCCCCCGGGATGATGAGGAGGTTTGTTACCATCTCGCCAAACAGCAAGCCAAGTAAGTAACTTAACTGCATAACCATAAATTACCTGGAGCTTATTCTAAATAATCCTGGTGTGGGTTTTCTAGCTGACAGGAAGCATATGTTTCCTCTGGATTCTCCTTTTTACACTTCAATTAAAGATTCAACTGTTATCTAAAGAGCAGGAGACAACAGTGCCCCCCTTTTTGTGATGCTTAAAGTCTTGTTCTTAATACCTTCACTGGTAAAAATTGATATACACAAATGATAAAACACAATGACAAATGGATAAAACGTGGATGGGGGATTTTTCTTCCATGTGACTGCTCGTATTGTCTTACAGCATCTTTTTTTTCTTTTCTTCTCATCCAGAGTTAAACACAGGTCAGATCCAGGAGGGAGTGGGAGAGGCCATCAACGGGATTGTGAAGCACTTCCACAAACCGGAGAAGGAGGTGAGAGACGGCAGTCTAGACAGGCTCCAACATGCAGTTCTATTATTCATCACAAATGAAGAGAAGCAGCTTTCTGCTCTGGTGGTCGCTGAGCCCCTCAGTAGCTCAGTAACAGACCGTGTGGTGTAATTCAGATTTTTAAAATGTGTTGCTGTTGTTTTTTGGAAATGTACATCAATCTTGATCATTTTTCCTGGCCTAGAATGAAGCCTGTTTTTCCTTTTTATGTAGACACTAATATCAAATTAATAATTATTTCGTATGAAGTGATAATTGCAATTCAAAGGAGTAGCACATTGTAACTGAACCGTTGATTGCAGGTTTTAATAGTCATTCATTGTGTAGTCAAAGAACAAAGGATTTTTACAGGGAAATTCCCTTCACTGTTTCTCCACCTGTTAATATGACTGACACGAGTATGTAAGTTGTTGTGTGGGGTTGTGTCTTTGCACCTTAGTCCTCTTTCCCTGCATCATATTGACAAGTTAGGTTGGTATGTTAATGGGTTACTTGGTTAAAATGTTTATGAAAAATTGTTCCATTTAAATTCATTTTTGGAAGAAAATGTCAACATGAAAGGAATCCTGTTTGTCCTCTTCACAGAGAGGCAGTCTGACTCTTCTCCTCTGTGGGGAGTACGGCCTCGTCTGGGCTCTGGAGCAAGTTTTCCAGCATGGTTTCAAATCACCCCGACTCTTTAAGAATGTCTTCATCTGGGACTTCTTGGGTAAAGACCATCAGCAATTAAATTATATTCACATTTATACAACTAGGTACTGAATTATAAAGTAATTAATGTGTCTCTTAATTAAATGATGCTTTTACAGAAAAGGCACAAGTGTACTTTGAAAGTGCGGAGCAGCGAGAGGTGGCTCCGGACGAAAACTGGCAAAGCAGAGTGCGTCACTTCTGCCGCTTCATGCGGGCCATCAACAACACGTCCAGGAACATTGGCAAAGATGGGAAGTTCCAGATGCTCGTCTGTCTGGGTGCAAGGTAGAAACACTCCTACTAACCTGATTTATATGTAGTGAACAACCTAAACATTTGTTGGGGATGATAAGGAAGATTTAGGGTTCTGAGGGTCTGGGATACAAAGCTGTCCTTCTCGCTGAAATGTCCTTGGCTAAAGTGCCGTTCCGTATCTGATACTGCATCATGACCTGCAGGGGTCAAGTGAACATGATCTCTCCTCTGAGGATTCTTGAAGTATCAGATATTTTAATTGTTTCCTTTAGCTCTGCTTCCCCGACGAAGACTCTATGTGCCTTTGCATTTCTTCCGTAGTGATCCGGTCATTTATCTGTTACAGACTGTTACTGTTCCTCTTTACACCACAGTAGTACAGGAACAATTAGTCAGTTCATAGATTAGCTGATGGACAGAAAATTAATCTGCAACAGCTTTGATTATTGATGAATTGTGTAAGTAATTTATCAGGCAAAACATACCAAATATTTGCTCATTCCAGCTTCTCAATTGTGATTATTTGCTGCTTTTGACAGTTTTATATCACTGCAAATTGAATGAGTTTGAATGAGTTTGAGTTTTTAATGTTGGGTAGACAAAATAAGCTATTTGAAGATGTTACCTTGGACACTGTGAAGTGCATTTACACTAGTTTCTGACATTTTATAGACTAAACCATTGATCAGTGCAATTATTATTATATTATTATATTATATTATGCAAGTTAAATCTATAAATAAAATGATTAGTTGCACCCTTACTTCATAATACACTTTTTTATGATGCCTTTCTAGGGGAGGGGATTTTTTATTACAGTGTAATGTAGTTTGTCCATGAAACAAACTTTCCTGCCACCATGGTTTTAAATTATTCTTATTGGAAAAATGCAGCATGAGGTAATTACTATCAGTGGTGCTGCATTCTTTAGTGTGATGTTGTTGTGTTGACTCAAGTGTGTGTGTGTGTGTGTGTGTGTCTGCTTCAGGGACCATTTGCTACATCACTGGATCGCTCTGCTCGCAGACTGTCCAATCACTGCTCAGATGTACGAGGACACTGCACTGATCAAGGACCGCTCATTGGTAAACTCTCTGATCAGAGTACTACAGACTCTGCAAGAGTTCAACATCACCCTGGAGGCTTCGCTCGTCAAAGGTGTTGGTATCTAAACCAAACCAACCTCCCACCGGTTGTACCTGACCAGGAAGAGCACTGGGGACCACTTAAAAGATTAACTGAACCTTTTATATGCAGGAACAGACTTGAACAAAGGATATCTTCTGGCTTATATTACAGCTACTGTTACATTTGCCATATATTAAGTGCAATGAGCCTTTCAAGACATGTTGTTATTTTTATCCTCAATGATGTTGCCATTAAATGTTTCAAATATGTTTTCTATTATGAACCATGATTTTCACATTATTGACGATGACCTACATGTGCTATAATGTTTTATTGAAAGCTAAATATTTTCATTGTTACCGTGAACTGCTGACAATGGCTATATTTAAGGGAAAGCGGGGTTCAAAACTGTTAATATATTTTCAGAGAAAAACAGTATTATTTTGTTAAATCAGTCAGGTTGCTTGCTCTGTCGTCAACTCAGATTTCCAATGTCATAATGCAGAGCTTAAAGCAAATGATGTAGAAGTATGCTTTATAAGTATGTGTATGACAGTAGGGAGGTGAAGTGTGGAAGGTGATTTACCTACATAGGAATAAAAAAGGCTGTTACATTAGAGCCTTTACCTGGGAAATGTACTCGTATGCAAATCTTTTACATGGAATACCTTCAGTGGAGAAAAGGTTCCTTCTTGCGTGATACTGAGACTGTGTGGCTTAAGCCTGTATCCAGTGACTGACAGTCGGATAAAAGAAAATACCCCAAGTTATTGGTTTGTGCTCCAGACACAAGTTCTCTGAGAGATGCTCAAGCCAGCTCTCTGTGCAAAGCGGTTCACAACGACAGCCTTCATGTAAATACCTCCAACCAGCCCTTTCCTCAACCACCATCCAAGCCCTTACACTATATCTGCCCTCCTCTCTGAACAAAAACAGTGTCTTTGTAGACTCCTCGTGATAAAGGATGAACTCCTGCTTGTCTGTTGCGGCCATGTGAAGAGCAAAAAGGACTGCTCCCCCCCCGCGGCCCCCCCACCTGATTTTGTTGTCATGGTTCCTTGCTATGCAATATCCTCAAGAGAAAATGTCCCCCACCCCCCATACAAACTCTACATCGGGGTCTCTTGAGGTATTACTGGGCCCTCCTCCTACATTGAACTGAACTGTGCAGAACAAGAGATTTGATATGTGAAGGACTTCTTTTCTGTGCCAACAACGTCTGGAACGACTGTGTTGTACTCGTCTGTGTACGACCCACACATGAGCATCTTGGGAGATATATATTTTTGTTTTCCAATACTGTTGTACATTTATTGACATAGCTGTGTAATGTAGTGTTTACTAAGTGAGCAACAGTGTACAGTGTAAAAATATATTAAGAATAAAGCATCTGTAATGCGTTAAAGTGGATTTAATTGTATTAGTATTGAGTAGTTGTCAGTTGTAGAACTACTCAAGACTACTCACTACTTTGGGGTACTTGTACATTACTTGAATATGAAAATTTATCTGCAACAATTTGAATAATTGATTAATTGTTAAGTATATTTTTTAAAGCAAAAATGCTGAAAAATTATTTGGTTCCAGCTTCTCAAATCTGATTGAAATCTGATCTTGACTGAAACTTGTCTTCTATAAATGTTTTCACCATTTTAAGACAATTAATCGATAAAATAACCAGCAGTTTAATTGATAAAATAATCTTAAATTGCACCTCTAATATAAATGAGTTCAAACTACAACAGTCAAATGCTACTTACACATTAATGGATCAATAATAATCCAATATTATAATTTATGATGGAAACATTTCTGTATTGAGTACTTTGATTTGGAATTTTTAAGTGCATTTTGCTGATAATATTTTTGTACATTTGCTTTAGTAATATTTTTACTGCAGAACTTGTAGTTGAGTATTTCTACAGAGTGGAATTGCTAGTTTTACTAAAGTAGTAAAAGGATTCAAATACTAATCCTGCGCTACTGCAAGTAAAGATTTATATTCTCTGCTTTCTCAGCTGAGAAAATGTAAACAAACTCGTTCGCGCCATGTCAAGTAGCTGTTTTTCTTTAAAGCCTCACGCCAGATGGCTTTTGGGACTTTGAGTTCAAAAGGAGGCCGTTAACAACAGTGACGCCACAGAGATCTCTCGCACGCTCACTACACCTCCCGTCATCCAGCTCTTCTGAGGAGAACGCGAGCTGCACAGCGATTGGTTAACCCAGGTTCAAACCCAACGGCTGCACTCCTTATTTGGTCATTGTATGCTCAGCCGTTTCATTCCGGCTTTTTATGCAAATGATATTCTAATGAGCAGCTGTATGCAGTAGTAGTAAGAGCATGCGCAGTGTGTGAAAAGAATACGGCGAAGATTCAAAGTTTTTGTTCAGTAAGTACGCTGTTTTTTTCCCTCCCGTTTACAACTTTTATTTGTGAAATGTCGCTTGTTTGTTTTGTGTGACGAGTCTGGTCGTGATGTGGTGTAATCGTAACCTGACGTTTCCAGACGTTTGCGAGGTTCATGTACAAAGACTCGACAACCGGATAACGTGGAAGTGAACGGGAGCGTGGCGTGGTAATGGTAGCCAGCATGCTAACAGCTAACAACAATGAGCCATATTTGGCGCTCTAGCGGGCAAAAGTTTAAATTTAAAGGGAAGGATGTGTTCATAGCAAGTTTTCATATCATGTTAAAAATACTGACACCATAAATTAATTGTGCCAAGTTGATAATCGTGTGATAATTATCCACGCGTGTTGCACGTAATTCAGCGAATAGCCCGGTAGCTTTTTGTTTGTTCACTCCAGAAAGCCGCCGCTGCTGCCCGCTTTTTGTTCCGAGATCTCCCCGCAAACACTTAACTCAGCTGAGCAATGTCTAACATCAACTTTATTTAATGTCTGTGTGTTAGCAAATTGGCAAAGTTTCTAATTTATTGACCATCGTGAAGGAAAGTAAAACCGAGGTCAGTTAACGTTACTAAACCGCTGTGTCTGATTCATCCTAACGTTTACCGTGCGGTGTGTTTGACAGTTAAGCAATTTATCGGTTGCAGCTGCAACAAATATTACTTAACTGGTGCTAATTATTTGTTTCTTTACAATAAAACAAAGAGCAGTGGGTTATATAGTTGAATTAAAGTCAGTATTGTGTATTTTTAAGTGTTTCTGTTCCCGCGACTTAGCGTTGGATACTCGGACGCTAAAGTTTACTTTGTTATGATTTTTGTAGTTGTTTTGTGCAATGTATGTATGTTTGCTGAATGCACGTGTTTCTTTTGTTCAAATTAACGGGTTAAGAGACTGGTTTCTTGCATGTCTGTGTGTGTGTTTGCTTGTGGGGACCGCCCCCTTCTCAGTAGTAAAAGCACGGCTGTCTGCAGACATCCACGGTGGTCATCACGGGGACTGGGCTGAGACAATTACTGATCTTTGTTTTTACATTTTCAGGTTTTTTTGCTTTAACACTGACCGACTATGTTTGGCTTTCACAAGTCAAAGATCTACCGGAGTAACGACGGCTGTTGCATCTGCAAGACAAAGTCCTCAAGTTCACGCTTCACAGACAGCAGTCGATATGAAGAAACATTCAGGCTCTGTTTTGGGTAAAATATCATATTCATTTATTCATCTTGTCTATTTGTCTTGTTTCAGCTTGTGTGTGTGTGTGTGTGTGTGTGTGTGAGAGAGAGAAGAGAGATTGCATTCACTGCAAAAACTCCCTCACTTGAAACGGTACAACATTTTCTTTGAACTAGTGATATTTGATCATTACAAGCAAGAAAATCTGCCAGTGGGGTGACCTTCAAACTATTTTTGTTTTGGTTTTTAGACTTTGATTTTAGACAGTTTGACTTCATATAAGAAATGAACTATCAGAAATTCAAGTTTAAGATGCTTAAAACTAGATTATTTGTCTTTAAAGTCACCTCAGTTTATGAGTCGTGGTGTGCATCTTCTCTGTTTGATATTTAATATCTTTAAACTCTTTAGGCGTGATCTGATTTTTGAAATAAGTTAAGTAATCTCGTTTTGTCATGATAGACAGTAGTGTGATAACAGTGCAATCCACTTTTCATACTTGCTGCTTGTCAGCTCGACCTGAAAAATAGACTGCATACCTTACTAAGACAATTTAAGTCCAGTTATCTTGAGTCTAATAACCTAAAGTGCATGTGGTGCCTGACAGGAGTATTTGTCTTTGATAACAAAAAAAAGTTCAATCATTCTAAAATAAGATAACTTTCTTGAATTTCCTTTTTTGCCGTGTTTAGGGTGTTAAACTTCAGCCATGATACTTTTCATGATGATTGATTGTGTGTGTCTCATTTATTTTAAGGTTGTCAGAGGATCGTGTCGGAGACATTTGCAACGCCTGTGTGTTACTGGTGAAGAGGTGGAAGAAGCTGCCTCATGGCTCCAAGAAGAACTGGAACCATGTAAGACATGTTTGCTCTCTGCAGTGACGCGATAATCCTTTTTTCTTTAATTGCCATGTTAAGGCTTTAAATTGACTTGACCTGACACAGGTGGTGGATGCCAGAGCTGGACCGGGCTTCAAGGTGACAAAACCCAAGAAGATCAAGAACAGCGATGGAAAGAAGAAAAGCAAGCTAAAGAGGCTTCACAAGTTAAAGAGACAAAGTAGGTTGTTTAAAAATATCCTTAATGCAGCACTAACTATATGTGAGAGATATGTCTATTTTGAATAGATTTGAAACTAGTGAGACAAAGATTGACAAGGATTTGTTGGATTTCTCTGATTTGTCGTTGAAGTGTTGAGAGAAAAGTACGTGTTGTCATAGTTGGACAAATAACTGCAGTTTCACTTTGTCAGTCTTGGGTTTGGTGTGTTTTTCTGGTTAGTCTGTACTGACGGTTAGATTAAAAATTACTGTTTGAGCAGCATCTTGTGGTTCTCTGGGTTAGGACATGCACTGTGACTGTGGTGTCTAAGGTTTCACATTAAAGCTGAAACGATTAGATTAGTCAATTGTTAGAAACATAATTGGCAACAATTTTGATAAAGTTAATTTTTTGGCTTTTTTTTTTAGGCAAAAATTAACAGATTCCAACTTTCATAATGTCAGTATTTGTTAATTTTCTTAGTCCTCTATGATAGTAAGCTGAGTATCTTTTTGGTTTTGTGCTGTTTATTGGACAAACAAGCAGTTTGAAGTTGCCATTTTGGGCTTTTGGAGACTGTGGTGACCATTTTTGCACATTTTTAAACAAAGAAAAAGTTTATTGATAAAATAATGGGCAGATGAATCGATAATGAGCATAAGTGGTAGTTGTTGCCCTAGTTTGAATCCAGGCTGTTTTTTGACCCACTTATTAAAAGCAAAACCTTTACCAAAATGTTAAAAACACGAGTGAATTCTCCATCTCATTGTCAGTTTTGTGCCCAGTGAATAGTTGATAGCTGAAAATGATTTGAGATTTACTCTTTACGATAGACGGCAGTTTACCAAATGTATCTGGTGGCTGATGCGTTAAGTGTTTTTGTTTTTGTTTTCTAAGCAGACTCAGATGCTCACAGTACAACCTCCAGTGTGTCTCCTGCCCAGTCGCCCAGCTACAGCAACCAGTCAGATGACGGCTCAGACATCGAGTCCAAACAGAGACGCTCAACTCCGTCTATCTTCTCTTTCTTGGACCGTTCCTACTGGAAAAGGTAAGCAATCTGAACTGATTAGACCACATGACAGGACAAATTTAACTGTTTTATCATTTGTCAAATAACTCAAAACTTTCATCTTTTTTCTTTTCTGTAGGCAAAAAGTGTGCTGCGGGATTGTCTACAAGGGGCGATTTGGAGAGGTGATCATCGATCCTCGACTTTTCAAGCCCTGCTGCAGTTCCAAAAAACAGAAGACACTGGTGTCAACGCAAGTGGCCACACACCTTCCAGACACACTTCCTCCACAACTCCCCGAAGACATGAAAGAAACCTGGTGATTGCTTTTGTTGAATCCCCCTGTAGGGTTATCCATGGCATCCACCTGGATTTGTCTCCAGTGGCAGACTCCCTATCCCCCCCCCCCCCATTAGATCAATTAGTTAGATGTTTCTTTTCTACGTAATATTCCTTTTTTTTTATATGGGTATTTTTTTAAACTTTTGTATAGAGTTGATTTTTTTTTTTTTTTTTTTTTTTTTTTTTTTACAGAAAGCAAAAAGGAAAAAAAAAAATCTTACGGGCATTAGTGTTATTTATAGGATGAGGAGGCAAATTCTGTTGAGGCTCCGTTTCTGATTCTGAGTTGTTTTTTGTATTAAGTGATCAACGTTATGTAAATATTTTGTCACTTTCATACATATCAAGACTGTTCTATTTTTTCATATTTTGTCAAATTGTAAGTGTGCATATGAAAGACACCAGCTATTTCTAATACCAGCTTTTTTGTGTGTGTGTTGCTGCAATGTTTTGTCCTTTTTTTTGTTTGCTCCATATGTGCAAAAGCGTGATATGTAGGATTTTTTATTTTGTTTTCTTAGTACACAAGGGGCTGTTGGTGACACCAGGGATCATTAGTCCAACTGTCCTCTATGAATTTAATGAGCTTTTAATGTGTATATTAGATGCCAATGCATAATCTCTTGCATTTTCACGGATTAAGCATGCCACACATTTGAAACACTCCATTATAATTTCAGCAGTCTGAGCACATTGACATCGAATAGATGTGGTTAGACCATGCATGCAGTACGTTCCTCTGCCTTTTTGGAATAACAGAAATGATGTATTTATTTCATTTGTACAGCCTCCAATGAAATGACAATGCATGTTGTAAAGCAAATGTTTGTTTTTTTTAAAAAAATAGATCTTGTAAATACAATGTTTGGCTCTTGGTCCATCCAAACCTTTTTAAATTACAGGAATGGCAAACCACTACTAACGCAATGTTTCTGAAAGGTGCTGAAAATGTACTCTTTTCTTTTTCTTTTTTTTTTTTTACGCTAAACCAGTGTATATCTGTATTCACCAACTTTTACCAAAATTTTTACATCTCATTTTCTCAAACACGTTTCTCTAAAATGCCTGCAAAGCTTTAGCCTGTGCTTTTTAAGTTTGCACAGAAATGTGTGTAAACTGCAGGGAAAGGTAGAGGCTTTGTTGCAGCATCAGTGTCTCTGTGAGCTGTTAATATTCCTTTGCTGTTTGATTGCTAATGGTGTGCATAGCTGAGGACTTATTTGTGGTCAAAGAACAGCATACAGGAAACACATGATCTCCGTTTTTTTTTTTCTTTAAAAAAAATATTGGTGAAAATGTGTTTTGATTGTCATTGCTGTGATTTATGTTCAGAATCAATTGTCAAAGTTCAAACTATGCAGACATTGTGAATGTGCGAAGTGCTCTGGGGCCATCTTATCACTTAGTGCTGTTATAGCGTCAAGTGATGGATCCTGATTCAACCAAATTGGCTTGTAAAAAGCATCCATTATTTCAGCAATAATTTTTACATTTTTTCAGTCACAATTCATTATTGTCTGAAGATATTACTAATGTATTTCATGTTAAAATAATGCTCAGATTGCACAGTTTTAGCCATGGTGCATACTGTCTCTCAAATTAATACCGCAATGACAACGGTTGGTTAAGTAAAAAGTATATTATTGTAAACCATCTCAAACTTCATGAACTGACAGGTAATGCTCTATTAAGTTGCTTAATATATAAACTTTATGCGGCAGGGTAGTTAAATGCTGAACATGTTTTATGATTCTTATTAAAAGGAGAATTGCTGCTCCCTTTTAAACTGGAAAATAAGCTTGTTTTTGTCCTTCGGGAGTTGCCATATTGTTTTTGCGAGGTACATTTTGGGATGTGAGATGTGCCTTAATGAATTACCTGATCTTTTCATTATGATGTTCATGTAATTTATATTTATTTATTACAAATCTCTTTTTTTAACTGAAATTTTGAGATAACTGGTGTAGAGCCTTTCAGAAAGTCTGTTTTTTTGTTTTTTTTTTGTTTTGTGCACTTCCTTTGAACATGCAATGTAGATTTTTTAATGCTTCTTTTGTATACTGTACCACAAAGTAGAACTGTACTGTAATTAAAAAAAAAAGAGAAGAAAGTGTCTTTGAAGTATTTATTCGGACCAGTAGATGGAGCACAAGAGCCACACAGGGGAAGGCTTTGAATCAACGCACTTTGAACACACTGCTGTGGTGAAGTTTACTTATGGTTATTTGAGTTTTCCTCTTACGTTTCATTAAATTGGTTTACAGGTGTTGAACTAAATTGTAACATTCTTAATCGTACTTTTCCACATATTACCCAAAAGTGGTATTTAAATGCTGGCTATCAAAATCTGTGACCCTCTATAGACTCACCATTTTTTCTCTACAGTTATTACTATCTATCTACTATGGAGGTACCGTTTTTGGTATCATCTATCTAAATACAATATGTGATAAACTATGGTTTAAAAAAATATATTTAGCGGCAATGTAGCTGAAATTCGTAATCTAGGTCACAGAATCTGATGGGTCACAATGTGGTATAACACTTCGTTACCGACAGAAACGAGACCTGCCGAGGACTCGCCTGGAAATACATTTTTTTACAGCCAGTTATGTTGGGAAGGTTTTTTTTAAGCTTTTCGTGTTTAGTTAGCGTTATAGTTTGAAGGAAAAATAATGAAATAAAAATAATTTCTTTGAAACAGTAACAGAACACGAGCTACGCGGCGTTCGTCGTCTGTGTTTAATGTTAGATACGTTTTTTAGTTTTTAGTTCAGGATCTATCACCGTAGTAGAATAATAAACTGCATATAACGGAGAGTTCCTACATTTTTAACGGCCATGTACCGTTAAAACCGACAAACGTGTGTTTCCTAGCAACCACGTTGTTTGACTGACTAACGTTATTTATGGTAGGTCGCTCGACACTTTAGATAAGTGTCGCTCGACAGAAATGACGTATTTTCGACAGAAAAAAGTGTCGCTCGATACTTTCCTTTCATGTTGCGCACCTTGGGAATTTTGTTATGTCGCGGACACCGTCATATTTTGTCGCGCAATTTGACTGGGTAGTGTTACTAACGTCGCCATGGAGACTGTAGCTTTCATTGATCTTCCTTATTCATATTTTAGTCTGTAAGGTAACTTTAGATAACTTGTAACGGTCTTCTTTAATTAGTCCCGGTCGGGATGATGTAATGTAACTAAACAAGCCGGCTGGACGGTAGCGTGTGGTTACCATGGAGACGACCGAAACCTTTAGCCAAGGCATAAATTGGAAACGTCGTGCGACTCTTTAATTTCTGTTGAGCGACACTTAGTCCTATTAAAAGTGTCGAGCGACCTACCACAAATCAAATCTTTCAGGACTAACAGCTAGCTTTTGGTAGGTAGCTAAATTGGCTAACCAACCGTCACTGACGGAAATCACTTAGATTATATGGCTGTATTATATGTATGCGTTCTTTTTTATTTCATTAGTTTATCTTTCTAAGACAGACACCAAATGCCGTGTTTACAGACTTTTAAAGAACTAAAATAGGTCAAGTTATCGATACGTGAAAAGGAAGTGTGGTCATGGCTTTCAGAATAAAAGCCTCTTACGCGCATAGACATTGTTACGTGTTTTACGTAAAGTCTCGCTACTTCCGTTGCGTCACTGGCGATCACAATGACTTGACGCAGCTCTGCTTCAAAAAGCGGGTTTTTCACTTTCTCGTGCACGCGCTCTCTCAATCACACACACACACATACACACGTGCACGCACACGTACACACACACACACACACACACACACACACACACACACACACTATTACTCACTCCTTTCTCTTTTCAAAAGCCCCTTGTGAAGCAGATTGACAGGCTAGAATGAAAATGAGGCGGACGCTCGGTCACGACTTCAGTGCGTACGCGTCCTTTTGAGAAGACCTCTAAACTTGGATCATATCACCATGGGAGCTATTTGGGCTGCAAGGGACTTTTGTTTGTTTTTGCTCTTGTTAAATAGTCGCCAAAGCGCAGCGCTTCCAGAGATTCGAGGTGGGACTATAATGTGTGTGTATGTGTGTGTGTGTGTGTGTGTGTGTGTGTGTGTGTGTGTGTGTGTGTGTGTGTGTGTGTGTATGTGTGTGTGTGTGTGTGTGCATGTGTATGTGTGTTGTGTTTTCCAGCCGTGGAGACTTTACGCACGCTTTCAGGAGTGCGCTCTTGTTGTTTCCACTGCGATGACTTAAACATTTTCTTTTAGTTTTTAAATGTGTGGCTGTATAAAAAACTGAAATTACCATTTCAGTACCATTGTCGCTGTAGGAACTGATGTGCTCCCTGTACGCATGAGTTTATAATACAAGTTTGTTTTGTCTGTAACTTATTCATTCAGTCTAAGATTAGTTTTCAATTTGCTTGTGGGCTGCTGTTATTATTAAGATAGTTTATGTTTTAGTCGGATTTTGTCAGTAAAATCCTAGTTGTCTTACCTGATGGTTTTAGCATACGCTTGTAAAATATGACAACGTTATTAAGCGTTATTTTAAATAATACATATTAAATGTCATATTTGAAGTGTTTAAGCAGTCATAACCTATTAGACCTATATGGCTTCCAGCAGATCCTTGTGCCGAGGGAAGTGATGGCTGTCACATTGATGCTATTTGTCAGACTACCCAAGGCTCTTACAAGTGCACGTGTAAAGCAGGCTTTAAAGGAGATGGGAAACACTGTGAAGGTAATTGTGAACTCCTTTTTGTCGATCTGTTTGCTTCACATTCATATCTGGTTACCAAACACCAATATTTAATTGTCAAGCTGGGATCACTGAGTTTGGATGTTTAGTCTCATATTTTAATGCTGAGTGGCCTTTTGGATAGTTTTATGTCTGTAAAACAGACTGCATGTTTGTAATTGCCATATCATACTCTTTTTTTTAATCTGTATGTATCAATTCTTAATACATATATTGGCACACAATTTGCTATGATACTGGTACCCATTTATTATATTTAAAATATACACTATATATCTTTCTATTGCACTCAAGTTCTTGTTCTTTAAACCTGTTTCTCAGTAGGTGAACATTGATTTATGTGGTGTTTACTTCTCAGATATAGATGAATGTGACTTGGAGTACAATGGTGGCTGCGTACACGAATGCAACAACATACCAGGCAATTATCGCTGCACTTGCTATGACGGATTCAATTTGGCACACGATGGACATAACTGTCTAGGTAAGATCAGTTTTACACCACTAAAGTAAACGCCTTTTTTGTGTGAGACAGAGAGCTTGAATCATCAAACCTGTTGGCAGAGTTAACACTTTGTGTTGGCTGCATGTGAAGTTTCTCACACTAACTCAGAGTTCTTTTCTTGAGCCCTCTCTTGTAAATTTGCAAAAATGTTGCCCAATATGCACAGTTCTGGTTTTGTTCATGCAATCATTTAAAAGACTGATAAATATTTGTTTGAAATTTGACTAGAAAAGCTTTACTTATACTTGCAATGTTTGTAAACACAGACAAAACTGCCTTATTTGATTTAAATAAGTGACAAGCTCAGTTTTGAATAAAAAAAAAAACTCTTCATAGTAGCGTAAACACTATTCATTAATGAAATCAATGTGATATCCTGCAGATGTGGATGAATGCAAGTTCAACAATGGAGGGTGCCAACACACTTGTGTCAATACCATGGGCAGCTATGAGTGCCGCTGCAAAGAGGGCTTCTTCCTCAGCGACAACCAGCACACATGCATCCACCGCTCTGTGGGTGAGTGTACGACAGGCACACTTGTTCTGTAAACAGCAGCCGTGCCTGTATCTCCTAGCTTGACAGCACAGATGAGCGTGAAGTACAATTGAAGACAGTTTTGTGGCAGCTCCAACAGCATTAAATCGCTGTTTTAAAAGATCTGCAGTAAGTGAAATTTTCAACGGTGCCTTGTCCATTTTGAGTTTATTATTTGTAAATTATAGTTTATTTATCATGTGTGTGTTTTTGTGTATGCTTGTATGTGCTAATTCAGTCACGCCGTATGTAGCAAATTCTACAACATTCTCATACAAATCTAAGATTGACGGCACAATGAGGGCTGACAGCCTCAAGCTGGCTCCCGTCTCTGAGCTTTTATCTGCAGCAGCAACATGCTGTGGGAAAAGGATCTGTGTGTCCCGGAGAACAAAATAAGTTAATAACTGCAACACTCGGGTCTATGTGGTCTGTGTCACAGATTAGACTGAAGTGCCTTTGTTTTGTCTTCTTGACTGAACTGAACTAAAATGCAAGTGCTTTCCACTTCATCGGGTCTTGACAACCCTTTTAAATCCTGCGGGCTGATCCAGTCAGCTGTGACCCATCTATATAAATGGTGCTACATGTCTCATTTTCTAGCTCAAAGCATTATTGAGGATGTGATAGACGCAAGGACTGTTTCTGTTGTTTTCAAGAGATGAGCTTTTAGACAACTTCTGCGATATTTCCTTTTCTTTCCAGAGGTGTTAGAAATAACACGGTGGTTGATGTTTTTGGATTGTGTAAAGCGTGAGAACAATCAGTGTCTTTGAGGTTGGCCAGACTAATCTCTCAGTATGAGTGCCTTTGTGTGTAGCCGGTCAGTCACTGTAGGAGAGCTTCATTGTGTACCTCTCTCTATCCCAGAGGGCCTCAACTGTATGAATAAGGAGCACGGCTGTGCCCACATCTGCAAAGAGACACCCAAGGGGGGCGTTGCCTGTGAGTGTCGTCCAGGGTTCGAGCTGGCCAGGAACCAGAGAGGCTGCATCTGTATGTGCTCAACGGCATGAAGCTAACTTTACACCACACACCTGCCTACACACACACACAAGCACACACAGATGGCTTCAAATGTTGCACTGACTGTTTGGCTCATAGTTGCATGTTGTTGACCCGGCAGTAACGTGTAACCACGGCAACGGGGGCTGCCAGCACACCTGTGAGGACACAGAGAATGGTCCCATATGCAAGTGTCACGTCAGGTACACCCTGCAGCCTGACAGGAGGTCGTGTGTAGGTAAGGACACTGTTAGTTGCTCAACACCGGCAATGTAAAAACATGTAAAACATAATGCTGCTGTCAAAGTTCTGTATGTAGTCTGTCAATTCTGTCTTCTCTAATATTCTCACATCCATTTTCAAAACTGTCCTTTAAAGTCACATCTTAATCCTGTGGAGGATGTGGCCATATTGTCTTAACCTCTTAAACCCCACTGACCTGCCAGTAGGTCAGTCGTTGCACATCGTACTATGCTATATCTATAAAAACATTGCTAAAAGTCACAGAATTTTATTTTAGATTCTAGGGGAGTTTCAAAAGTTTCCAAAAAGACAAAATATGTCAGGATAGATTTTTGGGAAATGTGTATAAAAATAATGTTGAAGACCACCAGAATATAAATAAATGGAAGGGTATCTTTGGTTTGAATGTTTCACTCAGTGTAAACATCCTATAACTTAAATTAAGAGCTGAAGCAAGCTGATACAGATTATACTGTACCCGAATTCTATCAGACAATGCAGAAGATTATGTTTTACAACCTTAAAGCTACTTAAGGGAAAACAAAAGGGGAAAACTGGATGTTAAAACTGGTTGTTAAAGTCGTTTTTCAGTGTATCTTGTCAGCAATAATCTGACAGTGTTGGCTGGTTGTATTCATACATGTATAAATAAAACTGGATGACAGAGGTGTGATTCTGTTTATGTTTTGGGTTCTTGTTTCTCAGAATTAATTGTTCTTAAAATCAAAATAGAACAAAAACTTAAGTGCGTACTCCAGGGCCAGCAAACTTCGTTTCTTTAGTAAAGCAGCTGTTATCTTGATGAATGAATGAAAACACAGTAACTGGAAACATCTCTGTGTGTCAGTTCTTCTGTTATGCAGAGTACATTTTTCCTTACAATCGTTATGAAGGATAAGGATCAGCCTTCAGATATCAGGTAATATTGTTCTCTGCAGCACCAGCGTGTGTGAGGTCCAGGCGTATCACTGCAGGGTTGTCTCCAGATTCACTTTCCTGATGTGCTGCTGTTATCTGACAAACACCAAGCCACTACAAGTTGAATATCACAAGTGTAAACATGCATCTGGTTACTGAAAGGTGACCACCACAAACACCCAGAGGTGCTCACCTTAAGACGACTTCCTGAGAGTGAACAGGAAAGTCACAGCGCTTGTTTTATGTTGTAAATGTGGTGACTTTGTGTACCATTTTTTTATTGTATTTTTGATTTGTTTTGGGTCACAGAGCGAGATGAAGCCACCACCGAAGCCTCAGACCATAATGCCACATCCTTTACTGAGGTGGACAAACGGGTCAAACGGAGACTCTTAATGGGTGAGAAGTACACTCCTAAATTCATTTTCTTCCTGCGCCAGATAAACTGAAACCAAATGAGGCTAACAGCCCAATTTTGTGCTGTACGTGACCGCATGTTGAGCTGCCAGGAACCACTCAGGGGTGTTAACCAGGGGAGAGGAGTAATGTCTAGTAAACCAACGCATTCCTCAGTCTTTTGAGCAAACTGTGAAATGACTACGCGCTCGCTCTCTCGCCCCCAGCTTCCCCCCGGAAAAATATGCATTTGTGACAATGTGGTACATTTCACATTTTCCTTCCATTTGGGAAGGGTAGAGTGTGAATCTTTTCTTGTATAGTTAGTATTTATCAGTTGTGTGATTTTGGGTCACTCTATACATATAAATCTTTATATTTTCAGCACTTTACCAAGTACATGGCTAGAACATGAGCTCTGGGAGTCTGGTCTTGTGTTATAAATAATACATGTTGTTACAGTAAGCCAGTGTATGGTGTTATGTACAAGTTGTCCTTCCAAACAGTCCTCATTTGTCTGTATCTACGAGCAATTATAAATGCTTAATAATATGAATTCTATATTTTTCACAGCTTCAAATGTTCCAAGAACTTAAACTAATAATGCAAAATGTCTATAATGTAGAGTAGTATTACATCATCTCTACAGTCCAGGTGTTTTGCAAGCTAGATGCTCAGAAATTCAATGTTCTGTTTTATACCGAGAATCCGGTATCCTGTGGAATAACGTCTTTCACATGAAGAAAGGTCTTTCATATACATTCACATTGTATGCTGTAATTTCAGAGACCTGTGCTGTGAACAATGGGGGGTGTGACTGCACTTGTAAAGACACATCCACAGGCGTGCGCTGCAGCTGCCCAATCGGCTTCACACTGCAGCCGGATGGAAAAACGTGCAAAGGTTAGACTGCTAAGTCCGCTGAAAACCTCCAAGAGAGGAGCATGAGTTGCGCATTTGTGTAGGAAGTCTTGTTAAAGTGATGCCAGACTATCACCTCTTTCCCACAGATATCGATGAGTGTGAGCTTCATAACGGCGGTTGCGAACACTTCTGCAGGAACACCATTGGCAGCTTTGAGTGCAATTGCAGAAAAGGTTTCAAGCTGCTGACAGATGAACGTTCTTGTCAAGGTAGAAACAGCTTCTGACTGTTTTCCTCAAACTATGGACAGTCGACATAGATTTTGACAAAGTTGTGATGCATAAGTCAGAGTGGCATGTCAGAAGGAGACATTTGGGACATCCATCGTTCCCATGTATATCATTTCTTGTGATTCCAAAGGGCCCAATCCATCATTTTTGATCATGTAAATTAAAGTATATTCACATGTATAATTATAGAGTTTGACCTATAGATAGTGAACATGCAAAAGTCAGGATTTTGTTTGTTTTTCAAGTGATTGGAATATAAGTTGGTTTTAATGCAGATTTAATCAAACCTTTAAAACATCATAAAACATTAAAGATCTGTCAATCAATGTGAGAGTGATTGCAGCTTCCATTCCTGTGTTTTGATATTTGGTAATGGATCAGGGTCTGTTCCTTCAATGATGCTGACCTGATGCAACTGCAATAAACTGTAAGGCGTCTCGCTGCCTTCTTTTTTACCTGTAATTACTTTCATAAGTTCATACTCTCTTCCCTAATGTAACACACACAACATTGCATTTCATTTAATGGGAGGATTCAGGATCAAATGTAAATGTGTGTCTGTGGGTGGGAAATCCCTCCTGATGAAGATTGCGACTGACTGCCCTGCTATTATGTCATCTGTGTGATTTTGATTACAGATATAGATGAGTGTTTTTTTGAGCGGACATGTGATCACACGTGTGTGAACTCTCCTGGTGGTTTTCAATGTCTGTGCAACAAAGGCTACACCATGTATGGACTGGCCCATTGCGGAGGTGAGACAAAGTTGGGTGGGGGGGGGGGGCTACACATACAGTAACAACTCGAGGGTAACACATGAGAGATGTGTTACCAAAATGGGAACATGTCCATTGATGTTCTGGAAAAAACATAACCTGTAATTCTAATAATGATTTTCCTCTTTGGTCTCAGATATAAATGAATGCAGTGTGAACAACGGCGGTTGTGAGCAGGGTTGTGAGAACACCATGGGTGGATTTGAATGCTTTTGCCATCTTGGTTATAAGCTACACTGGAACAAAAAGGACTGTATTGGTAAGCCAGTGCCTCCTCTGTATGAGAGGCTGACTCTTTGGAAATTGTGTGACGAAAACGTATATGACATTCACATTTTGGACTAAAACCTGGGGGACAAAAACAGGAGATACTTTGAATTCTGTTCTCTTTTTCTCTTTAATTCTCTGTCACTTGGTTTTTCTTGTGCTTGAGAAAAATATTCAAAATTCTACAGTGTGGTTGTCGCTGTCAAGATGTTGAACTTGTTTGTTGTTGTTCTTTCTGTGCCACCTCTTCCTCCCTGTTACAGTCATAAGTTTTTCTTTTTTACCTTGGAGTTTTATTGTGGTTTCTATCTAGAGGCTGGGGGTTTACCACCTGCAAAACCCCCCTCTAAACCTACCTTGAACTGTAGTAAGCAGGAGGGAGGGGACCGCTGCTTCCTGACATGCCAGTCCCAAGTTCATTTCAGCAGTGGTGAGTTGCTCAAGCCAGATGTTCACATAGCAGGCTTTGGCTGTGCTGTGCCTGCTGTGACGAGAAACTGTCCAATGAGCATATTTCTAACTAAAACTAACAAAACTACTGTTCATACAATAGCTCTTGCATAACATAAGTCACTGTCAGTTTTGTTACACTCCTGCCTATGTTGCTGCTCTTATTAATTATCAAACAGATGAAAGCATCATTATGTTCTCACCGTTCTGCTTTCATATGGTGCACTTCATCAGACCTGTAATGAAGTTTTCTTCATCCTTACAATATTTCAAACAGAAACATGCAGATTCTGCGGATAAAAAAAGCGCAGAAAAATGTCCGCGTCTATGTAATTAAACAACAATTTAGTCCTTAATGGCTACCCTTTGTGGCCTACTCAAAACTTCCTGCAGCTGTTTCACATTGACAGCTTTCATCATTCCTCCATTTACAGCACCTTTTATGTTGCTGCAGTTCTGAGGCAGCATAAAAGGCAACATCAAGTGCATAGTAATGATTAACATTTTGATGGTTAAACACCAAAATCTAATCATTCATTCAACATAGTCTAATAGCAGGCATGAAGTGAAGAGATGGAGGTCGAGCAGCTGTAGAAAGTGTTGAGTAAAGCACCAAGTCTAGCCACCAGTGCTAAATTTCTACTTGATAAAAGTTGGTGTACACTTAAATTTGGATATTGTTTGGTGATTGTTTGCCAGCAGATAAGTTTGAAACATTGTAAAGGGTGAATGAACTACATTTGGGTCATTATGTTGGTTGAATAGTCAGAACAGTCACTTCTTCATTGCAACACGTCTGATCCAATCAGTTGACATGACATGATACACCTCAGTCAAGCACATCATTACATTTTGGTCATGAAAGCAAGCAAGACCTAAATTACAGGTTCCAGGGGACACAGCTATAACTGTGTTTAGGAAACACAGCTCGCCACAGTACTGAATGATGAGCAGAATTAAAACATGCTAATGGACACATAATTAGTCAGTAAGTCAACCTGCTCAAGGTCTAGTTGTGTGAATAGTTGTCAACATCCTTCTGCAGAGCAACGCTTCATGTTCCTACATGCTGCCTGTTTGCTCTCACCGACTTGGCTTTTGTGGCCCAAACTTTTGTCTGTGTTGGTCTCTGTGTCACGGCCTCTTGTGTGTTTTCAGGGACGGAGGATTCCTACACTGTGACCTGTGGAATGCCTTTGCCCTGCTTGGCTGACGCACAAAAGAACAACAGTGGCTCGCATTGCTTAGGCAAGTACAAAAGATCACAGATTTACATCAGCTTCTCTCTTTCCTCTCTGCCACACAAAACAGCAACTCAAGAACAACTCGCACTTTGATTGTTTTCAGTTGGTGTTTAAGTTGATCAAAATGATGAGATTTCTTTGTTCCTCTGTCTTGCAGGTCCAGAAATGTCCAGTGTTCCACGCATTAAGACCACAGCCACTTTCAAGTCTGGCACTACAAAGTGCAACTTAAAACGGAGTCAAGACAGACTCAAGGAGAGCTTGAACTCAGCACGCTCAGGTACAGAGGTTGCCACACAACAAGCCTAACAGTTCCTCAAAATACAAGACTTAGATTACAGATAGACAAAGATTAAAATTATAGTTCCTTCATGTCACTGGTTAGAAAACATTTTGGGTTTACCGAAAACTGCCAGCATCTCAAGCCACAATCTTGAGAAGATAAAGCAGACCTGAAGGCTCCTTCAAAGTAAACCAAAAAACCAAAGGCAAATGTGAAAGAAGTTTGTGGGGAAAGTGATGTGGTTTTCAGTGTCTTGAACGTCTCAGGGCAGCACTTTGTTTGGCAGTGACAGGGGAGGATGTAATTAGCCATAGCATGCTTTTCAGTTGGGTCTGACCTAGCCATCAATCAAATGAGTTTCCGATTGTAGGATTATTTTGCTTCTCCAGAGGGTTTCGGCATGGTCTTTTACATCCCTCACATCCACTGAAAGGGCACAAAATTGTTTCAAATAAAGGAAATTGTCACAGTGACATCCCATTCTTTTCCATTTTCCAGTCTACATGCACAAAGATGATCATATTAACTGCGTACAAGGGCTGTTTTAAACAATCTGTGTATGGAGTGGCGTTATTATCAACATTAAATTAGTTTATTGTTACTTTGCTGTTATGCTAGCTGTGATTTTCTTTAACAATTATGCGATTGTTTGTGTTGTATGTGTGTGTCTGCTGGATGTGATGTGGTCGTCGGGGGGTGGTTGTCTCCCATGTCCACAGATAGCAGGTTCCTCTTCACTGAAAATGTCCAATTCAGCTACGTGAGCCTCCGCTGCACCCCCTCCGGGCAGCGTCCACGCAGCCGCCACGGCAGGAAAGCAGGAGAGGAGGACGGCTCCTCCATCACAGCTGAGTTTGAGCTGGATGTGAACCTAGAGGAGGTAACAGGTTGGTCTCTCTGTGCTTCCTGCCTGCCTGCCTGCCTGCAACCTCTGCTTCTTGTTCTCCCCCTATTTCTTTCGGCGCTTTCTGTCACTTAACAAACCAAACCGTTAAAGTATCTCCTGTTTTGACTTGGCGATGGTGGTGGGCTCTAGTTTGGGGCACAGGGTTGAGGTGTTTTTGTTTTTTTAATTTGAATTCTTTACAAATGGTGGCCAAGATTGTTCTTTCCATGACTTGATGGTGCATTTGTTTATGTGCATGCCTAGATCAGCATGTGAGCATCCAGACATGAATGTACTACAGGTGTACAAGATTATATTTTCTCTGGAGGCAGTTGTGGTATGTAGTGCTTCTCTCAGCAGAGAGCTGTGACCTGAATTGTGTGCGTCGACGGTCAGAGAAGAGGCTCAGGAAGACCATCAGGACCCTGAGGAAGTCCATCAACCGGGAACAGTTCCACCTCCACTTTGCCGGCTCCGACTACGAGCTCGCCAAGAGTCTGGGTCAGCAGGCAGAACTGCCAGGCCACTGTGTGGCGGGTCAGGTGCTGGTGGGCAGGAAGTGTGGTGAGTTTGGCTTTTGTATTTACCTGTTATCCAATGCAGAAACCATGATAAAGGTCAGGACATGCACCCTCCAGCCAGACATCACCTCTATTGGAAATGTTGATGTTTTTCATCTCTCAAGAGCACAGATCCAGACACTGTTGTCAAACAAAAAGGCAGCAATGGCTCTGACTAGGCCTATACACACAGTAGACTCATAGTCATGTCTTTAAGTAATTGAAATAATCCATGCCAGTGAGATATATTTAGACAAGCTGGTTTAATGATTGGATTTGGAGCAGGTGTTGGCCAGATGAGTGCCATATTTGGTTTGCAGACATGCTGTAATGAGCTAGTTGGAGGGGAGAGAGAGCTCACTTGGAAGAACAGAGAGACTGTTGTTGGCCCTCTAAGCTGTGAGATCTTCCAGCATCTCTCTGTGATAAGAGTGTAACATGAGGGCTGATGGCAGGTCCTGTGGTAGCTGTTGCCTCTCGTTTGAGTTTTATATACAACCTGCAATGGAGCAAATGTTCATTAAGTAAGACCGCACACTGTCAGTGTTACTGAGCTGAAGGCTGGCATGTGTTTTCTCTGGCTGTTGCAACTGTGCGCCCCTAGTTTCGGGCCTCACAGTAAGTTTGCTGCCTGCTACATGAAACTGGTGCCTTTCCTCTGTTGAAATGTCTAAATATTTGTTCAAATGGTATGCATTTTTGTTCGATATACGCACATGTCTACCACCAGTGTTGAAGATGTTGGAATCTGATGTAGGCCTAATCTCAAGATCTTAAGTAAACCTCACACAACTCTTCAAGTGTTTTTTGTTTTCCCCTTTTAAACCACCATCCTCCACTGAAGGATGGGGCTGATGGTGGTGTTATTCTTCCTCTCTAGGTTTGTTCATTTTTATTGGATACCAAAACAACTCAGTTACGCTGCAGTTTCCGAAGATGTTTGTTTAAAAATGTCTCAGAATCCATCTGCTTTGTGTTGCACATATCTCCCTGTATCACTATGTTTTTTCGGCCTCCACATTAACATTTAAGTTATTTCTGCTGTTAAGCTGAGCTGACATGATACAAACATAAACAGTCCCAGTTCACAATTTTTATCTCTCAGTGTTAAGTGTCTTGATTCCTTAACTCCCCCACTACACTTTCAGGTCAACATTAAGCAGTCTATTGGCCATGGCAGGGGTGTAGACATGTAATTTGGGAGAGGAGAGAGAGGGGTGGGGGGGGGCTGAAAGGCATTCTTAAACTCCAGCTCTTTAAAGGAGCTATATTTTCCCCTCCTCCCCCATCTCCCGCCCTGGCTTAGCTCTGAGTGCAGTTTAGTCCTTTTCAGTTTGCCCACTCCATTGAAAACCCCATTTGAGTCTTGTTCTCACTGCCTCAGAGGGAGTGTATCCCTCCACGACAACGCAGCCTCCTATGCATTTGGAGAAATGTGCTTTCACTTCTGTGCACCCTTTTAAGCATTTCTACTCTCATTCTGTGATGCGTTCAGGTTACTGGTTGAATTTCTTTATATTCCTGGTCATTGATTCTGGTTAAATACCTGTTATGGATCATTTAGTTTATTAATTATGCAACTATTTTGTCATTCAGTTGTTTCTTTTTGTAACTTTTTAGCTTAACATTGTCAGCATGTGACTGTGTGAACAAGTGTGAGCAGGTCAAAAATTAAAAAGTTCCAGGGTTGCTGTGACTAGTGCGCGTCCACGCGTTCGCGTCTATTTGACCGTTGTAGTCAACTTGTTTGCATGTTTGTTTTAACATTGAAGATGTTTAGGAAGTGCTGTTGATTCAAGCTGGCAGTTTGAGTGCTGCGTCCCCCCTGCCCCCCAGCTGGGGCCACTTTGCATGACCCCCAGCCACTAAACTGCTAAAGAGAATTGACTTCAGCCACACCATGGGAATCAATTAGCATCAGCTGTTTGGGCCTCTGCTTGATGGGCGCAAGCAGCGATTGGGCCAAGCAGAATGGGGGGATTCAGAAACCTGACCCCTTTTATTGGGTTCAGCTCCTTACCACTGTGATACCGTAGTGTTTTCCTATGTCATCAAATAGGCAAAGACTGAGGACTTGAATAGAGGTGAAAGGTCTTTTAAACCTCTTTGGGGCCATCAATTCGAGGACTCTATAGAAGCGTTCTTTGCATTTGAAAGGCTTCAAGGTTTTTTTTTTCTTTCACTCTTACTCTCTCTCTTCTCTCACTGCTTCCCTCTGTCAAATAAAAGCTGTTAGAGGACAATGCTATGATGGCTCCTCATGGTCTTTCAGAATAAACAATAGGCTTCAAAAAATGAACTGCTCTTGAGAGAATTACATTTTCTTTCTTTAAAGGAAAATCTAACAATTTGCTGAGCCACGTATAATGGATCTACGTTAAAGCTTTTGTGTGTCAAGCTTTTAGAGATAGTGGTTTTCTACTACAGCTTAAAGGCTACAACCGAGGCACATTTTGGACTAAAGGCCCGGGGATTTCATTGATTTATTCTTGTGTGAGATCAGCCTCAGTTTTCAAGTCAAGTTCTTAAGACCATCAGACAGACGCAGTAATTCCCAAATTAATTACAGGCATCACTCTGAGTGGGAGGAACCAAAGCAAAACGGTGCTTTGGTCCCTTTAATCAAGCCTTTGCACTTTTGTGAGATAAGAGGGAAATGCTCTCTTTGATTAGCTTCTGTGTTTGCTTTTAAAAGAGGCGAGCGTGCTTATGGTGGTATTAAAAGTAATTCCCTGATGCACAGCCATGTTATATCAAGTACTGGGACGTGTCAGATGTAGGGCACAAAGGCAGCTGTGGAGAGAGGCTTGGTGCTCTTTTGTCTCAGTGTTTTTTTCATGGATGCATTAGTTTGGTTTGCAAAGGCATTTTAACAGCTCAGCGCTGTGGTTTTTTACATTTTGATGTGTCCCTGTCAGTTGTTTACTGTATGTGTATGAGTTTAGTGCATCGCATGAAATGTGAAACACATCATGCAGACCTCAAGGTCTCAGTTTGTGTTTTTGTTTATAGGATTACGCAACAGTTCTTTGGTCCAAAGAAAATATGATTCAGAGCTGATCCATAAAAAATACTTTAGAGTGACAGTGTTTAGTTACTGTAGTGATTACTTGTTGTAATGTAAAGTTATTTGTTTTGATTTTAAGTAAAAATTTGGCAGAAAACACGGTTATATTTTCAGTAATAACATTGTTGTTACAAATTAAAAGCTAAATGTCTCACCTTTGTTATCAATAAATATCCACTTGAAATTGAAAAAAGAAAACATATCCCAATCCTGATTCATCTCTTTTTTTGGTAATTATTATTCCATACCATAATTTCCTAATTCATTCCTATCCTTTAACACTGCTCCAGCTTGAATAAAACGTTCGCTTCCTCTGTGGAAGTATTCCCTTTAGTTGGATTTGCAAATTTATGACAACTAAGGTCATGGGACTAAATCTAGCATGAGTAATGAGCAAAACTATTTCATTTTAGTATACAGCCCCACACCGTTTAGTCACAAAAATCAGACAGTGCACCAATAAAATGGCAAAGAAATAGGATATAATTAAGAAACATACTCTTTAAGCTGTATGTCTATGAGGACCCTGTAGATTATTAACATGTCTTTTTCTCAATTTTCAATTTTCACAGTAAGAATACAACATTCATTACAGACATCTTTAGCAATATTTATGACTGCTTCTCTATCAGAGGTTGTATACTGATAACTTGATTTAGAAGTTCAAAGTATATATTTAACAATAATTACCGTAATTGCAAGTTATAGAAAGGTTTATGGGTACTTAATAACACATCAGTAAGCATGATGTGTTTTTTTTATGTTGCTGTTTATGAGTAGTTTTCTATCCATCTTTCTGACATTTCTGTCACGTAGTCCCATATATTCAGAAAATACCATGGCCAATAGCATTTTGTGATCAGCTAAAATAGACCATAAAACAAAAGTATTTTTTTAGGCTGTACCCTATTGAGTCCACATAGTTGAACTGAACTGGGCTGTTATAGTTTCTACCTGCTTTGCTACAGTTTGCTGCACCTCTGTATGCTGTGATAAACTGCGTCAAGGTCAATTATATTTTTAAAGTTGTCAGTCATGTTGTGCTCACCATCTGCCCACGGCCAGGGTCCATTTTTTCACTCTCAATAATATTATTAGACAAGTGAAAATCTCAAATCTATTAATAGACTGATAATTTTATCAGAATCAGTTTGAAAATTGATCAGAATCAGTTAATTGGATGATTAAAAGATGCTGAGCAGTTAAATCACTCTTCGCTGTGTTTATCTTTTCCAAGTATCTACATGGTCCTGTTTGATTACACTTGAGAGGCAGCTGATGAAGTCTGGGTTACTTTTATGTTCTTGTCATGCAGCTGAAGTGCTGTATTTATAGTGTAAATCTACAATGTGGTCAGGACTGTTTGATTATGTGTAGCCACAGGGCATACCGCTGTTCATTCATGTCTGTATTTTACATTGTCTAGCTCCCCTCTCATGGTTTTTGTAGTAGAGCGCTACCTGACGCACCAGACACTGATCTGTCTGCTAAAGTGATGTAAATTACAAATAGAGACGCAACACTGAGTTTGTGTTTCTTAATTCTTTGTTTTCATTTTATGAGGAGAACGTTTTATTACACTGGCTTGAATTAACTACTTTCA
This sequence comes from Thunnus albacares, assembly GCF_914725855.1. Lineage (NCBI taxonomy): Eukaryota > Metazoa > Chordata > Actinopteri > Scombriformes > Scombridae > Thunnus > Thunnus albacares. Next base: position 22,494,608 of record NC_058106.1, read on the forward strand.
GAGCGTGTCTTTCTGAGAGAATAGTAGACACGTTTAGAGAACTCTCCGCAGCACTAAGACAAAACTATCACCTGTCAGAGATATGAGAAGCCACCACAAGCTTGGCAGCTCCTTGTAGAAACATTTCTGAAGTTTGGTTTGTGTGAGTCTTACTACAAGTGAGTAATTGCAGAAATAAACGTTCATCTATCCTGGTGTCATTCCCCACCTGTCTATTAGTGAGCTGCAGTGTTGGGACGCACTACGACGGCGATCAGGGAAGGTGTGTTTTGTGCCCGGCGGGAACGTATCAGGACGAGGAGGGACAGATGTCTTGTGAGGTCTGTCCTGGACCTGAAGGAAGAGAAGTCTCCAAGGTGGTCGGGGCTCGAAACATGTCAGAGTGTGGAGGTAAAACACTGTTAAACAACCCACATAAATTATCCTGTGCTATCCAGATACAACAAACACAGAAATAATATTGACAGAACATTTTTCAAATGAAATAGTTTGCCTTTATCTCTATGATTAGAGCAGAAATCAGACATTTTAATGATTTCCTTGACATTGTACTTACTGATATTTGAATTAAGACACAGCCTTAATTGCAAAATGTCATTTAAAATTACATTTTATCTGGTAAGTTTGGTGTTATTGCCAACAAATCCCATGAAAACTGACAATGAATTGATTCTACTAACAGGTTTTATGTGTAGTCAAAGTCTGTTATACCTTATTTCTCTTTGCCATAGACCTCAATATAACACAACTATTTATTTTTTTGAGTAATGTTTGCTAAAAACTAGAGTTTTTATTCTTATTTAGTCTTTTATAAACCTAAAACTTTTTATTTGTCACCCAATTTTAAAGGATAATGTCTTCAGTAGGAATGAAATGACTGAGTGCCACAGACAGGCTCTTGTTGTTGCTTTGGTCTTTTCAGGCAATTTGTTACAAAAGTTTAAAACATTGCCTTATCCTCTGAAGTAATCAGCGTCATAATATAAGAACAGAGCACATCTACAGTTCACCTACATTCACTGCCAACCAAAATCATATAATGAGGATGTACAAACAGATTCCATCAAAGATCTGAGAAAGGTTTTCTTTCATGCTTTGATATCGTAAGAGCTTGGAAATAAAAAAACAAACTTTGAAACTGCATAATCTAAAGGGAAATAAAATATAAAATCTAGAACAAATAAACACAGGGGAGGAACAGCAATAAAGGCACCGAAGGAAACAAAATGTAGATAAATGTTTAGTGAATATGAACAACACAGGAAGCGATGGTGCCTTGATAAAGATCTCTCCCTGCCAGATGTTCTGCTTTGTGTAAAGCCAAAGAAGCTTGAGCTTAGATGTTGAAGATGTATTTGAATTCAAAAGGTGAACTCCAGTTCTGAATAAAAGCTGAAGGAGCCATCATGTTTTGGTCTCCTCCGCTGCTGTTATCGCAGTCACTTTGTGGCTGAATCCCAGATCCCATCTCCCCTGACAGACTAAACAAGGAGAGCTATCAGCAGACTCCCAGTGGCACCCAGTTTGTATTAGTCATCCAGGGGATACAGAGTGTGAGAGGTGGTGCACTTGTAGATAAAACATGCTATAATTTTCTTTCTTTAGACTCCTGTCTTAATGGAAGGGAATGCATTTTCTGTTTTTCACATGCAACATAGATAAAAACTAATCTAACTTGTACAACTTGCTCCTAAAAGTTTGTAAGAGTGATTTTTTTGGCAGAAAACCTTTTGGCAATTTGAACCCTGACTCAACCAAATGCTTGTGTGTGTTCAGGTCAGTGTTCGCCAGGTCAGTACTCTCATGACGGCTTCATCCCCTGCCTGCCGTGTCCACTGGGAACATACCAGCCAGAAGTGGGACGCACCACCTGCTTCCCTTGCGGAGGAAACCTGGTCACCAAGCGCAGTGGCGCCACTACTTTTCAGGAGTGTGAGACCAAAGGTGTGGCAGTCATCTGTGTTATTGTTGTTGGCGGGTAAAACCCTCATAACTTTAGTGTTCTGTTTCTCAAGTTTCAACAAAATGGATGGATTAGATGGTCCTTTTGGAGCTAAGAACATTTATGAAAACCTGTCAGACTTATTAGATAAGGACAGACTGTAGCTGTTGACAAAAGAAAATTTGATATTTTGTTAGCTTTTCAAGGTTTTCACCTGTCAACAACAGTGTTACAGTCTGTGGAACATTTTTTTGGCATTGACAGGAAGTTTTCTGCCCTCTGCAGCTGCTGTAGTTTTTGTACATTTTGGTGCTTGAGTCAGTTGAAAAAAATACACATCCTACATGTTAGCCTGTTCTTGCTAGGTGGTTATAGGTTAGGCTGGAGGTTTTTGCTAGATACAATGCATTTTTGATTTAAAAACATTAAAATCAGCCTAACTGGAGATTCAAACTGTTCACCCAACAGTGACTGTTTGTTGGATTATATTGACTAACACCTCTCTATCACTATCATTGTCTCCTGTAGTTCAGTGCTCTCCGGGACATTACTACAACACCAGTACACACCGCTGCATTCGCTGCCCCATGGGCACATATCAAGTAGAGTTTGGTCAGAACTACTGTGTCGCCTGCCCTGGAAATACCACCACTGATTTTGATGGCTCCACTAACATCATGCAGTGCAAAAGTATGTATTTCTGTACTACAGTGATGAATTTATGTGTATTATATTACTCATAGACAATGAAATACGGCAGCAGTTAGTGATTCAGTTCTGGATAATTTATATTGCTACATGAAGAACCAAAAGCCTGTTTGACACAGTTGTGTCTTTTCACAGACCGGCAGTGTGGCGGAGAGCTGGGAGATTTTACCGGCTACATCGAGTCCCCCAACTACCCAGGGAATTACCCCGCCAATATCGAATGCACCTGGACCATCAACCCTCCGCCCAAACGCAGGATCCTCATTGTCGTTCCAGAAATCTTCCTGCCAATTGAGGACGAGTGTGGAGACTATTTAGTCATGAGAAAAAGCTGTGAGTCTGAGCTGTGTGTGTAATAATCAGTGAAATCTGGACTCTGCATGTTTAATCATTTATTTTAAAGTTAAGAGAAGAAGTTTCTCTTTTTGTCTTTTTTTTGTTTCTCATCAAGGTTAAGTAGGTTAGGTAGGGATGTAGCAATCATGGTTAAGCTAAATCAAGTTAAATGTTAAATCAACACAATGCTCTTATAGAAGGGATGACAACAAGTGTGCGTACAAGCTGTGTGACCAAAACTGTATACAAATTTCTTAGGCACAACATGTTTGTGTGTATCAGAAGCTTATTTATGTTGTTAGGATTACTGCAGACTACTAGCATTATTGTTATAAGCTAGTTATGGAGGATGTCCTTTTAATTCTGATGTCACAGCACTCTCCAACTCCGTGACGACCTACGAGACTTGTCAGACATATGAACGCCCCATCGCCTTCACCTCTCGCTCCAAGAGACTTTGGATACAGTTCAGGTCCAATGAGGGGAACAGTGGGAAAGGCTTCCAGGTCCCATATGTTACATATGATGGTAAGAAGAGATGTGATGCCTTGTCCTATGGATGTGATGATGCTGCTGTATGTTACGCATATTTGGTTAAATTTGTCCCACTAATAAGCTGTTTATGGACTTTATTTGTTTCAGAGGACTACCAAGAGTTGATAGAAGACATAGTCAGAGATGGGCGATTATATGCTTCAGAGAATCATCAGGAAATTCTGAAGGTATGAAGTTTACACCCGTTCAACACAAATGTTTAACAAAGAGCATAATTTTTGCATTTTTTACCTTAACTTTTGGCCAGAGTTGGCCAGAAATGTCGTATTTAATAATGATGCCAGCCGGTGGAACGTGTAGAAATGAAAAATCTGGCAGAAATGTTGCCCTGTATAAAAATGTTTCATATAAATTTTGTCACTATATCTGTGTTTTACTTGTCATTCTGTATCTATATTGAGTAGCACATATTAATGGAAGTAGAAAAACATTGAATCAATATGTATTTAAATAGCAGAAATCGGTACTAAGTTGTGTTAAACATTGATTATTCAGATTAATAATACCCTCCACTCCTTTATGTGTCCTTTAAAAAAAACCCACTAGGGATTATATATATGTTTATGAGGGCAGTACATGCTTGAGCATGTACTGCCCTCTTGTGGAGACTTGTAGAAATACAGCCTGCTGCTCACATTGGCTTTGTTTGTGCTTTCCATTAATATAATACATTTTCTCACCAGGACAAGAAGCTCATGAAGGCATTGTTTGATGTGCTGGCTCACCCACAGAACTTCTTCAACTACACAGCACAAGAATCAAGAGAAATGTTCCCTAAATCCTTCATCCGCTTCCTGCGCTCCAAAGTCCTGAGATTCCTGCGTCCTTAGGATGCACCGGTTGCCATACAGTAGCTTAGATACTGGCCACAGTATCTGTTTTATCCACTCTCCAGTTTGAGAGTATTCTGTAGTTATCTGTTTTCACACGGACCGATACGAGAGTGGACCGCACACCTGATAAAACCGACCCCGAGGAGAAAGTAGTCAAAGAAGTGGACTTTTAACCGGAGCTTTAAGAGGGAGAAAAGTGGTGCAGAGCATCCTCAAATAGGCATCAGGATCTCTTCCCTTTGCCTGGAAATGTGTTTAATTAGAAGAATTGTAATGACTTTATAACCTCCTTTAAATTTTCAAGTCACCGTCTCAGGATGCAAATCCAAAGTGCTGGTCTGCCTCATTATGATTTTGTTTGCTGAAGAGTCTTCTGCATTTTCATCTAATGGTATTCATGTATTTGAATATTGCTAAATGCTGTACATTCTAACATTATGAGACTTTTGCTTGTAGCATGGTGATGAGAAGCAAATACGGTAGCTAAGCAAATATATACTGAATCTCAGTGATACTGTATATAGAGTGTGTATCTAGTTTTAACATAGGCTACTTTCACAAGTAGAGTTGAACTGACAGAAAAACTGCTAAATGAAAGAAATGATTATAGCACGAAATGTTTTCTAAGGAACATTAGCACTACTAAGAAAGTAGTGGGACCACAAAAGCAATTATTCTAATGAATGTTTTGTATATGATGTAAAAAGTTTTAGGTGAAAAACACTACAATGTCTGGTAGCGACTACATGTTTGACAGTATAGAATTACTGCAGCTCCTGTTTCAGTGCTCGCAACTGTCCTGAAAAACCTTTTCAGATTCCAAAAATAATGGATTGTGGCTTTTTATACATTCATGACACAACCACCGCTCCATCTAAATGACACCAGTGTGCATTAATTTCTTTTTTTTGTTTGTTTTTTTTAATTGTGAACCAACAACCAAAGACAGCTGTTCACTCTGCTGAGAATTGAGGACAAAGGAATGATGTGTTTTTGAGTAACAGTGATATCAGAGGTCAGAATAAATGAAAAGTCTTGTAAAATAGAATTGAGCTATTCACCTGTCTTAGATGATACATGTATGTATATTTTTTATGGTTTTGTACATCTAATATGCTGTAAATAAAGATAGGAAACCTATTTTTGGATTGGATTTCACTTACATTCACACTTCAAACATTGACTGTCCAAAGTGACTCATTTCAGATGTACAGATCTCAAACACTTTGACTAATTTATGTGCATAATGCACAACACGCCACAAACTCTGACCTAAAGATTCACATTTGAAATCTTTTGTTGTTATATAACTTAAAGTAACATTGCCATAAATATTGTACACCCTGCATTACAGATATGTATCTATTCTCCATCCTCTGTCTAATCTTGTGCTTTATACAGCAGTGGAAGACGCACCAATACAGTAATGTAAAAGTACTCCATTACAAGTAAAAGTCCTGCATTACAAACCCTACTTAAATAAAAGTATTAGCAGCAAAATGTACTTTAAGTATTAAAGTACTAATTGACTGATATATTATTATATATTACATCATTAGATTATTAATACTGAAGCATAAGTGTGTAAGCAGCATGTTACTGTTGTAGCTGCTGGAGGTGGAGCTAGTTTCAACTACTTTATATACACTTAGCTAGTTTAGTCCAGTGGTTCCCAACCTAGGGGTCGGGCCCTTCCAAAGGGTCACCAGATGAATCTGAGGGGTTGTGAGATGATTAATAGGAGAGGAAAGAAGAAAAAACAAAAGTTCTGATACACAAATCTGTTTTCAGTTTTTGGGCTTTTTCTCTAATCTTTGATTTTTGGTGAAATATTGTATCATTTGAACATTTATTGAAATGAAACCATGTGAGAAGTTTAGAGGGAAAAATCACTATTTGGTGGAGCTGTTAACAACTCATAGACATCTGAAATGTGACCCTGACTACACACTGCTTTTTGTAAGACGTCAAAAGCCAAAAAGGTTGGAAACCACTGGTTTCATCTTTAACAATGTGTTGTATTTTAAAAGCTTGTTACATTATCCATTGTGTCAAATCTTCATCTGAAAACTAACTAAAGCTGTCAAATAAATGTAGAGGAGTAGAAAGTACAATATTTCACTTTGAAATGTAGTGGAGTGGAAGTATAAAGTAGTAATAATAATACTCAAGTAAAGTACAATACTTAAGTAAATTTACTTTCCACCACTGGACTTTATATTATAACTCTAACTCTATCGTCCCGTGATGTTCCGCGGGCCAAAGTTTGGTTATCAGACTGTTTACCATGATGTAAACCAAAGGGTGAGTTCGTTATACTGTCTGAGGTACTATTTCGGGAATCGGTAGGGGCGGAGTGTAGCTACGCGTGTATGGGTTTACCAAATTTAACTAAAACTCATTAAAAGCAACTAATTCAGTTGTTCAACTGTACATCTTTTTTCCCGAGCTAGATTTGATGTGAAACCAAAAACCGGCCGCTAGATTGTAGGAATCTGATGTGTCACCGCCCGCCGGGACGTCACTATAATAATAATTGAGCGCATCCAACGGTCCAGTATGCGGAAACTGACCTTCATCTCCGGAAACTGCCAGTCAGCTGCTAGGAAGCTGAGGGTGTTTATCCCTGAGTTAGCTCGATGGCTAACGTCGTCAGTCATTAGGCTGTAGCTTCTTCACATCGCTGGCGCTGTTTGTGGAAACAGTTGAACGTTTTCTTTTATTTGGAAACTGAAGATCTGAGACACACTGAGAAGATGAAGTGTGCGTTTCTGCTCCAGGTTCTGGTGCTGGCGGGTTTTGTGCCGTTCATAGAAGTGACAGCGAAGGTGAGGCTAATGCTGGCTAGGTTAGCTCGGGTTAGAGAGATAGATTAAATCTCCTCACCCAAATCTATATAATCGATGTAATAAAGTGTGTTTCAATGAGCTAAAAGACAGTTTGAGGTTGTCTCGTGACGACCAGAGAGGAAAAGTCGCAGGTGACGTCACGCTATAATAAGGACATATGACCACAAACACTCAGTTTATAGATTTTATTAGGTGTAGTTGTCTAGATACAGTATCATATAACATTGAGCATTATAATCTTTATGAAGGGAGGATTTATTGCATGTGTAGCTGCTAGTAAATCACTAACCACTTAGTTTGCATGCAGTGCAGGTTATCTACGGGTCTTAAAGTCTTAAAAAGCAAAGATTTAGGATTCCCTTTAAAAAAAAATTAAAAAAAGGCCTCAGAAAGATTTTAAAGTCTTAAATTTCATTCACGAAGGTCTCAAATATTTTTTCCAGCCTGCCACAGGCATTAATGTTAGTTACAAAATGCTTTTTAATGTAATTTTAGCGAAACCTGGTGGTTAAAATCCCCGATTTTATTGTTCCAGACCTCTGACCTTAAATGAATTAGTTATCTTTTAATAGGTTTATATCCATCCATTCATCCATTCTTTATCTGCTGCTTATCCACATCCAGGTCATAATTATTGAGTCATTGGATACATTATTGGGAATGTTATATGTTGCCAGGAAGTAATGACAAAAATGTTAAATAAATGTAAATAAGCTGACATTTATTTCACATTGTGCTTGGTAAATAATTATAGGCTTTATAATCCCTAGTGGTTTTTATTGATATCTTTAATACTTTGAACATGAAACAGGTATCAAATTGAATTCTATGCGGTGTTAAAAATGTCTTAAAAAGTTCTTAAATTTAACTTGATGAAGCCTGCAGAAACCCTGGCAGTGTGATCTAATGACACAAAGGGTCAGATAAATTAGACAGATATATGTGCAACAGAATGTACAGACGACAACAGGATTAGGTTAGATTAAGATTAGATTAACATTATTATTATTATTATTATCATCCCAGAGAGAAACTGGTTTGCAGTGTGTGCACAAAATTTAACATGCATAATAAAAGAAACATACACACTAAGAAGACAGATATTATGGTACAATATGGCTGACAAAACAAAACAGGTTATAAATTGATGTATATTTGGTGGGAGACGTACATATTGCGGTGCTGGTGTTATGAAAGTGTGTTGTGTGTGTGTGAGAAAAGTGGGGTATATACGAAGAGGGAGAAGAAGAACAAAACAAATAAATGAAAATATATAATATGTATGAACGATCTCTTACAGAATTCCGAAGACATCCGCTGTAAATGCATCTGTCCACCATACAGAGACATCAAGGGTCAGATCTACAAAAATAATGTGTCTCTCAAAGACTGGTATGTAAAGTGTTGTTTCACTATGATTGCTCACTGCACACTTCCCTGAATGATATTAATTTCCTGCTTACTGGCTCACTAATGGGGTTCGTCTTCTTTTCCAGTAACTGTCTCCATGTAGTTGATCCAATGCCGGTTGATGGGAAAGATGTGGAGGCGTACTGTTTACGCTGCGAGTGTAAATATGAGGAGAGAAGCTCAGGGACCATTAAGGTAAGTTGATGATGAAGTAAGTGCTTCAAAGAGTGAGTGATTCATGGTTACTTTTCATTAATAACCAGGGCTGCAATTAATGATTGTTTTTGTGTATTAGTGCTGAAGCAATCAGTTGATGTTGATTAGAGGATTGACAGAGAAATTATCAGCCACTGCTTTGATTATCAGTTTATCATTAAAGTCATTTTTCAAGCAAAAATACAAAAACATTCCTTCGTTCCAGCCTCATAATTGTGAGGTCTTGCAGCATTTCCTCGTCATATATGTGATAGTTAACTGAAAATATTTTGGTTGTTATTTTAACAGAACAAGCAACCTGAAGATGCTCCCTTAGGCTTTAGGAGATTACGATAAGCATTTTTCAAAATTACAATTGATCAATTTCTTCAGAAATGAATTGTCCTATTAATTGATAATAAAAATTATTAATTGCTGCTTTATTTTCACGATCAAATAATCTGTCTATTTTTAGAGATAACTGGTCTATAAAATATCAGAGATTTAAAAAAAAAAACAAAAAAAAACAAGGTGAGGTTTTCAATTTTTTTGTTTTGTCAGAGAAATAATCCAAAATCCAAAGATCTTCAATTTTCCAAAGATATAAAACACAGCAAAGCATCTCACATCTCACGTTTGAGAAGCTGGACTGAGTGAATGTTTTGCATTTTTGCTTAATAAATAAATTAATCAATTCTGAAAATTGCTGTCAAAGAATCTTCTGGCAGTTGACTATTTGCTTATTGACTAACTGTTGCTGCACTACTTCACTACAATGTTTTCAATGTTTGGATTGCTTGTATGTTAAGGGGAAACCAAACTCACCTGTAATCCTTCCATATATTTAGTTCACCATCATCATGTACCTCTCCATTCTGGGCCTGCTGCTTCTCTACATGGTCTACCTGACTCTCCTAGAGCCCATGCTGAAGAGGCGTCTGTTTGGACACTCGCAGCTTATCCAAAGTGATGATGATGTTGGGGTATGTGCGACTCTTTATATCACATACTGTGTCAATAACCTCTCTTTGCATCGAACGTCACGTGTGATTAACACCATCTGGGTAAACTTTAACAAGTTTATGGGTCTCTGTGTTCATTTTCGAACCATTGTGGGAGGCGAGGGAATTGTATAGGTGGATTTATATTATGTCAGAAAGGCATCTAATGTCCAAATTACACTTAAAATGCAACACAGATCATTTCTTAGCCCCATCTGGTTCCACCTGAACAAATGCTGCAAGCAGTCTTGTGTGGTAAAACCACAATCTAAGCAAGAAGGAGTGATGTATATTTTTTAAAAAAAAGCTCCCTCGTTCTATATCAGATAGATTTTTATGTGTGGGAGGGCTCGCTGGATCACTGGAGAATCCATTAGAAACCACAATCACAGGCAACAGACTGCAGCAGGGAAGCTCTTAAACCAAAGTGTGTGTGTGATGCAGGCAGCTCGAAGCATTTTCTCTTCACAACACAATATGTTGACTTGCTTTCGGCATTAACTGGATCGTGAAACATTGTGAAAATAAGTTCCTTTTTTCAGGTTAAAGGGTTAAAAGGTACCTGGTTAATGCAGCTAGATTTCTACTGGGTTATTTATGTGAACATGGACGTGACAAAGACCACAGACAGGGAAAGCACTTTATGTCTCTGATAGTGGTACAGCGGGATTAAATCACTGTTTGTAGCTGTGTGTTGTTGTAGCCAAAGTACAAATCAAATAAAATGTGTTCTCTGATCTCCAATTGCACCTGCATTGTCACGAGTTCCACAAAAAAGAAGTTTATCTTTTTTAGAAAGCACTAAATTAATCACTTGGAGCAAACAGGTGTTTTAGAGTAATTTTACGATTACAGCAAATGCAAACTATTCTTCTTCTTCTAATTTCTGATGGTAATCTTGCTGTTTGCATAGTTGTAATTTTCCAGTTTCTAGCAATTTAAGCTAAACATATTGCCATTAAAATGGTCAAATGCATAAAAAGAGAAGTAAATTAGTTTGGTCTCCTTCGGTATGACACAGTGTTTTAGATATCGACTCCCCTTGTCCTTTGCCTGAGGGGAGAGGGGAAGTGCAGCTGCCTTGCTGAGCACTTTGTGTTTTCACTGGCAGAGTTCAGGGATGAGGAAGTCCTACATGAGAGGTTTCTCTAAAAGCTTTTTGCTGTAAAAAATGTGTCTAAACAGTCAGCACAGAATGTTTCACATGGTTGTTGTGAGTCATTTCTTACAAACCACTTAAGAGTTAGGAATGGAAAATGACAACAAAGTCAACAACCAGAAATTAGCTTAATGCAAGAAGTTGTTCTGGTAAATAAGCTCTTACTTGTAACTTTATAGAAGTTACTGTAGTTAACCTTTGTAGAGGTTACTGCTGTTTGTTTTCAATTAACGAAAGATATGTGATTAAGTTTCTGTTCCCTGTATTTAAAGCAGCAGAACAGAACATTTCTACTGCCAAGAGAAATGACAGTAATACTACAGTTATCTAATTGACCCAAAGTTCAGACTTAATATTTGTTGCACAGTAGCGTCCACTTAAATTGTCACTGGATCAGAACAAAGGAAGAGAGATTTGTAAGCACAGCTAATATAATCGGAAGTACTGCCGCTGCATTAATTATAGAGGAAATGGTGGGCTTGTAATGTTTAGTCAATCTTTGATCCAGAGAGGCTGTTAAGTAAAGACTAGAAAATGTTGGTCTACTTAACTCAACATGTTTGTCACAGATGCCAGTGGTGATCCTCTCGGTCCTTTATTGTTCTGAACTTTGTTTTATCATGTGGTTTTCTGATAATGACAGTAATAACAACCTTATTTTGTTGCCCTTAAAAAAACAAAAAAACAAGTTATAAAATGTTTAACAAAAACACAAAACCAGAAAATGGCCTGAATGAGAGCAAATTAAACACAACATCTTATTTTAGCAAATTACATTTAAAGTATGAATGAATTAAAAGCACAAAAAAGATTCAGAAGAAATAACAACTTATGAAAAGGCAAGTCTATGTTGTTTTAAAAGAGATTTGATGGGTGGAAGGTCAGAAATACACAACAAATACAGTCTCAAGATCCATTCTGAAATGTGCTCGTAACCATTGTCAGAAAGCTAAAACTGTGTTCATATACAATCTCCTTACACGGAGTCTCAGGCCCTAATCACACAGAGTGCGTTTTGCATGCCGCAAAACTCTGCCTTTTTTGTTGTAGCCTACAATTTAAAAAAAGAGCACTTTGCTGCGTCTTTTTTTACATTTTTGCTTGACAGTCCAGTCACCAGATCACCTGTCCTTAGCCTCATTGTTTTGCTGTGAAGTAAACTGACTCCAGTCCTGCGGTTTTCTGTTCAGATCATGATAACTATGGTTGGTAAAGTCATATAGCTCCAGGTATCCAGCAACAGCCACCACTAGTTTGTTCTCCATGATTGTTGTCTCCACTTCTTGTTGTCACCACCACAGAAGACCTGCCTTTCAATTCATCCGATTGGATAATGGGGAAAAAATGCAAATGACATCAGGCGTTTTTCCACTCTGAGTTGAAGTTTTTGCAACTCTAATTGTTTTGGACACCCTTGCAAAGCGTCACTCTTATTGAAAACAATTACAAAAAGGCATCGCAGGCTGCTAAAAAGCGCTCTGTCTGATCAAAGCCTTATAAGAGAGGCTTATTACTGACTGCTGTCAGATAAAACTATGTCAGACCTTCTCAGCTGATCATATTTTTTTTTCCTGTTTGTTTTCATTGTGTGTATTCAGGACCAGCAGCCTTTTGCCAACGCTCAAAACGTCCTGTCCCGTTCACACTCTCGACCCAACATGCTGAACAAAGTGGAGCACGCCCAGCAGCGCTGGAGGAGGCAGGTCCAGGAACAGAGGAAGTCTGTGTTTGACCGCCATGTTGTTCTCAGTTAAACTGCCCCGCAAGAAAGAGTTACAGGTGGAGCAAAACAACAAAAACACTGTGACAGAGCCCTCGATTTATATCTCTTCCTTTCTCTCATTTGTGGTTTGTATCTCATTAAGTGTGACTCTGTAGACCAGAAGTCCCTGGCAGACATTTAATCAAAGCTAGGAACTGTTGCATAGTCTACAGGCGGCACAGGAGATTACAGTGAATTCATTTTTGCACAATGTTGAATGAGAAGTCTTTAAAAGCATTTCCAGAAGTAGAATTTAATCTCTGCCTGCTGTCCAATTTGCAGAAGTGCCAAGTCACTGGAGAATTTGTAATGGAAATTTGATGGTAGAGACTAATAAATGCCAGATAAAAACTTTCCAAGTTCATGTTTCATAACATTCTCCATCTCTATAATCTTCTGGCCAACAGTATGAAGCTGACCAGTCTTACAATTTTACAAGCCAGCGTTTTCAGCATCAAACATGCAGATGTTTGTTGGTGACACTCCACATGGCTGGATAAATGGTCCATCCCACTTGACTGCAGTAATCATCAGTTAGCACATAGCTGGTGGGTATTTTCCACCTAACAACTAACATAATTTAGAACTACTGCTCTCACCTTCGATTTAAGGAAATCATGTAAAATAAAAATCATTCAGCTTTCTTTGAAAATGCATGTTTTATAATAAATCTTTTATAAATGTGTTTTCAATCCTCCATCCTTACCGTAACATTTACTTTCTGATAACTGGTGTGGGATCCATCATTTAATGCATTCAATGAAATTTGATATTTGAGAGTTGTTTCACTTGAACCTCGTTGCAGGTACTGATGCAATTTCTTGGTGATGTCATACAGTAGTAAACGTAGCTGTGCTATTGATCCTTAACTATTGAAGACATTTGAACTCAGTGCCCTCTTCAACTGCCTGAACAAATATAATATGTATTTCCTTTATGTTTGTAGCACGTCTGTGTGCTTGGTTTAACATCACTTCCTTTATCAAGGTCCTAAATAATATTTGTTGTCTAACAGGCAGCATTGAGTGGTGATTTTCTGAGTTACAAGAAGTTTTTTTTTTTTTGTGTATAGCTGGGCTGGAGTGGATGAAGAATCACAGCTGAGAGTCCTTTGAAAGTGTTCTTAACTATTGTATATGTGATACCTTTAACTTTGAAATAAATTTATGTAATATTTGTGATTCTTGCATTTGTATTGTATTGAAACTTCTTTGTGCTTTACATTAGCAGCAGGACAAAGCAGCAGTGCTCACCAGCAGTTAGTACATATAAACATACGGATTTAAAATGGTTACAATCATCAAGGATTAAATCACAAAAAAAGCCAAAAGGCAACAAACAGTATGACAATAACAACATAGTACAAATACAAACATGCCAACAATTATATACAGTATATTCAAATGTGAATTAACATGGTTTGTATCCTCTGAGCTCCCTTCGTTATGAATATTAGGTTATATATTACTGAGAAACCATCTTTTCAAGGCCACTTTGAATGTGTGCTCTGATATGATGAGTTTAGACTTGAAGGAAGGTTGTTCAATATTACAGCTGTGGAATAAAGGAATGTATTTCTACCCATCAAAGTCTTATCACCAAACAAATGTGTAATTTTTCAAATCAGTGGTGGAAGGTAACTAAGTACATTTACTCAAGTACTGTACTTAAGTACAATTTTGAGGTACTTACTGAGTATTTCAATTTGATGCTATTTTATACTTCCACTTCACTACATTTCAGAGGGAAAGATTGTACTTTCTACTCCTCTACATTTATTTGACAGTTTTAATTACTTTTCAGATGACACAATGGATTATATAACAAGCTATTAGAATACAATACATTGTAAAAGATGAATACAGTGGTTTCCAGCCTTTTTGGCTTTTGACGTCTTTCAAAAAGCAGTGTGTAGTCAGGTCACATTTCAGATGTCTATGAGTTATTAACAGATCCACCAAATAGTGATTGTCTCTCTCGAAACTTCACACATGGTTTCATTTCAATAAATATTCAAATGATCCAATATTTCTCCAAAAATCAAAGATTAGAGAGAAAGCCCAAAAACTGAAAACAGATTTGTGTCAGAGCTTTGTTTTTTTCCTTCTTTCCTCTCCTATTAATCATCTCACGACCCCTCAGATTTATCTGGTGACCCTTTGGAAGGGCCCGACCCCTGGGTTGGGAACCACTAGACTAAACTAGCTAAGTGTATATAAAGTAGTTGAAACTAGCTCCACCTCCAGCAGCTACAACAGTAACATGCTGCTTACACACTGATGCTTCAGTATTAATAATCTAATGATGTCATATATAAGACTATATCAGTCAGAGGGACAAAATTAGTATTTTAATACTTAAGGTACATTTTGCTGCTAATACATATGTACTTTTACTTTAGTAGGGTTTTTAATGCAGGACTTGCATTTGTAATAGAGTATTTTTACATTGCTGTATTGCTACTTTTACTCAAGTAAAGGGTCTGAATACTTCTTCCATCACTGCAAATCAACATAAAGTAAAAACTACTTGTGGCCTTTTTGAGGTAAAGTGAAGTATTGTGCGCTGATGCCTTTGTGGCTCAGAAAATCTCCCTTAATTGACCCTTTTGATCATTTTTTAACACTATGTTGGCAATAGTTTTCTGATCAATAAGTATTTCACACTGCTAAGGGAGAAATATTTTACAGTTTAATTTGGGTAAAAAAGGGTAAAACTACGATTAATTGAATGTATTAATTTCTAGCACATTCAAGAAGTAAGCCTCTAAAACATCTGGAAATGACCTATAAAACTCGTCGTTCACATCTGTTGGACCAAAACGCGACTAATTGAATCTGCAGGCTGTCTAAGACTATTTGATTCCCATTAAGTATCTTCTTTTCTTTTAGCCGAGTGATTTACATACCGCTGCGTCACCATTTCCTGTGCAGTCCACTTTTTTTCATGCAGTTATACTGAGGAGACTATTTTTCCACAGAAAAAGAAATCAGCTTTCAGGCTGCACAGACAGAAAAGCGACAGAGCCTCTGTTCAAGAATGGATCACTGAGAAAACACCTCAACAACACAGAAAAGGCAGGTAGGCTTTTGTTTAATCTCATTATATGTTGCAAATGTAGAAATCTAACGAAATCTGAACTTCTTTTTTTTCTTTACAGTAACTTACAGTATTTTCTGGCATGTGTGATAGATATGTTAATAAGTAAAGAAAATGTGCCTGTGTCTTCTATAGTCTGCTGTGTTGTTAACATGGTCAACATGGCAAAGGTTAAAGTTATTAACAGACACTGAGTTTGATCGATGTTGGTAAACTGTCAAGTCCACTGTTCTTTAAGGGAAAACTAGTCCCTCCAGGCTTTAGTGCTGCATTTGCAATATTCAGCCTACAGGGGGCGCCTCAGCCTTTGGATTTGTTCTGTTCTAATAATCAAAGTCTTTTTGCAATCTCCAAACATTTTTCATACACTCACCTTTGCTTACTTTTTTCCTGCTTATCCCAACAAGTTTTAGTTTTCTTTGGACATTTCACCAACCTTCTCTTACAACACAACACACTCACAGGTACAAGCTCCTGCGTATGAAACATTACACCGTAATTCAAGGTTTCTGAGTCCATGATGTTGTGGCTGCTGTGTGGTAACAAAACAAAAAACAAAAATGCCATGAGATAAAGGAATGTCCTTGTGCTAAACTTTGCTCAATTTGTCGCTGTTGTGCTGTCGATGCTGCAGTTATTCAAAGCTTAAAGCGTTTTAGTGACAGTAAGACAGTGTTTTACCTTTTAGACAAAACATTTCAGTTTGTTATTCATCAGTTAACAAAAGAATGAGTTGAATAGCTGCAGATTATTGTCTGTTAAAAGTAATCAGTTCATCATCTCAGTACTTTTCTTTCCTTACTGAGTGTTTGTGTATCACTCATTGAATTGATGATGTGTTATAGCAACAAAAACATGAAGGCATCCTCACCTCTGACACCATCAACACATTAAGGGAGTCATGATGTTGGTACCAGATTTCATAGGCAGCAAAATGGAGTCTGCATGAAAAAAACAACAACAGTCAAAACAGGTTTTTAAATGCGCCTAAGGCTGTAAACTCTTGAATGCATGAATAATCAAACAGCTCACATTCTTGAACAACAACAGAGTAGCTAAAGTAGCACAGTAAGAGTGATGTGCAGTCAAATATTTCAATAAAACTGAAGAGATAGTCGCACTATTTAAAATTCATTCTTTCCACAGAAGACACTTGCAGCTTATTTTCCTTTGCAGCTGCGACCTCTGCCAGACAAGTTGTGTCTTCTCAACCTGACTCCACTTAATCCTGAAGTTTAAGAGTTGCCTCAGGTCGCTTTCCGAAACCAGATACAGTGTTTATTGTACCAAACATATTTTTTATTACAAAATGGAGCAGATAACTGTGCAGTGACTTTGGCCTGTTGCTGTTCTCTTCTCATGTGTGTTCAGTATTTCCATACTCTACTCCACTTCCTCAGTCTTTGTGAAACGCAAAGGCTGACAGAAAGGATTAGAGGTGAATTTTTGGAGTGTAGGTGGCAAAAGCCCCACAGCTCTGTGGAATAATCCCCCTCGAACGTCTGAGGATTTTGGATTTACGGTGGATCCTAAACAAACACACATAAGGTTCAGTGATTTTATATCTGACAATAAATGTTCACTCCTTTGTGACTGCGGTTTTAGCTGGTGTATAATCATGAGAAGCCAAGCATAATGGAGAGTCCTGTAACAGCTGTAAGGATTTCATGTATTAACGCGTGTATATACATGGAGTGGACGCATGTTGTAGTTTGATTTGTTTAACTCTCCTGTGTCATGCGAGAAAAAGGAAGTGGCTTCTCATGAGAAATCCAGATGGCTCCGCTATCAATGGAACAATGAATTCCACGAGTTTAAGCTTACTTTTCTGGTAAAACATCCCACGAAAAAGCAGCGAGTGTCTCTCTCTTTTGTGTTCAGGCGGTGAGGATTCGCAGGAAGGTCGATCTTTACGAGACCTTGAAAGGTTTTGAGTCAGGCTCAGAGAGAAAAGTTGCACAGTGGCAGAGCTGTAGGCTTCCTGCTGACTTGATGCTACGAGCTGTGATGACGGATGTCTGGGTTTTGCGACTTCCTCTGTTCCCAAGTCTGGGGGATGATAAGACACCCCAAGAGACTGAATGGAGCAGGTTTTATGGATGGGTAGTGCTTCAACATTTGGTGTAAAGATGTTACATGTAGCAGCATTGAGAAATACCCATAAATGGCTGCAAGATGCATGTTCAGTTGTGTTAAGGTTTTGATATATTGTCAATAAAAAAAATTGAGCTCTTGAGGAGCTTGACAGTTCATTCTTGAACTTGGAAACCGCCGCCTAAACACCCTCCACTCGAGGTCCACTTATGAGCTCGTTCTGGAGCTTTTGAGTGTATCATACAGTCTTCATCAGTGGATAAAGTTTGTTCAGTTGTCATGGAGATTCCATTGCATTCCATTGCATGAAAAGGCTCAATCTTACTGATAAATCATATTAAAAAGAGACAGAAAATCCCTAATTTGTAAATCCCTTAAATTATGATTACCCCAGTAAATGAGATTATGGTGCATGTAACAGCAGAAGTTAAAAGATTAGCTGAAGACAAAATGAGCTCTTTATATAAGTATGTTTTGTTTATTTTCTGTACTGAACAGATACTGACCAGTGGACCACTGAGAAGCACGCAGTAGAAGTTTGAAATACTTGCTGTTGTCTGGTGTAATCTTTCTATGGAAATGCACAACATGAACTGGACTACATTAGCCGATATATAAAGATGTATTTTCATTTTTCAGAGCCACAGTGAGAGTTAAGAGGTTTCAGTTGGTTGGAGTTAACTCAAACTGAGGGGGGATATTACATTTTGGGCGAATATTGACATTTTTGTGGTCACCTTCACTTTGGTCCTTTTGATTCAGCCCCAAAGCAGCAACACTTGATGTCAAAAAAGTCCAAGCACATGCTATAGAATATGATTAGAGAGAAGTAGTGGTGGAATGTAACTAAATACTCCAGCATTGCACTTGAGTATTTGTACTTTACTTGTGTATTACAACTGTGTATTACTTTATATTTCTACTTCACTACATTTCAGAGACAAATACAACACTACTTTATCTGACAGCTGTAGGTATTACAGTATACAGTAAATATACAAAAACATCTGATCAGTGTCATATATAACAAAATGTTAAAGATTAAACTTCCTTCTTAACCAGCTGCAAACTTAAAATGTTGTTTAACCGTTAATGCACCAGAGATAATAATTCAATAATATAATATCTATAATAACATAATATAGCTAACAGCACTCATTCTTTTACATTATTACATCATCTTACAAATTGCTTGACAGTATGTAAAGTACTTCAAATTAGTTTCAACTGCCAGGATAATATAATACACTGTACCGTGTAGTCATATAACACTGATAAGGACCATGCTACTGCATAATGAGTATGTTTACTTTTAATACTTTAAGTACATTTTGATGATTATGTAAAGGAGCATCTTTAAATTACGGTATTACTAGCGCTACTGAAGTAAAGGATGAATACTTCTCTCTACATTTATCTTTACATTATTGTTATTGGTGCATGTGGAGGTGGAGCTAATTCTACTTTATAATTGGATTTTCATTGGATTTTCATTGGTCAGATCAATGTATTGGAGTAAAAAGTACAATATTTACCTCTGAAATGTGTACAAGAGTAAGTTGCACAAAATTGTAGTAAATGTAAGACAGACGGATAGATAGATAGATAGATAGATAGATAGAAACTTTATGGATCCCAAGGGAAATTTTGGCATCCAGTAGCTTATATGACACCTATAAAACACCAATGCACACAGGAATAAAAGAATAAAAACACAGCAGTGAAGCGATAGTCTAGCCAATGGAGGTAGTGCAAATACAAGATGATCATCAATAACAACAATAATAATAATAATTACTGTAAATAATATAAAATACAAACTGGAGATAAATATATAAACAAATACAAATCGTGTGTAAGCCTCACATATCCAGTAACAGACAGTCCAGCGGTCCCACTAATGTTAGATACATAATACTGTCAGCAACACTGGATTAAAACTAAATTCAGTGCTCTGCTCTGCTCGGTTACAACATTCATCTTCTGACAAATGAAAGACAGCTTTGTGTGTGTGGGTGAAATGTATTCAGACAATGTGTTGCAGCGCTGCCAACCCGGTTTGGTCCCATAAGCAGACCCCATTCAACTGGTGAATATTCATCCACACTCCTGAGCCCAGCATGACAATAAACAAGGGGGGGGGGGGGGAGAATAGGCTGAATGCCTGGTTGAGGAGGGCATGGGGCCAAATCCCGAGAAAAGCGGGGGGCAAACAACCCGTTTCCACGGCAACAAGTCCTGCCTCCCACCCCTGCAGGCGGCTGTGAGAGGGGAGGCAGGAGGCTTTTCTTTTTTTCTTTTTTTTTTTTTTTTTTTTTTTTTTTTTTTTTTGTCGGTTTTGGTTGGAAAGACATGAGTCGGAGTTTATTGAGGAGGGCAGGTATCCGGCAAAACCGGCCAAAGTTTTTCACCGCATAGACGAACGGGATTTGTGCGTCGCAAAGGGATTACAATCTCAAAATGTCAGCAGCGATGGATATGAGGAGAGATTTGGAGGTAAAAAAAAAAGCCGTCAGTTAGTTAGTTACTGAACACGACTTTTCAGCCGGATGGTTAAATGTTTACTTAGCGGTACAAACTACCGAAAAGATCTACAAAACTTGTGTAAAAAGGTGTTGTAAAAAAGTTTAAAGTGTAGTCCAAATCTCCATGTGACCATATTTGGTCATAGACATGTTAAACCATGAAGTGCAGAAGCTGGTTAAAAACACCAGACTGTTGTTTTTTTTTTCTTTGACTTGACCCTTTGAATGGAGAAAAATGTCCCAGCGGAGAGGCTGCGGGTTGTAATTAACCTAGACTAAGTTATCTAAACTAAGCTAAACAGCCATAAAGTTAAACCAGCAGATAAGCAAGACCAGCAGGACTCCAGATCACACCACTCTGGACTGGACTCTCTCAATGTGTCCTTTTCCTGTTGTAGGTTGGACTTTAGGAGGGCAATTTTTTGTCTTTGGAGATAAAACCCACATGAAAAAGTGTGTGACTTTATAAAGCTCTGTGTTCCGTATTGATTATGGTCATATTTTATATAGTTTCATGCAAGACTGCACTCATGCAGCTGTCTCAGTAAGTGCTGTATGTATGTGTATGTATACAGTATACACTGTACTGATGTATGTACTGTGTGTACATTAAGGCTGCAACTAATGATGCTCTCATTATCAATTAATCTGTCGTTTATTTTTTCAATTAGTCGTTTGGTCTATAAAATGTCAGAAAATGGTTAAAAATGTCAGTCACTGTTTCCCAAAGCCCAAGATGCAACCTCAAATATCTTGTTTTGTCAGCCCACAACCCAAAGATATTCAGTTTACTGTCATAAAAGACTATAAGAGACCAAAAATATTCACATTTCAGAAACTGGAACCAGAGAATCTTGGTGTTTTGTCTTGAAAAATTACTCAAAACAATGAATCAATTAGCCAAATAGTGGGCAATTTATTTTCTGTTGATCGACTTATTGATTAGCCTAATTGACTAATCGTAGCAGCTCTAATGTACGGTATATGTACTTACACAGGTATAGCACTGATGTACTGTGTGTACATTTGGGCTCCAACTAATGATTATTTTCATTATTGACTAGGCTAATCTGTCAATTATCTTCTCAATTAATCAATTGAATGTTTGTCTATGAAACAGTGAAAAATGTCCGTCCCAGTTTTTCAGAGCCCAAGACAGAGTGTTCAAATGTAGAGCTAAAACGAATAATCGATTAATCAAATAACCAATTAATCACATAAGCTATTTTGATAATTGATCAATCATTTTGAGTAATTTTTTAAGAAAAAATACTAAAGCTCTCTGGTTCCAGCTTCTTAAATGTGATTATTTTATGGTCTCTTTCGTCTTCTATGACAGTAAACTGAATATCTTTGTTTGGGTTGTGGTTTTGGTCGGGGCAAAACTAGACATTTGAGGTTGGGCTTTGGGAAACAGCGATCGACATTGTCACCATTTTCTGACATTTCATAGACCAAACAACTAATTGGTTAATTGATAAAATAATAGCCAAATTAATCGATAATAAACTAATCGTTAGTTGCAGCCGTATTCAGATGTCTTGTTTTGTCGGACCAAAACCACAACCCAAATTCAGTTTACAACGGTATAAAACAGAAAAAAGCAGCCAGTCATCACATTAGAGAAACTGGAACCAAAGAATTTGGGCATTTTTTCTTAAGAAATGACTCAATTATCTAAAAAGTTGCTGATTAATTTTCTGTTGATCGACTAATCAATTAATCAATAATCTAGGTATTTGCTGATTACTTTTCTGTTGACCGACTAATCGATTTATCAACTAATCATTGCAGCTCTAGTGTACATACAATACATGTAATATACAATACATTGAAGATTTAATGTAATAATTTAATATTGTAAAACAAAAGGCAGTTAAATGTGCCATGTGTTCATTTCAGTATAGGCCTAGTTGTTCTTTTAAATGTATGCATTTGTTTTCACATGTTTATTTATTAAAAGGATATCATTTTAACTTTAACTACGTTAAAGATTTCAATAAAATTTGGTGCAAACCAAGCAACAAGTGATCGATGAACCAAGTGATACGGATGCAGCTCCAGAATTTTCTTCAATTATTCCCTATCAATGAAAGATTAGCATTTTCTAATATTTTCTATTAGCTCCGGCACTTGGATTAAGAAAATATAACTCACTGTTTTCTATCTACTGTGTATTTTGATGCAACAGGTTCTATTATTAGAGTAATTTACTGACTTGGCACCACATTTGTAGTTCAAGTAAGGGGAGTTTTCTGCCTATCATGACTGTTTACATATTAGTTTCCTTGACAAAATGATACATGAATGACTCAATTCTTAAAGGCTGACTTTACAAACAATACAAACGTAACAAACTGAGCTGTTAGAATGCTTCAGCTAATTTTATTTAGCCCTCTTTATTTCCCAAAAGACTTTCTATTGTGCAGATCAAACAATGACCTCACTGGACAGGACTGTCAACATAAAGCTATTGAGGAGGTTCTTCTCTGTTCCCCTTTCAGTGCAACAGCAGTGAGCCTGGCCGGTCACCAGACACATTCAAAGGGACTGTTGTTCATGCAACATCACAATAACACTTCTCTTTCCTCTTTTTTCATGATACTGTATAAATACATCTAGATAGTTTTGCTGCCAATCTTAAAAAAAATAAAAACAATGTCTCCTTATTACATTTTACAAAGATTTTAACTGTGATAGTTCACATCTCGTGAACAGTTTTGACTTCCTGTGTATGTACTTCGGTAAAAAAAGTACTTCTCAACCAGACATTTTTCAACAGCAAGGTCTGTGGATTTTTATAAATAGTAAGTCAGCATGTTTATAAAAAGACATTGCTGATGAGTTTTTCAAATGTACACTGTGTGCTACTGTGTACGCTATATTGAGGCTACAGCCAACCGCTCTAAACCTGAGCATTCACATTCAAAATATGTGTATAAATAAATAGCCTAGCAGTTCAGGAAAGTTTTAATGTGTATTTGAGTGAATTGTCCCCATCTTCAATAGAAAATTGGTACCCTGTTAGTAGCTGATTCATACGCAAATTCACACAGCGATGAATGTAAACTGATCAAACTTAATAACCAGAAGTTGGTAAGATATTTTACTCAATACATTGTTGACTGATCATGTGGCTAAATATAAGAACAAGGTAACAAGCTACTCTGGCAGTGATGTTTGAAATAGTTGCTGTTGTTCCCTCAGTAGAAGCAGGGTAATAATTGGAGCAGCCCTTTGATGGAAGAGAGTATTTTTTGTCCTGTCAAACCTGCAGTGTGGAACTTTTACATATAAATGAATGTCTGTTACGTTCAAGCCCTTGTCAAATGAGTTCACACAATGCTGATTAAGCCTATCACCACCAGGTAAATCTCTCTGTATTTCACAGTATACTGGAGTTTTTAATCTGGTGTTGGTTTGACATTCCCGCTCTGGCTAGATGAATGAATACTGTGCTCTATGAGCAGAGCATGCGCACTAGAGACTTCCATCGGCCGAGCTGGCTAACTTCCAATTAGCCCTCTGCTAATTTGAATAGGATAATATAATTCAATTGTGAAGCTCTTCTAGACTTTCCAAATGTTATTGGACTGAATGAGTCATTTTGCAGGGGTTGTGTGATGCCCAAAACAATTAATCCACCATTTTAGGGTTAGGGTTAGGGTTGCAACAGTAGCAATGGAGTAGGCTAAGGCAGCGCCTATGACGTAAGTGTGTGTCAAAAGTGTTTTTGCAATTACTCTCACTGCCGGGCAGAGACAAAAGTCACACACTCCAGCTATAAGTCTTTGAAAACCTTATTTGTCTAGCTGAACTTAGGTGCTGCAGTTCTGGTAATTTCAGGAATAACTTAGTTTTTGGTAGTAACAGTGATTTACTTTGAGAGTTTCACAGATTTTTAGACAGCACATAACTTTTTAGTCAGTCTGTCTGTTGGTTGGTTGGTCTTTCCAAAACTTTTGTCCAGACTGAAATATTTCATCAACTACAGGACAGATTGAAAATTACATTTTGTGCAGACATTCATGGTCCCCAGAGGATGAATCCTACTGACTTTGGTGATGTCCTGACTTTTCCTCTTGCGCCACCATGAGGTTGATATTTGTGGTTTTGGGTGGAATATCTCAACAACTATTGGATGGATTGCTATTTTACTTGACACAGACATTCATTTTCCTCAGAGGATGACTTTATGTCAAGCACCATCATCAGGTCAAAATTTTAATTTGTCCCCCCAGCATCTCTAGCATGGCTGTAGACTCATCTACATCTTGTTTATCTTCATTTATACTGAAATGTTTTTGGGAAATCATTGTTGTTCATCAGGACTTAACTTCCCACTCATACAAACAAACACATGCCTTGGAGTTGCTGAGTACAAGAGTCTGATGATACTTTTGGCTGTAGAGCAGCTCTGAAGGAGCAGTTTTGTTCAGTATCTTGCCGAAGGGAACTTCAGCCTTTTTTGTATGCATAATTTCCATTTGGCTGATTTCTCAGTCAGGACCATGAATCTTAATCAGGGTTGAGGTCATAAGACCATCTCTTGCTGCTTTACCCCCAAGCTTTACTGAAGTTATCAACCACCGAGAGAATTCTTCCTTTGATACGAAGAAATCTTGCTTCCGTGCTTCATTGACTTGCATGAAGCTACCAAGCCGATGTGCATCTAAATACTCATTCTGTTCAGCTATATTTGTAACCTCCACTACAACCTCCGCTGTGGTTGTAGGCTGTGGCTGTATTGTACCATGTTTCAGCTTTTGTTTCACAGTCACATGGCTCAAAATCACACATTAAATGAAGATGGTTCACACACTTTAAATGCAATGAGGTGAGCAAGTAGAGTATGAAATAGCACAGATTGCTTATAACCTCCCTACTACTTACTAGGATTAAGAGAGAGTGAGTCACTATCCCAGAGGTAATGACGTGCTGGAAGAAAGCTTCTGCAACTGTGTCTGTGTTAAAACAAATGGAGCAGAGTTGAACTCAAGGTCTCCTTAAACAATTCTTTGTGAGTTTACAACATTGAATTCTAATACATATATGTCTGTTTTGTTTATTTATGCGTCTCTTTTTCCTGGAAAACATGTTTGACTCTGCTGAGTAGTATATGAGAGGATGTCTTTTAGCTTGTCCTGTTGTCTCCCAGTGCTAGCTACATTTGTATGACATCATTCTTTTATAATCCCTGGTTATAAAGCCTCTGACTTTGCTTTGACACGCGTTGCTATGGAAACGTGTTGCTATGGCGTCTCTTTAATGGTATTCCTTTAGGTTTGCTGTATAGTAGGCTAAATATATAGCATTATAAACAACAACAACAATTAATAATCTCTGTATACACTGTACATTTAGTGGTGTGATATGTTTTTTTGGGTGCAGAACTATCCTTTATACTGTGTAACCGTAACTTGACATCACCATGTGAACACGCCGCGCTGACTCAGATAAAAGCAGCCCACCGTCAGCTTTGATGTCTGTGATTGCAAACACTGTCAGCTGTGTTTATGAAGCTTTAAGCTCTTTAACACTTGTCAGAACCTGTTGATATTCAGAATTAATGGTGCATGTCATCTGCAAAGCCTCTTTATAAAGTAGACAGCTAATGGCCTTTAATAAATTACTTACTTTGTCTGGGAATATAATTATCATATTTTGACATGGAGACACAATTTCCAGATTGTTTGATATAAGGGACTTGATGCCATTTCTTTTTCTAACATTGACATCATACACATGATGGTTTTCCTCATGAGATCACTTCCAGTTATCTTCATTCAGTCACTGACCTCTTATATCACAAGTACTAATGTAATAAGTAATAGAAAACAGAGGACATTAATTGAGAGACGTTGAGCAAAATAGTGATGGAAACAGATTTCTGAATAAATCTCCTCTTGTGCTGTCTTTATGAACATAAAAGTTGTTGATGGAAAAACACATTTTCTTTTGCTAAGTTTTTGAAATTTGTACATTTAGGTGGAAATATGATGACAGAAAATCCAGTCTCACCTTATAGATTATAACCTGCTTGACTGTTGACTGACTGAAAAATGTGCTCATTGAAGAGAATGTGAGCATCAACGCAGGTGGTGTACAACTTATCATATATTTTTGTTGGGTTAGTTAAACTCTGACTTAAAGACAGGGGCAAACAAGAATACATCTTATCTCCTTTATGTCCTTGCAAAAGTCAAAGACTGTGTGTCAGAAGTCACCTCTGTGACAAAAATTCGAGCCCCCCCCCCCCCTCCCGTCAATGCAGCTCAGATGGATATAAGCCTGTTTTCCACATGCCTGCCTCTGCAGCTGTGCATGCTCATATCTAGGTTACACAGAAGGATTTTCCCTCTTTTCCACAAAGAGCAAACACACCATGATTACTCAAAAAAAAAAAAAAAAAAAAAGCTGAAACGGCTAAAAAAGGAGATAAAAAAAGATTTCAAGAATTGGTTCCACCTGGCCAACTGAGCTATATAGTGGCAGCATGGCAGAGTATGTGGTAGAGTATGAGGGTAATTATGTAGGTATGGCTATGTGCAACTGCCAGTAGCATCAACCTTGGTGGTTTTCTTTTACACTTTTACAGACACATAGAGGCTGTCAGAGCCTTAAATACATACATTTAGAACATAATACATCAGTCTTTCTGTTTCAGCGCAGACGTTTTGCTTTCCCCACCATGTTTTTCCTGCTACGTGTGCGCACATCTCACATACGCAGTTCATGCGTGTGTTGCAAATGCTTTAATGTGAACTCTGATGATGCAACTCAGCCAGCTCAAGTCTCTTTTTGTTCATAGCGCACAAAACTGGTCTGTCTGCAGATATTGCAACAATGGCGTGGATCAGTGTGTGGGCTCACGCTCTCATGTCTGCCAGTGAGTTGTGACGTCTGGAAAGAGTTGAGAATTTACAGAGATTTTCACTCTTCCTTTGCCCATTGCTTCTTGGCTACACGTAAGCTCTGTTGTGGTTTTCAAAAACCTTGAGGACAGGTTGCTGATCAGCAGAAACAGAGGACCGGGTCAGCCAGAAAAGCTGAGTAGCAACAGACTGGATAGAATTACAGTATTAGCCTCTGTTTATGGAAGCTGTTGTGTCTCCCCCTGCATGCCTTTCAGGATAAACAAAGATCTTAAAGGAAACCCAGTTGCAGGAGGTTAATGAAAGTTTGTCCATCATGACATCATGTGCTGAGAGTGTGCATATTTGTGTGTCGTCTTTGTTGCATGAGAAAGAAGCTCTTCTTGGCACCAGGTCCAGGTGTTTCAGCCCCTTTCTTGTGCTTTCTTTCACCCTTTTAAAACATTCTTTAATACTTTGAATGCAGCGGCGGTCTGATGGATAGGGCAAATACTAGTACATTCCTGCATGAAGTGAGGAGAACTGTGTATCAGATGATCTGTCAAATGTGACAGGGCCAAGGACGTGTGGGCGCTCTTTTGAAAAGATATTTAACCTAATTAAGTCTCTCTCTTTCATGCACACACACACACACAAACCCACACACACACACACACACACACACACACACAAGACTGATAAAAGACTTACTTTTTAACCACATCTCCCTCTCAAGGACATATTGAACACAAAGGACTCTTTTATTCCAGCCCCAATAGTCTAATGGAGACACTGTTGCAGTTCCATTTCATGAATATGCTCTTTTTGCTGGGGAAAATATGCGTCACTGATATGCCTCTCATGTAATCAATTAGTACTTTTTGACTTGAAAATGGCAAAACCAGGAAAAAACCCACAAATGGTGAAGCTAGATCATTAAGATGATGGTGTTGAATTTCTCAAGGGGACAGTTTGGCTTTTGGGATTATTTCTCATGTTTTAACCAAAGACAGGCTAACTCATGGATGAGTCTTTACCTCCCTCTGTGTTGAGTTTGAGGTAATGGGAATAACTGCTGGGAATGTACAAACGAGGGGAAGGAGAACTTTTACTGTAAATTCTCTAAAGCTTGGTGTCTTGTGTGATTGGCTGCTAATTGTAACTTACATATTATAAGTTGCTCATTTTAATTATTTAATTTTGTCTCAAATTCCATTAAATTTTGTTTATGGTCAGTTGTGGTCACTAATTCATTCATTCGCTCAGGGAGGGGGATCTGAAGGATGATCCGGGTCAAACAGATGTGGTTAAGTTACTGAAGCTGCGATATGCCAATCTGGAGGACAAATGTGATGAAATTGGTGCTTCTATGGAGCATTGATGTACACGGAAAGTGGCGTATCCTGACATGTTGACACGACCCACGATGATGCACATCTAGCTGTGCGTGAGCTTACTTAGAAAATGGATTATGTGTTGTCCTTTAGACTTGCTTGTGTTTGTTACCAAACCTGGTTGGTCCGTGACATTAAATTCAAAACTTCATAAACACAACACTCCACTCCATTGTCTTTACTTCAAGCATACTTAAAGTAAAGTCAATATTTTATATAACTTGAATATTAAGGGGGCGTTAAAGACACAGTAGATTGCCTGTTTCAGACAGAGGCTGAACTTGGGGGCTGCTGCATGGAGAGCCAGTATAAAATAAATCAGGAGGTTTTTTGAACTGTAAATCAAGCGAGGATTTATACCAGTTGGTCCCCAGAATATAAATATAAACCTGGAAACGTGCATTATACGTCCCCTTTAATGTTGTTTCATGCCCTGCCTAGTTCTGTAGAAGTTTAGCGCCAATCAGTGTTAGCTTTGTCATCAAGACCCAGTTGTGAGTTAAAGAATGCTCCAAATGAGCATGAAACTGTTGACTTTTCACAGTTGACCGTTAACTTGCCTTCGGCTCTGACATCTCAAGAGAAAATTTGTCTTCAATCTGGTTGAATGCACTTTAAAGGTACTCTAGAGCTTTGTTAGAAGTGGTTGTTTACAGACTGTGATTTTGTGTAGGGAGATGGTATCAGACCTCAGGAAGTCAGTTGGCTAACGCCTTGGTGTTTACACTGCAAAGTCCGTCTTGGGCCTCTGTGACCCATTTCTGTGATTGTAGCTTTCTTAGTCAAAAAAAAGAAAAAAAAAGAAGAGAAAATCATGAATTCATAGAAACGAATATAACAAAGGCGTGAAGAGCGGATATAATTTAAAATGTTGGCAATTTTCTTTTCTTGGCTTCTTACAGCTGATTGCAGTTTTTCTCTAATCTATTTGCTTTAAGGTGTTACAAATTAAAAAACCAATGCTTAACGTGTCAGAGAAAAATCTTATAAGTCAGTGAAAATATTCAGTCTCACTACCAAAAACATAGAATATTTTTTCAGCAGGTATTAATCAGAGATAATGTTACACAGCTGCCACTGTGTCTGAATGTTATAGGTTGAAATATTCCACCCAAATAACATTCATTTGGTTTAATTTAGAGCAATGTGTAAGATTATATTTCTTAAGTTACACATATTTTTTCTCAATTTCCTTTTTTACGTTATATTTCCAGAATGGTTTGTTTTGCTTAATCATGCAATCATAGATCAATTATTTAGCTAATTTTTGTTTATTTTTGGCTGGACTGGTCACAGACCAGCCTTCTAACCGCAGTTGTCCATGAGTGAGTGAGTGCCTGAGTGAGTGATGAAGTTACACGATTGGTTGGCCAGCTGACTGTTGGAGTTTCCCCATTGGCTGTTGCTCTTTCTTTCTTTATGCTACCTCAGTACACTTTACCAGCAAATATTACTGGGATCTCTACAGAAAATTGCAGATAAACATTTAGTATCCAGGAATTCACTTTATAGACACTGCCACTGACTATCTTTGTAACATATTGGCCACAGTTTCACACATTTCACACGCAGTCGTCAAGACTCTTTGCCCCAAATATGGTTAAAGCTCTCTAATTTATAGAAATAATTTGAGAATGATTCTAATTTTGGGACAAATGTCATGTTGCTTGATAAGTAACTCTCTCTCTGAGTCACCTGCAAACTTGTCAAACTTTAGTGCATGTATATCAGTGCACTTTTATGTTTAAAATTCTGTCTATGTCACAGAAACTATAGGATCCTAGCGATCCTGCCCTATTTGAACCAGTTTTCTGTAAAAATGCACTTTGAGTGTAATGTTTTTTATTCTCCTCTTGTTCTCTAAAACTCAGAATGACAACAGGAGAGGAGAATTGTGAGCAGGACAGGACAACACCATTCTTTGTGTCTGATGAAAATAATGATGCATGGCCCGTCCTCTTAGCACAGTCCACAGTTACAGGAAATAGCTGACAGCAGGAATGCTCCCTCTCTCTCCTCATCTGTCTCTATAGGACTCAGCTGCACTACTGGTTGGCTGGCTACTTCATACAACAACTTCCTGTAAACAAGTCATGCTGCCAAGCACCCTCCCATCCTCCACCTCTGATCTCTATGGATCTCCATTTGACCTCCTTATGCACCAGAACAATTGCTTTGAGCTTTCTTGAAAGGGTCAATGCTGCATTTAAAAAAGTGATTTTCAGGGGCAGTGGCCTCCAGTTTGAGAAGAGGGTTTAACAAACTAATGGGTCTAATTTGAGATTAAGTCCAGACAGTGTTTATTGTAAGGAAGTGGTCTTCACAGTTCTTTTTTGGTCTGTTAGGACTTGTTGTAGTGTTGAATAATAATAATAATAACAACGTGTCTGTGACTGTGAGAGCATGCTTTTAGCAATACCCAACAGTGACCTGAATGCTTTTAACATCACCTACAGCTGTTCACCTCCATTGAAAAATCTGTTCACCCGCATTGTATTTGGGTAGAGGCAGAAATCTCAGACAGGGATCATTGGAAACCTTGGCATATAAAACCAAACCTATCTGCATGGTTTGATATTGAGCCACTGTAGACCAGTAAATATTGGCCAAGCTGATGAATTGGCTGAAATTAGATTATTATATGTTGGTACATGTCAGCTAATAAGTAACAAGAAATTGCAGAGCAGAAATGCCAAAGATATGATTGCGGTAATTTAGAAACAGTGTCTCCATTATGTTGTCTGTCCAGCAGAGAACACTGACAAGTTTATTTTTAAACACAAGTAAAAAATTACTATTGGAATTGTTATTGGATGTTTCTAACTCTCAGTTTATCTTTTTCTGTGGCAGCAATGTAGTTTTGTGTTGTTTCATGTTGTTTGATGTTCTAGGTGGAAGAATAGCTGTGGTAGAAGCAACAGAGTTTCTCTGGCACAACACTGTCTAGGACTGCAACTAACAACTACTTTCATTATCGATTAATCTGCAGATTTTTTGTTGATTAATCAGTTAATGGGTTTACAATGGGTTTAAATCCCAAAGTGATATAATCTAATTGCTTGTTTTGTCCAACCAACAGTCCAAAACCAAAATATATTCAGTTCATTATTACATGAGACAAAGAAAAATAGCCACCAGCTGCAATATTTTCATTGTAGATTCAACATGGCAGGTGCGGTGAAGTGCGGAAATCTGTAGCATTTCTTTATTAGCTTACCTTATGAAATGTTGTCAAGTGCAATAACTCACCTTTTACTCTACTCTTACGTTTGAAAAAAGTAGAATTTAGGGTTCAAGTTCACAACAATATTGACTATGGGTTTATACTAATCCTTTATTAAGCTTTTAATGCCCTATAATAAACTTGTAGTTATTATAGAAACCAGTGTTCACTCTTTGATACCAAAGTTAAGCAGTCAGAGGTACATTAAGCCAGGTGGTGTGCAGAGCTGGGAAGTCAAATGAGTTGACCTATTCATACTGATGGCACAGCCACTTCTGTCCTTCGTCCTTTCTGTGGTCGTAAAGGAATGTTGGTCTTCTGTTTTTTTATGTGGCACTGGTTTTAAGTCCCTGTTCATCACGGTATTAGATCTTTTTATTACTCTATTGAGTCTTATCCCAGTGCTATTATAATAATAGCATTAATTCCCAGTCTAATTTTCTAATTGTACTCACAAACCCAAACAACCATAGAAGAGTTTTTAGTTGCCGTTATTAGTTCATGTTTTTTGTAAAATACACAGAATGCTGCAGCTTTTCTCATGTTTAACATCCTTGTGTTTGTCCATCAGGTGAGTGGGCGGCTTGCAGACGAACATGACTGCCAACAAGAGTTCGAAGGCTGCGCCTCGTACAGGAGGGGTTAAAACTCCCCGGGACATCCCCGACAGGTCAGTGACTTCTGGGAAAGGGTGGGCTGGTTGGTATGCTCTGCCAGTTATGTCAAATGGTTTTCAAAGTATCTATCTGACTGGATTTTTTTTTATTATTTTGATTCGAAAAAGAAACAACTTTTTTTTTTTCACTGCTGGGAAACTACAGCCAAAGATTGTCAGTCATTATAAGACTCCCAGATCTTTTGCAAGTACGATCCTGTATCCTGGACAAGGGCCCCATCCAACTTTTAACTGTGAGTGGTGAGCTGAAGCTTGTGGTAGCATGTTGAGAGCTGACAGTGTCCTGCTGTGAGAGAAAAACAAACTTTGGGGATGATATGTGATATCTTGACTGTTCAACCTTACAGTCTGTCATCCTGTCCATTTTTACCATGCCCAAAACTGTCTTCAACCAGAAAGTCTCAAAAGGAATAGTCAGTTTGGTGAGAAAAGGTCTAGTCTTGTGTCACAAATAGTAGTTTAACATGACAATTGTACGTCACAACTGTGAAATGTTGTCTGTTTTCACTGTCAGCAGTCACGCCATCCTCTGACAGGCTGATGGCTGATTTTCAAGTAGATGATTGTTATCAGTGGTGCTTCTTTTTCCGTTTCTCACACTGTATATAGCAATTTTACTATTTGACTGGCAGTGTTGCTCATTTATTCCTTCCTGATTTTCTTGGTGGTTAACACACAAGACAATATTTCTCACACAGTGGATCCTGTAAACTCAGGCAGCTGTTTTCCGTAACTGCTTGCGGCAAAAGTTAGACCGACTGGAAGTGGCAAACCACACAAATTTTAATCGTAATGCTAATATTAGGATGTGGATAAAAATCTGTTGCTATCATTTGCTGGTAAAAGTGCACACAGAGTTGTGCAATGTACGTTATTCCCAAGGTAACCTGGTGAATATAAATATAAGAAACACTTATCTCAGAAGCACAAAGCTCTCTCACCCCATTGGCTGCATTCCAGTGAATGTGAATGTGCATTTAACCTCTTTTGATTAATGTATTTGTCTTTGTACTACAGTCTTATTAACAGCTTAGTGGTCTCATGGGCTCATGTTACCCTAGATTCTTTAAGATTGCATTTAAAGCTCATGACGCATGCATGCTTTGCTTCCACACAATTTAACAGATGGAGAGATGTTAGTCGTGTTTGGTAGTGCTGCACAATGTTTCCCTCAAAATATGAAATCAATCCGACATCAGTCTCTGAGCTAAATTACACCTACGCTGAACATTGTAGCCACATGGCAATATGCACCAACATGGTGGGAAAAAGAACAAAAACAACAAAAAAGCAAAAACAATCATCGTCCTGTGATGTGAGTCCACTGTGAGGGGATAAATGAAAACTTATACAGGATCTTTCCTGGCAATTTTCTGACGTTATAGTTTGAATACATGTCCTACACCTCAAATATCACAGTGAAATACAAAAAACAATCCAGAGAGCGATTTACTACCATCTGTGACCAGTGTTTTATATATCCAGAAACGCATATTCACTAGATTTATCTTACTACTAGTTTTATCTTCTTTCCTGATCTATTTGTATATGTACTGTATGTACTAGACATGAGAAAATTTAACCTCAAACTCTCTCGATTAAAATCCTTTGTCCTTTGGATATACTGTTTGCTAATACAAGTGGCAAACAAGGCATGAAACTACATACTTATCTATGTTGAACTATAACAGTAGAAGTACTGCTCCTGTGAAAAGTCTGCTCCCTCCATCCTGGTCAGTAACAGGAAGTGGCTTGTGGTTAACTTGTCCTGGTAGCCTGAATGAAAGCCAGAGGCCAGGTCGTCACTGGCATCCAGTGCTTCGTATGGTACTTTATGTGTGGCCGGCCCAGCTGAAGCTGACTAAACTGGGCTTATTTTTACAAGCATGATCCAGACCACCAGAACCCCCTAAAAAGTCCCCAAGCCCCCAGCAGACCCAAATTCTGCACATATTTTTTTCTTTTTGTGTCTGAAAGTGAGTCTAACATAGTGTTACAGTTACAACATAAAGATAATGAAATGATTTTAAGATTTTATTTTTACTGTTATGAGATCTGTTGCTAGGTAAACAAATATGCTCATTCTGTTTATTAGATACTGGTGAATGAACCGAAACAAGTACACAAAAACCAAATAATGATAATATCAAGATGAAGTCAACCATGTGCATTAGAAAGGATATTAGATGCTCATTAGTGTGTGTTTGGTCTGGTTGCTACTAAAACATAGCCATTGATATTTAATTTCAGAGACGCTGTTCTCTCTCTCTCTCTGGCTTCCTACTTCAGCCACATGACTTGGCAGTTTAGTTAGGAGTTTTATCCTAGGAGCCAGTTAGGTTTTAATTCGCCAGACAAATTCTAATAGCTCCCTATTGAACCACTGCAGCATGTCATGTGTTGGACTGCTGATTAATATCAGAGTGTTCAAAATGTATTTTCTTCATAAAACATACAGTGTGTTTGACTTGCAGTGTTTTAAATAAGAAAGTCTGACCTACTTAAGATTTAAATTTTTCCCTTCAAGCTCAAGTCAGTATACTGTAAAATGACACTAATTACTGTATGAGAGTAAGAATATAGTCAGAAGACTTGTTTGGAAACTGAAATGCCTTAGGAAATAAAAACTATTAAAAGTGAATTTCAGACATACTGACATTTAATAATCAATCAATACCAAATATTAGATTGAAAACAACAGTGGTACTAAACTTCATAAGAACTATCATATCCAATGAATTCCTTGTTAACCAAGCGAGGAAAAATCCTGTTGATTCAAACCATTTTTATGCATTTCTGATTAATCACAGTACCTTGACTACAGAGCCCCTTAAAAATCTATGCATAGCACACCAGAATATGATAGAAGAAATTCTCAGACAGAAGTCGCTTTGAGATCTCATATTTCTTCAAGGGAGGTTAGATAAGATGCATCCATCATACTACTTGCAGTTTGCAGGTTCCTAGGTGTTGTAAAAGTCTCTCCGCCCTGGAGCATGAGGAATGAAACCAGGGAAGGGCAGATAGGTGTGAAGCCAGATCTGCCCCAACCTGCATTTTTGGATCACAGTCCACAGTCCTCAGCTTCCTCCTCCCATAACGCTTGTTATTCTAACCGTGACTATGACATCAGATCTCCCAACGCTTCACTTTCGCAAGACTTAGCCAGATTCCAAGTCATGACAAGGTTCCTGAAAGACTATGAGTAGTAAGGTGTCTGGAATCTACAGGGAAATTTTGTCTCTCTGTGGAAATCTTTAATGAGGCGAGCACCGTGAGAAACTGTGTTTGCGTGTGGTTAAGGATGATACAGTCAGCAGTGAGCTGGGGAATAGCACCTAGTATAACTTAGCTGCAGAAAGCTTTGAGGACCAGAGAGGAGCAGGGAGACTTTTACAGGTAAGACCACTGTAATAAATCTTTGCTTAGAGCTTTCTGTGTGAGGTCCACTATGATTCTCCTCAAGATAGTTTGATTATGTGGAAAAATCCACAGTGGCATTTTAATGTAGTCTGTATTTCCTTTGGCCTTAAGTTGAATCTCATGTTGCCAAAGACAGAATACTTTCCTGTGGTTATTTTAAATAAGTAGCTCAGGTTTTCATTTGGTCTTTGATCTGGGAAATTAATTCAGAATTTTCAGCTGATTCTTTAAGAGTTTTCTTCCATCTGTTCCATATTGAGTTTCTGTTGCAGTAGGGTTGAGTGGAGTTGTTGGCAGCTCCTGTAACTTGCCTCTTTTAGTTTATTCATATCTATTAGACTGAAATGTTTTTTTTATTTTTAAAGAAACATTTAAATATTTGTTCACACCTTTCTCTGTCTTTTTTTAGGTGCCAGTCTACATCACCTTGTCCTGCTTTATCTGCCTGCCAGGGGCAGAGCCAGCAGCCTCTCCTCAGTGACGGTGAGAACTCTGGGAAACAGAGCAGGTACCTCAGGACTGACGGCAGGTTCCTGGTACGTGCTGGCTGGAACAGCAAGGTTGCTACCCTGTGCAGTGGTGCATCTTTCACTGGTGATACTGATTCCCACGGCCGTCTCGTCAAGTCCAAGAGCATCAGTTGCCTGGACAACAGGCTCTCCATCTATAAGCCCCCAGCTCAAACCAAGGAGTGTCAGGAAAGTCAGGGCGTCCACCAGCTGAAGGACAACCAAGGGGATCTCTCTCTGGGAGATGGACTTAATGGTAGGCCCTTGAGTTGGAGCACACTCTCACTAGGACCTTCCTCTAGCCAAAGCCACAAGCGCACCCTCTCTCTCACCCACTCAGTAGCAGGTGTTCCCCCCACCACAATCCGCAAAAAGATCTCAGAATGGGAGTGCAGGAGGGTCGCTCTGCCTAGGATGAGCTTGTGTCTGGATAAAAGGCCAGGAGGAGAGCGCGTAGGGGGCAGTGAGGGCTGTCCGAGCCTGCTCTCTTCTCCCTGTAGCGAGAAGACGTTTGACTTTAAGGGGGTTCGCAGAATGAGCACAGCATTCTCAGAATGCTCCTACACAGAGACAGAGGAAGAAGAAGGAGTTTCAGATAAAGACGGCCTGG
Organism: Thunnus albacares; assembly: GCF_914725855.1. NCBI lineage: Eukaryota > Metazoa > Chordata > Actinopteri > Scombriformes > Scombridae > Thunnus > Thunnus albacares. Next base: position 22,531,765 of record NC_058106.1, read on the forward strand.
GTCGCTTCCAGAAAAGGATAGGCAAGACAGAGTCTTCAGGAACATTTGTACGTTCCCTCTCTGCTCGGAAGGAGACATCAGCAGTCCTCAACAGGATACAAAAGATAGAGCAAGCCCTGAAGGAGAATCCCAACCCAGCTCCTCCACGTTATCTGAGTAATTGCTACGCTCCAGACAAGATAAGACAAAAGTCTTTTGTGATAGGTGATGACTTGGACAGTACATGCACCAGCAAGCGCAGCAGCATTTGCTCAGTGGCCACTGAACCAGACCCTGTTTTGGTGTCTGATAAGCTCTCTAAACTCAGACAAAGGTTTAGTGTGAGTTCAACCAGGTCTGAGAGCCCAGAGCCACCCAGCCAACAGACTTCTGTCGGCACTCCAGTCAACCCCTTACCCAAACCCAAACGCACTTTTGAGTACGACGCCAAACGGGACCAGAAGGGCGCGTTGCCATCCAATGGACTACCTCCAGCCACTGAGTCTCCCCCGCCTCTTCCCTCGACCCCTGCACCCAGCATGACACGCACAGCAAAGTCGGACGGGAGCACCCCCATCAGAATCCAGGACAGGTTAGACAAGGATCAGTGTACTTATGTCTCTCAACTTACTGACATAAAAATACTCAATATTATTGAAAGTCAGCTCAAGCTTGGAGAGCTGTTGTGTATCAGTTTGTTTCCTACCTTCTCAGACAATAAAACATTTGTGTCCTTTATTATAGTAAACAGCATGTACTAGAGATGTGATGCTACTGCATAAATGTGCACTGTACAACCTGCTTTCTGCTGTAAAGCATAGATGCTAAAGTTTCTAACATGTCTGATAGTCTTGTGGGGAACCTGTGGAGTGTTTGCTTTGTTGGTGTTGTCGATTAATAAGTTACTTATCAATGTGTCCGGTGTAGTGTTGGAGCAATTTGATTTGGTTCTCCTGAGTTTGTTTTAGTTAGGATTTGAAGTGGAGATCAGTGTTGAAGCTTTATTATTATCCATTGAACAACAATAGTGTTTTTACTTCATTTAAAGAGCATTGTGTGATTTTATAAAGGCTTTTCCAATTTAATCCATCATGAGTAATGTCATGATTGGTTTATCATAAGGTGATTGCCTATTGGATATAGGCAAATAACATGTTTATTGTACTCTACAGACCAGATACTTCTCAGAAATTAATTTGTACACACTCCTAGCAAATCTATGTTCAATTTCTTACTGAGTTCACTTGTACTCATACTGTAATTGAAGATATTGTGATTCTCCAACTTCCTTTAAACTGGCAGCAGTGAATATCTAATAGAAACTAGTGAAATCTGACACTGAATCATCACGCTCCTCTGTTGTGTTCATATTGGCTTAATCTTTGCTGCTGTACTATTACTACTATTATTTTTATTCTTAACTTATAGTTCTCAGGCTCAGATGTCCTTAGTTTTCTTGCATGAGGGTGGGGCCTCTCCAGATTTTCCCAATGTAAAATGGGGATGAAAATCCTTAAACGTTCATCCCTTGGACTGTGTTTAAAATTCCTGTGGTTCAAGCAATTTCAGACCAAGCTTAAAAGCCACGAGCTGTCGATGGGGCGACATGACCTTACTGTAGATCCCTGCTCTAATGTACCAAAGTTTCTCTGCAGTGCCACAGCTTATGATGTGTATCTTACAGTGTGCAAAGAGCACTCAGAAATAGTAAGATATCTGCATGTTTACTTGTGACTTATCAGGAATTTCCTTGTGATTGGAGCACATGTTATTCATGGCATTTCTCTGTAATTCCCTTCTGTATTTTAGTGGCTTCTGATTTGCATTTGAGGGATATGTTAATTTTTTAAACTTGTGTTTATAAGTATTAGAAGTGTCTTAACCACCTATTCAGCTCTTTTCTGTTAGCACTTGGCCAGTCTCTCTGCCTTTCTTTCTTGTGTTTACAACATCTTTCCCCATCTTGCTCTGTTTTGACTTTTTTCATTTCTAGAGAGTCGTGTGAGTCGGAGGATGCTGCAAGCTTGCCATCTTCGTATCCGTCCTCACCTGCAGAGAATGGCACACTAACCACAGAGACACGGAGTCGACCCAATTCCAAAAGCACTTTAGAGGAGAATGCCTATGAGGACATAGTAGGTAAGCACACTGCTATGCCAGCTTTGAAAACAGGAGAGATGACCTGTGTGGTATATGTGCGGCCTTTTGGATACTGTTTGCTCCAATTCATATCAAGGAGATGATGTCATATTAGACAGTAAACGGTTATGAGTAAGACAGTGAAAGTATGTGAGTAAACTGATAGTTGCTAGTCCAGATGAAGTGTTAATGCTAAATTCTGGTAAGACTCTGCAGCACTGTGAGGAAATGCCTTGAAATGTTTAGTTTTTTTGACACAGGTCTGTTTTTCATGGCTTTGCACTGATTTACTTTTTAGATATGTAATTACACACTGACTATGAATTGAAAATATCCATGATGTATGATGGTGATGGTGAGTGTAGTAGTGGCCAGTAGTCATGTTTTACTGAAAGTGATACAGTAGCCCCTGTTTTGCCTGGCTTAATACAGTTAAATAAGATTGTCAGGGTAGCTCCTCCTCCTGCATCTGCCTCATGTAGAAGTGTGGGTTATAGAAAAAGTATCAGCATGGTAGCAGTCAATGAACACTCCTGGGGTCTGAGAATGAAATGAATGGGTAACATGTGGTTGTATAGGCTGGATTTTACTGTCAAGATTGTCTGGATGTCCACAAATTTCACACCGCTGTCCAGCACTATCTACTGACACATACTGAGAGAGGATGAGCTCTCAGAATCTAAACTCCGCCATTATGTTTTTCATAGAGATGGATGTATCGTTGCAATCAATGATCGTGATTATTTTAGCCATAATCATGCAGCCTGAGGACAAAACTAAGGGTAAAAGAGATCTCTATACTTACCTTAAATTTGGATTATTTAGCATCATCTTCTCACGTTGCAACTCTTTTAGAGACAGGTCGTGTATCTTACTGTAAACAGGACTGACACAGAAGTTCTCTGAGGTAATGTGTGCATGAAATTCTTGATATATTAAAGCCAAATTCCTTTCCACTAGCAAATGACCCCAGGCCTTCTGCCCAGTCCAATTCCCAGTTCCCCTAGTGCATACTCAATGCGGTGGAAATGTGTGTCAGAGTGAGTATAGTGTGGCTTAAATATCATCAATTCTGTGTCTTATGGTGAAGTTTGACTTTTAGTTGTGGTAAAAAGTTTTAACACGCTGAAATATCTTTCATGACGAATGTTCAGTGATGACCAAATAAGGGCTAAATGTTTTTGATATGCAGGTATTTCGTTATTTCATGGTCTTTCTACAAGTAGTCCTGTTGATCTTGAACAGTGATTAGTGCCGTGCACATCAGAGGTTTACTGAAGCTGAGGATGTGCAGCAGTCTCAGAGAGAGCGTAAGGGCATGACTGATTTTCATATGAATCCCAACAAAGCCTCCATTGTTCCGCCAGCACTGTAGAGTGTAGAGTTTGCAGTTTAGAGAGGCACTTCTGCCAGTGTCTGTTTGTTCCTGACAAAGAGATTGTCTCCGAGTGAGTTTGAAATTGTTCCAGCTATTTCCAGCTATTTCAAAACAGGTTTTCAAACTAAGTCCTAATGGAGTAGAACGGTGGTATCCAACACCACTATGCAGTGGTTTACAGGTCAGATGATCCATTTGAGAAGCAGCCACAGCAGTAGGAAACGAGCCATGTTTCAGTCCCTCTGTGCCCTTATTTTCACAAACAACTCACACAGAGAACCAGAATTCCCCACTTATTTCCTTGGAACATCTACTGTATCATAGTTAGCATGAATTTTATCTCATCATCTTGGTTTTTGGTATCTTGTCTTGATGCCAAACCTCAGAAGTAATTTTTGACCTGTGCTACAGTGCTACTGTAGTGTGTAGTTGATAAATGGTGTGTCAATGAGTGATTTCTTTATAGGTTGATGAATCACACCCTGTGTACCAGTGAAGCTGTGATTCAGCTTTCTCTATTATTGAGTCCTGGCGTGGTTCAACCTCACAGTGTTGCGTTATCTTCACTGATGTAGTTTGCTGCTTTGTGAATAAAGGTTTGGAGCCCTGAGAAGGTTTGGTACATGTAAGGAGTGATTGAAATTCAAATCAAGTTGCACTGGCTCCATTGAGCCAATAATTTGTTATTCTTTGGTGCAAAAGAGACCAAAACTACTGTGCATTACTCTGCGTAGTTTATCCAATGTGGTCACAAGCAGACTGTTCTCATGATGGACACACTGTATAGTTTGCAGTGCTGCCAAATGTTCTTGCAAAACTGTAACCTATTTTTTCATCCCATGCACATTTGTGTTTAAACTATGAATGGGCGGGCACCGCAACTATACTGTAGTTTGTCCACTTTATAGGGTAAGCTGATACTGACATTGTTGGTATAGTTTGTTCTGTTCCTCACCCTGCCCAGAGAGTCCATTGTGTACACAGAAATGTACAATCACAGTTTGCAGTTGAGGTGTGTCCACTCCCTACATAATACTGTGTGTCTGGGAGTGTGTTAGAGAGAGATCTGGATGTTTGCAATCAGAGGAGTAGATTAGTACCCTCCAGTATATAAGCAGCTATACAGACATATCATTTTCCCAGCAGGCTCTCATTACAGCGCTGCTTCAGTTTAATGGAGTTGCGGCACAACGTGGGGTCAGACTAAGCCCTCTTATTCCGCTCCTCAGCTTCAATGATGCACAGAAAATCACTCCAGTAAGCTAATTTACAATGTACAGCATTTGAAGTGTATGTTGTCTGCATATGAGTGCCTGAGTATGAGTACTTACCTAAAACAGGTTTAATAGTTAACCTAAAAATAAAGAAAAGAACAAAGCTCTGCCTGTAGGTTAATGTTAATCATTTTTAACATGCACAATCATTATTTGACTTTGTGAGTTCATCAGGTTTTCCGCTAACATACTCAGGAAGAAGGAACACAGCTACTAAATAGGTTTTGTTTTTTTCCTTTCTATTAACAGATAACACTGCTTTTCTTTCTTTTAAAAGTTCCTCTCATGCATTTCGACACCATCTGGCTCTGTTTTTATACTTCAGTGTGGTTTCTTCACTTTCTCACAACCTTTTTCAGACCCTGCCAAAAAGCTATTCTCAGAGCGCATGTCTGAATAGACATGGACTGTGGTGTTACACAAGTTTTCTCTTTATTGAAGTTGGCTCTCTGCCAGGTGACATCAGTGAGAGCTGTGCAGTGCTCTGTAATGTGCCTTTCTTTCCTTTTCTGCTATCATCTATCGACTGAAGTATCTACAGAGAATACAGTAGCAAGGTCTGTGCTTATTGGGACTTGTTTAGATGCAGTGTTGCATTTTTCATGTCAGTCCTTAAAATGAAGTGAGTAAGTAGACCCTAGTCAGAGTCTCAAAGCGTATGGCTCTGCTCTATATTTTTCTTATTGTCATGTGCAGAGCCAAACCAACAAAGAACTCATCCTGCTTACAAGAATTGAGTGTGTATCCAAAGCCTCATATATCGTATTTCACTGGGCCATAGACCTCCGTTGTTGTCCAAAAACTAATAAAAACATATCAATAAGCCTCACTGCTGCGCTGGGTGACATCCTCCTAGGCCCGGAAGAGTTTGGGCATGGTAGTTTGTTTAGAAACAGCTCCTAAGGCTAATGACAGCAATCACGTTTTCAGTCTCTAGAGAGTAGTTCTGTGTAAGGCAGACACCACTGTGCTTGTGCGGGAATGTGGTGCCGTTTACAGAACTTTGCTAGCTTGCTATGCTACATATCTCAACCTCTTCACTTTATACATAAGTTATTCACAGTGGACAATATAGTATAATAGTATGGAAAATGCTTCAGTACTTCACAACAAAGAAAAATAGGCACAGTACCAGTCAAAAGTTTGGACACGCTTTCTCATTCAAATGAATGGGAAAATGTGTCCAAAATTTTGACTGGTACTGTATAACAACGGCTATTTTAATCATATTTCTACAAACATTTAACTTCTATATCCAGAATCATTGTCTAAGAAGATGACCCTCTTCTTCCTCACTGAGAGCAGACAGTTTGCATGCCTGGACAGTGACTCACCAGCAGCGTTGCGTCCAGCAGTTTCAGCTGGGCCCAGTGGGGCCTGTGGGGCCCAGTGCCAACAGCAACTGTTTTGAAAAAAGGGAGTTCACTTGAGCTAGCTGGGAGTGACCTTTGACTTACCTTTAATGACTCATCTCCTTTCAGACAAACCATAGGGAGGCTCTTTTGTGCCCCTCACACCCTTTACTGCCCTGTTTGCCCTATTTGACCCCACAACCTCTTCTGTCTTCTGTCAAAAACAGCCTCTGACAGTTGTTGGCTTTGCTCTTGACATTACGTTTGAGCCACACTGAATATCTACATCATTCCACAGAGAAGGAGAACCCATACGAGGATGTTGACCTGAAGCGGAGGAGTTTGGGTCGAAAGTCTTGTCTTTTGGACAGCAATAGATCTTGGACCACCATGGACAGGAAACTGAACTCTCCACCTCAGGTAAGTCATAAGCCTGCTGGGATTGACAGCACTGGTATGTTTCCCTCTTGTAAATAGAGCTTGTATGTTTTTTTATGTGGAAAAGTGAATCCCCTCACTGGATGTCAGTGCTGAATATCCTAGACAAGATCCTCTAAAGAATCTCATACTTCGTTTGTTATGCTACAGGAAAAAGTTTGACCTGGTGATGTTCCATAGACAGGTCCAGCGGCAGATTTGTCTCCCATGAAGCATTTGTCTCCCTGAAAAAACGGGAATCATTTTTACATCATTAAAAAAAAAGTAAAACATCTTGAATTAATGGACTGGGACGAATACCAGGTGAAATGTTTTAAACCTTCTATATTCTGTTCTCTGTGACTAGTTGCCTTCCAAACCCAGTAGCCAGTCCCTTCGCCTCACTGGGGGCAGCGACAGGAAGAGCCACCGGCTGTCACAGTTGTGCAAACGCCACAGCCATGATGAAATGCTGCTTCTCCCCCAGCGGGGTATATCAGCTTCACCTTGTGGCCTGCTGGATGATAGCCTCTGTGGCACCAGTGATACCCTGGCCTCACACAGGCACTGGAGGATCCCAAAGGTAAACATGGCTAGATCCTACACAAACACCTTCACTAAATCCTTGCAGAGCACTGTCTGTGTTCTTGGTCCTCTCCGGCTTCTCAGACCAGCTCAGGTTTCTGTAGAAAACCCAGTCAGAGTCAGAGCAGATCGGGATCATTTATAATGCCTTCATTTAGACAATAGATATTGTTACACAGTGCTTCAATGCATGTAATCACTGCTTGAGTTTAAGCCCTTGTGGTACCTAACTCTCATTTAAGCCATTAAGTTCTATTTTTCTGCAACCCTTAAAGCATGTACAGTATTTTACAGTGTTACTTTTGGCTAGGTACACCAACTACTTCCTTTATACTTATGATCAAAAGAAACAAAAGTTGAGATTTCCCAACAGAGAATCTCTTCTTTCCTGTGTTTACAGCTGGTCCAGAGGATCAACTCCATTTACTGCACTAAACGTGGGAAGAAGAGGCTTAAGAAGCTGTCCATGTCCAATGTTGAGACTGCATCTTTGAGAGGTAAGGGTTCTTTTTTTTCCCCCCTTTATCCACTGGCTAGATAAGTGTGTAAATATTTGCATCTCAGCCACCCACATAGAGTTCTAGCTGTGTTCCTTCTTGTGACATAAACACATGTTTGTGGAATTGCCCTTTGACCCGTAAAATATCTTCTTGTTTGTCTCATGTCTGCCTCCAGATGACAACAGCGAGAGTGAGAGCGACTCTGATGACAGGTTCAAAGGTGAGTGACCACAGAGTCCATTTCCAGGGGTGAGGTGCTGGACTTCTGTTTGTTCTCAGCTTTTTCTTGGAGCTGTTTTTCTCTGTTTGTGGAGCAGCTTCACATGGCAGTTTTGGTTTTAATAAATTACCTTGCTTGACTGGATGAATTGTGACCAAAACATTTGCCATATGCATGGATTACCAGTAAATCATTCAACATTTATTACATGTCAAATTTAATGAAACAAATGAATACTTATGAGATTTTTGTTTTATGTCTGTTATTGACATGAGCGATCAGTGGTGTCAGTGAAAGTGAATCACAACAGCAAGTACAGCAACATATATATTATAATTTCTTGACAGGCTGAAGATTAATTCACTGTGAGTCTAAAGTTGCATTTCAGTGTGAATGAATGCTTCCTTCCCTCCTCAGCTCACACCCAGAGGTTGTTGAAACTGCAGTCCATCCTTCGACGGGCCCCCAGCTACCGCACACTGGAGCTGCAGCTTATTGAGTGGCAGGAGAGAGAACTCTTTGAGTATTTTGTGGTTGTTTCTCTGAAAAAGAAACCCAGCAAAAACTCCTACTCCCCAGAGGTCACCTATCAGTTCCCCAAGGTAAAGTCATGACAATTGTAACTGAAACCTGCTGTTGGACCTTTTACATCTGGCATAACATATATCCTCAGTGACTGAATTTATTTTTACATGGAGCAAAAATCCAAAACGTCCATGTGTCAGTGCCCCCGAAAATGCTTCATAGGACCTGTTTTAGCTCAGAAATTATAAATCCAAAATACTGCACAGATACATCGCTGCAGACCTTGTCTGTAAGATTTGATGTAATTTGAATTGCAGGCTGGAGGGTCAATATGTAGTTAAATGAGAAAAACTATTTTAAATGGTTTTATTAATAATATTAATAAAAATTTTGCATGTGGATCACAGCAGATTTTACTTGTTGTTTACTCTTTGCTTGTAGTGCACAAGAATATTTGTGCACAATATAAATAAAACAGGGACCCATTCTTAAAAACATTGCTCCCTAGCACTACTAGTGGTCAGAAACTGCACAGGGTATCTTTAAGTTTTATAACACAGTGCCAAGGGAGTCTTGGGAGCCTGTTGCAAACACCAGAACCCATTTCTGTAGCAATTATTCAAAGACATATTTTAAAGATGTTAAGATTTGGTTCAGCAGAAGTGTCCCTTGGGAGAAGTACATGTCTGCCAGCCAGGAAGGAGGAAACATACACTTAATTGTTAAGATGATGAGAGTCGGACAGGGCAAAGGTTTAAGCCTGCATGGGAGAACTGTTAGTCTGGGCACTCTGAGATCTATGGGGATCTTTAAAAAAGGAGGCCAGAATTGTCTGAATGAGTATGAGCTAATTGAAACTCTTCTCCTCTCCTCTCCTCTCCTCTCCTCTCCTCTCCTCTCCTCTCCTCTCCTCTCCTCTCCTCTCCTCTCCTCTCCTCTCCTCTTCTCTTCTCTCCTCTCCTCTCCTCTCCTTTCTTCTCTTCTCCTCTCCTCTCCACTCCTCTCCTCTCCTCTCCTCTCCTCCCACAGCTAGAGAGGCCCACCAAGCAGATAAGGGAGGCCGAACAGAGGCTCAAAGCCATTCCTCAGTTTTGTTTCCCTGATGCAAAAGACTGGAGTCCTGTATCTGAGTACTCCAGGTATGGCTGAGAATCCTCCACATTCAGGGTCAAATTTATTATTACAAACTGGTCTACTGTCTGTTTGTTGTTACAACATATCAACTATTGTATAATGAAAGTTTAGAGGAAATGAACTACCTACCTAACTACTGTGCACGCAGAGCATTGTGAAGCTACATATGTTATCAATAATTATTTTATGTAACGCTTAGCAACACAGCTGTTCAGTGTGATTATCTTGAAAACACCTCCACCCTGTTATTGCTGATATGAAGGATAACATCTTTATCCGTGTAATACAGCAGCTGATAGGAGCTCTGTCTGTACCTGCCTATCTTACTATGTTTATTCATGTTGATTTTCATCTGTATTCACTTGTTCTTTGCTACAGTGAGACCTTCTCCTTTATGTTGACGGGAGAGGACGGCAGCAGGAGGTTCGGGTACTGCAGACGCCTGCTGGTAAGCCACCGTTCAGCTCCCCGTCCTCTGCTCCCTGTTCACACCCTGCTGAGCCTTGTTTGTTGTGACAGACCTTTTCATTCGAACATGTGATACGGTCTTCCTGTGTGTTGCGTGACTGTCCATTGTTGCAGCAGGAAAGAAAATCGATAAAAAAACAAAACAAAAACAAAACATGACGGGTGTGAAACATGTTGGAACACAAAAAAGATTCACACACTTATGATTGCAGCAACTAATCTGCAGGAGGGTGCAGGGACTTCTCATCCTTTTGTTGTTCAGGTTTGTCCAGGAAATAAATGCAACAGCAGTGTAATATTACATGTAATCTGATATTATACATTTAGTTTGAGTGTGATATAATCATAAAATGATCTTACAAAAAGATAATTACATATAATCTTAATAGAGTTAATACTGCAAAAAATTCAGTAATAGTCAGAAAGCGCATAATAATAATTTAAGCTGAACCCCAGTTAAAATTGACTCATTCGATTTAACAAGAGTTTCTCAGGAAAGGCAAGACAAAGAGAAACCATGAAAAATTTTAACTTTGTCATTGTGGAACGTTTCCTCTATATAATGAGGCTGCAGAGCACTTTGAAGTTTTTTGTTGAGCTTCCCATTTAGCTTGCGGGCACTGAGCATGACTGTGTGGGATTCTGTGAATGTGGTGGTGATTTTGTTTGCCGTTTGGTATTTCTGAGTGTGTTTACAGTACTGCAGTGTGTATGTTCTCAGAGGTTTACTGGGAGTGTCTCTACAACTCTGTATGTGCTGGGTAACATCTTTTTGAATTCTTTGACCACTAAGTTATGCTGCTCTCATGCATGATGTCCTCTGATGGACTGAAATTCCTCTCAATAGAAGCAGATTTTAATGAAGGTAGAGGAAGAGGTGAGCCGCTCTCCTCCAGTAACTTTGTTTCCTCCCTGCTGTCTGTCCAGCAGTTGGCAGTAACCAAGCATTCCTGAGGACTTGAATCAAGCTCCACATAGTTGATTTAATCATCCATTTGGAAAAGCGGAGGAGAAACAAGAGGAGAAAATTGTATACCTAATATGGACAAGTGGTTTGGCGTTTCTTGAGTGCTTGTGTTCATTTGTGTCTGTGTGTTTGAGTGTCTGTGCCTGCGCCCCCAAAGTCTGGAAGCACATAATGGTCTCTGAGTGTACATAGGAAGGTAGATACGATCAGCAGAAGCAGATAAATCACCTGTGTTTAGGAAGTTGGTATCCACATGAAAGACTTTCACCTCAGATGACTAGATTTTAGACTTCAGCTGCAGTATTTAAACAATTTATCTGTATATTATCATAGTCTGATCCTTTATGTATTTGTTTTTTAAATACATCCCACACCCTTTGATAAGAAAAAAACCACTGTCTCCTTATTAAAACCGAGTCCGTCATCACCAATCAGTTTCTTATGCTTTCTCTTACAGCCGAGCGGGAAAGGACCTCGCCTTCCAGAGGTGTACTGTGTCATCAGCAGACTGGGCTGTTTTGACTTGTTCTCCACGGTGAGCTCAGTCTTGTCCATTCACATGCACACAAACACATATAGGCAGCCACAGTCAGCTAGCTGTGTGTGTGGTGTAGCTGTGGTTAACCCCTCTCATAGCTGAAGTAAATGACATTCAGCAGACCTTCTGCTGAATGCCTGTTCATTGATAAACCTTATTTCAGTCTCTTTTTTTCACTTTTCTGATTTCATAGAGTAATTGTTTCCTTCGCTTTTGTCTCAGTGGTGCTAACAAAGAGCAGAGCTGTCGGTGTGTTTGACTTTTTCAGCCTTATCTGATTACTTTTTAATTCAAAGTGATTGAGTCCAGACTGGTGAAACAAAGTAGCTGCTAGATGACGTGAAAATAAAATAGCATGGTATGTTTCAATATGCAAACATCTGCGGTATTCAGTGTTTAATAATGGCGTCCTTGTGAAGCCTTTTAAGTCTGTAGGCGAAGTGCGATCAAAAGTTGGCAAATATGAAACCTGAAATGAAAAGTCTGAAATGTTTTAGTTGAGTTAAAGCAGAATAGTTGTGCCATGTAGCTATTGATGCTTTTATAATTTGTCGTTTAATTTGCAAATTAAGTGTGTACTTGTACTATGGTTTGTCTGGTTTTACATCATGTGATATTTCAAGAGTGAATGTCTCAAATGGCTCTATTTTATGGATGGTACAGCAGCACACCTGTGAATGAATCTAATTTTTTGCTTTGAAGACTTTTAAGTGTTTTCCAGGTTAATGAGAGAGGATGGCAGTGTATGATTTCAGAGGTAGTTGTGTGTGAGAGAGACAGACAGACAAACAGAGAGATGGAGAGCGAGGTGATATCATATGACCTTGAATACGAGTGATTCTCCAATCAACTTTCCAGACAGGAGGCAGCTTGGACCAAAACAGGCAGACAGGCAAACTGGGTGGAATTTTCCAATCACACAGGCATGGAAAGAAATGAATTTGCTATTTTTCAAAACAGAAAACGAATACTGAGTTCCAGACAATTGCTAGTGCTCAGATACATAACAATATGTTATATTTCCATGGTTATTACCCTTGATGTATATATATATGTATATGTATATAGACAGATAGGTAGATAAAGCACTATGGACCAATTTATAGGAATACATTTCCACTGAGACTTTTGTGTTGTTGATGTTACTTGAAATATGTTGAGGAAATAATGCTTTTTCCTCTCAATGTTTAGATCCTGGATGAGGTGGAGAGGCGGCGAGGCATCTCCGCAGCCCTGGTCTATCCCTTTATGAGGAGTTTGATGGAGTCACCCTTCCCTGCACCAGGGAAGATCATCAAAGTGAAGACCTTTCTGCCTGGTGCAGGAAATGAGGTCAGAGCTGCTGATAGAGCAGAACACAACTCTTTTTTTCTGTTCTGACTTTTATTATACCCATCACATGGTCTTGGTAGCTCTCATCTGATAGGATGTTTCATTAAAACTTCCTTTAGTTACTCGCATTGTTTTCACAGTCAGTTGTGTGACAGAAAATGTTAATGAAGTCTACAATCTGCGATGACTTAAATTCCAGTTCTTTGTGTTTGTTTAGGTCATCGAGCTGAGGCGGCCCACCGACTCCAGACTGGAGCATGTGGACTTTGACAGTCTGTTCAGTTGCCTCAGTGTACGGCAGGTGATACGTGTCTTTGCCTCGCTGCTGCTGGAGCGCAGAGTCATCTTTGTGGCTGATAAACTCAGGTGAAGCTCCACCACCTTCAGTTAGTCATAAGTCTTTCCCCCTGCAGTGAAATGCTTTGATGAAGAGAGAAAGGGAACATTTTTCTGAAACAGGCAGTATAATAAATACTGATAACCATCTCAGTAATAGTATTACACTAGCAAAAGTGAATCATCTTTGTCATTATCTGCAAAATATAGTAATTTCACTGAAACAAAGGCATGTCACGACAGGGCATTCTTGTTCCTCTTGCACTGTGAGAGATTTGGTCTGTTACCTTTGTTTGACCCTTTGTACATATTTTTAAATAATTTGTTCAAAAACAAGATTATTTCACAATCGATGATTTCATGAATTTTTAACAAAATAATGCAGTCTCAAGAACAATGGAGTGAAAGTTCATTTAAATGAATTCATGTGAGCCCTCACAGGCTTCAGCCCTCCCGAGAGCCTCAACATGGATGAATGGATGAATAGATGGTTAAATATCACTCATGGATGGAACTTTTACAGAACTGCATTTCAGTGTTCAGTGTACAGAATACATCTTGTATTTCTAGATTAGTTTGTCCCCATAAAGTCATGTCGGCAGTAATATTTCTCAGCAGTTATTATAGTTAGTTTCTGACTTTTCTGAAGAGAATTCACTTAATGTCTATCATCCAACATACTTAAGGATAAAATTTCCTCTACATGACTGGCTTTTTTTATTTGTTTTAATTTCCATTGCAAAATAACTTAAGTTAGTTGGCATGGCATGTGACTACAGATATTATGATCATATGACAGTCAAAAGACCATATTCAGGTCTGGCTCACTGCAAAACTCATAAATATCTCTTTACTTTCACAAACAGTCACTCTGACAGAGTCAGCTTGTGTCCCTCAGCCTGTCCCAACTGATGATGGAAGAATTGTAGTTACTTTTCTTGTAACTTCTGACAAACATGCATATACACCTAGCCGTATACTTGTCAGCTGGGGTCTAATGGTTGCCTCATGTGTGGAACTAATTGATTACATTGATTAGAATGCAAAGGTCAGACAACAGGTTATTTAGTCAGTCAGTCAGTCAGTCAGTCAGTCAGGCCTGAACTAAAGTGGGTCACAGAAATGAGCGTCACTGCCAGAGGAGAATAGGGTGGGGCTGATAAGATGTGAAGGGTCTCTGAGGACTCGGTGTCCCAGTCTGTCCTCTTGTTACAGAATAGAGAGGGGTACTTTTGGAGCGTTGGAGGCAAGGGTGGAGTGGGAGGAGATTTGAGGAGAGAAGTAATCTCTCCATGTATCAGAGCCCAGTTTAAACAAACATCAGTGGGGGCAGTGACTGTGAGGGGAAGGAATGCACTTCCTGTGTGCGCGACTCTGCCCTCTGATCTGTGGCTCGACTGTCACCGTTTGACTTATGATGCCACGTTCACTCCCTGCGTATGAGCGGCGGCACTCTCTGTGTCCCTTGAGAAAATCAGTCTTAGATGCTCATTACCAGAGGTGATAACATCAAAGAGACACTGGGTGGGAATCATGAACTAACTCATGACTCATAACACATACTATTATAATATATTGTCCAAGACAGTGATGATGTCCCTTATATACATCTTTCAAGACAGTAATTAATCACAATCTTTGTAACTGACTAAAAGAAATATACTTATAAACTTCTAAAAAAACTAATTCAATCACCATAAAAGATTCAGTCATATAGTACATAATTTAATGTATTATAAAATGGTGTTTTGTGTAACAGAGCATGCAGTGTTTGAGCCTTTTTAACATACACAGTGCCACCATTCAAATTTAAAATGGTCATAAATTTGCACGTGGTTAAATTACTATGAAGCAGAACACTAGTTAAAATACTTGCAGTGAAAGTAGATACATATATTACATTTTCAAACTGCAAATTAAGTTACAGAAAACTGAAATAACTACAAAAAAGAAAATTACAAAATGAAATCTATAATTTTGTGGCTTAAACATACAGTCACTATCCTTGATTGATGCCGTTTACTGTGTGATCAGCTCAAACCCTATGTGCGTGTATGTGGATTTAAATGTGCAAGCGTGCATGTATACATGCAGAGCTCCTGTGTTTTGGTTTCTTTTGAAAACAGTGACAGGGCCTCACTGCAGCATTAATGACTTCTATGATAAAAGGGCTGCTCCCACCGGGGCTCTTGTATAATAATCCATTCCCAAAATACCTCGCCAGTAGAGCATGATGTATTTTTCTTTGCCTTGAAATGTATATCCAATACAAGCAGGAACTGAGAGGAAAAGCCATGTTAGGAAATCGTTCTCTGTGGGATCTTCTATCCTCTGTTTCTTTGGCATGTAGCGTTCGCTTACCTGTTGTAATATTACACCGAAACCTTTGGGTTTTGTTTTTTTTTATCAAAGGAGGTTGTGGCTTCTACATGAAAGTCTGCAAAGACAATTTCTTTTAAGTGATCGTTCACCATCTGCTGCCCGTAATAACACGTCGGATGCCAAGTCAGATGAATTTATCATCAGCTATGTCACTCAGTAATTGCTTAATTCAATTGGCCTGCAGATGCTGGGTGAGTTTTGTCGGTGCTGTAGACTTATGTAAACAACCTCTGTCAGTCCTCAGGCAAAGGTTGAGGACGGTTACCAAATTGTACGTGCATGTCTGGATTTATCTCTTGGCATGGTGATGAAGTACTCCTACAGTAAGAATTTTACGCATTTTGGATCTTAATGACTTTCCCTGATGTGACTCCATTGTTCGGTAGTTCTCAAACCTTTTTCTGTCAAGTCCCACTTTGGATGACCAAAAAAAGCAATCACACCCTCCCGAGCATAAATCCAATAAACTTTTTATCAACCAATAAGACAAAAATGTTTGCACAAAAGAAATGTATGTTATATTTTCAAGTAAATTTATTTATTAAGTTATTTATGGCATTTCTTATGCACTTGTATTTGTTTTTCACTTTAATAATAATAATACTTTAATAATAGCGCTCACTGCACTTGTACCAGGTCAGCTACTTGAGAATTTGTACCATGGCTCTTTTTGAATCGCTGTCCTCTAACGCATGATTGTCTTGCCTCGCTTTTAAGTCGCTTTGGGTAAAAGCGTCTGTCAAATGACAAAATGTAAATGTAAAATGTATTAGACACACAAGACACAAATCTTTACCTCTATATTGATAATGAACTTGAGAGCAAGATAGGCTTCGTCATATTTTGGCTACGACTGATGTGTTTACTCTGAGCATCAGCTCTTTATTTCCCTGCAAGCATCAGTGCACATGGTTGGTTATAGTCCTTAATGAATTGTATTATTTTAACTGTACATGTTTCTACATGTCACAGCGTCGTCGTCCCTCCAGTTTGAGAACCACAGGTTGAGATGATTCAATCCTCCCTGCATCACAATAATTAGATTCACCACACTCACATAATATTTGTTACAGTGAGTGTGTGTCTCACATACTGATTTTGGTAGCAAAGAAGAAGGGAGGGATATAATGAAAGCTGAGAAGTCTTTGTTTGAGAGGAGGAGAGAATGGAATAGTGAAAAGGAGGGGACTGTAGAGGTAAACTAAACAATGGCTCTGAAAGCTTTTCTCTTGGCCATGTTGAATTAATCATGCTCACTTTTCTGTGGTACAGGCGGCTGCTTGGGTTTCTGCATAGACCCTCTCTGGTTTCTCCTTAATGCTGTTCATTTTGTTCATCTCCATCTCTGCCAAAAGCAAACTCAAAACTGATTATTGAGGAGTGCCCTGGTAGCCGAATGCCACAGCACATGCCACATAACCGCAACGTCCCTGGATTGACTCTGGCTTGTAGACTCTCGCTGCATGTCATATCCCTCTCACTCTCCTTGTTTCCTGTCTGCTTCTCCACTATCAGCTCTCCATTAAAAAAGGCAAAAAATGCCCAAAAACATATCTTAAAAAAAACAACTGGATAGTAAAAAGTTTGTTTTGCTTTTGTTATAATCTACTGTTCTGAAAGTGAGTTCGAGGCATATAGAGCACCAACATGTTTAAACCTCAGACAGGTAGAGTTATCGTCACTGCTGCTGGCGTTTTTCTAATCAAGTTCATTTCATTTAGTCCTCCATTATTCTCAAACACTTTTTCTAACATGCTCTGCAGTGCTGGCAAAAGGCCAAAACCACTTTTAACAACTTAACTGGTTTCCCATGTGGTATTTAACTCGAGAGGTAGAGTGAAATCCACACACTGTAAACATGTGAAATGTTTCTGTTTTTCAAAGAGAAGAGGAGGTACCCGGCCATTACCAGAGCCTGAACAGCTGATTTTTACATCAGTGTCGCTTTCGTGAATGTTTACATCCCTGTGTAGACGCTCACATACACATGTGGACGCTCGTATACACAAACACCTGCACACATTCATCTGCTCTCTAGACAGCCTTGATCAAACTCAGACATTATTGTAGTTTTAATAAGAACATGTATAGGGTTTCCCATCGGGAAGACATTTTTCATTGTAAAATGGCTTCTGCTGCCGTCTGTGGAGAGAGGGAGCCGAGACAGAGAGCTGGAGGTGGAGAGCCTTATAGACAGGAAGAGAGGGAAAACCATTTGGGGACTAAGGGAGCGGAGAACATTCTGCAAGAGGATAAAAATACACCCTGCACAGCTTGTCATAGAAATCCTATAGGTCTATATGTACTCTACTGCCTCTTTATATGATTTCTAGGTGTTATTTTGACCTTGGGAAGCGCTTTAACATTGAAGAATGGTTTTGCAGAGCTTTGCAGCACAGCTGGTGTCTGACAGCTGTGGATCAGTTTGCTCTCAGCCTAGTCCTCTTTGTCCTGTGGAATCAAGACTTTTCAGAGCCAAGACTGGTAGACACAGTGCGGTGCTTTAGTAGAGCTGTGAAGCATGTGGTGGCACAGGCTTTTGTCTCCCTCCCTCTCTTTCTCGGACACTGAAATTTTCCCTCCTCCTCTGGGTTTCACTGACTAAGCCTCTCGATCCCATGTTTCCTGGAGTATCTGCCAGTTTAGCCTCACACACACTGAACCAGGCCTGGCAGACCTACGAGAGCTAATATGCCAGGATTAGCTCCCAAACCTCAACACATAACAGCTCTGCACAGACCTCACCTCTGAAGACCTGCTTCTTTTCTATTTTCCCAGGATATGCTGGCATAATAACTTTTATATGTATTTCTGTAATTAAATTTAGTTCTTGTACTATAATCTTAGAATATTTATGCTTGTGTGATGTTTTGTAGAATTGTGGGGTTACATTTCTGTTTCATTAAAGTTGCTCTGATCAATATTTCTATATTAACAACAGTTCAAATGACCATGTGTGATGTGAAAGGTGTGGCTTTTAGTAACCAACTAGAGTTAACAGCCAACTCTGCAGTTCCCCATCAGTTTTAGCATCTTTCAGCTAATTGTTTTGGTTTTACGGCCCATGACTTTACTGGGGTTTTTTTCACTCTCACTGCTCTCATGAGCTTCTTGTTTCCAGCAACAACAGGCAGCTGTTTTCAGTAAAAAAGGCTCAGATAAATCCACTGTATGCTTCATGCCTAGCACTAAATGGCAGACAGGAAGAGTTAGCAACTAGCTGGCGAACATAGAGGAACGTTTAGTGGCTGAAAGCCAGATATTTCCCTCAGGAGTTGGTGGAGACCAAATGAGAGCTAAAAGGAGAGTGAATATTGAAATTATATTCGTCACATAGCCCAAAATACAAATCAGTGCTAATTTGGCTCCATATCTGCTTAATATATAAAAGGGCAACTTTTTGCTCACACTACAAATTAGTCCTCTTTTAGCTATGCTTTGTTAGAAACTAGCGAATGTAGCCTAAAAGGTTTTGAGTTAATTTGTCCTTCTCTTGTATGTTTTAAAGAGGGACAAAATAAAAAAAACATTAGTAGTATGTACATATATACACAATATACACATCATATACATATCACAAAATAACAAAGAAGTGTCAAATGCTGAAGTAAAAGGGGACATTGCCCACAAACTCTCCTTTACCCACTCCGCCTTAATTCAGGATGTTTAATTTCCTGTTACTTGTATGTTATCCTCACCTTTTAGAAGTCATTTCTCTTTGTATGGCTTTTATTATGACCCATGTGTGATGTTGGAGTCTGGATATAACACGAATGTCCCTCACTTTTTCCAGAGTTGAGTGGCAACCTCTGGTAGTGCAGAGTGTTTTCACTGCAAGTTCATCTCCTCCCAGGAGTGTGTGGTTGAGGAATGAGTGTAATTGATCCTTTTGGTATCAGTGTTGTGTCGGACCGCGTGTAGCCTGTGGCGAAGGTTTTCAGAGATCTGTGCCCCATCACTCCCTGTTGGAACTCGTCAAACCCAGGAGACGGGATCTGTTAGGAATTATAAAACCCTCCTCAGGCAAATGGAAATTAGACCGGCCAAAGCAAAGCTGCAAGTGCTTGATGTTATGAGTGAACTGGAAGAGGCCTAAAAAGACTGAACGCTGTGGTTATTATAGCCTTTGGGTTTTCACTGGTGTAATTCTATTTTACCCTGTCAAGAAAACACATTTTAATCTTGGCAATTTGACTCATGGGAAGTTAAGATGAAAAGGCCTGTGGCAAACATATAGCCTGGGTTTGTCGTTTATCTCAACACATTGATTATGGATTAAAATACTCTCTGTTCTCTGTATGGTCTTCAAAGGTTTCTCCGTCTGAAGCTGAAACTCAGTGTAAATGAGGTCACATAAAAGGGAGTAACTTGTGTTTACTTGGATGTTCTGTCTGCTGTTGATGACAGCAACCACAGAAAACATTCCTCATTAAAAGTGTATATATCTCAAGTGGGGTGCGTTTGCATACCATGTTTGATCCCTGGTCTTGTTCTTGATCCATACTGATTTAGTGCTCCACTGTGTGTGTGTGTGTGTTTGTGTGTGTGTGTGTGTGTGATTGGACCCACAGTTTATTTTCACTCTCTTTGTGTACATGGACTGGACAGTATGTAGAGGACAGAGGGGAGGAGGGTCAGCCACTGTCAACAAGCGACGGATCGTGAGAAAGACAGGCTGCTATTTGTGATCTTGATGTTATACCACAGCTGTCAAAGTTAAACCGAATTGGTGCTTGTTAGTATTGCGTCAACAAGCCTCCAGTTTAACTACAGCAACATGTCAGAGTCACGCCACCCCTGCAGATAGAGTAGAGTAATGTCATAATAATGCAATTCATGGGAATCACTCACATCTATGTGGTTTGTATTAAATGGATTCACACTCCGGGAGAAGTTGAAGTGCACCCAGATTAAGCTTTGAATCATTAAGAGAACTTGTCCAGAAGCTGTTGTATTGTTGAGTCCTTCAGAAAAAATCTTTTTGTCAAAGTGTAAGAACTGTCTGTTTGCTCCTGCTGTTATTCAGATGGGCTGCAGGAAGAGCAAAGTGTCAAAGCCAGAGTACATAGTTGTGCTGATATGCCTCATATAAAAGTAACCGTTTCAAGGAAAAGAGGATCAAGTAGTCAATTTAACTTTGGGAAAGAACTTAGAGATGGAAATAGACTGTTTAGGCACTTATGGTACACTATGTCCCCCAGTCAATGATTTAATGATGGTGATTTAAACATTTTGAAGCAGCGATATTCTTTTTTTTCACTTTATAAAAGTTCCTGATTGCAGAAGGCTCTGTTTTAGGAAAAAGTTTAGGAAAACTCACCACTCCCCTTTCAGCCTGGGAAAAAAAAGGTTTTCATTATCTCATGAAACATCTGCCCTGCTTTTAGTTGAATCTGGTGTGGCCCCTGCAGGGCGGTGTTGTGTGAGTGTGAAGGTTATTGATGTTGTGTGCCCTCTTTTTTTATCAGTACCCTGTCCAGCTGCATGCTTGCAGTGGTGGCGCTGCTCTACCCCTTCTCCTGGCAACACACCTTCATCCCTGTGCTGCCGGGGTCCATGTTGGATATTGTCTGCTGTCCCACTCCCTTCCTGGTGGGGCTGCTGTCCAGCTCATTGCCTAAACTTAAAGAGCTGCCTGTAGAAGAGGTAAGTTCACTCTCTCTGGATTCTCTCTGACCATCTGGTTGCAGTTTCTTTCCCAAACGCTGTTGTCTGTTAGATTATATGGATATCGGTGATTGTTCAGTCTGTTTCTTTTTGTTCTCTTTCTAATTGAAGCTTGTTTTTTTGGAATAGTGAACATTTCTGTCTTGGCTGATAAACTAAAGCAATACAGATTCAGAGTAATTCCATTATAAGTTTGGCTGGCTGCTGCTGTATCTGTTCAACCTCCTCTGCCTCTGGTCTTATTATATTAGGGAACCAGCCAGGTGACTTCCAACCATAGGGAAGGATTCAAAACTGAGGCCACAACTTTAGTTGGTAACATTCAGACCATGTGCGCACTGCTTTTACGCAGATCACAAATGACTGTCCCTCGCAAATTGTAGATGCATTTAGTTTAGATTTAGATAAGTGAAATTTAATGAGCAGAAATGATCTCATGTTGCAAATTTGGTGAACAGCTTCACATTTCAAAATATTGTATAGTTCAGGTTAACTTATAAGATGTGACTTTTTGCTTCTTATTGATTTCCTTTTTAGTAAAAGCGTTGAGTGTTTTAAATAAATGGCTTTCAAAGTGTTTCTTGTTACCTGCAAAGATCTATAAACTTCAAGTCCTACCTTTTTTGAACTTTGACTTTAGTTCAGACAAGCCTGTGAAGTGTTGCTGACCCTGAAATAAACCCTGCATATATTACATTCATACTGTACATGTCTGTGTAAGCATTTCACACAGATACACAGCAAGTCACCTCAAGTAGTTCTGATGAGGTCAGCTGGTAAAGAGCCAGTAAATAGCAGCTGAAGATCTCACAAATAATTTTGGCAGAGGAATTTGACAGGCCTAGTGAGTCATGCTACTCAATTAGTACATATAAAACACAGAAAAATGAGGAGATGCTGGTTTTTATTACATCTGAAACATGACACACTTATCTTCTTCTTCTTCTCAGGCTTTAATGGTCGACCTGGGAACTGACCGCTTCATCCGACAGGTTTGTCTGTTAACTTGTGAAGCAAAAGATAAAGGTTAAGTCAAAGTCAAATAATTTTATTTGTATAGCCAAATATCACAAATTACAAATTTGCCTCAGGAGGCTTTACAGTCTGTACAGCAACACAAGATCATCTATTTTTAGACATTTGATTCTGATAAGAAAAAACTCCCCCCTAAAAAACCCTTTAACAGGGAAAAAAAGTAAGAAAGATGATAAAACATGCAGTTCTCTGCCTTTGAAATTAATTATCCAAACGTTGTTTATCACTGGTGACTGCAGTGTTTTCTGTTGTTTTATAGATGGACGACGAAGCCTCGCTGTTGCCGCGGAAACTTCAGGCAGCCCTTGAGCAAGCGCTGGAGCAGAGGAATGACATCATCAATCAGGACTCTGATAGCGAGTCAGACGAAGGTGAATAAGTGACAAATCATCTCACTCTATCAAGACAGATGTTCTCCTTGTTAATTTAAACAGTTTCTGTAGCAGAACATGTTCAGTCAGTCCGTGTGAAACTCACTACTTACATCATGTTGTCGTCTACGAGACTCGTCATCACTGTGAGTCACTATTGCTCACCTGGGAAGTGAAATAATATGTTTTTTTCTGCTGATGAGAGGTATGTGTTGAGCTGAACGGTAGTAAATTATACGTATTTTTCATGTGATCCACAAGGTTTTCATTATTCTAAATAATTTGGTCATATAACAACCCTGTAACAACCATATGTGCAATTATGAGAAGAAAAAAACAGTCAAAGATGCAATTTTAAAGTATTTTTCTTTTCAAAATATTTTTTTTAAGATTTCAAACACAAGGACAGTACCAGAGACGCAGCAAACTTTTTCGCATCATTTTTATATATTTTCAATTTTGATTAATTCTTTTTTTATACGCATGTGGAATTATATAAGTTATTTAAATCAGTATTTCCATATGCCTCAGGCTCAGTTTTCTTTCAGTTCATATTCAGTTGCTAAGATTAAAATATTGCTGTGAATGTTGTCATGTTTTGCAAGTTGCAGCTGTAACCTGATACCTGTACCCACACACATGTACCTCCCATATGGTCTAGCGGTTAGGATTCCTGGTTTTCACCCAGGCGGCCCGGGTTCGACTCCCGGTATGGGAACTTGAATTTTGTCAATTCCTCCCAGGGGATCAATAATATCTTTATTTTGTAAAGCAGCTTTTAAAACAACAGTAACAAAATACTTCATAGAGCAAAAATGAAGTCAAGAATATGGAGATGAGATGCAAGATGCTAGATGTTACTTTTTGAATGACGTGCACGCTTTCATGTATTTACACTCACCAGGAAGAGAGCCCAGACGTGGCAGAGACTTTCTGTCTTTCTGCTTTCCACGTCTCTTCCAACATAAAACTTTTACCCAACAGTGAACACTGTTGTTAAATCTGCTGCCTGTCAATCACATCGTGTTCAAGCTGAAGCAAGACACTTGCGCAACCTATAGTTTAGCTAAAAGTTTAAGCTTGACTTTACACTATTACTACCACACACAACAATTAAGTACCTCATAATATTTACAGTGTACATTTTCCAATATTTACTTTCAACAATAGACAACTATTAGAAGAAAATAGTAATGAGTTAGCATAGTAAAGTTAAGTAGCCAGGGAATGCAGTAAAAACCCCAGTATAGCTGGAATTGTCCTTTAATGACTCTTGACAAGGCCCCAGAGATGCAGTTCGGGTTCCTCGGTTCTTGTGGATTTCAGCTATTTCTGTAATATTCACAGAGTTTCTTGGCAAGTAGCTTTAGACAGATTTCTCTTTTGTTCCTTCAGCTTCAACTCATACTTTAAGAAAGTCTTTGTCAGAAACCTCAGAGTTGTAATTCACTGTCTTTTGTGCAGTCATGAAGGTCTGGGCCTGTGCCTCTATAAGCATGCTGAGAGATTTAAATAACTTCAGGGTAACAACCATTTATCATCAACAATACTTTGACCATCACCAATGTAAAAGAAATAGTTGTAATAAAGAGGCAAATGCATCATCATCATTATTATTATTATTTTTATGTCTTTTTTGTTGCTTAATTGGATTCAGGCTGTAGAATCATGAGATATGTCTCTGAGTCTCCACACAGTTAACAAGAGTACGATAGTTTTTATTGTTTGTGTGGCTGTTAGTGTTGAGCCAAACCATGTTTCTATTTTAATCTAACTCTGACTGCTCTGAGGCCACTTAAAGACTCGTCTGACAATTTCTTTGAAACATGTAAACATGCCAACCACTATGAAATGTCTGTAGTGAATACCAATATACTTGTAATAATGTGAATACTCTCCTTTTCCTTGTGTCTGCAGAGTACAACTCCTTAAACAGTCTGGTGTCAGAGGCTTTCATCCGCTTCTTCCTTGAGACCATCGGCCATTACTCCCTGTTTATCACTCAGAACGAGCGTGGAGAACGCGTATTCCAAAGAGAGGCCTTCCGCAAGTCTGTGGCGTCCAAGAGTATCCGTCGCTTCTTGGGCGTCTTCATGGAGTCTCAGATGTTTGCAGGGTTCATTCAGGATCGGGAGCTGAGGAAGACCCGTGCTAAAGGTAGACTGTCCTTCTCAGAGTGTCACTTATTTCTTACTTAAAAGTTTTACTGTAAGGCAAAGGCTGAACTGCTCTCTATGGATTTCCACCCCTGCTCTAACAGAAGATACCGCTCTAACACTGACCTCTAGTGGCTCCCTTGCAGATAAGAGTAATTGTCCTGTTTGTATGTTTGTATAAAGACTAATGTGTCTTTGGAAATGTTTGGAAGTAACAAGAAGGAAACATTCCCTTTTCATATATATATATATTTAAATGTCTTGTATTGTTCTGTTGACAGGTCTGTTTGAGCAGAGGGTGGATCAGTATCTGGAGGAGCTGCCAGACACAGAACAGAGTGGAGTCAACAAGTTCCTCAAAGGTTTAGGTGAGTTCTGCAGGAGACATAAAGGACTGGGCTCAGACAGGAAATTAAAATGAGGCTGCAAACAACCTAAAAGAGAAATTCAAATATTTTTTTTTATTTTATTTTGTCTAACATTCTTACACTACAAGATTAGATTACTGATGACACTTTGTTATTACTGTTATCTTACCAACTACACCAACTTTCACCTCTTTTCATGATCACTATTTGTTGTTGCTACTAGTTTGCTAAGGAAGCAGACAGTCCAGATCTTAAGTCATAAGTATCTCACAGGGAAGAAAACATCCACATTCATGATACGGTGTAAGATTTTATCACGTTGGCAGATATTCAGATTTCTCCACAGACTACCGAGGGACAATTTGGGGTAATTCGGCCCAAACTTCCTGTAATCTCAGTCTGGCTTTATCACCATTTACTGTATAATAACTAGACTTAAGAACATTTACATCACTGTGATTATGCACCTCATGTGTTATGCATTATACATGATTTAATGGATTTGTTTTCACTGTTTTTAGGAAGTAAAATGAAGTTTCTCCACAAAAAGAACTGAGGGGAAACTGTTTTCAGTTGTATACCAACAACAAACTGAAGACCTGATGTCCCAAATCTCTGCATCATGATGATTCTCACTCTGTTTTTTGTGTAAACTTGTACATATTTCACTGCAAGCTGGCTGCGATACTCTTCAGTGTATGTTTATAGTCCCTCATGAGATAGTGATAGCAGGGCGGTACACACCAGGTGAGCCGTAGAGTAACCACTGATGTCCAGGTGTGCTTGTAAAGAGTGTTATCAGAATGTGTGAGCGTATGTGACTTGATATGGGCATAGATGTACAGTTTCTATGTTTTCATTTTGCATTATTTCACCACAGTGTTGTCCTCTGTTTAAGGAGCGTAGAACCTATTCGAAACTGTACATGCATTAAGACAATGAAGAAGATGATTGTAACTGTTCATAAAGTCTTTTGCAATCTTTTATTAAAAAAAACAATAATTCAAATGCAGCAAATGGCTTAGTGTGCTACTGAGTTTACTAATAATATACATGTTACATATTTATGTTGGTAAATGTTGTTTAATGGTGAATCTGAGATCCAGACTTGCTGCCATCCTGAAGTTGCTCTTATTTTTCATACATCAAGACTTCAGAAAGAAGCAGAAAGTTACTTTTCCTGTCATATGAACCAATTATCAATAACAACAATCTGGCTTTTATAACTTTCTTCATATTGTTTCCCAAAAACAAGTCCCAAATCATGTAGATATCACTTTGGGAAAGAGAAATGTGCAATTCATGTTTTGCCACATGATATAAAATCACCTCATTTTACATGTGACAACTCAATGACAGCTTCCCCCTAAGCTATGCATTAGGAGAAGCTGGTAAGATCCCTAAAGGCACAGTTAGTCTAGCACCAGCTACCACATGCTGCTGCTAACCTAATTATGTCTGTGCACATCACTCTGGTGGCTGTCACTGCCATGCTGTTATTAGCTCTACTAACTGAGAGGCTCACTGTTGATTTCAGCCGCCATATTACTTTTCCTCTGCTTGTGCCCTTTATGGCAATTAAGGTTGACATTTGATGTCAAGTAAGTGTGTTCTGTGTTTAAGATAAACCTGCACACCAAACTTATCTTACAGGACCTATAGTCTGTGATGGAATATAGGAAAGTATATTAAACAATTATGTAAAATTTCATGGTACAGTAGAAGCACTTTATTTCCATTTTGTGAAACTTTATACTTTCACCTCAACAGCTACATTTCAAAAGAAGATATTTTACTTTCTGTCCACTGTGTTTATTTGATGGCTATTGCTTTACATATTAAGAATTTACATATCTACACAGCAGTAAAGGACATGTGGTAGTGATACTGGACCACCTGCTACATTAAAAGACCTTTTGCAAGTTAATGCATCAATAATTTAACACCATGAAGGGGACGGTTCAGAGTGACTACTTTAACTTCAGTGTATTTACTGTCACTGCTTTTATCTGTGTAATAAAATGATTGAATGCTGCTCTTTTTATCAAAAAAAGAAAAAAAAAAGTTACATGTGGTAACTTGACTCAAGAAAATGGTAAACCTTCTCCTCCTGACTGTCATTTATTTTTTTTAATTGTTTTGAAATTTCCTGTAATTTGATGCCAATAGGAAATTTCTAGACTTTTTGTTTTCTGTGATGATTGTTTCAGTCCATGTCTTGGTATAAAATATGACAGTAGATGTGAATCATTCACATATATTTAGTCTTTAATAATGTGTCAGCAGTAGGTAATGCACCTGTCTGATGTGATTTCTTACCTGCAGGAGCAGGTGGAAGGTTACCAAGTACATTTACTGTACTTAAGTACAATTTTGAGCTACTTGTACTATATTATTTAACATTATTCCATTATTCCATACTTCACCCCATTTTCAGAGGTTAACATACTAATGTACTTTTTATCCCACTACATTTATTTGACAGCTATAGTTACTGGTTGCTTTGCACAAGATTAAAACCTGTAATAAGCATATAAAATATGATTAATTGTCACATAGCACATTAAACGACATTAAAATGTTGCTTATATGTCAATGCATCAGTAATATTATCCAATTCATTAATATGATATATAATAACGTCACACTATTTTTTTGCTTAGTAAGTATTTTTTTAATACAACTTTTAGCTAAAATAGAGAATTTTCTCATTATAGTATTGCAACTTTTATTTATCAAAAGATATGAATACTATACATAAAGCCATTCTTCTAAACTTTATAAGAATACAGTGTCACGCTACAGCTTTGAGAAACGTCAGAAGTATTGCATGACTATAAAATCTCACGATTAACTGCGAGACTTGCAAGCTCCAAAATTTGGCCGGGCCAAAGAGCGACATCCGATGGGGGGACCGACACTCGGAGCTGCACGGGTCAAGGTAAAAAAAAAAACCCTCTCACTGTAGACAGACACATAGCGCAGGACAGCTGACATGATTGACAGGCTGACAGCAGAAGTTGCTCCGCAGACAGACTCGTCTCCTCTGGACTGAAAACATCCTCACACGCGCTCACACTGATGTCTACTTATTGGTTTTGCATGAGATGTGCACTTGACATATATATATATGTATACACACAGTTTCTAGATGCTTTGTACTGCGTGCTGTCCGTGCGTGCCGACTTTGTGTTTGCAGACTGTCCTCTTGTGTTTTGGATTGCACCACGCACGATGCCATGATAGGGGCGTAATCTCATGCGCACTTTCTAAAAAATAATATCACGCTCAGTGATGCGCTGGAGGTGAAGCTGCCAATGAAACGCAGAGGATGCGGGGGCAGGCACTCTGCAGCTCTGACTGACACCCTTGTTGTTATTAAACGAGGACGCATTAATAAAGTGCTGTCAGACTGACACGTTTATGAACAGGTGGAACATGAACGTGCCATAAGGAAAATCACTGGAAATCCCTAATTCCCACATCTTAACAGTGAGTAATAAGACACAACACTGTATTCATACAGGGATGTATTGTTGTATAGTGATAAATAAGCCTCTGACAGTGACACCATAAATGATGATGGTTGCAAAAATGAAGATGAGCCTGAGTTAAAGCTTCCTCTAAACTTCACAATCACAGTAGAAAGTCTTGAATGTGGCAGATATTATCAGGGGAAAGTTTGCAAAGACATGCCTGTAAATTATGGCTGCACCAGCAATATAGTCTGCATGTTATGATTTTTTGACTGAGTCCACATTCCCTGTGAAAAAAAGCCTGTGAAATAGTAAAAATTCTGGTGTAGAAATACTAAATAAGTTTATTATATTTTATTTATATGTTTATAAAAATGTTGAAAATTCAAATTTAAAGATATGTAGTCTAAAAAACACAAGAATCATCCTTCAAATCTGTTCAGAAGAGTTCAAGAATATCTGATACTAATATCGATGTTTAGGAATAAAAAAATGTAATTGTATATTGGTCAATATTTCCTTAATTTATTTAACATTACACATAATCTAAACATATTTTAGGATCCTTTAGATTTGGTTATTAAATAATTTTGACCATGATATGTACTGAGAGGGACATCTCAACATGCCAGTGCTCGCTGGTGGATGGACTGGAGACACATCTGGTATGTCTGTAATGTCATTTGTTGTTCCATACGGCCCACATGTACACCGATACTGATCTATATCAGCGATAAGCTAAAATTGTTCTCTTATTAAATATCAAAATGCCTGCCATCTGTTTTATGTATTTTCATTGATAATTAACAGTTTTGTTTGGCAGCAGGTAAAATATTGGCACAGATTGTAGTTACATTTTTAGAAATGAACTTGCAAAAAGCTAAATTAACTCTGCATTCATCACTACTTTTTATATCAATATATGAGTAAATTGCTACAAATAATGTGAAAAATATTACTCACAGTGACAAAAACATAGACAAAAGAGAAAAATTATCTGACTCTGCTGCTCTTTGAATCTTTATATCTCATTGTTTCAGTTTCATGGCCCACACTTCTGCTAGTTTGCAGGATGTGCAAATATGTAATTGTTTACTCACACGTTAGCTGACTTTAAAATAACTTCAAGTCCCCGTCCGCTCAAAAAAAAAAATTTCTTCTTGTTTGTTCAGTTGGATATTTGAGCTTCATTGTGCAGAATGATGTTTGTGCAGAGTTTCACACTAGAAGGCTGTTTTCATATTTATCTGCCGAAAGTGGAAAGTTTCTCTGAGCTCACTGAAAATCCAGTTCTAAGGGGCAGGCCTACGAGCAGGATTTGTGACATCACAACTAATTTTGATGCCAATCCTGGTCCAATATTCAACTTACCCAAGTGTGATGTGGAAACTTGAAGCCTCCAGTGCACAAACACTGGTAATAGTCTTTACAGTGAAGTAGGAGACATCTTGTGTCCAGCAGTTACGTTTTTTAAATGAACAATATTTGCATCTTCATAGATTCATAGATTCTGAGAGTTTTTATTGAGAAAGAAGGATGTAATGTAATTTTAAGGATTTAAACGTAGTAATTATACTTTTTTGTGGAAAAAACATATCAGACACACATTATTGTTCAAAGCAGAGTATTTTTATATGTCTTAATACATGTCTGGAGGGGATCTTTATAAGAGCGAGAATATGTCAGAGCTGTGTGTCTCAGCTTGTGTTAAACTTCTTCTGGCCTCCAGTAGCCAAACAATAAATGGCTCTTTTAACTGCATGATGCAGGTTATACTAAGTTTTAAAATAGAAGATCTCTGAATGCACAAGAGTGAGGTGTCACAACAAAGAAAGTGAAGCTGCAGTAACAAGCAGGACAAGCAAGTGGATCTGCTTTAACCGTTTGACAGGAGGCATGGTGAGATCCCATCAGCTGTAGCAGTTCAAGCACCCCATGAGTACAAAATATTTAGTGAAAACATCTCATAACAGTCCAGTTTCTGTGTTAAACTTACAGTGACCGAAGCTGACATCTTGAGCCAAGTCGGTCACCAGGAGTTATTATCATTCAGTAAGGATTTCTTTACAATTTAAACTGATAAGCAGAAGACTAGTGAAGACTCTTTTCTGTGGATGAATTCCTTGGCAGAACAGAAAGTGAGTTGTCTGAGGAGAAAAATGGTAAAATGTCTTAATATTTTAAGACTGGTTGAAGATAATCCTGCTTCCTCTGTGATCTCATCAACCTAATGTTAATAGATGTTACATAGGGGTACTTTCAAGGGAGAGATCACTGCGCAGGTTTCTATTATTGTGACATCTCTTGAGATGGCATGCATAACTGGTGCCAGGTTCACTTAGCTGTGCAGGGAAGCTGGCGGGAGGTTTCTGTTTGAAAGATAAATGCATGGAGAGTGCAGTGAAAGTATGTGCGCAGTCTGAAGATGCTACAGAGCTGAGTGAACAGGAGGCAGCGTGCACTACGACTGACTAATTGTGTTTCAAATTGGGTCTTTGAGTGCACAATGGGGAATGGGATTGCTCTAAGCTCCCCACTGAAGCACCCAAGGATGAGAAAGTTGTCAGATTTGTAGGTCAGGCTGCAGGGGTTGTTGTCAGGCAGACTTGCTCACAGCTTCGATGTCACAGCGGTTTGATTTTGGGCTATATTTGATGGTGGGTGTGTGCTTTAAGTTTCGACTGGTTATAACAGTGTCCTGTTCCCTGTTCCTTTTTTCAAGTTTCATCTGCAAAAGAGAACAGTTGCGTGTTTTGCAGATATACAGTCAGAGTATCGTAGCATTATCCTCTCTGTGTCTAGATTTTACAATTAGCTCATTTTTTTTGCTCTTATGGTATTTGCTGTTCATTTTCTCTAACGTGCTGTTTGAAAATCTTAATTGATTTCACAGTGTTAGAGGGAATTACAGGAGTGTAGCCTAGTCCCATCTGGAGCTTATCAGAGCCTGACCCGGTTTTGGTGTGCTACGTTAGCGTGCAGCTCCGCTGGGACCTGTCCCCTCCTCGTGCTGACAAAGGGATGAGGAAGAAGGCCACAGCCAGCCCAGTATAGCCCAAAACAACCTGAGCCTCACATCACCTAGTCCTGCCTCACACTGCTTGCTCTAAAGACCTTAACAGTGCTTACAGTACAATTCTTCCCTCCTTCCTCATTGTAGGTCACTTGGTCTTCCTTCCTTCATTTTGGAAAGCGCTTCCGGGGATATTTTGCCCTACAAAAAAATAATTATCTTATCTCCCTAATTCCCAATTATTATGCACAGGCTTATTTAAAAAAAAAGGATTAGATTTTCTCCCTTTTTTGGTGGCTGCACCAGCGAGCAGGGGATGAATTTGAATGTGACACTCCTCTCCTCCGCTGCAGCGAGGGGGTCCTACACATGGATGAACTGGGGGAGGAGAGAGCACAGTGAGGCTGTCATGTAAGCCGTCTCCTCTGAGGCCACCTCTCGGTGCGCACTGCTTCCTGCCTCAGGTAGAAACCTCAGTGTTTCTGTTGCTGAGGCGTCAGACTGCTCGCTCTCCTCTCCTCTCCCTCCCACTGAGAAGGCGACTCCACTCTCCAAGGCACTGAAATGGACAAGGTAAGGTATTTATTTTAGCGTTGTTTCCTATCTTGATTTTAACACTCTTTTTTTCTGACACAACTAGAGGTTGTTTCTTTTTGTGCAGCAGTTTCTTAATTTTGCACTGTTGATCCTGTGCTTGAACCCCTTCAGGGCAAACTGGGGCCTTTTTGTGTGAAGTTTGCATGCTTCTTATGTTTGTGTTGGTCCCTTCTCACCCCGTCAAACTAGTCAGATATTAGGAAAACCCCTGTTGTTGCCCTTTAAAAAGGCACAGTGTTTAAAACTGGAGTTGGGTGCTGCTCAACTGCAGAGGATGAATTTCTCCACAGGGAGTAATGAAGTATAACTTAGGTGAAAATGACTTTACTGTGCATCATCTTACAAGATTTCTGGTGACAGCTTTTGTTCTCTTTTACTGCTTTTATAACAAACTCAGATGTAAACACCAGGGACTACTTTTTTGATAATGACTATGAAAAATTATTCTTTGATTTCTTATTTGAACAGAATTTATATCCTCTGTTTTTAATGTTTGACATCATAATGTTGAAATGCTTATGGTTGAAAAATTAAATCAGTTTCTAAATTATAGTACACCAACAATGCTCCTGCACAAGTTCAGTTTTATCACGGTGAGGTTTCACTCATATGCTTCTGAAAGTCTCCGAGGCATGCATGAGCAAAGAAAACAACAACTCTCTGGGGTGTGATCTAGCCCAAAGTAAGGTGCGAACACGTATGTTTCTGACATATGCCACCTCCTCTTTTTATCACTTGGCCCTGTGTGTGTGTGTGTTCAGTGTATACTATATTTTCAACACGAGGTTATTCTTTGTGTGTCTATCAGAGCTGCTCAGAGTGTTCAGAGCCAACACTTGCACAGAGCCTGTGTACACTCTGCAACAAGTGGTTGTGTTACCAGTGCACAGATGCACATCAGCATCAGAGAGCCACTTCAACTTCCCAGTACACAGACTTGCACCAACAACAGAGGCCCAGTGCTGCCCAGTGTCCCGACATGCACCAGAGAGGCTCCAGCTCCCTGCCTCCGACTGGACAAGGCAAGCATGGCTATTTACATACTTCAAGAGTGTGTTACCTCCACTCTCCAGGCCAGTATGACAGATTATTAGTGGGGCTGTACAGTCTGTCTCTCCCCTTGTCATCTGAGACAACTGCTTTGTTTTCTTTCTTGTGCCCTGT
The DNA here is from genome assembly GCF_914725855.1 of Thunnus albacares. Lineage (NCBI taxonomy): Eukaryota > Metazoa > Chordata > Actinopteri > Scombriformes > Scombridae > Thunnus > Thunnus albacares. The sequence continues at coordinate 22,565,138 of NC_058106.1, forward strand.
CTGTTTGTTAATCATGTGTCAGTAGGAACCATTGCAATGAATTATGCATGATGGCAACGATGGTTGATAATCGTTCCTGGAGATCCCTGTTTTATTGCACCTTTATTTAACACGTGGCCCAGATTCTTAGGGGCCTGCATGATTTAATTTTTTCTAATATTAGTGTGTTGCTATTTAAAGACCCTCCAGTATGTGTGGCAGCTTTGTACCCAGCTGCTTTTGCAGATCTTCTCAGCACTAGTTATCAAATCATAATAAAAGGACCGTAGATGCTTTATTGTGATGTGGGAGTGTTACTGTTTGGTTTGTATATTTGTGAGAAAAGCAGTGTGACTGCGCTTATAGACAGGATGTGGTCAGTCACGTTGGGTTTTCTGCACACAGGATGATGCTCAGCTCTCTACCACAGATCTGTGATAAGCAGCCATATACAGGCAGGAGGGGGGTTGGTTGAGGTGAGGCGGCCAGCAGAGAGCAGTAGGGCTGCGTTCATTAGCCTTAACCAGCTATTGTTAGATTAACGTTCTGTGGGCCAACAGTTTCTACAGTGACCTATTTAAAAAGGTGTGAAAGATGTTTTTGAGTGTGTGCCTTGGTATGTGTGTGGTTGCTGTTGCATCAAAAATGGATTGGACAGCACTGAAATATTATGCACTCACATCTTGGTCACTCAATACTCTTTTAAACGGTCCCCCTGCAACCTCAACTTGCAGCCTAATTTCCCACAATTGTATCATCCTTGCATCAAAGTACAGATCAAGGCCAGCCTTAATATTACATGCATGCCAATATAAATCATCATTTTACTTTTACCCACCTACTGTTTTGCCTGTGGGATTCTTCACCATATAGAAGTGTCACAGACTGCTTATACTGTGAAAAGTTTCATGATTTTAAACATGTAATAAGTGTATCAATAGATTAGACCTTTGCCTTTCAGTCATTTTAACAAACCCCTGTGGAAAAAAAATGTCCAGGTACAATTCCTGGCAGATTATACAACTGAAACCTTAAAAACATGCTGTCTACATATCTTCAAAGTATAGTCTAGCAATCCAAGCATGTAATAAATCCTTGAAAATTTAATGTCCAAATTCCTTGCAAGGTTCTAGCAATCAAAAATAGACCATCGGTTTTTACAGGGTGCTCCAGCGATTTTGGTATTGCACTTCAATAATGTTCCGACTTGCAAGAGACAGATTTTTAAAAGAATGGCCAAAATGGCCAGTGGCAGAGCCTGAAATATCCTGACTTTTAGTATCAGCTTTAGGTCAAACCCCAAAAACACATTTCCCATAATGTGACTCAGTAGTGTCTTTAGTTTAGAGCCTCCCTGCCTGGTAAATGTCTTTGTCATTCAAAGTCTTTGTCCCAAGTTTGTAAAGGGGTTTTCTGTTACAGTTTTGTACACTCCAAGCCTAAGCAGATAACCTTTGCTGACACCACAATGATGTCATCGGGGTAATTTTTCTGACTGAGCCCCTCAAGATCCAGAGACATTATAAAGCTTTTTTCACTTTTTCAAATATGCTTAAAATAGTACCAGTACAAGCATGTGTTCTCCCCAAATGTGTTCTCAGCTTTTGCTTACACGCTGCACACTTATGGCGCTCTTCTAGCTGTGGGTGTGAATTGCTTGTCGACTGTTGCTAATACTCAACGCTCTCTCCTTCCTTCCTCCCTCCCCTCCCCCCCGTCTGTTTTTTAGGCCCGGGGTCGTATCCTTGTTCCCTCCTCATGTGCCACTCTCACAGACAGGAGCCCTTGGAGCTGTTTTGTGAGTCATGTGACCTTCTGTGCTGCAGCAGCTGTCACCTGTCCTCCCACAAAAACCACAGGTCAGTCCTCTGACACCCAGCACAAGGACACTGCCGAGAAGGGCTAACCACAGGTTAAAAACTTCCTCTGAGCAACAGCACTCTCTAAACGCCCTGTCACTTTTATCATCACTATCTGCATACACTACCCTTGGCCCGCCTAATGCCTTTTAAGTATTCATACACTTTTGTTTTCTGTGATGTTATAGTACAGTAGTTGCCTCTAAGGTCACCTGCATAATGTCTTGTCCCCAGGAGAAACAAATTTAATTCCGGTGTTCTTCGAGGAATAAATTAATGAACTTTCTATCTGGCTGATGCTGTGATCTTGTGCCTCTCATGTTCAGGGTGGTGCAGATTGGGAAGGCCCTGCAGGATCAGCAGTGGTTGTTTGAGAGCCTGATGGTGCAGGTGGAGGAGAGGAGGTCTGCAGTGGAGAACAATGCCAAGCAGATAGAGGACAGGTTGGTTTAGACTCAAAAAAATACTTAAATCTGAGCAGCATCTGTCACAAAAACTCAAAAATTGAACAGTGTTGAATATAGAAAACTAATGCATAAATTAATGTCTGGAATGGTGCTAAAATCTTCTGCATCTGAGATTTTTCTGCTAGGAGTGAGACATTTATTTTCTCTTTTCTGTCTTTGTAGAGTTCATGGAGTAAAGATTGCACACAGGAAGGCGGAGAACCAGATTAAAATGGCAAAGATGATTATGATGAATGAGCTTAACAAACGAGCCAACCTATTAATAGAGCAACTGGAGGTAATTACTGTCTCTCTTTCTTTCTTTCTTATTGTTCAGCCAGTCGTGAATCTGAATGTAAAGAATCAGTAACCGTTGTGATGCAATCAGTCTTGAAAGCAAGCAAATGCGAGTCCAAAGTAATCTGTCAAAGCTGCTTAATCCAACATCTCAGGAACTATATCTGTCAAAAAAAACACAGAGCCATTGATTAGTCCACAGTCTAGTCATGACTCTCTGTGTGTGCCAGTGATTACACATAACTGTATGCATTTTATTGGTTCTTGCAGAAAATCTCAGAGGACTTCCAGCAGCGTCTGGAGGACCAGCTGCAGGGGGCAATAGAGATGTGTGGCCAGCTGGACCATGTGCAGAAGTTCATCACCTGGGCTACAACTCACCATTGCAGAGGCCCGGTGCTCTTCAGCAGGGCACTGGTATGCTGACAGGCCAGTCAACAGATGGCCAGTGTCTTACTGTAACACACACAGTCCTATGAGGAAGCAGTAATTCATTTCTGTGGGGAAGAAGAAAAAAAACCCAGTGCCTCTTTTTTATTCCTCATTAGTAGTTACGTGAAGTCAGTTAAAGGGATTGTTAAGCCTGCTGTTTTAGCACACGTCAAATGGACTAAGTGTAGGTTTATTTTTAAAGGGGAACTCCACCATTTATACTCATAAAGGTCAGTTTACTAGCCACACAGAGTACTACTCAGCCTGTTTTACAATGTATTCTATATCTCTGGAGGACCTTTGTCAGTGTTGAAAACACTGTTGTCTGGTTTTTATGGAACTTGATCCACATGAGGGACAAAAAGTTAGAATATCTTTGCTTCTCTGCTTCAATTTTGAGAATTCTCTTTTAAAGTTGTCTCTTGTACTTTATGGAAGTGCAGTACTAAAGTGCGACTACTCTTTTAACCTAAAGTTGAATGTTAGATATCTGTATTATTGGCGTTTGATCCCAGTGGCTTGAGTTTCAACGAAAATCATAAATCATTGTCTTTCCAGGTGTGTGTTGAATGCTCATCCGTAATTTTACTATGGAAGTCAGTGATGACATTTGAATACAGAAGTCTCTGAAATGCAATATAGAAAATATATATTCTTCTTTCAGATTTCACTCCAGATGCAGCAACTGCTTGAGCCATCACTTCACCCCGACTCTTGGAGTCCCGTGAAGATCAAATTCAACTGGGATGCTAGTTACTGGACGAAGCAGATTTCCTCTTTAGGTAAAATGAATGTCGTTGAAGCAAGCTGGAATATTACAATACTACATGATGAATTCTCACCAATCAAAATCGAAGTAATGCATTAGAATAAAAAAATGAAATGTTTTGCATGACAGAATTCAGTGAATTTCTTAAAGGTTTTTAAAAATGTTTATGATGAAATTGTCAGTGTTTCTGATTTTGTTTTCAGTATCCTATTAATATTTTTTTTTGCAAAAGGAGATCCCTACCCATTCAACAGGACTTTATACAATGTAGTTATTACTATTAATATTATTTTATGCATGACCTATGCCATGTTGTTTTTGAACACAGCTCTTAATGTGACTGTTGCTCTGCAGGCCAACTGACTGTTGAGGGAGGAAACTTCACCTACCCTCAGGGTTTGGCCTGCTCCAGTATTCTGAGGCCGCAGCCTATCACCTGCTTGGCTCTGCCGTCTGTGTGTCACAGAGGACTAGAGTCAGGCTGTGGGTACCAGACCTGCTATGAGTCCCAGATGTGTTGCCTGCATGGTATTCCCTCTCAGCCAGATCTGCCCAGACTGGACAAAAGCCAGCTGGGAGCCACAATTTACAACTCCAGCTGTGTTCAGCCCACCCTTCTCGCTGCCTCCCTGCACCAGAACCAGCAGCTCCAGAGGTGCTGGGACCCAAACAGCTCCTCAGCCTTACAACCATCCTCACAATCATCCCCTGTCGCGATGATCCAGCTCAATTGCAGTCGTGCATCCTCATCCCAGCCACAAGCCGCTGCCTCCCAGCCCCTGTCTCAGACTAAATCTTATCTCTATCACCAACACCAGAGGGAAGCTCTATCAGACAGCCAGGCTCAGCCAAGTGCAGACCGTAGCAGGCCAGGCCGGGGCCAAATGCATGGCCAGCGTCAGGGGAAGGTGCCCACTAGCACAGCTCTGCAGCAGGAGCTCAGTCACACAGCTGTGGACCGAGATGTGATGACTGAAGAGAACTGGGAGGAAAGATGCAGAGTTGAGGAGACTCGCGGACAAACAGCAGCGGTTGAACGTAGAGAGCTACTGGATGAGGAGCTGCAGCAGAACAGGAGGGAGCAAAGTCCTGTCCAACAGCAACATCACTTCCAATTTTCTCCAGCAGCAGAGCTGAGAAAAGAGAGGACAAGACCTACACTGATGCTCAGAGACCACAGAGATGGCAGGGTGAGAGATTAAGTTAACAAAACAGCTTGACTGATACTGGATATTGGCAATAAATCTATTTTTTAGCTACCATTAAAAATTGTTTTGGCAAGGATCTCTCAAGTTTGTTTTGGCAGACATATAGTAATATTTGTAACAGTTATATATGTATCTTTGCTGGGAATAAAATTATTATAGACACCTAAAATTAGCAAAACTAATACAACAAAAATGCATTTAACAAGAAAAATAAGGGATAAATTCAGCCTGTAAAATATTCATGTACTGTAATTTCTCATTTAGCCAATATATGCCCTGCAGATTGGTCAGGCTGTACTTAACAGCACATCAGTATATAAAATACATTGTTCTGGTTGGAATAAAATTTCATAGTCATGTAGTGAAGCAGCATAGTTATGAACATCATTTAAAAATTTGGCAACAGCAGCTGCTGTGAGATCAAAGTAAGGCATGCGGTGGGACTTTCTGTACCTTGGTCTTCAATTTTTCATTTCACACGTGGTTCTGCAAAGTTTCTATGGGCACAAGAAGTTTCAACACAGCTCACATCTCATGATATGGTAAAAACCACAGAACTCTGTTTACAAACACCTCTCAAAACCACAGTGCATCGGTCAGGTTCAAGCTCATTTCCTATGAAACACAGAAATTCAAACACTTCCTGAGAAAACACAAGCAACAAGACAGGCTGATTAATAGGCAACAAAGCCTAATTTGGAAATAGTACCATTAAGTGACAAATGCCATTTAAGTCAACACAAAGCCAGTAAGAAAATGTTATATTTATGGGAAGCAGTTATTTTATTTATTTCTGAAAAAAAGAGAGTGTTGAATCCAAGGCAGGACTATATGTTCACTATTAATTATAATCCATTAACGACCGAAACTAAAAGAAAACTGTTTATTTTAATGCCAGAATGATGACTTCCCACAGATGACAGCTAGTCTGAAAACAGATGGTACAACAGAAAAATGCTTCTTCTTTTATGAAGAAAGGGTGACAGGAAAACAAAGAGCTGCTCTGACAATTAAAGTTGAGCTGTTTATAGCAAAGCATCCTAGAAACCAGGAGAGCACTGTTCAACATAATCATACTTCATGTCAGAGATTTGAACAACCGCATAATCGCCTCTCTAAAAATCCTCAAAATGTCCGATTACAAACACAAATATCTATTGTCTTTACGTTTTCAAGTCACATCATCTGAAAATGACATGAAACCACTTGGGTGCAGTCATTTACTGTATGTACTTAACCTGTCATTAATGAGTCGCTAAGGGAATAGTGGGAGCTGCCAGTTTGATTTCAGCTCTGGTTAGCGCTCTGAGATAAATTCCAACACCCCCCACCCCCATTGTTCCAGAGAGAAGGATTATAGTCTATTTTCCTCCACAGTCACAATCTTGCGTACCTCTCCCGAGGGGCATGGATCAGGTAAGTGTTTTAATCGCATGATACTTAAGAGCACATGCTCTGTTGTCAGCCTGGCCTGAATATGTATGATCGTACACTAGAAAAAGAAAAAAGAAAAAAGAGGGGACGCTTTAAAAGAACTGGTGTGAAATGATTTGTCAGCCCTCCTGCTTACATTAGCTGAAGACAAGGCTGATGTGTGTAAAGGAGCTTTTTGGGATACTTGCATTAATTAAATTGAGGAGGAGGAGAGTGGAGTAATAAGTGATTTGCAGTTGGCTTAATCAAAGGGCCACACTGCAACCCGAATGGTATATTTACATATGATAATTGGTGTTGTAACCAATCCTTTCATTGCCTGTACAATAACAGTAATATATGCAGCCATGTTTATAAGGATTGAGTTGTTTTGAATTAGTCTTAGAATAGGCTCTGAGTGATGTTTTTGTTAATTTAGTGTGTGCCTGTGTGTGTGTGTGCGTCCGTATGTGTGCCTAAGTGACACTCAAGGTTGTTTCCTGTGTGCTCCTTCTCTCTCCTCTCTGTTGTTAAGGGCATGAACAGGTGCATCTGTGCACGTGATACAGCTTGAAACCGCTGCTCAATTTTGTATGTTTTCTGCTCCTGACAGAGATCCACGTCCCTGGAGGTGTCCATGACAGCCCACGAGTGTGGATCTGACGTACAGAGCAGCAGGCTCAGCCCTAGTTCAGTGTGCGCGAGGAGGAAGAGACGCTCCCAGAGCATCCCGGCAGAACTGGCAGCCCCATCCACCAGGCCTTACACTGAAAGGCCCACAGGATGCACTCCCAGCCTGGAAGCAGGAGCTGCACATAAGGTATCAAAATATAATCATGCATGGGGAGGAACTGAAGCTCTGCTGTCAGGAAGAATAGAGGTGATTCCCACAGAGAGAGCAGATATTCCAAAAGTAAACTCGCAGTAGTTGACAGAACTTGCTCAGTTGTCATGGACTTGTAGATGTTCAAATTTCGATATTTTCTGACCACTTTAAGGTCTTCTTGTCCATGTTAAATAATAAAGACGAGAAAAATGGAAATTTGAACATCTATAATTTCATGACAGCTGGACAAACTCCATTTGCCAATGAAGCTCATGTGATTGTAAGCTCCAGAACAGCCACTAAAGAGACCTTGTGGTGAGTTTGTTTTCTCAACTGCTGTGTCTGAGGTTGAGAATGAAATCTGCCTTTAGCTTCAGATTTGATCCAAATATATATTTTATAACACTTCAGTCAGGGGAAAACGAGTAGTAGTGGCTCCAGTTTTGGCAATGTTTGTATTTTAATACTTAATTTGAAAGATAACATGCTTCTATAACCACCTACAAAACCCTTTACAAGTCAGTGTTTGGATGAAACCCTCCCACTGTGGTCATGTTATGAGTAAAGGCAAGTTCTTCTCAGCCTGAGAAGTTTTTACAGTAATACAAGTTTTACATGATGTCTGTTTTGTTCCTAGTTTGCTGGTAAGGATCCCAGGCAGAGGAGAGCTTCAGATGGCGTGCTTTGTGTTGTCAAGGAAACTTCGTTTGACATGGCCCCCTCCAGAGGCTACCGGTCTCCATTACTGTCCTATAAGACAGAGCCAGGTGCTGGAGAATTGCTTTCAACCATTTACTTACATCTTTGATTAAACAAAATACAGAGTTTGTGATTACATGCATCATACAATACATCTTCCTCTTTAATAGATCACTGTTTTACTTATGTAAATGAAGAGATTGACTATGAAGCCAAGGAAAAGTGCAGGGTGTCACGAAACAGTCACAACAGGTACGTATTGTAAAAACATCTGTCTGTGCAAAAAAAAAGTCATGAAAATAAGTTGTAGTTTTCATTATTTGTTGTCTGCTTGCCTCTAAAGCAACATAGATGTTCAGAAGGACTTGGGAAGGCCCAGGGTTCCAATGGTTTGCTTAGAGCGCCTCAAAATCCTTGTGTCTCAACTCCCTCCACATGGAAGACGGCAGAGTGACCCTTTACCTGCCAGCACGACAGAGAAGAGTGAAAGTTTGCTGCAGCAGAGGACCTGGCATGATGTAAGTATATCTTATTAATTTTTATACAGTAAAGGCAAGATTAAGATCATTTGAATTTACTGAGCTCATAGGACTTGGTTTTACAATCTTGTATTGTAATCAGCAATCATTCAGTGAGTGGGGCTAAGGGGTAAACCATAGACTGTGTAAAAATAATGGACGTAGCCACCATGACGTCATGGGAGTTTGCGGACTCCTGTTTCAAAGCCTGGAGTTTGGCATTTTGTGATGAGAAGTGACCATATTTGGACGAGAGTGTGGAGCTGGGGAGGAGCTCTCCAGGGTCCAAATACAGCACCTCATGCACCCCCGTGGTAGCGACTTGTCAATCATAAAGTTGCAACGCTCTGAAGCATACCCTGCTTGATCGTCTATTTTACTCTAAATGGAGCCATAATTTACAATATGAACATCATGCTGTATTGAAGAAGACTTGAAACTAGCGATTGAGACCATAAACCCATTAGGAAAGTGTTTACTGAGGTAATAAAAGAAGTAGGGTCGTTTTCTCATAGACTTCTATACAAACAGACTTCTTTTTTGGAGCCGGTGGAGTCACCGCCTGCTGGCCATTTCAAGAGAATGCAGGTTTAAGGCACTTGTGCACTGGCCTGATTTTTCATATATTTTAACAGAAAAACACTAAAGATATGATTATTGAAGTATATTGAAGTAGTATTTTTTTCAATTAAAGGCAATATTTTTTCATCCCTGTCAAAATGTGCTTTTAAGTGACATGACATCATATTATGAAATACCCATGTCATGCTGAGAGCTGACCAAGTTCAATACTTTTTGAAGTAAAAAAACTACTTTTGAATATCGAAAATTGTTGACATTAAAAGTTACATTCTCGTTTACTTATTTTTGATCAGACAGTTCCTGATTTTAATCAGGAACTGTCTGCGATGATCTTGCGATGAGACAACATTCAACATTTGAGAACTGTTGCTTCTTTTGTTAACAGAAAAAAAAGTGCTTTCAAATGATACATAAGGTTTACACATTTGCAAATTATTCTTGTTTGGTCTTGGAAGGCAGTTTAGATCAATACAAAAATGATTTCAGGGTTTCATCCCCCGTAGATGATGTAAATTGTTTCCTACAGTGTTGGGGTGATTGCTACAAATTATTATTTTATTTCATACATCTTAGAAATCACTGAATATTCTAGTTAACATGCTGTTAAGAGGTTTTATAAATAGATTTTAGACAGCATCAAATATCAAAAATAATAACTCTCCTCTCCTCTCTTCTCCTTGTTATAAATGTAGGGTATAACTGGAGGCTCTGAGACCATGAGGACCACACACTCAGTCACAGCGCCACCATATGCAGAGCGACAAACTTGCAATCAGTCTACCACACACATAACCAGCAGTGAGTTTGACACCCGAGGAAGACTCAGCACTCGCACAGTATCTACACTGCCATCCACTGACCCTGAATATGTGCCACAGGGTTGCTCTGCACTTGATCTGGACTCGGACTCTGATCCCAGGTCAGTCTCAGAAGTAGCAGTTGTTTCTCTGGTAGATCCAGACTGTAACACACAGCTAGACTCAGATGCATCACCAGAGTCTGACTTAAACGCAGAGTCTTCATCTGAGGCTGAACTTGAATGTCTGGCTGCGGAGAAATCAGCAGCTGCAGGGGCAATGGGGCCCCGTGAGGAAACTCACATTGTGGGGGATTCAGAGCCAAGTCTTGAATATGAGGCAGACCCAGAGTCAGATGCAGGAGCGGGATCTGAGGATGTCCAAGGGCTGGACGCTGATGCAGAATCAGGCGATGCTGAAACCGAGTCAGATGTCCAGCCTGAATACGATCCCAGTTTTCAGGCAGAAACTGATTCTGACGTTGTATCCGATCAGCCACTGGACTCTCAGGGCTCCTTGGAGTCTGAACTCGACATTGAATCTGAACCTGAACTGACAACAGACGACCCACAACCGCTTCGCTCTGACCTGGAAGAGGAGTCCCACATTGGACCTAGTCAGAGGCCGCTTCTAATCGCAAACCCAGTCCTGCAGAGGGGGAGGGAGGAAGTCCAACCTGAGCAGGACAATGCAGAGATGGAGAATGAGGACTTCTGCGCTGTGTGTCTGATCGGCGGGGACCTGCTGTGCTGTGATCGCTGCCCAAAAGTCTTTCATCTGTCTTGTCATATCCCGTCTCTACTAAGCTTCCCTTCGTAAGCTTCTTATGTTCTCACCTGAAATACAAATGTTCACTGCAATCCTCTCATGTCCTATTAAACTGTTTATGTGAAGCTGTTATTGTTAACCTTTCTTATCCTGCTCAGAGGTGACTGGGTGTGCAGCCTGTGCAGAGATGTTGTGCAGCCAGAGGTTCAGTATGACTGTGAGAATGAGAGAACGTCGGGGGAACACACATCGGCACATGGACTGTCTGCATGTGACCAGAGAGTAAGTCAAATTTATTAACCATCATTAATAATGGCGGTGATGTTGTGGTGCTGGACATGTTCAGTGTTTTCTGTGATTGAATTTCCTGATTTTTTTCTTTCATGTTTGGTTTGTAGAAATGTGAGCGGCTGACTCTTCTGATCTTCAGTAACATCCTGAGTGCTCCCTTCCATGAGCCTGTCAGTCCACTTGTGAGTGATCGCCCTTTTCTTACAGTCCAGTTACAGTAAAAGCCAACTCCCCTTCATTATCTCATTTATTTGTCATTATACTGTGCCTGTAGCAAAGTAGCATCATGAACAGTTTTTCTCATGTTTCTGCTTACATCAACACACTTTTTATTCATTTTGGGCTCAGAGGGATTGATAACGAGCAAGCTCTACTCAAAGAAATAATTAAGCGTTTTGGGAAATATGCCTATTCATTTCCATGCTGAGAGTTATAGTGGATGAGAAGATTTATACATTAGTATCTGTTCCTTGAATATGAAGCTACAGCAAGCAGGTGTTTAGCTTAGCATAGCATAAAGACTGGATACAGGGGTAGTCTTTGCAGGTTTCCTGGCAATGTTGTTGTGATGACAACACTCCAGGAAGTCATTGGTCCCGCCCAAGATTGCAGTTTTACAGAGGCACAAAGGCAACTGCAATCTGTCATTTTTAAACTTTGATTTTGTCCTGATTAAACAAACAAGATATAACATGTTAATTGGTGAGGTTTAGGTGGTTTTTCTTAAATTTGCACAGAACCAGGCTAGCTGTTTCTCTCTATTTCCAGTCTTTTTCTTTGTGCTAAGTTAAGCTAACTGGCTGCAAAATTGTTTTTTGGCATCTTGGCCTTTATTGACAATCAAGAGTGTAGAGAGAGACAGGAAACAATGGGAGGGAACAAAGGTCTTTCGACTTAATTTTTAGTGTACAGACATGAGAGTGATATCAATCCGTAAGCCTAGTGAAAGAGAATAAGTGCATTTCCCAAAACTATTCCTTAAAGCTAACCTCCTCTTGAGTCCAGTGAGGTTAAAATTGCAACCATTGTTTATCAATGACACTATCAAGACTTGTGTGTGCATCGCTGATCCATCATCGTTTGAGCCATCAGCATATTTAACAAGGAATATTTTATCAGCAGGAGGAAAAAGGATTGACTGATTTAGATTAAGACTCTGTTAGCATGGACGTACAGTAATATTCTTCAAACTGCAGTGGCCTGATTTACGTCAATTTGTTTGATGCATTTTGAAGGCAGAAAGATCTACGAGGCAATTCAGTTTGAATGAGTTAGAGGAAATGAAAGTGGCTGGGTGGATTATATAAAAGTCTCAGATACTTAACTGCTTTCTCATGCAGGCTCGTCATTACTACCAGATCATCAAGAGGCCCATGGACCTGTCTGTGGTCAGGGCCAAACTCAACAAGAAGAATACTCGACATTATAACTCGCCAGACCAGTTTGTTGCTGATGTCTGTCTTATGTTCCACAACTGTGCTAAATTCAATTATGTAAGTTAAAATTTGACGACCTCTGTGTGTATTCAACATATCATTTTACTCATACTGAAATTACAGTCATTATCATGATTATAATTGATCTCAGTTAAAATTGATCATACCTTAAATTGCACTGATCTGTGTGTAACAGCTCTTTCTCTCTCTGACCACAGCCTGACTCTGAGGTGGCCCAAGCAGGACGCAGCTTGGAGGCGTTCTTCACCTCCAAGCTGAAAGAAGTTTTCCCTGACAGAGTTTTCCCTGTGGCTGAGGCGGACAGTGACAGTGACGAGTACGATGAGGCCTACAGGGCCGCTGAGAGTGGTTTCCCCTGGCCGGAGAGGAGGGAGCAGTGTCACAGGAAGAGGAAGAGGAGACACTCTCTCAAGTCGAGGAGACATCACTTCTAACTCAGAGGTGAATGGAGTGCAACCAAGGACACATGAGTATGCTGTATTTATGTGTAATTATACTGCTTTGTTGAGCAGCCTTGGGTGGGGGTGTGGGGGGGTGGGGGGGGTGGGGGGTTTTCATGCCGTAATCTAACAGGAACAATGCAGTATGTTGTGGTTTGCAATAATATCACAGTGCTGCCATCTAATGGCAGCTAAACGTAATGAAACAATATCTTAACAACAACACAAGGCAACTGAACATCCCTGCAGATTTCAGTTGAACATATTACAGAGAGTGAAAAAATGGAGAGTAAAACAAATTTAGGTCACATACTATAAGCTGTGTATTTGAACGCATATCCTGTTGGAGGAAAGGGGTCAACAAACAAGAATCCAGAGTTTGTTGGGTTGCTTCTGCAGCCTGTTATAGAAGAAATTTGATGTTGTAATTGCCACCATCTCATATCATATTTTGCCCATGATACCCCTCTGATGCACTGGAAATTACTTAAATTAATTAAAATCATTTACCTGAAGCTTTACGCTATATTGTACAAAAAGAATGCTGTTGTTGGATGTTTAGTAAACTCACTATGTGTCTTTATTAAGTGGATTTCTTGACTTTTTTTTAGGTGAATATAGCCCTGATTATACACAGCACTTTGAAATATTGTATTTACCACCTTGGTAAATGTTCAACATATTTATACATGTGTAACTGTATAGAAGTTTATTTTATTATATTTGCCCCTTTCTTTTTAGTGACTAAATGATTGCAGGCAATTATCATAGGTTTGATTATTTGATATAATTATCAGTAGCTTTCTTGAAAAGCAGCACTGAATCTGACCCGAATGATGCAGAGAATGAATGATAACCAGTGTTAGACCTCAACAGGTCATGGAAATGTACATGTTTCTGATATGATTCAATATCTGTGGATTCAGATCGAAGAGAACAGTACAGTAACTGTCTGTTAGTTAGAGGTATTAGAGGAAATCTGAGGAAATTGTACATTTAACCATAAATTAAGTTTGTGTACATTTTTGTTCCACCAGTGTTGAAAAAGAAATGTTTCCCTGTTATCTTAAGTATCTCAGGCCTAGTAAGAGTGAAATTGATATCATTCATCATTGATAATTATAAAACTATCCTTGCAATTTGTAGTTACACAGTAGAGAGGAAACATATCATTTTATATTACCCGCTGCTGTAGCACATTTCCTCTTTTTAAACATACTTTAACTTGCTTCCTGCAGCTTAAGATAGAGTTTACTTGACTTTTACAGTTTTACTGCACAAATTATTGTCTGTGCACTCCTTGATTGTTGTCAAGACTAGTGAATATACAGTATATGTAATGTTACTTCCTTTGAAATCAATAGATATAATAGTATTTCCTACAGTATGAAGGAAGACTTATTATACTGTAACTGTACTGACTGTAGTTACTGTCACTGTTTCAGGAGAACAGTCTGGTACATTTTTTTCTCCTTTTTTTTACTGTAACTATGAGCCATAAATGCACATATATGAATATCAATAAAATGCATTCAAGAGAAAATATGTTTCTTATTATTTTGCGTCTGTCATTATTAATCATTATACAATATGTTTCATAAGATGGATGAATGTAAAAGCAAGTTTTTTATGTCCTCATAGATGTGTTATTTATTGTGTCACTGTGTGGCTATCTAATGTATGTGTTTCGTATTTCAGCCATTTATGGGGTTGGATTTATAGTTTTGGGATATTGTGATCTCTTTCAGCTTCATTTACAAAACAAATACATATAATTCTTCTGAATAAAAATAGTGCTCATACATGTTTATTCACATTTTATTTTCCCTTTATTTACTGTGGTAGTAGCTCGAATATGATGACGTATCACATTTTTATGGAGATAATTTATTCTGAACGCATTTCAACACTGTAAGATGTATTCAGATTGTTCAATTTGAATAAAACTCTGTGGACAGATTTGGGTGAGTAGTGGAAAAATAAGAATTTTTGGCTCCCTATAAAAAATCTTCTGAGCTTCATCTTCTAGTCTAATTCCAATGTGTCTGCTCTGATTAAACTCAGTGATAATGATGATATCCAGTGCTGAAATCCCTCTTAGGTACGGGGATAATAAATCCGGTGTGTTTGTGTTGGATGATATAACATGGTTTGGATTTCAGAGTGGTGGAATAGAGGCCGAACTTGTTATTGCAAGGATCTGCAGAGGATGATTTCTGCAGGTTTTGGAGATAACGGTCCAACTCAGGGCATGAATATCATGCAGAAAATATCGTAAATATAGTAAATAGCAACACCATTAACAGAGGAATGTCAATGCAGCTTTCCCTGATAAAATTAACAATGTAAGGATCAATTTTAAGGGGATGCTGAGCCACATAAGCAGATACAGCATAAGGTGTAAAGCATATGTAACCATATATAGTTCCAAAATAAATCATGCCATTATATGTCAGTGACATCATAATCTGTCAAATGCACAAGTAAGTCAATAAAAAGGTTCTGGGTATGTTATGGTTAATATAGTTTGGGTGGGGCTTTGACTTGACTTACCTCAAACAGAGCTAATGCTAATGCCAAAACTGCTAGCTTAATTGTGGCCTCACTGCTTCTGAAACCATTCTTGCATTTTTTGGAAAACAATTAACATCAATGTTAATCATATAACATCATGATAATAATAATTTCGGTCTCTGTTTTAAAGCCACTGTGACTCATAAACAGTATTGAAGGAATATTGAAGTCAATCAACTTCCACTTAATTAATTTTTTAAGTTGTGGGCATATACAGTAGGCTTGTTTACTATTTTTTGGAATACTATGAAAGACACTGATGAAAAAATTATGAAACTGAGGAATCACATGTACCTCCATGTTTCCACATGTGTAACCCCTCTAGCAGCACTTTGATGGGGCCTGGGGGCGTAGTGCCTCCTGGAAGACCTCACTCAGGGCAAAAGTGCAATACATTTTGGATTTTGGCTCCCAGGTTTATGAGGCCACCAGCAGCACATTATTGCTCCATGTCATTTTCTATCTTTAATCTTTTTATGCTTGCCTCTCATTAATTTTTGTCTGCTCTGAATTTCTAGACCTTTGAGACCAGTTTACAATCCAAAACATAAACTTTTTAATCATTTTGTACCAATGTAGATTCAGTCAATTATCCAATTAAGAAAGCAAGAAGCTCTCAAAATGTTCTTTCATTGCCACTTTAAATAGAACTTTAAACAAATCACTAACATGTGATGATGAATAATTGGCTGGAAAACAATGAGAGAAGAGCGATGGAGCTCACTGGAGACTGTCTTCAACACAGACATGATGTCACCCTGCTGCCTGGCCCTGCGGCTTTTTACCCAGGAGACACTGCTGGCTGCTGCCTCAAATCACGCACAAGAAATTAGATAAAGGACTTTGAAAGATTTGTCTAGAACATTCAATTGCATGTAAAACAATGTTGTGATTGTGGTGCAAATTTAAGGGGAAAAGTTCAGAAGTCTCAGGGGCACAACATTTCTTTTAGCTAGATTTTGGTATCTGGATATCTGGTTTATATTTTGTCATAATAGAATGAGGGATGTAGTTTAATATGTAAATTCATTTCTGGAGTAAGGACAGTGTTTAGGACAAATCCCTGGTGGTGTGATGGAGTGTTATTGTTGATATAATAGGACCCCCTCAGTGCAAATGCTGTCCAAGTGGCAGTTTGACATCAGTTCAGTGTTGCTGTAGATATGATATATATTTATATTATATATATATATTAGTTAGGTTAATCATTAATCATTAATCATTAATAATCATTAATAACACTACACCGCTCATTTTCTTTTTCT
The DNA here is from genome assembly GCF_914725855.1 of Thunnus albacares. NCBI lineage: Eukaryota > Metazoa > Chordata > Actinopteri > Scombriformes > Scombridae > Thunnus > Thunnus albacares. The sequence continues at coordinate 22,581,758 of NC_058106.1, forward strand.
TTTATTCTTCTGTTTCTTTTTTGAGAGGACATACAGGTATAAGTCAAAGTTTTTATATGTACACTGTTTTGGTCAGGGGGGCATCTTGCTACGTTTTATTCTTGAATAAGGTTTGTGACCTTTCAGTCAGCAGATTTCGAGTAAAATATTACAGGATCATAATGAGACACTACTGTGACCTTTGGTGAACAATGAAAAGGGCAGAAAGAAAAGCACCGAGAGTACTGAGAGAAAAATGAGAGCTGACCACTGAAGCAGTTGGTGAAATCAAAGTTTGGAGTCTTTTTGTGCTGTGGTGGGGTGAGAGAGGGGAGGCTGAATTTTTGGCCTCACGGAGGTCAACTCACATGTTATATTTTTAAAATGTTTTGCTAGTCTGTGGATTTGATTCTGCAACTCTAACATGTCTGGGATATCATCAGTTTTCTGGCACCCTAATATCCTCAAAGTGACTTTAAATTTTGTGCTCACATCTCTTTTGATAATCATGCACGATCAATTAATTGCATGACCTTTTACCACTTTTGTTTAATAAGGTGTTCCTATAATCATATTTATTTATTTGTTTTTTTTTAAAACATTTTTTTCTTCTTTTTTTTCTTTTTTTTTTTTTTAAAAAAGGTTGCTTGTTGCTCCAAAAACAAAGAGAATATGTCTGTATTATCTGTATTATGTTGGTTGGTATTATGTCCCCCTGCTTGGAAAACTTGTTTCAGTGGCTGAGAAGCGGCAGAGACTCTGCATGTTTTCAGTTCTCACAGGGGGACATGTGGTGGTAAAGTAGCTCTTCTAAACACTTGTGTGCGTGCAGTTTCGTAGAGTGGGAGTTAGTACAGTAGAGAGAGAGAGACAGACAGACAAGTAGAGGGAGAGTTTGAACAGCTCACTTCCAACTTATCATCATGAATGACATCAAATTGGCTCTACTGGGGAGCGAGGGTGCTGGAAAAACAGGTGAGCAAATCACACACTGACAACTGAGTGTTTTTACAGTGAAGGCTGACATTATGTGCTGTTTTGCTGATCTGTCTTTGTTGTCTGTAAATTATGCATGGTAGGATGCATGAATGTAGACAATATGAAAGTGAGACAACTTTATTTATGTGTCTGTTTATCTGACATACTGAATATTGTAAAATACACAAATTGTAACTTTTCGAGCCATGCTAAACCAAGACAGATGCTAATGGCAGAGCATACCGTTCATAAAATAATTTACTCCACAGTCAATGAAGTGATTTGACATGAATGTTTCCCTTGAGACTAACCAGAGATTTTCCAAACTTAAGCTGAGAGGAAATTAGATGGCATTTCAGTGGATCCTGCTTTCATGATCTCTTTCTAAGAAAAAAAATAAGTTTAGGAAACAGTCAACCCATGTCACGATTTTTGTGTTTTTGTGTGGGAAATCATTTATTTTGTTTTACTTAAGATTATACTGCCACAAGACTATTCAATAATGACAAACATGCCTAACCTTTATGGAACAGACTTATACAGACATACTGTTCATTCGAAAATGTAATGTAATAAATTCAACCCTATATATTTTGCAATACATGTTAGTCTAGTGTGATTTTTCTTCAAAAACATATAACAAAATACAATCACAATGAAATAAAATATATTCAAAGTATATTCCTCTTAACTTCAGATATTAAATGTACAGAAAAATACCTTTGAAAACTGGTGATATCAAAATGCAAACACACATTTAAATGCACATGTACTGTATAAAATACATTTTGTTCGCATAGAGCTCTGCAGGATGAAGACACAAACACACATGTATTTGATGAAGTCTATGAACAATTCCAACTTTCAGCTGTCTTTGCATTTGAAATCTGGCATTCATTTTGAACTGCTGTATGGTTTGCAGAGTTTTGCATTAACTGTGATAGTATAAGTAGCCTGCATGTACCTCCAACACTGAATCTCTCTTTCTTACTCTCTTATTCCCTCCAGCTGTTCTGGTGAGATTCCTGACAAAACGTTTTATTGGAGAGTATGCTTCCAGTGCCAGTAAGTAAATATACTCATAACAGTAACGTTATTACACCACAGTAAGATATATCATATATTGCACTCATGGGTTTTCCATAGTGTGTCTGCTGGCCCCACACTAATTGCATTATATTTAAGGTGACTCAACTAAATCCTCTTTTCAGTCTTTTTCATATGGGTTTGAAGTCAATGACGTGCACATTTCACCATCACTCAGTGTTTATCTTACAGGCTGGATGACTGTAATAGAATTACAGTTTGCAGAGGGATATAACGTTTCAGACCTTTCCACTTCTGGCTTAAATTAATTAGCTTGTTTGCCCCCTCTGAGCAATCATGCACCACAGTAATTATAGTAATCATTGTTCCATAGTTTGACTAAACTGGCACCACACTGTGCTCATTGCCTCAGCTTTGTGCACTTTAATTTACTAAAGTCTCTACTTTTATTCATGTTCATTGGTTAATTTGATTCATAGCACATATTGCTTTTCTAAAATAATAAACATATTTTCTCTTGATTTGTTGCAGATTCTTTATACCATAAAAGACTGTCGATTGATGGGAGACAGTTAAACTTGGATATATTTGATCCATGTTCACAGGTAAATGAGAGTAAAATGTTATATTATTTTGGTTGATTAATAGTTATTGTCCTCTGCAAATAATTTATGCTTTGGTCTCAAGTAATTTATAACTTGTAGCTGAGGACACACTCAGCCTTTAAAGGTTTATTTAGTGACTATATGGCAGCAGAATATGTGTACAGTGAGCACACATGGTTTCTTTAACATCAAAGTTCTTACTTTTATTGACTGCAAAACTCTCAAATAACAGGATCTCCAGGACTATACTGTGCTGTGGCTAATTTATTGTCTCTTTTGGCTCCTTTTTTGCTTATCTTGCAAATAAGAGGGATCACTTTTCACAGCCTCTCAACAGTGGGGTGGACATAAATATCCTATAAACTTTTCATTGCTTCTGTAGTCAAATAAGTTGATAGACCATGTGCTGTGTTTGAACTCCACATCTACCTTTGCTGTGCCAGAGTGGAGGCAGCAGATGTATCCTGGAGGAGCCTGTGAACTGGGCAGATGGATTTGTGGTGGTGTACAACATCAGTGACCGAATGTCCTTCCTCCATGCCAGAAGCATCGTGCGGCAGATCAAAGAGGCCCGAGAGGAGAGCTGCAAAGGGTGAGTGACCGTAGTCTGCTGGGAATGAAGCCGAGCTGAGGGATTTACTTTGATGAACTAATGAGTCCCATTCCTGAGATGAGCGTGTGTAGGCCTATCAGGTTGAAGATCAATATGGTATGCTGCCAGTTAAGGACTAAATTCCAACACACTGTACTGGGATGAGCAGACATATACTTGTATGAAGTACAGTTTCAAAGAGACAATATATACATAAACAGGATTGAGGACATTTTGACTTTAGGCTTCATAATGTTTCTTTTATGACTCCTCCAAGTTAATTAATGAAGAATATTCATTAATATGCTCAATTAAATAATCCTAGAATGCTTTATATCAATTTTTTTTGTCTGAGTTAACAGAATTGTGATAAAATACTCAAGTACTTGGTGAGTTGTAGTAAGATTTTTGCAAAATGGCTGAAGTGGGTGAGTCATGACAGAAAGAGAGGATGAAAACTCCCTGAATTTGTATTTATTTATTACATGTTTTTAGAGACATATAAAATAGTCATCACCTGATTTGTAAATTAAGTGAGGCACTGTGGGCATTTCCTGCACTAGTCTGAAAAGCACACACATACAGTACAAATTAATAAACACAAATCATGCTGAAGTACTGACTTCAATCAAATTTTATTTACTAACTACAAACTACAACTACTAACTACAACAACTTAGATTGACACTATTCAGGTGTTTTGTCCTGTAACATAGTGTAATAAGCACCCAGCATTTCACATTGTTTCTGAACTGTTTGGATCAGGTCTACTGTTATAAATCTGACCTGCCTTATGGGACACCTTCAGCACCTGGTTGACTGATTGTTGTATAACCCTCGTGCACTCTGCTGTGACAGATTGGTCGACATCCCAATCTTCCTGGTGGGGAACAAGCAGGACCTCTGCAATGCTCGGCAGGTAAGCGAGGAGGAAGGCCGATTTGTGGCTCAGGAAGACCGCTGCCACTTCCAGGAGGTGTCCGCAGCAGAGGACTACTTGGAGATATCCAACCTCTTTACGAAGCTCATTCGTCATGTGATGGAGCACCTTAAGCAACGTGCAGACCGCAGACGATACAGTGGCTCCAAGTCCATGGCCAAACTCATCAATAATGTCTTTGGTAAAAGGCGGAAGTCTGTCTGATGGAGAAAATAATTACGTTCATGGATGTAACCAACCACGCTATTAGACTGAATAGTCTAGCCATTATGTATTGGTAAACATATATGTGGACATGTTTTACTGAGCATTTCAAAATGCCAGTTTAAATGAAATTAAGTAATGTCAGGCTCTCAGATATGTCATGGTTTTATGTTTCACCTCCGTTTGTGAAATCTGACAATCTGACATCTCACAATAAAACAATTAATTTAATACATACATACAGAACATAAGAGGCACAAGGTTGGGTCAAAGGTTAAAGATGAGATTTTTTCCTTCAACACAAACATGTTATGATGTATGCTTCAATTGTAATATTCAGTGAATTTTTGAAATTCTCAGTCAGTGTTTTAGTTGAAAAAAAAAGGTTGATTTATGCTAATTTTGCATTGTGACTGGTTTGGTTTGGTGTGGGTTATAGACACAGATTGGTTGAATTTCTGCTGAGAATGTATTGTAATCTGCTTTATATATCTGCAAGTAAAACTGTTATTTTGTATTGTTTCATAACTTTTGGAGAAAATTATATCAGAAACATTCTTAAAAATAAATCACTTTGCAATTTACAGTTAGTACCTGAAAAACAGTTTGCAACATGCTTTTTTCTTTCTTAATGTATAGAAGATGAGAGAGATTCATCCAGAGGGCCTGCTGAAAAGCAGATGTTATTCTAGTAGGATCACTTACGGTCAAATATGGTGTGCTTGGGTGTAGTTAATGGTCATGCCTAAATAACAGTCAAGGTTAAAGATTTACTGAGGCCCCATTCCACTGTTCACTCTAAACTGTATGTGAAAAGCTCCGATTTAACCTAAATGTAGCTATGGCCTAATTCAGTTAAAACAGTTTTTCAGTGGGATTATTGTTGTCCCACAGTTAGATAAATGAGCAGTGTAATGATGGAAAGGAAGAATAAAAATTGTAGACAAGAAGTATATCAAAAATCCAAACAAATGCGTGATGAAAAACATTTGAAGGACCTGAATGAAAACCAGACAACATTAAAGAGGCAATTCAAAATGTGGCTGCTGTTCTGAGTTTAGAGTAGACATTTCAATTGTGAAACAGTTGCTAAAATGATGTTCTATATTTCTTTTTTGCAGTGCAGTTAAAGATCTGAGGACAGAATTGTAGTAACAAACTAGTAATGGTGTGAGATTGTGCCAAATGATTTGCAAACAAAATTAACAGTATGTCTTAGTAAAATATTTCACAGTGTAAGAGAAAGGTGGTTGTTAACGTTTGCTCCCATAGCTACTTTAATCACAGACATAAACTAATTCTTAACCTCTCCTACAGTACATGTCAAATTATTATTATTTTGTCAGGGTATTTCCTGGTTTCTTTAGATTTAATTGCAATCTGTGATCAATCACAGATCACAAACTGCAAAATACTGTTAAGTGTTGACCTTCTAAGGCAATAGTTATCCTATTTACAAAAAGGATAACAGTGATTGCTCCAAAATCTAACACCGCCATCAAAGACAACCCTTCAGTAACAATTTTCTCCACTAGATGGAGACTAATGACCAGACAAAATCCAGGGTGCCACTGAGAGAAACCGTCCTCATCACATAAAAGAACTTATGGTTCTTATGCAAACTGGAAATTCAGTGCAGTTACCATGTTTATCGTGAAGTAAGGTCTGCTTTAGGTCAGGTAAACAGGTTTAGCTTCATACACGATCCACCGGGGGCGCTGCAAGCCGCTGAATCAGGAGAAGCCCCGTTCATTCATAAGAATTTTGTCCCTCTTCGCCATCCGTAGTCACTCGCCGAAAAAGTTTGGGGTTAAAACCGACCTGCGGACTTAAAAATGATGTACTCGAAGAGGTAAGAAACTTTTTTAGTTGAATTTGACAAAATCGACTGTCAGGTTGTCAACGTAAATTAATACTGGTATCATTTAACGCATCCTTATCCGTATGCAAAGACGTTTGTACAAGTTTATGTGTCGTTGCCATGACAACGTGTACCACGGGGAATGCTGTTTGCCTGAATTTCCTGACAGAAACTTAAGACTGACTTTTTAAATAAACGTTATTACATGATCTCTTACTTAGCTAACTAAATAGCTTATCGTTAATTAGCGAATGTTAATGTTGTTGAACGGTTGTGTTTTACGGAGCACGAAAACACCTTTTATAGGTCTATAATAATACTTAATTAGAGTTAGCGTACGGTAACGTTAGCTGCAGCAATTGCTGTCGAATGAGAGTAATCTTTAATGTTTTTTGCACTTGTATAACTTAGTAAATATGTTCGCCAGCTGTTCATTTGTCTTCCTGTACAACCCCTTATCGAAAAGGTGTTGATTAATTTTTGTTTTGAGTGAGCTAAAGCCTCAACTGTCATCATTTGTTATCGCAGATTTCTTTGGTGTTTGTGAAGGCTGTCCTGCATCTTTTGTTCTAGTTAAACAAACATTACGTTATCAGCTTGGCAGTTGGACAGTGAATGATTTATAAGTGAAGGTGTTGGACAGCTGTGTGCTCCGATATGAATGTGCTGAGTTCTCTCCGGGTTGTCACTGAAATGAATTTGATTTGTTCTTGTTTCTGCTATGGCCTACATTTTTCTAGACGTGTGCCCTCCTAGCCTCCTAAGGCTGAGCCCAGCAAAGGCAGAGATTAGCCTTAACCAGGATTAAACCAATGAGAAATTTTGAATTTGTTGGCCCTTATCTCCTAGCAACATGTGGAGTGCTCTGAGCAAATGGCAGAATTTGATCGTTTGCTTCCTTTTGGCAAAGCATGTTTTCATGCCAATTGACACTTATCAAACATGACCATTGAAGACAGAGGGAATTCCTGAAGGGAGGTATAAATTATTTATTTATTGGGACACTACATGCATTACTTTTTTGCTGAGTGTAGGAAAAGGAACTTGAAGGGAAGGTTCACAATTTTTCCAGTCTCTCTTAAAACAACACTCAGGTGCCCATATGAACAGTGAAAGAGGTTTTCCTCGCGATAATCATTCCTGCTGTTCATACTGGTTATTAAAAGATCCCCTTTCAGTGTAAGTGATGGGGCCAAAATCCACAGTGTGTCCACACAGTCATTTTGTGCAAAAATGCATTTAACAGTTTGTGTGAAGCTTATATGAGGCTTCAGCAGTCTGACTTAGTCATATCAAATGGATATCTGACACATTTACAGTCTTTTTACAATCAAATTCCATCTTTGTGTTTCCCTGTTAAGCTGCAGTGGAAGTAAAGTAACAACAAGAGGGACTTTGGCACTAAAAAGACTGTAACGTTGAAAAATATCTACTTGATTTGACTAATTTGGACAGCTGAAGCTTCATATTAGCTTCAGATCAACTTGTGGCTTGTGGATTTTGTCCCCGTCACTTACATTGTAAGTGTATAATGAAGTGATCTTCTAAAAGTCAGTATGAACAGGAGGAATGATTACGGCAGGAAAAATCTATTTAAATGTTCATTTTGGCACCTGACTATTGTTTTAAGACAGACTTGAAAAATTGTGAACCTATCCTTTAAAGCACCTCCAGTATGAAGCGTCATTTGGTCCCTCAGCTGTCAGGTACAGTATATTTTCACAGCTCTTTAGTAATGGCTTAATGTTGATGTGTTCTTGGTATATTACATTTAGACCACAGGCTTTGATAATCTCTCTGCATAATATTAGGATTCACCCCATAACATAGTGAAGTAGATGGGCTCTATATTTGCATTCTAAACATGCAATTTCTTGCCTCATCAGGTAATGTAATTCCGCGCTTCATTAGGACTGTGAAGTTTATCATTTGTCATCAAAGCCAAGCTGTCAATAAATGATTAAGTTTCACATGAGGAAAATGTAATATTTGGGCTCAAGCAAAACGGATAGAGTGTACATTTTAATTGCAGTTAGTAAGACTCTGTTTTTTGTTTGATTTTCAGGCTATATTTTAGCGGCTGCTTGTTACAGCTAGAGGCACCGTCATTACAGAGCTGCTTAAGCCTAATTTATTCAACTGCCTGTGCCATTAAAGAAAACAAACTTCTAAAGGCCCTGCACAATAATTGAAATGTGTAATATTTCGATGATGTGGTTGAGACTTAAAAGTGGTAACTGGTTTGACACTGTGGTTTCAGCAGCATATGCCAATTCTTACTGGGATACACTACTGCTGACTTTTGGTGTGCTGCAGTTGTACTACAAGCAAATGCCATTTATAAATAGCACTAAGTTCACAAATAAAAATTATTTTAATCATTCATTAATCTGGCAGTTATTTTTACGATTAGACAGATACAGCATTTGATAATTACTGTATTAGAGCTGCAATGATTAGTTGATTAATTGATTAGTTGATCAACAGAAAATTAATCGGCAACTATTTTGATAATTGATTGAATTGTTTTGAATCATTTTGTAAGAAAAAATACAAGAAATCTCTAATTAAAGCTTCTTAAATGTGAATATTTTCTGGTTTCTTTAGTCCTCTATGACAGTAAACTGAATATCTTTGGGTTGTGGACTGTTGATGGAGACAAAACAAGACATTTGAGGTTGCATCTTGGGCTTGTGGAAACAGTGATCAACATTTTTCACCATTTTCTAACATTTTATCGACCAAAGGACAAACTGATATATTGAGAAAACAATCAGCAGATTAATCGATAATGAAAATAATCATCAGTTGCAGCCCTGCATGGTATTTTTAGATAGAGTTCAGAGTCTGTTCAACACATTTATATTGTGGGATGTAAAGAACATTGCAGCCTTTAGAGGCTAGTATCTAGTACTCCTACTGACATTAAGGGTGGGAGAAAAAGTAAATATACATTTCCTTGAGTTAATGAAAAACAAGCTAGTTTTAGTGAAGAAAAGTTACAAAGGATCAGAGCCATCCTTTGTATGTTCACGCTCTCTTTGTTCCAAATTGACATTGATTTTGTGTGCTTAGTTCTTACACAATATCCCCCACACTCACAGTCACTGGGTCCTATTGTTTTTCGCTCAGTAGTATAAATAAACAGAAATTGCTGTCTGACAGAATGATGGAGAGATGAGGCAAGTAAGGACTTGACTTGTGATGTACCGTCAGCTCTAATTACTTCCTGCTGAAACTGAAGATGAAGCAAACTCTCAGTGTAAAAGGTGGACCACAGCCTGTGTCTCCTTGTGGTTGGAGTGTGTGTGGATTTTTCAGCATGTCTGCGTGTGAACAAAAACCATTATGTTTTGACATTGTTACTTAGAAAAGAAAAAGAAATCCATACAAAGGATTGGGTGATACTGTAGCTCTCTGAATATAATCAAAACAATAAAAATGAGGATAAGCAAAGTTTCGATTGTACAGGTATAGTTACTGGACAGAGAATTTGCCTTAATGGAAAGCTTTATAGATACACAGTTGGCACAGCAGCAAAATACTGCTCCATCATTGCAGAGAGGTTTATTTCCCAGTTGTATTTCTAGCAATCGGTCATGCATTTCAACAAACACAATTTGATGTGTGTGCGAGTGGGAAGCCAGGAAAGGATCATTTCCTTGTCACTGCGCTAGCACCTGCCCTGAAGAGTGGTGGTATACGAGAGGAAAAGCAGGAACTGTCTGCCTGTTCCTTACTGGTGGGTGAAAAGAATTGGAAGTATTTGTCAGTAGCATTTATAATACACAAGATTATTTCATTGGATAGTAGAGGCAGAGGAACTGTGTATGTTTCTCATTTATGAGAGTTCAAATGCAGTAATTCTTGGGTGCATTTGGGCCCAAGTCTGATCCTTTCTGGGGTCATCTTCTTCCTCCAGCCCTTCAAGTCCTTGGTTTGGGTTGGTGGTTGGGTGCAGGCTGCAGTGTGTAAGTTATTAAGTTAAAAAAAAGCATCAAGTAAGTAACCTATTTTGTGTTTCACCTGCAGTTTGACCCGTGGATGTAGAAAAACAGGTTTAGAAATTGCAGATAGACAACATTCAACCCCTGTGTCTGTTTAGTGACCCTTTTTAAGGTCAGACTTCTCAACCTGACCTGACCTTGATATCCCATTTCCTTTGCATCGGGGATCTGGGGCCAAGGAACCAGACACCTCTGTCTTGGAGACACCTGAGGTAGACAAGACCCTTCTCTTCCAGTCCTTCAGTTCCCCAGTGATACACTCATTGCGTGCCTCTGTCTTCCACAAATGAGCTATGATTGAGGTGATTGGAATTTCCAAAGGCTGTCACAATCATTTTGATTGGAAAATAGACAGGAGATAATGGGAGAGACAGGCCTGTTATGAGAGCCCTGTCAGGGCTAAAATAATGCATCAGAGTGAAGAGGTTAAAGACACCGCTTCCTTGTTAATAATTAATTGCTGTGCGTGTGGTGGATCCACTTCATCGCTCCCAGTCATCACTTGATAATTGCTTTACATTTAATTTGGCTTTAGAGACTGTTTTTCAAGCTGGGTAAATTGTGCTTAAAGTTGATATGGGCTCAGACAGAGACAGCAGTTTGGTCATAAACTAAGGATAAAAAAAAAAAAGACTAGTTAGAGCTTGGGAACTAAGAGTCAGTGATAGAGTCAAAGTCACTTCTTGAACTCAGCTAACTTAAATACTGACAAAATCAATGTTAAGTGTCAATATTCTGTTCATCTCTTTATGCTCTTTTACTAGCAGAAGTGATTACTTGTAATAGACAATATTTTAATATCATTTATATTTAATATTATCAAGTTTTTTTTCAGTATTGTATCTTGAAATTTAGGCAAAGTGAAAACAAAACGGAGTTGATTTGATATACACAATCTCTCTGGAAAAATATCATTCTTTCAGTTAGTGCTGCAACAATTGGTCAAATGAAAATTTATCATCTTAAAAATGATAGACAAGTGATAATAGTACTCTTGTCAAATGTCTAAAAACGTCAGAATTTACTAACTTGATGTGCCAGATGGTTAGTTACACAGAACCATTTGAGAAGTCGTCCTTGGAAACTGTTTGGAAAAGGGCAGGAACTTTCACTTTTTGGATGAACCATCTGTCTATCATTGTCTATCACCGTCTTACCTTGCAAGGCAGCTGGATTTGTGAGATCACACAAGAATCCTCGTAGGACACCGACACAAGCGCATAACTTGAAGCCTCACAAATGATGATCTCATGACGTCATGATCTCGCAAGTCCAGCTGCCTGACATGGTAAAGAATTTACTGCTTTTTCTCTGTTTCACACCGTATCATTGCAAATATAATGCCCTTGGTTACCCAACTGTTGGTTGGCCAAAAGTCACTTTGGGCACTTGGTAGTTTTTATGGCCATTTTCACTATTTTTGAGCTATTTCAACCACTGTTAACTATTAATTGATTGGTCAACAATATCAAGAAATTTATCAATAATGAAAATAATTGTTAGTTGCAGCCCTATTTTAAGTTGATTGGACAAACTAACAAATACTTAATCTGTGTTTTGGTTGGTATATTCTCTTTCCTGCCATGTTGCAGTGGTGATTTAAACCATCTACTGAGATGCCAAAAGTCTAGTATTGGTTGGGCTCTATTGATTAGGAATGACAGTAAACTGGGTAATGAAAGAATGGAAGAGCTTTTAGTGCTTATTGTCTTGGTCTACAAGGAAAATGTTTGCTCAATTTGTCTTTTTTTTAAGGTTGAGCATGGGCTTCAGTAATGTAAAATGATGTATCACATCTGTGGCAACAAAACAATATTCACAAATGTGTGTCGGTCTTTACTTAAAAAAACAACAACAACAAAAAAACCCCAAATCCCTCTGCATGACTGCATTCATCTGCAATAATAACATTACTTGAAAAATAATTTCACTGATTGTTCTATTACAATAACTCAATGATTCGTCAAAGAAATGCAGTTATTATTTATTAGCTAAGGATTTCTTTAGTCATGGCTTGACAAGGAATTGCAGAGAGATAATGACTTCTCCTTCCATCTCTAGATGACACAAGCAGATGTTAGTGGACTATGCAAGAACATGGTGTCCCAGCGGACAGGCAGGAACACAGTGGAGAATGATGCACCTCACATACGTCTGGATGATGACGCTGACCTTAAGGTTTGTAGAGCTTCTGTACATGAATCCACTACAGTCCTGTGTTTTGCTTTGGGCCCACCACTGAATAAGTCACACTCACACACCGGTGAACTCTATAGTACTGCATCTGCACCAGAAGAGGATCAAACTTCATGTTGCTGCTGTATAGCCCCGCTTCACTGGGGATTTTTACTGCTCCCTTTGCCAAATCCAAAGCAGCCAGTGCTCAGCCTTGCATGCACACAGATAATGATCAAGTTAATTAGACCTGAGATTGAACGAACTGCAGCAGCAACTTAATCATTTGTAACTTGATTAGAAATACTATATTCTGCAGCTCCAGAGACCTGAAAACTTTCAGTTTTTTTAGAATGCTTGAAATTAGGATGTACTGCAGAATTCAGGTCTTGAGCTAAGACATAATGTTTTTGTAATCCAAAGCAGTGAAATGATCCTTAAGTCTTAAACACAAGCTCAAGGGAAATCCCCTGCTGTCTCTGACTGACAGTGAGCAGGTGTAGATTGCAAAAGCGTTAATTTTATTTTCTCCTCCCCCTAGGAAATATATACATTTGGAAGGAAATTGGGTCAAGGTAGCTTTGGGGTTGTTTATGAAGCCACCCACATTGAGACAAAGACACAATGGGCTATCAAAGAGGTTTGCAGACCAGGGGTGAGTGCATTTCGCAATCCCTCTGGGAAAAGTTGAGTTTAATGTTTGGAGAGAAACAAATGGCCATAGCAACTCAGCTGTGATTGACTTTCTGTTACTTCAGGCAGGAAGTTCAAAAGTCAAGCTGCTGGAGCAGGAATTAAAGATTCTCAGACAAGTGAATCATGCTCATATAATACATCTCAAGGAATCCTACGAAACAGCTAAGGTGAGTCTCAATGTAATCTACTATTACTGTGCAACTCTGCATAAATATCTCTGATAAGCATGCACAAATTGGCTCTGTGGTGAGATGTAATTCTCTTTACTTGTTTTCTAGATGACTTATTTGGTTACTGAGCTGTGTGTTGGAGGTGAACTGAAGGAGCTGCTGCAGAGGAAAATGTTCTTTACAGAGGATGAGACAAGACATATCATCCACAGCTTAGCTGATGCCATCGTCTACCTTCACAAAAGAGGTAATGACATTCTACAGATTGACATTTTGATAGTACGTATTACCTTTACAGCACTTGAAAATCTGTTTTTTATGACCTCCATAAAAAAGTGATTTTAGTCCTCACCTTGCTTGTGATGTGGATGTGTACATCCTGAAATCACTGTTAGGTGTGTTTACAGGTGTAGTTACTTGTGCAACAGACATGAAACTTAAAACAAGGAGACAAGTGAAACAATGCTTTTCAGCTTGGTGTAAAGTTATTTTTTTAATATATTTTATATCTTTACCCTTATTACACTGTAGTGTGGAACTAGTGGTATGAATTATGTTTTATTGTTGTAGGTATTTTATAAATTAAACGCCCATTTTAAATTGTGTGTTGAGCAAAGTGTGCATCAGTTACTCTAAGTTGTAATAACACCACGGTACCATGATTCCACTCAAATTGTGTTGCCATTCATTATAGAAGGATGGCTCATTTTAATAAAAGTAATAATAAACAACTGCTTGGAAAAAACACAACAAACATTTTAATTAAATCTATGTGTTTTATTGGAAATGCCGCTTCCCCTTTTAATGGTGAAATCTGTGGTTAGAAGTAATTTAGGACATTGCCTGGCAATGAGGCATCATTACATGTGTCTAATGACTAATTTACAACAAGCTGGGGAGCAATCCTGATTAATAGGTGTGTTTTCAAATAGAAAGTCCCTCCGTGCTGGTTTGTTTTACCTCTACAAAGACTAATGATACTTATGAAAATGTGCTGGCTTTGAATTAGGTAGGCAGGTCCCTTTTTGTTATATGACCAATCATGATCATGAAAGTCTCTCAGCTTGATGTTGTTAGGCTTTTCTCAGATTATCAAATTTTTGCTGTCCATTGTGAGCTTCAGCTGCCATTTGTCATTAGTCTTAGCTGTACTCAGGCTCAGCTGTGCTTTGAGCTTTAATGCTAACACATGCTACAATTAAAAACATGGTACATGAAATGCTTAATTTCTCAGTGAGTTAACAGGATGATTACCGAAACGTGATGCACCCCAAAAGCTGTCATAGTTGGTAGTTATTAAGTGATTTCATCTCATCAGTATTTTATTAAATAACCAAAAGAAATGTATAATTATTAAATAGAGACAGTTATAAATATGAAATTGACAGATATGCTGCCAGCAAGCAGTTGAAAGACCGGGCTTTAATGGAAGAAAAAATATCTCAAGATGGCAAAAAGAACATTTTCAGGTGTTTTGTGCACACCAGTTGGTCTAACTTACCTTTCACACACCATCAACACTGTTGCGTTGTATAATTGGTTGCTTCAAACAGTGCAGTGAAAAAGCCTGCCCAGGGCAAATTGTATTTTTCCACCTGCCATCTCTCACTTCACCAAGTTTTGTTAACGAGGCCCTTTAGCCTGGCATACTGTAAGCAAGGTAAACAGAGCACTGTGTTAGTGTGTGCGAAAAACAGTTTACTGTGGTGACTGACATTAGCAAATCATGTTGCAATTAACTATGATCACAGGCAATATTTGTTTTCATCAGTTGTCCAACACAAACTCCAACCCTGAATCTATTTATTAATCAAATCAGATTATTTTCATATTATATATGAAGAGAAACCAAAACATGTTGCAAAAGCCTCCACATATATTCAACAGTTTTAGGATGCCACGTTGGGTGACGTTTCAATACATCAGCATGTTCCACTGGCCAAGTCAATAAATATGCTCACCATATTGTAGGGCTGTAGTCAACCAAAGAAAATGTTGGTTTACTAAAATCGTACATAATCTTCAACTAATCGATTAGTCGCGGGGAGAGGGGGGGGCCTCCACCGTCACTTCTCTGCTCCTCGCTCTTTCCCGCTCGCTACGCAAACATAGTCAGGAGCCACGCTACCAGTGGTTTCACAGGCAACGACACGGAGCTTGACTGACGTACCAGAACAGCGCTGCACAGAGACTCCCAAATGCTGTTGATTTCAAATATTAAAAAATATTTTTTTTGGCCTGGCGGGGGTTCTCGTTGTGTCATTATGGAGAAACACAGATTCAGTAAACGTTCAGTATGTTCAGTAAACGTTGAGTACAGTTAGACCCTGCAGTCTCCATTAGGTTGGGCGAGTTCAAAGTTGTGAAAACAACGGGGGTGTTTTGAATACACCCCGTTTTCACAGGTAATTTGTTAGTCTGTCCCTACCGCCGCAGGAAATAATGGATTACTCCTGGAGAGCTATTGATGTAGCACTTTTCTCCTTATGAAAATAACACGGAGATTATTCGACCAATGAGAATTTAGTTGGACGAGAGCATATCGACCAACTAATCGACCAGTCGACCAGCAGACTACAGCCCTACCATATTGTTTTCTTTACCACAATGTGTTGTTGAAATGGTAGGTTTAGATAAATTAGTCTTTATTAATTCCCTGTAGGGAAATTTGTCCTCAGAGAGATCAGCTCTTGGTCAGTGCCTTGGTCAAGGTCAATGACTATTACCAACATGTTTGTCTTTTGGGTGGGGAGAAAACCTGAGAGGTCACAGGGAGAACATACAAATATCCAGTATGGTGCTCATCGATGATTTACCTTGTGACAACGAATATGAGGGATTGGGGGGAAAAGAAACTCACTAAAGAGTGGTGGTTATCTCAAGTCTTTAAAGACATCAGCAACAACTCAAAATGTCATGAAGTAATAAGATAATTGACTTGTGAGGTGCTATAAATTGTAATTTAAAATTCTAATGCATTTTGAGATTGCACAGACATATAGAGATTAACTATGTGGTGAAAGCTTGCACAGTTTACTGTATATAAATTAAAAAGGGCCTTGAATTATGCGTCTTTAGCTTTAAAAACAATCCTGTGTTTAAAACTGCAGTAATCAATTTTTGCCACTTACAGCTTACAGTGAATTTATTTGTTAAATACATGATGATAAAACTGTGTTCAAACCCATTATGTATGTGTAAAGGTTTTGTTTCCTCCACCTACAGACATAGTGCATCGGGATTTGAAACTTGAAAACATTCTTGTGAAAAATGATCTCGATGAGGATGATAATGGCAAGATTAATATCAAGGTAAGATGGTGACACAAACTGTGAAACTTTCCATCACTGCCTCTTATCCGTTCGTTTCTGGACTGAGCACAAGCCTCTGATGGGAAATCTTTCCTTGCCCACTATCTCCTCTATATTTAGTAAAGGCTTTAAATACTACCTCATTATGACAGACTCCCTCTGGTCTGCCTTTATAGTACACCTGCACAAAGAAAGGCTCAACTGTATCTTTAAACAAATTACCAGCTGAGCACAGCATGTTGTATGCATTGACAATGAGCCAGCCAGAGAAATACCTGGTGTGCGAGCTAAAATGAGGCTAGGCCACACATACACAAAAACACACATAAATATTATAAGAAAATGTTGTCATGGCACAGCATAAATGACTTCCATTTCACAGGAGTTGATCTGTTCTTTCTCTCGTTTTGTAATTATGTGATATCCCGTAGTAAATATCTGGACCCATACAGCCTTTACAGCTAATTTGTTCTTAAGGTATAGCCTTGTTTTCCTTTAATTCTGTCAGAACATCTAAATTATGTTCATCTATATTTTTTTCTATTTTGTTCTTTACCTAGGTGACAGACTTTGGATTATCAGTAATGACAGGTGGTGTCGGGATCGCAAACATGATGACGGATGCTTGTGGGACTCTTATCTATATGGGTAAGATGACATCTGTATCTTCTACAGCATACTTGTAGGTCTGACAGATGACCACAAGGGTACAGCTCTAAGTTTGAATGAGTATACATTTCTACACTTTTTGAGCTGCCAACGCTGGAAAATTTTAAATCCCACTCATGGCAGTGAGTGTTATTTTAATTTTTGAATGAAGAATGTATCCTGTATATTTTATTTCGTCACTTACTATATACTTATTATATTTATATTATACTCGAATGTTGTATCAAAAGTATCCTACTACTAGTGGTGCTATGGAGCATCGTTTATAGGAGCGGGTCCCTGTTTTATCTGCTTCCTGTGCTCTACTAGCATTC
This sequence comes from Thunnus albacares, assembly GCF_914725855.1. Lineage (NCBI taxonomy): Eukaryota > Metazoa > Chordata > Actinopteri > Scombriformes > Scombridae > Thunnus > Thunnus albacares. Next base: position 22,599,306 of record NC_058106.1, read on the forward strand.
GTAAAATCATGATACAGATGTGTAGAGTATGCAAGCTACAATGTGAAATCCTTTGTTTTCAAGCTGTTTCACTGATTGACAGTTGGTTACAATTGGAGGTAAAATGCCAAAAAATGCTGAAAAATGTCAATGTTGGATGGATATTAAAAAAAACATGGATATAAACAATGCAGGTTTCAAAATATCACAGATTGGCTTTGTGAATATTTTATGAGAAAGGAAATACATTCAAAACGTTTGTTAGGCCTCAAGGCACAGCGTGTTTAGGGAGAAACACTGAACATAAAATTATCCACAGGGTATCTTTAAATCAGGCTCCTCTCTTTACCTACATCATCACTGACCTTCAAAACATTTTATTAAATGTTGTGAAATCTGCATTATTGCCAGCTTGCAGTCTTCTTCTTCTCCTCCACTTTTAATGGTGCTTTACCACCTTTTACGGTTCATTACTGCCACCAGCTGTGGATATGCCTTCCTGCCCTGTTTATCACATAACTCATGTGTGCTGATAAAGCATGATATAAACAGTATGAGATTTACTCACTGAAACATTGCTCAACAAGCAGTGCCACTAGTGGTCAGAAACTAGTTTTAACTAGTAGTCATTTTAAGCCCTAAATTTTCCATATCTCCATACTGTACGTTTGTGTGTGTGTGTGTGTGTGTGTAAATTTTAGCTCCTGAGATGATGAGCGGTCGTGGTTACAGCCAGTGGTGTGACATATGGAGTATTGGAGTAATTATGTATATATTGTAAGTACACACACACACATTCACACACACACACACACACACACACACACACACACACACCTACACACACAGTGGAATACATGTGTCTTTATGTGATTCTGTGTTCCTGTAGGCTGTGTGGGGAGCCTCCATTTGTGTCCAAAACAAGGGCAACCCTACTTGAGAAGATTACGAAGAAAGAACTCAAATTCGCTCAACCCATTTGGGCCACAGTCAGTGATGCAGGTGACACTTCATCTCTATTCTCATTCTTAAATAAATGTAATCCTGCAAAAAAGAAGAAATTGTTTGTGATATGTAGTGAGGGAATATGTTTTTTCAATGACAAGCAGTACAGGATGGTGCATACATTCAGTTTTATCAAGCAATTCAGATTGCTGCTAACAAACTCACCGATTGACTTGAGTTTGTCTCAACAGCAAAAAATGTATTGACTTGCCTTCTGAAGGTTGACCCTGCCTACCGCATGTCAGCTAATCAGCTACTGGAAAACCCCTGGATTACAGTAAGGCACTGATTCTTCCAGCTGCATTCAGAAACTTTACCAGATGAGTCACATGAGAAGCTCTTATGGGGTGCTTTATCCAACAGGGTGACACTAATATGCCTGCTATACCGTGCAATGTGCTGGAGATGATGCGTCACCACCTGGAACAGGAAGAGAGTAAGACTGATGAAGATTTAACTTAGTTCAAATAATTTGGTAACACTTTCTATGACGCCCATGTCTATAATGCATTATAAACATACGTTATAATCTGATTATGTCAATCTAAGTGGTTATTGGATGCTTTAAGTGAAGTAATGAAATTCCTGATGTATAGGCAGATAATACATCACAAGCTGGTTATAAGTCACTATAAGTGGTCATCGTTTGCTTTAAGCAAAGTGAAAAAAATATCATTAAATCTATGCAAGAACAACACAAAACTTAAAATTAATTTATTTGTTTAATGGGTCATAACAGACAATGAATTAAGGTCACCAATTTGACACAACTTTTTGATGATGAACAACTGAATGATTGACATTTACATTTCACTAATGTAATGTATCCCCCAAAAACACTAGATTGACTTAAATCATAGATAATACCTGAAACAATTTCTACTTTACCTGTAGCTATATATTTTACTTTTATGTAAACATTTGATCAACAGTGACTCCTTAAAAAAACTTGGTGATTATAATGCATTATAAAATGATTATAAGGTATTACAGCTATGAGAATCATAATACACTATGATCCCTGCAAAAAAAAATGTTGGTCAGTGACCAGCAATGATGAAGTATTATGACACTTGACCTTATAAGTCATTATAAAATGCTCAATAATGTGTTATGATTATTGTTATAAATCATTATGAATATTTATGGGCGTACATAGGGCGTCATAGAAAGTGTTACCAATAATTGAATTCAAATCTTCCGGGTCATGATTTGATCATTTTGAGAAACAATAATGTGACAGTGATAATATCCAACAAGTTGTTCTGGTATATAAAAGTAATGGATGAAGTGGAGGCAAAAAATGGAAAGTTTTTAACTATTTTTTAAAAAGTTTGTATTCTGTTTAACTCACGGTTGTTGTTCTTTTTTTTTTTTTTTTTTTTTTTAGCAATGAGAGTTAACTTGTAATGCAGCATGAAGTGTTAATATGAGTACAGATTACTTGATGTTGATGTTATTTAAAATTGTCCACAATAGTAACAAGGACTCTGGGGGACTTGTCCTTTACTTCTTCTGAGGACACTCTGGACCCATCTCTGCTCTACAGTGCAGCTTCAACAGAAACAGACAGCGGCTGCAAGAGCCACGCTAAGCTCAGCCCTGAGAGAGACGACAGCTCCTGCACACCCTCCACATCCACCAAACCGGTACTGTATGTCTGTATGTCACAACACTGTTGACCTGAATTGCCTGTGTGTTTTCTTATTCAGGACTAAAGACTAAATTTATATGCTAGTAAGTACTGTAGATAACACTTAGAGCAAAACTGCTTTTACAACATGTTGAGGTTTTGGCCATTATTTATAATGGTTATGATTTTTTGTACCAACTTAGAGAGCTCACAAGGGTGAGCGACATTAGTGGTCAGATGATCAGGACAGTATCACCTTAATAATTGTGTCATCATTATTGGGAAAAAACCAAATGAGAATATTAAGGTTATTACACAATCTTCTGTTAGAATTTACAAAGCTCCTTTGTGGTTTATACTTTAATTTTCAGTATTTCCTGCATGTGGTTTTACATTGCAATAGGGAGTTAAAACATTTTATTTTGGGTGTGCTCATGCTGCGCTCTTGAAAGTGACTGTATTTATCAGTTTCTCATTTGTAAATATCATTAATGTCAATATCCAAATAGTAATTAGAACTGTGACTCAGGAGACAGGTTAAAAACAAAACAAAACTGAATTTTCCACTCTATAGATCAGCCTTTATCTATTATTTATGGTCATGGAATCCAGCTATGGATCTCTCATGTTTCTCTTTGGGTTATCCTTGTATCTTGGTATGAAGAGTAAAGAGGGTGGTGGCCATCTTCAGCAGGACAAGCGCAAAAATGTCTCTGAAACCCAGGGACCACCTCAGCCCAGCACCACACAGGTCTGTTGAACCTCTTACAACTTTTCCTTTTCAGTTCAACTTCAATTTATTCTTTAATTGATATATTTTTTAAATTTATTACCAGTAACATATATTGCACTTTCCATATTTTGTAGTTTTTAATGTTACATGTTTTGATATAAACTTTCAAACAATAAATGTATATTTCTGTACATTCCAGATTTTAAACACCAACTGTGTTTTCATATTGCCGTGCATGCTGCCTTTCATATTCAATCACCACTAGATGGTGCCAGATTAACCTGTTACAGCAGATGGTTATAAAGGTGTAGTCATGCAGCTGTTTTTAAATTAATGTGATAGTTAATACTGTTATGTAAGATGAATATGAATCTTATCCCTGCAGTTTCATGCTGGTCTGAAACCCTCAAGACAGCCGAGTGCAAAGCAGCGCAGGCCTCAGGACAAGAGGGACGTCAGCACAGTACAGAAACCAGCCCCTGACCTGAGTAAAGCAGGCGACCAGAGACCTTCTACCTCCATTAAAAGTAAGACTGGTTTCCGCAAACCACCTGCTGCCTCTAAGACCACTACCCCTTCAGAACGAGACAAAAAAACAAGCCAGATCACATGAGAAAGCGTGAGACAGAGCACATAAGTGGGTGAGGAAAAAAAAGTGAGCATAAAAGAGAGAAAAACTAAATTAGAGGTGGACTTTATTTGATATAAATTTTATTTAATGTTTAATTCTGGTAATTGTATGTCATTCTGTGGTTTAGCAGTGATGTGAATGTAACTACTGTGAATGGTGCCACCTTTATGGTGATGACCAGAGATCAAGCAGTGACAGCAGTGTCAAATGAATGGGCCTTATACAGTGTATACAGGTTCACTGTGTGAGAGTAATAGAAGTCTAGTTTAGATGAAGCTCCAGCCTCAGCTGTGCTGCGTGCCAAAGGAAAGGGCCCCAGTCTGAGGTGATACCCCGGATGGGGCAAAGCTGCTGCACAAATGCTTACTGTTACACGGCCAACTGTTTGAGAATGCCAAGCAGCACAAATACAGACTCTTCGAGTGACCAGTAAACATAGAGACTGAATGGGTTTGTCACATTTTACTGGTGGCCTCTGAATGTTTTTATTATAAAGCAGCAAACTGGAGGCACTCAGGAGATTTGAGCAGAGAACAGCTCAGTCCTTACTAAAACTGCTATTTAGTACTTTACTCACTACCTAGTAGCATATCATTATTGTAATTATCAATGCCATCTCTTTATACACACTGTGAATGTATGACTTTTCCATACAGAAAGTAATCGTCACTTGAAAATGATTAAATCTCTTCTGTTAAAAGGGAATGTTAATTTATTACTTTGGGAAGAAATACAGGGATGTACATTAATAAGGTTTGTGTATTGTGAGAGTGTGTTTTCAATATCCAAACAGATATATTTGTAAAAACAAATGTATAAATAAATTCCCAAAGAATTAGTGTTTGTCAAAAATGTGATTACAATTTGAAGCTGTTTTAAAATCAGTAATATTTTTGTAGCCGAGGGATAATTCAAATATGTACTCTTTATGTCTGTATGGTTTTTTTTTTGTTGAGAAGAAGACCTTTAAAACAATGTGCCAAATATCATAAGACATAAAACTTTGTACAACAATTTTTATTAAAATACATCTTGTTATTTAAAAAAAAACAAGATATTTTTGTTGTCTTGTAATTATATGCTAAATTTCCCAGACTACTCAAAGAGTACAGGAGGTTTCACTGTACATCATTTCAAAACACCGCAGTGAGCAACGGGGATTTTCTTTTTTCTGTTCTGACCTCTCAATTCCACGACACCCTATATGCAGTGACTGCACCCACTCAGTGTCAAAACAGAAAAACTGTCACACAGGCTGGTTACGCTCCATCTGAATGCAGAGGATTGGGACTGAGGGCAGCCACGGGTCTAATCTCGTTTGGAGGCCATTGAAAGCAGTAGGAGCTACTTTGAGGGCACTGCCATTCAAGCACAGGTTTTTTCCGCTGTAGAGAGAATAATCCCCAGCATAGATACAACATTAAAGTAGCCAAGCATAACACACAGAGGCTGAATTTCAAATCCACCCATTTGCATCTTGAAGTGAATGAGTGCCAACAATGGGGCCCCCCCTGTTCACGCACAAGCTCTGTGTTTTTAGTGCATATGTGTAAATGTGGTGCGCATTTGTTAAAACTGTTTTCAAAAGGTGTTTCTATATTTCAGGGTAGCGTTGATGGTCTTAAAAGTGGGGACACAATATATTTACCTTTAATAAATTCTGTCCAGGTAGTTCTCGGGTGATGTCTCTCAATATAGTGAGTAGATATGCAAAATTATTTTTCCCTTTCTGATTTTGATGTGTGATTAAAAAAAAAAAAAAAAACAGACAGAGAATAAACAAATGACACATGAATTATCTTTGATTCAAGCTACTTGCCATAAAGACTGCAACATTATTATCATACTGTATGCCTTTGGTTTACTCGGACTGGTATAAACAGCAGATGGAGCTGTAGTAAGTTGCTGAATTCATTTCCTGGAGTAAATCTGACAGGAGAGTGCTTTCCCTAAAGCTTACTACCTGGTTTTATGCATGAAGATGTGTAATTAGAATTGATTGCTTGAGTCACTGCCCATTAAAAACTGTGATGTTCATGTAATGTGTCACTAATTAATATGCTGTATGGTTAAGTCTTGATGGTCCATTCAAACAAAATAAATGGTTAAGACATGCTTCTGTTTGGCTGCTGTCTTATTTTACAACATGTGATTTTTGTTTGTGGATAATTCCAGAAATTCAAATAAAAAAACACACAAATGATTCATCCAGTTAGATAAACCTCTTTCCCCTTTAGACTACCAAACTGGATTTGCATAAAGTCTGTTTAGACAACCTCCTGTATGGCTAATTTTTTGTCAGAAGAGGAGATGGGATTTCAGCATATGGTCCTCATTGTCTTGTGCCAGACTTTTAATTAATTATAGGAACACAAAACAAAAAAAAAAGGTCCAAATTGATTTGTGCAAGTAGAGTATGACCTACAGCAAATTATAGGAGTGCTTGTACATGCCTCAGGGTAGAACAAATTTAAAGAGACTGAAACACATCAAGAAAGTACGGAAAAATCAGTGCCTTCGTATATGATAGAAGAAGGTTCAGGTGAGATGAAAATACTGTCAGTTTGTGTTGCTGCAAGCGAACTGGAGCCTCCAGTTTTACTTTTACTGTTTTGGCCAAAACAACAGAGAGAGGATGTGGGAGGGGAGGGGGGACAGAAGGAGCAAGGCTGTATGGTGGATAGGTTAGGGGCGTGAATTTGGGACAAAGCATGGAGGCAAAGGAAATTAGAAAATTCGTCGGGATGGAACAAGGGATGCGCCCCCTGCCCCCTCCACAGTCCTCCCCCCCTTTCCTCCAGCAGTGCTCCTGACAGATGGAAGTAAGGGTGGGTGGGTTGACGGGATGGAGGGATTAAAAACTCTGCAGCCCCATTTTGGAGCCTGAAGAGAGTGTCACTCCTGCAAAGGTGGGGTGCAGAGAGGCACTTGTGGCAAGAGTCGTGGGGCGTGTGAAGTGGGTGCACGCAGGCTAATGTCAAAAGAGGCCCCCCCTCTGCTCCATCCACCTTTATCCACTGAGGAGCGTGGAGGGGGCTGCTGAGAGAGGGGAAGGGGGGTGCATCTCAATAACCTTAATAGAGCTCCCTTTAATTAATCAGCTCATCTGCAGAGGCCCGATACCTGCAGCTGACCCCCCACCCCCTCACCTCCCTGCCTCCTGTACTCCCCTCCATCCTCACCCCAAACACAACATCCTCACACTGCTGCTGTGACATTGTGGTAATGAGGTAACACAGCTACAATGTCATGGAAATGTTGCGGAGACGTTATCTGTGGGAGCTCATCACACATGCTGATGTTCCTGATCCCCTTCAGTGTTTGAGTTACCATGTGTGTGTGTGCGTTCATTTATGCTACTGCCCCCTCCCCCCCCAAAAAAAACAAAACAAAATATGGCCATATGATACATATGATACAAGATACATATGGCCAAATGGCAGGAGGAAACCATGAAGCTGCTATTTCCACAGAAGAAGAGAGGGGGTAAACCCCGCCTCAAGTAAACATTTGAAACAGATGGCAATTTCAATGCAAGAAACGATAAGAAAGACTCAAACATCCCAATACCCAACAGGATGGGTGCTGGATCAAAAAATACCTTGCAGAGTATAACAGAGAGATCCGCACACCAAATAGCTCCCGTTTAAAGGACTTTAACTCAAATTTCAAAGCGAGCCTCATCAATCTTTGTTGACACTACCCTTTTTTTTAAAACTACACTTATTTGGGATATTTGCAATTATAATAAATACTGTAAGCTCATTTGAATATCAAATTAATTACTGAACACACTGGAGTAAATACCTCTTTTATAAGTCCTTGTTAAAAGTGAAAAGTTCTTGACTACGGTTGGATGGCGTGTTAATTTACAGTGATATCTAATCCCAGGTTACTTCACATAAAAGGCATTACTATACATATTTTAATGGGGAGGAGGTTGTTTTCCAAGCAATTTTCTGCTAGAGTACATTTTTAATTTATTCATATTTAATTTATTGGTCTCTGCATACCCGCTCAGTAAAACTAATCAACACCATGTATGGGCCTCTTAAAGCCGCATCTCTCCTTGGCAGACAGACAGACAGGCAGCCTCTGCATTAGGATAAGCTCTCCTCTCTTGTGCACAGAGCTGGGTGAAATGCCCCCCATTCAGTCAAGCAGGAGGATACCACCTCCAAGGAGACTGTTCAGTTCTCACAAACAACCTTTTAATCACAGCGAAAAAAGGGGTGGAAAATGAAAAATGCCCAGCCTTGAATGATCCAAAACATTTCAATTTCTGTGGATAGTGACCACCGTCACTATCTGGGGACAATGCCCCCCCCCCCCCTCCTCTCCTCTCTGTTACTTCTTGCCCTCAAACTCCTCTGCCCTTGAATTGGTTTTATGGAGCTTTGGCAGTCATTTAGCACAGTATGACTGGAGTTCTTATCACCTGACTCCACTATACACTCCAAATATCTATCGACCCATTGACACACCTTGAGGAGGGATCTACACAACCTTACACATGGAAATGATTTCAATTAATTACCATTCCCCTTTGACAAGGCAGAGAGGACGGGGTGGGGGGGAAACAAAAGGAGCCCAGACAACAGGAGCATTTCTCTGGTGTAATGTGCACCATGTGTAATGAGCAGCGGAAAGGTCATTTGACACATTTCTGCCAGAATGAATTCATTTATTTCAAGCACTTAATTCTGTAGTCACCTCATTGGTGCACGGCTTGGCAGTGCACTGAGAGGGTGCATTAACACAAGTGGAGGCCTAGTTTCTTCCCAACAGCTAGTGCTGACCACAGGTCTGTGAGAATGCCTGAAGAGCAGAGAGATAGGGAAATGGAGTGTGGGGGGATCCAATCACCCCTTCTATCATAGGAAAATCACCTCCATCACCTTCAGCGTAATTGGAGCATTCATTACAGTTCAGTAAAAATGCAGGTTGCCATTAGATGGGCAATTTAAAAGTAGGCTTCTGGAGAATGAGAGACTTGAGGGGTCATGATACGGGGTCACAGTCAAGTAAATAATGGGAATTGGTCCCATGAGGCTTGGAAAACCACAAAGCCTGTGGTCACGCACCAAAATACAAGTCGGCGTAGAAGAGGGGCAGAAATTCAATCATCAGACAGAAAATAAAATGCCCCCTGTGCCCTCTCAACATCACAATAATTACAATTAGAGAGGCAGGCTGCAATTTACCGTCTTACATTTACTCTAACCTCAATGAATTTAGAGAGCACTGAAATGTGACAAGTGGAAACATTCTTAAGATGTAGAAATTCAAAGTCACACTGTAGATTAAACAGCATTTTGCCCCATCAGAGATGCTACCTATATATACTGCATGTTCAATCTACAGAAGATCTTCATGTTGATTATTAACACACTTAAGCACTTCATGAATGAAGAAGAAGAGTAGTCAAATATGGAGGATGTTGCCTTCAGCTGCCACTAGAGGCCTCAGTCTGGCTAAAAGTTGTACCACTTTGTTTTTACATGCACTGTTTTGCTGCTGCTTATGTTTTGTTATGTTTTTACATTTCTCTAGCGGGAAAATGTAACTGTAAGAAAAACCAGAAACATTTGGTTGATCAAAGGAAGCATATTTAATATGTTTAGGTTTGAAAACGGAGTTGTTACTTATGTTCTGAAGGTTATTTTATAAAACTTTGTTCTAAACAAAGAAAGCAGAACAATAGCTCAGCAGTCTATGTGTGGCAGCGCTTCACTAACTGCAAACATGCCTGCAGTCACTACTGATAACACGATTTCAGATTCTCTTTGAGAGATTTAAACACTCTCACAACAAATCTACGCGTTTATTCTTTTGCAAAGCTCCCACTAATGACCATGTTTTTGGGGGAGAAAATGCATCTGCATTAAATATGAATAAACACATCATGATGAAACAATTAGGCAATAGTCTTCTGTGTAGCTGGATTATATATTTGGATGCCTAAAAAACTGTAATAACAAAAACAAAGCTGTGCTGTATTGACAAGCTGTGGTGAATTCACAAATTAGCCTCTCTTCTCAGTGGAACAAAATGTAATTAGTGAGTTTTGCTGCGAAAACCCACACAGGCCCTCTCCTGGCAAGACTGAAGCTTCATGCTTTATGGAATAAGATAATAATCAATGAAAAGTATGCTTACCTATCGGAAAGGATGCCCAGAGGTTCATGGTGGAATGACACGCGGCCTCCAAGTCAGGAGCTCTCACACAGCATATGGGGTGTACTTTCCCTCAGCCCTTTTACCACTCAGGAGGCAGATTGGACTTCTCACTCTCAGCTACTCCGCATTATTGTCCATTATCACACCGTGGTCCATGTGTAAGGTGACAGTGGTGCTCTGATGGAGAGGCGACAGGGGGACCTAGACTGCAATAACATATTATTAGCTTTTTTCACAGCTCCACTGGGCTGGATTTACACTGGATATCCAGAGACCTCCGAGGGCAGCCCTCTGTCACAGCGGTGTCCACCAGCAGCGCAATTGCCAGAGATACACAGGGGTGTGTGGACTGAATAGCCGTGCACCCACGCAAGGCACGCGGGACATATGTATACACACACATAGACACACAAACAGAGTGTCTGTAATCAGTAACAGGTCTTTTCCAATTAGCCTCAGTGTGCTCGTTGTCATTCTTGTGTGCTATCGTAGTAGTGCATGTTCTCCTTTTGTTCTGTAAACTGTGAATGCATCTCCTGCCATCACTGTGGTGTTTCAACATACAAACACATAGATAAATAGATGTAATGGATACATGCAGTATATGCTAAAGCAGAGTATCAGAGTGCATTCAAATTCCATATGAGGGAGAGCGCGGCACATGTGCTGCTCCTGTTTAATGCAGGATGTTCTTGTCCTTGGTAATGTTAACAGTCTCCCTTGTGACTGATGTCTCTTGTCCCAGCCCTGTTTATAAAACAGTCAGAACTTCGTTAAGGGACAATAACATCAGCCATGCTCAATTATAGTGACATTTTGCTGACATGCAGATTGCCTCCCCTCAATCTTTTTTTATGTAAAATACTGATGTGCCAGTCACATATGGATGGATGAACTTTGGGAGAATCAATGGTATTGATGAATCATAGATCATACAAGTCAACAAGACTGACACCAGCAGAGTGAATTCATTGCACGCGGAAAGTCAATATTAAATTGTAATCATAATCAGACAAAGTGAGTTATGTATAATCAATAGCACAATTATGATAGTGCGTAGCACTTGTCCTTGAATTGCAGACAATAAATGCATTCAAACAGGCTGCATTGTGTTTATTACAGTATGAGCCTGTGTAGATGTGTACATGCATTCATGCTCTTCAGTTATTTATGGTGGCATACATTGTCTCAGGCAACTTATTTAATGATATACCTGAACAGTTAATCACCAAATGTAAAAAAACAACTAACTAACTAATAAATATACCAGTGACTCTTCATTGCAACATGTGTAACTCTAAGAAATAAATCATACACTGCCATAAATTGTTGGAAACTATGGAAGTGACCACTTTTGTTCTGAAATATGTTGGAGGGAGATTGTCAGGAGGCGAACACAATAAGGCTGCTAAATCCAGTGAGACGATGGCATTTGATTGTCCTTTGGTGTGTCCTGAAATATTGGAAGGATTGCAAAGTGTATCAGAGGAGCTACACTCAGCAGCTTCATCTGATGTTGGCGATCTAACAGTACCGGCAAAAGTAACCAAAACTAATTTAGAATATTATGTAAATGAAAAAATGTAAAGTTATGAAAATATAAATTATTAAAATATGACACACTTACAAAGTTCTCTAGATAATTGTCTACAAATTATTTATCATTTCTTTCCTGAATTCTTTGATTCTGAATGAAAATAAAGTTACCAGCAAAAGTGTATATATCACCTAAAAATATAGCATAGCAAATGGACAGAAATGCCTATTTGGCACAAGTAATCCCGCACTGAATAGCGCAACGCCCTTAAGAGAAGAGTAGCTTAGGACAGCCAAGAGTAAAGTTTTGGTGGTGCAAATAAATTACCAAGCAAGACGTAGAAAGAGCAGAGCAGAAATAAGAACAGATAATGAAGTGATGGAAGACCAAGCTCTTTCGTGAACACCTCTGCACTCGATGGACTGAAGGAAGAGAAAAAACAAAAATACAAAAAAAGAAAACAAACAAACAAACAAACAACAAAAAAAATCTGCTTCTATGCACTCTATGTGTTGCCTCTGTGCACCGTCTGTTGGCATCTACATCAGACTCAAACTTAGCTTTATGGTACTTCCTTGTGTTGTTCTCTCCTGACTAGATCCCTGCTTGTGTTGTGTCAGCTCTCAGATGTATGTCGCTTTGGATAAAAGTGTCTGCTAAATGAAATTGTAAATTGTAAGTGGTGAAAATGATAAATTGCAGTTTGTTAGATAGACCTTGTATGAGTGTATCTGGAGTTATATTTAGTATTGGTGGATGATCCATAATTGGCAACTTGGCAACTTTGTGATTACATACGTCCTCTATGTTCACTAACATTAACAGGTGTGTGTCCTGGTCCAGGTACAAGGACTCTATAATTGTTGTTGGCAAGTGTTGAACAGTAAAAACAAACAGAGATCAAACTTTTCCCTATTTAGAAAGAGAAACCCGCATTTCAGATTCACTCTGTACGTCATATTAAACGAGTCAGAAGGGAATTATTGTTGAGCAGACACAGGCAGGGAGAGCTGAAGGAAGCCAGGGATTGGAAAATGTGAGCTGACATACTGTAGAGCAGCAAATCAAGACAATATATCTAGAAGGTGGACAGGTATCTACACATGCCTACAAATAACTTTCATAGATAGATGTGGTTGTGTGAATAACTGCACATTTTTACACATCCTGTAGATAAACTGTAATGTGTCACATATTTTTTCTCATATTCTTGTTGCATACTGTTGACACTATGTTGACATTCTGTTTTTTGTGACATTTTTACCATTTCACATTTTGTCATACAATATCTCAGTAAGGTCAGCTGTTTTGTATATATTATGTAGATCTAAATATTATTTCCAAAGTCCAATACTTCATTTTGCACATTTTCATAAAATTTAACTTGATATGTCCAATGTTGGAATATATGTTTATGTAATACAGTATTTTTCCTTGTAGGTATATTGACAAAATTGCGTCCACTGTTGGCACTGTAGAGCAATATTCGGATGGGCAGAACCCCGTCATTTTCATACTGTATCTCCGCATGCACAAGGATGGCGTGATTGGATATATTTCTGTTGATTGAAGAGCATGAAAATTCATGTTGACTATTGGTGGCAGTAATGCACCATAAAGGTAGCAATGTGCCAGTAAAAGACTAGAAGAAGAAGAAGACCACACATTAATGTAAAATGATGCAGAATTCAAAACACCCAAAGCGAAAAGCCTTTGCAATGACTGAGGAAATGAATTCAGGTTGTTCGTAAGGCCTTCAAAATGCATTTTGGTGAGGAATGTTGAATGTAGACTAAACTGTGTTAGTTTACAATGCAAACTTTAAAAGGTACCTTTAAAATATTACATTACTGCATTACTGCTGCAGTGCCCCATTGCAGTTTAATACAACATAACATGATGTAGGTGATGTAGTCTGATCTGACACCAGACCTGGTGCTGTAGTCTAACATTTAAGTACCTGTTTTACCTGTGGGTACTTCTCTCTTCTGGGAAGACATGTTGTTGTTGTTGGATGCAGGATGTAGTGGAAGAAAATCGCTCAAGAAAAACCTCCAACAGCCTCCTTAATTCCTGTGTCACGTAATGGTGTGTACATCATGGTAGCATGAGTCCATGATGTCCACATTGTCCTCAGCTGCTGATGTAATTGTTTCACACTAGTTGAATCTATTGCTTGCAGAGACAGTTCAGTTTATGAGCAGCAGACGGTATGTTTCATACTTGGGGGTCAACCATCTCAGTCTGTACCTCTCTTTGTACAAAGTGGTCCGCCAAAGCCGCTCCTCAAAATAATTTAAGACCAAAGCCCTCAAGCTAGCAAAACTCTTGGCCAGATGGCGTACTGTACATTTTGTCTTAGGAAGTTACTGAGCAGAAGACACCCTTCTTTCCACTTGCCATGTGTGTCACTTCTGTTATAACGTGTGACAACACAGACTTAATGGCTCCCATTTTCAGCCTACTTATGCTGTATAGTATCAGTTTACAATCAATTTCAATGTTTTATCAACTTTAAGGTCTGAGTTTGAAATATTCATGGCTAAGAACTAACTTTTTGACTTCATACCACTTGGAGAAAGTGGGAATACATTCTGTGATTTGGGTGACCTTAACCTTTAAACACACATTTTTACCCTAACCTTAACTTTAGTTGTTGTACTGTCAGCTAACCCTTTCATGTCACAAAGTGTGTGTTTTAGCAGCTTCTTCTAAATAGCCCATAGAGTTCTCCTACCGAACTCGACAAGTCCTGATAGAGCTTCAGGCTTGGGTTGGGTACAGGTGTGGTTATTTTAAAATGTAATTTATTAAGAAAGGAAGAGACAGATAGCCAATGTGTTTTAGCCTTGAGAGTTAAACTTCAGGTCCTCAGGTCCCAATTTGGCAGTACCAGTAGGGTTTAGTAGGTTTGGGTCTTAAAGACACAGGCATTACCCAGGTCTGGGTCTCAGTTTTAGGCTCATGTACGTGATCTGACATTGTAAAGCTACTATGCTGATTTTTCACTAGATTTTGCACATCAAGTGCAACTGAATTCAACTTTGACCCCAAATTTCCTGACCTCCATAACACAGATCCAATGGGATCCTGGTCTTGATGGAAAGCGGATGTTATGGCGGTAATAATTTTACTGTACAGAAAAACAAAGGAAAAGTTCATTTGGAACTGGGAGTCATGTAACTCTTCTCTCTAATCCTACCTGAACTTGGGTAAAAAATCACAAGCATAGCAGGAAATGTCAGAGAGGATGGGGGATGCCAGGTTAAAAAAGTAATACAAGTAATGATTTACATTCCTATCTGGTTCTCCGCATCCTAGTTAGCCGCTTTGTAGGATTACATGCTGCTCTTCAGTTTGCACTCTATCTCACACAAACTATTTGCTCTTGCATGTTTGGTTTGAAAGTACCATTCTGCACATTTGTCATTAGTTTGATTTCAGTTTATTTAGACATTTATTAACCTGAAAGGGACATAAGACCACTTTCATAATTCAAGTAAAACGTACCGACATGAATTCAGTTCAATTCAATTTTAGAACAGCACAAAGGATAACAATTACATATACAATTTACATACACATATGCACTATTATAGATGGGCACACACAGATGCAGGATGCTATTTCTCTCTCTCTGACACACACACACACACACAGGCACACACACACACATGCACGTGCGCATGCGCGCGCACACACACACACACACACACACAGGATTTATGCAACTCAAAGAGATATTAATATATTTTCAAGAGTGAATATAATCATCAAAACAAGCTCTCCCTCCCTCCCTTGCCTGTGACTACAGCAATAAAAAGCATTACATATGACTCACATGATGTGAGGCTCCTTTTTCTAAAACATTCCCCAGAGAGTGAGACAGCCTCTCTGTCATCTTCATTAGAAGATGACAGCTTTTCTCCATCAAAAAGCTCATCCCAAGGATGTGTAAGTGCTTTGAATCAGATGCTGTAATTGCTGACCAATAAAAATATTCAAGGCTGTGCACAAACAGTCTTCACTGAAGCTTCATTTTCTGTTGTGTAGATTGGATGGAGCTACAAGGTCTAATAACTTCAAAAACCTGATAGGTGCATACTGCGATACTCATCCTCTCCTCTTCTATTAACTTTTTTCTTTATTATTTCCACTTAAGTACTGACAGTTTAGAGGCCACAGATTTTTCCTGTTCAGTGTGCACTATTAGAGGGACAACCCATGAACTCTACCACATCGAATTAATGTAATATCCCTCGGATAAAAGGTGGGTGAGGTTTAAGACCTGCACCTCAGTTTTTCTCCATTTGACATCCCTTTGCCCTTCACTCTGTTGTCTTTCATTCACTGGCTTTTGTTGATTAACCATAATGAGGTGACTTACTATAGACCCAGGGCCAGCCCCCTCCTTTGGTAAGGTGGCACAGATAAAAAAGTCCTTCCAGGCAGCCGTCATAGGGGGTCAGCACAAATCAGATGGAGGGGCTTTCTTGTGTCTGGCAGCCGACACTTTCAAATGTTAATGGATGGGGGCGAACAAAGTTGAAGTGGGTCTGAAAATGCTAATTGTCCCTAATTCATGTAAATAGGTTTCTTAATGGAGGAATTAAGCATTTTAAATATGCAATTGGAGGCAATCAGTCCTTTCATTTTGCGGGGTGGCACAGGTGTAGTGGATTGAAATTCATCTTTCACACAGGGTGGCTCATTTGTCATTTGGCTGTGTTCAGGCATGGGTGACGGGGATTGGAAGAGAGGTCCTTCTGCACTGATATGTACAGATATTGGGGAGAGAAACACGTTGCAAAACCTATAATTGTGTTCTTGTTGTTGATCGTATCAAGACAGAAGGAAAAGCAATTAACGCAGACTCCAATCAATACTGGTAAATACAGCCAGTGTAAAAATATAATTTGTTCTCACCACTTAGTTGTGTTTTTATTCTATACTATACATGAAATTATACATATGCATATTGCTACAACTACAGCAATACAGTATCGTGTTTTGACTCAAAAAATGAGAAGAACCAACAACAAAGGAAGAAGGCCTACCTACATATCACAGACAGAGGAGCAGCAGAGTAGACAGCTCTGACTTATTATTCTGATCATCTCAAACAGACAATAAACCAGGAGGTCATGTTTCAGCATGTAATAACATGGTGTAGCAGCAGGACCAGAGACAGAGGGAAACTCACAGACGCTGCGTATGGGCTATGAATCAAACGGGCAATGCATTGTCTCAGAAAATGACTTATTAGTCAATATAAAGGGGGATACTGTGTCTTTGAGGTGTAAATAGCTGTGGCTCTGCAGAGAAAAGGAGGCAGCCCTGGTTAATGAACGAGACAAGAAAAACCTTGTTTAAAAGGACAAATCAGATCACAAGATTTCAAACCCATTAGCTGCTACTCACAGGGAATGATAATAATGATAAAGGATGGTAGGGCCTTTTGATTTCGCAGTAGCAAACTGTGTTGTCTTGGGAAAAAATCTTTTCCTGGAGGAGAATCAAAGAGCAGTTCATTTTCACACTGACCTTCAGGGCTCAAGGCGGCCAGACAAGGGCACAAACAGATTGAGAATTAATTGGTGCAATTAACATTTTGTGATTATAAGGACTTCAGATCAATACCCTATGCAAATAGCAGTATTGATGTGCAGCAGAAACCTTGTTAATTGTGTTTGGCGAACAAACAGGCCCCTGTGTTACTATTCCATAATGGAACAGGAGGCATGGACAGGTTCAAACTGCTGACCACTTGAGATGCATGAGGACATGCGGCCATTTCTCTCTCCTCCATCCCACCAGTCCACCCCTTCACCCTCCACTCTGCTCAAGACTCTTTAGAAAAGTTGCAGAGTTTGATGATCTTGGTTGCTTTTAAGTTGGCCTTTTAGTGACTCTTTGAAGAGGCTCTTGAAGGCTCGATGAAGATTTTTCAGTGTTTCTGTGATCACCACGCTCATGTCAGGCTGCAGCAGATTACACAAATGGCCTTCTGCCTTCTTTATTTTTTACAGTTTTTAACAGTGGGAATGGGCATGTAAGGAAGAATAGAAACACTCTGTGCCGACAGCCATTGAAATGAATTAGTTTCAGCTTTATTGCTATGGACTGGATTTTCCACTCTCGTTATTAAACTGTGTTAAAAATGCACTTTCATTTCAGATAAGTACCAGTAATCCTGTTTGCGGACCACAGCAGATGAAGTTAAATATAATTTAAGCAGAAACGGAAACGGGTGGAACAATGTAATCACTGAAAGTGAGATTGAAGTGATGCTATTCTTATCATTATTATTATTTTCATTACTGTTAGTGTGGAAAGACACTAGTGATGGCAGCAGCAGCAGCAGCAAGCAGAAGGTGAGAAAAGAGAAAAAAAAAATAAAACACTCCATCTAATAACTATCAGAGCCAACAAATCCCTGCCCACTGCTGCCCATCTCACTTTTTCTTTCTGTGACAATTGGCTTGCAGATTGTTGCAGATCCTGTGGCCTTGAAGAAACACACAGAGCTGGCAACATACAAAAAGCACAGAGCTACTGTTAATTAGCTGAGTTTACAGGCCGAACAAACAGTTAGCAGGGTCTTTTATGTGCTGTACTGCCTGCTGCGGCTGTGGTGTTGGTGTAATGATGCTGCACTTGATATTGGTTTACCTGTCTTTAGTACTGTTATGTCACATTTGCTAACGAATGAAGCTCAAAAGGTAAAGATTCTGGTGAGAAAAGAGTGGAGCTGAGAAAGAAAGATGCTTTTTTTACCCCTTATTTATTAGATGTATGTATTTTCACTAATTAAACTGATTGACATTTAAGTAACTCTCTATCAAATTTCAGCATACTTTAAAATGAGGTTCTCAAGAGTAAGATTACAGGTTATATAAAAAAATATTACAATTGCCATCATATTAGCCATTTGTTAGCTCGCTAATTATAGTTAATTCTTTTCAATTTTGGGCTGTGCTCCTTTAGGCATTAGCTTTAATCTCCCTGGTGATGAAGTTGGTGTATTAAATAGAAAGCACTAGAGGGAGGGGAGAGTGGACATGGAATTAAACAATCATACTTATACCCATGTTCAACAAACACCAGCAAGAAACTCACTTATTATTGGGCTATTTGATAATGATTGCAAATACCTTTCTGTAAAATGCGTTTGTGGAGTGAGCCCTCATTTTAATAACAGTAATTTAGTAAAACAAATATATAGTGACGGATTCTGACTTGACACTTTGATGCCCAAAGAGATATTTATGAAAAAAATAAAGATTAGATTTGTTTTGTAAAATATCTCTTTGTTAAATCTGATGTTGAATGTATAGAAATGAAAGTTCAGTTTCAACAGACCCAGCAATATCCAGACGCAACATATTTTTTCTGTATTGGAAATCATAAGGTAGTTAATATGTACACCAGACTCAATCCTGTGGGGCTGTATAGTGACCTTGTGGTTTTACTGAATCCGTTCATAAATTGATGCAGTTGCAAGCTGATGAACTTCCTCTTTGACTGGATCAATTAATGGCAACGGTCAAGAATGTAAAAATCAAGATTCAATAGAAAATACAAATACAGGAGGATGAGGAGCAATCCAAAATCCATCTATTTAAGGTGACTGAGATGTCTCTGGAAGATGAAGCTGGTTTAATAGTAAAGTAAACATTGCAAAGAGTATAAAGATGATTGTGGTGATGATGACATTGATTTTATCAATTATTGCACCTGTTATAAAATTGATTGTATCTCTGCTGTAGGAAGAAAGAGACAAGTTATTCTACCTAAGCAATCAACATATAAAATATACAAAATGATGACATGTGAACCAATTCCCAAACACTACTATAGAGACAAAAATAATGCAGATAGTAAATCATAAACCCAGCAGTAGAAATACCTATCTATGGTCAGGCTGTGGAGAGCAGGTGAAAAATACACAATGGTATTGCATTTTTAGATGTGGTTCAAAAAGACCTTGTCAAGATTGATGTCTCTCTTGTAGCTATAGTTAATAGTAAGGGAACACTCCTGAAATTAGAATCCACTTCTTTCTAAATGCACCCCCTGTGAAACGAGGACATCTGAGGGGAAAAAAAATGGAAGGGTACATGTCATTTCTATAGGTTGCCAAGACACAGGGAAAGGAGAACAGCCAATCTGTGAGGTGTAATGGATATGTCAAGAATTGCTAAATCATAGGTGTCCAAGACAGAAAGACAACTAACCCAAACATAATGTCATTCTGGAGGCAGAAAAGAGGCGATGCGAGAAAGAAAGAGGAAACAACACGGATGGATAAAGAATTTCATTTACATTTGGTGACCCAAAAATGAGAAAAAAAATATTAACTGTTTATTTTCTTGTGAACTGTTCTTTATTATTACCTATTTGGCATCTCTGTCCGGGTGCATTATGGAAATGAAGTAATGCTACTTTGCTTAACAATAACACACTGACTTTGAATCCTCTTACTTAAGGTTTGATTGCTTCTTGACGGTGGTTTTAAATGAATTGTGTTGAGGAGTGATAAAGAGCTTATTGCCAGGAATAAAAGCCCAGAGCAATGAAGAAAAGCTACACATGGAGTGGCTAGGCGATACAGGCTATTACGGTGAGGGAATGGTGTCCTTGACTGCCAGGACGGCTTAGAATTTTATTTCATCTTGTTTTGCTGGCTGCTGACAATGATGCGTGACTCTGGCACCGGAGGAAGAGGGCAAGCATGAGAGCCATTTTAGATCTCATTTACATACAGTGTGTCTAAAACAGCATGCATTTGTATAGTATAAAGTATTGTGAGTGTGCATGTGTATGAGGAGCCATGAATACAGTATGTGTACAGGTGCATTTGTGCATGTAAGCATTTAAAAGTTTGTTTTTTAAGCTTTACATGGTGGGATTTAAGGCAAAGTTATTATGCCTGCTGTATCGTTCTCCTTGTGCTGCATGTGTTTGTGAATACACACTTGCTTTGACCTCTAACGCTCACATGAGCAGAAGCCCCCAAACCTCATGTAAATTCGGACAACGGAGGACTCAGGGACTCTGGGAATTGTTGTTTATCAGCGCAGTGAAAAGAACGGTTGAGCTGTAATGGCCCTCCAGTGGGTTCAGTATGCAAACTTCTCTGTGTAGCAGCAGTTTGAGGCCTCCCTTCAGAGCTGCCCATCTCTGTGTTATGTTGGCTGGCTGCTGGATTTGGACGGGATCAGTTCAGTTAGAGGTTATCGCTGCTTCTGTCAAGGTGAGTCAGTGTTTTTGTGGCATACAGCAGTGCAAATGAAGCAGAAAGATCTTCTAAATTCATCTTTACTGTTTTGTTTCTGCCTACAAACTGTGCCCAGCGTACATTCAGGCACAGTGGCTAAGTTGTAACTTTTAATTGATGTTAAAGATAGATCTTTAAAATGTATGATTTTCAATAAATTTGTAACAGTCAAGTTAAATGTCACACTGACTTTAATTAGTTGCTTTTTACCAGCAGATATAACTGTCTCCGCAGTCTGTGGCTTTACATTAAAAAGTCTGCTAGAAATTAATAGTGACACTGAAAATACCGCAACTGCTTCGAAAAAGAGCTGTAGCATATCAACACCACTCTACAGCTTTAGGTAGAAAACAAGTTATATAACTGACAAAGAAAGCAGGAGCACTTTAAAATAACGGCTATGCAGTGTAGACTGTATTACATCAGCAACCGCGTGCCTCCCTCAGAGTTTAAAGGGAAAAGCATGACAACATTGTGTTTATCGCAAGCAGATGCATGAAATCATCTGTATAAAGTGAATATTCCATTCAGTGAAAATGTGGACTAAAAACAGCTAGGTCCACAGCTATTATAAAGCTTTTGCATTATATTTTTTATAACATTAAATTGACGGATTTGAAAGCAATATATTGAAACAAGATGAGCATCTACAGCCGTGCTCAGGGGTCTGTGCTGTACAGCGGTGCTCTGAGGTACGGTAAATGCTAACGACAATTTGCTAACATACTCACAATGACAACACTAGCATGCTGCTGTTAGCATCAGGTATAATGTTTACCTTGGCCACCATCTTGGTTTAGCCTGTTAGCATGCTAACATTTGCTGATTATCACTACACACAAAGAAGGTTGATGGGAATGTCATTAGTTTGGCTGATATTTGGTCATAAAGCAAAGTCTTGGACAAGTTAAAATTTTGACCTGATGGTAGCACTGGAGGAAAACTTTAGTGTAGTCTACTTTAACGAGTTGTCGAGACATTTCACTAAAATCCACAAATGTTAACCTCATTGTAGTGCTGGAAGAAAAGTCAGGGCATCAAAGACATTAGGCTTCATCCTCTGGTGACCATGAATATCTGCACAACAGTTTATGACACTATGGCCAATAAATGTTGATTTCTTTCAGTTTATGTGGTCTAAGTGGTGGACTAACAGACTGACCAACAAACTGACATCGCCATCCCTTGAGCCAAACTGCTAGCATAGCTTAGTGCTACAGTTAAATTGTTGATAAAGTGGTCGAGTTGAAGCTGAAAAATACTATGTAGAAAAATATTATGTAGAAAATCAAGCATACAGTGATGAAGAAAGTATTACAGAAGAACAGTTTGTTTATAAGCAACAAACTCCAAGCACTGACTTCCTGACTTTCTGAGTCAGGCATGCCAAAAGCTGTTACTCTTTAAGTAAAGTATATGTCCAGTAATTATCTCATATGATGCTGCGTGTTTTCAGGCATACAGAAAATAATGATCGTGTGCCACAAAGTGCTTGAAGAACTGCAGGGGTGAAACCTCTCCCTCTGATAGGTTTAGGCATTTCAGACATCCTTTTCCAAAGAGATTTGGTCAGAGCTTTTCCTCCACTTAAACACAGAAACACTGAGGATCAATTTGTGGGATTAGTGGACACTGCTGAGATAAAGTTGGTGCTGAAGAGGCCCACGTGACTATCGTCCCCCCAGTGTCCCGCTAAAGTCCTCTTAGCTCCATTCCTGGCCGCAGAATAAGCCCATCCAAACCCCAAATGCAATCACAACCCCAGCTCAGTCCGGCCCCTCAGAATCATCATCTCCAACAACACCAGCCTAAATTGCAGCTCTGTCCCCGATCTCCAGCCCTCCCTGTCTCGTCTCCTCCCAGAACTTTATTTAATGAGTGAAGTTTTGTGGTGGGTGTTCGGGGGTCTCACGCCAGGCCTGGAGCAACAGAGGAGGAGCTTTCATAAACCATGGGCGAACAAATGGGATTTAACACACAAGAGGCTCTGATGGCCTATTAATTCTGCTTTGGCTGGCATCCAGAATGAGCCCAGCCTCTCTCCTAATTCATGGCTAATTTCTATCAGAGGTATCAGGAGACTTTTTTTCTCTGTGCAGGATGCATCCACATAACTTTAATGGATTCATTCAAGGGCTACGGCACGCAGACATTGATTAGATTGCCTCTAAGGCCCTGCTGCTGGTCGCTTGACATAGGCAGCAAATGAAATGTGACCTCTGGTAAAAGGCCTGAACCAGCCAGCCCCAGTCTAATCCATTAGCTCAGAACCTTTCCCAATCCCATTTAATTAATGAAGTGATTTGAAAAAGGGTGAACATTTACCAATCCCTGGAACTGGAAAATAGTGGGCATATAAAGTAACCGAAACAACACGAGCAACAAGAACAGCAACAGTCTCGTTCAGAGAACAAATACCCTTCACAAAGTAAAAGCATAAGAGTTGGGTTGCAGAGTAATTGTTTGCAATGAGATGGAATATTATTCCAGCCCTGAGACAAGATGGTCCAACCACAAAACACATACAGATGTGAGGTAATGAGTTGGGTTAAGGAAAATTGCCTTTCTTTGGCTGGATTACTTAAATATTTGTCAGCAAGAGAGAAGTCAATTTATTCAAATTCATCAAAGCCAAACAGTGACAGCAGGGGACGGGGGAGTTAATCAGTGAAATGTAAAACAGAAAGAGAAGAAAATATTTTCCACTTTTGTCTGTAGAAAGATTTTAACAGTATGTTCATTTTGGCCATGCAGCTGTGATCCGCACTCATCAGCACCACCTCAAATCTGCTCTCTGGAATTCACATTTTCTACAGTCGTTCCCTTTTAACAAGGATCTCTTTCTGTGTGCAAGTTCTTTATTCAGACAATTGGACATGGGGCCGTGGCACAGTATTTTTCCAAAAGCAAAACCTCAATGTCAAAAGAAAGACAAGCACAAGATCTCTGTTGGTGCATATGTTGCATTACTTATTTTTCTAATTGAATTCATTTATTTATCTTCAATTAATAATTTATGATGCAACACACAGTGATATGCAAATGAACAATTTAAATTTAATGAGTTTTTAATGACCAAACAAATAATTAGTAGAGCCTGGTGTGGAGTGCATGTAATTTGAGAGGGAATGAATTTGAGAGCTTTGTTCAATGTTTGAGTACAGACAGGCTAATTTACTTATAGACCAGCTTATGCAGCAGAAGAACTGTGTGGTACATACAGAAGCATTGGAAAGTCATTACCTCAAGGTCATTAGGAAGTCTCCAAAAGGCCAGTACTGCACATTTTATGCTAAAGAAATAATGTGAGCCATTATATTCCACACAATCATAGCAAATAGCAAAATAGAGGCACATGCTCTGAATACATCTCACATGCTGACAAAGGAAAAATCCACTATGGATATCCTAAATATTCTAACTATTCCCATTGGTGTGGGAGAAAAAGGCAGAGGGCTAGATGCCACTGGTGCCAAATGGCATTTGATAATGGCTTTTTTCAGCAAACCCAAAAGACATTGTTAAGATTTACATTTTCAAATATATGCTGACCTTTTTTCCCTCCACTCCTCTGTTCGCTTGTCATCAGCACTGTAATTGAATCAATATATTTCCTGATCAGCCAAGAGATTGAATAAGGTCACGGGAAGCCATGTGTGGACATTAAAAATCATTATTCTACTCAGATTGAGCAGAGATGGCATAGACCATTCAGGGTTCAAAATGAAATTATATTAGAGTCTATTACACTTTTACAATTATAGAGACGTTCCAATATTACAACGGGAAATGAAGTCATAATAAAAAGCCCAGGGGTGTATTACAAAGAAATGACCCAACTATTTTTTTTCACTTTTGCACTGTTATTGAATTGATGAAGAGAACTTGGTGACATTACATTCACTGATAAGTGACCTTATTCATGAAAAATAGAGGTGCCTGTTTCAGTTGCTCCATTTTCTTATTTCAGGTTTGCCATGGAGCCGTTTTCCACCTGAAGTCAGTAAAAGTGTGCACAGCTACATTTCCTCACAGACACTTTCCAGGACAAGTGGTACTAATGCAGCAGCTAAAGCAGTTACCACTTTAATTGCCTTTAAGCATACATTTATTTTAATTATTCATTTATTTTCTGGGATATGGGATTTTGCTTTATGCACATGTCTGTGCAGTAAAAATGGCTAATTAAATAGCCCAATAGAGTTGTGCAATGGGAAGACAAAGTTTCAATCCTTTTAATCCAATATTCCAGAAAAAAAGTGGAAAATTAAATTAAACCACACTATTAACTGTGAATTTTCAGTCTAAACTCTTGCAAATTATGCCTAACTATTAAATTAGATAAAACTCCATTTTTAATTGGCTTACTCATTGAAATGAATAACACTTATCAGCGATCAACTTATCAAAGCTGCATGAAACAAGAATGAGCAGGACAAGAAAAAAACCACCAAACTTTCCCCCCGGCTTTACAGTCATTCTTATAGTCCAGTTTCTTATAGCTTACACACTGAAAGATCAGGCTTAGTGTATCTCAAATAAGACAATTACATGGCTTCACACATAACAAGTGGTGACCTGTGATTTGTCTGCACTGTCACGTCCATCTGGTAATGTGGAGGAAGAGGTTCATTTCTTCAGTTGTTATACTTCTGTTTCGCTTAAGGCACAGCCCCTCTGGTCAATTAGGCGTGATGGTCACAATGTCTGCAGAGCTTTAACAGTGTGCTCCTTAAAGCCTGTCAAATGACGGTGAACAGGGAAACCCAGTCGCCTGGAAACGTCGCCGGCTCCCACAGCCATCATCATCATCGCTGGATGTAAATAGCCTTTCATCTCAGGTGGAACAGAGCCATTGAGCGAGCACATCTACGTTGCCCTGTTTAAACTCTGCTTACAGAGGGATGAGCGGTAATGAAAGGACCATTTACACCGTCTCTCCCACCGCCACCTCTTCAGATTTTTTGAATATAAAACCTCAGAGTGGAACGTTTATGAAACACATAATGACAATCTAAATCAGTGGGCGGCTTCAATCTACAAGGATTAGTGGGCTTGATGTAGTTCAACACGTGAAGGAATACTTGTCGCCTTATTACTGTAAGAGCTTCAGAAGTCCTCCCTGAAGGAGTGAGTGAGGGAGGGGGAACACTCAACTACACCACAGATCTCTGGCAGCAAATTAGGGACTGTGTTATCTATTCAGTATGGGGAAAAAAGAGGCTATGAGATACTTGGCCTGTCACATTTTTCAGGTAGAAGAAAATAACTCGGTGGTGGATTTTTACTTTAATGATATGCCCCGAACATTGCTGCCTCACACAGCCAAGCAACTCCTTGCAGATGAGGAGTGATATATGTATGTACACTGGCATGTTTAAAATGACACCTCTGTTCATTAGAGGTCTGCAGTTTCTGGGTTTTTATAAATGTCTATTTGCTAACACTCAGCAGTGACAAAATTAAAGGCGTCACCCAGGTCATGCACAGCACTCAGCCCCTTGTGAAGATCAGTAGAAAAGAAATCACAGAAAAAAAGTAATTACGGTGATTAAATAGGACTGCAAAAAATGTTTGTATGAAAAATGTAAAGTGTTCATAAAACTGTGCAAATTTTTGTATTTATTTAGTTTAAACAGTTGATTGAAAGACTTGCAGTCACATCTTATTTGGCTAATAATGCTTCATGTATGACCCATCTTTATTCAAAAATGTCTAGTTAATTGACAGGTTTCTGAGCAATGTCAGTGTGAGATGCACTTGTATGTGGGGGGTAGAAAACCATCACTGAGAGCAGATTGGTAGATAAAAATGAGACAATCCTTAGAAGGAAACAGCTCAGAGTGCATAATTAGCTATTATTAGCATCTAGCGATCTGATCAGAGCTCTGGATTTTAAGAAAGCAGTGGATAGTTTTGCACAGAAGTGTGAAATATCTATTTCAAGGAAAGACCAGGCCACACTGTTACTCTGCAACTGAAACACATCACAACAGAAATTTCCTGGGGAAAAAAAAAAAATTGACCACTTATCAAAATGGGCTAATAATGTCTATTTAGTTTTAACTTTCTGTTTGCTTGATTCTGACATTGGCTCAATAACTAATTTAAACCTTTTATTAACACTTCAATCAGTTCTTAATATGTCCTGGAAACTTATGTTGTGTTGTAGCTTTGTTCTGTTGGACTGCACAACTTGCAGCGTTTCTACTTGCTTACTTGTTTCCTTTATTTTCATCGTGTGTCTTTAGCTAGCGAATGCTGCAAATGTCAAATCAGTGAATGTGTTTCATAATTTGCTTGTATTTACTTATTTGCAACATTTTTTTTCTAAATGGATGTACAATGAATGCTGTCAAAGTGATGAAGATGTATTTTTTATTTGCTTGTATTTTGTCTATTTACACGTGTTTTCTTGAGCTGCATTGTGTTGAGCTCTTTCAGCCAATGGACAACCCCTTTTCTCCTGCTATCTTATCTGCTATCTTGTTCCCACCAACTGGCAACTACTTCTATTGACTCTAGAAATAGTAAGTCAATCATTTTTTTTCAACGAGTCATTATAGTCTCAATCGCTAAATTTGGGCCCTCAGTTAAGTGCGCTGGTGGCCATTTTGGAAATTATTGCTCCATTAATAAGGTTTAAAGACTTATAGTAGCTTTGATGTCTGCTGTGTGGGCGTTGATTGACAGCTGTGATTGACAGTTGGATCACCTGCTCCTCTCCTTGGTTCTGCGACTCACAGAGTCTGACTGTTGTCGCATTATTTTGGTTTAATGTTACTTGATTACGATACCTGCCCTGTTAGCACAATTTAGCTAAAGTAGCTAACATTAGGTCCTGGCTCCAAACGGAACATATCATGACGTCACACCTCGCTACATCCATCTTTATATACATTCTATGGTTCCTACAAAGTTATAGCCACACTATGACCTCACAATAACCACAAATGTCACTCGCAACCTACAATAATACTGCAATAATATGACGACAACAACCTGTTTTAGAGGACTGCGGGTCATGATGGATTTACTTGATCCTGCCCCACTGAATATCTCAAAATATAAATGTATCAACAGCTTATATAGATACAGTATGTTGGTACATGCCAGTCATGGTGGTGTACAAAGATTAGGATGAAATAATGAAAAATAAAAGGGTGGATTGTGCCACTGAGAGCTCTTGGAAATTTGTGTCATTGACTCATGAATGAAATAATTAATGATCACACTCCAGGGACTGAATGTACAGATGAATAGACGTTTATACATGGACACACATGCAATCTCCAGTGCACACAAAGTGCTTTAGCCATCGTGCTCTGCAGTCTGATCATCTCCTTCTTCAGCCAAACCGGCTGGCTCGCTCTGTCACCCTGGTTTGTTGGAGGCCCGATGGTGATGAATGTCTTTTCCTTTTTGTGAAGTCCCCCTGAACTGCTACAGCATGCCAGGCAGAATGAAAAACAGATTAAAGAGGCAGGAAACCGACACAGAGAGGATGTTTGGCTGTTGGCTATTGAGTTATCAGCCCTTTTCACACCTAATGAAACAACTTTCAGCACTGCAGCTTATTAAATATCCCCCAGTCACTGGGCAGAGCTGCAGAGTTGCCAGGCCCTGAGAAAGCTACATTAGATTTTAATTAAAAACAAACAAATTACCCAGAGCTGCATGCATCCAGGAAATTTAACTCCGTCATCCAAATAGGACCTAACTTTTAACTGTGGAATGACTCTTGTGAGGAGGTCTACAGGTACACTGTTAAAAAAAACACACCTGAATATCTATTAATGTTTAGAGGGGAATTATATCAAAGAAGCATGAAAATGGCATGCGATAAGATAGCAAGGAAACTGAATCCAACTACATCAAGAAATACATCCCATGAACTGAGCAAATAGGAAATCATCATTGGCTGATTTATTATTTGATAATCAATTTTATCTCATTTGCCTTCACCATGGACCTTCACCATCTTCAGTACATCCACAATGATTCTGAAAGTCATACTTAAAAAAGGTAAGTAAATATTTCAGTTCCTTATGTTCTTGCAGAATTTGAATAGATTTTATTTTAGAAGTTAAATTCAGGTGTAAATTGTTCTGTAAGATGTACACATATAGCTGTTTTTTTCTCTCGAGATCCAGGTCTTTAACATAGAAATATAATACCTGTCTGTGTTTATAATGATGTTTTAAAAAAATCTATCCATCGCTCTGTCACAATTCCTCCTTGTGCAAGCCAAGTCATATCATTACTTAGATTTTCTGTCTCCCTCCAGCCTCACCAAAGCAAAGCTCACACATCCGGCTTTAAAGGGCATCGTCTTTCCTCAGAGCAGGGGACAGTGTTTGTTTTAGCAGTGGACACTGTACAGATCTTTCATGTGAAAGAGATTCAGCTCATTATTGAAATACAGATACTGTATGAACAAGTAAATTTGCAACAGGAGACAAATAAAGACAGAATCGAGGCGAGGAATCGGCTGCAAGGCTGAAGGGTATCTATCCCAGGCTGCTAAACCAATGTGGACTATTTCTTCCTCTCCAGGCCTTTCCTCCCAGCATCACTCTTTTTCTCCCTCTGGATTTCTGCTGCCCTCCAGCTGCACACATAGCAGGCTTGTTCGTTTCATTTGGATTTGACCCCTGCTTACCTTACTTCCGAGTGGGCTTCATTAAATGTCTTTCTGGCTCTTTCAGGGCCTTCTCTCTCTCTCTCTCTCTCTCTCTCTCTCTGAGACACTCTAAGTGGGAGAACTGTAACAAAAGGAAAGCCTCCAATGTGCAATTCTCAGTGGAGAGGGTGACCCCAACTTTAGGGAGAAAAAGAACCTGAGGATAATAGCAAATGAAGCCAAGGGCTGCGTTAATGGGCAGACGTAGCACACTGAGTTCCTGGTGCTGCTTAAACTGACAGACATGTATATTAATACTCAGCACTTTTTTTATCGAAGTGGAAGAAATATGAATATTCATCCTCATTTATATTTCAAGGCATTTCCATTCCTGCGGGGGCCTTGGTGGGTTTTGACCAATTTCCATCCCCATTACGGAAATGACAGCTCTCACTCTTGGGCCCTGACAGAGGTCTGCCCAATGCACAGGAGGTCCTACGAGGAGGGAGCCTGCGCCCGTTCCCAGCTGTCCACAAACACTCATTAACAGAGGAAAATATCCAACGGAATCTCTGTGAGAATTTTTAATCACACAAAGGCCCTGCTAATTAGGCAGCTGATGGGGCATGGAGAGCACAAGGACGAATTCTTTAAACAAAGGACTAGAAACTTTAGGAGCCTTAATTACTCGGGCAAAGAGTTCATTCCAGAATGGCAGAGCACATCATTCCACTAATGAGACCAAGTGGCAGCACATATTAGTGAGAAATAATGTGGAAAGTTCAATTATATTGTGCTTTTGGAGCCTTTTCCCTCTTTCCCTCCCTGCTACTTATGCACACACATAAGACAAAGCCTGGGCCAGCGCAGGAAGGAGGCAGGCAGGGGCGGAGGACACGTAATCACTGGCACCAGCACTCCGTTCTTCACGTGTATCTTGGCAGGCTTGATCATCTTAATTGCCCATTAGAATGTTCTCCTGTTTGAAAATGAATATCATTATGGCACCCAGTTCTGGCCTCTGCTGGAGAAAGACTTGCTGCAATTTCACCATTCAATACCACATGTGTCTTGAATTCCAAACACACAATTGACTACCAATTTGCAGGAACTAAACCTTTAGAAATGTTATGAATTAAAAGGGCAAAGGTGGAGTTAATTACGTATTATTATGTAACTCTTTTTTTTTTGCCTTGCCACATGAACAAATATTCTTAAATAACACGTTGTATGAGGTCCTGTCTGTTTACTCCCTGTAACGTTTTGTCATTGCAAATTCTGTCACCACATGGGGTATTTCTTTAGGGACAAGGATAAAAATCATTCTCTGTTGGTTCTCCTGACTTAATCTGCTGCCTTTCATTATTGTGCTGCCTTTCATTACTGGTCTGCTCATGCTGTTATAAAAACAGTGCAGTCTTTTAGTGCTACATGCAAACCTGCGTTCGTGGATTTGGTTCTATTTCAGAGCTGTTGCTTGAAAAAAATCACCAAAGTTTTTAGTCCTCAGATGACGTCATTATCACCATTGTGCAGTAAGTGTGTGGAAACAAAGTTATGCTTTCTTGTATTTAGCTAATAACATTAGCCACAATCTTTAACTTTGTTTCACAGAGAGTATGGGTAAATAATTGTGAATGACAATCAAATAATGTGCTTCTGAAAGGGTAATATATGCGCATTCTCACCTGCGTAAAATATTGTATTAAAAATCCTAATGCCCACATCAGGAGGTGCCTACATACCAATTACAGCAAGCAGGAAGCAAATTTCCCGTGAAATAAAACAGCTAATGGGAAATGGAGGGTGGCAGGCAGCATTCCTTATTGACGGCTAAGCTGGAACAAGTAGAGGAGGCAGGCAGAGCTGCCAAATGTCCACAACTGGCCTGATTTTAACCACACTGGAGCCGAATACATCATGGGCCTTTGGAAATGGGGCAGTTAAATATGTTTGTCCTCAAGATTATGTAATTTCTCCTCATATACTGTAGGACGACATATTTTTTTCTGTGTTCAAAATTAGACTCACTGCTGAAGTAAAGTGAAATGTTTTAATAGTTTGTTTTTTGATAATTAAAAAAAATTGGGGGGTATTTTTTGGTTATTTCCCCATTGAAACTGAGAGAGAACACACATACATATAAGACAGAGACATGAACTGATCACAGGTTCTGGGCCGGACTCAGATCAATGATGTTATGATTATGGCAAACACCAAATGAATCTCAACACTGGTCCTCATAATCATTGTTATACTTTAAACAAACTAAAACCAAGTCTACTCATCTTTACATAAAAATCCTCACACATGCAATATTTTATACTTTGAAGTATCTTTTTATAGATTTGATGCAGAAATAAGCACCAATTATGGACATCAGTTATTCACTCAGAAGGGTGTACTCAAGCAATTTACCATTGAACTTCCATAACACAGGGAAATGTCTAAAGATGGATTAAGAAGAGAATGGTCCAAATCTGTGCAGCAGAGATTTTCTGACCTTTAGACCCTGGTATGGGGGCCGAGCTCCAAAAACACTGGATCCTAAAATTACCATAATGCAACTTCACACAGTCTTTTATCTTTTGACCCTCCCTGAAAATTACTCAAATGAGTAATAACTCACTTGACAAAGCTCCACCAGAGATATAAGAGACATTAAACAACTGTCGAGTTCCCCTTTAAAACATGAACATGAAGTAATTTGAGTCTGTAATAAAACTAACCTGCATCTTTTGCTCGATGCTGTTATCTTTTTGTGAGACGAAACCCCAGTCAAACATTTTTGTACTTCTTTTTCTCAGGTAGCTGTATGGGTTAAATGCACATGAGCTGTACTCGCAGGAGAGCCCCATTATAAAAGACATTTGGAAATCAAGAGCAGGTTGACTGTTTGTTCCCCTCCCTACTGCTTGCAGACAGCTTAACCCAGAGAGAATAGTCTGACCAGAGAAGACCCACCAGTGAGGGAACCTATTGATTTTTTTCTCCCCATGTTCTGTCTGCCAGAGTTGTTTGTTTCTTTTTGCCCATTGCCCCTGTTTTATTTACAGGCAGTAGGATCAATAGAGACACTTCCTCACTTGCTTGTTTCTAGCTTTATGAAAACACATCTTTCAGCCTCTTAAGCACACTGGCAGATCTACATCATTTCTCCAGTGGTTCAAATCATTTGAGTTCAAATGATTGACAAGTGTAATTGTGCAAGAAGGCTAGTGTATAGAAATATGAAATGCTGTAGCACTCAAGTGAACTCTTAATATGTATATTTGTTGTGCACTTTTCTGAGCTGTCATGAAAGTTGAAAAAATATCTCCTGAATATCGACCTTTGCAGCTGTCAGTTCTAAAGAGAAACTTTAAAAATGTGCAATGAAGACTTTGGTAGGTAAAACTGATTTTCTGTAAGGTTGTATGAACCTGTTGGTGACAGATCAATAGTTGGTTGTGATTGTGGGTTTTTTCATCCCGCAATTACGATCGTATACATCGCATACAAAAGCAGGAAAGACCTGGTTAGAAACATGGTTGATGCTATTAAGCAATTACTTCATATTGCTAAAAGTTGGTGTAGGCCTTTACACCAACATCTTCACTCCTTGTTACATAATTCTCAGATCATTCTTAGTGATAAGAGATTACCTGAATAGTCTTTCCCTCATTTTGTAAAGTAACTAGCATGTAATCTACAGATTTAAAAAGCTTTGCAACTCTTGTTATTGGGGAAATAGTTGCTTCTTGTTGTCCCGCCCAGTATCCCTGGAAAATTTTTTTCATACTGAGCAATTCCACAACACATAATTTATGTTCAGTGCCAACGTTCAGGGCCAATACATGAAGAAGCATGCCCTTTAGGTAGCAAGACAGAAGGTAGCAGGAGATTGGAGGGGTGGACAGGTGTCTAATTCATCCCAATGCAACTTTCATTTGGGAGTTTGTGTTCCATCACAATCCAACAGTTCATATTAGCTTTTTTCTAATGATGATCTGTCCCAAAATTTAACCTTAATCTTAAGTGTTTTCATTTCCTAACCTCAGCCATAACTTCTGTAGTTTATTTGCCATAACCATAATATTTCCCTAAACTTATCCATACCATATTTGTTATGAAAAAACGTCGGCATTGGTTTAGCATTGTTGTTAAAAAATGTTGCCATTGGATGTAATCCAAGCTTTTGCAGAATTGTCCAATATCATTGTTTTGTCCGGTGATATAGTTGCATTGTTATACATACATGCACACATGAGTACATGCATTCATAAGAGCTGACACTCTTTTTATGGCAGGAAAAATATATATTCCACATAATCATTTCTTACATGTGTGATAAAAAGTATAGTAATATAAGTAAGAATAGAGTTACTGCATGCATTAACTCAAACAAAGGAATAGTAATGCTTATTTTAATATATTATGATATTTCACCTTTACATCCATTTTATGAGGATTTGGCTGCTGCAAGTTCAACAGCAATCATTATCTATCTAAAATCCTGAGAGAAATGACGTTTGGATTTTATAAACTGGCCCTCCTCTCCCACCTCCTGTTGACTGGCAGGCTGTTCCTGCCCTGATACACAATGCTTACACACTCATTTTGGTGCAGAGGGTGCTACACATTGAATTAAAAGAGTTCTGATTGATAAGGTAGTTGAAGGCAAATCTGCTCCCACTAATTGTCTTTCAAATGCCCTCATTAATCAAAGCGGAGCCGGCCCGGTGACGGGCGGTCCTGTCAGCCGCTCTGCTACAGGCTCTCCTCCGGCCACTCACCTCCCAGCATGATGCCTGCTTCCCCTCTGTCAGGCGCCGCTGTCCGAGGACTACGGGAGCACAGGCCATCCGTCCGTCCGCTGCACACCTGCCTTCTGCCAGACAGGATTTGACCACCCCCTGCCACTAGGATGGCCCCAGAGACCAATTTAGCAGCCACTTAATGATTCATGACTTAAAGTGGTGGAAATGAGGGCAGCATATGATAACAGGAATAAACACATTTAATTAGCTCCTCATATACATTATTTATTTATTTACTTGCACTCTGATTAATTTATACATTTTGTGTTTGTGTTGTGGGGATTTTTTGTATTCACAGCATCTGGCAGAGAGCCTTTGTTGTGTGGCTGAGAGAGAGCACGTTCTCCCACACCTTTCTTTTGGGAGGGGGGTTAGTGGTGTACCTACTCCTTATCTGGGGACCTTTTGCAAGGGTGCAGTGGGGTGGGGTATCAACAGGGATTTGGCAAGCCCCCCACAATGAAATGAAACGAAATGGCTGGGAATATTAGACTTTAAAATATACAGCTCCCTGTGCTCTAGGTAGCCTTGTTTGTGAATTTCCTGACAGGTAGTTACTCCCCCAGTTTTCTTTGAGCATAGGGCATACATTTTCATGGAGGCACTAATCAAAGCTGCGCTGTGGCAAACAGCACAGCCACAGTAGGCCCAATCAAAGCCATGTACCTGGCTCTCTTCCATAAGGCTCCGGGAACGCTGATGACAACTCTTACCCTAGCATCTGCCATCGCATCCATCACAGGTTGACTTCCTTCACTCTCACTCTCCACATCTCTCTCTCATAGACACATGAGCGCACGCTGCACTATGAGCTCTCACTCAACAGTACGAACTTCACATTTCTAGGAGTTGAGTAAATGGAGGAACAACAACTTACATCTTGCAGTAAAGGCACTAAATAAGTCTGGCAAAGAATAAAGCAAAATTACTGTTGAGCGTCAGATTTTTGTGCAGAATATTTTGTTATTATCATTTTATGGGATATCTTAGATTTGTGTTGAGATTGTCTAATACTTACACTGATTAAAGAGGCTACAAAGGGAGGAGGAGGTACAAAAAACCAAAGACAAAAAATGCTTTAGACAGTGTCACAGATATCATATCCTCTTAATTAGGTGTTGAGGAAATACGCTATAATTGTCTGCATGGCAGGGAATTAAAATGTTGGGTGTAAAACAAGCACAGAAACACTAAGGGCTCCACACTGTGGGAGTGACCTCTACTATTGTCTTTTCAAGGCTTGCTCTTGTTGTCACTTATGTGAAAGGAAATCAGTGAGAGCAGTGGGAGTGTGATGATGACAACGAGTTGAGGAGGTGAGAAAGGCCTGTGTCCAAAGCGGTGGGCGCTGAGATTCCCACCGCCTGCTCTCCAGCTCTTCTCTTTTCCGTCTCTACGTCCCCCTCTTCTACTCTAATCCCCGGCCGCTGAAGACCTCCAGACGCCCTCCTCTCATAATGACACGGCTATCAAACCCAATTGCTGTGGCTCAGACCCAAGGCAGTGCATTAAACCCCTTAGTGTCTGATTGCTTCTCTAGAGTCAAGTGGTTGTGTCCTCCCTGTCATTCCCCTGGCCACCGCTCATCGCCGCCCCGGCTGCTTGGAGCTGCTGAGACGAGAGCCCTCACACCGGCCTGGTTGACCCACTCACCCCATTCACACTGACCTCATACATGCAATGAGGCGAGAGCCCACACAAAAAGAGTGGTGATTTCACTGAAGGCTGCCAAGATTGTTTTTAAGCAAAATAAATTGAATACAGGAGACTTTCAAGATGACCTGTATGATGAAAGAATTCTCTGTAGATTTACTATAAAGCCTTCAGTTTTGTGCGGGGAACTGTGGGCTTCAAGAAGAAAAATAAATGACATTGTTTTCATTTATATATTGAAATAATAAGATAAAAAATGCACTAAAACTTAGTAACTGCTTCCTATTTCATTGTGTGCTCATTGTTAATGGCATCCATGCTTGATGCTCAAGGAAAACACATTTCGGCAAAGAAATATTTATTTAAAAGTAAAATGACTTTCAAAAATACTCACAATAGTAGAAATACACAAAAAAGCTTAATTTACAGTTATCAGTATAACATTTTTTTCATTATTCAAAAATTTAAATGTAATAGATGGTGTTATGGATTAATTCAGTTATCTAACTGACTACACTCCTAATATCTGTTTTAACAGATATAACAGATTTCATAATACCACAAGCGCAAACCGGATGTCAGGAAAACCCTCTTCTGGTTACAGCGCTAGCTTAACTCGCAGTCGAAACAATGGCAGAGTCCAAAAGCAGTCAGGCATGTAGTGTGCCTTATTGTTCAAATTCAAAAAAGAAAGGGTCGTATTTGTCGTTTCACAGCTTTCCAACCAATGAACATTTAAAAAGGAGATGGATTTTGTCCGTAAGAACAGACAAGGAAACAGGATTTGTGAGGAGAGGCAGTACTTATGTGTGTGCTTTGCACTTTAAGGAGGATGGGGTCCTTGCCTACGAAGAATCCGGTTGCAAATATTTAAAACTGCAGGCAGTAACAGCGGATGATGAAATAGAGTGTGTTGATGTTACACAAATTTGACAACCTAATGTTTTCAATATAAAGTAGCTTTTAGCATATGCTAGAAGCTATGCTAGTTAGTAGTCAAGCTAGGGTTGTCAACCTATACATGTTAGTAAGGTGAATGTCCTAACATTACTTTTTCACTATTTCCACTATTTAATAATGACACGCGAGGGTATTTAACTCTTGAAATAGATGTCAGAAAAGTTCAACTAGCTACCATTTAGGGTTCCAGAAAGTCTAGGAAAATCTGGTGTGTGTTTGGCTTATTATTCGCGGCTGTAAATTGTATCGTTACAGCAGTTTCGAGCAATGAGCAAAAAACTATACAATACTTATCAACAATAGCTTGAAATAAGCGGGAGAATTTTTACTGCACATATATACATGAGTAATTATCTACAGAGTGCATATAGTGTAGTGCTGTTATGGATCAGACAACACAAAACATTCATGTTTTTTTTACTCTTTGCTTTTATTGAATTAGGTACACTTGATGAGGCATTGGAAAAAATACAAGAGTTGGGAACTGGTGACATGCCTTACTCTCTCTGGACCCCTACTGGATAGATGCTGTGTGTCAGTGATAATCACTATATCAGTCTTTTTATTCAGGACTGAGTTCCTCAGTGTCTACCGGGTCTTGCACTGCCATTCAGGTCAGTGCCACTGGTGGCATCATATTTTTCCTGTTAGACATCAAACATAGTAGATATAATAAATAGTCTTAATAGTTATAAGGTAGTTTTTGTTTTTCATCAGGTCTTACTTAACAACAAGAGATGTGTGCCATATGTAGTGAGAACACATGACAGTCAGAGGGGCCCCCAACCAAATTTTGATTAGGGCCCCTGAAGGTCTAGGGCTGGCTCTGCATTTAGTAGTGAATCATAGGCAAAAATTACTCGATAACATGCAGTGAAGGAAGTGCTGGATAATAAAGCTGTCCTAGTGACTAACAAATGATCAGGGACTCCCCGCAGAGCATCTGAGTGCAAATGCAAAAGGTTGAAGACATTATCAGCAGAGGAAGAACAATCAAATATATAAAAAAAGTTGATTTATGAAACTTTCAAGAGTCAAGACTTCATGACACAATGAATATCGCCTCAGTTTGTCAGAAGCCTGATTTTTTTTCAGTCTTTTCATCTGCAGATCTTCACACACGTCACACTGTGTTACAAACTGAACTTTTTGTATTTTAGATGACGTAAGTTACATAATGGCATAGTGTCAAAGGACTATATTTCAAAACATCTTGTTTTTAATGTTATGCATAATTTATTGCTCAGTGTTGTGAACCACCACTACAATAATGATTGAGCAAGGGAGCCGTCACCAAACATTGCTGAAGGGAGGTTCCTACAGTGCAAATGGCAAAGTATTGCACATGTTGCCTGCACACCCATGGTTGCACTGAAGGGAAAAAATAATAGGAATGAAAGCGCAAATATCTGTAAGTATTTGTTTGTCAGTGTGTGTGTGTGTTCCTGTACGGATGTGTGTACATGTGCATGAACAGTGTATGTGTGCGTGCCTCGGCGCCGGTGTGTAAGATGGAGTGCAGTGTCGGAGTTTGGGCAGAAGGTGAATAACTACAGTGCTTACAGTGTAATCATGGTTCCTGTCAGCCTTGCTGCAGGAGAGGAGGGGGCGCCCAGCAGACTGAGCTCCTCGGTGATGAAGTACAGGCACCGAGGAGTGCTCTACACCTGGATATTTATTAACACAGGCCTGACAGTAATGAGGCCTGAACAGGTGGGCTGGGACACACATATCAGAGTGAGGAGCATCCGCCAGGAGGCAGTGGGGGAGACGGTGAAGACGAGTGGGAGAAGTTCACCCTGCAGGAACGAAACCCTACAGAGAGCTGAGGCTGCACACCCACCCGTACCTACACACATGTCCGACTTGAAACTAACAACATCTAAATGTTTATTTCTCCTGTGCTGCTCTAAGATTTGCGTGTCATAGCAGTTTTGGAAAAACTGTGTTTCATTTGGAATTAATGAATCACTGAAACATTGATTTTAGATTTGAGAAATGGGTCAGACTGGCCAATTGGCAATTACAGAAATGTATTAAGTTGCTTGTTTTTGTGGCACTTTTGGTGTTATACATTCTAATAATTGAAAACAAACTCTGGGAATGAAACAGGATGTGAATACAGCGAGAGGTATAATTTGTAAGCCAATAGCTCCTGTTATAAAACAGTCTATGAATATTTGGAGCAGTCTTGTGCATGGTTTACCCTTTAATTTGACAGGAAAATACCACTGATCTTCTTTTGTTATTTATTATTTTGTTATTTTGTTAGAACACCATTTTACTACTTTATTTAAAAAATATACTGCAAAACTACTTTGTTAGCATTTAAGCTTAACAAAATACTTGGAAATTGTCTGCAATTCAGTTGGACACTCAGTAACAAGACTGGGTCAAAACCTGGTATATGGCTGGACCGTGTATGAAATGCTAGAGGGCTTTCAATTTGTATGTCATCTGGTTATTATGTAAGTTTAAGTATTTATTTGTACAGCACTTTTCATACACTAGTTGTAATTCACGGTGTTGTACACATAAGAAAAACATTAAAAATACTTACACAAAAATACATTGCACCAGATCTTGGGTGTAGAATATATGATGCTGTTGTTGTAAGAAGGGTTAAGTTAAGTTTTAGGCTATCTTTTGTATGTTTTATATATTATTCCACTTACCTACAACCCAAGAAATAGTTTTAATACGGTAACTATTAAGTGAATCATTAATCCAAAGTGTAAATGACCCGATACAATGTGTTTCATGTTGTATTGCTTTTATTTTATTTACTATGATAACGGAAGTGCTTTATTTTTAAAAGACACCACATGCATGTGACGTGAAAGTAAGATGGTGCATAGATCCTCCTCTCATGTAAAGTCACACAAAAAAGAGGTTTTATTTTGATAAACTGACCACATATTGGCAATCTAAATGATTACTTTCTCACCTGAAGAAATATGAAAACTTAATCAAATGAAATATTAACAGTCCTACAGCACCCTGTTTACCAGTGTGCACACTGTCAGTCAAAAACTATTTTCAGCAATACATTGCCTGAACCAGTTGTCAATCAGTTTTTAATTCAGCGAATCAATTAAAGCTGGTGGGGGACTTTTGTCTCCCCCTTCTGCCAGTGTGAGTAAAAATACTGTCAACACATGCTGACATCATAGGCTCTGCCATAGCCTACTCTGTTGCAATTGTTGCAACTGTAAAATGGTGGATAAATTGTTTTGGGTCACACAACCTCTGCAGTATGACTCACTATCAGAATTTGAACCATTCGGTCTGATAACATTTGGAAATTCTAAAAGAACCGCCCGATTAAATTATTTTATCCACATTCAAGTTAGCAGAGAGCTAACCGGAAGTTAGCCGGCTCGCCTGGCAGAAGTCTCTGGGTGTGCGTTCAAACAGCGGGAATGTCCTGCCCGACATGAGATTTAAAAACTCTGTATACTGTGAAATACAGAGAGATTTATCTGGCGATGATTAGCTTAATCAGCATTATGTGAACTTGTTTGGCAAGGGCTTGAATATAACTGACGTTAATTTATATGTAAAAGTTCCGTACTGTAGGTTTAACAGTATGATAACGGGGGAGATACACAAAGAACTCATGCTCCATCGATTTGTTTTGTACGGTTTAGGCCTATACTACAGGGATTTCCATTACTGTGCAGACATTATTGCTTTTATGCTTCATTCGATTCAACCGAAGAGGTTGTGATGATACAGCAGGCTAACAATAAATATGCGTTACTGTAAAATAACATTAGCCTTGGGTTTGAAATTTGTGTCCCTATTGATTAAAAACATTGCTGTCTGTTGATAATTTGATCCTTTGACTAGAGCTAAAACAATTTTTTGTCATAACAGCTGACTAGACATGTGACTCTAGATACCACAAATATATACCATAAATTATATACTGATGCAATTAATATCATTTTGTGTCAACTGCTACTATTCCTGGCTCATCCACAGCCTAGTAACTGGTGAACTGACTTGCATCAATTTACATAATGATCATATTTATCACTTTTCAGAGAAATGTAGAGCATTTATATAAACCGAATAAAAATATATTCATAGCATTACACAATTGGAGCTAACTGTTTCACCTGAATAATGAATATTTATGTTTTTATAATAGCTACCCCTCTTCCGCCCTCCTCCAGTCCTTAGAGGAATTAAAGTAGAGGAAATGTAAAAGAACTTAAGTAGAGTGTTGAAAGAGTTTATTGCAGCTGCTAAAGTACAAATTTACATTCTGTTTAGAAAATACTCAGATTTGAGGACTCTTTCCATTTTTACTATAAAAATGGTAAGCCTTTCTATTGCCACCTCTCTCAAATTTTATTGGAGATTCAGGCCAAATAGTTCCAATTCACTGTCAAAAAAGGAAAGAAAACAGTGAGTCGGTAAATAAATAGTATTGTAGACTTTTATTAAGCTACATAACAGTTTGGATTTTTATTATAGCTACATTACAGACTGAATAACATAATGTACTGCATCTCTCTGTCAATTAGGCTATTTTTTGTGAGAAAAAAAAGTGTTAGTGGAGCTTTGAGTTCAGATTATTTTGTCACAGTACAGTCAGGTAGGTGTGTTGTAGGCAAGTTCGACTTGGGAGTACAAACTTCTGAGGGCGGGATACGATAAAAAGAAATTTAATATAGTATATCTGTACATACAGAGCCCCAGAGGCAGCACTGTTGTTCTGTCCAGTAAAAACATGAAGCTTCACTTTACATTCAGACAAACTAATGTGGCAGTTACAATAGCTCAGCTCAAAATCTGTGCCATTGTGCTGACTGAAGAGACGCAAATCTCTTTGAGTCGAACCTCCGCCTTAGGAGGTCCTATGAGAAAGATGATTAGCCGAATTAAAAAGTAATTGACAACTAGTTCCGGTGGTTTCAGGCGGCATAATGGTGAAATTTGTTGTTGATTGACAGAGAATTGTAAGCCTCTGTTTGGCAAAATTAAAAAATGATTGATAGTTACCCTGCACATTGAAAGTAGTTACTCAAAGTCTCAAAGTCTCTGGTCTACTCCTACTCCTACTCCTCAGTCCCTCTGAGAGTGAGCTGTGCTCGTGGCTGCACGCAGTCCCACTGAGAGGCTGAGTGACTGCGTGGAAGCGCTGTAAACGCCCCCACATAACGTAATAGAAAGCTGTTTGCGCTGAATCATTTTGAAAGATCAACAGCCAATGGGGAAACTCCAACACTTGGCCGTCCAACCAATGGTGTAACTTCATCACTCAGTGAGTCATTGAGTCAGTGACGGACAGACATTCGGGGTTATAGGGCTGGTCCACGGCCAGTCCAGCCAAACATGGTTAGAAACAAAGGATGGAGAAACATTCAAAGCAGTGTGAGTTTAGGCCCTGAATTCATGCTTAAGTGCTCTTGGATTTAAACCAGAGCTTGACATCAAGGGAAAGTTACAGACAGGATAAAGGAAATTAGAATAAGTGGTTTATGGCTTTTGGTCCATGCAGTGTTTACTTCGGGAAAAGCAGCAGAGATGGGATCTGGTTTGCTCCTCTCTCTAAATCACCAATACTTGGTGATTTAGAGAGACCTCTCTAGGGTTAAGGACAAAACCCTAACTATGAGGACAACTCATAGTCAGATAAGGTTAGCAGAAAGGCTGGGTACGTAGTGATTACAACTGGGTGATCCGGTGTGTTTGTGTCTGCCTTGTGCTGCCTTTCTGTACTCTGGTTGTCTTATTAAGACCCTGAGTGAGGCTAATCAGTGTTGTCATCTGACGCTGAACAGATGCACTGAACAAAGAAGAGGAGGAGACCACTGCAGGCCCAAGGTGCATCTGCGGGGGAGGAGAGAGCTGTGCTGCCTGAGCTGATGCTAGCTGATGGCACTCCCTGTCAAGTACCCCTATCAGAGACTAATGGGTGGAGAAAAGGTAGAGGGTGACTACGTCCAACATTTCATGTCAAATCCACCCTAATAATTCGTCATTGCCAGCTGTGACTGACACAAACTGTGGGTTAGACGGCCTCTTGTGTCCACCCAAAATGGCACATGGGAAAATTAACTTAACTAACGTAGTCGGCTCTGGATCCAGTCTGCAGCACTGTGGGTAATTTGAATTTCTGGTGTGTGAATAAAGAGTGAAACTTGTGCTTTACAGAGGGGACATGAATTTGAAAATGATTAGAGGAAAGGGACGGATGATGGTGCCACATGAACACTCCCTTATTCTCCATTGTTATGTCTTTCTTTCACTATCAATTCTATCTCGGTCTTCCTGTCTTCCTGCTCCTGTGTCTCTTTCTTAAACACTCTCTGTACTACCCATGGATGGAGGCTGAGAAACTCAACTAGGGCTGCAGACAGAATTTAAAACCAGAGCAGTGACTATTAACTCATCTCTGCAGCCTTCCTGCTGAGTCTGCTGGGAGCTTGCACTCATTTCCTATGCAGACACTCCTAACAGATGACCTTGGTCTTATCAGGACAGGTCTAGATCTCGCCAAAACCGGCAAGACATAATATTACTATTAAATATATTTGTTGAAAGTAGACAAATATCATTGTTCATCTGTCTTTGTGTTCCAGTTTAGTCACTATAAGCCACACTACGTGGTAGCAGTAACGAGAAGTCAGTGATCTCTGCCATCTAATCATCTACAACAATACTTTTAGATAAGTCTAATTTCAAAATGTGCGATACTGTAGCTTTTGGTTAATCTACACAGATGCATATCTACCGCAGAAGGACCATAAGCTACTTTTGTAAGTGCACGTTCTGGAAGAAAGTCCACTACAAGTGTAATTGGAAAGGCATGCACTCTACATGGATTTAAATGAATACTACACATGTCCCACTTTACACGTCAGTAAAAAAGGGCTTTCTCTTGTGCACTGGGTTCCATTTTTAGCCCTCCAGTCAAACCAGTCACATAAGCATACAACAGGGCTTTATTAGCCTATCCCCCACTTTGCTGTGCTAGGAGGACAGATCTCCAATCTGACGAGAACAAGCAGTTCCCTTTAAAGATCCTGTGTCTGGGGCTAATCTGGTAAACTCCCATTTATGCTCTTCAACACCCCAGATGGAAGGAATTAGCAGCCCCAGACAGTGCAGAAAGGCCTTAAGCCTGTGATATACCTCTGAGATTAATTAGCTTCTA
Source organism: Thunnus albacares (assembly GCF_914725855.1). Lineage (NCBI taxonomy): Eukaryota > Metazoa > Chordata > Actinopteri > Scombriformes > Scombridae > Thunnus > Thunnus albacares. Next base: position 22,643,490 of record NC_058106.1, read on the forward strand.
ACTTTAAATATTATTATAGAATCTTAGGTTGCCACAGAAATTACCATGTCTTCAACTCCATTAGACAGTTTTGTGCCGTGGACCAGGCAGAAAGCCAAGGCGCTTAGCAAGGCACTGTCTTCCATAATGCATGTTGGCCTCATCCGTACTCTGACAGCACTTAAGAAACCTACAGCCATTTGAGTGACAAAGATCTCATCTATTTTTCAGTTTTGACTCTCACTGCATGAGGGGAGATCTTATGTGCCAAGGTGTATGTGTGTGTGTGTACGTGTACGCACAGGTGTCTGAAAATGTGCACGAGTGTGCGTGAGTTTGCAGGGGCAATTAGAAAATATGTTGTTGGACAACAGCATTGGATTTACGCACAAATTATCTCAAATCAGTGCAAGCTGGGGTGTCTCCGTGTGTGAGTCACAGTTTTAATGAGTTCTTTTCATGCAGTCCTTCGCAGCCTCGCTCGCTGGCGCTGCAGATTCACTATTTTGCTCGTACAAATCTGTGTGTTTGAGTATATGTGTAGGATAAAGCTTCCAATTGAAGGAAGATGAAGGATACACACCGAGAAAGGAACTACACCTTTAAAAAAACAGACAATCTGCTGCCAGTAAAAAATCTGTAACAAATTGTTTTGTGGAAATGACCTAGAGTGGGCAGCTCAGACCTCCATCTCTGTCCGTGTCAGAAAGCTTAGATTCTGAGTCTCCCAATCATCCCCTCTGCTCCCTCTGAAATGAATTTTATTTGATGTGGTTTAAAAATATATTATTAAAACCAGACTATCACCACCCAGATAACAGGCAGAATGTAATCCAAGCATGTTATAGACGTTCTATATTGAATTAATGTGAAATAAATTTTCTAAATTTCTCAAAAAACTCATTCTGAAAGCAGTTATTGCCTGGTTGTACTCTGTTTGTCAAATTTGTTTTTGTTGCATCATATGAAAAGCTAAATCTCAGATTTGAATTTGTTGCATGCATAAATATCTTTCGACAGCACTGCTCTGCATGATAAGTTTCACTCTTACAAAGAGGTAGGGCTACATAATCCATTAATGTAGCATTAGACCAAACTTTAAAGCTACTTCAGAAAGGCCATCTCTAGTATTTGGCAACATCTGAGATGGGTGGCTTCTTATTGCACACAAGTGCTTTTAGACACAAGAGCAGAGAATGTGGTGAGTGATGCATTAGGAGACAGACTGTCGAAGATATGTGCTCTTTCATGGATGCCACTTGTATTGATTTCTATAGCCTTTTAATTTAAGGTACTTTCACTTAAGGCTGAGACAAATGTGAGAAAAGGCTGGCTGCATATTCAGCTGTTAATGCTACAATCATGTTCAATTAAAAATGCATGAAGCCACAGATTTAAAGATAGTTTCTTCAAATCAGCTCGTGTTTTTCTCGTCATTAAATAATTAGGATTTGTAAAAAAAAAATAAAAATAAATAAATACACAGCACAATGTTAGAAATGCTTCTAATGATTATCAAGTGACTTAAATGAAGGAGAAAAGTCAGGATACAGTTTGTCAAAGACCATGAATAAAGCAGAGTGAGGACAATGAATCCCTTGGAGGCTCTGGCTGACAAACCAGGTAGATGCAGCTAATTGCTGAATGTATGACCTTGCTGAACAGCCTTGAAAGCACAGGTGACCACTCTTCTACTTGATAACTTTTCCCTGGCTGCGTGTGCTAAATGAAATTGCTGTTTTCAACTATGGAGATGTTAGGCTGCAGGTTGACGGCATGCAGAGAGAAAAGAGGGAAGAATGCAAGGTACCTCTGTCTGTTGAGCAGACTGAGGGCACCCGGTGTCAAGCTCATTAACCTCGGCAAGAGAAATGTTACAATGAGACAGAAGATATGCGTGGCACCGGGTCACATCCTGAAGTGCAGCTCCTTGTAAAACCTGAACTCTCACCAACTGACACAGCAGCATCGGCATTTCATACATTAAAGGCCTTTTTCTCTGAAGTGGTGGAATAGTTTTTGAGAGGAGAAGGGGGAATTGTGTATGATACTGTAAGTAGATTTAAATATTCAGAGACAGAGGTGGCTGATGTGAGGTATGAGCCTGCTGTGTATCTTATGATGGAAGTGAGTGCTCGTCATTATGCCGTTACCATGGCCTCTCAGCATATCTTAATTTATAATGCTTCTCATACAGTCATCTACAATCTTGACCTGTTCAAATAAAGCCTTTGTACCAGACAGCCACAATCAGAGTGATGAGTAAACACATACACTATGTCTATCTTGCCTATTAATCTGGGCACCCAGCTGTGAGGAAGGCTTTGCTGCCCTATCTCCTCTGGTCCACACAGTAGCCCGTTGGTATTGCTGCCCGTGTTTGGATTTCATCGAGAGCTCGGGATCGTTTCACTGCAACACAGATCAGAGCACACCAGTGAATGAATTGTGGCTGTTTCTGTGAATATTCTTGTAGATCTGGAATATGAATGACTTATCCTGGAGAGATGGACAGAGAGGCAGATAGAATAATGCAGAGAGATGATTTACCTTCATGCTTGCAGTGACACAAAGCAGCTCCAAAAGAAAACATGGGGGGGGGGGGGGGAATCACAAAACTGTTTTTATTAGCATGGATTGTTGCTAAGAAATCAGTTTATATATTCTTGGTGTTTATTTTTACTTATGTGCTTACCTGACCAACACTGTAATTACCAAAAACAACATTTTTGTTGTATTGTTGTATTTATTTTTCTGCTGTGATTCCGACCTCTACATTAGTGTTCTCCTGGGGCGAGGAATTTTGGTACCTGTAATTTAATTGGTGCATTATCTGTGTGGATGGGCACTAATAGTTTGTAATGTCACTTTAATTCAAACAGTCTGATCTGAGTTTGACAGGCTGGTAATTTGCCATTACCACAACTGAATCCATGAACGACAGACAGAACCTACAGTATCTTTTCTTTAAAGTGGGACAGACCACTGAATGTGTGGAAGGCGTTCAGATAATATGAACAAAAAGTAATGTCTAGTGTGAGACAGTGCTAATGTTAGCAAGCTAGGCTAACTAGCTTCCATACACAAAAAGTGAGAATAATTAGAATTTATACATTTTATAAATTTATACAGATTGTAGGGATGGCTGTGAATATTGCCCAAAAATGCCTTGCCTTGCCTTGCCTTGATGAAGTTACATTATGAAGTTACTCCAATGAAGGGCAAGCAATGGTGTAACTTCATTGGTCAACTGAGTGATGACAAATTCATCAGTTGTCTCAGTCGAGTGTTGCCACTTCCTGTATCTGTCATTTCAAATTACAAGTCCTCTAGCTTTTCATACACGGTCCAGACGTATACTAGATTTGACCTAGTCTTGTTTCCTCAGAACAACAGTTAGACTGTCTCACAAGATTTTTGACAAAATTGCCTGTCCACGTTTTAGGCTGGTACAGCTGTCACTTTCTGGTAGTCTACTATTGACATGAACGCAGCAAGGTACTTCATGGACTGTTCAGTACACTGTCCAGTGTACTGTCATTTCATCCCTTTAGCTGGACCAAACCACTAAAGACAGGCCCAGGAAAGGTGGGAAGTGACAAAGATAAACTGTCAAAATATCTGTTAAAGCAGGTTCATAGAAGGCACACTCCTTGATTTGCCTCTTTACAAAAAACATCTTAAAAATCTAATGTGAAAATGTGGTATCCTGTAGATATTCTATAGTTTAGTGCTATGAACTTGACTTGGATTATGGATAAAATAAAATGGCACAATCGAATGTAAACAAAACTGAGATTCTTGGATTAGGAGTACTAGCAGCTGTGTGAGGCTGTATGTAGTCACAGCTATGCTTTGAGCTCAATGTGTACATCAGCATGCTAATATGCTTCACTGACCATGCTAACATGCTGATGTTAAGTAGGAATAATGTCTATCATATTGACAATCATAGTTTAGCATGATATTTGCTAATTAGCAATAAACACAAAGTATAGTTGAGACTGATGGGAATATCATTAGTTTTGCAGGTATTTAGTCATAAACTTAAGTATTTCGACAAATTGAAATGTTGAGCTTATGGTGGCATTAGATGAAAAGTCAAGAGATTACCAAAGTCAGTAGGCCTCATCCTCTGGGTACAATCAATGTCTTTACAAAATTTCATGGCAATCCATTAACAGTTCTTGAGATATTTCAGTCTGGGCCAAATTGGAGGAAAGACATTACCACCCCCAGAGCTATGCTGCTAACTTGACTAAAAAAATGCTATACCAGATATATGGTCTGTAACTCTGCAGGTGAATATTCCATGACATTTCATCTCCAGTGGTATTAAGGTGTGGGACGACACTGGCCATGCGGGTAGGTGGTTGGTTGAAGCATGAAATTCATTGTCAAGGATTTTCTTCCAGTTTAGCACAAAAAAAAAAAAAAAAAAAAAAAAATCCAGATATGGTGAAAATAACAGCAAAAAAAGTAACTACTTACCGGTATGAGAAATGTCCGATTACAAGCTGATTTAAAACCTAGAATACAAAATGCTACATAGTACAGGCATTTCTCGTTTCATCATGATCAACTGCATCATAATGACTACCATCACTGCATTTTAGATAGCTCAATTCATAGAAAATATAGGTGTATTAACAGAATATAATAGAAAACCTATTACTCTTTTGAATCTCAGTGTGAAATGCATAAATTGCAAATGGGGTGGTCTGTGGAACGTGTAAGAGACCTGTTAATGAAGGGCTCTGATTAGCATTTGTTAAAACTCAGTTAAGTTCTTCCATGCTAAAGGTCAGACTGCTGTTCTGACATGGGGAGATGAAAACGTTCTACTTTTTGGGGGAATGTCATGATTTGAATTAAGATTGTCAGATTGGCTGTAAGCTCGTATCACAGTGCAGGCGTCTTGTATGACCTTTTCAAGGAATTGTCATTTTCCGCCCCTGTGATGCCACCATGGCTCAGCGGGGGAGAGGCCACTCTTCTCTCATCATGTAATTTGTCCTGGGTGTTACCATTCACACTGCACTACTCCCAGCCACTCGCCCAAACGCCTATGTACCTACAGACCAGCAGGCTGCGACTACAGAATAACGAGAATGTAGCTGCTCAGGTTCTACTCTATGCTCCGTGTGAAGCAGGAAAGGCCTGTACTCTGTGCTGCTGTTAGTATGAACACCACACAACCACAACCCTGCATGGCTCCTGTGCTGGAGCAACCACTGGTCTACAGCAAATATGATCGCAGTTAACGATATTCACTACACTCGCAACAACAACTACACTCATGAGCGATCAAGCACTGGAGCCAGCTGTAGAAAGTTGTTGTGTACTTTGCAGTAAACTATTTTTTACTCACTGATGTGTGTTCATAACAGACAACAGAACATCAAACACTACGGTGAAATAAATCATGTGATGGCTTCTTAACTCTCACTTTAGTGATAGAAAGACACAAAACGTAAGGAATTTTCCTCTACATATTGCCATGATATTATTACAAATAACTTGGTAACCCAATTACATTGATTTGATGATTTGTTGGTTAAAAGATATTCTGGCATATATGTTAAAACTGGATTAAACATGGTTGAATAGGAATTTTAGATGTCTACGTTACCATATGACTGTCATTTCAACAGGATTTATATTACTAATTTTTATCCTTTCTATGAATGACAATGTCCATCAGTCAGTTGGTCCACTACTTTGGTTCAGACTGACAACTACTGAATGCATTGCCATGAAATTTTGTACAGATATTCATTGTTCCCAGACAATGGACCCTAAGACTTTGTGATCCACTGACTTTTCCTCTAGCATCACCAGGAGGTTGACATTTTTTTTGGTATGTGTGTTATTTGGTGTTTGTCCCAACAATTGTTTGTCTCAATTGCACTTGGAGTTTAGTCCTAAATAGCAAATATTAGCATGCTAACATGCTAAACTAAGATGGTGAACCTGATAAACATAATACCTACTAAACGTTAGCATTGTAAGTATATTAGCATCCTGATGTAAGTGTTTACTTCAAAGCACAGCTGTGAAGTACAGCCTCACAGAGCTACTAGCATGGCTCAAGTTTTAACCCAGATGTCTAGACATTTATGTCACCTGCAAATCATCTAATCAATGTTTATGTCAATGCTAGCATATGATATATAAAAGAGTTTCTGTGTGAAGAAAAATACATTATGCTGTGGTTAAAAATTACACTAATTGCTACAATAGTTCATAAAAAGTAATTCACTGCTATGTTCTAACTATATTTTCTAACAAAACAGCATTTCAGAGATATCTGCCACACACACATCTTGACACAGGACAATAAAGTAAGGATGAAACTTAATATTCACACGAGGAAATGCAGAAACACTCCCAGGCCGTGTTGCAGACCTGTTACAATGGCTTTAAAGATATTTACTCCTGTTTGCAGATGTGGGACTCCACACATTTAACCACGTTGACATGACATGTCTGTCTTCTGAGATTTGCACCTACGATGAAGATCATGTGGTATAGCAGCACTGTAGCTGATGTGGCACTGCTGCCCTTTCACAGCTAATTGGTCGCTCTGTGCTCATCATCTGGTTATCAGTGGTGATTGGCTGATGGTAAGCTGCAACTGGTCATTCGAGTGTCACTAGCCTGTGTTCCTGTAATTAAAATCTGTCATCCAGAACCACATCCCTCGTCGCCACTAAACCCTTTCATCAGATGGCAGAGCTCAGATAAACTGTCCAGCAGCTTTCTCTGATGAAAGAATGGCACGTTTGTGGTGCAAAGTTTTGGAAACAGAGAAAATGGTTAAGTAAATGTGGAAAAGGACAAACAGTATAACAAAGGTCACATTAATAAACCGATGAAAGAGATCTTGAACCAAGCAGTCACTGTGTTTGACTTAGCTGTTTTAGAAAACACTGGAGCTAAAAAGGATAGCTGTTGTTATCAGGGACATTTTGAGGGGCTGTTGCAATTTGATTGTAAAAGACGTGTAGGCTACCTGTATGTGATCACACCATTTCAACATTGCATAATGGTCCTTCATTTAATTCCTTGTTATAGAAAGCAGAAGCTATATAAAGCATTTAAACTTTGAGGAAATGTTTTTGAAACCAAAAAAGTGAAAACCAAAACATTGAAACTTCAAACATAAACTCTTTGAACTGAGATGATTATGAGTTGATATTGTATGCATAATGTGAAGTAAAAATTTAAAGGAAGATTTTGCAAATTCAAGTAATTTTAAATGTAATGTATTTTACCGTTATCATCCAAAACCAAATATTTGATTGCACTTATATCTCCATGAATGAATACCACAGAATGACAGGATTACAATAATCAACATTTCTGTCTATGAATTTTTCAGAGACAATAATATAAAATCAGTGCCAGAAAAAATGCTTTCATTCTTTTTAATCCATTTCCATTTTATTTCTATAGCGCTTTAACAAAGCATTTGTCACACAGACACTTTACAGACATACATACAATTTAGAGAGAAAGAACTTCAGGCATCTGTTGAAGTTTTGGGGTATCAACACATCAGTCCCAACAATAGCAAGGCCATTACAACAAGGCCTAGTATATGACAAATTATGAGGAGTTTTTGTGTGTGATTTCCTACCATCTCCAAGTATTCCAGCCTGCAAACCCTATTTGTGACCATACAAAAACCTCCCCTCAACCCACACAACTATGAACAATTTCATATTTCAAATGACTGCACATCCTCCTCAAAGTTTTACAACTGAAATCAGCCTTATAAAAAACATTTGGTTCTTCAATATGAACAAGAGCATAACTCAGAATTTTGCAAGAATAACAAAGGAACATATTGCTATTTGAACAAAATATACATCAAGTTCGCTGTGTGTAAAATAATACAATGTAAAAGTTTACAAATGATAACAGAGCTGACTAATAAAGGCCATGTTTCTGTTATTTCAATCTGGCTCTCATTCAAAACACAAAGCAAAGCAGAGTACTAATGAGTAAACATCACGGACATCAAAAATGTTGTGGTGGACCGAACAGCAGTGGTGCTGTTCAGATCTAGAAATGCAACATTCTTAAAAAACTTGAGTCACTGGAGTTCAAAGTTATAGGAGAAGCCTCCTGTTGGGGACCATATCAATGAAAATCTCCAGGACCTCAATGTTGTCAATAGGCATCTCTCTTCCTATGGCCAGTAGGAGGAGATCTGACAGCTGCTCTTGACCACATTGATTTCTCAGCCTTGCTTTTACTAGTTTCAGCTTTGAAAAACAGCATTCTTCAGTTGCTGTTGAGACAGGCAGGGTGGCATATGTTCATATTAACTGTAAATAATATCTAAGCTAGCATGATTCAACAGTCAAAACCATCAGATCCCTGTATCTCTACAGAACGCACAGTTTATGTAACGGTTGTAACTGAGGAGTTATCTTGCATGTAGCCTGCTGCCTATATGTTAGCTAGCTAGCTAGCTAGCCAAGATTGGTTCATGCAACAGCATAATATGAGGCAATATTGCGTGACGTGATGCAAACGTGACAAGCTACACATTGTTCAGAAGCATATGTGGGGATTTTTATTCACAGGGCATCCCATTGGTTATACCATTCATCGTTAATCATTTCCACAACTTTCACCCAGAGCCCTGACACAACAGCAACAATACCAAGTTTGGATGCTACAGTGTCAGATGACAGGGGGCATAGGGCATCGCTTTGCATCACATTTAATTTTTTTTTTTTTTACGGCTCTGGGCTATCCCATCTCTGTGTCCCATGGAGGCATGCCTATAAAAGTATTAAAAGTTTGGATGATATGATGATTTAATTTGTTCTAACTTCAGCAATTATGGGATAGTCGTATTTATGCAGCCTCAACAGCTAAAATAAAATTATTATTATCATTTCCTCCAACAGTGCAGCTTGGCTGAAGAAGCCAAATGGGCTGTTGCTCAGGCAACTTCAGCCCAGCCTTGTGCATGTCCTTGGTTATTATGTTACTCTGAAAGTTTTAACTGCAACAGTGAAGTGTTTTGTCATTGATAGAAGAAGTAGATCTACTGTAGATAATGTAGTGGTGGAGAAGAGGAAGTGAAAGATACTTGATATTTTTAATGATGTTGAACATTTGTTCAGGGCTTTAACTACTGGAGGGCACTCCACTGTTGAGTTTCCACCAGGCTGGCCTTCAGACCATGGATGACAGAAATCTTTGGAAATTAATTAGAGACAAATCCCTCCTCGCTGCTGAAGTGTGGCATTTAAGGCATTGTCCTTGGTGCTCGTATAACACCACCTTTCAGTGTCGACCCCTCTCCTTCCACTGGCTGGATAATGCAGCCTAATCCACATTAGCAATCACTCCAGTCCCTGTTGTGTGGTGGCAGTCCTTCCTAATTGCTTGGCATTATTAGGTACTTTACTTGTAAATTTGAAGAGTAGGAACATCATTCTACTGCATCCAAGCAGCAAATGATCCAATTTGCTTAATTTCCAAGAAACACCACCAGTCTGTTTTCCCCTTACTGCTCCCCCTACTGTTAGTTAAGTGAAATGATAGAGGAGCACATAACCAGAGAGGAGAGCTTCAGATGTTGGCATATTATTTGAACATTATTTCAGAGATAAGAGGAACCATATATAAATACATTCATATTTAAATAGAAAGTTACTGTACTGTATATCCACAGACAGAGCAATAAACGGTAAGAATTTCATCAGATTTGTCTGACTCCATATCCGGCCTCAATCAAAATGCAGAAGTCTGACTGAATCAGCCTCTATTCAAATGAACTAGTGTCATTGTTTAGAATTTCCAAAGGAGGCGGATGAAAAAGAGTACCTTTGATCTAATAGAGCGCCTATCCTTCAGTGCCGCAGAGTTGTTTACTTAATTAGAAAATGACATTCATTTATAAATGGAGCGAGGCACATGTGATAGCTGGTGCATCAGTATCAAGGCAGAAATGAGCCCCTCAGACGCACATGCTGCTTCTTCTCTAGTGGTGAAAAATATCAACTTTAATTCCCTTAAATATCTGAGTGACCTAATCTGAAACTCGGACGCTGGCCTGAGGGGCGGGAAAAGGGAAAGTAGTCTCATAATCTGTAACCCACTCATTCTTTATATCTTCTCTCTGTGTCTTATTCACACACTCAGACACAGACACAGCATGGCTTTTTTCCCCCTCTCTACCTCCTTGATGTTCCTCTTAAAGTTTTATTGTCACTGTCTTGGCGTCTGTTTCACTTTCTCTTCCAAAGAGATTTGCTTATGAGTTGTTGACTGCTGGTCTGTCTTTATTTCTCTATCTGCATTAAGGGGTATACACAGCCCAATCCAACTCATCTCTCCCTCTGCCTGTCAGTCAGCCAGACGGCCAGTGTCCCTGGACTGCATGTGGAGGGAGGGGAGGAGAGTCGACGTGGCCCAAGGCATGCCACTACACACCAAGGGGGAACAAGGCAGACATGACAGCCTGGTGACACTTGCTTTTGTGTATCATATCATTTTACCAATCATCTGCATTTCATTTATGTGAGACTCAGTACTCCAACGCAAAGTGTCAGGCCGGTTGGCCTAGTTAGGGTGAGAGTGAAGTTGGCTGGGTAAAACGCAAGCTGATGAAACCCTCCTGTCTGTGGCCCACTGACAACTCCAGCACTCCAAATGAAAGTGGAAAGGCAGGCTTATTATAGTACGTTTCATACAGCAAATGGTGAAACAAATGTGACTTGATATCCCAGGATGCCCTTTGTTGTTGTTATTACTGCTGTGGTTATTGTCAATAATGGTGATGATAATGCCCGGTGTTTTGTTTCAGTGCTCTCTTTTGTTGTTCTACCCAAACACGGTTTGTTGGCAGAAGAGCTGCTGCAGCAGGGAAGAGACACATTTCTCACACTGAGGACTCCACTTTGTTATTGTGATTTTTGAATTTAAAACTTAAGATGAAAACTCAAGATCCCAAGTTCATCTTTTTTTAACAACATGGTAAACAAGAGAGATGTGTTGTGAGTGTTAATCCAAGCCTAAAGCAGAAAGTTTTGTTCTGTCTTTAGATTTGTCTTGTGTTATTTTTTTTTAGCAACCATATTCTGGGAATCTTTTGTATTTAAAGTGTATCTTGTGCTGGGCATTGAACACATATATCCCTTGACTTTGCATTATTAATGATTTTTCTAATCTGACAACCTCTTTCATGAGGTTGTGGAAAATTTACCATCAGTGTGTCTGTATTGATTCCTTTTGTGTGCTTTATCAATAAGATAATGGCATTCTATAGCCTATACTGAATAAAATTAGTTATTAGAAATGTACTTCAGATTAGAACAAATACTCCTCGGATCCTTTGAATTTATGTTTCGGTTAGTTTAAAGTATCAGATCAAATAGATTTGTGCTCACATATTTCCTGAGCCATACATAAAACTGACGCAACTGAGGTGCCCATTGTGCATTTGATATATCTTTAAGTGTTGACACAAATGCACCTTATATATTCTGTCCCTGCACTTACAGTAACAGGAGCACAGATTAGCAATTAGGCCCTCTTCCACTCTTTGTTGGCACTACTGCCAGTTTTCCACAGAGACAGGAACACTCAGAGATAAACATTTAAAAGCTCTTCATGTAAAAACAGTAGGAGAATTCTTTCTGGAAAAAAAGTTTAAATACAGAAATGAATAAATAAATACAATAAAATGTGAGCACTGTTCTCATTTTGCAGCTTGGATGCAGCCTTGTCAAACGGCACTTAAAAGCGAGGGAGCTGGTCTTGGGGGAGGTTGAGATGTTTATTCTAATGGATGCCATAATGAATGCTTACGGAGTCAGGCCTTGGCTTCGATAGGGGGCTCTGTGCCAGCATGGTTTTAAAGGAGAGCAGTCACTGCAGCAGCCCTGGGCACTTGGCACGGCGAGTTCTCCACAATCTCCCGGCACACACAGAAAATGGCAGCAAGGACCTGGAGATAACCACCCGTGAAATCTCTCATCACATGCCTTTGATTACTTGTCCACTATTTACTGTTTTTAAACCCTGAACTTCAAACACAGCAAATAAAACACAATTCCTATGACATCTCCCTTCTCATAGGGCCATGTTTATTGAAGATGTCTGTCTACAAATTGTCCCGATGTTGTGCTGTCTAGCACTTAAGACTCTTTGGAGGCACAAAAAAATGAAAACCAAATGCTGGATTGTCACCAAGTATTTAATTCTTATGCTCTTTCATGGAGTTTTGAAAACGGCAGCAGCTTTCTGTAGATTTTATAAACGTGTCTCTACGCTTTTCTAGATTGGATATTGTGTGCTATTATAGTGTGAACTGTTTGTATAATTTGTGCATGTGTTTCTGTGTGTGTGTGTGTGTGTGTGCCTGCTGGGGGTGAAGACTGAAGCGCTTTATTAATATGATGAGAGCAAGTTCAATTTGAATCATGCAGTGCCTGTCAGTGGCTTCTCGAATTGCAGGGCTGATGAAATTGCTCTTGCGGTTATTTAAGAGCAGTTGTAATCCATCTGAAAATGCTGTGATATAATCCATTTAATTTCTTATTCCTTGCAGCAATAACATTGAGTAACAAAAATATATCAAAGCAATGTAGCCTGGTGATTTAGTAATTATCTTTATTTTACATTACTGCAATTCAGCCAGGATTAATTGGAGTCTTATCTGAACAGAGTGGCAGGTCACTTACCTCAATACACCACAATGTGTTTTTATCTTAATTATCAACCTCCACAAACTCAATTGTGACCCACTGTGCAAAGAAATTATTATTTTCTGATGCATAAAATCAGCAATATATACAGACAGGCATACTGAAACCACTAGCAATTAAAGTGCCTTTAAGTGGTTCTTCAAAATAAACATAAACACGGTAAAATAAAGACAATTGCAGGACTGCGATCAACTTATCAGAAGAGGTGGAAAAATAGTGTCTGTGGGAGGAGCAGCAGGATGTATCACATGGTAAGTGTCATGTAGTGATTCCTATCTGGGAGAACTCACCAAATATCCATCATTGATCAGCTGTTTAAGTTGAGTTAATGTATGAGCGATGCTGAATGTATTCCCTAATGGGTAAGCTGCCTGTAGGCAGTGCAGTGGTAATAAGACCTCAGACAGCCACATAACTCAGGCTGTCTCTAAGACCACTCTCTTTTTCCTCCACCTGGGCAATCTGACATCTGATATTAACGAATTCACAGGCACTCTGGAAAGAGGAAATAAGGGAATGAACGAGAGAAGGAGCCTTACACGGCCTACGAAAGCTACGATGAGCGAGGGGGAAGTAATTAGAGCTTTATTCACCATGAAGTCACCAAACTGCTTTTGTCTGCATAATTGCCAACATGTGTAGAGTACTGATTGCTAGATTAAAGGACTATTCTGGTGTTTTTGTTTTCGTCTTTTTCTATTACTACAAATCACATGTAGCTTGGATTACTGTCAGAGATTTTCCAAAGAACAACATAGACTTTAGGTGTAATGAATGTCCAGGAAGTCATTAGTTTATGTCCATGTCATTGTGGTATGAAAATATAGATACAGAGACCTGAGACGTGTTTGAGACAGATGATACATCTCAGGGAACATTTTGTCTGTAATTTTTATGTATTTTTTGGTCAATGCATTATAGTGTTTTGAAAAGTCTCATGGGTTATATTTTCATGCTCATGTAATATGCTGGTGAAAACCACCCAAATGTCACAGTTGGATGAATTTGAATGGAGTCAAGGACCCCATCTTGCTTTAGACCCTCTATTCCCTCCTCCAACATATACTTTACTCATTGACTTAATGAAGAAACTGCATACAGCGATTCTTCTAAAAAGAATCCACAATCCTGTATTGCGTTCACACTTAGCCACACTTAGTTTTGTGTGTATTTGTCTTTTTTTTATTGTTTCTTTTAAAAATATAAGATATAAATAATAAAGAAATGTACAACATTTATGAGCTATGTTTTCAAAAAATGAAACCCGCAAGACAAACAATTAGTAATCATAGTGCAATCACAATTGTAGAGGGTCAGTACCTGACTCTCAACAGGAAGCCTGGACATCTGAGGTGTGCCTCCCATTACCGCTTCAGCACAAGCTAAAGTGGCTTGCCTACAGCTGCATTACCACAAAATGCAAGTTGATTTTCATAATGTACTGACTACTTGGAAAATCCATCTAAATGTTTTCTAAAATGATCAGCTATTAAGTATGCACATATTATAGTGAAGGGCCTATAACATGGAAAGTAAGGTATGGTCCTTTAATGTTTATGTCTGTGTTCTTGTGTTAAGGACATCAGCAGTAGTGTTTGCTGCCTGCCTGCCTGCTGGTGGATAAAATACATAAAGGACTGTCCTCACTAAGATTAATTGATTCCTTCACATTTGGATTCAGTTCAAAGAACCAGAGAAATTGGTTGTTTTGACAGTAGTGTGGCGTGGCTCTCACTCACTCACTCACTCTCTCACTCACTCACTCACTCACTCACTCAGTCACTCACTCACTCGTGGCTGAAAACACATACAATACTTACCATGTACGGTATGTACATGGACAGCTTTTAAACCAGCTTTAAAGACTCTCTGTCCATAATGATGGTAAATGCTTTCTTCAGTTTTGGTACATTAGCATTACTGACATAATGATTATGAGGAGTCACTTAGGTCATCCATCTAAAAACATCTTTACAGAACGTTATAAAAACAACTTGTGCTCTTTAAACCACTTATGCCATGCTAATGGCAGCACTGTCATCATCTGTGTCTTCATCGCAGGAAATAAATACATCACAGGCGGCAGGTAGAAAAATCGTTAGTTTTGATTTGAATTTACCTTGCCCGTAGGTATGAGTGTATTGATGCCATAGAACATGCACAACAGGCCAAAATAGACACATGTAAACCCATGGCTGTGGTGGGACTTCATGATGGCATTCTCATGTATTTTGATCATACCCTCTGCACTCCCGGAAAGCCTCTCACATGTTCTGCAGCATAAGTGCTCATGCCTAATACCCTCAGAGGACGTTTTGGTCTGTCTCTATGAGTCTAATTTACGGATATCTGCATGAATTGGGAGGGCCTGGGGCCAACCATCTCATGTCTTTTTAAGGGAGGGGGTGGGCTGTTGCGTTAGTAGGCCCTTTCGGGACAGGAGCAGCATTTCAGATAAGATCGGCGGAGGGAAGTGGTGAGCCAGGCCGTTTGTTCTCGTTGGCCATCTCTCATGTTGCACCACTGATTGGGAGGAAAGCTAAAATTGCTTTCACCGGGGCTCACTCCAGCAGTAGGCAATGATAACTAACAATGCCCCTGGGACCTAGTTAAAGCTGCATCACACGCGCTGGAAAACCACTTTAATGTGGCAGCATTAGGAAGCTGTCAGTTGGGTTGGTGGGGAAAACAGATTCCAACTCATCGTGTATGTTGAAAACATTTGTTATCCCCACTTCAAAAATGCATATAATCAAGGAAGCATTTTTAATTTCATTTCACACAGCTTACCATGAGGAAAAAAAAAGGTTTAAAGATCATAAAGCGAGGATACAGAACAGAAAATTACCATGCATCCACTCTTCTCTCAAACCCTCCGCTGCCGCGCTCAGTCGTGGGGATCGAGGAGCTCATGCCATACAGAAAAGCAGCAGGTTGTGAGTTTCTCCTGTCTACTGTGGTTATGATTCAGGTACTGTTCAGTGCATGTATTTGGTAGTACTCTCACATTATTGACCCATCTGTGCAATTTCTCTAAGTGCTACTTAAAATTAGCGCTACTTATAGTTGCTGCTAATCACACTAAGGCTTTCCTTGTCAACAGTAAAGCAGAAACACAATATAAATAGTCCTCTTTTTGAAGCTTGATATGATGGAGCTGTTTCTTAAACACCACTTTCATTAAGAAAGCCTCTTACCTAAAGGTAAGAGGTTGATCTAAACTGGTTTTATTTTACAGATTTTTTTTTATCTTGTACATATCAACATTTTATCTCTTGTATTTATGCTATTTGAGAAAAATCTGTACTATTAAGAGTTAAAATACATTTTTGACCTGTGCTGTGCTGTAGGGATTGCCTACTGAGAAAATGCAAGAAAACTGAGAAAAATATATTGACCAATAGATACATTGCATTTTGAAATGCAATACAGCTTCAAAACACAAACAAGCAAATACAAAAACACAACAGAAATACAGCAAAAACTGTAGTAAACACTGTATGAAAGGATGAAACCAAATATTTCTTTACAAAAATAATGTCATGGTAGCACTGATGTAAAAGTAAATCATCAAGGAATTTTACATGAAAAACAACACTCACCAACTTGGTCCCACCATGTTAATTCTCTAAATTTGTGAGTGACCAAACATGTTCCAGATGTTAAACCCATAATCACACACACATTCACCCTCTCTGTTTCTTTTATCTGATATACAGGGCTGCATAGGTAGTTCACTTATTTATTCCTTATCAGGTATGCTTTATCAGGGATTATGTCTTGAATAGTTCACTCATTTAGTATTCACTATACAAGGAAACCTTTGTACAAAACTATATACGGTGCCAATGTCAGTTCAATCAGAAATATAATGTTGAGATCATCCACAGTGTTTGGTCACTTGAGGATTTACTCATTTTCTCACCTGACAATTTTGCACTTCACTTGATATATATCATCAGTCATCTGTAGTCTGTTATATCTTATATTTTGTACTTTAATGTTACCTTTGAAGTTTCTAGAATTATCTTTAGGTGTTTGATGGAAAAGCCATTAAATGCCTTTTCTTTCTCTTTTATCAGCATTTCTGTAAAGTTACACAAGCATTAGCCTCAGTTTCAGAAATATTAAAGGGACATTATTGCTCTTCCCAAAAATAAAAACACATAGAGCATAAAAGATCCACATTTGCAATGCACATTTGGTCAAAGATAGGTTGAGCAGCTTGTGCTGTTGGATGTGAGCCAGATTCAAAAATTCAAATTGAAATGAAATGCTAATTCTATAATAAACAGTATAATGACTAATGGACACACTTTCTATGTTCAAAAAGACATTTTCTGCATAAAAATGCATGCTGTCAGGATCCATAAATGGGTCTTGTAACAAGAATGTAAAAACCAGGTAAGATTGAAAAAGATAACATTAGCCACTTATATGATTTCATGAATATCCACAGTATATGACACTGTATATACTGTTGGAAGAACAGACAGGCAGATGAGAGCTGAGAGATTGTTTCAGATACTCGAGCCAGTGAATTAACATCTTTGAGGGGGTAACACCTGGTTCGTAGTGGTAAGGAATCCCACAACTCACACCATTCATAAGTTGTGTATAAGCCTCTCACACCACTCAAGATATTTTCATTAAAAAAGGTGATATGTTAAATCCACATTTTGCAAAATTATATTTATGCCTGAGACTCTACCAACCAATTAAAAAGGAACATGCAGGCTGTAAATGTAGAGTTCATTACAAATCTTAGCACTTTCTTTCAGATAATTAAAAGAAAAAATGCATTTTTAGTCATTTGAAAACATGCTGCCAGTCAGGTAGAGGGATAAGAATTATGATGCTAGTTAAATGCGTCTTCTTTCTTTTTGAAAAGAAAATGTCAAAAACAAGGTATAACATGGAACCGGATCCATGAACACACTCCACTCTGGCATAACTCTGATCACTCGACAAAAGACACCCCATCTTTGCTTAATGCCTTTTCCTCCATTTGGCAATGCTCTCTGAGTGTCCAAGAGGTGTTCTTATCCTTTTAATATATGCTCACAGTGTATCCTGTCAAATATAGATTTGAATCAATAGCACTCTGGAGTGGCTCGTTAAACTTAAATCAGCTTGGAAGTGGTGCATGCCTGCCTCACAGCTGCTGTCATTAACCACCGCCTTGCAGATTATTGGAGAAACGTCCTTGTGTGAGTAGATTCACCAGTTTACCCGAGGACTGTCGGCTGGAACTCCAATGTAGGATAAACCAGTGCTGAAGTGCAAACAGCTAATATCCCCACCCTCCAGTCTTAAAGTGATATTCCATGTAAGATCTATCTTTTGAGTGTCAAACATGCCCTGCCATAGACTTGGAGAGTGGCTGTATAATGTTTGCAGTTTTGTCCCTCACAGAACTTGGCAGCTGCAGTCTACCTGAATTCATATGAATTCTCATGAATTCCCATAGTGAGTCTGAAATCATCTATAGAAACTTCTCACTCTACTTTTGTGTGCTTAGTGTGTTCAGTCATGTTTCACCAACATGACAAAAACATCACAAATTTTGAGTTCTCTGAAATGTACCACTAAGGAGCAATTATTGGAGATCACATCTTTAATTGGCACATCCCATCTACTGTACCTTGACTTCCTTGACTGTGTTTTGTACTTAGTAAATTAGTAGACTTAAATGATGAGCAGTTATATAACTCACACAATTTGAAGCTAAAACATAGAAAACTACCAGTATGATCCTTTAAAACATTTTCCCCACATGTCTCTCTCTGCTGGTCCTGGATGTAAATCCTGCCGGGAACATCTCTCCTGTGTATTCTTCTCTGTTTTCCAACTCAATGAGTAAATAAAAATACTGAAAAGTAAGTGATTCATCCACTCTCCTGTAAAGAGTCTAGCTCATTGCACAGCCACGCCTTGTGGGAAAGGGTTAACTGCAACAGCAACAATAATGAGAGCGCAGTGAGACGTGTGAAGTAATTAGTCAGTCTGCTCTCCAATATTTATCCAGTTAATTATTTGTGAGTATTACTCTTGTCTTCCCTTCAGATGGCTGCCTGTGTTGTTTTTTCCACACCATTTGTCACTGTCCACCTCTTGTGGATTCTCATCCCCTCTTCCTGTTGTTTTTCTATTTTTCCTTTTTTCCCCTTCTTCCGTTATGT
The DNA here is from genome assembly GCF_914725855.1 of Thunnus albacares. NCBI lineage: Eukaryota > Metazoa > Chordata > Actinopteri > Scombriformes > Scombridae > Thunnus > Thunnus albacares. The sequence goes on from NC_058106.1 coordinate 22,662,388, forward strand.
GGCAGGAGAGTGGCATTTTGGTGAACCCTTGCCAGTGGAGGTGTTAGACCGCTGTCCCTGGTTGTGTGAGGTCAACCATGTTTATTTATTCATCTGTCTGTTTGTCTAATGTTAGTAGCAAGATGTGTAAATGGTTGCTAACTTTCCAGAGTGGTGCACACCATAGAGAGGTCAGAGTGGGGACAGATAGTTTTAACATCAACTGTGAATGAAGGGCCTGATTGTCAAGTGATGAAGGAGAGGGTGTAACAAGTTCAAAGGTCACAACGTCCAAAGTAAACCTTACCTGCATGCTTCTTAAGAAACGCAGAAACAAAAAATTTCATAGAAATATATTTAAACATGAAACTACTGTATATCTCAAAAGAATTACCACAGATGTAGTGTGTCTTAACATTGCAACCTTACAACAAACTTAACCTCATATCTGTATAAATATCCGCATATCAATATAAGTGACCGAACAGATACAGGATAAGGCTGACAGAAATCTATTATCACTGTCATTGTTTAATTAATGTGTCATATATGAAGGAAATATTTCTCTGACCTATGTAACTGGGGGAGGGGTCACATCAGAGGAAATGGGGAAGGAGTAGGGGTGGGCTTGGTTGGTTGAAAGGGAGACAAAATAGTAATTATTTCATTATGGCATGACAGCAATAATATTACAGTAGTGCAGTGTGCAGCGCGCTTATCTGTGGAACAAATGAGCTCTTCCCCAGGAGAGCAGACTGCAACACTGAGCCTAAGGTAGGGTTTGCATTGCTGTCTTTCTTTCCTCACCCCCCTTTCTCTCTCACACACATTTTCTTCCCCCTTTCTTAGCCACCTTTTTTAATATTCTCATTCATAGCACATGCAATTATTTTAAAAATAAATTTAGCAAGGAAAAAAAATTGGGCCTCTTGGGTGACGCAAATGACTTCCTTGTTTTTATTAGAAGACAAGGTGTTTATTAGGGGCCTTGTTGGCTTATTGCAGGAGGTTTCTGAGTTTGAGTAATTGTCCAATTAGGTGTAATTTCAGGATTGGTGCTAACCCAGCCGATTGTGCTGTAAGAGGAAGACTACCACCGGGACACACATTAATGAATCCCACTGAGACCTGTCTACCTTTAAGAAAGAGAGACTGTGTCTGCTTCTGTTTCGCCTTCCCAAATCTTTTTAACGAGGCATTATAACTGGGATTTACAATTGAGACAAGACACTACTTCTCCCTCCCCCACTTCATTGTTCCTTCTTCTTCACCGTCTGCGCACTGGGTTACAAAAATAATTCATCATTCATGTTATTTCAGTTCTCTGAGCAATTGCCTCTTATTCAAACAGAAAGGTTACCTTAATTGTTATGTAGCTCAGCTATTTATGCCCTGGCATAAAAATGCATGTTTGCTGCTTCATGGAAAGGTCATTCATTACAACCCAAATAACTTTTTCTCTGTCGATGTGGACTCCTCAAAGTGTTTGTTGGCTATTTCAAACTGGGAGATGGAACAAGGTTTGAGTAGGGGGCTCCAGAGGATTACAATTGTCGCCCTCTTTCTGATGTGATGAACTCATTCTCTCTCTGTCTCCCACTGTCTGTATTTGACTTTATCCATATGGATGTTGCTTCCATCCCCTTATTTTATTCTAGCTTTCTATACCATGCCTTTACTGTAAAACGTAGGCAGTCGCACCTCTTCTCACTTCCTGTAGCTGTAACCTGATATCCCTATGGACAATGCTGACCAGGCCAACAAAGCCCCAGCTTCCCCTTTGTTCTCTTCTCTTTTCTCTGCCCACACTCTTATCTGATGGCTCTCTGACCTCCATGTAGTCTGCTTGGAGCAGATGCACTGAACTACTTTCTTCATGGCAGTGACACAAGAGCCTGCCTAAGATCCCTGGTTAGCTAAGTATGCACCGCTAACTGAGAGCAAACAAGTTTATTTAGCGCCAGAGGCTACAAAACAAAGGCTGCCAGCTAACTTTACAAACCACAGGAGCCACTAAAGGAAGGACCTGTTTCCCCTGACCTGCACGATGGCACCACTGACTGCACAGCAAAGACCGCATCATTCGACACTGGAACCACAACTCTTCCCAGCCTGGCTCAACCGCAACTGACGAAATCGCCAGCTAACAAAGCAGAATGCCGAAGAGCCTCTCTCCCTTCATTCACTGGTAAAGTTAACTGGGCATAGCATAGTGTAATGGCACACGGCTGAGCACAGGACTGTTTAACTTTCGTCAATGTACATGTATTTATTTGGTTTAACGTTATTCACTGAGCTTTATTGCTGTGATGTCTTTTCATAGTTAGGTTATTAGACAACCACACGGCTAAGTTGATGTAAGATATACTTCACACACGTATTCATACGACTGGAGTTGCATCTGGTAACTATCATGTCTTGCATGCAAACTAACCTTGTCTTTTCATCCACCATCTTGGATCTGAGTCTGCCATTTTGTTTTGTCTGTTTCTTTCAATATTGTGTGTTCTTACTCTTGTTATCTTTTAAATAAATGCTTTTAAATATACACGCTGGTCTATTTAATGTTGCACAAGAGTGAATGCGCCAAACCTCTACTCTTCAAAACCCTTCAACCTTTACTAGCTATTGATATGGTAACTGGTTGTAGTTATTAAGTTAATTATTAATCAGAGTTCCAAACTGATGGTTTAGTATATTTGATGCGACTAAATTAATTAATTGGCTATCAATTTTCCCATTTTGAAGAGTGGTGCCCTGAGGTGAATTTAATGCAAATTCTATTATTTAATGTAAACACTGATAATTTCTGATAGCCTTTTAAGCTGTTGCACCTACACCTGGGTCGAACTGACTCCCACTCAAAAAGTGTGAACTTCTCTCTAGAAATACTGAGTTAATAATTTTTTTCAATGAGTCATTATGGTCTCAAATGCTAAATTCAGGCCCCCTAATGAGTGTGCTGCTGTGTGGGTGTTGATTAATAGTTGTTATTGACAGTTTGCTCTCCTGCTGCTCTCTTCTGCTTTTGTCACAATATTTCAGTAAGTTTAATGTTACTTGATTACAATACTGGCCCTGTTAGCACAATTTAGCTAAAGTAGCTAACGTTAGTCCAAGTGTGCACTGGTCAGTGTTCCCAATAAGTTAGCATTCGCTTTGTTCCAGTCCAGAGTGTGAAAGGCAACACCCCAATCTCCTTATTTGGAAGGTCCTGGTTCCAAAACAGGAAAGATGGCACAAACCATAAGCAGCAAGTCTGGGCTTCAAACTGGCTCCAATGCAAATCAATGGGTGATGTCACACCTCACTTCATCTATCTTTATATACAGTCTATGGTTGTGTTAATGTATGCTTGTGTGTGAAAGCACTCTGTTGCTTAAAAAATACATTTATATACGACTAATTTGCTTTACCAAATACATTTTGGAGTAAATGTAATTGCTGTCTTGATAATGTTTGCTGGCAACTTTTTCTATAATCCAAGAGGTGTGATTTTCATATACTACAAATAAGTCATAGCACAAGACACTGGAGACTTGGGTTCAAGGCCTGTGTATCACATGTTGGCTACAAAAACACATCAAAAGGCATCCCATCTCATGCTTCAACATGTTTAACCTAGATCACAATGTTAAAACATGAAACATGCTTTAGGCACCAGGAATGTAGGTTGTAGAGACAGTGAACATTTTGTAGATATGTTTAGTATAAACATGATGAGTTGACAGTGAACACTTATAAGATATATTCAAAATAAATGTTTCATCATCCAGGGAGCTTTATGAGTCCTACGCAAATTAGCTGTATACAAACGTAATTTTTAGGAGGAAGTGTTGCTGATAGAGAGAGGAAAAGAGACAGACAGATAAACAGAAATAGACAGAAAGGAAAAAAAGAAATGAAAATGAGGACAGAATTAGGTTGAGAACTGGGAGGACCTGTAATAGACACATAGAAACTGAAATATTAATAAAGGTGAAGGCTGTGATGTTTAAACTCTCGGACAACAACCTCCTGCCTGTGTTTAGAGGCTTGCTCTTTGTGGACAAATAATAGGTGTTGGGCTGGTCTGAAAAATTCAACACACTGCATAATGTACAAAGGTTTTGCACGGAAGCACAAGGAATAGAAAGATGACTCTATCATGAAGGGCCTGCCTGGTGTTCACAATCCACACTTGCTCCCAGTATCACTCTGTTGTTCCATCTGTATGCGTCTAATGCTCCAGCAGGACACAGAGGGTGGAGATGAAGGAAGAAGTACACACTGAGAGAGTCTTCATTAGCTCAGAGTTCAGTGAAACAGACATGGCCTCACACCACTTGACCCACAGGCTTATAATGCACACGGCCCTCAGAGTGGACATCATGCAGGCCCACTTGCTTTCAGCCAGTAGGGAGATAAAGCACTAAGCTGCTCATATGAATGCCGGCAGCATCAGGAGAAATGCGTCTGAAGCTCACATGTAGTTTGGGTTCATGTCAAGGTTGCATTACACCCACCCGCCCATCACCAGTACCAACACCACCCTCTCTCTTTCTGTGTCTCTGCTTCATCCCTTCTCACATTAGAGCCTCTCACAGTCTCACCACAACCACTGACACCACCACCAGCACATCACATCCTCGCAGCAGCTACCCACTGCTCATCTTCACACTAAACCTTGTCCTTCTTTCAGGCTTACGTCTCAACACTCCCTCAGAAATAAGCCATTTCAAAAAGATTCATGAGCAGCTGGAGCCGCCATGCTGTATAACTGCAGCCATCACAGGCTTCTTCCCTGATACAGCCTGACGTCTCAAAAGGCTCCGGGATTCAAAACAAAATCAGGTTTCCTGATCCAGCGACAAACTGAGCTATTGGGAAGGCGCTTTTGCTAAGACTCTTTGTGACATGATGATTGGGAGACAGGCTCAAATTCCCTATGAATATGGATGCTACTGTTTATGCCTCCAGGAGAAAGAAAAATCAAGCACATACTTGACTGGTAAATATTTGTAAAAAATCTCAGAATGCTTTTGGCAAGGTAGGCTATATATCTGTTTTGTTAGGGATAGATTATTTTTTCCAGTGTGTGGGCTTGGACTGTCAGTTCATACTATCTTAAAAAGGATTATCTGATGCACCTAGGTCTGATTTCAATTTGAATAGGTGTGAATTTATTTTGCAGTGCTCAATATCACATACAAATAAGTCCCCTATAATCCAATTCCACCCCCACCAGAAAAAAGGATGAAATAAGAATCTCATTATACTGTCCTGCTTTATGTTGGCTTGTTCCCTCACAAACAATCTTCTGAATTCAATATCAGCATGTTTACTCGCAGCTCTTGAATGGACAGAAATGTAAGAGAACGACAGGTGATATTTTTCTAATTTCATAAAATTCAGGTACAGAAATTCGTCTCCAAGCATTAATTCATTTTGAAATACCTGCACCCCATGTCTTATTTACTGCCCCTGCGACACTGAATTCATAGTGATTGAATGTGGTGGTATGAAATTAGATTGCATTGTGTGTCTCTGGCTAATAACTCCAGATGGAATAGCTCCTCACTCTGCTTGACATGATGCACCCAGAAAGAAATATGGAGGCAGAGAGGGAAAGTTAAGGTTGCTTAGGTTCATCCAGAGGCCTGAGAAGCACAATGAATCAAGCTTTACTAAACCTTGGGAGTGGTGAGGACCTGTGTAATTTGCTCCGAGAAGTGTCCTCTGAGGAGGTGTGTGGTGCTTCTGGCCCCAGGAAGAGGCCTGCCCTCTTCTATGAGTATGGTGTGATGTGATGATAAGATGAGGTGTCCTGTTTAAGGGCTTGATTAATGACAGAGGATGAGCTGACTTCTCAGCACAGATACTGTTTGCCTTTACCGAAGCACACTTCTGTTCAGGGAGGAGAGAGCTCCTTAGGTGCTCCACTTCATCTTTGCCTAAACCCCAAATTACCACCACCACTGTCACCACAGCTCATCTTTACTTAAGGCATAATGGCAAAGATCGCGATCAATTTTCACAAGTTCATTGAAGCAGGATCCTTCATTATGTTTAAAAACCATTCACACTGATTGATCCATGAAGAGTGCATGGTATTGATAAATAATTAAAAAGCTCTCAGTTTAATTTGGGGGTAAGTAGAGGATGGGGAGTGTAGGGTGGGGGTCGGGGGTTGGGGTTGTGTCAGGCGAGTGGGCTCTTAGTTGGTGTAATGAAGCCTGGCCCCCTGCTGTGGCACGCCCAGCTGCAGCTCCCTGTCTGCCTCCCCACTTTGTCCCAGTGGACGCACAACCAGCTGGATTCGTCTGCCATATTCACAGCAATCAATGCAATCCGGCTTGAAAGAAAATCAATAAGATGTGTCCACTTATGCCTCAGAGTGTAGGAGAGGATCCTTTGCTGGGGCAAAGCTGCAAAACCAACACTTGAGGTTTCATAAAATGTTCTCTGAGATGTCCCTGAGGTACTTCACATTTACTCATATTTTTGAATTATTTCAAGCACACATCTTAAATTGAGACGCATCTTGTTACACAATACTTTTATGATAAGAGTCCACCAAGGCTGCAGAGAGAGGAAATCTTAAGAATTTTGTTTGAGAACACAACAATGAAGAAGATTGTTGACAGTAGATCACAGCTATTAGTGGAGCATAGCAGAGGACATACTGACAAAGACTGTCCTCACCATATAAAGCATTTGTTTCATGACAAATTATCTGTTTTGTCTTTTAGTTTGGAGGACTTGTTCACTGACAACTTGCGGTTGTCTATGTAAGCCAGGTCAACATGTATTGTTGGCCTAATGGAGACAGGAGGTGATTCACTTCAACGGAGCACTAATGACAAACAGTTACAGACTAGCGCCCCCTTAAGGTCATCATTACCCCACGGACATTGGATATAATCATACTTTGCATAAATAATGGACTGGGAAGTTGAGGGCAGAAGCAACTTTAAACATTTTTTTTTTCATTATATTTACACAACATAAAGAAAGTATTTTTTGTATCCCCTCCAGACTTGTTTTAAGACATAAGACATAAAATTACATACATAAAAATTATATTTACTTGAATATGAAAATCTTGTATGTTTCAAAAGTTTATCAGTTGGACACAAGATGTTGATTTTATCTGTTTATTGAAAAGTGTATGTGCACTGGAGGCTTCAAGTTTCGACTTCAAACTTGTGTAAGTTACATACTGGACTGTAATTTGCTCCAAAACTAGTTGTTATGTCACAAAATCTATAAATCTAATATATATCATGCTCTCATTTAAAGTGAGCACAGAGAAACTTTCCCCCTTCAGCAGATAAATGTGAAAGCAGCCTTCTAGTGTCAAACTGCACATACATCATTTTACACAGTGAAAGTATAGTAACAATAAGCACATTCTCGATTGGAGGTGGACTTTAATATTTATTTAAGACTTAGTAATGGTATGTGATTATTATATGTAAATATACAGTAAATCTGTGATTATATAAATATCAATCTAGCTTCATCCAATACTAAGGACCAGAAAAGGATATTGTATTTCAACCTGGTCCTCTTGCTGATCGGGGAGGCTTTGGATGCTATTTAGACAAACTCTGTGGGCATTTTAAACTTATATCAGGGAAGAACTTCGTTGAATTGTTTTGGGGGTGGGTACTGTGTTGACAGAAACGGTTCAGTAAAACAGCAGAGAAACATGTGAACACAGTGTTATATTTGAAGGTATCAGAATGTTGCTGGCTTTTTTGGAGAAAAGTGTGTGTGTGAAAGCCCGGCGAGGAGAAGGTGTTGTCCTATACTCTGGGGTTCATCAGCTCATAGGGGTTTTTAATGCTCAACCCACCAAATCCTCCACCCCCTGCTATTGCCACCTGGCTAAACCAGTTAACACCGCAGGCTTGAGGTCATGGCTCAGCGACCCTGATGCAGACAGCTCCTAGAGGTGTGATATGAGGCCTCTGGTGATGTCTGTGCCACAGCCTCACCCACAGCTGAATATCACTACATGCCAGTCATGGACTCACACCTCGACTGAAGAGCATGATGACTGTAAATCTGAAACAAAGCAAGGTCAACTCTGACACAGGCAGATGGACACACAAACTGAGAGGCACATACACACACTGCAAGACTAGGTAACTGAACACACACAAGTTTATGTCAGAGGTGATCCATACATGTGTGTGTGTATGGGTGAGACGTCCTGAAGTTGTCATTTACTGCCTCTTTGTAAACCAAAAAACAGCAGAAAGAAAGAATATTATGCTGTGTCACACTTTTTAGTGCTGATATCCGTCTAATTGATGACTTTGTGCCACATCAATCCATTATGCATAATTTAACATGGATCAAGTCCCACATTAACATAATCACCCATTGGATATTCTGCATAGTGTGACACGCTAGTGAGGAGCAGAACCCCAGCCTGAGAAGGAGTGACAGGGGAGATGCACCCCGCATGAGTTGGCAAACACACCCACACTTTTCATTACACACACACAAATACACGCGCACACACACACACACACATACATGCAGTATAGGCTGGGATGGGGCTGATGTTAAGATGTCAGATCCTTATTCGCTTTAAGCGAATAGTGGGAGTCCAGTCTGAGCATTTTGTGTTTATGCGGAGCCACATTTGAATAAACAGCCACACACACACACACACAAACACACACGCACACAGTGAACAGCTTGGAGAGTGAGGGGTGTAGAGCCGCCTGCTTAGACGCTGCCGTTTGCAATCACTAAGCAGCTTTAGTGTCTCCTACCACAGTCCTGATTTAAAATTCATAAATGCTAATCCTTCATAATTTACAGTTTAAAAAGCAGCCCTGCTCACAGGCCCTGTGGCCACAGCTCTGTCAGAGTAATTATACCAAGGAGCTGGGAATGGACTACTAGCAGAGACTTTCAACAGTCAAGGAAATCCCCCTCACTGGCACCAGACCCAATTACTCCAAATACCTAAACAGATTAGCAAGTCATTTTCCAGTTCAATCTGGACATAGGTGCCAAATCGGTGTTATACTTTAGTCAGGTGGGTAAATAGCATTAAAGTTGGGACATGCCTGTTTCTTATTAAGTGGACGGTATGCCAAGTAATTTTATTAGCCATTTCATTTAATTTGTGGCCCCAGCGATTGTCTTTTACAAGGTTACTAGGCTCTCTCTCTTTCTCTGGTGTCAGAGGGTGATTTGCTGGCCTCTCACTGTTTACTGACATTGTAGTGAGTGTGTCTATGTACTGTATGTACGTGTGTGTGTGTGTGTGTGTGTGTGTGTGTGTGTTTGTGTGTGAATGTCACTGATGAACGGATGCCTCTGTTTGGGGAGGTGCCAGTTTCTAAACCAAATTCTTTGTCCTTGCAAGGACAAAATACATTAGTTTAGATGTAGATTATCTGTGATTCTTTCATCCAAGGTCACTAATAGAAACCCATTATCAAAATGGTCTGATTTCACTGTAATGGACCACAATGACACCACGAAAACCATTGAAGGTCCTATGAAAGGGCCCTGCTTTACATGTAGAAGCTCTCAGTGCAAAATGGCTCACCATCCTTTTAAATGCATAATTTAGTAGCTATCTCAAATATTGATTCATCTCTCATCCTGATGTACTGTATGATAGAAAAAGAAGTACAGACATATGTAAGAGAAAGGGGTGTTTAGTCATTTGTGATTACAATGTTCAGCAAGTCAGCAGATGACATTTTTTTCATCAGTGCAGAGTGGTACACAATCCAGCCTTTAATTTTACATGACATCAACCATTTAAGGTCCAAGTGACTCCGTAGGCAACCCTTTCTCCTAGAAATTCTGTAATATACAATGAAACTATTGTTCCAATTACGTTGCATCGGCAAATGTAATTGCTGCCTGGATTGTGTTTTCAAGCAACGTTTTTCCAAATGAATGCAGCGCTACACTTAAATATTGCACTGCAGTTATAGGTGGGAGGTCGGGGTGGATGGGTAGTGAAAGACCGTGGTTTTAGTTAAATGCTGATAGACATGTTGTGAGTCAAGTCACTGTGCTCATTTTTCTGTATTAAACCAATACCAGAATATTTCCTTAACCTTGACCAAGTGCTGTCAGTTCCTAAACATAACCATAAAAAGTTTAATATTGCTGTTGTTACAATGATTTATGTTGTCACTGAACATTTCACTCAGTATCAACATTTTTGCAGATTCCCAGATGCATTAATTGACAACATTTTCTCATTTTGTTGTCAGAAAATATAATTCGGGCAGCATTATGTTTCCCTATAAACGTACTTGCTGTTGCAAAGTATATAAACGTAATTTCTAGGAGATAGGGTTGACTATGTAAATACATATTAGTGCTGCAACTACTGTTTTCTTTATTGATTAATGTGCTGATTATATTCTCAATAAATCAATTATTGTTAAAAAAAATGTAATTATAATTTTCCAGAGCCTAATGGCATGTTTTTTTTCAGAACAACACTCCAGATATACAGCTTACTATCAACAAAGAAAAGCCTCAAATCCTCTAATTTGAGAAACTTGAACCAGGGTATATTTGGCATTTGTGCCAAGACTGAAATGACTAAGCGATTATTGATTTATCGATTATTTTTTATCAAGTGACTTATCAGTTAGTTAACTAATCATTTAATCCTCTAATCGCATATAAAATAAAATGTACTTATAGTAGACATTATTACCTGTATACATTATAAGTGTTATAAGCATAAATATTATTAGTCATCTTAAGTCCTTCAGCTTTCAAAATATATATTTTTTAAATTTCAGCAAGACTAAAAGAATCAAATAACTACTGGAAAAAAGCCATTTCACAGCTCTTTTCATTTTTCACTGCAAAGCATCAAAGAGAACTCAGTAAGCATTTTGTAAAACTGCAGACAGTCTTTATACCTGTCTGATATTTCTCTGTCCTATCAGAGATGGCCATGGCCTCAAATGATGCCTGAGAACTATATCACAGCAACTCCCATCTCTAAGTGAAAGAAATCAGGATTCTATTAGAGCAGATTAGGATGAATGCACTGGACATCATGTCACAAATCCCAAGCTTTAAAGTTTTTCCTCTTTTTCTCTGTAGCCATCAACCATGAGGGGTGATTCTCACAACTCAGACTTCTCTTTCTTTTTGACAATATAACTGTAGAAGACCAATGCTACTGTATACTGCATGTGTGTCTGTTTTAGACACAAATGCACACCAGTCACCAGCAGTCCTCCTCACTAGTTTTTTACTACTTTAAAGACATTTGAATGTGAGACAGTGAAATGAAATAAGAAGAAATGAAATGAATGAAAGTTTTTATTTCATCTGAATGAATGAATGAATGAATTTATTTAATGATTATAAAACACATATAACGCTACACTGCAGTTATTACATACACTAAAAATCACAGAGGATGAAAACACAATAAAGCCTGAAGGCTTATTTCCATTGCGGATCTGCACTGTTGGTTATACAAATACTAAAGTTATACACCCGCGACAGACAAAAGAGTTAACCTAATATTACAACCATATTTCATTTCAGCAAGCTGTATTTTAAAGTTATTATAATCAGCTATTTGTTTTTCAGCAGAGGCCTGTCTCAAAAAGTGGAATTACTGCATCGATGAGCCAACTTTAACTTTAACCCTGCATAGTTTTTAGTGTATTTTCACGAAGATAGCTCGCTTTTGCTCAGGATGGCTGACCATGGTAACTGAGGCTGTATGGCTTTGGAACAGGTTAATTATAGGATGGTGCAAAAAAAAAAGGTCCGCTACAAGTCAAATTAAGTCACCAGCAGCAGGCAGCTGTTTTTATCGGACCAAACGGCAAACAGACAAAGTTAGTGGCTAGCTGATGAACATAGTGGAACAGCAGCTAAGGGGCCAGACATTTCCCTCAGGAGTTGGTGATGACTAAAACAGAGCAAAAAGGAGAGTGAATATTGGACTTACATTTGTCGGGTGGCCAGAATCATGACTCCAAATGAATCAGAGTTGCTCCTGCTGGATGTGTAAATGAGTAATTGTTTGCTAAAAGGTTAGACAACAATTTTGTAAGGTGATGTTGTTGTTGTTATTGCACTTCCCCCAAGTGGATAAAAAATCTGTTATTGCAGGTTTAAGTGACAAACAGAAGGATGGTTACATATTGCAGCAATAGTTCTATGATAAGTGCTGTAAGTGCTTTATAGCTCAAGCAGCAGGTAGTCAATTGACCATACAGTTTTATTATTATTATGATTATGATTATGATTATGATTATTATTATTATTATTATTATTATTATTATTATTATTATTATTATTATTTTATTATTGTTATTATTATTATTATTATTATCAATTATTAAAGGATCACTGTGTAAGATTTAGTGGCATCTAGTGTTGAGGTTGTAGATTGCAACCAAATGAATACACCTCCCCTTCAAAGTGTGTAGGAGAACCTACAGTGGCTGTGAAACTCGTGAAAAATGCGAAAGGCCCTCTCTAGAGCCAGTGTTCGGTTTGTCCATTCTGGGCTACTGTAGAAACATTGTTGTGCAACATGGCGGCCTCCATGGAAGAGGACCTGCTCCTTATGTAGAAATAAAGGGCTCATTCTAAGGTAATGAAAACACAATGATTCTTATTTTCAGGTGATTATACACTAATAAAAACATACTTATGAATATTATATTCCATTTCTGCTAAGTCTGTTCTGCTAGATGCCACTAAATTCTACACACTGGAAGTCTATCATCAGAACTGCGTCCTTAGCAATGGTCTGTAACTCAGAAATAACAGAATGTAGAATGCCGTAATTGACCAATCAGAATTTAGTATTCAACACCACCATGTAATAATCTATTATGATGCTCAGCGATTAACATATTCTGACATTCATAATCTACAGTTTCTCTTCAAAATGAATAATTTTGGGGTGCTCATTTATTTATTATATTTTGGTCTTATCAAAAGAATATCAGAAACTTGTTAGTTTTTCAGGAACCAAAATTCACTATTGAAGATTCATAGCATGTTGAAAATGTCAGCAGTGTATTATAGTGCCAGTATAATGCCACAACCAGGTCTATTATAGTCTTTATTTTTTTTAAATGTTTTTTTTTTTTAAATGTTTTTTCAACTATTTCTATTGCTTCCATGTTTATTTTCAGTTAAATAATTTAATTTTATACATTTCACCCTGCTTAGAAAATTATTCCACCATTACTGATTTAATTTCCCCACAGGGATCAAAAGTTTCATCGTATGTAAACATGCTGCCTGTGCTCTGTTGATGTTGCATGTGATTGGTTGAAAAAAAATGGGATCAATCCAGTTAACCATCATGGTAATTACCTTGTGTTAGTCTTCAACCCACTGTTGAACTCACCTCATGAAACAAGGCTGAGGTCTCTTACTATCAGTGTTCAAAGAAGCAGTCTCAGAACGACAACACACTCACACATGCAGCATATCTCCTCCAAAACACATCATGGCTTCTAATGTGTCAGGTTTGTGGTGCCGCAATTTCACAACCAAATAGCTCACAGGGGTGATAAGAGTTTCATTATTGCCCGAACAAATCAAAGGCAACAAGCAGCATCATTCATGAAACAGATTTCAATATTTCACCTGTTTTAATTTAGGTGTTCAACAAAGCGACGGAGAGATGGAAGACAGAGCAAGAAATAATGGAGAAGGTGGGTATAAGTACACAAAGAAAACAGCACTCCAAAGGATATTGCTTTTAGTTATTCTAGTTGTGTGCTAAAGTCTGCGCCTAGTAGTTGTGCAATTTTGAAAAATAAAATCTAATCAAAACAGCAATGCAAGAATAAAAGACCTGCCCTAAGGCTCCGTCTTACACTTCAGCTGAAAACAATATAATATTTCTAAGTTAGTTTAGCTTTGAAGCCAACCACAATGGCCTCAGCTAAATTCATATCTAATTTTAACTCTTAGTTTTCAGGGCTAGAGAATAACTGAAAGAATAATGGAGTAATTTTGCTTATTATGATCTATTTTGCTAGAAAACATTTTGAAAGTTTAGTTGATGTTCACAAAATCATCCAAAACTATCAGATAAGTTCTGGTCAATTTAACAATTTGATAAACTGACCATGGGAGTAAATATATGGAGTGAACACAAAAGCGACACCGGTATTATTTGCTGTATTACGATGCAAACATCTCAGCAATAAATCCTCTATTTTTAGGTCATTAAGTTCCATTTTTGTCAACATTGTGTCATTTATGAATTAGTAGTTTGTGGTGTTGTTGTACCTAATTGCATAATATTATACTGGTGTTGCTGTTATAGTGTCCACCCCCTGTGTAGTACATAACACCCAAATCACTGTCTACAATAACAGCTGCAGTGTGTTTCAGGTACCTATTAAGCCATGGCCTTGAACACACAAACAGCAGTTAAGTGCATAATCATCTGAGCTAACAAGGCCAAAACACCCAAATCAAACATTTTATTTTCTCTGTGTGCCCGCTCCTTTTCCACTCATCATTCAGCCTTGTGCACACAAAAGGCACAAAGCACCAAGACTTACTAAAGAGTAAGCACTGAAGAAGTTCAATTGATGAAAATATAAAAGGATCGAGGAATACTGCCTCTGGTATGATCACAAACAAAAAGCAATTTTTATTAAGGTCAGGGGGAGCACAGGGGGCGGCTCAGTGGATTAAGCACAGCACGAAGGTCCTGTTGCGAACATGGATGTATTAAGAGAACTGGATGCCGTATTCCACAATGAGACCCAACTGATTCTAATGAAAGCTATTTACCAGAAAAGTTGCCTCCCAGAAATTACATTTATATACAACTAACAGCAAATACGTTCCTTTGGATACATGTAATACCACCAGGATACTTTTTTGATTAACATAATTAGGACATTTTTTGATGAATGTATCTGCCAAGTTTCAAAATGTTAACATATTTGTAAGATGATCACTGACAATGTATTTTATTTGTTTTACCTACAATAACCACTCTTGTAATACAACATCTGCTCATAGCAACTAAAGCATGTTTGAGGATTTTATGGTTATGTTTAGGATCTTGCAGCACCAACCTAAGGTTAAATAGACCGTGGTCATGGTTAAATATTGAAAAAGTTGAAGCACAAGACATAATGTGTTTACCATTTTAACATTTAACCGAAACCGCAATCTTTTCCTAAAATTAACCAAAGTGCTTTTGTTGCCAAATCTAACCACATGTGGGGACTCGGGATGCACACCCCCCAGCCTGTGGTGTCAAAGTCCAGTGCCATGTACACCCACCGCCCACCCAACCCACTTCCTTACAAGTTGCATGCGGTACATAGGCCTACAGTAAATATAGTGCTTCCTTCATTGGAAAAAACGTTGCCACATGTTGAGGCAGCAATTACATTTCCTGCCAAACATATTTGGCAAAACAAATTAGTAGTATATAAATGTAATTTCTGTGAGACAGGGTTGTTAACATGGCTCCTGCATTTTGGGCCCACAGAGCATGCTCATTAGAAACGTTCTATGGCTGATCTGGCAGACTCCCTGCACACATTATGAAAAACTATACAGGTACATCTCTTTAAGAAACTTTATTCGACTTAATAGGTCAAATTTTTGAGTGACAGAATCATTTTTCTTTCACCACATTAGATATTGTTTGTTTCATTTCTGACGCCATCATGCTTGCTTAAGCTGTTCATCAGTGGTAATGTTTTATTTCATAATTTTCTGTATGTTGTCACCAGTCTCACAATTGATCAGTGAGAGGTGTTGTTTATAATGTTTTCCTCTTAGAATTGATCCTTGCAGATACTTTCTTTGTATTGGAACAGTGACACCATCAAGAAAAGCAATAACGGCAGCAGTTCTGTAGCTTATGTCTACATTCAAAGCTCAGGGCAGTGTAGATAGAGCTATACTGTCTACACTTCTTGCCTTTGATCTAGTTAGTCTCCTAGGCATTGGTAATAGACCCATCACTATTGGAAAAAAAGGAAATTGCTACACATTTCAATAAAAGTAACCGGTTCTCATGCAGACAAAAACAGCCGCACATTTGCTGTCACTATGTATACGAATGCAAATGTAATTACCTTGCCTGTGAAGCCCCTCTGCCTCTCTCCCTCCTGCACTCTCATATGATTATGGTTTTCTGCCTGTGTTATCTGTGAGAGAAGTGTGCTGCTGTGCTGATTAACAAATAACTCTGTGATGAGCCCCACAGTGTCCAGTTAGGTGCAGATACATCGTATTTGGACAGAGAGCCGAGGCCTTCTGGGAATAGAGAAACTGCTAATATAGTCATACGTCTTTACAGCTAGAGGGCCAGATTTCATTATTATAAAATACATTTATGTCACGTTTCTGTTGCAATATGGTTTAATACTGAACATCCACTCACATCATTTCAACATAAGGATCAACCACCACTGGTGGATGTGTAGCAGGCTATTCAGAGCTGCACAGTATGACTCTCATAACATAATTAGTCCATCTCTCTAGGAGGGTTTGGTAGCTTTACCTATATGCCAAAGTAAAGTGCAGTCACTTTGTTGATAAAAGGGATAAAAAGGCAGAGATAAGGTGGAATGTTGAGCAGAGCGAGGCTGGTGTGAGCCAGCCAGTGGAGGTCTAATTGGATGAAGGAACCCTGTTGCATGAGGCGTTCTTCTCTGAGAGTGCAAAGACATTATGAAAACCTCCCTTGCTGCTTTCAGTTGATTCAATTAATTTATTTTTCTGTTAAACTGATGGAAATATTGCCTCTTTTCCAATAAAAGCCTGACAGCTTTAGCACTGTGACATGACTTGAAGTCCTCAGCTCTAAGGAATTAATTGTGTATGCATTTTGCTCCCGTCACCAGCCCTGCCCTTAGCCTGATCCCAAAAGGATGACCAGAAATTACCCTGTCTCTATGGCGGCCTAGCCCAGGCCCAGCCTGTGGTTGAGTGATCTCATTCAGTATAATAATTCCCCTCTTCCATGTTTGGTGCTGTGGCTTTTGTTTTGACCAGGCTGAGAGTGAGCCTTAACTGATCGCCATGCCTCAACGCAGCTGAGGAAAAACATTGGTTCAAACAATAGGCAGAGGATCAGAGAGGTAGGAGAGTGAATAATGTGTCAGGTGCTCCCAATGAATTAAAGTGCAGAGCAAGGCTGTGGAAATACCTCTGTGTGAGGCCCTAATCAGTTGCAAACAAGGGAGGGAGAGAAGGGGAAAAAAAGCTTTCATTCCTGTAACTAATCATTTGCGGTTTCCCAATGCAGTCAGCCAACGCCAAAGGCAGAGACTAATAAACTGGGAGGCTGTGTAGATTTATAAATGATTAATTAAGGGGCCTCCCACGGGAAGTGCAGCAGCTATAAGCAAAAATATTAATTAGTTGAGATGAGACTTAAACTAACAGGAAAACATTCCAGCCATGTTGGAAAGCACATGGTGGGGGCAGCTTGTTTGACTCTGGGCTGACAAAGAGAACCCTCACCACTGCACCACATCGGGAAAGCGGGTAGAGGTGGGGAGGGAGGGGTTGTGTTGAATTTGGCTGGAGGATAATGAAGAGTTACATAGAGTGTCAGACAGAGAGACACACACACAGGTCCTTAGTATTGAGTTGTAAGGAGAGATGACTGAGTGAGTGAGAGGGTTAGGATTGGGTCTGAAATGAGTTCTCAACTGCCTCAAGTACCTCTGTACCCCCCACCCCTCACATAGCAACATTACCATCTCTGGTTGCCTCTCCTCATGCCTGCCCTTCAGGGAGGTCTCTAAAGCCTCTCTCCTCCGCTTCTTTTCATGAATGTCAAGATGCTGAGTTTAAAGTCCTGCAGATTAAATGGGAAGTGTTGAGTTTATTCTGCGTCTAATGAAAGAGCTAGGTAATTTCATGCAAAGGATTTCAATGTCACAATGCTTTCCAACCTCCAGAGCAGAGTCTTCTTATTTTCTTCCATCCTCTGGGAGGGTAGCAACTGATTTCACCATTTTAGATGACTATAGTATCACCCAGGATGAGGCTACCTGGGTGACATAACCCATCCAAAAAGAGTGACCCATCCAAAAGAGTTTTTGTAGGTGTGATACCGTGTAGTGCAGCGAGCACCAAGGTTCCATGGTGCTAAATCTATTCATGGGCAGTGTCAAATCTGATGGCAGATCTGATTCAGTTTCTCTGCCATCTACTGAGTCAGACAGACAAGCTGCAAAGTCAAACAATAATCTGCCTCTTGTACTTCATGTTTGGCTGCTATATGGACTATCTGTACTGATGAATAATAACAAGTCCTCCTTGTTTCTTGGTAATACCCACATCAAAACAAGGGGCCAAGAGGCTTCCCAAGAAAGATGAAACTGACAAATTAACAGCAGCAAAAACCCACACATATTTATTTCAGGAATTCTACAAACCCAACATTAGTTTCTGTCAGAAATCCAATTTGTTACAATTTGAAATCACATATCAAGTCTCTGACATATGCCCCCTCCGGTCTGTATTCTGAAGAGTAATGTGACTTGCTTCTGCACGCTTACACATACAGCATACCACAAGACAAACCACTGAAAAATAGCTTGAGATGGCAGCCAGTATGAAATAAAATTACAAAAAATAATTTAATAATTACAATTTTTTTTCATTCAATTCATTTGTAAAGGTCCTCCGTCCTTTTGAAGGTCTTGGTTATGAGAGCAAAAACCACTGGAAGCAAAAACTGCCTGTGCCAACTCAAATATTATCACAGTTAGTATAAATTGGGTCAGACCTGTGGGACAAATAATCTAAGCAACTCTTTATGAGACCTGAAATAATCAGGACCTTATAGAGAGTATCAACAATAACCTGACTATACTGCGGATGACTTAGATGTAATCCATCCACAGAAAAGCCGAGGAGGAATCAGCCCTGAAGTGACTACATCAAAAATCCCCAAATGTCAATCTTGACTTCAGTTTCGTGTGCAGGTTAAAAAGAACTGGCCTCGACTGTTTTCATGTTTTCAGCACAGAATCAGATGAAAAGAGTCTGAGATGAAAAATTAGGGCCAAGTAGACACTTGAAGAGAGAGGCAGACATTCCTTTAAGCCATCATAATTGCCTCACTGGAGGGCCAGGCTCTGGTGGCGGTGAGGTGCTTCAGAAGTCAATGTTCCCAGGATCTAGTGTCAAGGGTGAATACATGTTTTTAGATTTCATAAATAAATATTTCATTCAACTGTCAATGGCATGTATGTGGTGGAAGAGAGCCCTTTCATGTCACTCTGGTTTTTGGATGGGTCGGTGGTATGTGTGCAGGAAAATTGAGGCTACTAAAGGCTACCAGCAGGAGTGAGCCAGAAAAAAACTCCCATTTAAATGAAAGGCAAAGAGTAGAAATGTTTTTTTTCCTGATATGATTGCTGAGGGTGTCCAGCAGGACTGGAGTGACATTTGACAACAATTAGTGGTGCTGTTTTGAGCTGTGACAGGCAGGCTTATATACAACACAAAGCAGACTCTTGCCCCAAACTTCACAGCGGATCAGACCTCCATACATATCAGCCCCATCATATCTCCAGACAAGACTGATACTGCAAGGCAAGTCAAGAACACAGGTTCAATAAGAACCACAAAAAGAGTAAACTTCCATCGTATAGGCCTGCCCAGCTGAAAAACTATACTAATGTAGCCAACAAGTCCTCCAAATGTCCCTATGTGCATCACAGCATAGCTTGTGACACCTTTCCAAAACCATTACAAATCACAGTTGCAAATGAATTGTATTGTATTGTACTGTCTGGATGATCTGATACCACAGTGTTTAAGGTTTGGTTAGAATTTGGCACAAAAAGCTCCATAACTAAGTCAAGGTGCTTCCACCTTTGCTCCTTACAGACAAGAGTCATAATTGACACGAAGGCCAGACACCTTTGTGAGTTGAACGTAAACATATGTTGATTTTTAGGCATTTTCACCCTGTAAGAACAGTCTCAATGTAAGGGTATTGTGCCTGTTATTGTATCTCTTGTTGTGGACCACTGGCTGTCTTGTTTCCTCACACTGCTAATACAGATGCTATATGCTAACACTGCATAAGTTCAGCAGCAGACTGTCAGTCTGATTTTGATTGAGTGTTTGAGCAAAATACAATGACTCTTAAATCTATCAAATGTCATGTACATGTTTACATAGAGCTTTTGCCTTGAGTCGACATGATAATCTACATGGCCAAAAGTGTGTGGATATCCAAACATTGCACCAATATGTGATTGTTGAACAACTCATTCTGTAACCATGAGCATTAATATACTGCTATGAGAGTCTCCACTCTTCTGGGAAGGCTTTCCACAAAATTTTGGAATCTGGCTCCCATTCAGCCACCAAAACATTAGTGAAGTCAGCCGCTGATGTTGGGAGATAAGACTTGGCTCAGAGCCAGCATTGCAATTTATCCCAAAGGTGTTTGATGGGGTTAAGGTCAGGGCTTTTTACAGGCCAGTCGAGTTCTTCCACACCCAAATCTGAAATCAATTTCTTTCTGGATATTGATTTGTTTACAGGGATATTGTCAAGTTGAAACAGGAAAAGGGCCTTCCCTAAACTATTGTCACAAAGTTGGAAGCACTCTGTTGTCTAAACTATCACTGTGCTGTATGCTGTAACATACAGTACAGTTTTTTCCTTGACTGGGGCCTAGCCACAACTTGAAAAACAGCTCCACACAAAAAGTACACAAACGTATGTAGTCCACATACTTTTGGCCGCATACAGTAGTGTACATGATGTGCAAAATGAACGAGCAAGTACTGTTTTTTTTTTTTTATCCGTCTCTGTCATAAAGTGTTATAGCATCATGAGGCAATCCAATCACAATGGTCTGTATCAGCAGTACACACTGGCTTATATTTATTTCCTGGATTATGTCTACAAGTTCAAAAGGTTGCTGTAACCCTCCTGTATTTAAATGCTGATGTTGAGTGTGTAATGTAAATGATTGTGTCTTGAGTAAGTTGCAAGTACAAGAAATGACTTCAGGAGCTAAAAACAAATTTAGGCAATAATTGAAATGTAGCATAAAATTGCCCTTGCAAATAACCATGAGCCATTGCGGGAACACATTCACTCCTTTCACTGGGAAACCAAACCTCAGACACACAAAAACGGTATGCATGCATGAACACACACACACACACACACACACACACACACACACACGCACACACACACACAAACACAAGGTGGGAGAGACCTTTGAGGGTTTTACAATAGCACATTTATCTGCAAAATTAAAAATGGTGATTGATCCATGGAATATTAACGGTCAACAATGTTTTTCATTAAGTTGTGATGGGGAGCGAGGGGAGGCATTCTAGGAGAAGAAAGAGAGCAGGAAGGAAAAGGAGAAAAAGCTTTATTTAATGCTGATCCTGTACTGTAAAAGGCCTGAAGAGAAATGTAAATACTAGACTCCAATAACACGACAGTACACTAATCATATTTACAAACTATATTAAATCTGCCCATTGTGTTTGCCTTGCTGAGGATTGGCTACCATGTAATTGTCATTGTAACCAGTGTTGGCTTATGGGAAAATTTAACTGCAGTGATATAAGGTGACTGGTAGGATTATTATTACTTTATTATGACCCAGTATATGTTTATTAAAACAATTTGTCATGCAGAACAGGAGTGGGGAATGGAAACATTAAATCCTGCTCCACTCTGGCCGCAGAAATGAGTTACAATAAAATTAATGGCGGCGAGGCCTGGGCTGACACCAGAGTGGTACGTAATAACCTGCTGCTTCGTTTCATTTGACAATCATTTCCTGTTGGGCCCTCATCATTAAACATACATGCTGGGGATTATTGAAATAGCCCTGCGACAGCCATTGTAGTGTAGTGTGTGTGTGTGTGTGTGTGTGTGTGTGTGTGTATGTGTGCGTCTTTCTGTGGGGCTGTGTGTGAGCTTGCACAAGAGTGTGTTTTTGCTGGAAATGTTGCTTTTATGTGGCCGCACATTTGATCTTAAAAACACCGGCGTCATAGCAATATGCCACAGTGTGTTTGTATTTCTGGTTGAGCTGTTATGAGAGGAGAGATATTAGGACAGAGAGGCAGTAAGGCTGGGATCTGAAGTCTTAGGAGGAGGCATCATTTCACTAAGTGCCTGGGAGGGGCAAGATTAGTCTGTCAGTTCTGTCTAAATGACTTTGAGGCTATAGTGACAGGGATACAGCAGAAGTTTAGCCAAGGAGTTAAGTGCATTTACACTGAACAATGCCCTTCATTCCCCTTGCGATTTGGTGTTTGTGAAGATTGCCATAGTAAGGTGTAGACTGATTATATGATGTGGCCATCATTTTTTCTTTTGTACCTGGTATGATGTAGCAAATCTAAAACAAAGTACAGTATGCAGCAGGAATAAACTGACTATAACTAGCATAACAAAATAACAGCAGATCTAAATGTCAAATAATGTAAACAGTCTGCCTAAAACCTCCAGTGTTACAATTGTTAATATTTTCAAGTAATCTATCATGTGATGAGTGAAATGTTAGTATAAAGCAACTTATTTGCAAACAAAAGGACACATACAGTTTAAGGAGGATCTGACCATCCTAAAAGGTCACTAACTTCCACTTGCTCAATACTTTCTAGTTTCTCTTTTATTGTAGATGCCATTTTATCAAGTCACACTGAGGCAACTAATCAGGGAGTCATTCTCGCTCTATCATACAGACATTGATGTCAGGGTTGCTTCAAGTTCCAAGGTTCAAATCTCAGAACAATAAGTGTTTGAACAGCCATATGTCCTGTGTCATTGAATAAGGTGCTGATTACGCTGTGGTGGGAAACATAATCACTGTGTAAGTACAGGACTTTAATACCAGAGACCGTGGTCCTACATGTAGTGAAGTGTTGTTAACAAAACCTGGTTAGTTTCCAGTTTAGGAGAAGTATCTTTGTGTCTGTGTGCTGACCAGGATTTAAATTTTTTTACCTAGAATTTTAAATTGTAAATCTCGAGTTGTGAGTTTTTTACTTGGTGATACTTTTTTACCTGGATGAAACTGCTGAGACTGAGTGAATATCTACATATGAGGTCTTGAGTACAGTGGAATGTGAATACCCGAATTCCAACATTAACTTACTTTTTCGTAAACAAACTGTTAAAAAAAAACTTCAGATATGTTGCTGCTTACCTCTGTTTCTGACTGTCTGAGCTGTCATCAGTTAACTCAGAAGACTGCTGAGCTTGAGGATTGTATTTCTGTATTATAGAAAATACAAGGACACAAGTGGCTGCTTGACACAGTAGTAGAAGTGGCATCTAAGCTGGCCAACAGTGATACTATCTTGTGGCATGATCCACCTCAGCTGGCATCATCCTCTGTATTGGAAATGTTCTCAAATAGTTCCAGTTTTCAAATCTGATGATACAACCATAGTGTAAAATTACAGACCAATCTCCATTTTACCAGTTTTGTCAAAGATACTTGAAAAAACCCTCACTAATCAAGTAACAGAATATCTTGAAATAAGTGATATTCTCAGTGATTCTCAGTAGGGTTTCCACTCTAACTAATCAACAACATCAGCTTTATTATTTTTTACTGAGCAGATCTGCACTTCCCTTAACAAATGTGATGTCACTGGAACAGTATTTATTGACCTACGTAAGGCATTCAACACTAAACCATCAAATATTACTCAGTAAATTAATCTCTTCTCAGTTTTATCCCTCTGTTTTGAAAGTGTTTCTTCCTTGTTATCAAATAGACCTCAGGTAGTTCAAAGTGGTCAAGAAACTTCTTCCCCCTTTATCTGTGATATTGGGGTACCTCACGGTAGTATTCTTGGTCCCTTACTCTTTCTCCCGCACATTAATGACTTGACTACTGTATATGAATATTCCACTTGTCTTTTATATGCAGATGATACTGTAATTTTTTTTCTGACCGAAATACTGATGTGATAAATACTAAACTCTCTTCTGATTTTAATTTAATACTTAAATAACTGGTTCCAGGAACATCACTTGAGTATTAATTAAAAAAAACAAAAAACAAAACTGAATGTATGTATTTCCATTCCCCTAGGAAACCTTTGTCTATGTCTCGACACCCACCTCACATTTGAAGAGCATATCCAGAGACTAATAAAAGAGTTGAAAAAGAAAATTTATATTTGCAGTCAGATCAGGCCATATCTTACACATTTGGTTTCAAATACAGAAACTTAATGCTGTCATACTTTCAAAAATGTCCTAGCGTCTCCTGATTTGGTCTCTTACTACCTCAGAACTCATTGAACCAATAGCTCATAAAATTCATCTTAAATTTTCTCCTTTGGCACATCATCGTGTGGTACTTTCGCAATCTAAATAATAAAATTTTTAATTACTGTATAATCCCATGAAAATGAAAATTGTTGTGTTTTTGTAACCTCAGAATGAATCCTTTACATCTTCCACGGAGCACCACCATGTTCCTACAGTAGCCCAGAACGGAAAACCAAACACTGGCTCTAGAGAGGGCCTTTCACGTTTTTTGCGAATGTCAAAGGTATTCAGTTGCAGCCAACTGAATATCCTCACCACTGGATGCCACTAAATCCTACACAACGCACCTTTAAGATCATTTTTCTGTACATATGCTAAAATTTGGAACAAATTCCACATCACATCAGAAATTCTCTCTCCTTTTTACACTTTAAACATTTACACAAATATTTCTTTCCTCTGGATTGTCTCAATAATCAACCTCATTGTTCCCTCTAAATTCTGTGTAATGTGTCTGTATACATGTAAAATTTGTTTACTCCTGTTTTTTTTTTTTTGCTAAATGCTGTACAATTTTATTGACAATCCACCCTTAAAAATAGGTATGTTTCAGCTCATATATATGAAGAATATTCTTTGTCTAACTTGTTAACTTTTATTATCTTCCTGTATTGTTTTATATTTTTATTGCTTTTTGTCCTCACTGTGGGACAGCAGGAAACCTGCTGGAAAACAATTTCTAAACTGAGTCAGGCCCACAGCTGGTAATGGTTTTACATTGCTCTGCTGTTTTTCCTGCTAAAAATAAAATAAAAATGGAAAAAATGAAAAAAAACACTTTGGTTAAGGTTAGTGACGATTGTGTTTAAATGTTGATAAATACACATTATGTGTGCCAAAACATAACCATAAAAATATTCCATCATGCTTTAGTTGTTATATGAGTGGATATTGTATTGCAAGAGTGGATACTGTAGGAGAACAACTGAAGAATGTCAGTAAACATTTCTCTGATATAGTCAGTATCAACATTATGCAATTTGCCAGATGCGTTAATTAACAACCTTTCCTCATTATGTTGATAAAAAATGTAATCTGAGTGGCATTATGTTTCCTCCAAAACATATTTGCTCTTGCAGATTAGT
The DNA here is from genome assembly GCF_914725855.1 of Thunnus albacares. Lineage (NCBI taxonomy): Eukaryota > Metazoa > Chordata > Actinopteri > Scombriformes > Scombridae > Thunnus > Thunnus albacares. The sequence goes on from NC_058106.1 coordinate 22,687,770, forward strand.
TTGTATGTAAATGAAATTTCTTTCTATGTAAAGTATACATCGGCAAAGTACAGCAGACTTCAAATATTTGTAAAATGTTGACAATCTTTGTGCAGAAAACCAGTGTTGAACCTAAATATCAGTGTTATTCTTATCAGGCACATATGCCTCAGACATTTATTTATGTGCAAATAATGTGTCTATGAACTGTAAACTGATTCAAAGAAATTGGCAGTGTAACTCTGTTCACACTAAACATTCTCTTAGGTCTTTCAGTGATGTTGTCATTACAATGCAGTTTATTGTTACAGTAATAGTGCCCTTTATGCTCTCTCTCTCTCTCTCTCTCTCTCTCTCTCTCTCTCTCTCTCTCTCTCTCTCTCTCTCTCTCTCTCTCTCTCGCTTGGAATTTCATAGTTGTATGGAAAAAAGAATTGGTCACAGTAATAAGATAGGATCCATCCAATGCCATTCAAAATAGCCTGATCAGATCTCTGGTCGGTATTGTGTTGTGTTTTTGAATTTACTGAACACCAGTTATGCCAACAAAGCCTTAATTTTCTAAGAAATGTTTCCTTATTACACCGGATACACAAATAAACCAATCCTACCCTCTAATTCCTCAATAATTAAAAAATAAGCCTGTGCTCACCATTACATGACTCAATGTTCTTTAGTGGGCTCCAAGACCTCATCAGCTCACAGAGAGGCAGAAAATGAAACTATTTGAGTTAGCAGTGTAAATCTCTTCATCGTAAAGTGTTTGAGAGAATAACACAATAAGTTAGCGGAAACTTTATGATCCTTTTTTTAAAACATGTTTTAGCTCCTAAAATATGTAAATATACCACTGACCATTTTCCAAAGCATATCAAGCTTATAGTACATTTCCTGCCTTGTAGACATCAGTTTAATTTAGTTTACTATGACATGAAAAAACAAGTTGCAAAGACTTTTGTATGTTATCATCACAGGCATTGCTAATGCATTTGAGAACAGGAACTGTTTTAATGACTTTCTCTGGGTGTTGACTTTACGTACTTGTGAAAAACATCTGAGAGTTTGGGTGCCAAAGAGCAATCTACGGATACTACTATCTAAGATACTATCTAAGATACTACCCAAATCACACTATCACTTTTGTTTTTATTTACAAATACAGAAAGGGGTCAAAAAATTTGGCTATTTCTTTAAAAACTATCTGATCACAAGAGGGTAGAAAGTCCCCTGACCACTATAAAATTAGCCTGTAGCAGCCTATCAAGGTCATACAGCTTAAGTGTTACAAAAGTTACACATTAAAGCTTTTGAGCAGAGATGATAGAGTGGACAGATTTATATAAACATACAAAATGTTGTTTTATCAGACAGGAAGACTGGAGCAGTGAACTCCAAGAGGCTGAAATGTGCACAGCACTGCAGAGTGAAGGTTGATTCTCAGTGGGATCAACAGTAGTAGCAACCCCTTAATGTTATAGGCAGTTTTTGGAATGTTGAATAAAATTGCAACAATAAGGTTAAGTTTGTTCAAAAAAGAATAGAATTGGGAGGGTGCATTTTTCAGGACCACCCAAAACACAAAGGGCTTTCAGAACACAAAGGGCTTCATTTCAACTAAAATGAAGAAATAATCAACACTCCTCTTCCCTTCAGTAAACTTAAAAAGTGTTCTCTGGATAAATATAATAAGCATGTATCTCACGTCTTTTTTTACTGTATCATGAGCTGTTATCAGTTTTTGGAACTGTAAAATGGGTTTTTTTCCTTACACAGTACAGCAAAAGTTTGATCCTCACATGTATCCTACAGTATGTTACTTAACTTCCCTGGTCCAAATGTGCTCTTGCATGCACACTGTACATGCGCACAATGCCTATGTGCACCAGAAGGGTTATAATGATGGCATTCTTAAAATACATCATAAAATCTCTACTGAAAACCAATTGTTTTATTGTCTGTAGAGATCACACATGTTTCATATGATTATATCCAACATAATCTGAAAGCTGAAATTATACTTTGTTACTTTATCCATGTCATTTTTGGCAAAATCACTGTCAAAAAAGAGGTGGTAATCAAATGGACAATTAGTTTTTAAGTGAGGTCACAGTGCTCATTCTTCGTTTCTACTGCCTACCTCTCATCAGCTCCCTGCACCCCCCACCCCCATACAAAGCCTCTTATGGACACATTAATGCAACTAATTACCATGTCAATCACAAGTAATGCTTATTAATTGCCCCTCAGAAAAGGGCTATTTCAAACAGTGAGAGTGCCTTTAAAAGCCCACTGAAAGGCTGACTGTAGGGTAGGTTATGAGAGAGAGAGAGCCATGTTTCAGCCCTACTGCTGGCATTAGTCAATCTGCTGTCCAGATGTCTTCCACAGGTGACAGCTGCAATAGCCTAACAAGCAAATTAATCACGGAGCTTTTGTGGGGCTTCATTTTGGGGAAACTCATTTCATTTCATAAAAGGCTTCATCTCGTGTGAAAAATGACAAATTGCAGCCATGGAGTGATGTAGAGTATGGAAGCCTATAGGGGACTATATTAAAATGATAATGTAAACTTGAAAATGAAAATGTAATTCCACAATAGCATTATAATTTTACAAATATGTTTGTGTTATATGAGTAAAAGTGAAAATGCAATAATCCAATTTGCATTTTCATTTTTTCACATTCTCATATGACTTAACCTGCTGTACTGTGGACAATATTCAAATGCAGTAAGTGAAACAGCGGCCCCAATCTATTGCATTTTGCATGTCACCATGCTCTTTTGGGGTCAAAATGAAAATGAAAATGCAATCTGTCAGTTCTCTCATCAAGGTGGATCTTCAGTTAGGACGTCACTTCCTCATTCAGTGGCTTGGTTCATTAACATTTACAAGTTGTACCACTGTATGACTATTAACACGTCACTTTATTAAGTTTCATTCATTTAAGTTTTAATATTTTTTCAGGCAAGAAAGTAACCATTAAGATTCCCAATATGTACATACACATACATATGAATAAATATGTCATACATTTATTTTTATTTGTCAATAAATACAGATGTATTAAAATTAACATATGTTTATATTAAATTTGATTGTATTTTATTAAGATACATAAAAGTTTGGATTTTTATTATAGCTACATTACAGACTGCATAACATAATTAACTGCATCTCTCTGTCAATTAGGCTATTTTTTGTGAGAAAAACAGTTTTAGTGGAGCTCTGAGTTCAGATTATTTTGTCACAGTACAGTCAGGTAAGTGTATTGAGGAGGGGAGGACTGAAATAAAACTAAATTTAATATAGACTGATCTGTTCATTTTAATACATTTATATTTATTTGAATTTATATTTATTGTCTGTACATATAGAGCCCCAGAGGCAGTGCTGTTGTTCTGTCTAGTAAAAACATGAAGCATCACTTTACATTCAGAGAAACTAATGTGGCAGCAACAGTTGCTAGATTTAATCTGTGAGACCAACATTTATCTTCTAATCTATCTTCATTGGATCACTTTGTCCCCGGGATGACGACTGGCCGATCATCTCAGGAGTTGGGCACTAGAAATGTCAGAGCAGATTTACAAATGGCATTATTTGGATAAAGTGACCACATATTGGGAATCTACATGGTTACTTTCTTGCCTGAAAAAATATTAAAACTTAATAAAGTGACATATTAACAGTCATACAGTGGTAGCACTTGTAAATGTTAATGAACCAAGTCACTGAATGAGGAAGTGATGTCCTAATTGAAGACCCGCCTTGATGAGAGGACTGACAGATTGCATTTTCATTTTCATTTTGACCCCAAAAGAGCATGGTGACATATACATGTAAATGCAATAGACTGAAGGTGCTGTTTCACTTACTGCATTTGATTATTGTTCACAGTACAGCAGGTTCTGAGCAGGCAAGTCTTTGAAAATGAAATGTTAAATGCCGTTTTCATTTTCATTTTCAACTTGTTAGAAAATTGCATTTTAATTTGAATTGTGACTTAAATATTGTTTGCATAAATGGAAAATCAGGTTATATCATTTATAATGCACTTTATTTTTCAAATTTGAATTAACATTTAAATATTACGAGTACGTGTAAATGAAAATGCAAATTGGATTATTCCATTTTCATTTTTACTCAAATAACACATGCATACGTGTAAAATTAGAACGCAATTGTGGAATTGCATTTTTATTTTCAAGTTTACATTATCATTTTAATAAAGTCCCCTATGGGCTTCCATACAGGAGGACCAAGCAGCCGGCTCTCATTTCTGTACCATGCCTGCAAGGTACTGAAGAACAGAGAGGCAGAGAGACACAGAGCAAGGGGAGAACTGGGCCAGAACCAGCAACTCAGTAATGAAGCCCAGCACTACCCCTGTGGGCTCAAGTTCTGACGAGCCTCACAGGTGGCACGGTCAGATTAAAACCCAGCTTGGTTATAAGGACGAGGCTTTGAATGAGGGGATACACTCTGTGGTCTGTCAGTCATTGTCCAGAAATTGCAACATGGTGGACATTTTGAAAAGCTGGCCCAACAAGGGTTTGGTAGCAGGGAGTCTTCTTTGATTTAAATCCAGATGGCTTGTTGTACTTAAATGCGTTTTTTTCAGTTGATGTTTTATCCCCACAGTTTAGTGGTGGTTTCTGGAAATTTGCAGCTATTTAATGGCAAAGTAACAACTACATATGAACCCAAATATAAAGAGTGGGCACTTACCAACTAAACCAACTTAACAGTTTTTTCTGTGATTTCTGATTATTTGTACCAAATTGCACCACTCCTTCTGTAAAATGTCCTAAAAATGAATGCCCCAAGATGACATATGTTTACATTTAAGTGACAAAGCCCTCTAGCAGCCATAGGAATTATGACTCTTGTCCCTCTGGAGCAAAGAAAGAAATAGTGTTGGGTTGTTATTATTATTGGGGGAGGAGGTTGGGGTGGTTGGATGAGTCAGCAAAATGACAGACTTTGAGACTACTGTTCGCTTCCCATTTCCTACTACAACAATCAATGTTGATTTATTTTAACCACAACCACAATCGTTCTCTAACCCTAACTAATCGCTTTTTGTACCTGAACCTAACCTAATCAAACTGTAACCATACCAGGGTCAGATCAGAAAATGATTATTGGAAGGCACTGCAAAATATCGCCCTGCTGCTTCGTTCAGAAAATACCTTCAGCACATGCGTCATTCTGGAGGACATACAAACTATGTATTTTTGGAGGACTTTTTGAGTGTGAGAAGGTTTTAAATTGGACCCATTTAGTTGCACAAACAGATTGACCCCAGGGCAAACCTAAAGTGCACTCCACGTTTTTGATCATGAATGGAACATTGTGTCTATATATTTAGAAGAGCAGGTGAACTATGGAAACAATTTTATGACAGAACATCAAGAGGAATGTCACATCACAACTTAAAGGTATTTCAAACAGAAGTATGGAAAATTGAAAACTCACAATGGGCACACAGAACCAACGAATTAAACTTTTTGGATTTAAAAGCTTCAGAAACCCATTAATACAAAAAGGAGATAAATCCTTGAAAGCCGTCCAACAAAAACTGTAATTATCATTGTCAGTAGAAAAGAAAAGAGCACAGGGAGGCAAGAGGATTACACTCCTTCACAACAGAGGAATGTTCTGTGTTTATTTCTCTTCATTTGTTGAAAGAAATTCTGGGGTGACAGATGTCAGCAACACTTTATAATTTAGCATAATTATCATGTTCACTCTATTCTACCAGTGCATATTGTATTCCACCTTCTATTCTTCAAATTCTTACCTCAACTCGCTCTGATTACGTAGAAATTTATAGTCCCCCTCTTGAATGTTTGACCATGGCATACAGAGAGAGTCTTTTGTTAATGGATTAACAAAAGCAGATTCCTTGACAATACAAAGAATGTTTTGCAGTATAACTGAAAAGTTTTCACCTCATTTATCTTTGTTGGAGTCTTCAACAAACTTTCTCAGTACCTTATACCTTGCTGTTCGAGGACTTCTGACAACATTTAATTTTTAGGACATTTTACAGAAAGAGTGGTGCAATTTGGTACAAGTGTAGATGCTTATGTCTGTAAAGAGAACAATAACCCTTAATAATAAACTCAGTTTTCTATTAAATGGACAATATTATTGTTACTGACTTGGTCTGCAAGCTATTTACTCTTAGTTTACTCTGAGTTATTGTATCAGAATATTCGAGATAGGTTATAATCTAAGGAGTATTAATACTTTGTAGGTTGCGGTTTAGTTAAAATGTGTCTGAAATATTTTTAAGACCTGAGAATCCACAGAGGTTACCACGTTTAATAAAAATGCCTTTCCAAACTCAGTGATGCTTCTTGTGTTCAGGAAAGTTTATTTTGAAGTTGAGCCTTTGATAAGAAGTGAGTCTTTTCAAAGATGCAACTTGTATGAAGAGCTTGTTCAGCCATTTCCAAGGTGTCTATGATACATTTTATGTGCACATATCTTAATAACAGCATAGAGTACCAGGACACAGTTAAGGTGTCTGACTGGTGTCTTGCAAGAACTCCATGAAACCCACAAGGGAAACAAAAATGTGTTGTTTAATTATCGCCACACAAGGAGTTCAAGGAGGCAACAATCATCCAATAAGTGATGGCTTGATCTCGCCTCACAGAGTAGCCTATGCGTTGCCCTGGAGATCCCAGACCCTGACGCACAGATGCAATGCCTGCCCAGAGACTGAGATAGGGCCAACCTCTGACTCTTCAATGTGGTCCCACTGGCAGATATGCTCTTATCAGGGCAGGCTGTAGCATACATCTTCCAACACCAAAACACAGATATAGAAAAGAGGCCCTAAAGAGTGTGATAGGTGAAATTCTTAGCACAGGTGACTGTTGTGGATGATCCATTGAAGTAAAGTCAAGATCAGACTATGGTAGACAAACAGTTATAGGTAGATATGGTGTATTTCTCACTTTAGATCAACCAGTATGAGTACTGTCCATGTTAAGTCATGTTTTGGAATGGCTGGGAGGAATGGCTCGACATCTAGGGAAATATGCTTATTCTCTTTCTTGCTGAGAGTTAGATGAAAAGATCATTACCTCTTTCATACATATACAGTATGTCCATTCAATATAAGGCTACAGCCAGCAGCCTGTTAGCTTGGCACGAACGGGTAGCCTGGCTCTGTTAGAAGGCAAAAAGTCTACTAATTTACACATTATATTGCATTTAATCTGTACAAAAACTAAAGTGTAAAAACGACAATGTAGTTTTATGGGGGGTTCTGTGCTGGACTATTCTTTGACCATGCACAGCAACTTCCTTTGAGCTGGAACAAGAAGCTTGATTTTCTTGAGGATGTCTGTCTTATAACATTTATCATGGTGAGAGGAGGATGACTTTGCATTATCTTACAAAGTGACTTTCACTTAAAGGAGAGATTAATTACCTCTTTGCATTTAGTTTAATTTTAGGTCGTTAAGTATCTCCATGGTTGTTGTGTTAGCATAGCTAAACATGGGGATGTTTTTGAGTGTGTGTGTGTGTGTACGTGTGAGTGAGGGGGTGGAGTGGGAATGAGCAGGAAGTGGACTGGTGTCGACTTGAAGATATAGCAATATATAGACACTCCCTCTCTCCCTCTCTCTCTCACACACACACACACACTCGGACACTCAACACCCCCCTCCCCTGAGGGCCTAGAAGCTAATTAGCTCCTAAAGCATTTATTTATCACAGATAAACTGTCAAACAATCTCACTGGCACATCCCCAATGGAAATAAGAACTACTCATTAGTTTGTTCAATTAAGCTTTCTTTTCCCACTTCAGCCTGCCCTCCCCACATCACCACGACGACGGGAATACACTTTTTGGTATAGTGCAAAAGTTGCTCCGCTTAAGCAGACTTTCCATATACACTGCAGACAAGGTGGAAGCTTTCAACATCCATGTCAGTTTGTATCTGATCCAAATTAGATTTAGAGTCTAAACTGAGTTAATATGTACATATGTGAAAAATCCTTGAAAAGAGAACCACCATTAGAAATCCTAAAACAAGACGACAAGGAGATTAGTTCTACTTTTATATTCTACTGTAACAGCATTCAAAGAAGCAGCTGTCTGCTGGTGCTGTTGAATAAACTCATGAGGTGAATTCACTTCACATTGCTAACTTTTCCACACGAAGGCCTATTTGGGATTATTTTGAGCTGAATGAACTGAATTCATATTGTTGACTCTGCTGCATTTTATTTATGCAGTATGACAACAAGCTGGGACCAAGTGGATCCAACTTGATGTCGTGACAACTTGGTGTCAATAGCCAATTATTCAGTGTGCTGAAATAGTACTTTTGAGCTTCCATCTGTACAGTATTTGCAAAAACATGTTCTTATTTCAGGTTGGATGGATTGTGTTTGATCTGGAGGCTGAGATATGCAGCTTATACTGTACTTTCTGAGGCAATATAATCTTTAACTATACAATATGCACGGTGGCTCAGTGGTTACCACTGTTGCCTCAAAGCAAGAAGGTCCTGGGTTCGAACCCTGGCTGTCGCAGGTCCTTTCTGTGTGGAGTTCACATGTTCCCCCTGTGTTTGCATGAGTTTCTGCCTGGTGCTCCAGTTTCCTCCCACCATCAAAGACATGTATGTTAGGGTTAATACTGATGTCAGATACATGTCTTTGATGGTGGAGCAAAAAGAACTGTTGTTGTTTCCCATGAGCTGCACTGCGGCTGTCCACTGCTCCTAGTGTGTGTGTGTGTGTGTGTGTATAGGATGGATCAAATGCAGAGGATCAATTTCCCCACAGGGATCAATAAAGTACTTTAAAAAAAATACAACCAAGGAAGATGCCAGGCAGCTCAGATGGATTTAATGTTTAATGTAATATTTAATGTACTGTACAGTAGTTCAAATAACGTGCCAGTTCCATCTTATTAATTTATGTGAACTTAAGTTATTGTCTTCCATTATATACATTTTTTCCTTCTATTCTACATGATATAGGAATTGGTGTGATACACAGAAAAGATGTCAAAAGATTTTATGATATATTGTGCCTTCTTCTGTTCTTCCTGTTCTGACTCATTTCATTAAATCATTAAAAGCAAATTACATTTTAAGCACCACTGGTATTTGAATGTCAGAGGCATAATAGATTTGTTGAAGTAACATTGAAGTTGTTAGAATCCTCTTCTTAAGGTCAAACCCTCATCACAGGTAAAGGTTACAGAAATTCCCACCGATTCCAGCCTCTCCTTATACACCAAAATACTCAGCAGCACAACAGTCATCAACATTGCATGGAGGCAAACTTCTCTGGCCTGCTGATGAATGCGCTGAACTTGGAGAGGAGTTTTACTTTCCTCAGGTCTGAGTATCTATCCCCTCAAGACAGTATTGCCGAGACACCAGGAAGGCAATATTTGGCCCGTTCCATCACTCTAATTCACTCCCCGCACATCCATATTTCATTCGGCCTCGGCTTTAATGAAAGTCATGGCAACTTCACCACCACTGGAGTCTCTAAGCGCACACATTGAACAGAAAAAAAATCGTAAATAAGGACATTGGCCTTCATACAAAACAATATGAGAGGGAATGAGGTCCCAAAGTTGGGTGGTGGGAGGTGGGGAGTGGGTTCAGCTGCATTGTAGCTGGGGAGGCCATCTGCCTGGAAGAGCCTGGCTATCTCCCATCCCCAGTCCCCACTTTCCCCCCTCCCTTCACTACACAGACAAGTGCCTGTTTATCCCAATGCCCTTCAGAAGACATTAGCACAGGTCTCATGTGCAATCCTGTTATCTTCCACTGGCCTGAATATGCTTTGATTTTAAGTAGGGTTTGCTGTGTTGAGTTGGGCGTTTATATCCCCAGGAAGCAAACATGACATCCCCACTAAAAGGCTGCTGGGACACTAGGGTGGGTGTTACCTGCATATGCATTGCAGCCCTCTCCTCCTGGATACAGTGCTGCATTAGTAGGAAGAGCACTGTGCTAGCTCTTTAGCTCAAATGATGAAAAACCTGAGTACCCCAATTTTGTCATTTGTCTTGCTTAGGCTTTGAAGCTCATAGACATTGTCTGAGCCCTCTAATGTTAATAATTTAATAACAAAATAAAGTGGAAAAAAGGAAAATGTGCCCCTTTTAACTCAAGGAGTAATTTGAAACCACAGTTGCATCAGCCTGTTGACATAAGTACAGGCGTATTCACAGGTTTTTAGAAAGGGATCTTGCAAAATATCTGTGATGTAGTGTAAATTTAATTACATTGCTATTGCTTGGTGTCTCTAAGAACATATTATGAGCCACTTTAAGAAGTTTTGGGAAGCAGTTGTCACCACACTTAGAAGTCTAAACAACAAATACACACTGTACATGTGGAACTTTGTATATTCGAGACCACATAGCCTATGTTTTAACTGGATATTACAGTAACTGACAACAGGAACAGCTCAAATTAAGATGTAGTGATGAAAGTTTTTTTAAAAGCATGAGCAAAGAGCTAGTGTCCACTTCCTGTTGTCTTACCTCCACTCTCCTGCACAATACCACAGGTAACAGAGCTCGCTCATTGGATATGCACCATCTCGACTGTGGAGCTTAACTGATTAACACAGCCAGTCACCAGATTAATGAAAGCTGTAAATTATGCCATCATTACTCAATTCATTATTTCTAAATAATTACATCAAACGCACAGGATGAGACAAACACAGCTGCCGTGTTTTAGTCTCCGTCTCCTTGTTTTTCATTAACACAGATAGATAGATAGATAGATAGATAGATAGATTGATAGATATGTTTCTCTAATTTTACTTCTTTTTGAGTGAACTGCATTTCTTGAACATTTCAGGATAAATAAAGGGCATGCAGAAAACATCCTTTACCTGCATTTGCTGAAATAAATATATCAACAAGGTTTCAAGTCAATGGTCTAAAAACAAATACAGATGAGTCTATTATCCCATTATAGCCACTCAGAACGGCATGATGCAGAGAGAGATAAAGAACAGGCTGAGCCCATCAGAGGACATTAAATGGGGCCAGCTCTCGCTCTCGCCTCTCCTCTGCTTTCACAGGGAACCGTGGAGGCAGAGCTGATACAGCGGGCCACGATCACACAAGGCCCACAGAATTACACAAATACATTTAAAATAATTAATTTTTAAAAATTTGTATGCATCCCATCTCATCTAAAGTGGCTTGTTTTTAATTTACATCCATAGGCATCCACCAGGAAGCAGTTCTCAGTTGTTGTTGTTTTTTTTTTAAATTAAGAGCAACATTGCTATTTAAGGTGGAATTTATGCCAAATTTACAGTGCAATGTAGTGTGAAGTTGTTTCTATTTATCATGTTTGACTATATCCACAAACAGCCAAACAGAAGTGGAGACTGCAGGTAAAGACTGGCCTGTAATGACAAAGTGTTTTCATTTGAATTGTGGATGTAAAGAGGATAGTCACAAATGAAAATGGGAGGGAAAAATTACATTACAAATATCCCCTCAAGCTGCCTCTTTCAAGAAGCAGGCTCAGCATAAGGTATTCACTTTGCAGATAAAGGCTTTTTCCACTCATAATCAACATATACAGTAATGCATCATTTTCTACTAGATAGCAAGAGAAGAATTAGCTCAAATTATTTTAAGTTTTTGTTAATTACTTTTGGAGCCTGAAGCTGTTCGCTGCAGCAGCTCATGCCTCAGAACTGCTGGAAAGTTTACAGTCACGCGGTCACATTAGCTAACTTATAATTCAAGCACTTATCACCCGACTCTAAAGCAGTGCTTTATGAAGCATCCCGGTCTTTATCTGTATGTACACCTCCAATGTGATCACATGGCTAAATGATATTTCTGCTAACACTCATCCCTTAAATTAAAAAAGCAGTGGGCGTGCATTTCTGTGGGCATAATCTAATACTCCTGATCTCAATGGGGCATTTATGGAGGGTTTTATAACTCTAATTATCTTAGCCCATTACAGTATATCAACTTTTAGTGGTCCATTGTATTCCCAATATGCATCAACTGGACAGATGCCTTTATGACACAGTTATAGTTATCTCAAATTAGAAGGCGTTGAGGCTAAACTTCTGTTGGATGCAATGTTTTATACCTATATGATCACGAACACAGTGTACAGATTTCTCAAGTAAAATACAGTAGCACTGGATTTTTTTTTGCTTTGGAACAAACTTGCTCTCTTTACTCAATCACAGTGAGCCAGAACAGCATGAGTGTGGCCTTGTTGTCAAAAAGTGACACGCAGGTTTTACCCTCCATCTGTGACTCAGGAGTTATATTTGCATACAGACACAAAGTAAAGCAGCTCAATGACACCAATATTATTAGCATAGTGAAGCTAAAATATAACGGGCATGTGAAGACAGGGACTCCTCCTATTTACCACTTACAAGCAGTAGATAAACACTTAATAAATGGATAATAACACACTAAACCATCATTGTAGGAAGATACAATGATGACGTTAAATGTATTAATGTATGTGTCAACAATGATGAATGATTGATGACATAATATAACACAGTTGTAATCATATAATGACATGCCTCCGGTTTTGAACACATTTACATGTGCTTGATTTGTAAATTTGCATTAACAGTTATGAAATGCCTCATATCACATTGTAAATATTTTAAAAATGTGTGTAATACTTCATTAAACATGATTACAGCTCTGTTATACTGTGTTATTAATCATTCATTAACCATACACCAGTAGTAACATTTTATATATATATTCTATCATATGAGGAATTTTAGTTAATGATAAATATATTAATGTACTTATATCTGCTTACAACTACATTACAGTGTGTTATTAAGTGTTTACGAACTTCTTATAATGCTAAATAGGGCGAAGGTGTTTAAATAAAGTATTAACCTGTATATTAAAGATATGTTTAGGAAGGGAACTGATCTGAAATGTTTTGTTTTGTGACAATTTTCAGGCGAGTATCTCCTGAAATGTGGGCCCCCACACCACAGCAGCCGGTAGCTCAGCCCCTGACAAAGCTGTTAATGTTCTGCAAAGAATGTGCAAATTGCAGAAACGAGTCCAAGTGTGGGCAGAAAACACTTCTGGTACTTAGAACCAGTGATGGAACAAATTTGGTCAAATTGGTAAAGTGCCCAAAGGGAGGAGGGAGATGTTCCACGGAAAACCAATTCCAAGCTTGGGTGAGCTCAGGATTGTTTGGAAACTCTCCAATCTGGGGGCCTGCATTGAATTGCGTGTCAGGCAGAGACTGTTAAATAAGATTAGAATAAGGACCAAGAGAGCAGCACAGGTACCTCACAGGATGGCTGTGTAATGTTGAAGCACAGTTACCCTTTAACAGCCATACATCAGCTGGAGCAGTATTGGAAAAATGTTACATGAGGTGACATGTAAACTCACTGGACAGTCGCAGGAAACATGAGAGGTTTTTAGTGCATTATGAGCTCGGTTTGGAAGCAGTCTTGTTTCCTGCTTTGATTTATTCCTCGTAGCACCAATTAGGCCTGGCCCTCTCCTGGAGGAGCTGAAAAGCTGACGATAGATATGTCATGGGATGGTATGATCAAAGCACAGGGAAAAAGAGAAACAGAGAGAGAAATAAAAAAAAAAATCTCATTCAGTTTCATATTTATTAGACCTTCAAGAGACTTGTATTACAGCTTGTAAATGTAGCCACTTCCAAAAAATGCAGCTTAAATCATAAAAAAGGCAAAATGAAGACCTTAGAATAAAATGAACAGACACACTAACATCTTTTGATGAACACTCCAGTGAGCTAATGTGACAGAGAGATCTTGAAGCCTCCAAACACTGAGTGATCCCTGGCTCCGTTCCTCTGGTTCAGTTCATTAAGGGCAGTGAATCATTATGTGAAAAACATTTATAAGGGGCTACACTTACTGTTAGCTTCAGTGTTCTACATTGAATGGTTTTGGACATAGTAGTCATTGGCATAATGGCAGAGAGGGGAGGATTTGCTCTATTCACATCCTGTGATCCTGAATGACTAAAATGCAACATATTCACTATAATATTTAGAATTTGGGACACAAAAGAATACAAATTCAAAAGCAGAAATACATAAAACAAATGGAAGAAGTATGGTAATCAAAAACATATTGAAAGTCACCACTTTCTGTTGAGTGAACGTTTAGACTGTAATAGGAATGAGTGTAGTACTTTTGAATAGGTCCTGTCTCATCTTGAATCATGAATAAAGACAATGACTGTCCAAATACTTGGGCCCTTGTAAACAAGGTCTCCACAGTCTGCATGTGTTGGCACATACATATACAATAGTGCATAAATATAGCTTTAAATTTATAATAATCATAATTTACATACAAGATGTTGTCCTTTACTATTTGGTTCTTCATCAATGCTGCATTTAAAGCACTTAAAGGCAACACTATCTATATTTAGTTCTTCATTTTTGGCTTTCAGTTGTATTAGAAAACAACACTTTAAACTACATCGTGTCATTTTCTAATGTTACCCCTGTTAACATACTCAATGCAAACAAATGACGACTTGACTATGAGCACATGCTTTTTTCTCTGTAAGATTTTCTAGGATTTGGTAGTCCTATGATCACTCACTTGCACAGCATTTTGGGTTACTTTATACTCTGGGACTAATTTCCAATTAGTGTTGAACTAAGACTGCAGAACTGTATATCATCTGGGCATTTTCTCCATAATAATGTTGGGAAAAATACATCAACTACATGACAGTTTAAACCTGCATTAACTGACTTTTGGTGGTAGCAGAAAAAAGTTGTAAATGCAAGACATATTTTCATCTTTTAAGCTGACATGGAGAACTTATTAACTAACAGTTGCCTATCTATACATCCAGCAGATATGGAGCAACATTAGCGTCATTTGGAGACGTATTTGTGTCCAATATGCTGTGGTCTGGGCTCCACTGAATCCCAATGGAAATATCTGCCTTGTTAGTTATTAAATGCTCCATTATGTGCACCAGCTAGTTGCAAACTTTGTCTGTCTGCCATTTGGAGCTGGACAGGAAGTGTACAGTGGGTTTTTAGAACAGCTGCCTGCTGTGGTCAAAAACAATGCTGATGAGAGCAATGGGAATGAACCAAAACAGTAAAATTATGGGCAAGAAAAACAAAACAATGAGCTGAAAGACACTCAAAAACTCTGTAGAGCTGAGAGGAACTGCAGAGTTGGATGATAACTCTCTGTGGGTTTATCACTACAAAGAACAACTCCTTTCACATAAAAGTAGTCCTGTGATCCAGTGAAAATGTTGATTATTATTGCCGCTTTGAATTGACAAAACATTCTACTGATCTGCTGATACTGAATAGCTAATAGCTAAATACATTGGTAACAATGGTTGCAAAATTACTCAACAATCAAAGCTACTATACAGGTTCCTGGAAATATTTTGTCTAAGATTCCTGATTCTCTACATACTGGATCTTATATTCTACTGTGTCATATGTAATGTTAGTAATTGGAATAATTCAATGAGGAAATATAGTTTTGGTTCATGTGAAGTAAGTTCATTATTAAATATAAGGATCTGGAATTAACAGGCCACCTTTCTTCCTTTCATCTTCCTCAACTTCGTGCTGTTTGGCTGAGACAGATGGGGAAGGTAAATCAAGGCAGCTGAGTGGAGAGCACTGCTGACAGCACATTAGAGCCTCTCTCAATGAACTGTCACAAGTGCACAGTGAAAGTAAAGTTTGATCATACGTGGCTGCTGTCCTGTCAGACATCCTTAAAAGCAAATGGGGCCTAAGTGCTGCGGAGCTCTGAATGAGCCTGAGATGACAGTTGTAGCTGGTGCAAAGAGAGGGCATCGGCACTCCATCCTCCATCCTGCAAAAGGACAATGAGGTGAGGAGGACTCTGGCAGCATTTCTCGCCCTGCAACCTCATCCTTGTGGTAAAAGCATCTGACAAAGTGTCAGTCTTCCACATCATCATTCGCATCATTAAGGGCCGGCACTAAACTTTTATGCTGCTTGTGCAAAAAGGTCATGAATCTGTGTCTAACTCCACGCTGCCATTCACCAACATGTTTTTACAAACACTGAACAATGCAATTATAAATTGAACAGTTTTAGTAAAAAGCTATTTCTCTTTCTTTATTGTGGAGATGTGAACCTTGAATGTTACCCACATTTAAAGAAGCATTTTTTTTTTCAATATTGGCTGAGAAAAGCCCTTTTTCTATAGACTGTTATGAATTATTCACACTCAGGATGAAAACCCCCACCCACCCCTGACCACCCAGCTACACTCATAGCTAGCAAGCGTCTTAGTGTGCTATTTGTTTTTTTAAATAATAATAATAGACATCGTCTCCCTTTATTAGATAGTTGACCGTAGACCGTGAGAGGAAACATGAGAGGAGAGGGTGATGACATGTGATAAGGGTAATGTACACTCTGTATGTATAGTATCTTTACCATCATAATAAAAATGAATCATGTTGTTACCTTATTTTCAGGTTAGATGGCAAACCCATCTGTTCACAAGTATAATTATTTGGGTCTAAATTTTAGGTTACTACAATTTCAGCGGTTATACATAATGCTAAATATGGCATATGGTAATGTGTTTAAATGTTAACTGCATACTACTTAAGAGGGTCCTGAGCTGCTGATGTGAGCTTTAGATTTTATTTATTTTATCTGCGCTCAAGCTGTTGGCCCTGACGTCATCTGTCACTCTACACATCTTTTAAGCTGCCCCATCAACTGACCTATCACCACACACCCAGTCTTTTTTCTCTTTTCTTTATTGTTTTGACAGTCAGTATGATGACATTATGTCATAGGTATAGCACTTTACCAGATATAGTACTTATGTACTGTAATTCCACTGTTGTATTAAAATGATACCAATTTGCTGCTTTGTATTGTCAGTTTTCCACAGCTCCTGTTACACCCCAGCTGTCTAAAAGGAGTGGGGTCTCTCTTTAAATTGCACCTACCAAAGTTTCCTCTTTGTGCTTATGTGCTATTATAACATGCTTTTGAGTCTTTTGTTGTCCTCTGGCCTAGATTGGGAACCATAGTTTTTGTGAGCCTGTTAAAGCTCACTGAGACATTGTATGCAATAATGGGGCAAAACGCGCCTGACTTGACTTAACAATAGAATGATCAAGTTCACTTATAGGCTTAGGTAAGATTTATTGTACTGCTGTACCTACCTCCATGTATTTCCTGTATGGGTGCTTGGTTTGAATCTATTTACCACTTTTGGGAGAAATACAAGTTATTGTAATCACACTTACTTTTACTCCCTAGTAATGCAATAGTTTTATACTCTGTGTTTGATTTTCGGTAATTACTTTACAGACTCTGGCCTGGTGAAAATTGTGCTCCACCTCAAATTTCAAAAGAATTATACTCAAGAGGATTGAATTACTAAACTCCTGTTTAGCAGGTGTTGATGCATTCTCACACAAATTTGAATCAAGATACCAATCACAGGTAAGGACAGGTTGTTATGACTTTTACAAAGCAATAAAAGATAGGGAGTAATGTGATTACTTTTATGATTGAGTGATGATTATTTAAGTGAGTAATAAATAATTATCAGTGGATTGGGAATGTTACGTGACCACCCCAACACTACATCTTAGATGAGTTCTTCTTGATTCAAAAGGGTCTGACCCGATTTAAAATAACATCCCCCTATGAGGGCCAAAGACTTGCCTCACTTAAACAGACGTGGTCCCCTAAAGTAAATTGGATTTCTTTCCTCCATTGCAAAGGCTGATACTGCCCCATTTTATCTAAAACATGCTGTTCTACTTAGCTGGTTCTGGAAGAGTGAGACAACTTATAAAATACCTCCACAATTCAAACATCATATTGACGTTTAAGTTGTTTTTAATGCAGGATTAACTATTATAGTAGTTAGGATTTGGAATAACTATTTTGAGTTTCATTTGTAGTTTACTTTCATTATTCGTATATGCCAATGCTACTGACCCTTAAATGCCAAAATGTGCTGTAATCCGTTCAAAGATACAAAAACTGAAAGATTGGGAATTTTACTACATGAATTAAAAGAATCCTGTTGAAGTATTTGGGACCATGCAACAAACAGATATTCTTCTATTTCAAACAGAAGTAGGATGCTTAATTAACTGACTGACAATGCCTCACATTAGAATCAACTAGCAAACACTAGCAAACACTTTCACCAAAGTACATTTTGTAATTTTTCTTTTTTTTTTTTCTTACTTATCATTCCAAGAAGCATTTACAAAGTATAGATAAATTGAAGATTAGGCTGATTAGATAACACTTGATTGCAGTTTTTAAAAAAAGAAACAAAACTTATCTGTAATAACCAAGGCAAATTTGCTTGATTTGACCGCTTTGCTTTGATTGACCTGCTTAAACTGCAGAAAACACAATCGGGCAGTTTCTGTGGGAATAGGTAGCAAGGCCTGCTCTGACATTTCTTCAATGAATAACTTACAGGCCCTTGGACCGGAGATGGGTAGAGCTTTGTTTACCTCAGCCAAACCTGCACTCCAACACTGTACACTACTTCACTCTTCCATTAGGGTGTGTGTTGAGGCCCGTGCCCACTGTTTAGCCTGGCGCAGAGGTACTTTTAGCTGTAGGAATTTGGTCTCCCACATATTCTAAAACCCACTTTCACTCACTTCCCAGTGGGCCAGCATACCTTATCTCTGATGCAAAAGAACACTTTCATAAGTGCCCTGCTGGAGAGGGAAAACACACAAACAAAGAAATATCCAGACATAGATTGAACTTTGTTGTTCTCAACCAATTTGTTTGGTAGGTGGTAGTGGGCAAATGGGCTGTTTTTCCAAATGGAATGCTTTACACACTTAAAAAATTTACAAGATGGGTGAGTAAAACATGTACATTGAATGTGGGATCATCATTATGGCATTAAAAATGTAAACATTTCTGGGGGCCTTTTAGAGTCCCTGTGTGAGCGCATTTCTTCTACACTGATGCTTTCAATGTTGACCATTTAAAGCTGAAGTCATAACTGTCCTCGAGGGAGTTTTTCTTTAACAAAGAGGATAAGCTAGTTCAAAAACATTGAACAAAGGACAATGGCAGAGCAGAAATGGTCCGTTAGTCCATCTCATTCTAGCTCAATGCTTTTAACGTCACTGTTCCTTAGACAGACATCACCCTGCATCTAAAAGTGGGTCTGAATCAGGAGAAACAGCCATTAAGAGCAATTCAGCTGCATGAAAGTAGTGTCTGACAGGTCCACTCTCAGTGACAGATGCCATTATAACCTGTAAAATGTGATACTGGCACTATAAGGTTATATCATTTTACCCTTCAACTCTCGCAGCCCATCTGCTTGATAATAAGGGCACTCTCCTTTGTTTTAGGTCATATAGCCAATGTGTTCAACATCCATTACATTTTGACTGTTTATTAAAACAACATTTTAAAATCCCCACTGAAGCGAGATGCTGGAGAATATTTTTAGGCTGGAAATCTGTTGGTTACTGTGCTG
The DNA here is from genome assembly GCF_914725855.1 of Thunnus albacares. Classification (NCBI taxonomy): domain Eukaryota; kingdom Metazoa; phylum Chordata; class Actinopteri; order Scombriformes; family Scombridae; genus Thunnus; species Thunnus albacares. Next base: position 22,707,297 of record NC_058106.1, read on the forward strand.
GTCAGCTCAAAATGACTTTCTCTGTGTTACATTATTTTTTCATATACAGTATAAGGCTATTATGCTTTCACAACAAAGCAAAACATATTTATCCCTGTTTCTGAGAGTCTTATAGTTTCTAAAGCTTTAAATCAAGACTCCATTTCTTGAGCTCCAACTCCTCCAAAAAGAAGCCATGAAAAAAATACCTAAATTTCCATCGTTGCCACAGTTCAGATGACAATTATGACAGCCCAGGTTTAATCATAGAATCGGGTAGTTCATTTTCTCAATGTCAACATGAAACCTTGTCAAAAAATGAATTCTGTCTTTCTCTCGGGAGATAAGCAGGCTCCAGTGCACCGGGCTCATTCAGAGGAAAAAAACTTGCAGGTCACAAGGCAGCGACTTGCATGTTTTCTTATTTTTTTTCACCCTCTCGCTCTATCCTCCCCCTCTCCTTTTTTTCTGAAAACCACCCAAGAAGAGATTAATCATGAAGGGAAAACTCAACTTCACCCTCTAGCTGCAGGTCACAGTTCTTATTTCGTGTGGAATTGGCTTTCGGAAAGCAGAAGGCCTGCCCGGGGGGCAGGGACCTGATATGAGAGGAATTTGAGAATGAAGCAGAGGGGATTGATTAGCCCACTTCATATCCCACACTCCGTAAGCACAGTCCAGCTGCAATCTAACACACCGCTGAGCTGAATAGACAAGAGAAATTGGATTCCTTCCTAATATTTAACCTTCAAGTCAGCTCTAACAGCTGTTGATGGGTTGCTCTCCCAGGTAGTTACAAGAGGACTTTTTACATGTTACATAGAGAGGGAATAGAAAAGTGGGAATGTGATGACTTTTCTGTAGGTTATTCAATTACAATGGTGCAAAGAGCAGCTAGGCCATTGAAGCACATCATCTGCATGCAACTGCACTGAGGGATTTAATTTTACACCTCTACTTGTCTGAACAGGCTGTGTGAGTGTGTGTGGGCACACACATATACACCGCTCACATACACGTCAAAACAAGGGCACATACGTGCACGCACAAAGTGCAATTAATACCATGAAAGTTGAGTGTGCAGCTAATGGATGGATCATATACAGCCATAATGACTTACTTTGATGTTGGTTGTCAAAGTAGACCTATTTTAGACTCAGAGCAAAAGGCGCTTGAAAATATCCTGTAATGCCTCCATTCTTTTTATCTCTTTTCACTAGCAGATGTTAGAACAAAGAGCAATGGCATCACTTCCCTACCCTTAGATCTCAAGAGTGACTACCAATCAGATTTCTGGTCCTCAGTCTCTGCTCTAAATCCAGATCAATGTGTAAAAATATTGAGAGCTGACTGATAAATGGTGCATCTCAGTGGTACTGTGACCATATTAGACACCAATGAATATTTAGTGGCTTCATTTATAGGCCAGTTTGATCATATCCACCCACCATCTCTTGTGCCAGTCTTGGGGAAGTGTTGATAAGAGAGCAGGATGTCATCCGGCTCTTTTCTCAAGTCATTAAGCCATACAGTTTATTCCAAGCAAAGTGTTGCCCATTTGAATGAGCACATTAGCAAATGTCTTATGATAATTAAGTGCTTGAGTTGCAGAATTGCAGAATCGGATTCATTAGTAGACTCACACATTTTTTATTAGCACCTTATTCTGTTCCAGGGCTGCAGCACTGCCTAGAGACATGCAGCTTTCCCCTTCCCCACAATGAAGACTAGAAATTTAAGTACCAAACTTCAACGATTAGAGAGGGCATATTGTAAAACTTCACATCATAGATTTGAGGGAAGGAAATTTAAAGCAAATTTAGCTGATTTTTATGTTCCCTATAATAATTTAGGTCAATTTCTCAAGCATATTTCAGGCACGGGAAAGCAATCCAATAAAGTAGTCTGGTACAAATCTATAGATAAATGATGCTTCACATTCAATTAAAGTGAGGATTTTATCTTTACCTTTCAACGATTTTGTCAATTAGTAAACACAGTGTTTCTTAATTCATCAAGGACTCTGGCCTAGTATTAGTCATTGTGTAAGGATTTATTAGATTAGGAAAGGCAGGAGAGAGAGAGAGAAAAAGAGAGAGAGAGAGAGAGAGAGAGACAGAGAGAGAAAGAGAGAGAGAGAACACATTAGATGACATGGATTTATCTGTTAAAATAATTCTTAGTAAATGAACGATCTACATTCTGTTGAAGATGATTTTCTGTTATTTGAGAATGACTTCTACCACTTGAACTGGGTTCATAGCAGCAAACAAAACGATGCCAGTAAACAGTCCCTTATTCCTTGAGTTTTGACACATTGACTTTCGAGCAAATACACAGCATACCAAACCAATACACTGGGGAATCCATGCAGGGACCATGAAACTATACTCACAACACAAATTAATTGGGGAAAAAAAACAACTAATTCTGACATTCCCTGAAGAGGGTCTTTCATCTTATAAATAGTGGCTGCAAACTTGAGTATTTTTGCTTAAGTAACACAACGCTGCAGATGATAGGATTCGGTTGGCTCAGCCCCAGGGGCCCAGCATGACAAAGAACACTTGTTTAGCAACTGCATAACCGGGTCCCAACATGGGCCTGTGACTGTGCCCAACCTCACCTAGAAACCTGCTCCATTTGCATTCTGCCTCTCCAGACACCAGGCAACAGAATCTGAGGGGATACAGCGTCCCAGAGATGGCATTGGAAGCTCACACATAAATTATTCTTTATTCCCCCATCTCTTCTACCTCTCTTCTCCCACTGCTGCTCCTCCCCTCTCCCCCTTATTTGTCCCATGGCTTCATCCTATCATGGTTCATACGAGGGAGAGAGTGAAATTCAACTTTAAAGTTTCTTCATCTAATTACAATCTGTATTTACTTTCCTGGGGCTGCTGTGTGAGCCAGTACACAGCATCTGCTTTTTAAGTCTTGAAACCAGTGTTTAATTCAGCATTGAACATGTCCTTTGGAATAATAAAACAACAGTGTAAAATAAAGGTCACCTCAAATTCAAAACGACAATGCAGAATCGCATAATTCAGTTTATATTCATTTTATATTGAAGAAAATGTATCACATTTACAGCTCATACAAATAACTAGAAACTCCCTTTTCTGAGATTATTAAATCTTTATCCTTCTTAATAAGATTCATTTTCAGATCACATGCAGGGTATAGTGTATAACACAGGGTTGTTATACATACTTCCATGCCCCAGACAAAATTACCCATAGGTGAATTTTAAATTCAGTTTAGCTTTTGTGAACAGTTTGACTTTTTATGCCATAATACATCCATTCATTCATTCATACATACATACATACATACATACAATTGAGGTGCAGCCTAAAACAGACTCTTCAATGTTGAGAAGAAAGAACTGCAGAATTCTTGACACCTGTCTTTCATGTGATTCCTAACAGATTTCATTCTTCTTCACAAAATACCGAAGAAAAAAAAATCAACGAAAGAGCTATATCACAACAAGAATATATCATACATAAAAAGAAATGGTTCCAGTAAAAATGAAGATTAAAGGAGAACAGATTACTTTAAAAGCTGTCTGATTAACTACATGTACGTAATGGTTTGGGAATATTGTCTCATAACAACAAGGTCATGAGTTTGAATCCCCTGCTCGCTGGAGCCTCTCTGTGTGGAGTTTCTCTTCTTCTCTGCATCCAAAAACATACAGAGTAAGGAATTTTGCGACTCTGAATTGCCCATAGATGTGAATGGTTGTCTGTCTATATGTGTTTGTCCAGGGTGAGCTGGAATAGCTTCCAGCACCCCTGTAATCCTGCACATGATAAGCAGGTAGACAATTGATAGATAATATTGATCACTAATACTATCAAAGCTTAAAACCAAATGTCCCACAAATATACCTTTTTGATAAAATACTGTATTTACAAACTAATAAGCAATTAAAGGGTAGTCCTCACGCTGGCCATCAATAAGACACCTACTGTACACAGGGGATAAATTGGGATTTGTTATGTGGGGAGGCTCTGTGGTTTTAGGGTTGCCATGGGTGCATTTGTCTATGCGCATGGATTACAAAATCGGACTGATATCATTTGACAAACTGTAAATAAAATATAACAAGGTAAGACAAACCTCTGCTCTGAACACTAAAATGCTAATCAAAGTCATTCTAGGAACTATTGGCATGGTGCAAAACTACAGCTGATGACAATAAAGTCTTTCTGTAAGTGCACTTTGCTGTATCATATATAGGAATGGTGTTGTTATCACTAAAGGAGAGAATATTAATACAAAGTAAATAGAACAGTCTTTTTAATAGTTATATTAAACTGTCTGCAAGCTAGTTCCTTTTCATTAATTAATGTTATAACTAGGAAACGGTCAAACTAGCCTGCATTACCTAGCCACGGTGTCATTTGAGTTGCTCTGATATTCTGCTCAAACCACAATTGTCCTGACAATGTTGAAAGATTTCAATACGTGCTAACTGTTAGCTTGCTTGACAGTTAAACGTGAACTGGAGTTTACCAGCTAGCTTAAGGTAACAGTTACCTACCAAAGATCGGAGGCAACCTGCCACAAACTATCTTGTGTTAAAGTTATAGTATCATTTTGTAAAATCGAAACATTGTTTAAGCAGAATTTACATTGTAATTTACATTGTTATTAAACCTGGCAGTTTCTGACCTATTTTTCTCCCTACCGTGCCATCCAGGCTAGGGTGACCAGATGAGAATGGGTGAAATTTGGGACTGGGGAGTTGGGGTGGGCATGGTCACATAGCCACAGTGGGTGTAATTTTCGGGACAAACAGGAAAAGAATTTGGGATTTGGGGCAACTGCTCGTAATTTGGGACTGTCTCGAATTTTTGGGACGTCTGGTCACCCTAGCGTAGGTCTTTGTGCCAGGGCTGAGCCACAGACAGCCCCGGCCCAATTTAACCCCTGACTGTACAGAAGATGACAAATGAAAGAAAATACTTGAATAAATGAGAAAAAACATAACCAATGGAGATGTTGTCATACATGGAATAAGGGGTCAGTTAGTGCTTTGATAAAAAATCATGTGAATCACATGCTATGGCCTTTAGAGTCAACAGATTTCAACTGAATTGAACATCTATGGCAGATTTTGGACCAGTGTTTTGACAGCGCCCCTCCACCATGATCATCAAAACACCACATAAGGGAATATCTTTCGGTGTTCATCCCTCCAGTAGAGTCCTAGAGATCTATATAACATATGCCAGCTGTTCTGGCGGCTGATGGTGGCCCAACACCTTATTTAGATTCTTTATGTTGTTTTTTCTATAATTTTTCTGCCCATCTTTAGTTGTGTGCTCAACATACTAAGCTAGCATCTTTTACAGAGGTTTTATTATTGTATTAGCAGCTGCTAAGCTGTTAGCGATAGAGTCCACAGAGCAGAGAAACACTCCCTCCAATCTGTTCATCTAATGAGAAAACGGGAAGACAGAAGACCACTGTGGTGTTGACTCTTTCAAACGCCACCCCCACCCAATCCTTGTCTTTCCAGACAGTCACACTCTTAGTTGGCACATCATTTGCTATTGCCGCAAATGCGATCATTAATTTACCCTTCCCAGTGAAACTTCATATACCCATGACACATTTTTTTCTTTGTCTAATTAAATATAATTTTGAAGCTCTTTAAATCCAACTTCATCCAAATGCACAATCTAATTTTTCATTTGCTTTTGTACATGTTATAAGACATCAAGTCAATAATTTATTAAATTACTTTTCCCATTCATTTTCTTCTATCTATAATTGATCTCTCCAGTTGAAATTCTGTTGTTCCTCTTACTCAGCCAGTCTGCGGAGAGGCTGCGTGACATCACTGTGAACAGGGCTTGTACCTCCCTATACCCTCACTGGAAAACACACACACACACACACGCTATCCTTACAGTGAGGATATAATGCAGCACTTTCTAAACTCTACACATATTACCCATGAAAAGATTATTTCCTTCACTTGTGCAAAGTACATTATTTTTGGATATTTAATTTAACAATTTCATTGTATGATGTTACATTTTCATTTGTAAAAATATTGATTAATATACAGTAATACAAAACAAACACTTGATATAGTTGGAGATACTTACCTATGTTGGGTAACAATTGGCTTGTTGGGTTGTAGCTATTCTTGGTTGATAATACCAACAACATTACTAAAAAACAGAGCAGTGCCACTGAACTGGAAGTGCACGTGGTTGTAGTTTTACACACTGAAATCAAGCATAAGTCCAATAGTCATATTTTAGTCCACAATCTTCTCTGTAGACCTCTGTAAAGTTTGTCAGGAGCGGCAGGAATGCTACATGCTAACTTGATAGATGAACTGAAACGTTATAGCTACTCACTCCAGTTCTGCTACTTCACACATCCTTTCAATATTGTAAGTTTCTCAAAAAGAAATTGATTCTCCTCCCACTGAAATTTAGGAACTGTTGCTTGAGAAGGTTGTTTCAACGGTTCCAATGGAGGACCAGGATAGAGGTGTTTAATCTGGCTATTTTCTGGTTCCTAAGAAAACCCAGCAACAGACCAATTTTGGATTTGCATCCGCTGAATTGCCTTTCTGCTCACTCACATTAAAAAGGCTGCAAGAGCCAGGTGGTTCACCACTATAGACTTGAAAGATGTTTATTTTTATGATGCAGTGGTGCCCTGAGATGAAAAGTTCCTCTGTGTAGCTTACTCAGGAAGTGGCTTAGAAATACAGCACACTGCTTGTCAGACACATTCTAGATGCCAAGGTCTCTGCAAGGGTACTAGAGTCTTTTTCTACATAAATGACCTTATGATTATTTTGGCCTGGTCCCCAGAGTTGGCCATGCATAATCAGCACAGCACATTGGATGCTGCACTTCACCAGGTTAGGGTTTATCCACCAAAAAGGAGAGCTACCTACTACCCATCAAGCAAGTCAGGTCAAAGTCATGTCAAATTCATTCATAGAGCACATTTAAAAACATCAGACATTTGTTGACCAAAGCTTTACAGAGAAATTTAAAATACAGTTACATAATTAAAACAAAAATAAATACATAAATAACTGTATCAAACAAAATGAAACAATGTATTGCTATAATAATAATTTAGAGGACTCAAATGCAGTTGTGTAAAGCTTAGTCTTTAGCAGGGATTTAAAAGTGTTGGTCCCCTACGGCTGGGTATTGGTACTCGATACCTTTAAGGTATTTTGTATGGTTTTGCACGCAGCCAATCACCACAAGTGTTCTTCAATTTAATGAGACATGTGATTGGCCAACTACCGCAGCAGCTACAACCTGTACAGCCTGTGGTAGTAGTACTTCATTGTACAGTTTTGTACAGTTATTTAATAAATATTTCAATAATTTGAACACTTTCAAAATGTATTTGTGTAAAAGTCATTTGGATGGGGAGGAGTGGTGGCATTTTACGCAACTGAATGCTTCCATTCATGTGATGGGTATTGAATGTAGAAAAAAAAAGGTATTGAATGAAATACTCTATTGGTATCAGTATCACTTTAAGTGTACTGGTATTGGTACTGGTATCAGAAATTTTTAAAGGATACCAAGCTCTACGGATTTTGACTAAAAACGTAGTCAGTAAGGAGTAACTGATCAGAGGATCTGAGGGGGTCTGGACACAGAATATGGTCTGAAGAGATCAGAGATATAGGCTGGTCAAAAGTGAGGATTCTACCTGCAGCACTTTAAACCAACTTCAGGCGAGTCACAGAGGACTGACTGACTCACACATAAAGAGAGACGTGAGGTAATAAAAGCAGGTAAGACGGTTTCCATATTTCCAAAGGAGAAATGTTTTATTTTTGCTATTGATTTAACATGAAAAAAGCTACTGCAACTGACAGAATTTATTTGTTGCCATCCAGAATTTCACATCTCAAGACAAGTTAAAAGAAACTGTAGAATGTGTATTTCACTTGGTTTCAATAGGAAGTACAGCTGCATGTCGTCAGCGTAGCAGTGATCAGGGATGTTGTGTTTTCTATAAAGAGACCCCAGTAGAAGCACATATATTGAAAATAAAATAGGTAGCTTAGGATGGAGCCTTGGGGTGCACCACAGGGGACATTAGCGAAGAGGATGAAAAATCACTCATCACAACTGATCTATGTTGTAGATATGATTTAAACTTTTTAAAAGCTTTAAGTGGAATGATTACTACATGTTTGAGATGATCCAAGGATATGCAATGGTCTACCATATCCAAATCAACAGAAAGGTCAAACAAAATTAAAATTGCATGATTTCCAGGACAGCAGCAGTAAGTCATTTACTACCCTTAGCTGAGCTGACTCAGTACTGTGGTGCACCCTGAAATCTGACTAGAATTGTCCAAAATGTTGTTTTTTTATCTAAAAATAAGGGTTATGTTGTGAGAGAGCAATTTTTTCCAGGGCAAATAATAATTTTTAAATCAGTCTAAGGTGATAAAGCAAGAGCTTTATCAGGGAATGGGGCTTCTGATGGAATGGCATTGGACTGTTAAGTCCAACATCTTTGACGTCCCTGAAACCAAAGGGTATAACTCATGGGATAGATCCCCTAGAAGCTGCTGAGATCAACACAACTTTGTGTTTTGATTTGGCATAAAACACCTTTGCTTGCAGACAAATACTGTGATGCATTAGTGGATGAGGGAATGTTGTAATAATCAAAACTTTGCTGTGGCAAGAATATACACAGTGCCTTACAAATATTTGAAGCATTCACATCATTATCAACAAATCTGAATCGTGTCTGAGGAGCTGCTGGGATTCCCCCTGATTTTTCCCTTCAGCTGGTGAATACAGGATTTGGTGTGGTGGACTATCCTGGATTGTACATGCTTCCACATAGGTTCTATATTATTTGTAGGACATGCATGATATTCCTCCAACTTCCTAAGCCTTACACTCTGGGACACAGCAGTGACTTAAATGTTAGTCTTGTTGCTAAACTGCTTTATTGCTAGTTTTGTTTCCTCCTTTGCAGTGCATAGGGTCAAGTGGATTTTATCTTCCTGTCCTCTGTGACAACAGGGATGGAAAGGTAGCTATTTAACATGTTCATGTTCATCTTATGTCATGCTGGTATCACATCATGGGGCTAAATGTATACATCCTCATGCTCCCTTCTGTGTGTGAGTTGCCATGGCTCTCTAAAACTAAAATAAAGCAGCTTTATTAAAACTTTCAGAATGGCTGCATGCCATTATTGACACCATTGCATGTGTGTTTTTGTTTTATTCTACATGCTTCCTTGTTATTGTTCTTCTCTTTTGAAAACAGTGGTTATCTGGTTGCAAGGGTAAATTTAGTGGAGCCAGAAGAGGAAGTGATTGGCTTGGGGATTTATCACAGGCCAACGAGCACCACCACCAAAATTTTAAGTGGCACATGCACAGTGCAAATGCCAGCTGCAATTATGGGATCGCAGATGTTTGTAGGTCCACATACATGGGTACGAAGACTGATGTGAGAACCATGCAGCAGGCCTTAGCAGAATCCACACTGGATCATAGCACCATGCTTACAACCTTCACTGGTGATACATAATTAGTGGTCAATGTATTGGTACGTTACCATTTTGCACCATTACCTTAAGATTGTATACATTTTTTGTGATCTTAGTCAAGTGTGCATCAAGTCAAAGGCAAAGTGAGATATGTGAGATAATTACCTTGGTTAGTTTTTGCTTAATTACTGCATGTTTTATACCTGAACACTTCAATTGCTCCAGTGACGAGGGGAGAACAAGGGTCAGCAACAGAGACAGACAAGGAACAATCTTGGAAAATTGGCCTATAATTAAATGTTTACATAATTTGATGGCTCATTTTAAAATTCAAGTGCTCCCCTGAAACAATTTCCTCTTTTTAATTACAATTTCCTTCTTGGCTGACATTTACAATTCAATCTTCAGATCTTTGGAAACGTGTTTTTGATTTATTATTTCTGCCTTCATCACAGCAGTTAGTGACGAGAAATGAGTTTATAAAATAAGAGCTCAAATTATCAAGCCCTTTGACCTGCGCAGCTCACTCATTAATTTATGTCAAAGAAAAGCTGAATGTTTTTGACAACCGTGTACAGTAAAGGAAGATCAGAGGGAGAAATAGGTTGTTTCAATTTTCTCAAAATGCTGCTCTGCTATTGAAATGAAGTGTGGGGACTTCAAACATTCTGAGCTGCGTAGCTTTCAGAGGGAAGACAGACAAAATTATTTGATGCCATCTGAGGCTAACCAGTGCTGAGGATCATAATACAGCTAGTTGACACACTGGTAATTATTCATGGCACTCACGCTTATTATCCTAGAGAGATTGAACAATGGTTTTCTGTTGTGGGAAGTGAGCAGTTAGAAGTTCTAACCTCTGCCAAAACAATCGCCCTATGCATTTCTCTCAGCAGTGAAACCACAGAGGGTTGGAGGGATGCAGACATCTCTGTCTCCCTTGGGTGTAATCTGACTTGGATAAATATTTGCCATGCAGTCTGAACATCACACTTAACCATTGTGATGCTCTTGTGAAGCTTGCTGTGATTGCTTTACTCCTCTGCAGAGATGGATTTTAGCCTTCAAGTGACTTTCATTTAAAATGGCCTTCTTTGCTAAAAAAATAAATAAAAAAAAATCTACAAATATAACATGCAGCTGAAAGTGGAATGTAAATCGATTTAAAAATCAATGAAAAATAAAAGCAACCATCTTGAATAATTTCTCAAACATATGGGCAGATATAGAAAATTATTCTTGACATGAAAACATGCAAAAAGCGTTACAACCAAAGCCATGTGAAGAGGTCTTCTACTCTGTACGTTAAAGCTTTATTTCCTTTTAGAAAAAACATGGCAAGAAATAGGTGGGCTGAGTATTGGCAGTGACACAAATGATATTGCTTTGTCTTTGAAGAGCTCCACTAAAGCTGTTCTCTGAATTTCTGCGTACCCTACAGCACGCTGGCCCATGTTGCTCGTGTTTTACCATCACAGACATCCATCACTGAGTCAAGAATCATATCAATACTTGCCCATTTCCCCATTTGGGGAGAGCTGAGTAGATCAATTCATTTAAAAGGAACCACGGCCAGACATCCGTTTTAGAGATTAGAACATATATTGGCTAGTCATCTGATGGAAGGTTGAAGGTTCATTAAGTCAATGGAATCCTTAATCAATAGGCAAACTTTCTAATGCATATCTAGTTACACTGGTGAGGCACAAAGCACTAAACAGCCCTGGTCTTATTTTCAAGATATTTATACTGCATTGCCTAATTTTTGTGTATTTTGTCTTCGGTAAACAGCTAGTCTGACAAACTATCCAAGCTACTTTTTACAGGATTCTTCAAAATCAAATGTATTTAGGAAACTGGGAAATGCAGTCTCTGAGAAAAGGTATTACAAACCTGTTTCATAAATCCTGGTGCAGTGATGAGCCTTTGAGATAATGATAATGAGGAAATATTGGTGAGCAATAATGTCTTGTTCTGTTCTCAAAGTCAAACAACTGGCAATGTTTGATAGTCAGAGGCAAAGGCTAAAGAAACACAACATGCTTCAAATGCATGCTGTCATATCCTTACAGCGCTATCCGAATGACAATGGGTGAAAACGCACCAGAGTCCTCAATCACTGAGTTTATGTAAATCCCGCAACTCAAGTTTCTGTCTACAGTCCAGCATATCCCTCTCCAGCTGAATCATGGGGCACACTCTGGCAGTGATTCTTAAGTGTCACTTGTGTCCACCTGAATTATTGTTTGTGTGTAATGCAGGGGAAGAACCGGCATGCAATGAGAAGTGGTTGTGCCCTCTGATTGATTGTTAAGTGTTGTCCAGGAGCCCATTGCCAGACTCCACTTAACGGCCTGCACAGCAGAAAGCAATCAGTGGCTGTTACTAAGGGTCTCATGGGGACAGGCCCGGTCATGATTGATCTTCAGTGGATCTCTGTAGATGTCTTGGAGAACTGGGTTTCACCAGAGTCGTGTTCACGTCAGACAGAGTGGCCTCGGACTTGAATATGTGGCATCACACCAACTGAAAACTTTGGGTCTCTCAATACAAATTAGCCAACAGTTTTTATAATTTCATTTTACTTGGTTAGAGAATATAAGATGTCTTGGTGTTCCTGTTCATGAGTGGTATTTCCCTATGAGGAATGTTAATTGGCATGTCAAATTATATGTATTTTGAAATACATCATTCATATGATATGTAAACGCCAGCCTACTGCATGAAGCAGTATAATATAGCCAAATAATAAATCCCTCTGGATATATTGCATGTCTCCAGGTACTATTGTACCTGAGGACACACACATGCACACACACATGCCTCTGGTACCAGGCAGTAGAGCTGTCGGCTCTCCAGTGGTGTGTCAATGTGTTCAGTGACCACAACGCCTGGTGTTAGTCTCATTACAGAGGGATCAAAGGGACATGAGCTTCATAGCAGCAGGGACTGTCTTCAGCCCCCTGAGAAGCAACTCCTCCTCTAATCTCAAAGGTCACATTTAGTCATTCAAATATAAAACAGCATCACATCATTCTCACCCATATGACCTGCTGGAGTCTTCTTCAGTGCTGAGGTTGGTAGGAAACAGACAAAAACAACAGTTCCAGTGCAAGAATGTAAAAGGTATGCATGTAACGTATATGACAAAATGCAATTTATCCTTTAGCAATAATTAGCCTGCAAGGTTCCCAAGATTATGGTGATGACCCTGTTGATATTTAATCTTAACAGTGAGTAATGTTTTTAAAATCAATTAATATGGTGAGGCCCCATACTGCACACAAACAATAAGCTTCATTAAGATTTTGGATGAGGCTTTGTCCTTGCACGGTGTCATAATGACTGAAAATTATGGTAGCAACTTTGTATTCTGCAGTCATTGTTTCAAAAATGCTTAATAATAATGCTGATGGGGTCAAATGTGATTAAAGCTAGGGTAGGCAATTCATTTTAGGAGGATTTTTGTTATATCTGTTGAAATTCTCTTTATATCCTCACAGTAATCAATAAATCAAATGCTCTGACAAAAAAAAGAACAAAAATATCCGGTATCTGTGGCTGTCGCAGGCCTGTAATAGGCCTGTCAAACCATTTCATTCAGCCTGCATGACATTATTGGATGGCCTACCTGCCTGTCTACCTACGTACCTACCTATCTGCACACACTCTGCATGTGCACTCATTGCGCATAACCGGAGTCTTCCACAAGGCTGGGCAGACAACATAGAAAGTTTGGAGGCCAGGCAAGCAGTGCAATACCGATGGATAGTAGGTGATAAGACTGCATGAATTACAGGAGGAGAGAAAAAAAAGACAGGAATATCAACAGAAAGCAGAATGAAAAGCAACATGCGACCATCAGACTATTGCCTGTAGTGCAGGTGAAACTGAACAGCGCATAATCCTATCAACAACATCGGAACGAGAGACTTTCAATGGAAGTGAAGTCAGCTCCCAGAAGTGAAAAGCAGTGATAGATTTTTATGCATCACTGCGGCTTCAGGTCAGATACCAAGCCGTCTCTGCATCCTGGTGCTGCTTGTCGCACTGGGACTGGGTTCGGAGCTGTGGGTCCAGGTCTGGCTTTCTGATGGACTGGTGACTGAGGAGGTTTTGGTGGCGGACAATGAAAGAGACACAATATCACTCCAATTCAAGCCGGGAGATGGGAAACTTATTACTTTTGTGCCAGACTTCAAACAGGCGAGAGGCGGACCTGTTTACCGTTTGTTGTTTACTAAAGGTTGTTGTGCCTTGAGAGGAAGATGTGTGTGTATATGTGAGTGCAGTAGTAAACTGTTAAACTGTTGTGTTGCGTGCGTGTATGAAGCGCGTGCATATGCCCATGCTCATCTGGTGGGAGGGGCTTAGGACAGAGAGTGGAAGGAGTGCTGCAAGAGGAGCGCTGTATTTTCAAATTCTGACGTTTTTTGTTTGTTTTTGGTTTTTTTGCCTTTTCCAGAAAACTGCCTACCACAGCTTTAAGTCTTAGAACTACACATCTTTCTACTCAGTCATTAGATTTTTTTCATGTCCTATATATTCTCTTACTTGCACAATGTGTTATGTATGTACACCTCTTTATAACCTGTTATACTGTGTGTGCAAATCAAACCCCTTCACATGTACTGTGCAGAGTACAACTGCAGTCAGAGGTACAAACACCGCTGTATACAACACAATGTTCACAATTAAAATCCCACCAGTGATTTTTGTCATGGAATTTAGTTTTCATTCTTCAAATGACACAGTGAGTGGACAATGATGGTGGCAGCTAATAACATTGCGGTGCCAACAGCAGTTCCTCGGGATCTGAGCAGCTGTTCTGCAGTCTATATTGGCCTGTTCTTCAAGTGGAGAAAAAAAGAGCAACCTAGATGAGAATTTTGTGCTTCAGTGGCTATTGAAAGATGAGGCAATAAACTGCTAAACTTGAGTAATCACACACTCCCTGAGGAATTTCTCAAATGGGGATGGTCAAAAACCTTGAAATTTGAGCCCCTTGCACGCGGCCCAGGCTTTAACATTTGATGAGATTCATTATTGTAGGGAGCTGAATACAAGTGTCTTCTGATTACAGGGCCCACCATTAAAAGTTCCCACCAGTGTGCATTTCCATGGTAGAACGTCAATGGGATTAAAATCTCAATTCACTCCAGTCAATTCTCCAGTAACAAGATTTCATTAAAAGCAGGCAGGGAGGAAAATGGACTCAAAAGCACTGAAACAGCTGGACTATAAATTATAAAAATGTGCTTTCTGCTAACTGAACACACCTTCAGCTTGCAGATGCATTATTATTTAATGTTCAGAGGAGCTGGTTTTATGTAAATTGGAGTCTTCTATTCTCTTCAGTCCCCTTCTCAATGCCAGGTACTTCCAAACCAAGCAAAGGGAGAGATTATGCAAACCAATTAACATATGAAAATAACGTATTAATATACTGTCTCTGAACTGTATCCAATCAGTTCCTTTTCACTGGCGTGTGTACAAAACAATTAAAATTAAATTTATACTGCTCTTCCTTAACATATTCTGCAGCAAATGGAATCAGTGAGCAAATGCTGACAAAAGTTTTACAGGCCTGTGTTCTTCCTTAAAGGCACACTGACTTTAAGAATACTTATAAGAAGGCATGCTAATAAATTCCAGTCTTTGTTTCTCCCTAATGATGTGTGCATCTGAGACAAAGCAGTGAAATCCATAGTGGTAGCCAGGTGCTAATGAATGGCTTACATTATGCTGTCCACTAATTACTACTGCACCATAAATAAAACACAAGACAATCAATTAGTGGTAGACGTGTGTTTGTTAGTCATGGGCAGCAACTTCCTCCAGGCCAAGGCTTTGCAACAGACCTGCCTCTTCGGGGTGTAATTTTGAAATGGATAGGATGAGTTCAGATAAATCATGTTTTTAATGTTCCTGGCTGCACTTCAGACAATGAATTTCTACTTTTATAGATTACACATAAATGAATATCTATGTATTTTCAACCAAGAAGTGAGTAAAATGTTAAAATACACATGGAGCACTATGTTTTTGCCACTGCATAAGACAAAAGAAATCCAAAAAGGCGGCTATTATCTCACTGCCTTTTAATGGAACTTTACAAAAAGGCTTTCTCCTCCACTTCATACAAAGCTCCTCCAGTTTCCCAGACACCAACTGACTGACGTATAACACTTGATTTGAACCAGAGCAGGGGAAATCATAGTGCATTAACACTGCATGTAGAAGGCACTAACTGAATGATCCCAGCATTATGCGGCCTCTGGTCTGGTCTATCTGCGTAGTTTGATGCATAATTTGAGCATTAATGTAATTTACATTTTAACACAGTCCCAAAAGTAAACTGATTAGTTGATAGTTATCTACTAATGTGCCAAGAGTACCCACATGTCACATGCATGCAGGCAGAGGGACAGGATTACACATGACAAGGTTGGCCTTGCAGGAACACAGACATAGAGACAATGCCTGCCAGAAGGATCAAACACACACACACAGTCTAACACGGCATCTTGTGAGGTAAATGGTTGTCGTTCAGGTTTGCTAGTGTAGCATTTTTGTCTAACAGGATCTATCTTTCTTCCTTATTTTCAAGGACCTTTAAACAGATCATACCAATAAGGAGAGAGAACCATAACAATAAATCTGGAGGATTTAACAATAGGTTCTCAGTTGTGTTTGCAGTCCTTAGACCACTTGGTATAACCAACAAATATGCGTTTGTGGAAAGTTTCAAGAGCAGTTTGTGGAAAGTTTCAAGAGCAGTTCACTTGCCAGGCATCATATTAATCAATCTAAAATTCAAATTAAAAAACTTATTAAAAGTATTTCTGGGCCATCAAATGTCTTTTATCTCTGTCCCGGCAGAGTTCCTTCTTTTTCATGGGACAAATTAGTGCCCTCATAGATGACAGAGGCGCTTTAAAAAAAAAAAAAACAGTCCAACAGAGTTGCAGTCCCATGATGCAACACTCCCAGTGGTTACATCTGCTCCATTCTTTCATCTTTCTCCATTGTTAGGTGGGAGCTGTCACATTAGGAGGAGAATCGTGGCTCCTTCCCACCCCCAAGTACCCCTTTTTTCCCATTCCAGCAGTTGGCAGGGTGGCAGGCCCATACAAAGGAGCATGCACCAGGAGCGCAGAGGGGAGCACTGTTAGAGGAAAAACAGTTTGGGAATTAAGGTCATTAATTTTCCACTTTCAAGGGCTGCCACACAGACGGAGATAAAGTCAGCATAAATATTCTGCCGAAGTTTCTCCTGTTTTTCTCCTCTCCCCATTTTCATCGGCAGCCCATTTATCTCCATGCTGTCAATTAGAGGCAAAAGCAAAGAACTAATTAGGAACTGTGCAATTTTAATTAGCTGTTTTGATAATTAAACTAATTGGTTCCCTTGTGTTTCTGCAATGTGTGCTGAGAACTTTTTTGATATCTGGGCAGCAGATTTCCCATCCGCTGGTTAATTAGTCACTTTTGCATTAAAAAGGAGCCTTCCTTAATAGCCTTAATTTGCAGTTGAAAAGAGAATCTACCATCAATAATTTGTGTAATTGGTAACCGTTTGATTGTAATTTAGAGGCACGGCCGGACAGCTCGGCATGTCTAATTCCTAATGACTAGGATTAAAGTTGGATTAACTGTTTGGGAAAGGGATTCACTCTCCCCTCTTCCCTACCCACCAAATGACACCTTGTCTACATTTGATTGGTCATGAAATTCAAATTGACTAGGTGAACAGCAGGGCTTACACCGTTTGTATTACTTTCTATATATTGAGCCTGTCAGGTTACATCAAAAAGATTCCAATAATTCTTATTTTCCACCCACCGTCTCAGGAGGAAGAGAATGAAAAGTGGTTACAATTTATTATGTGATGTGTTAAACCCCTGCTATCAAACCCATTTGTGTACAAGTCTGAGGGGAAAACATAGCAAAGATCAGCCACTAGGAGGAGCCGAACCTTAAATCTAAAAAAAAGTAAAGTAGGTCTCACTGTTAAATGAAACTTCATTCAAATCATAGAACATGCCTCTCGCTCTGAGCAGAACATTACATGTAAAGCACAGTGTACATTCACACACAGTAAATTAATGTCTGTCTAAGTTACAGGTCTAAACTCAATGCAAAGATGGTGATGTTATTTGTACAAATACGTGCCAAACTGCTACAGCAAAAGCACCAGGGGAAATCACACTGATGCTTACAGGTGTCAGCATAACATTCGAAAATTGCTAGAAGCTAGGAAACCTGGACTAAAAGCATATCTTTCAGCATCTTAACTATCAGGCACCATCTCTATACTTTTACAACACAGAGCCCCGTCAGTAGTCTGATTAAAAAGCACCATTCATCCCACTTAGCCAGAATACAATTAAGGGACATGGCTTTAAAAGCCCAGCCCTGAAGCCTCCCCCATCCCACATAAAAGGAGCACTCTCCACTGAGCCTTGCCTGTAAATATCATGTTTGATATGAGGTTTTAATCTGCTTAGCCATTCTGAACTATAGAATGGGCTCATCCTCTCTCTGAAACCCCTGTCCAATGGCTGTGTGCCTGAGGATGAATAGGAACACAACACTAGTGCGCTATCTGATTAGGTGGGGTTAATTACAGAGCACTGTTTTGTAGTGGCTGCATTTGAGAGCCGCCCATAAATAGATGGGCATGGCTAATGCATGCTCAGAAATGAATTTTAATTAACTGTGTATCAGAGAGGCCCACTCAGGGGCCTGTTTCTAGTATGTAGTGACCCCACTGTTGGATGTGGAGTGGGAAAGGGTCTGCACCCAAGACATTGTGAGAGGGGCTGAAGAGTACAGCATGGCCTACACGAGCCATGTGTCATAGACAGAGAATGTTGTGTCTTTACACAGAGGTAACGTGGGTAATTTATAATGATGACAACCCCCTTGATTGACCCGTCCATGTCTCCACATTATGATCATTAAGTTGGAAGATACGTGGTTTCTGCAGCTACTCACTTATCCAAACGAGAATTTGGTGTGACTGAGACTTCATATACATGAAACACAGGCTCTAATAACATGTTGACCCCTACATTTGGTGTACTAGTGAGGTAACTGTGGTAAATTCACAGCTCCAGTCTCTGTTTTTACCCACCGTTTCACACACATCATTTCTGTTCCCTTTCTGAACGGTCTTTGTATCGTGTTTTTTCCACATTCAAATGTCAAATGGCCATTTGAAGTCAGGCCCTGATGATACTGAACCATTCTTTCCCCGTTCCTTCCAGTTTTCTGTGTGATTGGATTAATTATGTGTCACTCACTTTGCTAGAGGTCAGCAAACATACATTCTCGGTCATAAGTCATCAATCTATGTGACCGTGGAGATGAAAAGTCAAGCATGTCAGCCAGGAAGCTGGACAGAGAGGGATCAGTCCATTGATTTCAGGGCCAACCCAATCTCACCACAGCCTGCTACCCAGAGAACTGAAATTATCCCTATGGGCTATGTACAGTGAGCTTTATACCTTGGATTTGTGGTGCATGATCACATTAGCAGGGCCTGTAAAAAGGTTATTTCAAATGCAGGGCAGGGTAATTAGCCAACAGGAAAGTATAGTTCATATAATAACAGAATCTATAAAAATTAATGAGTGATGAGCTTCAACAAAAAAAAATGAATGCACTTTTGTGTTTAAGTGATTATGTATATGCAATTTAAGTTAAATATTTACCTCAAAGTCTTTATCTTCACCCAGCTTTTATCAAAAATCTTCTATGACAAGGCTCTACTGGACAAAATCAAACTGTTATTCATAGTCTAATGTATATGTAATCTTTAAGAAGGCTCATGTTTTGCAAAAAGGTTGGGAGTTCATGTAAATCATTTAACGGATAACTTCTTACGGGTGCATTAAGGTGTATTATTTGATTGTAGTAGCTAATGCTAATGTGCTTAAGGTTGTAATATCAAATGCAAAATGTAACAGAAGGCAAGGACAGACTGAGCAAGCTCACACCACAGACAGCCTGCTGGCTGCTGACGAACCAGCATTATTGTAGCTATACTCCACTACAGTCTCCTAAATGGCTAATCTTTGTTGGATCTCACCCTTAATTGGTTAACAGTCTCCGCAGGGCAAGTGAAAGTGGTGCTATTTAAGGCTCCACCATGAAACAGCAACACTTTCATCTTGGCAATAACAGGCAACAATTATATTACCAGATTCGAAACTGAACCTTCTATCTACCCACTAATCAAAAACGCAGCCCATCTGTTGTGCTGTCTCTTTTGAAACGACTGTTTATCTGCAGCATGTATGATAACTGTGTCTGGACACTAATTAACTGCTAAATAGACCACAATTAGATGCTATATTTCTATAGCAAAAAATCTGCAGAAAAAAGCAAGAAGATTTTTTAAATAAAAACAACGCATTTTATGTTTACCCAATCTGTACCAGGCACTGATGGAGCAGCATCACTCCCCCTCGCTCTCTCTCAATGTCTCTCTCTCTCTCTTTCTCGCTCTCTCCCTGACACACACACGCACGCGCGTGCGTGTGCACGTGCATCAATACAACCTTACGTGCATATGCGCGCTCTCCCCCTTCTCTCTCTATCACGCACAGTCAGACTGGCAGGCGGACCGGTGTCACACACACACACACACACACACACACACACACACACACACACACACACACACACACACACTTTCGCTTTTGTGTTTTGTCAGAATTAATGAGAAAAGTTCCCTTGCCCTAGGGGTAATTAGTGTCCTTGGAGTTAAATAAGCTAATACTTAGACACCTCTGGCACAAGCAATTATGTTTGTGTATTGAATAATTGATTCAAAGAGGGGGGAAGGGCTGCTAATCAGATCTGAGCATAATGAATTGATTTAATTAACAGGGGAATCCGAGGGTCTGTGGAAACTGCGCGCATTTATTCAGTAGCAGCAGAGGCGAGCGCGGCACATAAACTGGGAGAGAGGCGGCGTGAGTTTGCTTTCAGCAGTTGTCAGATTTGCAATTGGATTTGTTTGAATATAGTTGCCGTTTCGGAGCAAATGAGAACGAGAAAGAGAGAATATTAACAGCGAGGAAGAGCTCAGCCGTTCAGTCTGAGCGTCTGATCCGTCTCTGTGTGTATGCACCGTTACAGATAGGCGACACTAGATTTATATCGCTTTTCATTGTTTTGCCTTTTTTTTATTCGCATGGAATTCATCAAGAGCAACCAACGCTGTTTGATCGCTATTTATTTGCATTACAGTTCAGTCCGGATAGGGGGATCTCGCCGCGTATATCACGGTATTCCGCGTATGAATTATTATTGATAGGAGGAGAGAGAAAAAAAAACGTGCAGACGGCAATTCATCTTTCCAGGGTTTTTGGTGTATCGAGGCGTAGTCTAGTCAACCGCGCGTTTCAAAGCCATTTCCAGGAGAAGCTCTGAGCAGACCGAGCGGTGCAGCCTGCTGGAGCCGAGGACGGATCGCCCGGGGAAGGACTCCTCGTTCCTCAGGACGATGGTGTTGGACAAGGAAGAGGGTGAGTAACATCTCCGACCGTAGGATGCAATAACCTGGGGAGTAACACGGCAAACTACTGACATTTTACACGTTAAGTGTTTCCCCATCGCCCCGGACCCTGCGCACCCGCAGCCTCCGCTTTATACGGGCTCTCCAACCCCATTTACTCCCGACAGGGTCCGTATTTTCGCGAAGGGACTTGAATATTGTGATTTCCTTGTGTACCCTGAAGTTGAGGTGCACTTACACACATATCCATGCACTGCCAAACTGCAGTTTACTTCAGAGGAGTTGCATGTTTTTTTTAGACTAGATTTGTCTGTAGCGTTTTGATGTGTAACCCGGAGTTTGAGGATACTCCACAGACGCTGTGGCTCCTCTTTTCTTTCCTCCTCTTAAGTGCTTTTTGCGTCTGTGAAGTTAGCGAGGCAGCCTTTGACATCACCACGGGATGGGAGATGACAGCAGAGTGCTTTTAACTTGATTGCAAATTATGGATAGCGCCGTGCAACGTTCACTCACTTTCCATCCAAATAGGCCTACTTGCATTACTTATCTATTTCAATGTATTTAGGTTAATGGGTGAGGCAATCTAATTAATTTTAATTTAAATCAAACTCGCCTCTAATGACGTCCCATTTTGGATTAAACTGATGTTGAGACGTGCAGTGCATTATACAGTACAGGTTTAAATGGTGCTCAGTGTGATGTATGTGCATTAACATCTATTAACATAGCATGGTAATAATATTCAGATGGACGCCATGTACAGCACTAAAAGGCATTATGACGCTGAAATGAAGTTATTCTCTGCTGTTTTTCTTTCTTATGACACTTTTTAAAGAGTCTGCTGAAGGTTGTTTTGCTGTCAAAATAGACCACCTGCTGACATGCACTATGACAACCTCCACAAATCATAAAAGACATTTTTTTTGTGTGTGTGTTATTTCCCAAATTACCGTATATAGCTTTTGCACATTTGGAGGAGGGCTCCTCCTCCAAAAGTAATGGATGCATTTGTAGCCCATTATTTATGTTTGAAAATGGATATTTCATCTCTTAGCAGAGCATCCTTTCACTTACACATCTAAAAACCAATAAAAGGTTTGCGGCAGAGACATAAATTGGTCTGTCTGGCTGAATCCATGTTGTGCTGCTAATGTACCCAAATTAACTCAACTGTAAATTGTCTCCTTTGGATGTCTGTCCAGCTAAAAGTTCCCTATATGATTCATGATTCAGATTGCTTTTAACAGTTATTGGCTAAGCAATATGGTAAATGTACAAGGTGATGCAAATGGCATTAGTGGGAAAGGATGCACAGGAGCATGTAATGCAGTCAATACTACATTAACTACTGATGCCCAATTACAGAACCAGGGAGAGTGGCTTTTAGGAGCATTAGGACTTGCAGAAAAGCTGAGATCACCTGCTGCTCATTGCCTAAAAGCTTCACCCTTTATTTGCTGGACCCGACCAGCAGCTCCAGTATTTTGGCCAGGTTGTCAACAGAGCTGCTCGGATCTGGTCTCATTCACTGTGGTGCCTCTTAGCGTTTATTGGCTCTAAAGTTATAGGCTTGTCAATTCAACCTTCTTGTCTAATGTATCCACTTAGTGCCTGCACAAATAAATGTGTGTGTATGTGGGGAGAGAGGTGTGGGTCGTTGTTTTGGGTGGCCACATGGGTGCATGTGTATGATTACTGTCTGTTTCTCTTGATTGATTCACTATTATGCCTGTGTGTGTGTGTGTGTGTGTGTGTGTGTGTGTGTGTGTGTGTGTGTTTGTGTTTGTGTGTGCTGCTTAAGTGTTCATATTTTAGTCCTTATGTGACCTGTAAAGCAGACCATCATTGCGTCTGGTCCCGTGTTCGAAGCCTGCGATCCTAGTTGGCAACAAAGTCAGGCTGCCTGTTTGGCAGACAGTGTTTTTGAACTCTGACTTCTCTTAGAAAAGTCTGCACCAATTTGCACTACAAAAGCAATAACCAGAAATGAATCTGTTCACTCCCTTATCTGAGCTCCATTGAGAAAATCTTTCATACTGTATCAATCTATTAAAAGTCATGCATTGAAAATACATTTTCAGACAGGCTGCTCTTATATTTTCCTTATAAACTTCATAGGATCAAACCTAAAATATTTCTTATGTTGCGTATGTGGTGACCTGCTCATATTGTCTGTCCTGTCCATCACAATTTACACGCATATTGTAAACTAATCACCGTTTTAGAGATATGGTGCAGTCATTAACTTATGATATACACTATCTGGTAAAGCACTGAGTCTGACAGCACGGAGCAGGACTGTTAAAGGAATAGAGGCACTGCTTCATGAAATGACCTAATATGCAGGTCATAGTTAGTAATGAACAGCAACACATGTACCAAAATATTCTGTCAACATTTTTATTTTACCCTGCCATACGAAGGTTCCTATTTGCGTCTAATTTGAGAGGAAAAAGCAACTCAGCCATTCTCTCTCCATCTTCGAACCAACTGCAGGAGAAGAAAGTGTGTCCACGCTGCATAAAGCATGTTTTTGCTGAACATTCAACACAGCTGTATACTCTAAAGACTCTAAAGCAGAAGAAAAATCCTCCAGCTACTGATACATTTCTGGTTACCTTTGCTTGTTAATTTACAGTCCTGTTATCATCCTGTCCAGTGAAATTTGTACATTCATAAAGCATGTGATTGAAAAGCAATGCTTCAAATGAATACAGACTGGTGATCTGTCGACTGCTGTAATAAAACTTGGGCTTCAGGCTCCGATTTTTATTTTGAAATAATAAGAATTGCTTCATTCTTTACCGGTGTTACCATGGTAATACTGTCTTGTAGCGATGTTATATTGATTTAGAAAGTGGACAGTAATATTTCTTTTCTGTTATTTGGTTTCTGAGGGTTGATTTCTAATTTCCAGCTGGAGATTACTTTTATATATTCCTTAAGTCTTTTCACTTTTCCAAAGGAATGCAATTTGCTCTCTTGTATTTGCTATTTTCTCAGCTTATTGGTTTGCTCTTACTTCAAAATTAAACTTGCCCATTTCAAATATTGAAATTACGTCTGGTTTTTGTGCTCTGGGCCCTGAACAATATTACAAACACATTGCTTCGTTTGATATTTCTTTAAGTCACTACCGTTTTTCATGAAGCTTTATTGCAGGCACCTGTATTGCCTTTGCTGTACTTTTCCAATTTTGTCTCAAACATACTGTAGATTGTCAGAAGACAGTTTTATATAATATATATATAATAGTTACTAGGAGTGTAACAAATGAATGCTGCTTTATATGCATACACACAGCAAAATAGCACCAAAACATACAGTATGCCTTCAGTGTTTTCACCATCCATGATATACTAAAGCTGTTCTCATTATTCCTTTTAACTGCTTAGGAAATCACACTTGTACCATTTTGAGCAGCAAGTGTTTAATTCCATCTTACAAATGCAGAATTCTCACTGGAGATAATTTCATCTGTCACCACTAAACCTCTAGATCCCTATCAGTCCTGATCGCTTCACATCTACGAGTGTGCGAGATGTGTATCATTTTCCATAATCTTAGTGGAATTCAAAGGGACCGAATTGAGACTTAAGAGACACGTGTTACCGAGCTCGCCCACCTGCATTCGATGTAAATGGCTGCACTCATCAGTGTGGCGCACAAACTCAATTATGCACTCTCGAGCTGTGAGAGCATCCCGTTTATTATTGCCAGAGGCCGCATGTTAGCCATGTTATCATAAAAATTCTCACAACAAGATCTGGCTATCACATGTATCACAAGGAACGGCTGATCCTTGTGATACATGTTCAATGTCCGACCCTGTGTTTTTATTCACTGCAAATGATTTTCTCTCAGCGTCACGAAGAATTTCTGCTATGTTGTCAAGTTGTGTGTGAGAATAGTGAAGGTTGCGGCATAAAGAGGTAGAGGTGTCACACTGAAAATGATATGAACAAGTAAGAAACTCAAAGCCGCAAGGGTCATTTCAGACGTTGCAATAAAACCTTTGACAAAATCCACAGTTATGCTGACACAGTGAGATGAATTGTTACTTTAAACCACCTTGGAAAAACCTAACATCTTACCGGTAGCTGTGAGACAAATGCAGACATGCTCAGAAGTAATGTTGATAATGCACATGCAGAGAACTGTTCTCAGCGGCAAAAAATAAACCCCACTAGCGTCTGATGGTTGTGCCGATATAAAACCATTGTGATATTTGTCGACACCTGGTAGTCCAGCATTACAGATAATGGCTCGCCACATATTAAATATATTGTTAGTTATTCATCAGTTTGAACCTGTTGGAAGCAGGTTTCACTGCCACTGAGTATCTCAAGCTGCTGTTGACTACACTAATGTTGATATGGGAAAAAATACACACGCACACACTTCCTGCTACATCTCATCACTTTTTTTTTCTCCACAAAGTTATTTGTTCACCTGTTTACCTATTGCACACTCTCTGTTTTGACTTGTTTGGCATTCTGAAGCACTCTGTAAAGCGTATTCTTTTCTCTCTGGAAAATCATTTCTCCTTCATTCTGTTATCATAGCCTTAGCAAAGAAGACAGGAGAGATGGGGAAAGGAGAGAGACATGCAGCAAAGATTTGAGATTAGCAGAGGTCAAAATTAATGTCACGACTATGTTTCTTTGGCAACTGAGTGCTACTGTTAAGATGCACAGAAAATTTTAACCGAAGAAAAACTTTATATGGTACTTGTAGTAAAATAACATCACCTGTTACACTGTTAGTCCACTGAAGCACTTTATAAGTTAAGTTTCAATGAAAATCAAAACTCTGCAGGGTTAATGTCATGCATTTAATATGTAAATTACATACTTTAATGTGTAATAATGTGCACGCAATGAAATTATGAGGAAATTGTCTCACAAATTCATTCACATACTATGCTACGATACTCTCCATGCTTCTATATTGCAAGGTAAAAAAGGAGAAAAAAAAGACATTTTAAAGGCTTTTAGACTGCCAAAGAAACATGAATGTTTATATGTCTTTGATTAGAGCATTATTCATGTGTAGACTGAATCTCAAACTGTAATTACACTGATGTCACTTAACGCTTTCTTGTTACTTGAAGCAAACATACAGAAATGCTATTATTCGCTCAGTATTAAACAGGTCTTATTTAATCCATCCCGATGCATATTTGTTAAAGGCAAGGGTGTACTGTACCTCTTAATGAGCGTACATATGTATTGTTTGTAAGTGTATGCTGTGAACATGTTATTCTGGTGGGGAGCCCCAGGTAAACTGTGTATGTGCGTTTTTTGGGGGGTATGGATAATGGTAAAAACTGTGTAATACTGTATAAAATGACGGAGTTTTGAATTTCTGATTTATATGTAAACATGTGAATCAGTGATACTTTTGGTTCACAGCAGCAGTTGACAATTTTCACATACATCCATGTGCTTGTAAGTCCTGTAAAACAGATGTTGTTTAGTTTGAGTAGCACTGACATATGTTAAACATGAACACCTGCAGAAATAATGCTGTATTACTGTAATAAAATAGTTTCAGAAGGAGAAGTCATTTATACAAACTGACCGGGTGTATTCTCCTTACAGTGCACACAACACAGTGCTGGCAGAAATTCTTGCCAGCGTCATATTTTCCATTTGCCAGAGCCTCGATCCTTACCTATTTCTCATTATCCAATTACTGTAGCTCCCACCATTCTTTAAGTGCTGTTGCTGAGAATTCCTCATGTGTTTTCAGCCTTGCTTGTGTAAGTGTGTGGCTCTGAGGATGGCAGTGTTGGACGGTCAGTAAAAGACACTTTGTTCTTGGGGGATGTAAGGAGCAGCACAGCCTCTAGGGGCTGCTAGCAGGGCTTTTAGACTTTCAGACTTGTTTCACTGTAAATGTCTTTCAGACACCACACTGCTCTATTGTATTCCCATTGCTATATTCAGTTTTCGGCAGGTTGAGTGTCACAAAGTAGCTTTGCTCTTAAGTGAGATCCTTTTTGCATCTCAAACAAAGATGCATTATAAGTTTTCTTTCTCACCAGAGGCTCATTTTTCTTCTTCTTATTTGCATTCTCAGTCAGGGGATGAAGATGCTGTTCAGTGTCATAACACATGTGCACTTTACAGCAGTTAACCTATAAGTTGTTTTAATGTTACTGCACAACTGACACTTTGTAGAGATATACATTGTAGCTGTTCTGTCTTCATGCATACATACAGTATACTCTGTAGTTCTAATACAACTTGAAATGACCTTTAAGAGGCTATTTTTGGCAAAAACAAAAATATCGTATGCACTTATTTAGGTCAAACATAACAAATTTAAAAGCCTCCTTAGAGATGCTTTTTAGTACAAGTATCCTGAGTAATGGGGGACAGAGGCTTCACACTTTCTTTAGATATTACAGCTATCTTGTTGGTAAATAGAAAAGCCTGGGGTGCCTTCTCTTAAATAAAAGCCAACTTGCTGAGAACTAATCTCTTATTGGATGACCTTCAGTAAATCAAATCTTAAATAGCTAATTAAAGACTCTGATTAAGGGGGGTAGTTCTTTCACTGTTAAAGCTAGTAGATTAGGGTTTGGATATTGAAGTTGCTGATTTAATCAGTGCTTAACTATGATGTTTGCAACTACAAATTCAGGGGCAAATAACATCTACTGTATACACACATTCCCACTGAGCTCAGCATTAACTTAAACTTGTTTCTAAGACGTTGGACCCCCCCCCCCACGCCCCTCCTCCCATTCACACCTCTATCATATCATTTTATTTCATTTCATTTGACCAGTCGTCTCAAGTTGAATTGCCATTTGACTTTAGCCAGTAAGAATTACTCCTTGTGGAAAAAGTCTGTCTATTATGAGGTAATATAAAACTATTAAATGGAATTCATTATGAGCAAGCCATCTTCATAATCAACCATCAGCCAATGTCATAAAATTTTACTCTCCAAGACTAACTTGCCATCCAACATGACATCACGCCCAGTCTGCATGAGGACCCCCCTAACTGTGCACCCAACCAACCTCTCTCATTATTTACCCCATCAGGTGTGGGACTAGGTGCTTGAATGACATTAGAGGCCCGTGCTGCCAAATAACTGCCCCCTGTGGGGAATTTGCATTATTCAAGATTAAAGAGCCTCACACGGTGCACCACAGTATGGTGTTCCTTCTTCCCCTCCATTTTCAACACACTGAGGACCCTGAATGGCACACCTGTCTCCTGGCATATCCTTTGAAATAATAAGTGTGCAGTAATTGCTGGGGAGTGGGGAGGATTTTGTACATCACTTCCTGACCTCATGAGTGACACAAACTTTAGAAGGCTACATTTATTCTTCTCTAAATGCATTTTTAATGTGGACTAAAAAGTGTTTGTGCATTATTCTGTTTCCGAATGGCGGAAAGTGGCTATGACAGGTCTAATAGCTTGATTTTTTTTTTTTTTTTTTTGTCAGGAATCATGAAGTGGCACATAAGATTGCCTCTTCTATCTAAGTCTAAAAGAAGTTTTAGAATAGATTGATTTTCCCTTTATTCGATTTCAAATGAACACTAAAAGTGTCAGTTGATCTTACAACTTCTGTATGAGGACTGAAGATGAAGATGCATTCGCCCTTTTGGTTATTGACAGCTTGCACTTAAATGAAAAATGGTAAAATGGCAGGTTTCAAGATCAGATCAACAGAAGACAAAGCCTAACATTACGCCCACATTTGATATGGCTTGATCCAATACCAAATCTTCTCCTTGCTCTGACAACACTGACAGTTCATCAGTCCTCCTTTTTTTTTTTTTTTAAAGGTTTTCACGTTGTTTATTTGGGGTAACCCAGCACGATAAAACCACGACTGTGTGGTGTCTTTTCTCCCTCTTCTCATTCATCTTATTCCCTCACTCTCATTTTCTCACCCCATCTCTCCCTCTCTCACTCCGTTTCTTGCTGTTGACAGCTTACCTTGCAGAGCTCTAATCTCACCCTACTACTGAGCAACCAAGTGTTGGAACAAGTCGCCTTCTGTAATAATTTGGAAACTCTGCCAGTTTCATGTCTTTAAAAAAAAAGCAGCAATGAATTTAATTAGAAAGCTGTTGCATATCTCTGTGATACATTTCTTTTAATTAACCCCATGTGAATAAATTAAAAATAATAGGGGGCTGAAAAGTGTGGAAAAAACACCCTAATGAAGTTTTCCGTTAATTGGGATGGAGTCTGCAGCCAAACCACAGTGAGTAGTGAGCACCAGGAGCTAACAATGCCTTCTGTAAGCCTCAGAAAAAGGCCCAGGGCCTTCGTGCTGACTTCAAGTGTAAGAAATGCACCTCTGACGTGATGGAAATGACCGTGGGCTGGGAGAAAAGGCAGTCCTGTTCCAGGCTGCTCTGCTGAGACTCCCCATGCCGCGCTTGAAGCCGGGCCAGTGTTATTGCAGCCTTAATGCGGCTGACTCATTTGGAGCGGATCAGGAGTAATTATGGTAGGGAAAGTGGCTGCCGACCGTGGGGGTCAGGACACTTGTAACATGTGAAAAGAGCAATTATTCCAGGAGACAAAACCCTCCCTTATCCCAGGCAGTGCCAGGGTCAATGCAAGGGACGGCTGGGCTCCGTTTCACCAGGGCTTATTAGCCACAGCAAGCTGCAAAGTTTGAGAGAGTGCATCTTGTTAATGAACAGTCCCCTCCTCATCCGCACCAGCCCTGTCTGCTCTCTCTCTCCCACTTACTGTGGGTGTTAATTATGTCATAATCATAGCATGCATACAGTCCCAGAGATCACCCCACAGACCCCAGCATTCATACACAACCATCTGGAAATGTAGCATGCCTTACAGTAACATAGAAGGCTCTTACAGAAAACTATAAGAAAACACCTTTAGTATGAATGTAATATTGACTTGGGCCCTGTAAGAAACTACCTAATTTGAGAATGTGTGTGTCAGTGTGTTTCTCTCAGTGAGTGAGTGAGTGAGTGAGTGAGTGTGTGTGTGTCTGTGTTTATGCATATCTTTTCCTTTACTCCATGCATATGATCCAAATAAGGATGGGAACATGAATCACACAGTGAATCAGTGGTCTTTATTTTGCTTATCATTCAGAATACACTCATCAGTCGGCTTTCAACTGGCATGTGTATTCCAGCTGATATTATTACCAGATGTCTTGTATTTTGTCTTGGCAATAGAGAAACGTGTCTATGGGCTCAATTACAGCAATGACGGAAGCTGAATGAAAGGGGCTGATTCATGCACACAATGGCAAGACATCTGCATGAGATCCCCATTAACCTCAGTGGCAGACACCTTGGCCCAGGGACAAATTTTACTTAGGATTGACATGACCACAGCATTCACAGTGGTGGCAGAAACCTTAAAGAGTTGGGTTTAAAGCAAGTCTCTGTTGCTTCTAAACTGCACACGCACTGAGGAAACCAATATAGACATTTATGATTTTACACTGCTCTATATTGTTCTCCCTGTTTCTACTATAATATAATATAATATAATATAATATAATATAATATAATATAATATAATATAATATAATATAATATAATATAATATAATATAATTCAGATTTATTTAAGATGATTCATTCATTCAGTTATGCAGGGTTGATGTGTGATAGTTTGGTAACTTCATGCAGCAGATTCATCGTAGGTCATTATGGTTGGTTGATGTCTTGTGCAGGAGTGCTTTGAATTAAGAGAAGGTGATGGTAAAGATGATGACAGATGCACTTGTTTCAGCTAAACGCAATCATTTGGTAATGTAGTATCTAATTTCTCTGAGCATCCCAGTCTGTGTATTTACCATGCTGGTGCCTAACACTCTTGTTTGCTGCAGCTGGGAGGAGGAATTATAGGGGCCCCTGAGAGGAGGCCCACCCATGGCCAACTTCCACCTCCTTGAAAGCCCGCCTCCCTCCCCATGTGTCAGGAAGGCTGAGTGATTCTCATCAAGATCCTTTACCTCCCCATGAACTAGCAAAGTCTGCGTCACACCATGGCATCGGTTCTTTTAATTGATCAAAAGGCATTTAACAAAACACAGAATCAGATGCAACTGTCCCTTCTGCTATTAAGGGCGAGCGCCTGTGAGAGCAGATGTTCCACTGGGATCATGTGTGTACTAGGAGGATACTGTGACTTTGTGCGTAAATTACATTTCAGCTTTGTTGCATGCACATTGATGCACATAAAAATACAGCTAAAAGAATTAGTCGATCGACAGTAAAGTGGTCAGCTGCTACTTTGATCATTTCAGTTTAGTCATCAAAAATGCCAAACATTTGTTGGTTCCGGCTACTCACATGAGGATTTGCAGATTTTTTTGCCATATATGATTGTAAATTCAATAATTTGGGGTTGTGGACTGTTGGTCAGACAAAACAAATCAACTGAAAATGTCACCTTAGACTCTTAGAAATTGTGATGGGCATTTTTTGGTCTTATTTTGGGAGGAGGGGGGGCATTTCATAGACTATACGATTAATCTAGAAAATAATCAGCATACATAAAAACTATGTAATTGGAACATAGAAGAAATACAGACAGTATCACTGGCAATTTTATGATTATGATGATGAGGATGATGATTATTTCCTGGTTTTGTATCCACAGCAGTTGATGCCAAAGCAATAACCAATCTTCCTTTATTCTGCATGACATGACACAGCATGGCTGATTGCTCCAGGATTCATAGGAAACCCATGTAGCATATATCTTTGCACCTGCTCATTCGCTCATTCAAAAAACAACCAAACATTTTGGTGATAACAATAGAGAAAAGGGTTTTAGAGCAAATCATCTTTCTTGTCACGCATTCCTTGTCCAGTCTGAGGAAATGTGGGTCTTGCCATGTCTATGTGATAATTATATTTCTCTACTTTCAAATGTTTCCTTTAGTGCTCCAAAAAGCGCATTTTCTTTTAAAACCTTAAATATATCAAAAAGGTTAGCAGAGTGATGTGATTTTTTGATAGCTGTAAAGACGGAAGTCTAAATAGGGTAACACAGAAATTGGATGCTATCTCTATAATGGAAAATACATGCTCTGACAGACTGCTTGGGCTGAGAAACTGTACATATTCTTGAAAGATACAATCTTAAAGAAAGTAGATGGATGGAAGAAGAGAGAGATGACAGGCCTTTACACACACTACTAATGGCAAATTAAATTCCTTCTCAGGAAGGATATTTGGCAGGACAAGTGCTGTCTCTCCACTTTGAGGGGTAAAATACATCCCTTGTTGGAGAACGAATTGTGATGTGGAGAGGCATGCTTTTGGTGACATCAAATGACACTGGAAGGTCAGTGGCACTTGTATCTGTTAAATGGATTGGATTAAGTGGAGGCTGCCTCCTAGTCTGCTACTTCCTTTCATAATGCAGCTTTTCTTCCTGGGAGGTGGCAAGCATGGGAGGTTCTGTTCAACTCCACAGTTTCACATTGCGCCGAGAGCGGTGACAGGTGCAAGAAAATGTCTCATGGCATTAAGGGAATTGAAAAGACATTTACTTTACACAATCTTTTTTTTTCTGTCACTGCTCTTTGTTTAGTAGGTTTGAGCTACTACTTGGTACACTACTATTAAAGCTGTTTTCCAGGTGCTGCTTTTGTAGAAGGCATCAAACCCGTGTTTGTTCCCTGCAATGGCTTCAAGGAAGAGGCATCAGTTCAATGTGCATACTGGTTTCCTGGCAGACATTAGACGTTCCTCTTCTGAGACATCTCTCTCTAGTCAGGCCTGAAGGACCAGAACATATGCATGAAGGAATGAATGTGAGACTAACTGAAAACAGAACCTCGGCTGCATTAAAACATAGTGTGTTGTCACTTTGATGATGCTGAGCAGGGTTTAAAACAAAGTACACATCCAACAGGGGGGTGAGCAGCATACAGTAATTGCAGGATAGGTTAAGCTTTGGCCTTTTCAAATGTGATGTAAAACACACGTGATATGTTTAAGGAGTGTGTGGCGGGTGGTGGTCTCAACCAGTTAGGAGTAGTTCTCTGGAGGTGGGGGAACGACCTTTTTGTATAATTAGTTTTCTTATTTAAAGCAAAGATTTTGAGTAGAATAACTAATTAGGTGTCATAAAAGGCAAATTAAAGATTCTTGTGATCCCAAGGGAATTGCAGAAACTCCTTTCTTTTTCTTTGCACAAGCTCAGAAGTACATACACATACACATGTACATAGAAACACACACAGGCATTTTCGCTCTCCTCATTAAGACTTTTTAGTTCTGTAGAAGCCTGTCAGGCGAGCACTGTTGGCATACCTGCAGAGAGCTCCCCTAACAAGCCATGAAATGCAGGTAGAAGAGTCCGCCCTTAGCCAGTGTGGCTTGAATTTGAAGCTTTTTAGCTTCATTTACACCGAACATTGGTATTTATAGCAGGTTTTGTGATCCTAATGTGCCAGCTTCAAGGGGCCTGTTTTGGTGAGGGAGGGAGGTGAGGGAGCTGGAGGGCAGGCAGAACACTAATTGATGGCTCCCATCACCAGAACTGGACCAATTAGCCTCTCCTTTCCACTTCTGATAAAGAAATAAGACGGCTCAACACCACTGGAGCACTTACTGACATATAAACCAAAGCTATAAATTTGACTAACAAGCTCTCCTATTTCTTTCACCTCTTTTTTAAAAGGGGAAATGCTAATTATATTACATTCATAGAATTATTGATGTAAGGATGGCCAAAAATTGCAGAGCAAATCTGGATCCAATAAGGTACTTTGTGAGTCCATTTGTGTATGCGGATGTGTGTGTGTGTCTGTGTGCATGCATGTGAGAAACAGAGAGAGAGAGAAAATATGTTTTCCTTTTCCAAAGAAGTCCTTTGAAAAGTGGTGTAAGGTTTTTGTGAAAGAGAACAAACTTGACAGGCTTAGCGGAGAAAAACAGTGCACAGAGTGAAGCGGTCCCTTGTCACCAGCTGAGGTTGCGTTTATTACTGAGCAAACCGCAGAAGTAACTGTTAAAATTGCAGATCCAACTACAGAATGACCCTATTCACACTTAACATTAACAGCTACAGAATACACTGTTACAACCTGCATTTGATCCGGACACAATGCACCTGCACACATCTCTAAAGTGCACCAGTTAAACAGTGACATTTCATATAAAACGCTGTATAACATCTTCATCGTCTTTAAAATAGGCCTTTATAGATACCCACACATACAAAATACTGGCCTGACCCCCTGTGATGCAGAGTGTCCAGGGTTTTTTTTGTTTTGTTTTGTTTTTTTGAGAGAGAGAGAGAGAGAGAAATGTGTTTTGAAAGAGAGTGGCAAGTGGCATCCACTGTGTGTTCTTTTAGACAGATCAATAGCTCAGTGTGTGAGAGAGTGTCTTAAGAGCTGTTGTCTTGTGCTTTCAGCTGTGGCAGACCTGTTAGTGCTACAGAGGGGAGCTGCACGCCCCTGCCTCTGTACCAGCAGTGGCCTGAGGGGGGCTTTTAGTCCAAACACAAATGTCAACCACACATAGACTATTAGTGTTTAGTGCAGTTATTAAATGGACTTTATTTGTCCTTTAGGAGGGTAAAAGGCGCACTTAAAGGGGACCTGCGTGACAGCAGGGCAATTTGCGAGTTTGGTAAGTTAGGCTCGCTCGTTGCAGACACATGAGTACAGATAAGTGTAAAAGGAGGAAAGGCTGTAATGCTCTGAGTAGGGAACACTGTGTGTGTATGTGTGTGTGTGTGCGTTTGTGGTTTGTGTGTGCACATGTGTGTGCGTGAGTTTGTGTCTGTGTGTTTCCCTGTGTGTGTGTGTGTATGTATGAAAACACAGAGAGTGAGTGTATGCTAAAAGGCACTTAGGCCATAACATATCTCACTGGGGTCTGGTAGCAACGTTTTTGTGGTCAGAGGCTTTTTAAAAGGTTAATGTTAATCTATACCAAACAAAGCCCATGAGGAGCTTTTACAGCTGTGGACAGTTGAGTGAAATGGGCTTTGATGAAATGGTAGGTAACCAACGTACTACATGGCACACTCACAGTAAACAAAATAAACATTGTGTCTTGTATCCTCAGAAATACACAAGACATGCCCCTTACTCTGAAGCCTGCTGCAAGCGGTCATGTAACTTTTGTATTACAGCATGTTCTAAGTGGAACAAGTACGTCAGGGCTTTGTAGTCCAATGTGACCTGTGTGCCTATCTACATGGAAGAATGTTTTCTTTAATGCATATGAAGCAGGTAGGCAGTGTGCTGTGGCCGTGCGCGAGGCCAGGCTTAGACGCCTCGAGAAGCAGCCGGCTTATCAAAAAGAGAACATGAAAAGTCACTCGTGTTCCTGGGCCGTAAATCACGCATGGCTGTTTGTCTCCTTATCACTACAGGTGTGCCGATGCTCTCCGTCCAGCCCAAAGGGAAACAGAAGGGGTGTGCTGGCTGCAATCGCAAGATTAAAGACCGCTACCTGCTCAAGGCCCTGGACAAATACTGGCATGAGGACTGTCTCAAATGTGCCTGCTGTGACTGCCGCCTGGGGGAGGTGGGCTCCACCCTCTATACGAAAGCCAACCTCATCCTCTGTCGCAGGGACTACCTGAGGCAAGAAAAGACACACAGTCACCTCTCCACTCACAAGAAACACAAAAACCATGCCATTGCAAGGGCCGTGTGACATGAAGGAGTGAAGGTTTTTCTTTACCTTCTAGTGCCACTTTGCTTCGGTTTTTCAGTGTTTAAGTTGTGTGGCTCCCATTCATAGAAACACATCTACAATTCATCTAAATCACTGCAAAGAGTCCTCAGTGTTATAATTACATGATGGCAAAACCTGATATGTAGACAGTTTGCCGTCATTTTATTTTGCAGTATGCGTACAGCAGAAAGTAATGCTACTTGGAGACAGTTTACAAGAGTATAGCATAGGCAGAAAATAAACATTTTAGGGCATTTTTGGAGCAATTCATCTCCTTATTTGTAATCCTTAAAGAAATTTACATTCTGTATAACTTATGAAGATTCTTGTGCAACTATCAAGACATGAATCATGCTGTCATGACATTTCCGACATTTTCAGCACTACAGTTTAATTAGAGAGTAAGGATTGGCATACATTTTTATAAGAGGTTGTTTTGATAGGACACATAATTTAACATCTGAATTTTAATGTTCACATGAAAAAATTCTATAATAGTAACCTGTTTCGGATTTTGACTTGTGACTAGTGTTATTGATTGCTAAAAAAATACAAATTTTCCATACAACTATTAGTTTGATAGTATTGATAGAGATTCTATGATGTCACAATGAGAGACAAAAGAGACAGTAATTTTTTTTAAAAAACTTTATTACTTTTTGAAGTGATAAACATACAACTCACAGAATTTGCCAGATGAACCTTGCAGTGTGTGCTTAATTTCTTCTAACCTCATATAATATAAGATATTCCTGATCCACTGTGTACGAGATGGAGGAATTGTCTTTCCATTTCTGTTTGTACTGAGAAGATGTATACCCATTAAGCTAAAAGCCATTATTTGTGTGGTGTGAAGTTAATACGATTACGTGTAATTTTTGCTTTTCATCGCACAGTTTTTTTTTTCATAATTACATCTTTTATTCTGTGTTTACATGAACACAGAAGACTTCTGTCATGGAGTAGACTAGGTCTCAGTTGTACCAGAGCTGTAGGCTGTACCTCCAGGCAGGCATGTTGCTTCACCAGTGTCTTTGGCTCTGTTCCCCCCCCCGTTCCCCCTCCTTCAGATGTCCCCTGCCATCTGCTTGTTAAATTAAACATGACCATTTCCCGGGCGTTAAGTCACATTCCCAATGAGATCCTACCATTTATCTGAGAGGGAACCCCCCTGGGGCCGACTTAGGGATGCCGGTGCCCTAGGCCCCCCTCCTAAAACTCCCTGTCCTGTACTGTCCTCCCCCTCTCCCTTTCTCCATTCCCCTTCTGCCTACTTGTCTCTCCACTCCCTCATTGATATCTCCAGCTTACTGCTACTCACTGGGTTTGGATCCGTTCATTACTCTGATTTAGAGGAACACATTTAAAACAGCAGACATCGTTTCAATCACTATTAAAATTCAAAGTAAAGAGAACCATAAGCCACTCCGTTATCTTCCTACCTCACTCATGGATCTCACATTTCACTCACATCTCAGCTTTTCCTCTGACCCAGAAGGAGCCTGCAGTCCACTTGAGAGGCGCTTAGGGACGTTTCGTTGAGATAGACCATTACCATCCATCAGTTCCCACCCACAGTTAATGCTTTTAAGATGCAGTGAGAGGTCCACTAAGACCCAGTGTTGCCCCCAGAAGGGGCAGATGGTGCATATGAGGTAATAATAAATGGGCAAATGACCAAGAGAAGGCAAAAATGATGAAGCGCAGAGACTTTCACTTGGTAAAATACATCTGCTGAAAAGACAGCAACCCCAACCCCCAAGCCATAAGTGCCTAACTGGCACAGTGACGGGAAAAGGAAAAGCTTTCTCGCACATTAGACCAGTAAGATGTAGAGGTCAGAGATGGGATGAAAATCAGAGAGTGACATATGAAATAAAGAGTTAGGAATACTAAAATAAGAATGAAAAAAAGAAGATGAGGAGAGAGCTTTCTGTGCACCTCTGTTGCCCCAGATTGCCTAATGAAATCCATCCCACTCGCCTGCTCTTCAGCCTGCGACAAATGCAGAACACTTAATGGCTAGAGATGCTTGAGATGAATTCTATTATGGAACAAATTAAAAACCTTGCCTTGCGTGTAGAGAAGAGGCAGTTTGAGAGACCAGAGCATTTGAAAGTAGGTGATGCAGTCTCCGTCCTGCGCCAGTTTCCTTTTCGTTCCTTCTGTGTAGTAAGACTCCCCTCACCTGCAGTAATGAAGTTAAATCTGTGCACTGAATTAGCCTCCTGCACTTCATTAAAGACACACGGGTGGATCAAACACACTTTGGTTATTTCCCAGGGTTTGGAACCCTGCCATGCTCACATTAATTATTATAGGAGCTCCATCTGTGATTGTCCTTCAGTGGCATTAGCAACTTATTGAATGCACTCACGCTTTCTTGAATCTTCAACACACAAACACTAAAAATGTACACACACTTTAGCCTGTGTCCTCTTCTGCCCTCCAAACCATTGCACTAACAAAAAGTCCAGAATTTCTAATCATCCTGACATCAATTTCTCTGTATTGAGGGTGTTTTTTTTAGCAACTTAGCCACACTCTTTCATTACAAATGAGAATAATAGATTAATTAGGCGTTTCCTTTTGTCTAGGGCCCAGGATCGTATGACTTCACCAGAGGGTTGACAATCTAGTCATGGTGTGATCATCAGGACTAAGATCATTTAATCTTCTACTTCATATATTAGAGAGGACATAATAGTCATCCACTTATCAAAAGGGGGTAAAATTAACTGTAAGAGAAAAACGTTTTCAAGATAATGAACATTATAAGTTATCCACAAACTGGCGAAATAGCAGGGGGAAGATGATAGCTCCATCTGGATGTGATTGTTTTTCAAATCTGTCCTCTCCTCACTACTTTAATAAGTAAAACAGTTGCTCTTCCTCTCTGGGCAAAATAGATCTGAACATAAAAGTTTACACTTTCAAAAAGACACAACTGTTGAAGGTCAGAACATGTGATGCATGCATTAACAACTTTCCCTTTTATGAAATCTGACAAAACCTGCGTAGACTGGGAAGTCTCAAAGAGCTCAGAGAACAGGTACCGTAGAAAACTTCAAGAGCCACAGCCCAATCTGAGGGAAGTAATGCAGAGAGGCACTGTAGGAGCTTTAAGGGTTTGAAGTTGGCAAAGCAGCAAGTTGAAAGGACTAAAGAAGGCCCTCTTTTCTCTAAAGACCCATTGTAATAACTCAATAACAGAGGAAGGAGAGTTGAGTTTCTTACACTTTTTACTGCTGTCCAACTCTGCCCCAACAACAGCACACAAAGTTAAAACTGTTACTGAATAAGAACTCTTTTTAGAGATTTTAGAGTATGACATGTTCTGTATGGTATTTCCTCCTGTTTTCAAGATTATAAGAAATAGAGATTAGGCAGGCGAACTAAAAATAAACATTTTTTATTTCCAAATAAAAACCATTTATTTCCAAATAAAACAGTATGCATTTATGACTATTGATCCTTATTATTTCAGTAAATATAACACAGCAGACAATGGAGTGTTTAGGTCAGTATGCTTATGAATTTAATAAATAATATATTTACAGAAAAAAATTACATTTATAACAGTAGACCTGAAGGAAATACTTTTATGTCAGGGGTCATTTAATATCTGAACACAGATTGTTAAATTTGAAAGTTCCTCAACACTCACTCACATTAAAGCTGTCCAATAAATAGCCAGTCTGCTTTCACTTTCACTGCGTTATCCTGTTCAGAAAGCCATGCCAGAATGTCTCACAGGTTGTGGGGAGCAATCCAAACCAGCACTTCTAACCATCTAATCCGTTTAAATTAACCACAGAAGCGTCTATTTTAA
Source organism: Thunnus albacares (assembly GCF_914725855.1). Taxonomy (NCBI): domain Eukaryota; kingdom Metazoa; phylum Chordata; class Actinopteri; order Scombriformes; family Scombridae; genus Thunnus; species Thunnus albacares. The sequence continues at coordinate 22,746,858 of NC_058106.1, forward strand.
AATGGGACTTTTTAGGCTTCAAGCCCTGCTACAATGCCAATGATTGATCGACAAAGCCTGATGGGCCCAGTGTATTATGAGAAGCTATCAACAGTACTCTCTTATTTTCCAGAAAGTCATCATTCACATGCTATTAAAATAGAAGCACTAAAAACTGTGTTGATGTTGAATTTTTTCCCACTTTCCTTTTGAGAATATTGATTTATTTAATCCAAATGACCAGGGAAATTGAAGTGCATGAGCCACTGCACTCTTACAATACATGACATGTGTCAGAACAATACGTGGGAATTCTGCAGAAAATAGTCCATTCAAACAAAAAAAATCTATTATGAATGAAACGAATTAATGTTTTTCAAAAGGTAATCTGCAATTTATGTTCTTTGAAGGCTGTGTTTCAGTGCTGCGAAGCGTATCGAATTTAAAGTAAAAAAAAAAACGACTGGAGCAACTGTATTAACAGTTTTCTTGTGTGTTTATATTCAAATTATTGTACATACTTTGTATGGTTACATGATTACAGTGAGAAAAATCTTCATAAGCTAATTGGCTATCCTGATCCTTCAGCTTGTGTAGATGATATTAGCTTTTTAGATTTTTAATCAGAGTATTTTCCATACTTTTGCACAAGATAAAGGTGGTAACTAACCTGGTCAGTCCATTCATGTGTTCGCTTCTGCCTTGCCTAATTTTTGTTTGACTCTAATTTTCTATATTCTCTCAGCTGACATCAAAACCTGTGACCTTTACATTTTGCACTTGATCGTGTTTTGATGTGAAACATTCATTGCTCACTATGTGTAGTTTCCCTTCAGCTGTTACTCATGAGACCGCTAGAGTGGTGGCTCTCATAGCTTTTAGCTTCATAGGAAAGGGAAGAAAAGAGTGTAATGTGTTTGAACATTACTCTCAGTCTCTAATCTCCTCTTAGCACGAGAGGCCCAATTAAGTCGTATGCTGATGCCATGTTATAACCCAGACACATCAATTGTTGGTGGAAGAACTGTGCGAATAGCACACAGTCACATCCAGTGAAATTTCTTACATTCCAGTAAGAAATTTCTGGAAGATGGATGCAAAGCCTTTCTGAGCCAGCAGCAGAAACATTTTGTCTCCTGTTTAGGTATCTACTGTATTCAAAAATACTACTAAGTATTTTTTGTATTTCATTGTTTCTCAACTGGGGGTCCGCAGACCCCTAGTAGTCTGTGGTGTAATTGCAAGGGGTCTGTGAAATAATAAAATATATATTTTAAGAAGATCCTATGGCCTTTACAAACATACTGTATTTCCTCAGATAGGGATTGAGGCCTTTATTTACCTCAACTGCAGAAGGTAATATGCCTTTATTTGAAACAGGCTTGTATTAGAGGCAGGCCTTTATTTCTAATTCCCTCTGTTTGATAAGTATAATTGGTCATATTGTAGTACGAAGTCTCGTTTTAATCACAGACTGTGAAAAAATAATGGACGTAGTTACCGTGATATCACCCATTGTTTTGTGGACTCTCGTTTTGAAGTCTCAACTTTGCCATTTTGGCCGTCACCATCTTGGATATTTGGTGGAGGGGGGGGCCACACATTTCTCTGTTCTGTATTTCTCTGTTTTGTGTCTTCAGGTTATGCAACTTTGGAGCTAACCCCCTTTACTTTTCCAGCATTTGGGGAAACAACAGACGTGACTTTTTAGCATTTATTAAGCGACAAACTGTAGTCTGTACTGTACATTTACTGCCAGACTGACAACTTACTACTAACCTTTTCCTCTGCCCTGCTAGCATCCACCGTCACTTCTCTGCCCCTCGCTCTATCCCATATTGGATGTTCATTGGATGTTCATGAATGGATATTCATTCGGATGTCAAATATTAAAAAATATTTTTGGGGCTGGCGGTGGTTCTCGTTGTGTCATTATGGAGAAACACAGATTCAGTAAATGTTCAGTAAACGTTGAGTACAGTTAGACCCTGCAGTCTCCATTAGGTTGGGCGAGTTCAAAGTTGTGAAAACAACAGGGGTGTTTTGAATACACACGATCACGCTGTATTGAAGAAAACTTCAAACTAGCAATTAAGACCATGACCTTGTTAGGAAAGTGTTTACTGAGGAAATAAATCAAGTGAGAAGTAGGGTCATTTTCCCATAGACTTCTATACATTCAGACTTTTTTTTGGAGCAAGTGGAGTTGCCCCCTGCTGGCCATTAGAAAGAATGCGGCTTTAAGGCACTTCCACATTGGCTTCACTTTTCAGACCCGGAACTACCCGCTTGGTTTTGATCCACTCCTGTTTGCCTCGTTAAAGTTACTGCATTACGCCATTAATACAAACTCAACACTTCGGCATATAGCTTAATATATATAACTTGAAATGTAACTGCAAACAACCAAACAAACACAAAGAAGAACTGTTTTTCACCATAGCACTAGCAATATGGAGAAATGGCTAAAACTAAACAAACAGCTGTCTGTTTTGAACAACAGTCCACATGAGAAGAAAACCAAGACAGAGAGCAAAGAGGCAATATAAAGAGGATTACATCATGTTCATGTTGATTGCACCTACGTATGCTGTTTTATGCAGTTGTTATTACAATAAAGTAGGTTTTCCGTACAATTAGCCTCATGCAATTTCTGCTTCTGTCAAACTGTTTTGTTGCCTGGGTCCAGACCTTTGAATCCGCCCACCCCACCAAGTCGAATTGACTGACATCAGACAAATTGTTTTGGAGTTGAGAAAGGTTGAAGACCACTGTTGTAAGATAACAGCCTCAACACACATACACAAAGGGTTTATTACCTTGGCGGCTTGTCTGCTGCATGCTCTCTGTCTGAGTTCCTGAGGATCCTCAAACATCCTTAAAGGGGAACTCCACCAATTTTACACACAAAGGTCAGTTTACTCGTTATGTGTGGTACTACTCAAACTGGTGATGTCACTGTGATATCAGTGACATCACCATCTGTGACATTATCAAACTGGGGGGCATGGAGTTTGAAAGATGTGGGTGTTTACCCAGGCAGGGTCTGCAGGCTTTCTGTTTTTGTTGTATCAAGCTCAAGCTGAGATAACCCTGGTGACATCATGAGGGTTATGTATGTATGAAATTTCTTATTTCATCTGTTTTCAGTGCAACTGCTAAAACAAATATTGTAAACATAATATAAACATAAATGTAAATATATAAAACATAAATATTTTGTTTTTGTATTTTAGTAGCATTGCTTTTATTCTCCTGGATTGATAAAAATAATTCTTAAAAGTTAATCAAAATACTCTGTGTTTCTGCAGGACTGTTTAAATGCAGTGTACAGTACCTACAGTAGGTTGGGAGGTGTCTGTCAACAGCTGCAGAGATGGGATGCTGAAAAAATGTTACATAAGAAAGGGAAGAAGAGATTACACCCACAGTATTTGGGTTATTTTTTGGAGACACTTTATAACTAAAAGGTAAAATATGAGCCACAGGTGTCACACACTCCTTTGACTGAAGGTGGAACTCAGTGTAGGAAGCAAGCTGGGCCTCTCCCACCAAGCGTTTTCACAACCTGTATGTATCAAGTGAGCACCATGTCCACAGCCCAGCGGGGTGTAATGGAGATGGGTTAGAATAATCCTACGAGCTGTTATGGGTGTGTGCATGTCAGACTCTGTAAGTGGCCGAGGCTCTCTAGGCTCTTTTATAGCTTTGGTTCCCTGAGGGGAAAGAGAAAGACATCACGACTGTATGTGACCCCTCATTACAGTTAGAGCTCAGGTGTGGTACAATCTGGAGCAGTCTCTGCCATTGTCATGATGACACTGGTTCCTCAAGCTGAGAAGGTGGGAGGCAGTAAGTTACACCCCAAGACGAAAGCTTTTTGGTGTAAGGTGAACACTAGGGAAGAGAATGAATTAATCAAAATTACAAAAACAAAAAATCAGGGTCGCCAAAATTTGTTTGCTGCAAATAATGTAATAGAAACAGTTTGTTTCTGGAGCAGTGATATTTGGACTGAACGTGTGTATATAATCCTTTTTTTGGTAACACTTTATTTTAAATCCCCCTATTTAGCATTTATAAGTAGCATATAAATATTTAATAAATGTTTATAACACACTATAATGTAGTTATAAGTTATAAGGACAAGTGTTAATTAATGTACAATATTTGTCAACAACTATAACTTCCCCTTAAAAGCCAGATTTTATATTATTACAACTGTGTTTTACTATTGTCATTCATTATCTTATGGGTGCCCACAGGAGGAATTATAGTTTTTGACAAATGCATTAATTAACACTTGTATCTGCAAGTGTTTACAGTAAATGTGTCTCTACAGTATGTGAAAAAAAACAAATTCTTTATGTTACAGAGTGCCATATTGTCTTGTCTGCTGTATGAGAACATGCAGTATTTTACTGAAACAGTAAGCAGTTGTAACAATGTCTCTGTTTAACACCCTGTGAATCCCTCTCATGGAACATAACAGCCATTCTCCCTCCGTTTCTGTCTCTCCTGCTCCTCTGAGGCAGTGGCCCCTAATTAGAAGCAGGGCTGCTGGATAGACGTTTTCTTTAACAAGGTGAAAGCAACTGAATGGGACTAGCCTAAACGAGGCCGAATATCAACGCTGTGACTCTTCTGTCTGAGCCCTACAAGTTTGGGGAAAAGCATTTAACATATTGTTGGAATGGCAATCTGCTGTTGCCTTATCTCCTCTTGTAAAGCTGTGAAACGCTCCTTCTCCTCCTGCAGAATATATAAATCTTTCTGTGCTTCAGAATCTCCAAATTAAACATAGAAGGCAGGCGCTCGGAAAATGAAAATGTAAATCTGACTGGGAGAAGCATTGAGGTCCCTTTGAAGACAAAAGAGATCTACACCAGTGCTTCCTTGCTCTGTTTGTGACCTTTATCATTTGGCTCCAGTCTAATAAACAGTTGCCTAAACAAGCAGCAGCAAGGTTTGAGTTGTGAGTCTGAGAAACATTTAGTTAACTCTCCAAGGTTACATCTCCAATCATTCTGTTCTCTGAATGAAAAAGGAAGATGGAGCAAGAGAGAGAAGGGATTGAGTGTGAATCCTTGTAACAGAAATCTTTTGAACTTATGACTTCATTATAGAACGCAGCCTCTTGTGTAAAATCCAGCTGGCTTTGGTTGGGGATAGCCACATTAGGTATTTTAGATTTGAAAGAAAGAAAACTTTCAACAGCTCAAATGGTTTACCTCAGACTTGTTTTTGTTGTTTTTGCAACGTGCAAAGGGGGAATTCTTTGAAGAAGGAGATTAAAACCATGTGATCATTTTAATTAGATCATTAGCCAAGAATTAAGATCTATTTTTGTAACTCTCATTAACAAAAATACCAAGTGGGTGCCAAGAAAGATTTGTGCATTACATTCAACGTATTTTGATTCTGCCATGTTTTCTCTTCCATTGCAGCATTTTTTTTTTCTGCTATTGTCCTTGCTGTCAGTACGTTTTTGTTTACTCTTTTATTGCATCAAGGTAAAGGGAAGGTGGGTTAATCTCCGTCTGTGCTCTCTGTCTTTCAGGCTCTTTGGTACAACGGGGAACTGTGCAGCCTGCAGTAAACTGATCCCAGCCTTTGAAATGGTGATGAGAGCCAGAGATAATGTTTACCATTTGGACTGTTTTGCCTGTCAGCTTTGTAACCAGAGGTAAGAATAGAAATCATAACTGCATAACAACATAGCCTTTTTTTTGTTAAAATGGCCAATAGCTTAAATATTAGAATCTGCTGAAATATAGCTCTCTTTTAAGGTGCAACAGAGTACATCTGTCTGATTACATTATTGCAGACTGCAGTTTGGAAGTGTGAAAAAAAAAAAAACTAAATTTTTGGGGCATGTGGATTGTCTTGTAAGAATAAAGGTTGCTGTGTTGCATTTGTAATGCTCTGCTAATTATTTTCTATTGTGACACTCTGCCAGCAGTTTAGCAGTTTGTCCTTGTTTGTGGCTAGATCTGTAAATCTTTTAAGCCAGAGGATGTAAAATGAGCTCTTACGTTTTCAAGGAGGTAGCTGGGAGCTACAAAAATAAAGTCTATTCCAGAGGTGTGTTGCTGCATAAGGGAGTGAAATGGTGTTTCCCTAGTGATAGGAATTATTATAAAATTGGAGCGAGCACAAAGCCTATGGTATGATATACATAGAATATGACATACCCAAATATTGCTTTTTCCCATTAATATACTGTTGGTAATGGCACCACTCTGGGAGCACAACGTCCTTTGCATGCTTGTCAGGGGTGCTGTGACCCTGTTCTTCCACACAGCACAAGCCCATTAACCTTCTGCAGGCCAGATTCAGTTACCATAGTGAACACCTGCTGTAAGGGAATTATGACTGCAGTCTCTCTTCTCAGCTGGCAGACATGAAGCCAGGTCTCATCTGGCACAGTATTGCCATGGCCGTGACTGTTTTACCAGCCTGGCACATTACTAAAGCCAAGCTACGCTCGACTATATTCTTATCTTCACTCCCCTTCAGTCACATTATGGAGCTTTCTCCACTGTGTCACACAAACAAACAGCAGCATAGAGAATAACATCAGTGGGGCAGGCTGCTATGTGTTATTTTTCCTCTTCAATTGACTCTGAGACTTTAGAGGAAAAACATTCTTGAGCAGTGGAACCAAATTGGTGTGTGAAAAGCTCACCCCGTGGCAGAGTTTCCTTGGAAACTCTTGTGGTGCCAGCGCCTTTTTTGCCAGGCCGAGGAGAGCTGACCTGCCTTTCGTTGGGCGCCAGTGCTCCTGTCTGCTTGCTTTGAAATGATAGGGTTTTAATCTACTTTTATTCGAAGCCACACATTTATGATGACTATCAAAAGCAGGCTTTGAATCTGACAGGGCGTAGTGTCAGTGTGCATCAGGTAAAATGTCTTGAGCCAAATGTGTGCAATCAAACAAAATCATCATTACCTGCTGATCTTAAATGCATTTTCACTGCCAGAGCAGAGCAGAGGCAGCCAGTCAACACACACACACCACTTTGTCATAATGCCAACACTAATCGTCTTTGTGTTTTTAACAACAGTTTTGCCTTTGTTTTTCTCTGCCAACAGGTTTTGCGTGGGAGACAAGTTTTTCCTAAAAAACAACATGATTTTGTGTCAAATGGACTATGAGGAGGGCCAGCTGAATGGGAGCTTTGAGACACAGGTTCAATAGTTGGAACCTCGTGGCAGCAACATTCGGCTCCACACTTTACACACAAGATGGATGTTCTGCTGCACTTGGAAAAAGACAAGCATCTGTCTGCTTGCCTGCAATACTTTTTAAGACCCCTTTATCAGTCCCTAAGGACTCTTGTAAATGTTCAACTTTTTGCCCCTCCCACACCCCAACACTGAGCAGTTACAAATTTTGATGTACAGTTGTGCCTGCTTAGCTGAGCACTGTATTGCTTGTATGTTTTGTGAAATTTGTTTCAGGTTTGTTTTCTTTTCCTTTTAGAAATGGTTCATTGGAGGGTATGTACAGTCTGTTTTCTCTGTATATATAAACTGGAACATTTATTTTATGAAATGTAATGCAATTTTATTACTAGTGTGAATTAAAGATTCTTAAATGTTCATAGTGAGTTTTTTCTCTTGTACCAAAACCAAAGTTGTTGGAGGAGGTTGGCCCATGTGTTGATATGTAATCATGTCTCCAAAACTGCAATGCTATAAAAAGCCTTGCAAGAGAAAATATATTTGAAGTCCTTCTTTAAAACATGATGCAACAAAACAAGTTTTATTACATTTTACAGAGTTCTGATGGAATTAGAGATGCTGTTTAAAATGAACTAAATAAGATTTTATTTGGAATAAAAGAATGCTTCTCCAAACTGTGTTGTTGTGGACTTGCAGGTGTCATGAAAGGGAGTGAGTTAAGCTGAGCTGCTCTCTGTGATTCATGCTTCACTAATTGCCATCTGATTATGAGGGTGAATTGACCTGGAAATGAAATGCAACAGCAACTAAATTAGAGAGAAAATGAATGCTCATTGAGTTTGAGCGCATTCAAACTCATCAGCAACAGAGGTGCAGAGCTGTATTAAAAAGTACTTTTCCCAGAAGACTTTGTTAATGGAGCTGTGTGACACTGTCTGTTTATCTGATGAGGTTATATCTGATACACACACCAAAAGCCAACAATACACCAACTCTGGTAGAGCTGTCAGATATTCAGCAGATCCCTCAAGTGATAATTTATGTAAAGTCACTTTGCATATAACATGGAATTGCACGACTTAATCAAGTTATCATTTTATGTTGACATTGACAAGTGTGTCTCAAATTAAAAATGATATTTTATAAGAATCTCTTGAAGATTAAGTGCTGCAAATAACATGATAAAGTTGATAATTATAAATATATTAGGCAGCACAATGGGTACACATCATTTCTTTGTGCATTATCAAAATATCTGATTATTATGATTGGCGTTTGTGTATTGAAATAATACACGTAGGGATGATAAAAGTTTTCATTTTAAATTTTCAGCTGGTAATTTATAGTTTATTTGGACTACAATGAGCTAAGCCATTTTTACAATTAGTTAATTATGTTTAACATTTTAGAGCCACTTTGGGTCTATTTAAATTATTTCTGCCAAATTAAAACCTCAACACTGTTGCCATGTTACCATTTCATAAAATGAAATGTTTTCACATAGTTAATTAACGGTGAAGAAATACAAATATTACTCTTAGAGAGAAAATAAGCAAAATGCTAAAGCAAATACAATCCTCAGTCCATTCAAGTTCCAAGTTGAAAAAGAGGCTGATAGAGGTCTCTGGCTTTTAATTTCACTCTGGTATGATGACATCACAAGCTGCAGGACCTCATGTGTGACATATTAGACCCTGGATATGAAAAAGACATGCTATTGGTCATCTTATGTCACCAGCTTTGATTTACTGGGATGTTCTAAAGTGCCTGAAACATTATATGACACAGTGAGAATAATGCAGACTTCTCACATCAGGTCATTGCTTGTGCTTTAGATCAAACCTGGACAAAAAAAAAAAAAAAAAAAACCACACAAGTTGCACGTCATGCCCACCTGTGTAAATGCTCAATAAAACTGGCATACTTTGCGGTTAGTTTATGCTTGATGCCCCAAATATAGCAGGACAACCATAATAAAAAAGCAAGGTAGGGGAGTGTGTCAGAGTTTACACAGGTGCATACAGACATGACTGGGAATACACCGCATGCTTAATGTGGCTGAGCCGATGTATCAATCAATGTGCTGTCTAGGGCCTACAACAATTACAGAATAATCATAAACATTCAATATGTCCAACCTACACTGCTGTATTTTTTAATCATTATTTTATTCTTATTCAACTCAGTGTCTTTCTTCCTTTTTAGTGAAAGCAGGCAAACTTCAGATTTCAACTCAGGTTTGACATTCTGTGGGCACTTTTCCACCAGCAGGACACAAACAGCAATATAATTTGCTAACACATAAATCAAGTGTGCAAAGAGCATTAATTAGAAATTCATTAAAAATTCAGACTCACCGGCAGGTGTGCAAATAAAGGATTAGGTAGACATCAATTATACCACATAAGAGAACATTTTAATTGCAATTCCTGGATTGATTTACAGAGGGAAACAATCAGGCTCCATGCAATATGGCTGATTGCTCATTTTCCGGGAAAATAATGAGGAAAACACCTCACCAGGTAACGCTGTCCCCAGCTGTAAATTCACACACACACACACACACACACAGATTCAGATGTATGTGTTCTGTCATGCACACACATGCACCAATACACGCAGAATACACCATGACTGTATATGCCCACCAACACATTTCAATAGTAATCATATAGTAAAACATACAGAATAAGATAGAGAGAAGCAGCAGATATGCACACACAGATACTATTGAGACACATACACATTCATCCAGAATTACAAAACATGACACACACACATGCATGCTCACACACATAAATACACATGCACTGCAGCTTGGCATTCCCATCTGCTTGTGTTGGTGGAGAAGTTCTTAAGCACCAAATGTTGCGCTGTTATGACTCAAGTTTGTGAATTCTCCAACCTCCTCTGTGTTCCTGATTACTGCATTATGGCATCTGCTTAATTAGCTTGGCTCGTGTCATATGTTGCACACGAGGGGGTGTTAAAAAGTGCCCTTCCCTCTTGCTCATTATCTGCCTCGATTCATGTGATGTATAATCTCTCTTGACAGACATTCGTATTGACATAGGGACAGCTGTCAGCAGAGCATGGTCATAAAGGGTGCATGGAGGATAAAAACCGCAAGGAAGGCCGATAAGTGGAGAGGATGCCAAAATTCTAAGTGAAACTTGTGATTCTGTGTTTCATTTTGGGTTCATCAACACTGCAACAGCTCTAATTATACTGGCTTTAATTTTATGGATGAGAGTTTTTTGGGAGAAGAAACTGATGGTAGGCTATGCATTTTGATTACTGCAGGTAATACGGAAAGTAACCTCTTGCCAGTGTATTTTTTAAATTGGTGTGGTGTCCAACTCTTGGCGAGGAATCAATCTCATTATTGCCATGTGGGAAATTTTAATCATTATCTGCATAACAGCTCTGGACAATAATTTTCCTCCCACAACACGTTACTTTCTTGATAGGACAGAGAGTTTGTTGTTTGGAAATGCCTTTTCTGTACAAGTCAAAGGATCTAATTCTGTCTAGGTTTAAAGCATGATATAATAGCATGATAATATAATGAGAACAACCTAAGCATTATAATGTGGTCTTCTCAATAAACATGTTATCCCAAAGGGTCCTTTATTTAAAGATGGTTGTTTTTATTGCCATGACTTAACTCTCTCAGCAAACAGAATAATGATAATGGACAAATCTGCAAAACCTGTAATGTGCCAATACCAAGAACACATTTTTTTCTACAATATTTGGTTAAAGCTGGAAAGTTATGTCAAATAAAATGGAGTACAGCGTTAGATCAGGCACTGAAGTCACTTTCGCTGACTATGATCAGTTATTTCATTCATGCTTCAAAATAACTGGCTTTTTCTCATCCGTGTGGCTAACAGCTGACTTGCGACGTCCAATCATATCCATGCAGGTGTACGGTGCGGCCATTATAACCTGACACATCTTGCTATTACTCTGCCGACCCAACCTCTTCCTTACAGTATGGGCTATAGCATATTTTTAGTATTGTTGATTTAACTCAGATTTGACTGTCCCAGACTGTACGGTATCAATTTTAGGCATGTCAGATTGTGTGATGAATGTGCGGTGAATTCTAGCACTACAATGTAAATACAGAAAAGTATATGAAAGCAGGGGCACATCATCAGCATCCATCTGCGCCGCTCTTACGTTATCTTTTTTCGTTTCGTCTCCATCATTTTGGTTTGTGTGTACTAAAGATGTGTTAAACTTTATTCAAAAATGACACTTATGACATATCTCACCAGCCAGTGTATTGGTGTATTATAGATGTACGTCGTAGTAGCAGTCACACAGTCAGAATTTGGTCCTGATCACCAAAGCTCAAAGAGCAATCTAGGACCACCTGGACTGATGACCAAAGATTTTGCTGCATTTCTCTCACAACAATTTCTCTTAAGTGTGAACTTTCATCACAGCACCAAATTTGCAGTGATGGGTGACCCAGGCCTGTTTCCTTTAACCAAATCACAAACAGAAAAAATGAATTGTTCATCACATGGCAATGGAAATTTGTCTCTGATGTGGCTTACACAGTGAACAAAGTAAAAACATACACATCAAGTCAAAAAACAAAACACAGTTACAATATGGCTGTTTAAAAACTGTCTAAAGTCTTATGTGCGTGTTTGAGTACAAAGTCCTTCTTATATGTTTATTGTGTGAATGGAAGTTGGAATGAATCACTTTTCGAATATGTTTGTCCTGACTGGAAGGTTATTCATCCTTTGATACGGAATAAAACACAACTGGGACCCATTTAATTCTTCGGAATTATTCAGAAAAATAGTGGTTGAAGTGAGATTTGGCCTGTTACCGTAAAAACAAGAGATGTTGATGACAATGAGGTGACCTCATGTATTTTTGTATGTCTTTGCTTAATGTTCATGACATAATTGTTTGAAATGATAATCTTTATTGTCTACTCACGAACCGCGATGGTGTCCTTCAGACAGACAGCTGTGACCTTACAGCCTCACAGACAAAGCTATAGCATTTGATTTAAAATACAATGAACACCTTAAACAAATGAATATGAACAGATTTGGTAACTGTGGTCAAGTGACTATTATTCCCCTTGAAAATAAACTGATTTTCACACCCACTCAAAAACTCCAACATATGTTCCATTGATGCCTAATGGGCCTGCTTGTGCTCTGTGCAAGGGACTGGAGAGGGCAATTAGTTGCATGTGGCTTTGATTAGTACTGATTCCACAACAGTGCTGGAAGGAATATAGAAAACAAAATGCTAAATGACTGTTGAAGCTCTTTTAGACAGAATGCAATAAAATGGAAGAAACTATTTAACTTCATGGTAATAACAGGTAAATGTGAACACGTTAACTATAGTATGGTGCCCATGGCTAAGATTATGCATATTCTACCTACCAACAGCCAGTGCCAGGCAATGCATATAAAACTGAAATAAATGGCTACAGATGCATGAACTTGCCCTGAAAGAGGTTTGCTTACTCTGTGATCTCATTCTTAAATGAAACCAATTTGCCTAGAAATTGGTTCTAAGGCCTAATGCTGAACTCTGTACATCAGCTTCACCACACACACACACACACGCACACACACACACACAGTTAGCTTTTACAAACTCACTTTCACAGTCACACTGCTTCCACCCCTTCCCTTGCTGCAAATCATGTTTGACTTTGAAGTGCTAATTTTGGAAGTTTAGCCAATTTTTATTTGCTGCTTTGAAATGTATCCCCTAAGCTGCTGCACCAGCAATGAAATATACAGACCTTTACAATGAGGGATAAGTGACCAAAATGAGAAGCGCCTGGTTTTCTTCCTAACATTATATAACTGTGAATAATCCCCACATAGCATTTTCTCCTGTGCCATCACTGCCTCAATTTATATTCAAAAATATTATGCAGACTTTTTACTTTTTGCTCATTCCTCAATACCCACCTAAAGTTGGAGCTAATTTAAGATATGAACAATACAATGCTGCAGACAAAAACCCTAAAACATTTTTCACAGTATTCCTGTGTTTTATCAGTGTTTGTGAACAAAAACTTTACCATAAAAAGGGAGAGTAAAATTGGAATCTGAACAAGTTTTCCTTTTTTTTTTGCTTAAAAGATACCTGGTGATATGTATAATGACATTATATCATTACTAATTTTGCTCCAGATGAAGACATTATTCAGGTCCTCATTTATATATGATACTTACAGTAAGTAACATCCAAAGCCTGAAAGGGAACCAGTTAAATCAAGAACCACATGGGCCTATAGACAGGTGTGTTTGATCATGTATAGACACTGGAGACCCAATATAATTCAGATACATCAGGTCTATTTAGACATAAAAATGTAATTTATATGACTGCATATTAAGCTTTGTCGCTGTGTTTTCTGAAAAACCAACCCAGACACTGACAGAAAACGGCTGTAGTAATGTACGTAGCAGCGTTTGCCACCCTGATGGGTGCAAGGATGACCTCAATCACAATCCTTTTTTAACTGCTTTCAGCGGGAGCTGGAGCATTATATAGTAAAATAAGTTGATCAGATTGGCTCCTCACCAAGCAGCCCAGCTAATAACATGGCAAGCAAAGAGCTTGAGGGAGAGAAGATTTGGAATGTGGGCCCCTCCACTTTCAGCGCTGCTCTGCTTTAACACAGTCCTGGACTTGGCAATAAATTGCTTTGGTAATCAGCTTTTTGAAAAGCTTATTTACTGCTTGTTTTGTGTTTATTGTAGTTCTCAGAATGAAATATAAAATTGGATTTTATTACATGTGCAATTTTCCTTTCGTAAAGAATAGAGAGAGAGAGAGCACATCACCTTGTTGAGTATGGATGATCCAGAGAGGATGTATATTGTATATTATTTTTGATTATCTCTGTTTTGATGCAGTCGCCTCACGCTCCTAAGGATACACACTATGGGACTGAGTGGAAACATTTCATGTATAAAATGTCTAAAAAAAGCTGAGAGATCAAAATGTCTACAAGCTGTGGTGTATATCTGTGTGTCTGAGTGACAGAGAATAACAGAGGAAAAGGGAAGTGGGGACTAGTTTATACTGTATGTAAGGTATGGATATATCTTGTGGTATTCTGTTAGCATGTGAACAAAGTAACTTATCATTCATTGTACAACTGGAATATAAGATTAATTTAACCACAACTCCTCTTTACTAACATACAATCCATTTTCCCATATTTGAAGAACCATAGACCCAGTGACTCTTTTGACAGTTTCATCATTTTGTGCATCGTTTGTTCATTTTGTACAATGCAAGACAATGGGACAATGTGTTTTTGGAGACTATGTGCTATTATATAAAGCTAACAGGGCAGACGTCTGACCGACCCATGTCCCAGTCATTCTTAATATTTGTTGTCACTACCCAGACTCTTTTTGGTTTTCACTTCATCTTATTTATGCTAGGTGAATGCATTCAATTATAAGCTATGACAGAAAACAGAGCACTCTGGAAATTGAATCATTTGCAAGAGCTTGCAATTTTGCTCAATCTGTACGATATTACCCATGAAAAAAGGGAGTCAGTTTAAAAGAATACTTTAAAATACTTTCTCGGACACCACCCTTATAATCTAAATCAGAATCACTGTTAAAAGCTCAGATCAAATACATCAAACAGTGTTCTCAACAAAACAACATATTGGCAACATTTTTAACTATCCAGTCTGTCATGGCCCGAAGATGTGTTACCACAAACTACTAACATCCTCTCAGCAACCACAAACAAAACCATATATGTTTTATTCCTCTTACTACAACTTAGATATGTTTTACTCTTGCTGGAGTTATACATAGCTACTGGTTCATGTCTTAACGTTTGTTATCTCAACACAACTCTACTCTAAAGAAATATTTTTATTTCCTCCTATTACACTGGCTGCATTATCCATCTAGCGAGGAGGTCTGTATAGACACAAAATAAATTCTCTATACTCAAAATAACATTAATTGTGCATTACCTGTTACTGTACAACAGGGTTATTGTTTTAACTTTGTGAACCAGTATCAAGCTACAGTATGCATGATATTATATAAATATTCATATTGCCCCTTGGATAATATATCTAGTAGCCTAACTATACCGTAACCTTAAAGCATTTAAGCTTTTTTGGTGTTTGCAAGATCTCTCATAAACACATTTTAAATCTAATGCGTAGTGACTTTATAAACGGTTATAGTCTGACAGATTCCATTAAAATGTATAATTTAGTAGGGATACACACCAGGCCATTTACTTTCCAGTCAGATTAAGATTTTTATTGTGACTATTTTATTAGTTTGGCTTTGGGATTTCATACAGTTGATTGTAATGTCCTGTTGTAAATGCTGCATGTTTCACAGCTACATTTGAGCCCATTATTAATCTATACCTGCTTCTTTATGAGTCATTATCTTTAGTGATATGCACTTTCTGATGCTATGTTTCATGAATGTAGCTAGGTAGCGAGCTAGCTATGATGTAGTCCCACTCACTAAGCTCTGATTGGATCAAATATTTCTCTAACAAGGGGAAATAAGCATCGACAGGCTCAACACCAGACTTTACATTCATATATAAATCGCTGAACAGAGGTCTGGAACCAGGTAAAGATCAGCTGTCACTACTGCTTGTGATGTCAAAAAAACCTCACTGATACTTCTGACTTTCACTTGCACAGTTATTGATCTTTCTGTTTTTGTTGACCAGTATGAAAAAGTAGTTTGACCGAGGGTCACAAAATGAGGCTTTATCATAAAATACTTCAAAGCAGCATCACAGGCAACAGAAAGTTGGATTAACACATCTGGCAATAATGATAACTGAAATTTACTCTGCTAGGATGAAGCAGTAGTAAAATATACTGTACGCAGGGACAACAGCAGTTTAAATTCAGTACATTATGTCCAACATAACATCCACAGCCAGTCCTATTCATATTCGGCAATTATTCTGGTGGCACATAGTTACAATGAAATCCAAATGAGATCTCTGTAGCACTGACATACTTTCTGCTAGCAGGTACAGGATGCCTCATATATGATTAATTAATTGCGGCAGCCTGCCATCTGTGTTTTAACTGATTAAATAGCTCACAAAGTGGGATGCACCTTTTGATGTGAACCTTTGGGGAACTGGCTCTGTCTTTGTATTTCTACCTTGATTAAGCACAATAATCCGGCACTTCCTCCAGCCCTGTATTTCAAAGTCTCTTTTAATTTGTGAGGAAAGGACACAAAGGCATTTGGGCTACTTTAAAATGTTGCCCATTTCCAGTAGTCAAGGGGATGTCTCTCTCTTTCCTTCTTTTTGTTTTTTTACAAAGTGAAGGTTTCACACAGGGCTGGGCCGGTGAGCAAGCATCGAGCTTTCAGATAAAAATTGATTCCAGTAAATTCTCACCTGAGATCCATCACGGTGAAAGGCTTTAAAAGGTCACACATGTAATAAGTTCCTATGGTCTCAGTCCCTCCAATAATAGGCCTTTAGTCTGCCATGGAAGGCTGGTATATAGAAATAATTGAGTAATCTGTGGACCATTCAATTCAATCGTGGGACTCAGTGACAGTGCAAGGCCTGCTGGGCTGCGGAGAGGTTGTTCTGGAGAGTCTTTCTGCTGACAGGGAAATGGTTTGTCCCTTAAAGCCATGCTACTCCAACTTTGCAACGGCACAGTGGATCACTGACATTTCAGAGGCTCTTCCAGGCCTAAATTGTATAGCATGGTGTCAGCTTTTCAAATCAGAAAGAGGAAAGAATATGACACAACAGAAATGTATGCCTGAAAGCACTGATTAAATTAAAAGCCCTCTTGGTATCCTAAATTAACATGTATCCCTGATGTATAGTGAAGTGTATCTGATGTAAAGAGCACTTTTTGTATCTGGAAACATTTGAGGGACAAAGTAAAATACTAGTTTAACCAGAGCTCTGTGGGGTTTTTATGTTTGTTTCTGCTAATACACGATGTTAAGCACAAGACTTACCAATTTATGCAAGTGTGCTACAACACAAAGCCAACAGTTGTCTAATGAAAAAGCTGAAAGACTTAAGATTCAATCCTTGCAAATTAAGAAACTAAGTAATTAACGATGAAGCAATGTCACTTCACAGTGATTCTGTCATACTGTCTAGCATTTGAATAATCTTTTCATACTGCAATTCAATGAGGCTTCTTATACTACACCCTTAGAGGGAACCACATCACTCATTACTCCATCTCTTTATCTGTCTCACCACACTGCAGTCTCTCTCTCTCTATCTACATATCTATGTATCCTTCAGAATTTGGAAAAAAAAGGGCAAGCTTATGCCAGAATGCATATCATGTCAGGAACCATTTTATTTAAATTGCTTCAACTGTGATAAATCCAGCAAGATGTAATAATATCTGTCAGCTATTTAGATCAGAAGTCAGATGTTGCATTGCAAAGTCCATAAACGTGATGTAGAGGATGCATGGTGTCCTGCAATTAACTTTCTTTAGGAGGATAATTTGTTGACTACCTGCAGTTATCAATGTATTCATATTTCCTTGCAACTGATGCCAGGCAGTGTTAGATGGACCTCTGTCTGCAAACTCTGACAGCATTTCCATGCAAGTCACTGATGTCACAATAGTCTTTACACATCATTTTTATTTTGAGCAAAAACTGTTCCCACCCATCAAAGACGCGTTCTCCACACATACACACTCACAACATGACAGATTTAGAAATATGACTTAAACCAGAACAGATGGCCCTTAAAAGTAAAACACAGTAATTCAATCTGGCTAATGGGAGGAAAGCCACAAACTGCTCCATTCTCATTTCTTTGACTGAGAAACTCGGCTGAATTGCTTCTCCAGCTTTGATGCTCAGCCCTTCTATCATAGTGTGTTTCTGTGTTCCCCATGCATATTATAAGACATTTAAAAGGAAAACAGTGTATATTTACTAGACATGCCTCACCATGTGCACAGACAGGAGCTATTAGTGCTTAGACGGGGGGTGGATGTATTGTAATTGATTGTTACAAAAGATTACCCTCTTCAAGAAGCATCAAGCTATTTCAGAACTGCATTTGACGCCTTGAAGCAATGAGAAGTGCAAAGAAGGCTCTCTCTGTGCCACACATTCACACTGACATGTGGTTTATGATGCACTGTTGTTTGATATTTGTCCCCACTTTGGTTCTTCATAAGTGTGAGTAGTAAATGGTAAATGGACTGCATTTATGTAGCGCCTTTCTAGTCTTCCAACCACTCAAAGCGCTTTACACTACATGCCACATTCATCCATTCACACACACATTCATAGGCTGATTGCAGAGGCTGCCATGCAAGGTGTCAAACTACTCATCAGAAGTTCTAATTATTATTCACACACCAATGGCACAGCCTTCTGCAGCAATTTGGGGTTCGGTATCTTGCCCAAGGACACTTCGACATACTGAGGGGAGCTGGGGATCGACCCACCGATCTTCTGATTAGTGGACGACCCGCTCTACTTCCTAAGCCACAGTGCAACTCACTTGCCAGCCATGTAGGTCCTGTGGCAAACATGAGCCCCTTTCACACATGCAGTCTATCCCTGAAATGTTCAGGAACATTTCCTGCATAGGGTCATGTGAATGGCAGCAGGGATCAATATTCAGGGAAATCTGTACTGCAAATTCCCACCTCAAGACCCAGTAACATTTCAGGGAAAATGTCGGTATGGCAGTGTTGTGAATGAAAGAATTAACATTGGAGGGACAAGCACATAAGGGGTTACGTCCATCTGACGATGCTTTCACAGGTGATTTGATACCTAACAAGCAATACAAGTTATTTTGTTTGCCTACAAGTTCCTTTTTACAAGAATGGCTGGAAACAGAAAACAAAAAGAGATGTCTTCCACCGTGTACATGTACATCCAGCCTTGCCCCATCCTCTTCATCTGGTGAGTTTTGTGGCAGTTGGCATTTATAAGTGTTGCATTACCGCCAACTGCTTGACTGTCTCTTGCCCCATCTATTCCAGCATTGCCATGGCATGTGTGAAAAGGCGCAAGATGGAAAAGTTCCCGCATGTAGCTGCATGTGTGAATAGTGAAAATCACTGGCAGTGCTTGAAATGTTATCCCAGTAATTTACCGGGAACTATGTGTTCAACACACTATGGTTTCCATCAAGGGATGTCAGTTATACGCAAATGTAATGCATATTCCCCACATATCCAAAATCTGTAATAAGAAGTTGTTTTTGCCAATACAATCATATTGTTAAAATGATAATGAATTTGTTTGAAGGTTGTGCCGGCATATGTTCTTGCAGTTATTTAAATTATATATTATCTATACAATGTTGGTAAATGGCTTTGCAGTTGGAAATATTCAATCCTATATGTGTTAGAAGTGTTCCAAAACATGCATTATGTATCATGTGGAAAAGGATTCAAAAGAGCAAACTTAATTGACAATATAGCATCCAACTGCTTTTTTTAGGGTCTATGAGGTTGAGTGAACCATAGTCTAAGTGTTATGAAGACAAAACACTGCTTTGTCTGGAATTGATTTAATTTCATTCACTTTCTGTATGTTTATGAAAAAATCTCCAGTTACAGAGGGACTGTATTCTCTTATATGACTTGCCTAATCTCCCAGTGAATCTGAAAGGACAGATTTCAACTTTACAAATAGATCAACTCTCCAGTCTGTACAGAAATTATGATAGACTAAAATAGCCGATTTGATGGGAAACGCATCTGTGTCGATTAAGGATAAGTAATGTGTGTGAAGGGGGGATGGGTATTGAATCTGGAATTCCCAACTAGGAGAAAATTGGTTTCTGTATAGCAGCAATATAGCTTGGACACTTCTAGTCAGTCTTTGGAGGAAATATATTAACCTGCCGGGCCATGCGCACAAACTTTCCAACCTTATTGTTGACAGGTTTTATGAGCCTAATGCACTTTGTGATGTATAGCATAATAACCCAGTCTATGACTGTAGGGCCTTACTCTTAATATCGGCTGCCGAGTGAATCAGGCAAAATTATTGTAATGAGACAAAATTTCCATACAACAGCAAAATGAGTTCATTACTCTAAGTTATATTGGTGAAGTAACCAAAAGAAATTGATGGTTTTATTAAGCTGGAATTGAATTTCAGGCATAAACAGAATTAGGCAAACATGCAGACAGCAAAATGTAATAATAATTACATTAGTGTTATCGAAAAGGTTATCAGAATGGCCCCTGCTGCTTCTTATTTATCGCTTTCAAACAGAGGTGCTGTTTTCAGCTCTAACATAGCTCTAATTTCGTGGCCTCAGTGGGCTGATTGAAATTTGTACAGTTGCCCTACCAAACTGATCATAACCCTGTACACAGGTGTAGAAATGCAGGTGAAAATCTAACATTTAAAATTGGTCAGTGCCAGTCATCTACAATATAAAGCTTAACAAGAGAGGCATGACCCATCCATCTCCTAGCTGCTAACAGTATGTGGCAACCAGAGCATCTCATGTCCTTTTCTCCAAGACTTCCTCCAGTTCCTCTTGGGGGAAATCCTCAGACACTCCCAGGACAGGTGGGAAGTGTAGTCCTTCCTGGGTTTGCCCTGGGGACTCTCCCAACCTGATCATTTCCAGCACACATCCAAAGGGAGGCACTTAGACTTTATTTGATGTGCAAAGCATTTAAAGGAATAGTTCAACATTTTGAGAAATATGCTAATTGGCTTTCTTGTAGAGAGTTAGATGAGACATACAATACCACTCTCATGTTTTTTGGTTAAATGTGATACTTCACCTAGGAGAAAGTTTTTGAAGCACAGGAAACACCTAGGCTGGCTATTTTTAAAGGTAAAAAAATCTGCATACTATCACCTAAAGCTCACTAATGAGTATGTCTGTTTAATTCGCACAAATACTTAAGTGTAACAATCACAAAATTACTGTATATGTAGGACTACTTCTTGGCCACGTCATAGACTACACATAAATATGGACGTAGGTGTGACATTCTCTCCTGACTAGATCCTTGCTTGTGTTGTATCAGCTCTCAGATGTACGTCGCTTTGGATAAAAGCGTCTGTATTTCTAAAGAGAAGTTGACGCTTCTTGAATGGGAGTCAATGGGAGCCAGGGATTTTTTGGAGCCAGCACCTGGCGGCCACTGGTGGCATTGCACTTTAAGGTACTCCCACATTGGTTTCAGCCTCAAGCCATGGTAGCTGCCGCTTGGGCCAGGCACAGCTACTTCTTAGAGTCTTTGTTGGTTGCCTGGCAACCTTATGGTGACGACAAGACTTCCAGAAGTGACTGAGTCCGGCTGAGAAATAGTCCAGCACATAAGCCCCAGTAAAACCACAAATTATCTTTTTGTGAATTTGTGTTCTGGGTATGTTTTTAGTGGTGCATAACTGGTGGAAATCATACAAAATAAAACTGACCTTGGAAAAAAATGATTTAAGCGCTTTCACACAATTTTAATTACAATCACACATTAGAACGCAATCTACTTTAGATGGATTCTGAAGCTGCAGTACATATCTTATATATCCATTAAACAAAGTATCAGTAGTCATTCCTCCCAAGGTTACCATCTCTCTCAGTAGCTTAGCTGTACTCTCCAGCTGTCCACTGAGGACTGCTTCAGTGCATCCTCTACATCAGCTGATTATGCTATCTATCAACCCCAGCTGTCACTGCCCATTTAAACCTTTGTCAAGTCCTCCATGCAATGCAGCCTGCAGTAACCCAAGTAATTGCACTTTTGTAATCTAACACCTGAACATCACTTTCCCTATATATTTCTTAAACAGATAAGCAAGGTGCATTTTAACAGCAATATTTTGGGACTTGTGTTGCATTGATGGAGGCATGGGGTATAGTCTTGATGACAAATACACTGGTATCTAAAAGAACATTGTTTTGTTTTTGTTGTAGTTACAGCAAGCTAAAAGAAGGAAAAACAGATGCCAACTGCTTTTTTCTTGTTGCCAAGGCACAAACAGGATGCTGGCAGCTACAAAGATTCAATTATAAAAAGTACAGAAAATAATTAGAAAAAAATAATAGCACTTGAAAAAAATTGCCCCTCCAGGAATTGCACATAACAATAAATCCGTTAATTAGCTCATTAATATTCAATTGGGGTCAGTGGACTTAATGGAACCTTTTTCATGGGCCAAGGAAATGTTTAACACTCATGCCTGTTCTCATTATCAACTATGCACAGGCAGGCCTTATCAGTCCTCCAGATGGTGAGGAACAATGCAGCACCATTATCGTCTTACGGCAGCGTGTGTGCCTTGTAACCGGTGTGTGCCTGGGACAGTGAAGTATAGATACTGAGGCATTTAGTGTAATTGATATGTGGTATATATCGTATTGTTTAGGCCTGTTTGTTTGCTCTGCTGGTATTCAAGGCGAGAGGAGAGGCGAAGATTGATTTTCACCGCAGCCATTCCCGCTCTCACCACAGGTCACAGATAACTTGTCAACGCAGGTTTTTGGGCTGGTGTAAAATGCATCAAGGCTAAACTCTCTCGGGTATAGTGGACGAGAGGGAGTTTCATCTCTGCAAACAAACCTCGCGTCGCCATTACCTTGTGCTTTGAGACAGATGTTTTATTCAACAAGTACATGGGATGGAGAAATGTCCAAGCAGAGTCTTTTCACATCTCTGCTCTGTTAGGTTCCCATTTTCAGGCAGATACCAGCCAACTTTATTTACTATATAGATATAGTATTTAGTATATAGTATAGGGGGGTGTCTTTGGAAAACACCAAATCAAAATATTTGTGCCTGTGGTTAAATTATGCGCTCTCTGGCATGCTGACCCCTAGAACTGCAGGGCACTCTGTTGACTATTATCACAAAAAAGTCTTGTCCTTTGCCACATCTTCATGTAAGGTGAAGACTAGAGGTAGACCGATAAATTAGCTGGGCTTATATATCGGCTGTCATTAGCATATTGCAGATAGACTGTATCTGTATATGCCAGCTGATAAGAAAGAAATTGCAGTACAGAAATACCGAAGATATGTAGAAACAGTGTCTCCATAATACTGTTAGGGCAGAGAACACTGACAAATTTATTTTTCAACTGTAAAATTCAAAAAAATTAAACAATTTAATTTTAGATAAATTTTTTAAACTCAATTTTAACCTAAAAAATCCAGGCGATGGTGAAGACTACTGTTTTAAAGGTGCAGTGTGTAGGATTTAGTGGCATCTGGCAGTGAGGTTGCAGATTCAGTTGCAACCAACTGAATATCCCTCCCCCTCCAAGCATGTAGGAGAAGATACTTGCAAAAAATGTGAAAGGCCCTCTCTAGAGCCAGTGTTTGGTTTGTCCGTTGTGGGCTACTTCAGAAATGTGGTGGGCTCTGTGGAAGGGGACCTGCTCACTGTGTAAATATAAAGGGCTCATTCTAAGGAAACAAAAACATAACTGTTCTTATTTTCAGGTGATTATACACTAATTAAAATATACTTATGAATAAATTACAAATTCTACACACTGGACCTTTAAGTTCATGTACTATATGACAGTATAAGCATTCAAGTCATAATATGCCGTCCTCATGATCACTCTTATGTTCCATTTAATGAGTGCATAAATATATGTTTCCTTCTATAGTGAAGCCTTCATCAGTCCTTTCATCAGTGTATATTATTGCATTCAATCTAACGCTCCTTACATTAAGCTAATTTTCTAAATTTTCACATGATCAACCAAAAACAGGAGCTAGATATCTGGTCGATGTTTAAACCTTGTCTGGTGTCATAGAAGATGTGTGAACTTGCTGGGACCCTGCCTCCTTATAAGCTTCTCAAAGATTCAGATTACTTCAAGCTATTTCCACCAACATATGGCATCAGCCGTCAGAAAGCAGACCAAGTCAGAATCGCTCATGCATACACAATTGGCCAGGAAATGACTGTGTCAAAGTCTATGGTAAAGCCAGGTTTAATTAATGAAGCTATGATGAAAGCTAAATTGTCACTATGGGGCATTTTAAACCTATGACATTTACATAGCCTTTGAAGGGATTTCTCACAGAAATCAAGAAAAATGCTAGCAAGGATTTTACAGTTCTGTGATTTTCTGAGCAGAGTAAATAATGC
Source organism: Thunnus albacares (assembly GCF_914725855.1). Taxonomy (NCBI): domain Eukaryota; kingdom Metazoa; phylum Chordata; class Actinopteri; order Scombriformes; family Scombridae; genus Thunnus; species Thunnus albacares. The sequence continues at coordinate 22,771,159 of NC_058106.1, forward strand.
AATCTGCTGAGAAATCTTCATTCACTGACAGTCAAAGGGGAAATTGATGCCACTTGTTACAAATATTCAGTACATTTATTTTTTATCAGCATTTTCCATAACACTGTGGATTAATGTGCCTCAGTTCAGAAGATGAACCGTGACATCGTCATTTCCCATTAACGTGCTCCATCTCTTGTATCCATCATTATATCTACAATAGTTAAATGTCAACCTTTTGAAAGCCAACATTTTCAGTCTCATCCAGGGTTACCCCCCTTTTAAAAAATAAGGCAAAACATGAAAGCACAGTTTGTTTTTGTCTCCGTTTGAAGCAAAGGCTGTGGATTTTTACAGAGATAAAGGCTGTTGCATTTGTTCTCAACATGTCAGTTTATTGACACCATTCTCACAGCAAGGGGAGATTATTAGAAATATTATCGCTTGGGAAAAAAAGAACATTTTGTTTCAAATCACTGGTGCAGAAAAATACTGGGATGGAGTGAATGACTTAAAAGGAGATTTTCATACATCTTCTTGACAACTAAGTGAAAGTTAAAAACGTACAAAATAAAATTGAATTCACTTGGCTGAAACAATGTAGGCATAAGGATTTAACAATGAGAGCCTTTTCTAAACAAATAACTGACAATGGCTTTCAGCTGTGAGAGCTAACAGAGCACAATGGCTAGGATTGAATGTGCTGAATGTGCTACGGCTATCCCACAAATAGAGGTGATCCTAAATCATGTGCTTAAAGGTTGCAGCTTGAGAGCCCAGGTGTCATGGATAATTCCTACTCAGATATCTATAGCTCTCACTATCTCACCCCATTCTCTCTCTCCTAGCTTAACTTCACCTCTGCCAAACAGGCAAGCTGCCATGCTATTGATCCTCCCCAACCTCCAAACGCCCAACCCCCTCCCCAGGCCGAGGCATAAGGGCAGTCACTAAACCTGTGGGCAAAGGGAAAGAGGACACTCCCCACTGAGTGCAATTGGGATTTGACAAAGTTAAACACTTCTCAAGCACAAAATTCCAGCCTGGGCAGCAGAGAGGGGATTCTGTCCTCAGGCCTCCTCACGCTCACCTGATCAGAAGGTCAGTCCCATCATCATCGTCCTTCTTGCCCATCTTGCACTCTTGCCGCCTTTGAGAAGCTCTGGAAGGGTTCAGCTTTCTCATTTACTTCAAACACTGCTGTCAACAGTTTTTGCTGCTCTCCTTGACTCTAAAATGATACAGGGTTCATATTTTGAGGAGGACATACTGTGGGGGTGAAGGGCAAAAAGTGCAAAACGGATGAAGGGGGATAGAGGATGAGGTCTTACAGTTAAACAAGGAAGTGAGTAAGGGGAGAACATATTTTGATGGATGCAACGCAAAACTTCACAAGACAAATTTAGTCAGTAAAACTAGCCCCACTCGGTCATTTGGTTTTAAGAAAGATGCATATCCTCTAAGCACTCAAATATATAAACATAACTCAATAGAATTAATAAGTAGAGATATTGTACATGGAAGGTGTTTCTATTTTCATTGATGCAAACCGCAACAGTGAAAACTATCATTGTAAAACAGTATATATAGATGTGAATAGACAGTTGCATCTAGAGATGTCTCGAGCCGATCCTAACAATGGGTATCAGGGCCAATTTGGACATTTTAATGGATCAGTATAGGCCAGTCCTCTCTCTACTCTTTTGTCCACCTCCGCCTCCAAGTGTTGCAGCGGTGATCTCCTTTACAACAGCCTTCATTCATGTGCAAGCACAACAATAAAATGTATCAGCTGACAGTAATTAGCATTCATTTCCTGAGTAACTTGATGGCAGACCGCGAGTGAACTGAGTGTTTTTGACAGAGTGATAAGTCTTCTCTAGAAAAAAATGAACTATTTTAGGAGTCATAGTCTCCCAGTTAAGCTTTCGTTCATATCATATCTATCATTTAAGCTTATAAATGTAATCATTTTGAACCAGGACCTTCAGTGTTTGGATCAAGAAACTTGTGAATAATAAGATTTGTGAAATTCAGTAGGCTATAAGTGTTATTTCAATGTATCAATTACATAATCAATATTGGTCAATTTAAGTATTAGATCTGCCTCAGTGTTGGCAGATACACAATATTAAAAGACTCAGATTGGGATTGAGGCCAAAATAACTTGATCAGATATCCCTAGTTGTATCCCATCCATACTCTTCCCATTTACTGTAGTTTTCTTGTCATTTGTCCGGATAAGCTCAATTAAATACCCACAAATTCCATTACAACCCGGACGGAAATGTTCTCAAGTGCTCTGACTACATCTCAGATACCTTACGGATTATTTCTTTACTGCATATGACCAGACCAAAATCCTGAAAAAAAACAAACTTAGGACTGATGCTTCAGAGACTAATCTAATCTAAACATAGTAAGCAATGAGAGCAAAGCCTGCCTTTTTTCAGTTGACCAAACTACAAATGAACAAGCTTGTTTATCAATACAAATAGCATTAATGCAGAAGGTGTGGTAGGATATGCTTATTAAAACAGATGTGTAGTAGATTAAATAAAGCTTTCATATCAGCATGTACGTGCTAGTTGTTGCATGTTGTGCCTAATGAGATACAAACTAATTCAAGAAAGGAATATAGTAATGCGTACACCTATGTGTTCAGTAAAATGTCAATTCACATGTAAAATCTTCTTTGCATGTAAAGATGAAAAACAGTGACACGATTATTTATATGTTTAGGTTTGTACAATAAGTCCAATGAAAATGTAAATGTAACCTTTAACAGGACACAGATGACACAGGACATCACAAAGTCAGTGCAGGACCAGACACAGAGAGTCTTCAGGAGGCACAGGAATGGACACAAGGAGTACACACTTAGTAAGTAGACTAGATGGTTCATCTTCCATCAAATGTTGCAAATGTTTTTTGACATATTATATATGAAATCATGAGAGGGATTTGAATGAACTCACTTTCATTTTTTTATCCCATTGATACATTCTAATACGTGATATTGTATGAGGTTATTGACAGGATATTAAGATTGGCTATTGTTGTTCATTTCACAGCAATGTATCAAATATAATAAATGCTATACATAGCTATGTGTACAACATTAGACAACCGTCCCTATTGTTTTCTAAATGCGTAAATATTTTCAGTGTAACAGAACCTGAATGGATGGATGCATAGTGAAGATGTAGTGCTACTAGTACGGATGGTGCCCTACAGATTACACAGAACTGAACAGGACACAACAAAAAGGACAGGGGGCAGGACCGGACACAATAGCCATTCTGGACACAAATTAGTCTAACCATCTACTGGCCAAGCCAGCAAAAAAGTCTATCCAAATATACCTTCCTCCTGTTTTTGGACTTAGTGGTTGTTCTCAACACAACCGGTAAACAGATGAGACCAGACAGGTCAACAGCAGGCTCCATGGATGTACACTAATTGACTACAAGTGGTTTGTTGGTCCCCACAAACACTGAACCTTTAGTTGAAGGGTTGCCTTTGGACATTCTCTTTTTTTTTGTTGCTGACACCCATTTTACCCTAGTGTCCTTTATCTATTCAGACCTGTGGGTCTCCTGTAACACAACCTGCAAGAGTGAAGAAGGGGTATTTAAGGCCGTATCACCGCAACAAAAAGAGCTGCATGTTTACAAGAACAAGACAAGCACATTACATTCAAACAATGAAGCACTGCCTCCAATCCTGTGCTCTCTTTCACTCACTACATCCCACCCCCTCGGGGTTAGCAGACCTTCCTTCATGTTCAAAGATTATCTGTTAATCCAAAATGTGCAGGAGCATGAGACGACAGGAAAGGGACCAATACTCTGGGGGGAGGGAGGGATGCATGGCTTTATTTGTTTGTTGGCTTTCATATTAATCCATTGGAACACAGTGCATTTTCCCCCTCTTTTCTGGGCATGTGTAAATGTTTTAGAGCCATTAAATGGAAGATGAAATTTTCAATGGATAGCATGTAAAAGTATTAATTGTAAAGACCATTATTTGGTGTCCATGAGGCTGAATCAGCTTAGCCACTCCATTCCCCCATTTGCATACAAAATGCTTTATTTTGGCAATCAATGAAAGTGCTCCACTATGTGTGGCTTATCACATGCTTGCAGGAAATGGATTCCTTAGCCATCTCGTTAAATTCTGTTGATGCAGAACAATTTGAAACATGGCACAGGCAGCAATGACATTTAAAGATGCCTCGGCTTAATTATATTTTGCAAACATTTGGGCTGTTTGTCCTCGGGGATAAAGTGCCTCCACTACAAAGTTAACTTGTTAATAATTCAAAATGAATCTCTCTTTTTGTTGAGCACCAATCATTATCTCCTATTAGTGCTGGTTAAGGGCATTCAAGGTGCCTCAACCACACAGGGGAGACAAACTGCTATTAAATCCTTAAAATGGAGCACACATATGCAGCACAATGAACTTTGAAAATTTCAGGAAAAAAAATACAACTACTAAAGTTCTTGGACAATTTTGAATCTTAAAGACAGAGTAGAGATGCTTAAGTGCACAAAAATATAATCAACAATTCAAATAAATATACACACATCCGAACAAAAAAATGTGACCAGGAAGCACAGGAAAAGCAGATTAAACGGAAGAGAATGGCTGACAGTTGTTTCTCTCATACACCTGGGTTCTGGGTAATTACAGCCCACCATTGACATGACTGGTTAAATCACAAATAATCCAGAAATTCAAGTTGGAAAAATGCTTGTGTGTTGTTTCTGAAAAGGTAAATGGGAAAAAAAGTACAAAAAATCTTATAGAACAGTTGAACTTAGTTGCCTGGATTGATTTACCGCTATGCACAATACTGCCACAAGGTGGAACCGTGTGACTATAACGGTGGCAGCTACCTACACTAGATTTATCCTCTGAATTTAAAGCTGACAGCTACTAGCAAGGCAACCACTTGATAACAAAGTAGGCGACAACTAACAATTACAAATCCACCTCTATAACAAGCAAGACGGATTTAGTGCTCTCACTATACAGTATGTATAAAACAGAAATGACTGCAAATACAATTAATATTAACATATGGACATATATACCATTGAAATCTACTAATCTAAGTCCTGATTAAACATGAACACAACAATACAAAAAGCTTTCAAATGAGAAATGATGGATGACTGCATGTTGATAAAGGTAACGGTAAGCACAGGCTCTGCACAGGTGGAAGCTGACACCAATTGGGCATAATTAGCATAATGACCAGCAGTAGCAAAGACAAAAAGCAATAATTATCTTAGAAAAGGACAAATATACATGTTACTATGTTAATATATGATTTAAAGAACTGACACACTTATACAAGAATAACACCCATGTTGGAACTTAATTGGCTTCACTACTAGAACTCAACAAAAAAAAAACTCTACTGAGCATCATCTTCATGAACTACACTGAATATATCACTATTAGAATGAGGGGGAATAGTCCAAGTTGTGCTGGCCTTTTTAACAGAAATATGTTAGCAGGTCTTGTGTCAGCTGGTGTCAATTTAGAAGCTACGGCCTATGGTTGAGACTTGTAGAGCAGATGTACTCAGAGATGTTGCAGATCCCATTAGTTTCTTTTCTGCAATGAATATACTGTTTTAAAATATAATGCATAGTCATAAAAAATACATGTTTTGTAGTGGAACAATTACACTGTTAATTTGAACAAAATACTTGTTTAAAAAAAAGCAACTACTATATACTTTGTCTATAACAACCCATCTCAGTCAACAGAAAAAGTATAAAAATACAGTTAATGAGCAGTGATTATACTTATGATACTGTACAGAAAAAAACATGTTTTTGCATACATACTATATTTGTGCATTAATGCTCAAGAGCTCATATTCAAGTTCTTTGCACACAGGCATGAGTTTTGTGTGCATGTTTTCATTCATGATGGTCTATAAAGGCAACACAAATTTAAATTGCATCCCTTGGTGATAGTGTCTGTCCTTCTGATACTAATAAATTAAAGTGTGCAGACTGGCAACCATACAACTAAAAAACAGTCAAGGTCTAGCCTATATTGAAAAGCATGTTTCAACTCCATTAATCCACCTCATTCATTTTTCACAACGGACTTTCTTCTATGAATATACAGGCTTCAAATGTGTGACAGTGTGTCCTTTATGACACTCAATATCAACAAAAAGAGGAAAAAAATTAAACCTTCTCAAAATATATGCTATAGGAGTGCATTGATTTAATATAGTGCCATAAGCCCTTGCTCCAACACTCGACATGCAATTTGGAAATAAATTGAGTGATTTAGATAGAGGCACGGGTAGGAGTGGAAAAAAACCTGATGTAAACCTGGTACGCTACTATTGAGTAAGGTGACATTGCGCAACAAATCACTTGCATGAATAGAGAAAGAAAACGATTTCTATTTCTAAAAAGTAATTTTGTTTGGGGAAGGTGCGTTGATTGCCATGTATGTGAATCTATTCCTCACTCGACTCGAGGAGCATGAACATTTTATAAAAGTCAATGTTATATTTTGCTGTTAGCATAATAATCAGAAAGGCCAGACTTTCATCCAAAGAATAACAGAATCTCATTTATTCCAAGTACATAATAGAAGGCCAACTGCAACAGCCTCTCTCTCCCATGCTTTGTATACTGTTCTGCAGAGGCAGAAATAGTTGACTTTTGCAGCAGCAGAGTCTATTGTGTTTTAATTGAGCCCAATGAAGAATAATTAAGTAATTAAAGGCTTGATAAGAGAGAGCCACAGTAAACAGATAAAAGACAAGTGCTGGTATTAACAATTTGGCACACTGCAGAGTGAATTGGACATACCTCCAGTATGGCATCAGTGAAACAAGACAAAGCATCAAAGGCACCAACCAAAATGGGCCAACAGTCTGTATGTCATTTCTTAAAAGAGCTTGTGGCTGTGAATATGCACGTGGTCAGATTCAAAATTTAATACTTCCCAGCTGGATTTTGGGAATGGGAGTGCACTGTGATATTTTCACCACTCTGACATTAGCGGGTTTTATTTTTTGAGTAATTGCACAGCTTGATGTGTACTCAGGGGTTTCCATGAGAACGATGAAAGTCTTATTTCAACAATACTGCAATTATGGGGGAAATATGGAAATACATTTTGAGCCAGTTCACAGTTGAGTTGACTGGAATAATAGGAATAGAAAACAGAAACCGGGAGCAAGGGTGAAAATGGCAATTCGAAACTCAACTGTCTTTAAAATACAAACCAGTTATGAAAAAGAATCCTTACAACTAAAATCCCTAATACCCTCTGTGTGTCAAATACAGCAGCATGTCCATATTACTTTGAAGTAGTTCATTGTGCCAAATTTTCAAACAGTGGTATCTGCTTTATTCAACGTACAGCAGCCATAATCTCTGTTGGCATCATATGCTGGTTGGCAGTGATAATCTATAATCCATTCATCCAGAGAGGGTACACAAATGCATATTTGTTTCCTAGGATTAAAAGCTTATAGGGGGTGTATGGCATGGCCAATAATGTTCATCCATGCCAGCTATGACAGAATTTTCAGCTGTATTGTAGATACTTAGGTTTCTAAGTCACAACGCAGTGTGCCAAGTGTTTCAATGTTTTTAGTCTAAAGTGAATATTCTGCCATGACAACATCTCTTTTAATGATAATTGATATTAAGAGAGACTTGATATCACTTGATAGCCCTACCTACCAGCCTGCCTTGTGGTCAGCAGTTGTCACCAGTTCATGGTCCAACTTTAAAAAGGTCTACAACCATTGTTTGACTGAAATGAAATCCTGAATTGCTGCAAAAACAAGATGCCAGTCATAATCCTGAAGGCAATTTAAGCACAACAAAAACACCAACAATATTTTCAACACTAACAGTGAGATAAATCTGAGTGATTCACACTCATCATTGTGCTAAGTCTTCTTACTGTTTGAATATGTCAATACCCATCAATTTACTACTTTTTGATTTAATTCACTCACTTGTCAAAAAGGAAAGGAATGGAGAAAACAGAAAACAGGCTTGTAGTATTGAATGCTAGTCAACTACATATACAGTTGTATAGAATGTGCATTTTATTTTAAATATTCACCCTGAAATAATGAATTGGTGTTCCTTGACATTCCTTACATAGTATAAGTCTCTTTGATGTCTACTAGGACTAAGATTCTCTTTGTACTTAACGAGTGGTAAAATGGGACTTTGCCCATGTGACGCACCAAAGGTAACTACTGAGCAGGTCTTGATGATCTACTTTTTTTTTTTTTTAATTTCTGGTACTTTTGTCAGTAGAATAGTCCTTCCAGAATGACACCTTTCTTTTTCCTCTTAAGTACTTTTTGGCCTTTGTTAAGTTTCCCCTACATTCAAGAAATCCACAGTTCACAGATTATCAGCATATCATGCATAAACATGTTAATTGTCAACAATATTCAATAAAGCCAAAGCACAATGCTGTATGAAAATAGTTCTCTTGATACCCTGTATCAGAGAACCAAAACTTTTTGATAGATCATTAGACCATGCATGATTTCTGCTTTGTGTAGTTAATTGCCATAAGTGCAATAGGTGCTGTCCACTCCCTTAACAAGTGTCAAAATGTCCTTTGAGCTGAATGAGAAAAAGTAGCAGTTTGTTCCCTATGGCTCTATTTCAGGAAAATGAGACAACTTGATGCAACCATTACCCAATCACATGGTGGCATGTCATATATATATATATGACGTGTACTCGACTCACTCAGGGCTATACCTAAACTCGTAGAATTGGGGCTATATCGAGGTAACTGCTATCCTCCACCCTCTTACAGTCTTCGATATTGGTGGAAAACCATGAACAAAGGCTGGGATTACCCAGATTCAAGTCCTCCTTGGTTACTTACTATGTTGTTCGTTCACTTTTTTTCTAAGCTAAGCAATAACATCACGGTTCAAATGCACATCAATACATATGGCAGTAAGCGAACACATCACCAGTCACACTGCTGCAACATTCAGCACAGATTCTGACTGTCCTCAGTTCAGTAGTGTATTCAGTCTATTGTTGGTTCAACCTGTTACATTCAGTTCAGTAAAGAACTAAGCCTATACAAACACTGTTCAGAAAGTTAATAGTTTGTTTCTGTGGCTTCTGCTGTCTTTTTAATAAGCTTTTAACTGGGAAGTAAAGCACCATGAATCAGCACTAACCACTGGAAAAACAAAAGATCTGGAGGTCAAAATGGTTAGATTTGGCTGTACAAAATTGGAGTCATATTCAGACAGAATATTCAGGCCAGCAGCTCTTAATAACCATTTAATTAGCAGATGTCTTCTGATTGTGAGGCATTCATAGTCATGAAATTTTGACCAGATGATGGCACTTGATGAAAAGTCAGGAGTTCAAAGTTATTATGATTAATCATCGTGGGACCAGGAATGTGTGTACCAAATTTCACAATAATCCACCCAATAGTTGTTGAGATATTTCAATAAAAAACTGAACATTTAACCTCACTGTGACACTAGTGGAAAATTCACCAAAGTCATTAAAATAGACTGTCTGGGAACCATAAATGTCTACCACATTTTGAGGCAATCCATAAAGCAGATGCTGAGATATATCACAGCATATGTCAAAACTTTACTTACAGCAACGTTAGAAGATCACCTAAGTCTCTAAAATGTATCCTCTAAGGACTTTGAGTAACTGTTGTAAATTTCATCAGATTATTTGTCAAGATATTTCACTGAAAACCACAAACGTCAACCTGATGGTGGCGCAAGAGGAAAAGTCAGGGCTTGACCAAAGTCAGTAGGATTCCTCCTCTCGGGGCCATCAATGTCTGTACAAAAGGTCATTGCAACCTATCGAATCACTGTCGAGATATTTCAGTCTGAACCCAAAGTGGTCAAGACTTTGACCGACTGGCCAACAATACCATTCCTAGAACCATGCCGCCAGAATGACTAAAAATGCTAAAGTGACCTTGGTTTTTAGGGGGACTGATGTTGATCAACTTCAAACATGCTGAATTTATGGTGAAATATGTCACCATCTTGCACATTAATTGCTGTATAGTGTAAAGGGGAGCAATGGTACAAGATGGTTAAAATCAGCTTCCTGAAATTAATCAACCAACAACTATTTACAATATCAGCAGTGTTTTCAATGTTATGTTTTCCCTTGTAAAAACACAATGGCAAATACTGATTGTTGCATGTTTGCCACTCAAGGGGGAATGACCATGACGATGTCTAAAGATGTGTAAAGTGACTTACATATCCTCTGCTACAGCAACAACCATTATTCATAGATGATCTTTCATTACAAATACCATCAATTATTTATCCCACCCCTGCACTAACTGGTTATTTCTGAAGGTTTACCACATTGATCAGTGTTCCAAAAAGCCTTTAGACTCTTGATAAGTATTCTGTGAAAAATACAAGTGGGAGTTATCATCTCTGCCATGGTCTTTGCTAATAAGTCCCCCAGGTCCCACCTGCTTGACCTTTGTGCATGTTGGTTTGAGGTTAAGTGTTAAACTGGACTGCTGCACCTTTAAAATGGCAAAACATAGTAAGAGTAATGCCAAAAATGGTTGATAAATATATCTACTATTAAGTTAATCACTTTGATCTAATTTTCCAACCTTTCATACAAAAAAGACTGATTGTAGTAGAAGAATCCCATGCAACTCTCACATTAGACTATGATATTACAATACTGAATGCATAGCTTCCTTATTTCATCTTTAACCAACTAAATTTTGCACCCACCCCCTCCATATTTTTTAATATTCACATTATTTGCTGTTTTTTAATGGCTATCCTCAATTACTTGTCGATATTCTGGTTTTAATTTATACAACTATACACATGAACTACGTAAATAATTTGTATTGAAATAAAATACTACATGGTTACTAATATTGAGGCCCACACATTTGAAGTCCAAATGGGAATATTCAAGTGACTTAATGTGTGTATTAATATACACACATGATACTTGTATTGTATCATCTTTAATTAGTTAAAAATGTGGCAAACTGTAAATGGCTTTGGGGAGAGAAAATTAGAGTCCTAAAACTAAACAAAAAGTCCTCTTTAGTCAATTAGAACCTAAAAATGTGAGACAATCTATTAAACAACGTAAATCAAGCAATGTTACTTGACTCTTGGGACTTGTGAGTTGGTGATCCCACTGTACCTGAGCCTACACTGCCATCTGCTGCTGTTTGGTATGAAGCACACACCAGAGGGTCTATGGAGTGGATAGGTTGTTAGGTCATATGCTGCATTCAAGTGCTCTTTGAAATATCTTATCTGAAATGCAATTTGTGTATTCAAACCCTTTGCTTGAAAATAATTAATAATAGACCCTGTAAGAATTACTTTTGGTGGCTTTTGCCCATTACAGAAATCAAAGAGTGTAAAGGGAGATATGTATATCATGCATTTAATTAAATCTTTACCTATTTTACAAACAGAAATTAAAAATATATATCACTTGTCCTCGCTTTTCCACTTCTTGTTTTTGGCATGCCATGTGATGCTTCTGGCAAATATGACACTGACAATTCCAATGAGAAATGTTAGCTAGTACAGTAATAACACTAACCCAGAAAAATTACTGGATCAATATCAAAAAAGACACACCTGGGAAACACTTACAACCTTACATCTGTTTGTGATTTTTTTTTCTCTGACAAAATCATAAAGTAATGTACTTTCCATCCTGCCACTTCTATCAAACTTGAATTATAACCAGCTGGCTGGGAGCTGTCTCAAAGCACACTGAAACTCCACATTGCCTCAAAAATCAATCAGCATGCACTGATCAACCTGAAAAACTATTGCACTATTAGACCAGTCATAACACACAGTAAACACAGTGAAGTCTAACCTTAAACCACATATTTTTTCCTCACCAGTTTCTAGGCAAAAGCATCTATTACTACTGATTCATTTTTGAGTTTGAGCTTCTTACTGCGATAACTCTAGATATCTCTAGAAACAATAAAAAAGCAAAATGAACACGTGCACCAAATATAGTTACAACAGCACAAAGCAAACTTGATTTGCTGCAGTTTATGTAAAAAAAATATATATAGCATCCTCACAACTTCGAAAATGAATTGCAGAAAAAGTGTATTAAAATTACATCAGAAAATGATTTTCTTACTTGGCCCAAACATGTTATGTATAAAATGTGGTTAAGACTGGATAAAAATTGAAGGCTGTGATTTTTATTAGTGTGTGTTTTGGAATCTAGGCTGAAATGGGGTTGGCCATCGCAGAAAGACATGTCTTCATCCAAGGAATCCAGGGAAAAGACATTTTGTTTGCAGAGTGTTTGGTTCCCAACTTGTTAAACAAAATGTAATGATGGTCAGCTGATGCTGATGCCTAAGTAGTAGGCAACTCAATCTACCTGCTGAATTACGTTGCTGTAGGTGTTGTAGTTTCTGAGATCCGGATACTTGTAAGACAACAACAATATGAACAATAATATGAGCAATGCACTTTTTAAGCAGGCCACTTGATTGCGCCTCTGGGGATTTATAGTTAACATTTCAAACAGCCCTTGAAGGCAGCGCATCTAATCTGGTGTAATCTGGACAGTAACGTCACCAGATGAGAGATGACATCTGTGCATACTAGCTTTACTCTTCAAGTGAAATAAACGCATGGCTGTCGTCCTCTGAGACAAAATGTCTATCACAACTTGCCAGAAGGTTACTCTTATATCATGCTCTGTTCTCTGTGTTTCTCTCTTTTTGCCCAGAATGCTTTTACCCAGAGGGAAAAAGGAGATGGGGCAGCCTGAGGGTAAGGCGGCTTATCAGATCATCATCCATCCACCCATCTCCATCCTGCTCCATCTCAAATGGTTTTTTGTGTTACTGCTGCTGTTGTTGTTGTTGTTGCCAGCTGTTACTCTGGCTATACATAGTGCACCAGGCCTAGAGGCCCCATCATAGTGCACACATGTTCATCAAAATGTTATACAATGGGTGACAAGAAAAAAGGCATTATTTATACATTGAAAAATATGTTTATGTGTTCTAAAATTTTAAAAATGTATTTGTACATGTATATTTGCAAATATTCAAATATGTTTGGGAATATTTTTTATGTTTTAAAACATATGTCAACACTGAATCTGAAGGTAAATTGTATCATACATCATACTAGAAAACAGCCTAGGCCACCATGAAACTACTGACACTGATTAAGCTTCTGTATTTGTTGATGCGTTGCACTTAAAGACGGAGGTCAAATAGAGCTATTCAAATCTATTTTAAAGGCTCTAATTCATTATCTGTAAATACGTCAAGCATAAACAATAACTTGATTTCTAAACAGCATTTTTCCCTACTCCTCCAATTTGAGGAGGTTTTATTTTTCTCTTGGTATCGGTTTTATATGGTGACAGAACATGCCTGAAGCTGTTGTCAAAATGGATCAATCATCACTATTGGGAGAGATTTGACACAGAACTATATTTAAGTTTCTATATTTTATATAAGACTATATTCTAATCTGCACAAAAGGATGTATGTAATAAAGCACAGACATTTGATATTATCATTTATTATATTATTTTGTAAAATGAATGCTTTATATGTACTACCACTGTGGATTTATCTGAACAGGAAGTATTACAATATAGAATTCAAAACCACCAGGTTATTTTTGATTTTGAGGAGCACACAATATTAATTAAGACATAATGAAGAAGTGAAATGATGAAATATTTGCTGAGTAAGTCACTGTCATTCTGAACATCTGCTGTGTCAAGGATATTTTACAAGCAGGGCTACTGTTTTTCATGATATCACCTAATGTTGCAAATTAAGTTTTGTTCATATCTGGGTATGCTTTCAGAAATTAGAATAATGTTTAATTTGAATTGGTTTTAATACAGGTATTTTTTTTTTTTTACCATGACCTTGTACTGCTGATTGATGCAATCTAAGAAACAAGATATTCTTTCCAGGTTCTTACCTTGAGACTCCAAAAAGGGAAGCCTCTCTTATTCAGCCAGATCTCCTTCTGTGCTGCTGTAGGTGGACACTTCAATAGCTGTCCCTGGCGGTCATTTTACATTATTTGGCAGCCTACTAGCACACTAGCTAGTTCTAGCATACTAGTATCCTCACAAAGCCTTTGGCCGCAAACGTACGTCGCGTTTTGACTTATTGGAGTTTTGACATACAAACAATCCCTCATGAGCGACTGTTTTAGGTGTATCCTCCTGTTATACTGTGCCACATTATGCCATATCAAACTTTAATACGAGGCAGACAACACCACAACAGACAAACGCTGAACGTACCACTTCACACGTCAACCGAATTTGCGGATACTTATCTTAAAATCTGCCTGTTTAGGCGGGCTCAATTGTAATTGGTTGAACAGACTGTAGATCATAAACTACAGGCTGTGATTGGTGCAAATTGGCGTTCCAATAGATAGGAGTTAACGTGAAATATTTGCTTCATCCAACTATTAAACAGGAGTTTTCGATATTTCAAAAGGGCACCTAAAATGTTATAAAATGCACAATTAAAAAAAATACTGTGCCTGCAGGCCCTCAGTTTCCAAAACACATTTGATTCAACACATTACTATAGGTTGTTTATTTTGTATAAATTTATCATTTAACTTACTCGATTCTCCAAGGTCTCCCAAACTATTTGTGGCTTTGACCAAAAACTCATTATTCCCAAATACTGACCTGCTGCCTGTGAATTATCTAACTGGAGCATGAGTCCATCAGTTTGAGTTTGATAAAAGTTCAGTGCAGGATAACAAAAATAATGTCATTCTTTAACAATCAAGTAAGTGGCCTATACCTGCCAGAGGAGATCAGGGAGACACACTGTCTTCTGTTAAGTCACTTTTAAAACCTCACTATTTTAGACTTGCTTTTTGTTGGTGTTACTATTGGTTTTATTATCTGTCATTGTATCTGTCATTGTATTTTTATTATAATGTTCATCGTTAGCTTTTTATAGTCATTTTTTTTAAAAATTGTATGTAAAGTGCTTTGTAACTTGTTTTGAAATGCGCTATATAAATAAATAAATTATTATTATACAATCAATTCTTCTTACTTGCATTATCAGTTTCTGAGATGAGAAAAACGGCTATTACCACTTGAAGGAGCAATTACTGTGGAATATTTACAGTAAAATTTGCTCTAATGGTTGATTGATTGATTGATTGATTGATTGATTGATTGATTGATTGATTGATTGATTGATTGATTGATTTTTGTCTTCTCTAGTTGGACCTGGATTCTACCCACCTGTGATGAACCAGCTGTCATTGCCAGAGGACCCAGAGCGGTGGGGTGTGGACCCTTCGTACTCCATGACACACAGTGCTGAGACCATGGCCAAAGTAAAAGGAATTGGACGAGGCAAAAAATACAACCTGATGGCTCAAGTGATACCCATATATGGCTTTGGGATCCTTCTTTACATCCTCTATATAATCTATAAGGTGATTACTACGACTGACCTGCATGGTAGGCAGGTTACATGAATATAAAATACTGTCCAGTTCAAGAAAATTAATATACAGTAGACATTTCTTTATGTTACAGATGATTATCGCTGCATTCTATTACTCTAATCATAATTGTTTTGTGTTCACAGCTGACATGCAAGGGGAAGACTACTAAATCAGGAAACTATGCAACAATCACCAAGGCAAACATGGAGAGTAAGACTGGTAAGTTTATTTTTTAAGGTAAAGTATTTGTGATATAGTGTAATTCCAAAGCTATTTTGTTTTCTTGATACATTTTAATGGCTCAAGGGTTCTATAATTGTATCTGTTCATGGAAAATATGTCAACATTTGGCTTTTTCTTAACAAGTAAATATTAATAAGTGGTTCTCATTAGGTTCTACTTCAAAAAGTACAGCAGCAAAATACAGTGTTACAGTGGCCATCTGATGGCTCTGCATGTGCTCATTCAACTAGAATTACAATGCATAACCTTTGTAATTGTAAAGGGAATTAGGCATATACAGTAAATGACACTTCTGCCTACAGTGTGTAGCAGTACAATACAAAATAGTGTGTCAGTGTACATATATGTTTCCACACCTACACATTGTATAATCTGTGTATCAGAAATGCATTATATTTTGATACATATTATAATAATGTTTTCTCTTGTAAATTCTATAGTAACTGATGATGAGTATGCCAGGCTTCAGGAGAGACTACTGCAAACGGAAAGGATGATGGAGAGGATTGTCTCTGAAAAAAAACGTGTTTCTGGGAGGTAAAATATTTATTTTGTCTCTCAACATACTACTTTTCACTGCCATGGCAGAACCATGACCTCATATTGGGATAAATCAGCATAGACCTGGCATGGAAATGAAGGACTGAAAATGTAAGGGAAAATTATTCAAAGGTGGAAAGGCCACTGGCATATTTTACTAAAGCAGAAGTGCTGCTACTTTATTTAAAATGTCCTTAGGTCTTAATAACATTAATTGTTAAGAAGGTGAATTTATGTATGAGGAAAGGGAAAACCAGTTGTCAGTTTGTTGGAAAATGCTCATGTCACTTTTTAACATAATAATACTAAATAATTATTTGTAATGAGCAAAGAAAGCACTCACAGACTCAATAATGTAATGTAAGGGATTTTTATCCGTCACAATTCATTGTTACAGAAAACATGTCTAATCGGGGCCTCATCTCACTGAGTAGAGGCATAGAGAAATAAGTAAGAATAAGGTAAATAAAACCCAAGAGAGCATATGCATTGCAAGTATGTAGGACCATTGAACGCAAGAATGTAAGAATGTAACTGAGTACTGCAATGACTCTGCTGAGATGATGATACTGCTTCCATACTTGTGCTGCCCCCTAGTGGAAGACGGAGAAAGAGTAAAACTACAACATCAAAGAAGGAGGAGAAATTACTCAGGCAACTTAGACAGATCACACAGCTGATGCAAGAGGGACGTTTGGAGGGGGCCTCCCCAGAGATGGAGGCTGAAGAGGTCCCTTATGGTGCAGACTGGGAAGGTACATGCCTAAAACTCAATCCCCAAGCTCCTCACAAAATTTTACAAAATGATTTTGTCTCCAGAGTGATTAAATAAATGTATCACGATAAGAAGCTGCTTTATGCACCCAATACGCCATGCTGTACATCAAATAATGTCTTTTTTTGTACACCAAGGCTACCCAGATGAGACCTACCCAGAGTTTGATGAGCCCTATGACAAATACGGATTTGACACATTTACTCTGGAGGATCCCGTCAACCAGCCCACTGCCGAGGCCCTGGCAGAGAGGATGGAGCAAGAGGAGGAAGAGATTATGGCAAGGAAGTTATCCATAGTGCAAGAGGAGGATGAGGAGGAAGATGAGGAGGACGAAGAAGAAGAGGAGGAGGAAGACGAGGAGGAAGAGGATGTGGAGGAAGATATAGAAGAAGATGAGGAGGAGGAAGAAGAGGAAGCTGAAGCAGAGAAAAGACATTTGCTCTGTCCTTTTCCATCACAGCCTTCTCCAGAAAGATGGCAGGAGAGAGTTGGTTTGGAGGTGAGCAATGAGCTGCAATGTCTCAATGGAGGGAAGAAACAAATAAGTTTCAGTGACCACAAAGATGTATTCCACTACCCTAAAGAGGACACTTATGAGAAGGAGGAGGAAGAGGAGAAGGAAGATGAGGTAGAGGAGGAGGATGAAGGGACAGAGGTGGAAGAGGAGGATGAGGGGACGGAGGTGGAAGATGAGGAGGAAGGTGATGAAGATGATCCAGTGATGGAGGCAGAGAACCTGCTGTTCAGTTGTGAGGGTGGTTCCAACCCGGAGGAAGAAGCAGAGGAGGAAAAAGAGGAGTATTTGTTAATGGCACCGCCTGTGGAGGGTGAAGGTCACATCCATGCAGACGTGCCTAAAGAGGTCGGGGTGAGTGGGCTGAGGATGCGGAACAGGAGGGAGACGTAAAGGAGTTTTCTCTTTACCTAAAATGAGTTCTCTAATATACAGTAAACTGTGTTCCTCACATAGTACTGTGTTTATTACAGACCCCTTATGTGTATAAAATATACAACACAATCTATACAATCCAATACTGTTCTTAAGTAATTCTTTTGGACAAATAATAGTCTCCTCTCACACCGTTAGAACATACTGTACTGTAGTAAGAGCTTGATACCTGTTATGTGCATGTATTTTCATTTACATTCTCATTTATTTCTAGCATGGATTTGACATGAAGCTCAGGCTCAGTAGATGATGTTAAAATAGTTTTGTTGGGGTTTTTTTTTTCATAGGGCTTTTCAGAGGGCTTCCCACATTTTCTTTTTCTGTAAAAAAAAAAAAAAAAAAAAACGATTTAAAAATGAAGATTGTTCTATACTTACAATCTCCAAATTGTAGACCCACAGAATGTTTACATTATTTATCATCATCCCAGGCTACTTTTATGTGACACTAGTGTTACATTTGAATCAAAAATCGTGTCACATGCACCACAGAAGCCAGGGGAGCTCACACAGCACGGACAGAGAATTTAGGCTTTGCCACAAATTAAATGTGAAACGGTTTAGACATATCTAACTCCATCTGGTGGTCCACTATGGTTCTGCTCCTGGAGATGCTCCCTGCTGTGATAATACAGCATAACAACTTAGAGTACATAACAACATGATAACATCCAGGGAACATTCTAAATAACCCCCTGGCAAGAATTGTCATAGAAATAACAACACTCTCCAGGGTGCACACAAACAGAACAGAGCATAAACAGGTGGTAGCTTCGGTGGAGAAGGCTTTTATTTCCAATACATATTGTGGAAAAAAATATGGGTTGTTAGCATTTTTATAACACATAATTTGCAAGAGCTTCAGTGTTCTTGTAGCAAACATTAAATGTTATCCATCTGACCAAGAGACTTCTCACTGCAGACATTTTGTCTTTGTCATTAACAGGTGTGACTAATAACAATGATAACAGCTGCAGTCCGTTGAGGAGTTCCAGTCCCAGTGCCCTGGTATTGCCTGTTGTCTCGTTGCTTGCTGGCATACCAAAATAGGCGAAGCCATAATTAATAATATTAGTTACATCTGTGCTTCTTCTCCTATGACAAGTCAAAATGTCAGCTGTGAGAAAGGTGAACTTTGATTATTTTTCCTGACATTTGTAAGGAACATTTCTGTCAATGCCATTTTCAAATCATTTAGAAATTTTCATCATCTATCACCCTATTGTATAGAGCACTTTTCACAAAATTCTTGACTTTTTTTTTTTTTTTTTTGAGACATCCTTGACATGAGTAGTGTTTCATGAATGTGTAGCATCATGTGTTAGTGTAAAACAAAATAAACTTCTAGGACTAGCACCTTTTCTGGTTGTGAGTCATAAAGTAACTTTAAAAAAGCATCCTTTTTGCCATCCAACTTGGGGTTTGGGCTACATCCTCCTAGCTGTGATGATCATGATCAACACAAGATAACCTCATCAGAATGCACTTGTAGTAGCCCAAGCATAGACCTAAAGAAGGCAATATCCATATAACTGAGTCTGAATTAATGCATAGATATATGATAAGATCAAGCAACAACCACCATGGTCAGAGTCCTTTCTCTGATCAATACAAAATGCAAAGCAGAAAACAAGAAAGAAAAACAATAAAATAGAAGAAAAACAAACAAAGCAACAACACAACAAAGTTTTAAACAGCCATAACAGGATTTAACATCTGTTTCCAATGCTTGATTGTCCTTCCAGACATCTCTATAATGAACCAGTTTTTTTGTGTGTAGGTGTAACAATGGATCATGTTTGCACATCATACTACCACCCCTAGCTTGTATGTAAGGCATTTACTGTATTTTTATAGTCATGTGTAGGGGAAAATCCCCTTATCACTTTGAATGCAGACAGTACAAACAAGAGGACCAGCTATTTCCTCAACTTCCCAGGAATGCTGGCCATCAAGACATCAGTCAGTTTTCCCTAAACCAGACCACTGACCCTACCACCTTTTGACCCTTCAAGAGTCTCCAACATGGAAAGACCATTTCACACACCAGTGTGAGCTGATAGCACATCCCCTGGGTAAACATCCCCTCACCACTTGTTATTATAACTCACCTCCAGCAACACACACACACACACACACAAATGTAGCACATGGCCTGGACACCTGCCATTTGCAGTCAGATCAAGGAGAACAATGAAATGTAAAACCCACTGACTTACAAATGTAGTTTTAAATTTTGTCTAAGGACAATTAACATTGCATGTAAATATGTGTGTGTATATCACCTAATGGGTCTGCTTTAACCATAGTTTTATTCCCCTCTAAAAAAAAGTTTCACTCTAAACAAGCTACAATCCAAAAAGGCAAAATTGGAAACTGTGCAATTGTTATAAGACTAAAAATTTTGATGTAAAAGTAACATTCAGGAGTCAAACCCGCATGTCCATGGACAGCAAGGAATTGACTCTGCCCCCACAGAGATCAGCAATCCCTGTGATTGGCCAGGATGCATCTTCTGGGTGGGCAGACCAAAACTTTAAAATAGTCTCTTATCTGAGACTCCAGCTGCTTTTTCTTGCTTCTTGCCCTTGCTTTTTGCTATGCCGTTTGAATGCTTGCTTTTTGCCAGTCTGTGGATGTGATTCAGAACAATTGGAGGTGAAACCTCAAAATCTAGAGTCATGAGTTATCAATCAAAACTAGGAGAGCTAAACAAGGAGTTCTCCTACACTGAGAAATGCCCAGATCCAGACCGGCAACTTATTCATCATTTCGAGATCCAGACCCTAGCTCCTCACCCCAACACATCCAACTCCATTCTCCATAAGAAGCCACCCCAGGGAGCAAGCAAGTATTTCTACAACACCTCCATTGACTTGCTTAAACCTTGTGGTGATTTCATAATTGATAACTTCATTTGGCAATTCAGAACTAAACAGTTGATTGATTTGACTCGCTGCTTCTGAGGTAACAGTCATCTCAGCTGTCTATCAGGTCTCTCATACCAACTGCACAATAGATAACCCTGTATCATCAATTTCAATCATTCACTAGCCATAGCCTTCTGTATCAGTTTCCTCCTTTCCCTCTTGTGTCTTGTTTGTAATATGTTGTAGTTGTAGTGTTCAGTAATTGTAACTGTAGTACTTAAATAAATGTGTGTATAATCTAAAGTGAACTTGTTTGTGTTTCCTTGTGCTTGCATCTCAGTCAATTAACCTTAAAAGCCCTTGGCCTATACCCTTGCAAAATCATAATTACAATTAACAATAGTCATAGTTTCAATTGACCTCTCGTGTGGCCAACAAGGAGGACTATTTCTCTATTACTATATTCCCTATATACTCTAATATGAGTTATGTTGCTGGATGAATAATTTCATATTTGAGTTGTGCACAATATTAATTCATAATTCTCCCTTAAAATCATAAAACTATTTGTGCACAAATTCCTTACACATACAACCTTTTTGTTCAAGTTGTTGTAAAAATGACCAGATGCACATGATAAAGATGGCAATGCTTCTCAACTTCAAATAAAGTCTTTCCATGCTCATTTTATGTTCTTCTACTTCTTCCATACATCACATACTATAGGATTTTAACCCTCCCTTGTATAAACAATCAACAGTAAGGACATGTTCAGTTTACTAGCACAAACCACATTTTAAAGGAGATAGACGTACTCTTGTGGAATATCAGTACATGAGACAACGAAGCAGAGGCATCTGTGTGCTTCACAATGTCTCAAACACCCCTGATTAGTTTTGACAAAACTCTGGCATGTTGATACATCTTGCCACTATACACTATACACAACACAATATATTTATACTAACTGACCCAAGGAGGAACCAAAATCATAGTTTACAACAAAGTGAATTTTCTGGGACTGGACTTAATCAGTGAAATGAGATGGGATGTTCACTGTTACCTTGTTTTGAAATAGAAGAAAATGGAAAAAGACTGCAGATCAATTCACCAAATTCATAAACAAGTTACACATACTTCGACTTACTGAAGCTTTATTTTATTTTTTTCATGATCAAAGGACTGTGTCTATACCATCACAGTAAATTGTACACCATTTACTGTACATTACAACGGGAGGACTAAAAACAGAAAGTGAAAGAACCTTTGGTTCCTGGACATATGTATGAAAAGCAGACAGCAAGAGTATCAACAATTTTAAAATAGAAATTTAAAATAGTTAGAGCACAATTGAGTACAAGAATAGCACATTTGATAAAGATTTCCTCATAACCCACAGTAACCAATAGTGGTATCAGAGATTGTTCTTTGCCTTCATTCAGCATTTTCTTACTGGTCATAAAATACAAAATACTATCATATACTGTATTTGAGAAAGGATATTACCCCACAAGGAGAAAGAGGAATACTATTTTGAGTTAAAATGTGAACAGCAATAAAACTCTAACCACATGATATAGAAACTTACTGCCAGTCAAATGAGGAATGTACCAAACTCCACATCAGAGGAGCATAAAATTAATCATAGATGTAAAGAGATGCAATATGTAAGTGTTGAAACTGTGGCAGATTCACACTGTTGCTGTGTGTGTTTGTTGGCAGTAAATCAATGTGTTCGGTTTTTTTTCCAGGTAGGAGACATCAGAAGATATGAGGACAGCCTTAAGCCTGAGTGCTTTTGATATATATGCTGCCTGAAACAGAATACTGTAAATAATTATTCACCTCTTTACTGTAACATGTTGTAGGCCCTAAATGAAATTTAAATATATCTGGACAATCACTAAAATACTGTCCAGTGATGTGCACTTTGGATTATAATCCTTTGAGAGGTTTTTTTTAACTGTAGATGTTTAATCCTTCCAAATGACCTCTGCGTTAGTTAAGTAAGTTAGAAGTAGCTACAGAGAAATATCTCCAATGCATAAGGACAGCAAAAGACCAATTCAAGCTCAGCTCATTTTACATCCAAAGCGTAACACTGGAATTAGTCTTCAAAGGCACAATCAAGTATGTACAGCTATATCTCATCCACTACTGACTTAAAGTAAAGTGCACCATCATCCTATACATTCACATACATGACACTGTGACACAATATCATCTATGGTACACAGCACAGTGTAACATGCCTTTGCCCTGTTCATGTCCATGTAGCTAATTGTTTTGTGTGGATACAAGAGATACTCTGTCTTGTGATGCTCTTTTACTGTATGTGCTTGCTGCTCCATAGAGCCAAGATTGTTGAGACCGTTGCAAATTAAAACAGAAAACAAAATCAACATGTAATAAATACATAAATAACAAAATAAATATATTGTGACATGCATGTTATGTTTTTTGTTTAATTCAGTAACTTTATAAGCAGTATTCATGCTTGAGGAAGTGTGTGACATTGTGTTATTAGTGTGGCAGACTACATAAAATTCAGTCAATTTACAGATGTGTAATTGTTAGTTATAATTTACAGATAAAGAAATGTTAAATTTCTCTAACTCCTACATAAAGGAACAGTGTTTGTTTTTATAATGCCATTACAGTACAAAATGACTATAGTTATCAAAACAAATGAATTTGATTCTGAAAGTGGATTACGCTTTGTGCTTGTTTACTTCCGCTGACCAAGAACCATCCCAATGTCCCACCCCCCCCACACACAGATACACACAAAACTTGAGGCCCATAAAGCATTTTGGGATATGCAGGAATTCCAGGGTACTGGGTGATTTGGAGATCTCAAACCAGCAACCAGGGATACATTAACAGCCCTTGTTGAGAGGACAGATGGACCAGTTCTCCACTGAACGTCAGGCTGGGACCTATTCACAGGCTAACTTGCTGTCAAAGCTGGAAAGGGCTATGGCAAAGGCTTGGAGGGCACACATTGGGTAGTTATAGTCCATGGTGAAGACATCTTCTGCCACACGGCCAAACTGCATCACAATGTAGTCAGCTACAGAAGAGAGGAACCAGAATTTTAGATGAGCTGTATTGTGGAATTATATTGTGTATTTAGGAAGTCTTCAATATTAGATAAAAAATACTTTATTATGTTATAATTTAAATAAACACAGACAAAAATACACACACACACACACACACACACACACACACATACACACACACACTCACATATATATATATATATATATATATATATATATATATATATATGTATATGAAGAATCTGAGGAAGACTGTGTGCTGAAATGTTGATGTTTAGAACTTGAAACAACAAGACTGCATCAAGGTGTGCAA
This sequence comes from Thunnus albacares, assembly GCF_914725855.1. Taxonomy (NCBI): domain Eukaryota; kingdom Metazoa; phylum Chordata; class Actinopteri; order Scombriformes; family Scombridae; genus Thunnus; species Thunnus albacares. The sequence goes on from NC_058106.1 coordinate 22,795,439, forward strand.
TTTTCCCAGTCTTTCTAAAGTATATAATATAACCATGAAATCGTGAAACAAACCAATAAATTTTAAGTTTCAACTCAGTCTTATGAAAAGTTATGTTATATGATTGGCTGTTCCTTCACTCAGACCAAAGCAACAATCAATAAGATAATTGGCTCTGCCCTATTTGTCTTGATTGACAGGTAGACTTTGTGATGAAAAGGATATTGGATTATTTTTCAATTTTATTATTAAATATTGTATATTTGGTCTGTGCTAATATTATTACACATTTCATAATGTATTTTTTATCTATTTAATATTGAACACTTTTTGGCTCCCACTAAATTATATAATTAATAAAACACCCATTTCAGCAAATACCACTCTGATGAGAAACATACTGTATGTCTTTTAGAAGTTACTTTATGTAATTGTTTTGTAGCAAAGATGCATATTAGTTTCCCTACTATCACAAATATGGCAGCCAGAGACAATGTTTTCTGATTGGCTGGCAGACATCCATTAAAACTGTGTAACAGCTCAGAACATAGTTCCGGTCAAAAGTTTAACCACACTATATCATATCACTGCAGGTAACCATGGCAACTTACTCATGCTCCTTTTAAATCTCACTCATCAAACTGACCCGTGGTGTTTTTATCCACCTTGTTCATTATTTTTGTATCAGGACTCCTCGCTGTTTATTATAACTTCTCTTTTACAAAGGGGGGGTCTGTACTAAAACCTACCACTGACTGGGTCTTTTGTACAGCACAAGATTATCATACCATACCAATATATTCATTATATTTAAAATTATAATAGGTTAGATGTATGGAACTCACGGTCATTGTCATGAATGATTTGGAAATTCTTGACAGAGGCCTGCGTGACTCTGCCGTGGAAGTTGAGCACGTACGATTGTGTATCATCATTCCACACAGGCGTTTTGTTGTGAAGTTCAATCACGCTCTCTGTGTTCTTGTTCTGCCACCTGGCCAACAATGACTCATGGTCCTGTAAAGAATAAAAGTAGAATAGTTTCAAACATCAATTATGATCAGATGAATTATGTAAGTATTAGAGAAGGTTGAAATGGTCAGCACAGACGTGGCTGTTAGGCAATTAGGTAACACATACATTTCGTGGGCGAATTGACACTCTCTCATGGTCCATGTTCATCCCAGGAATGATGACACTCATTTTGCGAGGTCCTTTGAATCCTAAGACATTGGTTTCCTGGGTAGAGAAGATGTTTAACTTTCATCTGCTATCATTATATTTACCATAGCAGGAGGCAAGTTTACATCTATGACATATTTAAAGTATGACATATTTAAATATCACTTGAAGCAACTTGACAAAAACATTTTCTACAAATAATATAATAATAATAAAATAATAAAAAAATAATAAAATAATCTGCTTATTGTTGAAATAATACCTACAATCTAATTAAGCAAATGTTAAATTATTGTTGTTATTAAAACTGATTTCTGGCTGCAATGAAAGTAAAGGTAATTTTATAATGTGTCATTCCCCTTTATAAATATTCTAATGAATGTATGCAAGCATACATGATAACTAATATCAAGTTAAGTTAATGCCTTGACTCTCGACCGTTACATGAATGCCTTTATCTCATTATCTTAGATTGAATGTCTAAATAAAACTGTATATTTTAAAGGCCACCAGACACATTAACCTGGATGTTGTATTTTCAAAGCAAATAAAATGACATATAGTTCTTATTTTGGTTCCTTTGGAGCTGTGTTATTAAATCATATAATGTTAAGAGGGTTATTAGAAAAATGACATTACTCAAAACCGTGTAATTAAAATAGTGTTATAAGTGGATTATTCTTAGTAATTTAAGCATCTCAGTGTATGCAACCACACTAAATTATTCTGCATCCTATTGAGATCCTATACCTCAATATTTGTCTACATTCAACTCCAAGAAATTTCAGGGAAAAAATTACCGTTAAGGAAAATTTTCACTCACATAGCAAATGGCTGCTAGCTCTTGACGCAGGTTGCTAGCTTCGAGGCTGGTGGTGCTCTTCATAGGGTTCAGACCACTGTCGTATACAGTGAACTTGGTCCCCATGAGATTAGACCTGTGAAGATAAGAAGGTATAACAAAGTCTGATGGTTGCGTGTGTGTGTGTGTGTGTGTGTGTGTGTGTGTGTGTGTGTGTGTGTGTGTGTGTGTGTGTGTGTGTGTGTGTGTGTGTGTTACACTTTTTGCCTCTCTAACTGCTGAAACCATGTACAGCATGTTGCATCTTCTTATACAACTTTTCCTTTTAGTGCCTATTTATAATGTATAAAAAGGAACAGCTGCTGTTTTAAATCCCCCACTGATTGTTGAATAGTACTGTTGTTTTGATGGAAAAACTCTGATGGAGTTTGTTTTTGTGGGATTGTGGCTCTGCAGGGACGGATAGCTGGACTTCCCAGCAAGATGATGGTCAGCGGCCAGAAGCCAGAGGCCAGTGGTTTGCCTTTAAATGATTTATTAACTTAGACCAACCTCAAAGTTTTTTGATGAGAATTTACCATGTAAAAAAGACAAGTTCTTCTGATCCTCATCCACAACTTCAGACTTCTAATACTGTCTCTAGAGAGGAAAATGCTGCTATGTAGCTCTGCTATTTATGTACTACACAAAAGCTGCACTAATAACTACAATATCAAAATAAAATGATGCTTTCTAATTCTATATTCTATGGCAGTATCCAGATGTTATTTGTACAGAGACTAATATCAATGTTTTGTACCAGTGTAAATCATTTCTGTATATATGTAGTTTTATGAGATGCTTCCCCACGCAGTGCATAGTTGTGCATTGTTTGGTTTCTTGAGACATATTCATATTAAGGCAGTGAATATATGAGCTCCATCACTGTGAGAACCCATTTCAGATGAAAAAGCTGTTCAGAAGATATCTGGATATCCACACAACAATGCCACCAGCAGCCCACACTTTGACTATGTTTACATTCAAATGGCCCATGTGTTCAAGTAAGAAGTTACAGCTGTTATTTTCAGAAATGTATAGTAGCCAGGTACGGATTTGCAATGGTTTTTCAATCCCACAGCTATAAACAGCTGACTGCATAGCTCTTATACACTATACCTCATTTAGGCCAGCCCCCTCAAGGACTCTTGAGAAGCACTAGATGAAAGGTCACTGTTCATTTAAATTTAAATCTCCATCATTCAAGTGGGATTGTGATTGCAAAGGTTTGAACAGCGCATCGACCAATGGTCTGACCAGCTCTGAAGATTAAAGGCTGCACACAGCCATATTTGATTAAACTCCCCAGGAGTTTCCATGGAGCCACTAACGCAGCCTTGAAGCTGTCTCTAAGGATTATGTCCCTACTCACTTCCTACCAGTCTTACTGTGGTAATGTGGCCTTAAAGATGAAACAAATCTACAGCTAATGTATGTAGTATGTATGTAGTTATGAGGAAGGTATAAACATACAAGACATTTTTTTCTAAATTATATATTTTCATTAGTGTGGCTAAAAGAGTGAAGGACAGTATATTCTTCTACTGGTGCCTTACATTGAATATTAATGTAAAGGTGTTTTTAAACACTAATTGTTAACTATTCATATACTATATATACTATGCTATACATGAACAGTTAGTCCTTAATTTGTTCATTACTAATTATTCAGCTTCAGTGGGCAAAATTTTGTGAAACTTACTGGAGAGATTTATTTGTGCGGTTTTTTTCACCTGCCTCATGGAGGAATGGGACTGCACTTCAAATGTACTCTAGTTATTGACATATGGAAATGCAATTTTGTTCAATTAAATAACCATTAAATATGCATAAAAAATAGTTTCAACACAAGGCCTAAAACCAAATTTTAGATAGTATAGGGGTAAAAAAATTTTTTAAGACAAGTGAAATAGCATTGACAGTAGAAAAGTTAAGTAAGAAAACATGTACAACAACACTTAGCATGATTCTTTAGTGCACATGATTCCCAGTGAGGGTTGCCAAACTTTTTTCATGTCGCAAACGCATTGTGGACTTACCTCAATTTACCAATGAAGCTCTCTCCACCTCGAGACAGATCAGTGGGATCAATGGAGATGAGGTAATTGGATGTTTTACTCTTTTTCCTCTTTCTTCCTGCTAACAGAAACACCTGTGGCAAACCAAGTCAGAAACCAAATTAGTAAAATATCAGCATCGCCCATAAAGACATTATTTGGATACACACTGCTTGAAATGAAAATAATTATTAATTGGAACATATAGATGTTACTCACAGAGCATAACTGAAAAAAAACAGAAACCTTTGCACCTTTTCCATATCTATTTTAAATGTATTGGCAGCCATATCTGATCTGTTAATCTTGTAGAAACAGTGCCCATTATTGCCAATTGCCAATTAAAACTCCATCTTGTACAGGTGTAAATTCTGTTGTCCAACCCTTCTCACCTTCTTGCCATCCTCTCTCTCCAGGTGAAGGTAGTAGGTGGGATACATGCCTCTGTCCATGCCTTTCTTATCCCTGGTGATTCTGCACTTCACTCTGACCCCCTGAGGTGCAGGTCGCAGGGAAAACTCTTCAAGGTCATCCACATCAATGGCTGGTTCACTGACTGGTGGAGTCGGCGCTGAGGCAACCTCCTGTAGGAAAAGACAGCCCATCCGGGGCAAGACCTCTCTTGAGATGGTGGACTGGTAAGTGATGCATTAGAGTTTCCTTTCATTAGAAAAGAGTAATGAGTCTGAAGATCAGATCATCCACTGGGACTGAGAATGAGCACACTGTGTCTAAAATAAGGACCTGGTGTACGGTGTAGTGTATGAAAGATTGAGCAGACTGAAGGGAAAGATTAGAGTGGAATGAGGAGCAAAGAGACATGATGGTTATCATAAGTATCGGCTTGTATTTCATCCTGAACAAAGTGTCGAGGCTGCAAAAAGACTGTGTATTTTTTTTTTTAGAGAAAATTACATGGTTATCTGACCTACAGTATAAGTCATCCATTATCACACCTGAAATGGAGAAAAACAAAACCTCAAACATTAGACGTAATGACCTCAAGTGATCAGAAGTGTGCAAAATAACAGCTTTCTGCCTGCTAAAAAAACAACAAAAATGCACTTTCAAAATACTTACTACAAATATGTGTGGACATATGAATTGCATATCAGTGTTTACAGTGGCCAACCTGGACCTTTATATAAGGCTCCCTGTCTCAAGTGTTCAATATCCAACCAAATAACAAACATTTCCTCTCAAACTCCTGGAGACATATAAGGTGTCTCTCACTCAATATCTGAGATTATTGTTCTACCACCTGTTTACGGTATCATCCACACAATACCACAGTCAGCCAAATTACATTGTGATGACATCTGTGTGGCAAATAAACAACAGACCAGAAATAGCAAAAGCCCAAAATAATCTAAATATTGTTTGTAGAGGAAACAAAAAGCCAAAGGCCAACAATATTTTATGGTCTATTACTCTACGTTCAGCAATGAAACAGTTTTGAATTGAGTCCAGCTGTGCAGCTAAATTGAATCTACGTTTGTTGCTGCTTGTTATCCACTTTTAAAAGATGCTGTGTTCCTGGCAGAATAAAGTCACATTATGTAGAGTGTGCTGTGAAATTCCTGTTACCTTGCATGACTTCTTGCTAGTTGCAGAGCCTGGTCTCGTGTTGCTGTTGAGCTGCGAGGAACTAGAGCTAATTTCGTCTTCATCATCTTCTTCTTCATCAAAATTCATGCTGCTGGATATACCTTCACAGACAGAAATTAATAAATAAGGAGGTGTCACTGCAACAAGAGTTTTTCTTCCCTGCTGCTGTTAATTGGTGACATGAAATGCTTCAGAAGGTGAAGACTCCAACAGGAACACTTTCACACTTACAGTACATATCATTGCTCTTACAGGTCGCTTGTAACTTCTGTAAAAAAAAATATGTTTTCACAGTTTGAGGTTGAAATAGAAAAACTTGTGGCCCTTGTTTGTACAAGTTTGTTTGTACAAGTAGGTCACATGTTGCCTTTAAATATGAGTTTTACCCAGGGTGTCAGTATTCAGTAGAGAGTTTTTTATGTGAGTTTAGTAGTCCCAGCTGTTATCTGTAGTGTTACAGCAGGACCATCCTCTATCACTTGTTGTCATCTTGGTTGTTACATTTATTTCATGGAGTCTTATGTCATTCAGCATCTGACTTTTTACATCCATAATATTGTCATGGCAAGTGTATATGATAAAAGGCGTATCTGTGGATGTGTTAGCATAGTAAAATAATAAAGGTGGCATCGCAGAAGGTTGTGAGTCCTGTCATTTGCATAATTAGAAATGTATAGTGTTTAATATTTGGTGCCGAAGAATGCACCACACTTGAAGCTGGTCCAAATAGCATGTGTGTAAAAATGTGTTTTAACCTTAATGAAAATACTTCTTATCAAGTGCAAAGTTGCAGCAATTAGAGTCCCACATAATAGGGAATATATATCTTGCAAGGTATTTACAATTTTTCCAATTAAATTAACCTAAATGTCACTATCATCCTAATTATTGGTGTTGTTTTCTCCAAAATCTTTTTCCAGTTTTTCAACCAAAACTATGAAATTTGTTCAGCTAGTTGCCATTTTGAATCAAAACTAACTTGTGCATTTGTAATGAAAAAAAAAAGATTTCAAGTAATAATTTAAATATAATGTTGGACATTATAGTATTGATCATGCCTGGGTATTTTCAAAATGTTTGGTTGTTCCTTTATTTTTTCAAGGGACAAAAATGATGGTGATAGAAAAATATGACAATCTGAGCTGCATCTAATCTGTGTATTATTTTAATAGTTGTGCTTCTTAAAATGACATTTCTATTTGCAGTTGCAAGTCCTAACATGATTCAGTGTGTTTCACCCTCCTACCGACACACTACGGCTGTGGACCAGCATGCTGTGGGTGTAAACATGGACTCCTGGTGGTGCTGCTGCAGATGCACTGACAGTACCTTTCTTGAGCATGGTCACCCGCAGGTCCTGTTTACTCTGTGACTGAGTGCAGCTCATGACAGGCTCTCCCTCGCCCTCCTCTGTGGTGGGGTGACCCACTGTCAGGATCTGGATCTGACCATCCTCCTGCTGGGAAGCCAGGCCATCCATCCCTGCTGAGCCACCATTCCACAACAACAAACAAAGTAAATCACAGGTAGTTGTGGCCATCAAAACATAACCCAAAATCATAGCTTCCTTGACTAAATGTGATAACATTTCCACATTTCCGCTTGAATGAATGAATGAGTGGGTGTTTTGTGCTCTGTTGTCCTGCTGTAATCATAATCGTTTCTCTTACTTTCTTTCTTATTAAATTAGCTTCTACTGTATCAGAGGGAAGAGCATTATGTCTCTGCTGCTACAAGCGTTCAAGCACAGATCTTGATGGTTTTAAAGCAGCTGACAACCTCTTTTTTAAATGTCCTTTTTTGTATAGTAGGAAACAATAGAAAAACATAATGGCAAGCGTGAAATACATGGACACTCTAATTAGAGCACTGTTTTAAAAGGAGTGTTAAAACATAGAAGAAGAGTTAAACAGTATTGTAAATCCCTTTTTGTAGGAATACCAGCAATGGTTCAGTGTTGCTGTGTTACATTGAAAAGAATTTTCTTGAGTATAACCCATCCTTGTTTTTCCTTTCCTTCAAAGTGTGTATGTACACAGCTAGTGTCTTATGAAACAGCATATGGGATTCCCATGTGTATGTGTTCATATCTTCATTGTTGAAATCCAGTTTTATTCACTAATAATTTATGTCATATTTCAGATACCGTAGATAGGTAGTTATTTTACTTATGAAGCGGCTTGAATTACTCTTTCTGATTAATCTAGCCACCCTGTCTTCCTCAATTCTTAATGCTGGTGCCTTTTTAGTGTGTGTAGTAATAGTATCTGATTGAAATAGCCTCAATGTATCTGTGTGCTTATAGAGCTTGAGACAGAGACAGAGTGAAACAGGTTCATCAGTGTTGAGTTTGTTGCTACTGGCCTGATTACTCTCTTACCCCAGTGGAATCCCATTAGCTTCTTTGTTTTTCTGGGACAAAGTCATTCCAAAGATGAGCATTAAATGCTCTACATCAAATGACAAACATCTTTACTGTCAGAAATATAATACCAAAAATAGTCTGTGACTGATTGCTTTTGTGTGTATGTCCCTTTTTTTTTTAATCTGTAAAAATTTTAAGTTAAAATGTTATAATAAATATTCTTAATTCTGCTCCATAGTATTTCAGCAACACACTGTAAATGTTGAAAAGCAAAGTAGTGAGGGTAACAGTCAGTTTTTCCTCTTCCATCTAAAGACTAATTTATGTCTCCAGTTGTGGTGTGGCAGCAGGCTGACAGCACTCAGACCATCATATATTATTACAGACGGGTTGAGTTCTGACAAGCATGGCACCACAGTGGTGCCTAAGAGGGCAGCTTCATTTGCTCTGTTTGTTGAAGGATTTGGCTTGAAAATTCAACAGGCAAGCCATTATCTGAGCACTGCAAAGGGGGCTCAAACAGATAGTTGCAGCTGCTGCATAATAAGGATTATGGCTTCCTCTCTTTTATACTGTGGACTGCGTCTAACGACTTCAATCTGCTTATTTTGCATTAAAGCATGAATACTAAAGATCAAGAAAAATATGGTAAGAAGAGATACATAAAAAATGCTTCCGTTGCGTTTATAACGACTCAAATATCTCCTCTGTTATCTGTCTTTTACTTTTTCTGACTACCTGCTTTCTAATTAGGTCAGTCTGTCAGTCAAAGCTCTCTTCCAGATCGTCTGTCCATTCATTTCAGGTCTGTCTGTCTCTCGCTCTGTCTGACCGGCTGTTTGTCTTAATTCTGGCAGGCTGACCTTTGTGCTTCCCCTTCCTCTCTTTCTTGTCACTGCCTGTCTGTGGAGTGGAGCTGGCTGATGCTTTGCCCTTTTTGGCTGAGCGAGGTGGCTGTGGGTCCGCTATCACCTTCACCTCCTCTTGTTCAGCTTCTTGCACTAAACACATGGATGGAGACACATACAGGGTTATCAGGGAGGTCAGACAGAAGATGAAAGAGACGGACAAGAAGGTTAGGCAAGTTGTTGAGTTAAACTGAAAAAAGATTAAGATTTCAGGTCTTCTGACAAGTTATTACATTTTATTGAGTCTCTGCTATGAAATAATAATATATAAAAGAACAAATGTTTACAAATGTGAACTGCTGGACGCCTGAAATGGGAACTGCATAATCATTTTTCTCTAGAAAAAACTAATCTAATTGTACAATATTTATAACAGGTGTACAATACAATATAGATGTAGTGTTATATATGAGAATAATGTTGAGCTGCTGTTCAATGACATGTAGCATCCACTTCCACTTCCCACAGTGTAGCGCCAAAGAGTGAATGCAAGTCAGAAGATGTATTTTACTCATTGGTTGCAGATAATATGGTTATAACAAGGTTATTAATCCCCCTTTTTCTGTCAGAATATATTAACCTTGCACAGTGTAATATTTTGTCAATATACTTTCTCTTCTCTCTGCAGGAAGTATGACAGTTCATGGCCTTGAGCCCAGAAAAGGCCCTCAGTACTGCGGATTAGATGACTGCTCTGGTCTCTGTGTGTAGATAAGCAGGCTTCATCAATCCCAGTCCAACACAGAAACTCAAATCTGAGGACTAGAGGATTTGCAGCACAGTGTAAAAGCCTGCTGTAGATGATACAGTTTTTTGTACTGGTTCAACATCGGCTGCTAAAATGGTACTGTAATTAGAAACAGTCTCATAGATGTTATTTATTAATTAAAGTCGCCTTCGACTCAAAAATGTGTTTTTCTTCTTGATCTTGTAGCTTGATGTTTGAGCGTCACTGTGTGGAATAATGTATGTGCAAAGTTTGACACTAGAAGGCTGTTTTCACATTCATCCTCCGAAGACGGAAAGTTTCTCTGTGCTCATTGAAAATCAGATTTTAAGGGCGGGCCTACGAGCATGATTTGTGACATTACAATGAGTTTTGAAGTCAATCTTGGTCCAATATTCAACTTACACAAGTGTAATGTGGAAAATTTAAGCTTCCAGTGCACATACACTTAGAACAGACTTTACAGTGAACACAGAGACATGTTGTGTCCAGCAGTTAAACTTATGAAATGAAATATAATTGAAAATTCATAGACTCCGGAATCTTTAATGAGGGCGAGGGAGTAGATGTCATTTTAAATATTTTATCGTGGTAATTCTCTCTTGTAGAAAAGCCATATCAGAATCCTCCCTCCATTTCTACTTAGCTTAAAGATGTGATGTTCTTTCTTTAGCCTGAGAAAGTTGAGTATTCTTTGAAGGCTTCAAATGATAAATATGTTACAAAGTGGCACCGTTTATATCGTTCTTCAATGCCCTGCAGAGGCTCCCTTTGGATGAGGGGCTGTAACTTGAAGTGTTCACATTATTACCACAGACTCATTGTCAACACACAGTCCAAGCAATTTGCAAATTTTATTTAATTTATTCATTCACTTATTTATCTTATTTTTCTGCTTTGTATTTCTACCCCATACCATCCTATTTAATCTGTGCCTCAGTACTTTAATGTTGTGTAACCCTCATAATTAGTTGTGGGTCTGTGTATCATTGGCTATGCTCAGAGTTCACTTTCCCACTACCTCGACCAGAACATGGTGCTTCTCCGGTCAAGGCAGATGGCCGCTCACCTAGAGCCCGGTTCTGCTCAAGGTTTTTTCCTGTTAAAGGGCGGTTTTTCCTTGTGCTTGCTCATGGGGGAATGTTGGGTCTTTGTAAATACGGTCCAGACCTGCTCTATGTGAAAAGTGCCCTAATATAACTTGCATTGTGATTTGGCACTATATAAATAAAAAGTCATATCAGACACACATTATTGTTCCATGCAGTCTTAACACCTGTCTGGAGAGGATCTACAATTATTTTTATATTTGTTTTTAGCAACTGTGTTACATTTCTAATCAGGAAAGGAAAAAAACAGCATAAGAATAAAATCTCTTTGGGCCTATTAACAAATGCTTCCTATAAATAAGACACATTGATCAAATAAGGAGTCTGAAGCTTTAATCTGTTCAATCCATAATGTTTCTTAATTCCCCAGTTTGGGTTTTCTGCGTCAACAGAGCTTGGCAGCAGTGTCAGTCCTGCTTACCATGGTAGATGGTGCTGCTGTTGCTGCTGAGGTAGGATTCCACCAGCGGAGCCTGTTCCTCGCTCTGTTTGGTCCGGCGAGTGCGAGATCTCCCATCCACATTAGACTGGACCATTAGAGGCTCCTGCCTCTTCTTCTTCTGCTTCTGCTCAAGGAGTGCTCGCTGTTGAGGACATTTAATGTACATGCACACAAACGTTCCAAGACATAAAGAAAGATAATGACATGCTCCCAACGTGCATCATTTTAGGGAATAAATTAAATTATAACAAAAATACAGAGGCACAGAGGTCACTGAAGTAAGCATTGGTAATCTCATTAAATAACCCTTTTTCTTTCAAGCTGTCTTCATACTATAAACAGATGGTTGGGTTTAAAAACAAATTGGCAATAACAAAGTATCAAATAAATCTATTAAGCCGCAAGAGAACAATCTGAAGATATGCTGCCCAGACCACTCTGACATCAGGCCGGATATAACCATTCATCTGAACTAACTGTCACCTATATGCAATTCTTCAAACCAGAGCTCATCAAATATTCAGGGTTTCTATTAAAGGGAATTCGGGATACAGAGCATGAGTGCTCTACAGTATCTCCTGTTCTGCTCACATCTTTGCCAGGACAGTGATGGCCAACAGTGGCTACATTTACATGCAGTACACGGATTTTATGTTTAAGTTCTTGACCTGTGGTTAAGGCTCAAAACATAAACTTTGGTATGGAGGGTGTACAGCTACAAGCAAGCCAAGTTACTTAACCAATGAGAAAAATAGCAAATACATTATCTTGTTTTCACATTACATTGTACCTTAAATGTATAGTTTCCCAAAAGGACTTTAAAAAAACTATTGAGAGAGGAGTAAATTGAGAAGTATCAATGCTAAATGAACCATTAATCCAGACATTAACTGGCTTTCTTGTAATCAATAAGGCTAGGCTAGTGGTTCTGAGTACTGTATGTTACTCCACTCACATTACTCAATTCAGGCAAATGACAAGACATGGAAAACAGCACTTTACACAAGCATATTTTCTCATATGACCAAAATTCACACAGTGAGATGTCTGTCAGTGAAAGAATGAAACTGATGAATCTGATCACTTGAAATCGCTCATAAAAATGCTGCAAATATCATTTGTATTATACTCGTTTTTTAGCATAACAACTCAAACTGATAAACAACTGTGAAATCTAGCTGCTAAAACATTCTGCTGAGTCGTTCTTTGTACAACATACAGTATGCGCTACATCTGCACTAAACATCTTTGATACTGAACAAAATCATTGGGAATGTTCCAAAAATGTAAAAAAAAAAGGTAGCACATATCAAATTTCCTAGTCAAGAAGGACAAAAATACAATTTCACTTATTAGTATAAATCATTGTCATTTACAGATATGTCCAAATAATCTCTTCAACATAACTGATATCATGGAACAAGGCAGAAATAAACTGTAATCCACTTCTTATGGAGAGCAGTATATTTTCTTTTTTAACCTATGCTGTGATGGCCACGGCCAAACCAGCTGATTAAAATATTTGGTTATCTTTCCACACTATTTCATTTTCATTTCAAATTACCTTCGCCCTTAGGTTTATATTCAGTTTTCAATTTTCAGTTCAGTTACACAGTTCAGTTTGCTGTAGTTTGAGTTCAGTTCTGTTGACCTCTTTTAGGGTTTAATTTAGTTATTAATCAAAAATACTTTGCTCCTTTTGCATTTTTTGGGTAAAGACAACCACACTTTTTGACACTACAAAGACCTGTGCCTTACTGTTCAGTCCCTAACATATACAATGAGCATGAAACATACAAAACGTACTGATGTTAATATGGTTTGGCTTTGGGTTTTGTGCATGTAATTTACTGTACATCAGTCTTGTAGAGCCTTATACACCCTCTCATTAGAACATCACAGAGAGAGATAATAAGTCCTAGTTGGCCATTTGCGGCCTCATGATGGAGCAGCGAAAGTTTGTGTCATGATAAAATTGCCCTGTTATGATTAATATGTGTGTTGCTCTGTTATCAGAACTGCAGGAAGAACTGAAAAAGACTTACCTGTCTGTCTAGTTTCTGCTGTCGGAGATTGGTGCCCTCATCATCTAAAGTGCTGCAAAGAAAAGAGTAAGGAAGCGGGGAGAAGGATATTAAAATACTAAGAAGTGCTGTTCAGCTGTTTATGATGTTTACACTTCAAATACAGTAAAATTTTCTAGACTGCTTTAGTTTATTTATTTGCTACTTTGAAAATGCAACTAAACACCTACAATATCTTTAGCTTTATTACCATTAATGTACATGGTAATGAAGCCTGTTGTGGGTAACAAAGAGACAGCAACATTCTTTACACTGATGCCTAAATTACTCTGTTATTGCAATACAGTCTATGTTACTATTGTGCACTCAAATGGATGAGCTCATTATTAAAACTAAAACTAAATCTGATAATCAATACAAAATAACCTTGAATTTTCCACATCAAATTTGCAAAATTCTTGTATTAGCTATTTTGGGTGTAAACGTTGGGATGACTCTCCTCTCCTTTGACATCCCAAGGGAAGGTATGTTTTTTTAATGTATGCACTCACAAACTGTGCACACCGTATAGGACCATAAGCTAGTAAATACAGCAGTGACATGACAACTTTTTCAGCCATTTCTTCATCTGTCCATTCTTGTATGGACTATTGCACTTCACTATTGCACTTAATGTGCAAATTTGGTTTACATATGGTTACAATATGGTTTAGAAAATGAATTTATTAAAAAAAAATCATAACAGACAAAAATATATGCAACATTATGGACAAGACACACTGTACAACATATACAGTATATTACAGCGAGGTTTCAGGGGGCCTGTATCAATCTTTGGACTTAACCCAGGTTTTCCAGTATCACAAAGCTGGCTCACTTTTAACCAGGACAGATCACCATGGTAACCTATGCTGCAAGGCTAACCTGCTCCTCCTGCAGGTTCAGTTCAAAGGATCAGATCAAAACCTGTCAACAGCCAGACTACTGGCCAATCACATCAAACTTAGTAATCATTCCTTGGTGACCAGCTTCATGTTACCTGTTGTCAAAAGCTGAGATTTTGCAAAGGTATTACAACTATGAACGTGACTTGAGCACATGTGCAGATCTGCTCAACTGTGCCAACAGAGATTCACTTCCACAGTAGCAAGAAACATTGTCACAGCTTTACTTTGACTGCAGAGCTCACACTTGAGAACACCTAAGTAACCGTATCGAGGTTTCAGTGAGCATATGGACCGCAGCACATGTCACAAGAAAAGCAGACAGAGTGTGTCATATGCTGTGCAGATTGTAAAGCCCTTTGAGGCACATTTGTGATTTTGGCGTATATAAATAAAACTGACTTGACTTGACATGCCCTCACACCGAGTATTGCTTACTGTAGGCCTGAAATGTAGCTGGTAAAGTTTATAGTTCTTTCACAAAGGACAGCAGCTTTGATCAGCTTGAATTATGTCGTTTAAAAAGGATTCCAAAGGTGGTCACAGTTTTTATGATGGAAAAAAGTACCAAAACATCTACAGAAACCTCTCAAACCCTTCCTGCAGCATGATCCACCTTTCTACTGTCCAAGTGTTTGCTCATTATGTTCCAGTACGCTCTGTGGTACACAGTCTCCCTCTTCAAAGCTTCACCAGAAGCTGTGTCACTATTGATGACATCTTTGGAAACCACTGTAACCATCTTAGTTCAAGCTTACCACAGCTGCTGTTCTTAATGTTCTTAATGGAGGAAGAAACTACACACATCACCTTTCAAGCCTTTGGGAGGGAATATTTGACAGATTTTAGGTAGAGTATCACAACAAGCTAAATAAAGGGACATTACTGTTGACTACAGCATTTACTCTCTCAGTCAGTATGCCTCTCTCACCATGTTATCTTGTTGGTGGGGCGAAGTAATGTTTCTGCGGTGATCAATGTGTGCACTGAAAATTCTTATTTCTCTCATAAAAAAATCTTATGTCCTCAGCAGAAAATTTCACATAATATCTGATGCAAAACAAAGGATATGCAAGGACAGAGAAATTCACAGAGGATTCATTGCAAGAATAACATCTTGTCCGAGCAGCACAGGACACAATTGACTGCACAATATCAAACACATATCTGATCTCCGCCTGTAAAAAGGATTTTCTGAGTTTGCCTTGCTGAGTATCTCTACAAACACCAGTATTGACTTGAACCTTATTTGATTTGTTGGTGCCCTGCGCCCTGACATAATGACATTGGTCTAAGCAAATGCAGCACAGCCAGTCACGGTCAGTGCAGCACAAGTAATGTTGGCAAAACGAGTGTCTGAATGATTTCCAGCTGGCTACTGTTTCTCTCACCACCACCGCAAAATAAGCAGCTGTTGAAAAAAATCATGAATATAAACGGGGACACATTATAGAATCAAAACCAGAGCTACAGCATAATGACCACTGACATGTAATCACAGCGCTCTGTATGCAGTGTGAAGAACATTAGCCACATGGTGCGCCATATGAGAAGAGGGCTGCAACTATTTTCCTTTTTAATTAATCTAATGACTTTGTTTCACTAATTAACCAATTAACTCTAAAGCCCAAAATAATGCTTTGCTTTGTCCAACCAACAGTCAAACAACTCATTTTCATTTTTCATTTACAAACATTTTAATCAGATTTCTTCACATTTGAGAAACTGTAACCAGCAAATGTTTGGTATTTTCAAATGACTTCACTCATTAATAATCTTTCAGTGGAATAATCGATTAATTGACTAAGTGTATTTGTAATGTCTGTCCATCTCGCTAATAAGCATCACTTGACATTTAGGGAGTAGAACTGATCACTGCATGCAAGAGACAATATGAAAGCACTTGAAACTGAAATGAGATGTTACTTCAGTTTAAATATTAATTTCAAGAACGAGAAATTGCATATAATAATTTAAATTTAAATTATATTTATTGGAAAATTTGTACATAGCTTTTAACCACTGCCTTCCTCTTCCTGTTTTCCATGTTTGAAGGGCTTTTAATGTAAAATGACCTGTCTCCTTGCATTATAAAACCTACTGTACAGTATGATTTCATGTAGTGTACTGGTGTGTATGTGCTTGTTCATTCTATGCTTGACTGCGCATGCACAACATAGAAGAATACGTTGAACTGACAACTACAGTCAGCAGCAAAATGACAAAAAACAAATCTAATTATGAATTTGTTTTTTGACAAAGAATCTACCAGAAACAAAATTGCAACTTGATAGATGTCAGTCTTTCTCACTAACATTGTTAAACATCATCTCCACGCCAGCATCAGCACTTCATTTCCATATTGGTTCTTTTCTAATATTTGTGTTATTATTCAGCATTTTCAGTCTTTTTTCTCTGTGACAGACTAAAGCCATGGTTTTAAACTAGAACCCAGAATTAGATAGTTCTCAACACTACCAAACTGTGCATCACAGGGATTGTTGACATGTGTGATGGTGATTGATTGAAGAAAATCATTGAGGGACATCATTAGCCCCCGCTGGCCTGTCAGATCAAATCCTACCAGAAGTGTCCTTTGTCTGCCTTTGGCTCTGCTTTCCAATAGTCTGAATAAACTGCATTTACTAAAGGTGAATAGACTAATGGCTCTCATTAACAAAACAACAGGATATTTATTTGCAGTGATTGGATGGTCGCTCTCTGTTTCCACTTTGCATCCAGTCCTCCCTTTTCACCGCCAGGGCTTTTAATCACTGGCGACAGACTCACTGATTGTTCCTTCAGCTCGTGTGGCTGGACTTCTCTCAGAGATCCAGAGAAATCTCAATGGTTCCCAATTACAGAGCAATGAGAGGTTTCCTCAAAAAGCGATGGAGAGAGCGAGCCACAGCAGAAGACAAAAGGGTGAAAGATAGAGGGAGAGAGGTATCTGTGTGATTAATGAGAACATTATATTGTTTTTCCAGCCCTCTCACTACAACTGAAATTTGCTTTGTAAGCATTAAGTTTTTTAAAGATTCAGATTGCGTCAAAATGTTTCTTCACAGTGTAGTTTTTATGTCATGCAGTCTACCTTTTGATGGCTATTGCTTTACTATGTACAACTTATGACACAGGCACCTGATGATTTTTCTGCATATGCATAATGAATGCAGTATGTCTCTTATTTTATATTCTTACATTAAATGAGTAATATGGGTACGTAAAAGCTTTCATGCATGCAGCCTGACATATTATCAATAATATGACATTCAAAAGATATATGCATATGTTGGTTTATGTATGTATTTACATAAGCAATTTCTGTGATTACTAAAAAGTCATTGCAGGGCCGATAATTACAATATAATTAAGAATCCCAATTTTATATAATTTCATTGTCAGTTTGTTATCTTTCTGCTTGCTTGGTGGCAACTGCGGCAAAGCTCTTTTCATTTCCCACCATGCCATATTGGTGCATGATAAACAAAGCTAACTAAGGTGGTTTGGTTGATGAACATTTTTATACCATTCATACCTCTGTCAACAGCTTGTTAAAGTGACAGTGGATAGTCAGTCTTGCAGCTACAGCGCATAAGATCAGTCAATGAATATCCAGTCTACCTGCAGCTCTTCACTACTGATTCTAGTTTGACAACAAAGGCCCACACAGATGCAATACAAATGTATTTACCTCCCACTCTATGTCAAACATACAGACAAACAAAGCACTCCATGTCTGCAATCAGAGTAATCAAGTGTGAATAGGCATCAGACAGGAAGATAATGACACAGAGCTGTTCCAGTGGGGGTCAAACAGCTCATTATTGTGGAGAGTCTCAGGTCACTCTTGTGCTGCAATACACTGATGTTGAGTTTTACAGGAAGATTTATAATTTGTTAAAGGAACAAATTTATCCTTAAGACAATTTACTGTAATTGCACTGCAATTGAAAATTTAAGGTGGAAATAGTCTGTGTAATGAAGTATAACACTTACAAGTTGAAATCCATCAACTATGACAAAATATGAAAATTCCCAAATGAAACCTGTTCAAGAGAACCTGAGTAACATATTGAAATTGTATAAACAGAATATTTTTAGAAGATTGCAACACTCTAGTTGAGTTCTGAATGTTTAGTTACCAAAGGTTCAACATGACTTTCAAATTTTTTTCTTTTTTTTCAAGTTTTTGCCCATCTGATTAAAAAGTAAGGTTTTTGATTTTATTCAGATTCGACACAGCTAAAACTTAAATTTGTGCACAAATTGGTAGATTTTTTTTAACCTGCCACAAGTGAATTTGGCACTTGGGAGATTGTCCTCTTGACAATTTTCAACTTTTTTTCCCTAATTTTATACGCATCACCAGGTTTTATATGTGTGACAGTCTCTGGCTTGATGATGATTCTGCAGCAGCCCCTGGATACTTTGGAGGACAATTCAATATGCACCCATAAAAAATTCATTTTCATGGTGCAATTCAGGAAAATTGGTTGTAAGAAAATGAATCTGATGAGCACTGCACATATTCAAACTGACCTTGCAAGCAGGAATGTTAATAACAGAGCTAAAACTAACATTAATGGAAAACTAATACAGATTGTGGAACTATTTCTTACATCAGGAAACCTCTGATTAGAATCTCTGAAATGATGAATGTGAAATAAAACAGGATGTTAATTGCATTGATTGACAATTCAGCAATATCACCATTTCTTTTGCCAAGCATTCAGCAACACCTGCTCTCCTACTTGGGTGCCCTTGTCAGAGAAATAAGAAAAGACAGAGATTTGCCCAAGTCTAGTACAACTGAAGTGCTAATCTGGTGAATTTGCTCCCCACAGAGAAGCATTACTTTTCAACTGCTGTTTCTTTGTGTGTATGTGTGTGTTTGGGAGATATGTTTCCTTCATTTTGTTCATTTCTATGAATACATGCGCTGTATATCTCTAATGAAATGAGAGCTACACAGTGCAGCTGTCTGCCTCAACTCTGCACAGAGGCCCATGCATTTTTCATGGCAGCTTCACGGGATGAGGAAAAACTGCTCATTGAGAAACCACCAATCTCTCTGCCCCCACCTTCTCACTGACACTCAAAAGGCACACTTCAAGGGATAATTTTGGATACTGACAATGGCTGATATCATGTTAACATAATTTTTTTTGTCTATCATTTACTTCCATCTCCTATGCATCTTTTCTACAACAAAAAGTGAAGGAGTGAGGAGGCCAAAATGTGTAATGACCCAATAAATGCTATTTGATTTTCCCACTATCAGTCATTGAACTAGTTATTTTTCATTGTTTAAAAGTCAATCTAATGATTTCACTAGATGGTTTTTATACAGAATTAACTTTCTTATTTGATGTAACACCTAAAGTGGATCAGTTCCTCTACAGTCTGTTTCACAAGTTTGAAATAAATTCCATGCAGGTACACTTTCTGCTGTTATCCTGATACAGTCTCATT
This sequence comes from Thunnus albacares, assembly GCF_914725855.1. NCBI lineage: Eukaryota > Metazoa > Chordata > Actinopteri > Scombriformes > Scombridae > Thunnus > Thunnus albacares. The sequence continues at coordinate 22,815,100 of NC_058106.1, forward strand.
CTGAAATTTGTGGACAGCCACCGTAACTTATAGCAACCATGAGCCAATGGCATCAAAGTAAGCAGGGAAACCATGGCAATAGGTGCTCAATCAGAGGAAAGAGCCAGCTGCGGTAGTGCTGCAATTGAATGATGAGAGCAGATATAGGTTTTACAGCAAGAGACTGAAAGCTCATTAATGCTCAAGTGTTTCTTATTTACACAACATGCTTTCATCATTTGTACAAATGTCGGGATAAGATTCCCAGTACGATGCAATAAGGATCATATTTGCACACATGCATGCAGGCATGCACGTAAATCACACATTCACACACAAAGGCAGGAAGTTTCTCAGTGATTTACAACCCAGTAAAAAATATGTAAAGACATGAATGTGATCCTACATACCTAATCACAGTGAAAACACTATTTTTGAATCAGATTATTTATAGGGATGATCAATTTAACAGTTCAAGGAAAGAAAATATTTTCTGCCTGTGAACTAGATTAAGACTTCAATAGTTCTTGCAGGTGAAATTCTAGGATTCACTTTTGTTCGTGTTTGTTTCTGTGGTGTTCTTTTAAAGAAGACCCTCAGTCTAAAACATACAGTACCAGTCAAAAGTTTGGACACACCTTCCCATTCACTTGAATGAGAAAGTGTGTCCAAACATTTGACTGCTACTGTAAATATGAACATTTTCCCACAAAATATGTTCCCAATATTATGCCACAAAATACAATTCTAGTTCCAACCATGCATTAGACATTGTTTGCTTTTACTGTGTCAATTCAGTGTTACCACTATCAGTCTGATCTTCTTGTCAGACACTCACACAATTAAACACCTGCTCAGATACACATGCACACACACTAACGCACACTGCTTCAAAAGATGAACACTGTGCCCTTTCCTGAATTCTCAGGAATGTGGTACAGTACCTGTAGGGGATCCAGTCGGAGGAGTGCTTGGAGCTCATTCTGTATCAATCACTCTGACTGCTGCTGCCTAACTGCGAGGCTAACGGCCTGCAACAGCACCAGTGCAAGTGGCTACGGGGTCTGAGGACAGCAATCACAGCCAGAGAGCCCACATAGCCTGTTCATCCTCTGCACACAGCCCTATATCCCCAGCCTGCCTGTGTTTCTTCGTATGTCCTCTAGTTGTAGGGCAGCAGATGACTAACAATCCAGACCGAAAGCCGCACTCCTCAGTCATGTACAATGAGCACATGAAATAGCCGTTTTCTTCTATCCCATGTGTACGCTTCCAGTCAATGCCTCTCCTCTTCCCTGCTCCCATCCGCTGCCTCTGCTCCTGCTCTGCGCTGGCTCTCTTCCCTTGCTCTCACTCTTTAGGCTGTATCTAAATCTCCCTCCGTTTCTTGCCCTTTAAATCCCCCCTCCCTTCCTCCTCTCTTTCCAAATCTCGCTCTCTGCCTCTTTGCCCAATCTATCTCTCGTTATCTCCCGTGCAGCATCACCTACAGCAGCATCAAATGCAAAGCCTTAAGTGAAAAAGGAGACAAAAAAAGGGTTATGGAGAATCCCCTTTGTCTTGCCTCTTTCATGTTTATTCTACGCTATTTCTGCACAGTGCCACCCCCCTCTCCAATGCAAGAATAACCTACATGTAGACCTATTCTCTCTCTCTCTCTCTCTCTCTCTCTCTTCCTCTCTCTCTCTCTCTCTCTCTCTATGTATCTTTCTAGCGCAATGTCTGTGTTGCATGAGGCATGCAAAGCAGGGACTCAGATGTGTTTTCTGGACCATAATTTATTTATTCTCTCAGAGTAACAGGCATTAGCATATGACTGCGCAGACTAGTGTTAACAGCCTTTAATTCAACACTCTCTACAGCTAGACAAAGGCACCCTGTGATAGTGCCACAGCTCTGAACCTCTCTCACACACATCTGCTTCCGCCCTCCGTCTGCCGCCCCTCACTGTCACCACACAAACACACATCACTCACTGTGTTCCCAGGGTTATTCAAGAGTCCATCTATAGACAGTTAAACCAAGCAGCTTCCTTGTAACGAAACTGCTTTACAAGGAGGTGATTCAAGTCAGCTTCATCAACGAGCAAATATCTCAGTTTTAAGTGTGTGATCCACGTGTGCTGATTTTGAGTGTGAAATCATCTGCAACAACTTAAAAATGATTGGGTGAAGAAAATCAATTGCTAGTGGGTGAAGATGAAAGCATCTTGCTCCCTGCAAAACAGCCTCAGGCTTAGTCTTTCAATTTCTGCATTTCATCATCTGTATGTTGCACCAATTCCTGAGTTTAATTCACATGTATTTGGGACATTCGATGCAACAAACCATTCTGAAATACACAAATATGTGAAATGTGTTGAAGCTCAAAGTGTGAAGTTCACTCTCTCAAGGTCAGAATTTGCACAATGTGCTGAGCAGATTGGACACAGTGTGTTACATGGTACAGCTGTAACAAAGCATTAAGCATTGCACAAAATGTTATTTAAGCAAAGACAAGTCAAACAGTGCAGTCACTATTAAGGGCATTCAAGCGTATTCCCTCAATTATTTATTGCACGCCTAAAAACAAGCATCACTGATAGAGTTTAGTGGTAGACTGCCAAAGTAAACCAGTAGGAAAATGAAACGGCAGTGAAAACCAACAGGGAAATAGACACAATGCTGTTTCAGAAAAACACAAAATCTGTGTTTTAAATGAAAGATTGATGTGTTAAAATAAACAGCTCAAAGCCTGTGGAATAAGCAAGCATGAAATTCAATAAAATGAACGATAACCAACATTTAATATCTAAGAAAGCCGAGAACCGTGCTTGCAATTATTTTTTGAATGCCATTATCTCGAGATCACAAGTTAATTATTTTGTCACCTCAAGAAAACAAGCTTTGTTATCTCGAGGTAATGAGATAATCAACCCCTTATCACGAGAAAACAAAAAGTTGTTTCCTCTCATTACTTATTCTTATTATTAGATCAGGAGTCCCATGCCAGCATGCATAGATGGCGTCTAGACAGCTGTAGCAACTGATTTAAGCTGAAAATGTCAGACCAAGGAGCACTCATTATTATTAGCAGCACCTTTATTAATGACATCTGTGTCACGGCCAAATGGCAGGTCATAATATGATGGGATGTTTCATGTAGGAGAAGTACCAAACAAAACCGTTCAAGCATTTTCATTTCATTAGACTTAATGAGAGAAAGGAAATACGAGCGGAGAGTAGGAATAAGAACTAACATATGACAGATTTGAACCCACATCCTTAAGAGCCACCTGAAGATTTCTTGTGCTTGATCTAAATAGTTGAGCTATTCATGTGAGGGAGACGTGGAGAAGAGAAGACAGGAATGAACAAATGAGAATGAGCTTCACCTGTGATAAATCTCATGAGAAATTATCTCATTATCTCGAGAAATTGAGAGATAACGAGGTAAATGAACTAGTGATCTTGAGATAACGGCATTAAAAAAATAATTGCAAGCACAGTCCTTTTAAAGCAAAGCTAGGCTTTTGCTGACAAATATATACAAATTAAACACTCACTGTCTGCACAGTCTGTACTCCAATTAAAAGGTTGATCTTTTGTTGTGTCTATAGTATTTGCACTGTACAAGACAAAAAGGACAAATATGATGATAAAAATCAGTGGGCTCTAAATATATCACTCCCAAATTAAATTACACAAATATTTACAACACACTGTACAGTATACTGATAATTGGCACAGACAATTAGCTTGAAATGAAAAAAAAATGGCCAAAAAAACCCACCAACCTACAGCATGAAAGCCTACTGCAACTGCTTTACTGAAAACATAACGAAACATTGATTGCACGCTCTAATGGTATGGCCTTTCAAAAATGTCAAGTCACAGAGGTGTTTCACTTAGACTCAAATAGAAAGAAAGTGTTGGCATAATAGACAACAGTAGTAAAGTAAATGAGCCTGTATAATGTTCCAAACAAATCAATCCCTCACACTTTGTTTGTCCCACCATGTCACAGACCACCAGTGAGCGGTGTTTAAAATAAAATGGAGGACTGGGGAGTCAAGCAGATTATGTTTTTTAAGAATGTTGTATAATGGAGGATTGTTGTGGTACATTTTTATTTTATCATGTGAATTTATTATCTAGTAAAGAAGTTTGTTACACTGCTCTATAATACTACATTACTGAGAAACAAGTTGACAACAGTTTGTATTTTACTTAAGTGGGCAGCAGAGTCAGATGTTCCTCCTACACAGCTCTGATGCTGTTTCTTCTGCTGTTTCTGTAGGTTTCCCTACACAGTAAAAAAAAATGTTAGTTTACCCCCAACTAACTGAGTTTTTGTGTCACATCCCAGGAGACCCATGTTCTGTGGTTTATAATGCAATTAAGGGATGAACAACCAAAGCATGATAATAAAAAAAATAACATAGTTGTAATTACCATGTATTTGGGAAACAAGAAGACATCTTGTCTAAGGTACTGATTCCCCACCTGCCTTGATGTCTATGGGGAGCGGGGGCCAGGGAAAGCGGAATGCTACACAGAGATTCATTAAGCGTGGCTGTTACAAACAGAAATTACTAAGCAACTAAACTACTAAACTGGTAGTGAGATGAAAGTAGATGACTGTAAATTAAGTGTAGCTGACTGTTAGAGAGCCTCTGTAGTTAATGGCGTGTGACGTGCATATCAGCTTGTGTGATGAAAGTGGAAGTAAATGGAACAAGCCACTCTCCTGAGGAGCAGGTGTACACACAGCACCCTGCTTAATATTTGATGCTGGAGGACGGACTTTGAAGTTTGGCTTTGGTCATGAAAAGAGTTAGACGTGAGAGGGAGGCTTACAAGACAAAAGTGTATTCTCCGTACCACTGGACTCAGCAAACAGAGCACTTTCTTTTCCATTTCTTCCCTCTGGCCCTATAGTCATTACAGCATTAAACAGAAAATGATAAGATCTTCTCGACAAATTTAATTTTTCCAGGCCAGAATTTGTACAGTCTTCCCAGAGGCATTTTATTGTTGGTAACAGGAGGCCAGCAGTATCTGTAATTATAATAATTGTCCTGGCACAGAAGGCACACACTGATGTGAAAATGGATCTCTGGCTTGTGTCTGCCTGCCTTAATCAGACGGGCTGAAACGCAGCTGCAGAGCACACAACCTTAGTAATATAGCAACCTGATCAGGCATGCAGGACTTGCGCCAACTGAAGAGTGACATTTACAGTACCAGTCAAAAGTTTGGACACATTTTCTTATTCAGTTGAATAGGAAGGCATGTCCAAACTTTTGACTGGTACTGTACCTTTGCACGAGTCTGTGTATAAATATTTGTATGTTTTTATCACACTCAAATCAACCAAACCCTCATGTTACTACACAGAAGCCTCAGTTTCACAAGCCTTACTTCTTCTATCCTGAGTGATCTGGGAGGCTGTTTCCAAAATGCAAAAACAAACATTGTGAACATGTTTTTCTGGTGTGCCAACACAAACATGTATTTGAAACTTTGGTATTATATAACCGTGGTTTAATATTTTCCTGCTTCAATTCCTACTTCCATGTTTCCTCAACCTCTGACTGGCCGGATCCACAGCAACTATTTGCTGTCATGCATCACAACTCAGAGGCATCCTCCTTCAAAAGACAGCCTGGAGGAAAACAGGCTACTCCTCCCCCTAAAATCATGGTTCACTATTGCCATTTTCACCCATAGCTTAACAGATTTCAAAACCAGTGGTGCTCGGGCGGTTGTTCTCAACTTGTTCTCAAGTTGATCAAGTGACTTTTCCTGTCAAAACATGAATGGTGAAAAATTTACTATTGTAATTAGAAATATGGGCATCTTTCACTGTTCTATCACATTTGTGAATGATTGCTATTTCCTATGCAATGACTGACAACATGCCCAGGATGCTAAGAACAAACAGTGGAGTTTGTGGCTGGTTTCCATTATTTGCACCGCCATGACCAATGATGCACCATTAACAACAATCATGCAATGAGTCTGTGATACTGTAAATTGCAATAGAAAATCTGCTTGTGTTCTCCAGAGTCAAGCAAGAGAAAACTGCCTTTCTCTGCTACATTTGAAGAAGCCATAAATGCAACAGCCTCGTCAAACTCTTATGACGTATTCAGCCTTGAAATGTGCACTTTGAAGGAGGCAATTAGGACACAGCTCAAGAAGTGAGTCACTGACTGCATCCACATTACGTCACATCACACACAGGAGCGTGCTGCACTTCAGAGAGACTGGAGGCGAGCCAAGGGATCCTGTCAGCAATAAGTTGGTGTAAGCTAAATAAGCCCTGCCTCCGCTGGGCTTAACAGGATAGATGGTACTTATTATGGCTCACCTGTTTAATTATGTATATACAAAACAGTTCAATGTCAGAGGAATGAACAGGCGACAACTGATATCAGATGGTGCAACATCTTGTAAGTGAGTGCAACTTGATGTTGGATATAATAGGTTTTGGAAGCTAAACAAGCTTTACTGTACACACCTCTGAGTTACTAAAAACCCCTCTCATGCAAGAGCTTTGAAAGTGTTAAGACACAGTTGTATTCATACCTGAAGACACCATGATCCTATGAAAACAACACTAAGCAAACACTTTTTCAGTAGTGCATATCCTAGAAAAAAACTAAAAAAAACAAGCTATTGCTCCTTCTTCTCACTTAGGAAAGAGACCAGAAACTGACAAATTAAACAGTAAAAGGACAAATGCTTTCAAGCCTTTCAAAACTGTGATTGAATTGCATATCAAAACCACTTCTGAGAGTCCACTTGAGAGGCCATTTCCAAATCTCAGTCATAATCAGATAACATTTGATTGTTCAATTCATACCACTTTTTCAATCATTTCCCACTGAATTAAACATGTAAAATGCAACATCAGAAAAGCTGGTTACACACTTTCATCCAGGAACAGCCCACAGAGGCCTTCTATAGTGTGAATCAGCAGCAGCCTGGCAGCGGATGATATCATCATTCATGGATGGAAACCTCGAAAAATGTATTTATGCAAGAAATCTATCCAAAATTGATGGTGGGCGGCTAAAAATTTTTTTAAAAAAGCCAGTCTTTGAAGGTTGCTGTGAGGCATTTTGTATAAACAGTGGCATCTTTATTTTAAGGAGAGTTTTAAATCTTAGAGAAAGAGAGGAAGACAGAAACAGAGAGACGTGTGTGAGTGTGAGTGAAAAGTCAATCTCACAGCTTCAGAGACGCAAAGAGTGAGACACTGTGTGTGAGCTTTTGCATGAAAAGAATGAAAAGTGAATGAGCATACTGGCTTTTGTCCAGTATTGATTGAATCTGACATGCGCACTCTATTGATTCCCTCTAATATGGGCAACATAGTCTTTGCTGGTAACAATAAATTGCGGATCATTTGAATTTATAATTGTGTCACGTTTTCGAGGACCACTTCTGTTGTAAGAGTGTCACATCAAGCTATTTAAAAACCATGTGCATCTGCGACTGTGTGTGTGTGTGAGTGTGTGTGTGTGTGTGTGTGTGTGTGTGTGTGTAGTGGTTTCTGTTTTCAAACTACTGTATATCACAGTGTGAAATTAAGCTGAAGAATCAGCAAGTGGGTGAAAGTACAGACACACATGTACACACACAGAGAGAGGAGAGACCTTGTATCAACATAAATCCCTGTATCTCATCTCTCAGTGCCCAACAGAGGGCATGCATAAAACATGATTTGGATTAGAAAATGTCACGCTGGATGAAACAGTGCCCCAGTGTCCCAGAGAGGCAACTAGATGGACTGCTTCAATACACCAAAGTTCCTTTGCATCCTCTCCTCCAAAGTGCAGCTAGCAATACGCATCTGCATGTTCTGGATACATTTCTGCTTTTGTTATCGCTACATTCCTCTGAAATGTCTTGACATGTTATACACTAGCTGTAAATTCTGCTATTTATATTCCTGATACTGATAACAGCTTGCTATGAACTCTTGCAAATTCACTATATCAATAAAATTACACACAGATGTACCAGTTTTTGCAGATTCTACTAATTTCAATATTCAGTTGTCTTCTTCTCAGACAAACGTGATTATGTTCCAATGAAAAAAGTTAAAAGAGGTTGAAGAATTACAGTATCTTCCCTTAAACAGTTTCAAAGCTATTCTCAATCTGTAAATACAGATTTTATGAATGATTTACCGCCTGTATTACAGCACATTCATAAATCCTGACTGTCAGTGAAGGATGATATTACAGTCAAATGTCATAAAACAAGTAGACATGTTTTACAACTCTGTGCACTAACAAAAAAAAATATGGCTGCAAGCTGAAGTTCACCAACAGAGATAGACACACATTTAATAAGGTATTTGCTAAATATTACATAAACACTGCCTTATTAATACCCAGCCATCTGAATCAATCCCTCTGTGAGACAACCTGAACAAAGACTATATGTCTTGAGCTTTGCTAAATTGGTATTTATGGCAGGCTTTCCATTTGGAAACCACTTGTATCCAGGGGCAACAGACAAAGATGCACAGCTTAGTATAATAAGAAGCACAAACCTCAGTATGGACTGATGAGTCATCTCCCACATTTTCCCTCTGTATATACAGATGTGTTTACATTTCTAGAAAGCCAAATTACGTCTTAAACTCAGTCATTTGCAAGCAGTTAAATATGCAGTCCTTTGTTTGTACATGGTTCATTTTCTAGCTGTTAAAAGTACACTCCCTGGTTTTGTTTTAGTGTTAAGTTCCTCCTTGCTAACTTTTGATGTTTGGAAACTAAGCGGTGAACTGTGCTTTTGCTAGAACAAAATCAGGGAGTTAATCTTTGCAAAGTAAGTCAAGGATATTTTAATTATCCACATACAGTTAATGTATCCATCATTTTATATTTCTCCAGCAAGCTGTTTAAGCTTTACTTTATATTCTGCACATAGCACATGTTTATAATATTGTCAAGAGAAAAGAGAGTACTCATTTTATAAAACCACATTTTACACTCTTTACACATACACATTTTCATTATGTTGTTTGAGCAATGCCAGACCATAAAAAGTAAAACAATCAGAAGCATAATTTGTTCTTTTCAAAGGTTAATGACCTATCTTTGGTTCAAACAGAGGATAAGAGCCCAATCCCACACACACTGACGCACACAGATTGTACTTCACACCCTGCTGACAGAAAGACAGCAGAGAGGCAGAGATGTTAAATGAGAGTGTCGTCTTGTCAGGTGCTGTATCTATCTGTGTCTATCTTTAGAGGATCATAAGCATGTGACTCACTTTTTCTAAGCTGTTTCTGGTCATACTTAGTTCCCAAAATATCTATCTTCTTTACATTTTATCTACATTTTAGCTTTTAAATGAGTTGTATAATGCCACACACGCACAGCCATCATCTCTAGTTTCGGAAATTTCCCTGTAATTACGTACAATGAATCAGATGAACTACTTAGCATAGATAAAAGCAGAAAATAGTGAGCCCTAGGATGCCAAAAATCTGTACTGAACTGTAGCCTTAAATGACAGTGTGTTTTTGGCCCTCATCCTTCTCATCGCACACACTCAATCAGGCAGTTCACTATGAAGTCATGTTCAACTGAAATACCTTTCCATGAAAAATAAAGCTGACTGTGTTATTCTGACTCTTGGATAATTTCATGGATGACAGAGCAGTGCTAATGAATGTTTTTAATTCCATGGACATAAGCAGAGATGGAGGTAGTGTTGTATCCTAACTAGGCATCTTTGTGAGAAGGAGGTGGCGGCTGATGTCTCTCTCTGTGTGTCACACTGTTCCTGTGGCCATGGCAACAGCGGAGACTAATTATCATTTAAAAGCTCACTGGTAGGCTTTTTAACCGTAATATCTGCTTCAAGAAAAGACACACATGCAGAAACACAAACACGTCACCACCTTTCCAGTTTCCATAGCTGTGATTAATTAACATCTGGCCTTGCCTGCGGTGTACAGTAACATCACTGCACTGCTGTTGTTAGTGGCAGTGTTTATTTTTCTTGACCAACAGGGGGACTCATTGACCAGTGATAAAAATGTGTAGTGATGACTCATGGACACATGGAGGAGCTGTACAATAGCTCAAGCGTTGCATTTCCAGCTTTTCAACTGCAGCTTCACAGTTCTTGGGAAGGGAGGGGACTCCACAGTTACTGGAAACACACATTTGATGCCGTTTACAAGAGCTAACTGCACCTAAATTATATGGAAAAGAAACTTGCTAAACACCCCTTGCGTGTCTCATTCCTGTATTTGTCATTGTAAATTATGAGTATTTTAAAGTAACAATGTACTTAGATTTACAAAGATATCTTTATGTTTACAGTGCTGGGCCAGCAGAAACTGTGTGGGGGATAAAATGCATCTTCAGCCAGGCTTTTATCTTTTTGTGTCTTCTTAAAATTCTCAACTCTCTGCTGTTTAAAGCAACAAAATGCAAAATACGTATAACTGACAATCACATCATATCATGGTCATTAAAAGCAGATGTGACGGACTGAACATCAAGACATATTGAGCATCGCCAGGTCCACATGTTTTGCTTGCCTAGTCATGCCAGTGGCTATGAAAAAATTTTGCATTCACTGAATCATTGCAGAACAGCCTGTTCTGTATTTTTGGACTTCGGTTTCCAATTTATACAGTGAGAAACTCATTAAGTGTTCAAGAATCAGAGTCAACAGAAGACAAATTGTTCAAAAAAAGGAAAGAAGTAGTGTAGAAGTAGTGACAGAAGTGTGTGTGTACCCTGTGTAACGTGTCTGTGCATGTTTAAATCTGCTCGATCTTGCTATTCGTTTAGATACCTTCATAGGTACTGACATTATTTTACTTCAGAAGACATGGAGGGGAGAAGCAAATGGAATTCACACAAGCAATGAAAGACTTCCTGATATAAGATAATAAAGCCAGTGGGGATACTTACATTGCAATCTAAATGAATATATAATTAATGACTGTATGACAGAGTTCATTCATACGGCTAGTTTCCAAACTTCCCCAAACCATGTCTTAGTGTCTGCTCAGCTTCTGTTTAAGTCTTTAAAGAAGACCAGCTGTTCTCTCCATGTTGAACAGATCAGTGTAATCCTCAAACTATCTATTAATCATAGGATATTGGTTTTCATATGGTTTATGGCCCTAAAGTTCATCAGTATTATGACAGGAGGCAGTCAATGGTAAATTATGACACCACTCATGGTGCATACTAAATCCCTTTTTCTTTGAAGGTCTGTAAAATTGAAATGTTTTAAGACTGATAATTGCAAAATGAGTCTAGTTAGAGGAAAACTGATGTCAGTTTTATAATCAAAGTTATAATTGACATACATGTGGCATGTCAACTACACAACATCAGCAGGTGTATGTCATTTGAATTGTGTATATTAATAAATAGCTTTTGAAGCCAAGTCCAGTGATACAGTTTGAATCTGTGATAAGTTAAAACAAACATATCGAAAATGATTAGTATATTAGTTCAGTATTAAATAAATAAATGAGACATAATAAATAATAAAGAGACCCAGGACAGTGTCTGTTATGTGATTGGCTGTTGCTTTGATGTGACTAAGCAGTCAGCCAATCACATAACTGGTTCTGCCTGGTTTGTCTTGATTGACAGACAAAAACTGATCATGAGTTGCATGAGATAAAACTCTAACAAAGAAAGATTGTGCTGTGAAATAAAAACAGACTAACACAGACTAAGAAATGAGTTAAGTTTTAAATTTTCAGGCAATTACTTCTCAATTTCATGTACAGATTTTGTTGCATTTATTCATATAATTATTTATTTCATAATAAATAATTTCTTTATTTAATTCTGAATATCATTAAATCTGCACTCAAAAGCTCCAACAAATGCATGTTCTCTGGCTAAATAATAAGAGCAGTTTTTCTACATGTTGTTATTTTCTCCTTCTCACTACGCATTATCAATATTCTGACATATGTAACCATACAATGCATCAATATATTCAACATGGAGCAGCAGCAAACACTAAACTCCCACAGTACGATCTTTCAGACACATCCAGACAACAGTCTGTTCCATGTGATGAAGGGACAGAGGGAGATAAGACTGCATGTGTTCACACTTACACAGCCTGCTCATGGATGGGAGATACATAATTACACACTCCACACACACACACACAGTCGTATATCTCAAAAACTTAATACCACTTCTCAATTTCACACCATGATGTTTCACCATAGCAACCATCTCCAGAGGCATATCCCACACACATGCACCACTGGTACAGAGCTATGGACGAGAGCTGAATAAAAGAATAGCAAGAGGGAGCAGAATCTACATATTTTATATTTGTAGGACTTCACAAAACAAAACAAAAAAACAAACAGAAAAAATATCGTAATAGTCCAATAAAAGCAAATATAAAAACCCTAAGTAACAAAGGGGTGAATCTGACAGTAAAAAGATTAAAGACATGAGCCTATAAAAACTAATTTTAAGGAGGAATTTGACAGAAGGCACATTTACATTTCATCTGAGATTTTAAAACATATTAGCTGACAAACTAGGGCTGTGTATTTGCTCATCTGTTATGTATAATGCATAATCTTATAAGAGACCAAATCGTGATAGTCCACAGGTAATGCATGCTGGAGAAGGAATTTCCTATGCGCAAGGTTAGAGAATAAATTGATTAATAAGGAACACTGATGGAGAGCAAGAAGGGAATATAACAGTTCAAGAGATAGGGAGATGAGTTAATTAATTAGTAGCACATGGAATCGATGAGGGAAGGATAATGGTCTTGCTATAATTGTTTTCATCACCTTACTTGGTGCCAACAGAATGTCAAATTTCTCTCCTGGTGATGTGCTACAGTGTAATTTCTGCTCATATTTTGATCACATTTCAAAATCTGCTCACTATCACGCACACAATTTGTTGAAATAATGAAATGTAGGCCTTGTACAATGATTTCTGGTTTTGAATGCATTTAGTTAGCTGATGGTAAGAGCCAAAAAGGCTGTGTTCAAATTAAATCAATGGAATGTAGGTAGTAAAAAAAAAGTTGATAGAATGCAGAAAATAGTGTCCTGGAAGATTGGGTTTTAAAAATCCTTCTTTTTTCCTTTCATTTCTTTCACATGCAAAACTATCATTACAACAATACATCTTAATAATCTTGTCAAGTTACTGATAAATTAAAAATTCCCTCAGCCCTACACAAACCCAATACACTAAAATGCCCTAAAGTTTGATATGGTTAGCAAGCAACTGCTTATTTACACATCCAGCAGACACAGAGCAACATTATCATTAATGTGGGGTTCCGTTGGTCACCTGACAAATGTCAATTCAATATTCATTCCTTCTCCTTCACAATATTTCCTGAGGGAAATATTGGTATCTTTAGCTGCTAGACACTCCATTACTTTCACTAGCTAGTCACTGAGCAGAGCAGGTAGCACACAGTACAATGGGTTTTTACCAGTCCAGAGCTTTTTCACTGAAAACAGCTGCCTGCTGCTGGAACACAGTTGATGAGAGCTGAGTTGCAGACCGTGAACCAAAACAATATGTTCAAGAACACTAAAAAGCTTGGTAGGGCTGAGAGGAACTGCAGAATTAATTATCATTTTCTGTGGATTCATCACTACAAGCAACCCCCTTCACATTACACCTAGTAATTTTATCCATAGTATGGATTTACAATATAATAATAAACAGATCAGTTACTGCAGCATTAATGATTTTCATTTGCAAGTCCAGCATGTGTGTCATGTGTGTCTCTAGAGTAACTGTATATCTGTATTTACGTATATGTATATACAGTATTTATCATAGAAAATGACAGAAAATGAATGTGTTCACATGTGTATGTCAGTACCTGCATAAATATATGACTTTCACCTTTGAAGATATGCCTCTGACACTAACCTGTATCTGATGCATATCAAGGTGAAACAACATAAGTACATTATATTTGCTGCAGCAGGCTGCTTTTCATATTGAACATACTGATGTTTAAAATGTGAGATTTTGTTTAGAATCTAAAGATAAATTGAACATATGTATGCCATGTGTTTAAGTAAGAAATAAATTGAATATAACAGCTGATGGCGCACAAGACACACAAAGATAATGAATATTGCGCGATGATTGCCTATTACACATTGAATTTTTAATATGGAATTAAATCTGAGTCCAGTTCAGTAAAAGTCAGGGAGAGGTGCAGGCTCCTCATTGACACAAAGTATTACTCCAATAAAGTAGTACCATTCTGCAGTATTTGCCATCACTTCTTGGTTTTTTTTGTTTTTTTGCTGGAGCAGCCATCTATAGCCAAGGGCACAGCTGGGTTGTCATGCTGATCCAGACTCCTGTTCCAAAGGCACACCTGCTGCTGAAAGGGTAATTTGACATAAATCCACTTTGATGTGAAGGAGAACCAACAACCTCTCTCGTTTTAATAAGACAGCAAAAGCATCAAAGTGAAGAGGCTACAAACACTGTCATGTCACTTGTATAGTGATTATGAAAAATGAACAGAGACGATGCTATTCCTTTGATGAAAAATGGAGGATTTGTTTTGGTCAGAAATGCCGGGATGACAAAGAGAGTACCTTCAGTGATGGCATTTGGTGATACTCCACAAACATTTCTCATCAGCCAGCATAGATTTGAAAGTGAAGAAGTTAAACACTGAGACCCGGAGGGTGTATTAGTTCCAACTGTCATTTTGTATTTTAATTTGTATTTATGGTATTTAACATAATAAAGAAAAGCTCCAGACACGTTTCATTACATTCAGTATAAAAGACTGGAATAATAATTGTGTCTGCAATTAGTTAAAAAATTAGATCCCTCTCTTTCCAGAATCTATGAATAATATTTTTACCACATTCACAATCTTAAGCTTGGAGACAAAGGCAACCAGTTTCTAGGCTGCTGGCAAATAATGCCTTCCTACGCAGGCTGGGAACCAACACAATGTTTAGAGATTAACAACAAGGCACGATTATATATTTCTTTTCACATTAGATATGGACCACTAAGAAATTCTTGAAGGTTTGAAAAATTGCCCCACACAAACACCTCCACACACATCTGCAGCACAGACACTCTCTCTCACTCTTCAAAGATGGTCTTTTCAAACACTTCAGAGTAAAGATAATCATCAAGTGTCACTGGGAGACACTTAAGAAGCTCCTGGACGTGTAGCTGATTGTCCGTTGTCATCTGCATCTAAAATGTATGACATTTAGACACACAATTAAGAGAGAGAACAGCAAAAATAACTATAACTTGCTATGAGTTAGATATTTCCTGCACCCAAAGACTGATAACAATCAAAAACTAATTACAAGATTTACGATATTTGTGTTGTAGGTCTTTTTTGTGTGTTTAACAAACTACAAGCATCACAAGTTTTCTTAAATGATGTAACCAATGCCCATTGGACGCTAAACCCAACTAACACATGCAATTTAACATCATCGACCAGATGTGGAGAATAAAATCTTTTTAAATTCAATTTGAGTCATTATATTCATGTAATTGTCCATACAATTCAAAGGTTTTGGAGTTTTTTATTCACAATTTGTGAGTTAAACCACAGACCTTCATTCAAGCCCATCACATCAACTGAGTGTAATTAAATAAGACAGCCAATGGAAAGTCTGCAGGGTGTCCTTAGGGTGATGGGTATGTTTTGTTAGTGTGATTTATGAGTGATGAATACAGTTTATATACAGTGGTGATAAGGCTAACACCTCTATAATAGAGTGGTAATTTAGAACAATTTTTTGATGATTTAGGGATAGGTTTAATGATGGTCTTATACCAATGAGAAGGGAATAACGTCAGAATAAAAAAAAAAACCCTGTAACAACTAAGATAGGACTTGAAATATCTTAGGTGACCTCAGCTTTAGTTTCCTGAATTTACTCTCTTCAATATTTTTTTAAATCTCCTTACAAAAAGTATGACCTGTCTGCCTGTATACAATGTATACTCAGCCACAGTGTCTGCCAGTATCTGGAATTAGCACCCATCTAGGAAATTATCCCCCAGCACTCCAAAGTTGCCAGTTCACCTCACATCAGGCACCTTTTCTTTCCAAGCTTGTGGCCTGCCAGCATCGCCGCAGCACAGCAGACAGTAACCACTTCCTCACATCAACAGAAAGCCAAAACACAGAGGAAGATGTTAGAGAGGTAGCTTTTTCACCTTTGCACCTGATGTCAGTCCCTACTTGTCAGCAGCATTATAAGACAAGCAGCTTCAACCAGAGAGACAGGTGGAATTGTTTGCCTGTCTTCCTGCAGAAGAAGGACTGGACTGACAGGCTGGCTGCCTTTCTGCCATGGCATCCTCTCTAACACCTTCTGATCTGCACCTGAAAAATCTTTGTATTTCATCTCAGTGGATCCTGAAACACTCACACCCTTCCCCTCCTTTCCCTCATATCTGCTCACTAAACTCTCCTCTGTCTGTCCGCGAGATGTGACCAAAATGTGGGCTTATATGCCAAGAAGAGAAAAAAAGGCATTGCTATGTTTCTGTGCTGGTCTTGCCTTCGGTTTATTAACTTAAATCACTTGGTTGGTGTAATGTACTCTGAATAAGCATTCAGTTGCATTGCTGGCCTTTATCTAAAAATCAAGGTGCTTACCATTTTCTGGTTATAAACAACAAAAGGTTTTTTTGCAACGAATAATCCAATATATTTATATGTAGGTAAACTACGTTATGTACTGTATATGTAGATTTCTGCTATTTAGGAACCACTGGTGATTGATGACCAAACAACATTTCTAGACCTGACATTTGTTGTTTTGTTTTATTACATTTTTTTATAATTATGTACAACGCTTATTATTGTAACCCTTATTAAGACATACAGAAAGATTTCAAGCTTTGTGCTGGTTAGTGTGTTAGTGATAAAAACCTGACAAATTACCATCATGAAATGGCGTCACTTAGGTTTCTGACAGTTGGGGCCACACCAACTCGCTACCAATTGCCACAGGCATTTTGTAACTGCTACAAGCAAAAACAAGAAGTGTAGCAGTACAGACAAAAGCCTGAGTGCTTTGTTTGGTGCAATGCTTTTTCTGTCTGTGGTTACTAGAGAAACAGGTGGACAGTGACTAAGCTATGAACTGCGTACCAACAGCAGTGCAGCAGAGGGGTCGTTGGGCTGGAGAGGTCTGACGAATACAATGTAACAGGCGACACCACCACCAGAAACAATCAGAGTTTGGAAATAGCTTTTGTTTCCCTACAGGTCAACAGCGTGAAAAGCTGGACTATACTGCATGTTTTTACACGCGCCGTGTCAGAATCCATTTAAAATCTCCATTGGTGAGCTTTCTGGACAGGCTCTCACACAGCAGGCAGAGTGGATGTTCTGACACTGTCTGGACACTGTTGCTTTAGCTGCTCTCCTGCACTGAACTGTAGCAGCTACAGAGAGCTGCATCAAGCCCACTTTACCTGGCTCATCTCTCTTATATTGTGAAATAGTTCCCTCTGCAATCCAAAACCTACCTATTTCCATTGTCAGAGCACAAAAACAAACAATTGTCATCAAACTTAAGTTGACACAGCGTTGGTAGAGCCAACATTGCCACTCCTTATTCACTCTCCACTTTAAGATGGTACATTGAGCATTGAGTCTGAATTATGGACAAGGATTTAAATAATCGCCTGGTCAGACAGTGAATGACAGAGGCTCTGTTTTCTAAAAAAAAAAAAAAGAAAAAGAAAAAAAACCCCAGGGGAAATCTTTATCTTAGTCAATAACTCATCGATTATGAATTTTGTGGCACTGGCTGAATATTGACGGTTTGATGGATGGTTTGTTTGTTGGTTCGTCAATTCATCAGTTTATCTGTCCAACAAACAAGTTCACAGCAACATATCTTTACAAATTCTCACCAAACTGTCATGACAACCGCATTCAACTTTTCCTCTCCACTCTGTGGCCCCTGGCCAACTCTCATCTCTGATTTTTTCTTTTTCTTTTTTTTTTTAAATTACATTTCATCTAGTCTCTTTTATAATGGAAGTAACAGTTCCATTAAATTGAGAATGATGAATCAATCTCATACCTTTTGTTTGGTTGTCTGCAATTTCGTGCTAAGTCACATGGTTCTTGTGTGACTCATTTTTAAAGCCACCCACAAAGGCCAAAAACACATGATGGATTCCCACTTCAAGAGCTCGCACCATTTGGTTTGTATGACTTGGTTTATAACTGATAACCAGTGTCTCTAACAAATCTGGTGTTGAGGGCTGGGTTTATTTTTCAGATGGCAAAATGCATTATAATGCATACTACAGATTAATGACAGCATATTTTCTAGCAGGTTACATTTTCTGGCAATCTTAAATGCATACACACACACATACACACATACACTTGACTAACTGTCAACAGGTATTGCTTTGGCTAACTCACACCTGCCTCATGTGCTAAACAAACATGAGCACATCTCAGATCAACCCATCTGATTTGATCTAAAACCAAACTCATGCATAATAATTATTCAGAAGCGTAAAACAAGATAACTAACAATTATTTTCAATATCAATTCAACTGCCAATTATTTTCTTGAACAATCAATTAATCATTTGGTCTATAAAATGTCAGAAAACTGTTTATCACAGTTCCCTAAAGCCCGAGATATGATTGTCAAATCAGCAGTTCAAACATAAAGATATTCAGTTTGCAATCACAGAAGATAATGAAAAGCAGCACATTCCCACAAAATAAACTCTGGAATTAAGGAATGTCTGGCATTTCTGCTTGAAAAATGGCATAAACAATTTCTGGACTATCAATTAAACACTTTCTGTCAATCAGCTAATAAATTAATTAACAAATTGTATCAGTTCACTATCTTCTCCAGTCTTTTTCGTGAAGATCTTCATCGACACTGAAATACCAAAACAATAGGAAACTGGTTAAATCTCATTGTCAGACTCTGTCGGTTGGCAAACAGCCCAGTTGCTCCACTGAGTCTCAGAGACCTCTGTTCAGTACACTTTTGCACTCCATGATCACAGCTGAACATACGTTTAGTAGTTCTTGTTCACATGTATTTCTGTTTCTTATTTCAGACAACTGAACAAGTCGAAAAAAGTGATTTGATTTGCAGTAATACCTACACTGTTGCGCTGAGACATGAATAAAATACCTATTTTTTGACCATGAAGTTGTCTAACAAAATCCGCTTAAATACAATGCAATGACAACACCTGTGCTATGTGATTAGCTACATTGACATTAAAACGAGCCATCACTGAAGTGAACACACAAAGTTGGAGAAAGTTGACACAAACTTTAAAGTTACGCTGCCCCTCACTATGTTGTATGTCACTGTTTTACAGAAAAGCTCAGCTCTCCCCTGTCACCCAAAAATGCTGGAGACCGTTTCAAAAAAGCTCAGAGGGCCAAATGGAGCGAAAAAGATACTCTGAGAAAAGATGCCCTAGATAAATTAAGCCACTGTGTCTGCTCTCAGCTGTCAGTTTGGTTCATCTTGAGCTCCGGTGAGGAGAATTACTAGTTGTTTTTTCTTCCATTTTGACACTGCGTCAGGAAATCTGAATTCCTTTTTTAAAAAAATACAGGAAAAAACAAGCTCACTGGTGAAATTAAAACTGTGCGCATTTATTTCCGCAGCAATTCCTTCACTTGAGTGGAGACATGATTGGAATGAAAGTCAAGATTTCACAGTGATGAGCATTTGGATTTGATTGGATTTCATTTGCATCTCTTATATCAACTACAGTCGAGTTGATATTCTTAATTAATGAATGGTTAGTTGATTATCACTCTTTGCAATCCCCATAGTTATTGCTTTCAGGGCAGTCAAGTCTCTTTTCAGGGTGTTGTGGTTCTGTTTGAATTGAACAACTCATCATCAGGTCCCATGGCGACGGATGAGAGAGGAAGGAGAATCAGATGATGTTCCTCTGTTTCTCATTTTTCAATACCAGTGTTTTCCTGTGCAGGTCAACAGGTGTAACAGTCTACAAAAGAAAATGTATTTGTCTTTGATTAAAATCATGAAAATGCTGCACTGAGCTCTCCAGACTCTGAATTGTATCTTGTCAGCCCACCTTGGCCCTCCATCTCTAGGATACAGTGTTTACTGAGTGGGTGCCAGGACACAGTGTGATTGTTCATACTGTAGGTCCAAGTACTTAAAGGCTCCACCATAAATTACAGCGCCTGCAAAAACACAGCAGTACAATGTGGCCATACTTGAAACTAAATCACATTTCAGATAATCCAGTTTTGATAGAAAACAGACATATTAGGCACTTTTACTACTTATCCACACTAATTAATTATTTTATATTGTCAATCAAATGGTTACAGTATATAATGTGAAAGGGGTCGTTTGTAGAGACAAACACACAGAGCATTATCACTTTACTCTGCAGTTCCCCTCATCTATGGAGCGTCTTTGCCTCCTCCAGATCATTTCTTTGGCCTTCAAATTCTTCTTTCATCAATCTTGTTTCCAGTCACATACGGGAGATATTTTAAGCGAATAAGCGGTTTCCCTTATGGTCAATATTTGCTCTAATATTTCAACATGGTGCTTGTTTTTGCTGCAACAGTGAAACAAAGTAAGATAAGCTTTCTCATTTTTAGCCTCCAACAATTAGCTGTAATGTCAAATGTTGCCAGCAGACTTTTATCAGCTGTAGCCAGTTGAGTCGGTCAAACTACAAAATTACTAAACTTAGCTATTGTTTGGTGACTGTTTTAGGATTGTCTCATTCATTCTGCAGGATTTTAAACTACTAACTGCTACTAGCTAGGTAGTAGTAGTCAAAATCTACCTAATCTAATATCTTAAGCTAATTAACTTCATATCATTATTTATTACAACAATCCAGATATGACTTAGTAACAGTTTTGAATATCAGGATGATTATTTTTGAGTGTAATCACATCTTTTTCTTTTTTTTTTTTTTTTTACAAAAAGAGATTATAATTACTTCTGCTTAGTTCACCTCTGTTGCAGTATCTCAGTTAAAGACCCTGCACACAGGTGTTTTCACTTATTGTTGTTAATTAAACCTCAGTTCAGGTTAAAGTTGGAGCTACGCTGGAATTACAAGTGCAACAAAACAAGGGGAGGGACAGGCAGATGTCAGAGTCTGCACATGCACACACAGTCCTTAGACAAGTTTTAATCAGGCAAAACATGAAACACCTGTGTAGGTGGACCATTGATGTGCCCCTGTAACTGGTGGGAGTAATAGTCCTCATTGACAACGCTTTTATGCCCTGTGGAGGGGATATACAGATGTGTGTGTGTGTGTGTGTGTGTGTGTGTGTGTGTGTGTGTGTGTGTGTGTGTGTGTGTGTGTGTGTGTGTGTGTGTGTGTGTGTGTGTGTGTCTGCATTTGAGCATGTATGGAATCAACCCCTAACTCAAGTGGGCCCTGTGCTAACACATGCAGAAGAGAGACCACTTTCTCATTTTCACCCCTTTCCTTTAGAGTGTGTGCATACCACTGCAGGACCTAACTACTCTTTTATTAGTCTTTTATGTCTGACAAAGTGGCAGCCAAGATCTGTCTTTGGTCCAATTTAGGCAAGAGACAAGCTTTGAAAAATGTAACAACCAGCAACATATGCACAAATTTCACAGAGGTGCTCCTCTGATTTATTAAGTTTCTAGCCTGACTGACAATGACATTTTTTTTTCTCATGTGGCAACTACTTTGTATTTTGTATGGCTTTAGTAAGCAGTCATGATTATTCATTTAATGAGATGAAAGTTTATACAAGGAGATGACACCCCTGTCTTGTGCCCGCAAGAAGTGTCACATGTCAGACTAGTCTTGATTGTAGAGATTTTGACCACAAGAAAGAGTCAGTAGTTCATTTAAATGTTCACTTGTAACTTGAAGGGAAGGTTCACAGTTTTTCAAGTCTGTCTTAAAACAACATTCAGGTGTCCATGTGAACATTTAAACAGGTTTTCCTCTCTGTAATCATTCCTCCTGTTCATATTGACTTTAAAAAAGGTCCACTTCAAATGCGCTTTCAATGTAAATGAAGGGCGCCAAAATCCACAGTGTGTCTGCACAGTCATGTTGTGCGAAAATGTATTTGAAGCTTATATGAGGCTTCAGCAGTCTGAGTTAGTCATTTCAAGTGGATATATGCCACACTTTTTAATATAAAATTCCCTCTTTGTGTTTCCCTGTTGAGCTTTGGCACTAACAAGACCTCATTTGGATAGCTTCAGATAAACTTTTAAATACATTTTTGCACAGAAGGACGGCTGTGAATTTTGCCCCCCCATCACTTACATTGTAAGTGCATTATGACGGGATCTTCTAATGGCCAGAATGAACAGAAGGAATGTCAAGAAAAACCTATTTCAATGTTCATTTGGGCACCTAACTATTGTTTTACCAAAGCTAATGCTAAAGCTAAAGCTTATGGTTTCAGGAAGACAAATCTACAGGCGTACAGTATATATAGACTCTGTAATTACATGACATTGCTGTACAAGCGGACAATACTCCTCCTTCAATGCACAGATCCAGTCACAGCCTATAACTGGTTGTATACAGTAAACATTATTTCACAGCACTGTGAGAAATCTTACAAGGATAAGAGACCACAGGCTCTGGCAGCAGTCTCTTGGGATGTCCAAGCACTGATTCAGAATACAAATTATATTGTCTGAGCCAGCAGATACAGTGCTTTCAGAGTAAAACCTCCTCTACTGTGCCTTTGGTTTTCAATGATACAGAAACAGTGTCGCCAACCAACCACTGTATTCTAAATTGTTGGCTGTATGACTTATAGGAGGAATTGAATAGCTACTGAAGAGCTGTATGTTTTGATATGTGTTAGCCATAAATCACCCCTGCAAATATGTGTAATAATTATATATGTGCAATAAACTGGTGCAGATACTCAGCGCAATCACAAGTTATGGCCATTCAAGCTGACTGACATGATGTCAATAAACTCACTCTGACACAAAAGACATTGTGTCGTTCTCATCTATGGTAGTTAGTCATGAAATGCAAATTTGTCGTAGATTACACCCTCATAAACAATCCTCCTCTTCTTTATATATTTAATTCCTTCCCAAAGTAGCATTTGAAAAAGGTATCTATTGTCAAGCTGGGGTCCATGGTTCTATGGGGTGGTTTTTATCATCTACGCTTTCTGTTTTCATACTCCACACGCCAAAAATGTGTGGTCTTGACCACAGTCACCCCTACTGAGACATGGCCTGCCAACTTCCTTGCTAATGAGTCCTGCACTTAAGCCTGTGTAAGCAGATATTCTTACCACTGTGTTGATACTTTTTAAGCACTAATAAATACAGCAAATTGTCACTTCCAGTACATATGACTTTTAGTGTAAGATGCCAGATAGATAGATAGATAGATAGATAGATAGAAAACAAACAATAACAGATACAATAACAGACTAAACATAGCATGAAGTGCAACATAAACACTCAACCCGTTCCTATGGGAATGTTTAGGTGATGGTGGGTTGTCTGGGACTGATAGATATGTGAATACACTGTGGACATACAGACACAGAGTAAGGCGAACATCCATGTCTTTTCCAGCTGACACAGTATGATGCTGAGGCTACTTAATACACTCAGATCGCATATCCCTCATTTCCAAATCCGTTGCACCTGTCAACTAATTGCGCAGGAGGGGTTTCCTTCCCACCAAGCTGTAGCCTCAACCTTTAACGTTATCGGCCTTGCGTGACGAAACAAACACATACTGAGATGGAAACTAGCATCTTATACCGGTCATTATGGGAAGCAGCGCTTACCTGTCATAACTCCATCTGCTGTAAGACATGCTCCTGTTGCTGCTCACTCCCTCCATGTCTCCGGCTGGACTGGATGGACTGTGGCGAGAAGGCAAAAATCAAAGCGTAAAACGCTCCTCTCCCCTTTCTCACTAATGCAAACACGAACTAAAGCAATCGGCGTTTAGTGAATGAGCGGAGAGGCTGTGCAGACCCAGACGCTGTCCTATTGGCTATGCCACTACTGAGAAGGGAGCGCGAGCTGTCAGCTCACGGTGCACGCGCGGATGCTGATTTATTTCATTCACGCGAAGGACACACAACGCGGATTAATTTTACTTTGACAGTATTCTACGTGCCAATACATGCTTCATCCTAATTAAAGAGTAAAAAGGTGAAACTGTTATTCGTTTGTTTTTGTTTTTTTTCCCATTATTGGCATGTCATGACTGCTTAACAGCCAACAGCAAACACTGAACCTTTTCATCCATTTGCTGATCAATGCAAAACGACATATAGTATGCTATAGCCTCTTTTATTGATGAAATGCTGAATGACATTAGATATGGATGTGTGCACTCTCAGGAACTAATTTTCCATACATACAAATTAATGCAAATTAGGATAGGCCTATCAGACTCACACAGTTCACTACTTATGGCATGCAGGTTGAGGCAGCTACTGCTCTAAGATCATTAATGGATGTCTGCAAAAAACTGTAATTTTGTGCAAACATGGAGACACTTTAGAACAGCCTGTCATTAGCTGAACCAATCCAGAGATGAAAGGTGGAAATGAGAGCCTAGGGCATGCGGGAAAACCTCTTGAGCTGCCGTTTCAGTGCGTTGTATACCACGGTATGTCTTTCATTTGAGCCAACAAATGAACATAAAGGACCCTGGAGTCCTTCAACCTTCCAATACTTACCTCATCTGTTTAGGTTAAAAAACACACATATTATACTAACGATACATTTTCTCTTTCCATATTCACTTTTTTTTCAAGGAGAATATATTACAGATGTCACTAGGATTTAATAGACATCACAGTGTACTTTGAGGATCTTGAATCTTAGTCCAGCTATAAAACATCACCACAACTCCCTATAAACTCACAGTGAACACAGTGGCAGAATACAGGTTATACATTTGCTCATTATAAATCATTATAAACCTTCATGATGGAAATACTGATGATGATGAAGTAGCCTTGCCTCAGGATTGTTTGTAGTTACTCACTCCAGTGAATAGTATTAATCAGTGTTAATAAAGGCCATAACCAGACCAAAAGCACTAAAGCAGTAGCAAAACAAATCTGGTAAGACTTTATTGGACCCCTTCTTGTTTAATCACTCATTTCCATTCTATTTTTGCACATGCTAGAGCTTACAAGGATGCTGGGCCCCTCAGTTGATGTTGAGGACATGGATGGATCCAGTTATGGTAACAGTTACAGCAACTCACTGTGTTCTGATGAAAAAAATAAGTCCAGGTGTTAAGACTTAATGCTTCAATATGCTGTAACTGTCTAAAACCTGTGCAGTGCAGTATGATCACAGGTAATGTTTGAATGGTCAAATGTTGCAAATGCTTATGGTACTGTATGTGTGGCACTTTCTTAATGGAAAGTCAAACACAAATATTTCAAAGCATAGCATAACTCTGACTCTGAGAGTCACTGTTGTTAAGATATGATGATGATATAGTTTAGACTACAGACTTAGTTTCTGTGAATAATTTTTGAAGATCTAAAAGTAATTTAAGTTTCAGTGCCCTATCATTTTTCAACCAATCAATCATCTTTAAGGCTTTCTGTTGTCACTTAATGACCATATAAAGTCATATTTATAGTGAGTACACTATGCACACAGATATGTTCCGTAGTTTATGTCAAAACTTCAGTTTCCACTGAGGATTTGAAAATCTCAACAAAATCTCAATATGTAGGATTCAGTATGCACTGCTGAAAATCAGATGCTTTTTACATGCAGAATAGGTTACAAGTGGTCAGTCATGTTGTTGACGTGACTCTAGTTGGAGTCATACTGTGAATAATGATGAGATACTGCATGGTTTTTCTGAATCCTGTCTCTCACTGATTGACTGCAGCCATAAATCTCTTCAACACAAGGCTCAGTATGGAAGGCTCAGGTCTTAACAGCTTTTTGAATGAAAAAAAAAAAAGATTCTCTACCCCATCTGGCTCAATGACAGATTTTATTTTAGCACCAAAAGCTAGACACAGGGCAAAAGACATTGAAATGGAAGAAAAAGAAAAATCTGTATGATTTGGATGTACACTAACATTTGCATTAAGATGGGGGAGGGAGGGGTATTTCAGATCTCAGTGATTATAATAATTCATTCATGTGGTTTAAAGCTCCTATGTAAAGACCAGAATCATCTCTAAAACCCTTTCCCACCTGACCTGGCATTTTACACACTGAGATGGTGGTGAACACCTCAAGATAAATATACTCTCCATTACTAAGCCACAATAAGAAAAAACATTCTTGGTCACATCTGGGTGAAGAATCCAATTTTGCTAATTTGGGCCAACAGTCATCTTCAGTTTCAAATAATCAAGAGAATTAAATATTCCTCTTTACATATATACACAGCTGTGCTGTGAATGTGTATTCACTTATAAACATATAAAAATACTTGTCAACTAGTTTGATAAGAAAATAATGTATAAAAGTAGAGTAGAAACATTTAATCAAGTCCATTACTTCCATCATCTGATTTTCTTGTTGTTTATATTACAAGATGATGATATGAAAAACAAACTGCAGTACTTCATAAGTATGCCCGAACAGAAGTACAGGGGTGGAAAGGGAAGGCAGAACAGTATTTTATGTCTGTGGTGATGATTACTCCACAGGTGGCAGGTCCGCTGAGTTCGTGTCCCATTGGAGAACGGTTGTTTTTTATGATGTGCATCTCAATGCTTCCACTTGTCCTGGTTTTCTTGACAGACCATTGGGGGGAAAAAGTTATGTGACAGAATAATTCAAGGACACAAAACAAATACATTGCCACTGTGTTATTGGAATGATAAAACAGTTATTTGATCTATTTTGTAGACTAAATGTTCGACAGAAATGAAGCGTTACACTGGAATGATCTGAACTGAACTGAGCTCTAAAAGCTTCTTGATTTACAACAAATAAATCTGTTAATATTATTCGTCAAAGGTTGAATAAAGAGCATACAGTGTTCAGTGTTTTGATCTGAAATCAAGTTTTTTCAAAGCTACACAACGTGCTGCCAATAATTTTGTCTCTGCGGCTTTCTTAGAAATTGGAAACAACATACGCTGTCCAATTTTGACTGAACCGCCACCTTCGAAAAAGAAATTCTGACAAATTTGCTACTTTCGGTACATTGAGGAAATGGCATAGGATGTGAATCCTACAATCTATAAGACTTTTTAAAATTCTAATACAGTAGACACTCCATATTTGGCAATTGAGATGAAAGCAGAAACCACAGACAAAGTAAAGAATCCACTGCAGAATGCCAGAAAGTTCTATCATTGTAGCTTTAAGGGCTGTCTAGGCATTATATTTATATACATACTTATATATTCACTTTCATATATGTAAAACCAAACTCAACCTCACACACTGTACTGTGGTGATTTAATAGGTCATTAGAAATACACTTTGAAAATCACAACAAATGTCACATATGTACAGTAGCAGATTAGCACATGGGAGTAAAGATGGGATATGGCACAACATACACAAAGCTTCATAAGATAATCTCTCTGCTCTGGTCACTGAAAACTAAAGAAACTCATTAACATTCTGGATATATAGTTTTCATTCAATCTCGGTAGCAAGTACAAATGTCACTACAAGGCAAGAGAAGTCCTTCAGAGTATAAAACATTAATTTGTCAGGCTGATTTAGAAGGCAATGTTTAGTGTTGGGACTCTCTCGTGTGAATTAGATTACGGCTGAAGGTAGAGTGGTGTTAAAATTTGGCATTGTCAGTTGTCCATAGTGATGTCCTGGGGACAGCAGTTCCTGGTCAAAGTATCTCAGAAAAAGCTGTCTGAAGTCATGCACGTGGAGAAGGCAGCGGTCAGTCATCCACTTAGGATGTGATGTCAGGCAGAGTGGGTGGGGTGGTAGAGAGTAGCTGCATGAGTTACAGTGATAAGGCCGACTCAGACGATCACACAATGGCAGCCGCTCTTGTCTTTCTCTTTTCTTGTAGGTTCTGGCGATGGTGGACATTCCTGTTCTTGGAATTTCCTGGGAGTTGGAAGAGAGTAAAACTATCAGGGTACACTGGTGTGTGTGCGTTCACTTTCCTTACTCTCATTTTGTAATCGAATGAAAAGATAGTAAATGTTGTGTCTTTATTACTGATTTTAAAGGTGACGAATAGAACAAGCAGATACAAATCTATTTTTCTATTACGTATTATTGCTATAATTGAAAATGCACATACATTTTCCTGCATGAAAAATGGCAAGATTACATTTTTTAGTCACATGGTTTAGAATGACGTCAAAAGTCTGAATGCCCTTGCTCCCACACATTATAGATGTGCCTGAATGTTCATCCTATTAGCTGTCCTTATACCTTTAAAAAAGTGCAGATTTGAGTCACCAAAAGAACCATGTGAAATCAATGTGTCAGATGCCTTTAAGGAGCACCTACCTGATTACTCTAACCAGCTCATGGAAAGCCTGGTCTACGTTCATACGGATTTTGGCTGAAGCCTCCATATATGTGACCTTCAATTGCCTGGCCAGCTGCTGGCCCTCTTCTTGGGTTACCTGAGGCAAAAGGAAGGGGGAAGTGATGATGGGTTGGAACATAAACACAATTTAGATCTAGTACATCCTAAATTTATTTTCACAATCCCCAAAAACAGACTATGTTGTTATGAAACACTGGTATCATCTTCTGGCAAGAAGGAAATACATAGCAGGTTTGGAGAACTGAAAGGTAGGTTATGTCATTTTAATGTAATTTGTGATTTGATGAGATCACGCTACTTTTTGTGCACACAGTCACTATTAATGTGGGTATTTAGTTTCTGTGCCCTATTATATAGATATCTGTTGTAACTTAATGATCATATAAGGACAAAAATAACATTTATAGAAGTAAATATACCAAACACTTAGATAAGTTCTATAGTTTATGTCAAAACTATAGTTTCCACTGAGAATTTTCAAATTTTGAAATTGTTAAATACCACTAGTGTAAACAACTCAATATTTCGGATCCAGTATGCACTGCATACATGTTTAGACTTTCACATCTGACTGAAAGTGACCCTGAATAACACCGAAAGAAGAACTCTGTTACTTTCTAATTTAGCTCATTTTCTAGGGTAGGACATAAATAATCATGACCTAATTAAACATGTGCATTTTCCAACTTTCCTGCTCCTCCAATTTCATTTCCAAATGGTTCAGAAAATGCCCTTTGACCAGACTGTCTCCTGACCCTTTACAATATCATTCACAGATTTTTCCCTTTTTTCAGTCCTGTTACATTCCTCCTTTCCATTACACCGTGCATTGTGGACAACAATACCCATCAACACCATGAAGCATTTTTTATATGCATACCCTAAATTTTATAGTATTTCATGTAATCATTTTTTCCAAGTGTAAACTTCTAACACACTTTAATAAATACTGTATATGTAGTATGCATCTGGGACACAGCTGTAATCTGCCTCTAAACACTTTTAGAAACAGCTGTGCTGTAATTCAATTTAATAATGCAAAAGTAATTATGTCCAAAGTGACACTACATTTCCTGAGAGAAACAG
The DNA here is from genome assembly GCF_914725855.1 of Thunnus albacares. NCBI lineage: Eukaryota > Metazoa > Chordata > Actinopteri > Scombriformes > Scombridae > Thunnus > Thunnus albacares. Next base: position 22,844,708 of record NC_058106.1, read on the forward strand.
TCCAGATAATAACAGTTAGCAAAATGTGAAATACTGGCATTTAAAGAGGCTGATCTGTAAGTTTGTTAAACAGGTTCAGGGTAAAACCCTAACCCTAACCCTTTGCTTACAATTAGAGCGTTATTACATTTAAGCTTCTATGACAGAGATACCATCTGGTCAATTCAGTCATGTGTAGTAAGCAGCCATTATCTTTAATGTTAAATGTAATGTCTGAGGCACCTACAACCTCATCTGAAATCTAATAAATATGTAAGAGGGAGAAGAATAGGGAACAAACCGACACAAGTTTGTGTCACATGAGGCTTGAAATGCTAAATGCTAATTTCAGTGAATAAAGCCATTGATAGTAATTAGCTATCTGTGCCTGTAGGGCTACTTTTCACCATGAGGGGGTGATGTGGATTCACTGCTGAGCGACTGCATACCAACAACCAGAAAATTCATCATATCAACACACTCCCTTTTCTCTCTATCTATCCTCCCCTCATGACACCATATTTTTTACAACCTCTCTTTTATTCACTAACATCCTGTATCTTAACAGCTAGCAGCTAGCTGCAGCTGCAATGCTTGCTTCCACTTTTGAGCATGTGAATGTGAATCCTTCAGACTGGCTGATATTGTCTCTTCAGATGATCAAAGAAGTCATTGGGTTCAGACCACTGCAATCTGTAGGACTTACTTGTCTCTGTAGTTCCAGATCTGCTTTGTTTCCTACAAGGATCATGGGGAATTCATCTCTGTCTTTAACTCGGAGAATTTGTCTTTGGAATTTGTAGATTTCTTCAAAGCTGTGAATTATATTACATGGTGTTATATGGCGTTTTCTGCATAAACAGGTTACATAATGTTTTTTTACGATTAGATGCACACATTCATCTAAATATGCACATGTGCACATGCAAACCTCCAAGTAAAACCACCCACACATACAGCACACACACCCATCACCCGGGAGTTGGGGTCACCACCACTGCGAATCAGACTGAGAGGCTTGAAAATGTCAGCAAAGAAGGAAAAGTCAGTCGCACTATTACAAATACATAAAATGGGGCTCTGCTCTGTGCACTGACCTGACAGTTGTCCCGCTATGATATAAATGCCATATGCACTTTTTCAACCAAATAGCAAATAAAAATGTCAATATGAAAAAAAAAGAGGCAGAATGCGACCACAAACCTAGGACAGCATTCCAGCCACGAGCCCACAGACAGCTTGGAGAGCACATAGTAAATCTGGAAAGACTTGACTAATATAAATGGAGGAAGGAAAGACTGTTTACAACATAAACACTGGGAGGAGGGGGTGGGGGCGGCGGGGCAGGGGAAAGCAGCTCACTGCACTGCTGGGTAGGGACACAAAGGCGAGGAGGATGGGGTGTGACACGCTGACTATAACAAGAATACTATGTAGTGAAGTATGAAAGTACTTTCAAGGTGATTCATCACATAGACGTAGAATCTCTGAAAATCAAGCCTTTTTTCCCCTTTAACTGCCTGTTAAGTAGCTTTAAGGTTGGAAAATCATCTTATTCCACACTCACAGTAGTAATTCATTGAAGCTACATGATGTTTACACTGACTAATATATTCAAACCCATGTTTTTATGGCTGCACCATTCTGTCAAATGGAAATATTCTAGATGTGCATCATTTTACACAAATTTTCCCCAAATTCAGCCTTGTTTATACAATATTTGGCTGTACAGCCTGAGTACTCACCAGTAGATCAGTGAGGTTTAAGAGGTTAAAGCATTGTTATTGCCTATGCATACTGAAATGAAAGATTGTGTCATTCTGGTTTAAAAAAAACTGTAAAATTCCTGTGAAGCCCCTTAAGTTTCCCAAATATTTCTATATCAGCCGACGTACAATTGTTTCAGTAGCATTTGGGCTTAAAATAGAAAGCTAAATTGTGTGAATAAGTGAATTCAACAGGATAAGGGAGGAAGTGTTGAGAACAAAAGAATATGACAAGAACAACAGCAAGAGGCTCCGGAAGTACAAGTGGCAACAAGTGAGAGTATCAGTGCAAGATTTATGGTTTTAGTAAAGTGAGAGGCAGGCGAGGCGAGTAAGAGCAGTGCGCAATTGTGAAGAGTAAACAAAGATGTGCAAACAGAAAGAAAGAGAACTGAGCGTATAGACGTGAGTTTGCGCATGACGAGAACTGTCACTCACCTTCCTCTGTCAGTGACTGAGAAGACGAGCAGGAAGCCCTCCCCTGTCCTCATGTATTGTTCTCGCATGGCTCCAAACTCTTCCTGTCCAGCCGTGTCTAGGACTAGAGAGCGTGCACACACACGCAAACACACAAACACACAATAACTTGCAGCAAAATAGAAACTACCTTTGCAATCAATTCTTAGAGTGCAATGTAATTCAATAGGAACGTACAAATGCCCTTTGTGTGTGTGTGCGTGTGTTTGTGTGTGTCTCCGGTCATGTTTGTTCAGCAAACTACACTTACTGTCAAGCCTGGCTGCCCTTTCGTCAATCACACACTGCTTGGTGTAGGAGTCTTCAATTGTGGGATCATAGTCAGTGACAAAGTATGACTGCAGGAGAGAAAGAAGAGGACAAGAGAGAGAAAAACTGTGAATATGTCTGAGACCTACACATTATAACAAGACACAAGCTGTGTCCAAATACATACTAATTGTATAAAATACTCACTATATACTGATCTTTATAGTATACTATTATATAGTATAGTATACAGTGAGTATAGAGGAAATGAATATACTTTACTCGTTTATACTAACAGGAAATGATAGGTAGGTAGGTTGGTAGGTAGGTAGGTACTTTATTAATACATTCATGTAAAATACGTTCGCCATGCAAATGCAATCAAGCTGCAACTTTAGATTACTTACTATATACTGCCAATTAAACTTTAAAAACATAAAACAAAAGATATGTTTTTCCAAAAATGTATTAGTTATTTTTTTGTTTTCTGACGTGTTCCTGGTGCTGTTTCACCACAATCTGCAGCTGTGAGCAACTCTACATTTCCCGCTGACTGATTCTGAGTATACTTTGTCACTTTTCTAGCATGAAAACACTCATTTTCATACTCAAAACTTGCTTTGAAGTAATATGTAGTATGGATTTGAGACACAGCTACAGTGACTAAAATCAGCTGGCTTCAAAATGGACAGATATGAGAACAAACAGCCGCTCTGTGTTTTTGGTTAAAACAGCACAAACATCCTAACTGACCTCTACCTTTCCTATCATACTGCAGACAGGAGGTAAACACTGCTCTCAGACACTTTGACAGGAAGTGTGAAGTAAATATACTCTCACTCTGACAACCACTGCTTAGGTTTCTGACAGTTGTCATGCTAATAACACATTTACAAGATGTTTTCTCCTTTGCAACAGTCACACCACTCGCTCCTCAAGGCTTTGATTCTTTCATTTTCGGGCCAATCTGGTCTCCTAGTAACCTAAACTGGAAGGGTGGGGCAAGAGAGGCAGGGAGGAGGAGGAGGAGTCATGCATTTTTTACATTTTTCCCATGTTTTGTAGTTCTCGCTCTCCTTGGGGACTAGTTAAGTGGTGACAGCTGAGGGGAGTGCTCAGGGAATGTCAAACCAACACCCTAAAACACAGAATGGTCACGAGAACATAAAACCTAGACAAAATTCCCTGTTGTTCTAACAACAGGCTTAATTAAAATTTTACAGTTACAGTTACATTGTTTGTATGTGAAACCACACCTGTTATACCACACGATGACGCAGGTCATGTATTGCTTATTTGCAATTATGTAGCCGCACAGGAAGATGAGAGAGCAAAGAGCTTGCTCTATGTGTACCAATTGTCACTTCTTTACTCTTGTTTGAGTAATATATAGACAGCTGATACAGATTAAAAAATAAGCTGGAAAATACATTCTTTATCTCTGACAGGAGTGCAACCACTATGGATGATTTTATCAACCGATTTTAGCTTTAAAAGATATACCAGTATCAGTGTATATGTCAGCCAATAAGCATCAAGTAATAGTAGTATAGAAATGCCTAAGATGCCTAAGATGAAGAAATGTCAGATAACAATAAAAACGCCTGTTATCATTTTCTCACAGCCCAAGATGTATCTAAATTGCTTGTTTATTCAAGTAACGGTTCAAACCCAAAGAAATTCAGTTTACTATCATATACATTTAAGAAGAGCATCAAATCCTTACATTTGGGAAAGTGGAACCAGCTAATATTTGGCATTTTTGCTTGAAAAAAATTATTAAAATGATCAGAATAGTTGCCCATTGATTTTCTGTTGGACTAATCCATTAATTGACGCATTTTTCTATTGCCATTACATGCTGTCTTCCAGAAGGCACTGACTGTACTGTATCTTGCTCACTATAACCAAGCATAACCAAATAACCAAATTTATGGGATCACAAGTGTTTAAGCGTTACTGTCATCTGCAGTAGATTTTTTTTGAACTCCCAAATATTGATATCAGTGATGGCCTCAAAACTCTGGATTTGCTCAAGCTATAAAGTTGATTTATGAATGTTTATAATCCTAACTTACATCTTCTGCATACAAATTCTTCCTTCTCACCTGCAGCTCTCTGTTGCTGCAGGAGATGCAGGTAATCTCTCCCACTCACTCTCCTGTCACTCTGCAGCATGCAAGTATGCTGGCCTGTGTCACATCCACTCACCACTGTTCAATAATTCATCAGTACTACTGTGTATCCTAGAATGTGCTTCACTGCACTGCACTCCCCACGAGCCTTCAGACAACCAGACAGAGAGAGAAACAGAGAGAGAGAGACAGAAAAAAAAGAGCTGCTTGTGTTACTCTTCCCTCCCTCCCTCCCTTCCACCACCACCACCACTCTCTCAGCCGTAGCTTCAGCACGTGACCTCGGCTTCCCGTCAACCTCTTATTCCTATTCTGTCAACCTCGGGCAGCCGCATTGAGCACCGCACTCCTCTGGCTATTCCTCCCCTCCCTCTACATGCATGGGTAGTGTCGCTGCTGCACTCTGTTCTGGCCAAGCTGATTCTCTCAGAGCCGTTTCCCGTGATAGATGAGGCTGTTTTGCAGTGCCAGCAGCACCAGAGCCAGCACTAACAGGGCTGTAGCTCAGCTTCAGTTGGGCAGCAACAAAGCAATGGGATAGGTGAGGGAGTGCAACATGACTCAGGAGGACCACCAGTAACTACTACGTAATATACGCAAGTCTGACTCATGTCCAGTAATATGACCAATAAATCCTTACATTAGTAGATGACTTCATCAGATGTAACAGACTCCTTAAAAAGATTGAAACATAATGTATGAGTCATGTAGTGTTGCCCCAAGTGACCACGCTGCCCTCCTGATGTTCATCTGATGCAAATGCAAATAGGTGAATCACATTTTTGAGTTGTGAACACTGAAAACTGTCACATATAGAAAGTTAGCACAGAATACTTTGTCAGGTCCTTTTACTTATTGTTTGACCTGATATTTCCTGATTTAGGCCATCTTTGCCAATTTTATACCATTTTATTCCATCAAAGTGCTTGTATATTAGTACAACATTAAAACAATACTGTGAGAGATCACAATCACAGTATGTAGCACAGGAGGTACCGATGAGGCAGACGGATTCCTGAACAGATTTCCATGAAAACACTGGACAGCTGTCACAAGGAAACACTCACAGTGGGATTACAGCTCAGTTTTTAACACTGTAACACTGAGTGTAGTTTGAACTGTTCTTAAAAAAACACACCCCAACACAAACAGAGGTTCCACAATGACCCATCTGCCCTAGATCTTTAAATATTCATTGTTAAATGTCCTCCGCTCAAATGAATTCTCCAACTGCAGCGCAAGCAACTGAGGCATTTGCAACAATTTGTGTCCAGCAGCAACTTTGCAAAGCTAAGGTAAATTACTATTTAAACTGAGCCAAGTTGTTGTATAACAACTTGTACACATGAAGCTTGGAATGATGCTAAAAAACCACTTAGGCAAACATTAGACCAGCACTGACATGACCACCATCGTGGACGTGTGTATTCATGAGCTGTAAAAACCAGGATTATTAGTTATGTCAAGTCAAGTCAATTTTATTTATATAGTGCCAAATCATAACAGAAGTTATCTCAGGGCACTTTTTTATATTGAGCAGGTCTAGACCGTACTCTTGCCAATATTATTTACAGAGACCCAACATTTCCCCATGAGCAAGCACATGGCGACAGTGGCAAGGAAAACTCCCTTTTAATGGGAAGAAACCTTGAGAAGAACCAAGCTCTGGGTGGGCGGCCATCTGCCTCAATTGGTTGAGTTGAGAGAGAAAGAGAGAGGGGGAGAGAAAGAGAGAGAGAGAGAGAGAGAAAGAGAGCAGGAGGAAAGAGAGCATAGCACAATACAAGTTCCACATGATGGTGAGATATATAATAATAACAACAACAATAATAATAATAATAATTGTAGCAGTGGGTGTTGAGCTGGATCATGGGGACAGTGAGTGGCTTGCAATCAGAAATTCAGATTCTAATGCTCCCGAGGCAGAAATACCTGCAGAAAGCAACTGGAGGAGACAGGAGAGAGACGAGAAAGCACAAAACTACATTCCACAGAGAAAATGCCGAGTTAGTAACATGCATTAATGGGAATGAATGTGTACAGATGGAGAGGGAGAGGGGGAGAGAGAAGCTTGGTGCATCATGGGAAGTCCCCCAGCAGTCTAGGCCTATTGCAGCATAACTAGGGGCTGGGCCAAGGCAAGCCTGAGCTGGCCCTAACTATAAGCCTTATCATAAAGGGAAGTTTTAAGCCTACTCTTAAACATAGAGAGGGTGTCTGCGTCCCAGACCCAAACTAGAAGATGGTTCCACAGTAGAGGAGCCTGATAGTTGAAGGCTTTACCTCTCATTCTACTTTTGGAGACTCTAGGAACCACAAGTCAGCCTGCATTCTGGGAGTTCAGTGGGGTAATAGGGTGCTATGAGCTCTTTGAGATATGATGGTGCCTGACCATTAAGGGCTTTGTATATGAGGAGAAGGATTTTTAATTCTATCTTGGATTTTACAGGAAGCCAGTGCAAAGAAGCTAAAATGGGAGAAATATGATCTCTTTTCTTCGTTCTTGTCAGCACATGTGCAGCAGCATTCAGTATCAGCTGGAGAATTTTTAGAGACTTGTTGGGGCAGCTTGATAATAAGGAATTGCAATAATCCAGCCTGGAAGTAACAAAAGCACGGACTAGTTTTTCTGCATATTTTTGAGACAGGATGTGTCTGATTTTTTTGCAATGTTACATAGGTGAAGAAAGGCAGTCCTTGAAATTTGTTTTATGTGCTAAAATGAGCTAAAGGACATATCCTCATCAAAGATAACTCCCAGATTCCTTACAGTGGTACTGGAGGCCGGGGTAATACCATCAAGAGTACCTATATCATTAGATAATGTGTTTATGAGGAGTTTAGGGTCAAGCACGATAACTTCAGTTTTGTCTGAGTTTAATAGCAGAAAATTGCAGGTCATCCAGGTCTTTATGTCCTTAAGGAATGCTTGGTGTTTAGTTAACTGATTGGTTTTATCTGGCTTCATTGTTAAATATAATCAGGTATCATCTGCATAAGAATTAAAATTTATGAATTGTTTCCTAATAATATTGCCTAAAGGAAGCATATATAAGGTGAATAGTATTGGTCCAAGCACAGAACCTTGTGGAACTCCGTGTCTAACTTTTGTGTGCATGGAGTAGGCCTATTCATCATTGAATCGTGTACAAACTGAAATCAATCTGATAAATAGGACTTAAACAAACTAGTACTATGTAGAAAGTCACACAACTGATCGGAGAGTGCTTAGATCTTAGAGAGAAAGGGAAGGCTACATATGGGTCTATAGTTGGCTAAAACACCTGGATCAAGAATGTGCTTTTTAAGAAGAGGTTTAATTACAGCTACTTTAAAGGACTGTGTGACATAGCCTGTTACTAAAGACAGATTGATCATATCTAGTAAAAAAGTGCTAACTAAGGGTAAAACCTCCTTAAGCAGCCTAGTTAGGATAGGGTCTAAGAGACAGGTTGATGGTTTAGATGAAGAAAGTTGTAGAATCAAGTTCAGGAAGGTCGATTAGAAAAAAACAGTCTAAATATGTATCAGGTTTTACAGCTGTTTCTAAGGTTCCTGTGTTTGAGGATAAATCGGTACCTGTTGAGGGCAGGAGGTGATGAATTTTGTCTCTAATAGTTAGAATTTTATCATTAAAGAAGCTCATGAAGTCGTTACTACCGAGAGCTATGGGAATACATGGATCAATAGAGTTATGACTCTTTGTCAGCCTGGCCAAAGTACTAAAAAGGAACCTAGGGCTGTTTTTATTCTCCTCTAATAATGATGAGTAATAGGCAGCTTTGGCATTACAGAGGGTCTTCCTTTATGTTTTAAGACTATCTTGCCAGATTAAGCGAGATTCTTCCGGTTTGGTGGAACGCCATATCCTTTGAAGTTTTCGTGATGTTTGCTTGGCTTGGGAGTTATACCATGGAGCTAATCTCTTTTGTTTTATTATCTTCCTTTTTAAAGAGGCGATGGAATCGAGTGTTAGAATTCAGATAAAAGTACAGAGTATGGGCCAGGAGGGCGGTACAGTATAAAAAACTAGAATTGACTGTAAAGTTTTACAGGTTGGGTGTGAAAGGCTAAGAACATGGCTTTCAAATGAGTTATAATTAAGTTTAGGTCTAGGGTTGATTATTAGGCTTGAGTTAAAAATGGCTGCAACTCCACCTCCTCGGCCAGTGTCTCCAAGAATGTGAGTATTAATATGACTGGGGGACGTGGATTCATTTAGGCTAGCATATTCTTCATGACACAGCCAGGTTTCACTGAGACAAAATAAATCAATATGATAATCTGAGATTAGATCATTTATCGATACAGCTTTAGATGTCAGAGATCTCATGTTTAAGAGTCCACATTTAATTCTCCTATTTTGTTGTACTATTGCAATGGTGGTGTTAATTTATATTAGATTTTTATGTATAACTCCTCTTCTGTTTGCTTTTGATAAATGATTTAAGTGGTCAGGGGGCAGATGCAGTCTCTATGTAGTTTTGGGCGAGTAACTGTTCTAATGGGAGCACAGAGAAGCATGTAGGACTGCAGCTTTGCCTTGTGGTCTCAACTCTTTATTGGATGTCGTTTGCTGGACACCACCTTGACAGCCAGCGGTTGAATGATGACATGCGGCTATACATACATCACTGGTCAGGTTTGGCAGGGGCACAGAGGATTCTCTGTCCGACAGTCCGACATTGTTTTTGCATATGTACACACCAACTCAACATTAATTTTAGTGACCTCCAATTGGTGTAATTGAGTCGTTACCGCTGACGTGAATAATAATGATTTTACCATCACCTGTTTTGGCCCCACATTTGACTATGGTCACTGGTGTCACTAACTTCACGTTACTCACAAGAGAGCTGCCAATAAAAATAATGTAAAATAATTATTAACATCCATGGATTTAGTCCTGTACTCAGCAGCTGTCAAAGTCAACTCAAAGTTCATTTAAGGGGGATTATCAATCTTATCTTATCTTACTTATCATTATAACAATAATAATAAAACAGAAAGAGAAAGAGGGAGATCCAAAAGCCTGCAGAACCAGGCTGCAGTACAGTTTAGATGTTGGTGGCAAGGTGGGTCAGGCCACACTCAGCCCTGGTCAACTCTGCAGGAAGGAAACTCCACCTCTGCAGCAGGCAGCTGGCCCGGCCGAGCCTTCGGGTGGTGGTGATGTCACAGACGACATGTTCCCGTACCCCGCCTACCAACCAAAGTCCAAACCTGTCACTCAGTTCCCCTCCAGCATTCCAGCTATACATCCCAGCCCTCCACCCACACACATCACATGTACACTCACACCAGGAAAACATTAGACGCCTGTTTTCACCATGAAAAATAGGCCAGTGAATGATTCTCAGCTGCAGCACGGCTTTATATGCTGGGCTGTTCTGTATCTGGATGTTTGTGAAACACAGACAGACTGTCTCCTTAATTGAAATGACAACACAAAGAAGAAAGTTCTGAGAGAGTCAAGAAACTAGTGGTGCAACTAATGATCATTTTAGAGCTGAAACGATTAGTCGATTAGTTGTTCCGCAGAAAATAAAGCACCAATTGCATAATAATCGATTAATTATTTTGAGAATGTGAGCTTCTCAGATGTGAATGTTTTCTGGTTTCTTTAGTCTTCTGCGATAGTAAACGGAATATCTTTGGGTTGTGGACTGTTGGTCGGGACAAAACAAGATATTTTAGGATACATCTTGGGCTTTGGGAAAGTCTCATCAAAATTTTTAACCATTTTCTGACATTTTATAGACCAAACAACAAATTAATTAATCAAGAAAATAATTAGCAGATTAATCAATGATGAAAATAATCGTTAGTTGCGGCTCTAACCATCTTCATTATCGATTATTGTAGAAAAATGCCAAAACATAGTGAAAAATGACCAACCCAATTTCTAAAAGTCCAACATAATGTCTTCAAACTGATTATTTTGTCCAAACAACAGTCCAATACCTAAAGATATTCCATTTACAATTATATAAAACTGAGAAAAGCAGATAATCTCCACATTTGAGAACCTGGAACCATCAAATATTTAGCATCTTTGCTTGATAAATGACTTAACTGATTATTATTGATAAATTTTCTGTGGATCAACGTACTGACTAATCCTTTCAGAACTTAACGCTGCTTTTATTTAGCAAAGCCTTGAAAAAAAAACATGTTACAGTCAGTGATGCATTTAAAGATGACGATAATTGTACAAATCTGCATAAACCACGAAGATAGTATCAGTTTAGTTTGTGGGTGTATTCGTCTGCTTACTAACCTCATTATGTAATATATCAGATGTAATAAACGTGGTCCAATTTGTGGTGTTTTCTTAATTTGAACATATATATGCATTTACTTCAAGCAGGTTCAGGTTTGCTTTTAGCTTCCTAACTGCTTTAGTCGAGACATGAAGCATTAAATCCTGTCTGTTACAACTGCTGGTTGCCAGCCTCAAGGAAAGCAAGACTGGGTGATATGTGTAGGCGTGTAATCAACATCATGCTTGCACTATGCACCCACTTCCTCTCCACACAAACAGCTTTACTTACACTAAATATAGATCCTTTTCCATCTCTGTCAGTTATCCTACTTGTTTGGTTAGAGCAGTCTCTTACAGTACCGTTAACTACAGAACACAAAACCATACCAGTGCAGATAAAACTGAGATTTTCACTACAAATTAAAAAAAAAAAACAACCCTTGGGCAATTAACAAAAATACACTGTACCTACTCAATTGATTGGAAATGGTGTCCCTGACTACTAGATTGTCATAATGAGAAGGAATGCTGAGCTAAAACAAATAGTCATCAAACACGGTTAGGAGTTAATTACCTTCTGCATATGGCCTCATGCCCAATGAGAATTCACAGACCTTGACTCAAAAATCACCAGCTGTGGTTATTCTTTAATTAAAGAAAAATGTAGATTGAATGCCATTAAATTGTGTTATTCTAGGAAAAATTCTGTCAGCATCTGCAGATTTATAATATTCCCCAACCTCCTGATGCCCGCCCCAACACACCACAGCTTACAACATTTCCTCTGCAAAAGCTGCAAAATACTACAAAATATTGTGTTGTTCTGAATTGTGGGAGACCCCACACGTACCAAGCCTTTTCTCGGATCTTGTCTCTTTCACATTCATCACTACCACCAAACACTACACACCTCTGAACCACCACCCAAACTCATGTTTGGTGTCTTTATAGCGTGGTTTTGTGCATGGTGTGGACTAACAGGAAAACAAAAAGATGTAAGAACAGAGATGAATGGAACAGTGGGTGTGAAAATGAGCTGAGCATGGTTTCATTTTGCAGAACAAATTTAAGTTGAGCAACAACAGGCTCATGCAGGACTCATGTTATTCATTGCACAAGTTTAATTCATGCAACTTTTGTTCATGAAAACTGAGGAAAGAGTCATTGTGTTTATCACAACAAGAAACCTGTTGAGTCTAACTTGGTAACATTTTATTTTATGGATTTTTCCAAACAATTTCCCAATTCCAGGAAAGAACAATGTAAATTGGTACAAATTATGAGGGAAATATGAATTTTCTTGAAAGGAGTGCTTAATTCAAAGCAAGTAAATATTCATTCATTATTCATTTAATATTAGAAATGTTATTAGTCACATATGTTGAACTGTGTCCTTGCCTGTAAACAAATTTCATATTGTATGTTCAGGTGACCTTGAAAGGACTTTCTAGGTTAAGATAACAATTAATTGGAGTTAATTGTAAGTTTTCCTTTTAATTAGTACCAAAATTACATTACCTTTCTGGGAAAAGCCATAGCAAATTATTAGGAAATTACGGACTCATAAAACAAATTATTACCTCTTTTGAAATTGTACCAATCTAGTACAGTAGTGGGAGTCAGCTCTTATTGGCTTTTGATGTTTGTCTGCGATTCAATGGGCAACTCTCCTAGACTACACGAAACTTGCCAATAACATAGGGCTGTGACGTTATGTTTTTTTTACTGCTGGGACAAAGCAACATATCCCCACAGTTTGGCAGTTGACCCAAAAATTTGCAGTGATGACAGTAATGAGCTCAACCCTGTGATAGGCATCACATGACCGCAGTATGGTGGTAATACAGTTGTCGTCAAAGCCCTACGATAATATCAACCATGTTTGATCTAGGTATCTGCGAGGACCAACTAAATAATAGGTGTCAAGAGTCAAGACTGAAACCTCACACTTGAAAGAAAATCTAATAAGATTATCATTGACTATCATGAAACGCCTCTGCAAGGGTCAGGAATTGTCTTCGTGAGCGTTCAGCTTAACCTTGATCAAACTGGTTCTCACTCTGAGTTCTGCTGACGGAGCAATACGGACCGCTACATAGACAGAGATATCAGCACCAAGAGGCTGGATAGGAGTGGCCAACACACAAAGAAGAGGTGGAGGGATTGCCCTCAAGCTGACAGGTGAAGCACGCCATTTATAAGACTTGCTCAGTGGGCCAGAGCCAAGTGCAGCAATTTCAATTAAGGATGCAAACGCATGCCAGATGGTCTGGATCTGGAAGTCACACCCTCAGCTAGCAAGCAAAAGAATGTGACAGATTGTAGTGATGATCAATTTCCAATAACCCATCATCACATGACTAGACCAACCCAGACACTGTACATGCATATAAAAAACATCAGAGATGCATAATAGCAAAAATATGCCTTTTATTCATTCTTTAGGATCAAGCAGACTTCTCTTTTTAACTTTAATCTTTTTAACTATTAAGCTGAATCCCTAAAGGCAAAGCTTAGCTTAAACAGCATCTTAATAACCACATTCAAGCTTAGAGATTGTGGGTTTGAGAGAGCTCGGTTCGGAGGAGAGTTCTGTGAGAGATGCCCTTCAAATTCAAAGGTGTAAACCTTCTCATGCTACCTATTTTACAAAAACAGGGGTGTTGCCACAGGATTTCCTCTATAAGTTAACTGCTTTGCATATTTTTTCAATTTTATCTTTCTAGCATCAATGATAGATTGTGTCACTAGATACATACAAATCAATGTATTTGTAAAAAAATCGCATTTTTGTACCTTCATACTTGGAACTCTCCAGGATAAATCTCAGTTCCGTGAAATCTACTGTAATCGGTGCCCAAGTGAAACCTTTCTCGATATTTAAGTCGTGTAACATGAGGTATCGATCAGAGAAAAGAGAAGTTTTGTATGGGGGCATCTGTGTATCACTTCCTGTTCCCAAACCACACAGGTTTAACCTTTGCCGAACCCCTGGGGCTGGACTCTGAGCAGCTGTTGATAATAAAATAGCTACTATAAGAGTTTAATGTTAAACAGATGGAAGTGAAGACTTCTTTGCATCTCTGCACTCCATCATTGCCTTTCTTCCCATGCTTGACAGAGTTTCACACAACTAACACAGGATCTTGTGCGAGGAGTATTGTTGTGCAGAGTGCTTGAAGTGAGAAATCGTGGAAAAAAATAACAGAGAATGAAGGGCTTGAGGTGGAGGGAGACTCTAGGCTACATAGAGAGGGAGAGCAAGAGAAAAAGAGGGGGAGGGAAAGGCATTAACTTCCTGTGGAAACACCCACTTTTCCCATGAGCTCATGCAAACTAGAAAGGTCACTTATTCAATACCTAATACACACGGAGAGAAAGAGAGCACACAATGTGTCCGCTGCCTCAAACGGTCACCGGGGACCATTCTGTTAGAGCTGGGAAAACTTGAAGACAGCGAATTACCTGAAAACAACATGAAGTTCTGATTGACTCTAGCCATTTTCAAAACAAGCTGAATGATCAGATGGCAACATCCACAGTAATAACACTTTCACTGAATGTTTACAGTTAGCGAATGCAGTCTGGGTGTAGCACTGAATCTTGGCTTGATGCCGAATTAAATGAACCCATGCACATCACTCCTACAAGCTCTCTTCCTCCTAAAGCGCAACAGATCGATAGCCTGTCCCTTTAATCATTGCCTTGTCCTTAAATGCCGGCAGGCCAGTAAAATTCTGCCCCGCCAGACAAACCCTTGGCGTAAAACTCAAATCCATCCAGGACCATGACCTCACTGGAAAAGCAGATCCTGCCACTGTGAAGGTAAAGAATAATTTAATTTTATTATAACTGACAGAATTTCATTATCATCTAATTATTTTCTCAATTAATCATTTTGTCCATGAAATGTCAGGGAACAGTGAAAAATCATTTCCCAGTACCCAAGTTGGCTCCTTCAAATTCCATGTTTTATCCAATCATCAGCTCATACTATAGTACAATGGTATCATATATGACAAAGAAAAGCAGCAAATCCTCACATTTGAGAAGATGAAATCAGAGAATGTCTGACATTTTTGGTTAAAAAACAATAATCTATCAAAATAGTTGCCGATTAATTTACCGTTCAACTAATCAATTAAATTACTAATCGTTTCAGCTCTGGTAACTGTCACTGTAAATTATATTTTGCAGAGATACTTCCTGGTTTGACCTAATGTACTTAGAGTGGTTTTGCACACAATGCAGTTTTTCACTGTAATGGATAATTGCAAAAAACATTTCTGGTGTGTTCACCATCAATTTTCCTTTCCTGTGCTACAACAACGCAGGGGGCTGTGTTGGTGGGGGCAACTGTTGTTACCGATTGAATACAGGAAGTCCCGTCGGAGTAACGGATTTATGCGTTCAAAGATTTAGGAGATGCCAAAACACAGCACAGAGGTTTATAACACTCACAGACAGGATTTTACAGCTCTGGGAAGTTTTCATGGTGACAATTATTTTGTCTTTCGTTGCAAGGTAAAAAGAAATACAGCATTCAAGTTAGAAAGTAATCTACCAGGAAAGTGCGCTTGCATACATGTGATTGCCCAACTCAGCGCCATGCTTGATGACATCACATTGTGTTGCAGCAAAAGTTGAGCCTGGTTCAACTTTATTGCCCGACGACAACTCTACGTTGTTTTGCCAGAGCCCTCAGCACTGACACCCTTGCTGCCTCAACAGCCAGAATGAGACGACTACTTTTTTCACACAGGGTTAATGTCTGTCTGAAGATCATTACTTATAGAAATGATAACTAAAACTATGCAAATCTGATTCAAATTTTAAAAATTGCCACTCATCATGCACATACAGTACATATACATGTAGCTTTATTGCCATTATGCTGGACATACTGGTGATTTACAATAACAGTACATGCTGAATGACCCCGCTAACATTCAAGGCTTTAGAATCAGGAATAGGACTCCTGTAGAGAATAAAGCAGAAGATGAATGTCCCACCAAGTAGGCCAACTCCTGCCGTCGTCAACCCCCTGCTCTCCTCTAACCTCTCTGGCATTAAGACTTCAATCGCCCTGCTAAATATCAATGTGTGCTGGACTCTGAACACTTTTGAACCCGCTCAAAGGCGCAGAATCAAAGAGTTGCCATTTAAAGGCCCTTTTCCACCAGATCACTGAGCTCAAAGCAGCCTGTTTGCTCTATAATGGTCACACTATAAACTGTTTCTTTATCTCCATTTCATAAGTATGCTTTGTTGAATTATAAGCGGAGACCTGTGTAAATACTTTCGAAGCCCACAAACTGATTAAACAGAACGACACAAAGACCAAGAAGTATGTGAACCACCCTTATTGTTCTAGCGGATCATGTGACATCACTAATGTTCCCCTTCCCTGCATTAAGCCTACCCTAAGCCCAGCCATTGATGGGTTATCGATGCAGTTTTCTCTACAGCCCTTCCTTGTTTTGCTGGGAGGGACAGAAAATAAAGACTTATTTTGATGAGGGGTTACTCCCTAAAAAGACTTGAGAGTCTCCCTGACTGCATTTTGTTCTGGTGAATCTTCATCAATGCCTACTTTTGTAGAGGTAGGAAAACCTAGGCCCATGTGACAGTGTATAGACAAATTAAGTGGGCAAGATATAGAGCATGACTTAATCAAGGCGCTGACAGAACAGTGAGTAATGTAGCTGTGAAGTTCCTGCAATTAGTGAGGATTACAGGATCATGTAAAGCAGATACAGTAAAAGACAAACAGCATACAAAATGAAAAAGTCGACCCAGAAAGTCCTCGTGCTAACTCTTGGAACACATGTTGTGATATACTGAGGCCTTGTACTGTAGTGACCCATTGTCTCAGGCAGTATAGTGCTTGCATATGTTTTTGTTACATTCTAGGCTTTATTCAATTCTTCTTCCTCTGCTTGTCTTTGTGCACAAGTAGTACTGCACATGCTCACATCAACAAAGCATTACTGTGACGGCTCTGTGAGAGGACACCAGCTACTGCAGTGGCTGTGTGGACAGAGAAACTACTGTGTGACTTTCGAAAACCCATACAAAATTACTCAAAGGAGTGTGGCTCACAGTCTATAGTCTATGGTTTCAGGAAAACCGTATGATGACTAAATAATGGGATGGTGATCAGCGCTAAAAACAAAGAACAGTCAGAAGTTTCAAACAGTTAGTTCAACAATTAGGATTAGAGGATATGAATAATTTATAATTGAAAAATGCTGTAAAAATGCCAATAATTTCCAATAATTTGCTACTATGTATCACACATATTCTTCTGTTAAAATCCTGAATAAAATCAATAAATATTCTATAATAAAGATTTCACTCTACAGCACATACGCAGAGATGTATTCATGTTCTCCACCATCTCCCCCCTTTCCTCTAGTACAACTGCTGAGTGTGTATTTCTGAACCAGTCTACTCTACTGCAGACTATAATTCTTGGTATGGGGTGATATGTCAAAGGAAATGGGGCCACTCACTGGCATCATGTCTGATACACAGCAGCATTACTGTTGCATGCTTTTAGTCCAACAGTCACACAAAACCAGACAGCAGACATGTTATTACTTTACTCCTCATAAATAAGACCTAATGGACACATCTTCTCTCTTCCCTCTCTTAGGGTTCCTCCCTGCCAGCCCAGTCATCACCATTAAAATTCTCTCTGCATGATATAACACATGATCACGATCAAGTCCCGTATGTCACACTTAAAAAGATGTAAAAAGACAAATGCAGATGGGTGACAAAAGAAAAACATATGATGAGTATTTGATTAGAATGAAAATGATGTAAATCATGTGCTACAGCCATCACAATCACCAGATCTCAATCCAGTTGAACTCCTATTGAGGTCCAGTCATTCCAGCATTTTAAACATAATCAATTCATTTCAATGGAATTGCTAGAATTGACAAAGTAAATCTTTTGCATTGAGTTCAACTTTAGGGACACGCAAATTTGCGCCATTGGCCAATAGCAAGCTGTCTTGACTGTGCTAACCTTTGAGGGGAGCTGGAGAGTCCTACATGGAGAATGCTATCCTAGTTTATTAGCTGTGTTGCACCACCTTAGTTTTATTTAACCCACTTTTGTTGGAGCATAAACTGCTATCCAAAAGAGGAATGGTTTGCTTACAATTATGAGACAGGAGTCGAAGGTACAAACAAGCCTTTTGAATAAACTGTGTAAACATGTTGTCCTGAGATAGCAAGTTTGCTTGCTCATAGAGCTTTTTTCCCTGTCTTCAATAACTTTTGAATTGAATGAAATGGTGGACAATCCTGAGAACAAAATGCCAGGGGGGAGTAAACAACACAGTGCAGAGAAAACAGAAAGAAGCTCAGAGACCAATTGAGAGTGACTGGTGTTGGCATGTTCCGGGCTGGCTAGTGTGTTAGCTGTTAGCTTGCCAACTGCAGTATTTTAGCAACTAGCCCTGCGAGTCATCCCTACATAACCAAGTCTCTAAAACCACATATCTTGCAAAGAGGTGAGGGTGAGTTTTTCTTTAGACAGCACTCCCAATCACCATCAATAAAACATCAAGTGAGGAAATATCTTTTGAAAGAATAAGCCACCCCAACAGAGTTTGAGACACTAGTAAAATCTATAACAAGGTGCAGTGTAGCTGTTCTGAAGCAAGCTACTAGCAACTAGCAAGCTTGCCAACAAGGTGAATGTGTTTTGTGTGTGCAGTGGATTGAGCGCCACATGCTTTAGGCCTGGCTGTGAGAGGACAATGTTTTGGTTATACATACCAAACAGACTTTTTAAGCAGCTGTTTACTTGGTGTGTGCTGGCGTGTGCCAATTTAAAATTTCACATTGGGTTTGCCGACACCAACTGGTGCTGAGGACACAGTCACACACAGTTGCCGTGCCTTTTAGATCAAAATAACAGTCACACAACAGCTGTGTCAGTGAGTCTACCAAACTCAAATATTTCCAAGTGTATCTTCACATGTACCTGATGCTTTCTGAACAGCCTTTCTGATTATAATCTGGTATCATATAATGTGGGAGAGAGACTCAGAAGCTCATTTGTTGGGGACACAAGCCACACTTGGCCATTGTCGTCTGTACATTTGGACAGTGAGCCGTGCTGTGCTGTCACCTGTTGAGGAGTTGTCTCATTCCATGCCTCACCTCCCCCCTGATGGACAGCAGGTGCCTCGCAGGCCTCTGGACACTGTCTGCATGAGACGTGCCAAATGTCCACCAGCTGCCTGGCAGGCAGCTCAGGGCCCGGCATCAGGGACAAGCACAGACGTATAAAAAGAACCATTCATAGTGTTCTTTCAACTAAACTGCATTAAAAATGTCTCCAACTGTGGCACACTGCATGCAGCACTACTAAATAACAGACCAGTGGTTCCCAACATGGGGGTCTCTAATCCTTTTTTCTGTTATTTCTTTAATTTTATGTTTTGTTCTTGTGAGATGTTGGATAATTTCACCTCTTTAGGTCTCTAAAAATCTTTGAAGAAATCTGAAAGGAAAAAAAAATTGGTTGAAGTGCTCTCTGTTTAACTCACGCATTAGTAGTATGCTAATTAAATGTAGGCTTGTCACATAAGAAAATAATACATAGATTTGGAATGCTAAATTTTGAAGGTTGTGGGAGTGAGCTGCTAAATAAACAGCATGTCAGTTTCCCATAGCCAGAGTTGTTGTTACAGTATATGACTCTGAGATGTGAGACCTGATACTGTGGCCAGTTATTCTGAAACAGACAGATGTGTGAAGACAGAACAATTGCCAAAAACAACATAGAGGAACCCACTGCCCTCTCTGTCTGTCTGACTATCAGAGGGGCAGTGACCGGAAAACAAGTGGGGGGGGGGGTTATCGCAGGTGGATATAGAATTTTTTTCACCCCATCAGAAGGAAATGTTACTAGTTCAAAACACTCAAAAATGTTTGTTATATAAATAATAATGCTGCCATTAAAATGTGGTCTAATATGGTGAAATGAATGAAATTGCACACCAAAAAACAATTCTTAGTTGTAACTGATATTTAGCATTTATTTGTATACAATTGTGCAAATATAACATTGAAAAGCAGCATGAAATCTGTTGAGATTAGGTGCTAAGAGAAGATTTTAGAAAACAGCAAA
Organism: Thunnus albacares; assembly: GCF_914725855.1. Classification (NCBI taxonomy): domain Eukaryota; kingdom Metazoa; phylum Chordata; class Actinopteri; order Scombriformes; family Scombridae; genus Thunnus; species Thunnus albacares. The sequence goes on from NC_058106.1 coordinate 22,864,735, forward strand.
TGAATAATTAATTCGCTATAAATACAAGAGACAAAATAATAGAAACTGACTTTTCGTAGATTCAAAAATGTCACTTTTTAAATAAATTATAATGGAATCTAAAAAAGTTGACATAAAATCTTCATTTTTTCATCATCTTCAATAACAATCTTGTGTCTACTAATACTAATACTACCACTCTGATGCTCCACAAAAGTATTAGCCCTGAAAATAAAACATTATTTTAAATATGACAAATTGCTACCAGCTTGCACTAGTAAGCGCCACCTGAATATTTAGTGAAAAAACATAAAACAAAAATAGAAATAAAACCTTACAGATATTATCTAACAGTCCTCACATCTGAACTGCTCTGTATTAGCAGCCATATACAACTGGTTAGAGGGTTTAAATAAATGCCTTGCTAATGGACATTTCAGCAGCAGTTGTTACGCTGTTTGAATGACTAAGTAGGAAAAGCTCAACAAGCATTTATAACTACTGTCCCTGGTGGCTTTCATGGTGACATGCTGGATCTATAGTGTGTATCCACAGAGCTACCTGCAGGATCTCTTCAGTCAGATCCCCCAGTGTTTTCCATGTAAACAACATAAATGTAGATGGAGGAAACGTAGCTCGGAAGGTGAAATTTGAGACAGACTGAAGAGACAAAGAGAAAGCTTCTCCTATAAAACAGAACAATGACCGAGTTAAGCTCTAAACAAAACTTTCTTACTTTTATCTGACAGTATCATCAGATCATCAGGCAAATAAGATCCCCAATTACTTTATAATTAGAGCCAAAACGTCCATTTGGACTATTGGACTATTATACTATCAGCTGATTACCAATCACCGTTATGTAGATTCCTGTGATACTCGCTCATGATGTTGAATGAGTGTATGTAAATGTTTGAAGGCATGTTAGTTTCCCATCCTGTTGACACTTATTCATCACTGTCATATTCTGATCTGATAAACAGCTTCAGAAGAAGAAGCAGTCACCTCACACATCAACCTGTAGGCCCAGAGCTAATCATGAAACCTAACAATAGGTCTTAAAATCACAATCAAAACTGTTTGCTATTTGTGCCACAACACTTGTGTGTCAGTATCAATACCGCAACAGTATTTTCAGCACCATACTTTGAGAGGTATAAACAAGTTTTCCTACAAAATCATTTCTTTCATTTAACAAAACAAGCTCACATTTTCTAATATTAAATGTTATCTTAACACAAGTAGCCATACAATAACTTTACCCACATGAGATACAGTCTAAAATTTTAATTTAAATTGGGAACTAATCGAAGAATAAGTAAACAAGGTTGAAATATGACCAGTCTTTTGATGCCAGCTTTCAGTGCTTGACAGCTTTAAATATGCTGTGCTATTCTCCAAAATGCACATACTGCTAGTTTGTGTGTATATATGTATTGGCACCATGTCGTATGCAAATAAATATTTTTTTCACACTGGAAATACTTGATTCAATCAACTCATAAGTGATCATCTGTATATACAAGGCTACAAATTGTTCTGCGTTATTTAATTGTATGCATGCATTCTAGTAGCTATCCTCATTCACCCTCCACAGCGAGCTAATGTGTCATCTTGTCAATCAAATTTTGTGGTTTCTCTTTAGAATCTGCATATTACTGTAACATGGTTTCTAAATAACTCCTCCTAGCTGATATGTACGTAGGTAATCAGTCAGATAAAGTCATTCCCTCACTCGTGTTATTAGTCTAAGAACAGACAGTCACTTGAAATGAATGAATGACAGTTATGTAGTATTTATGGTACGAGAACCAAATAAAATAGTTTCACAAACATCTCATTAAAACAATTGGATGGTTTGAAACTGTTACCCACTAATACACAATAAATACTTATCTACATCTAATAGACTTCAGGTTTGCTTACAAAGCCTAAAAAGAAGTTTTCTTTTCTATAAGCTTATTTTATTTAAGAGTTTACCATGAAGAATAACAGGCAGAGAGGAGAAAAGAGAATGACGTGATAAAGGACATTGGGAATGTAATGCCAATTTATATTTGACTCTATGATCATATAAAAATGGAATTGTTTCCCGTTTCATTAGTATTTCACTTCACTGGCCTGTGCATACATGCTACACTGTATTATTCTTTCTTGTGGCTGTTGCAGGGAAACAATGGGAGAGAGTAATAGGAGGAGTGGCTGAAATTATCATCTGATCTCAAATCTGTGATGTCTGGTGGGCAACACACTGAGTTACACCCTCGCCTCCAGCTAGCAGCTCTACACTGCAGAGAGGATGCTTCAGGACGGATGAATGAGAACCTCACATTATTTTCATTGTGCATATGGATGGAAAAGAAATATTCTTTTAATATCAGCTTCATAATCAATAATGACTCACTTGAGCCTCTCTGCGAGAGCACTCACACAAAACTCCTCGACTGTTGCATTCAAGGCTGCATATGAGTCAGGATGTGAAAGGGGTAGCTATATGGATAAATTCTATAAATTATTGCCATACAGCTTAACTTGAAGAGGGCGTCATATGCTCACCCCCACCAGATGATAACATGGTACAGTCCCAGGTCAGGGGATCTTGTTTCTTTGAACAGGGAAATGATTGTGTAAACAGTAATATAACGCATCACACGTACACACGCACGCAGGTGTATGTGTGTGTATGAGAGGACAGACATGCACATGGATACAAGCCAGCTTTAGTTAACATGTGACAACAGGTGAAGGCACACGTGAAAACAAGAGTGAAATACCAGTGAAATACCTAAAACTATTTGTGTGACAGTAAATCTATTCCTATTAGTTCCTCTTTGGTAATAACTGAGACTCTTTATTTTAAGACTGACTATGAAACATTGGTTCAACACATATGACCATAATGGAATCAACCACAGCATCAAAAATACATAATAATCCAGTTGTGCCTCACGTTGTAATAAAGTCTTTATTGTAGCTTCGGCAGAGTGGTGTTCCTCCCTGGATAGTCATTAGTTTCTCATTAGCTTGGAGTGAAAGGGATGACCTGCTAGTCTCTTGAGCTTTACCAGATGGGTGGGAGCGCCTTTGCAGATCCTGAACTCCCTTTTTGCATGAACATTCCTATGGTGTACTGCATGGCATCTTGCCAGTTTCAAGTAAATTACCTCAGCAACATGAATGTATTCATCCATGTACTCAAGCAGGACTAAAAATGTAAAGCCCCACTCCCTAGCAATGCTCATCACATCCCACAAAACAAAAGTGCTAGATGGCACAAACAATGGACTGATAAGACTATTCTTAGATGTTAGAGTGAAAACTGTAAAAAAAATTGTCCCGGGAGTGGTAGTAAAGGGAAGGCAATGAGGCCATTAAGATATGTTTATCTCCTTGGAAGTTTGAATGTGCTCAGAACATTTCACACAAGAGTGCCCATTAGATCATAATGTAATAGTATTTAATTGTGCAATCCTGTAATCTACAACTCACCACTATTACTGTAATATACAGACTCAAAAACATAAGGAAAGCAGTTAGTTTAATGCGTGTTGCTGTGCAGCCACCAGCCACAAGGCCTGCTAAATTCATACCTGATTGGTCACAGAAATCCATATTTAGAAATATGCATATGATAAGTTATATCTGGTTATAGTTTTTTGTTCACTGAAGTCACACAAGACACATAATTAAGCATGTACACTTGCATGTTTGATGTAAAATGTTCTTTTTATGCTAAATGTTTTCTCAGACCCAAAACTACAGAATGAATTGCATTTTCGGTGTGATATGTTGACAATAAATTTTCAAAATCCTACTTTTTTGGGAAATGTGAAATGGTGTAAATTTATTTGCATTTACATTTTTTTTTAACTTCACAACTAAAAATCATATCGTGAGAACCACTGAAAGGTTTCCCTGCTCTCACTGTGGTTCACTTTCAAGTAGCCAGCTCTGTGAGAACTCAACAGGTGACCCTCATACCGAGCTAAACAAACAATGTTCTCTCTTCACCTGCACTGACAGGAACACACACACAAGCCTGCCAGAGCCGTAAAACCCTACTCTAAAAAAGAACTTACAGTCACACGCTTCAGTCTTCCATAACAAAGAAAAGTTATTAACTCCCTTAAAGGAGATGAAGAAACACTGGTCAGAATATAAATGGAATTGTTTGCACTCAGTGGTATGGCATGTGACATATCACTGAGCCAGACAGAAAGTTACAAAACCGCTTGTATCCAAAAATGGACTGAGAGTATGCCGCGTGCAACGCTACATACAACACAACCTCCGAAGCTAAATCACAAACACACACACATGCGACACACATACACACAAAAAGCGCCACTGCAAACACTTTGTCTAACCACCTATGTCTGTTTCTGAGAAATGCACATGAGACAGCAGCCACCACACTCAGCTCCGACACTACTATCATTACCGCACCTTGCCTCCACATGCCCAAAGAGAGCTGTCCTTATAATCCATGTTTATTCTATTGAATTACTACTTATGGCAACATTCCTCCTAAATGACCTCATATCTAAGTAATCAAAGCATGCTAAAAAATATGTGAGATATGTGGAAAGGGAATAGGAGAGAGAAAGAGAGGTCACCCATGCACTTCAGCTGTAAATCCAGCTGAGATCTACAAAAAATCCTCAACTAATCTGTCTGGACTTGATCAGTCAGGATGTTTTGCTCTCGTGCATGAATCTCCACCGCCGAGGGCCGCCACCACACTAATATTAGCAAGCATGTGAGCAGGCAACGCCATGCTTTTTCAGCCAGCAATCAGATCACACAACATCTCATTATAGAGCCATGTCATTCCAGTAGCTTCTTTGATTACTCTATGTAAGTTGAATCCGTTTTTCGGTGCGCCATTATTTCTGAGATAAAAACAAACCTACAGACACACACATACACACACTACCCCACATGCAGTCTTCACATGGCCAACGTGAGTCATGTTTTCCCTTACTTGGGACGCTTCCTCCCTCACAGACGTCACATTAAACAACACACTGTGTTCCACAACTTTTGTCAGATGACTCAATGTTATGTCATTCCAATGCTATTTCAGCTTGAGTCAACTGCTTGGCATTAGGGTGGCCAGCAGCTCCCCGGGACCTGCCACTCTGTTATTGCAAGCGACATCATCTTTTATCCTCTAACTCCCAAAAATCCCTGCCTCAGCACTGTAGTCCTTTTTTTTTTTTGTTCATCGCAGACTCTGCTCAGCACCCACAAGATTGGGAACCTTTGTACTTTTATAGGAATGACTGAAATGTGCCCGTAAAATTGAGTATCTGGTAATTGGTAAAGTACCAAAAGTTGGTATCAAATGATTTTTAGTGTCGTTTACTTCTAATTCTATGGTCGGATTAGATTATTATAAATCATAACTTTTTTTAAATTTATTTTTTATGTCATGAAAGAAGATAACATTTAACATTAATGCATTAGAGTATCTTGTTAAATGAAAAAATAGATTTTGTTTAAAAAAATCTTTATATTCCTCAAAATTCTGTATTTAAAAACTCATTTTGGTATCAGTGCCAAATTTCAATTTCATTGACGTAGCGCCTGTATTAAAATTTTTTAAATGATACAAGACTGAAACATACTTGTCAAAATGATGAATGTGTCATGGACTCACAACGCACACAAAAAGTAATAAAACACGATGCCGTAATTACTATATATTCAAACTGTGAGAGCACCTCTCCTAAATTAAATCATACTTGGATGGTAGAAGCAGACTGTGTTTGCAAAACTAGCTCAAGTAGCCTATTTTTACTGGCCTACTTTAAATAGTAACTACTTACCAACCAGATGACAGGATATTAAATGATGACAAATTGTCTCAACAGCAGCTCAGTACAAAACACTAAATCATTTTTTCTTGTTATAAAGTTGAGGGAAATCATATCCAAAAGAAATGGAAGGTAACAGAGCTTATACTGTCTGAGGAAAAAGTGTTGCAAGAGCGTTCGTCAGCAGTCGTTGCTAACCAGCGAACCAACAAAGAGTTTCAAAGAAGAGTTTTTTGTCTTTTGAAGAGACTTTTGACACCAGCGGTATCACTCTGTTATTTAGTTGAGTATTTACAGTATACAAGGCCTGGTTTAAATTGTTAAGTGTGTTACAATTTTATAAAATGTCATAAAAGCAATACTGCCATAATTCATGGCAAAATTTATGTCAAGTACTTAGTATTTTTGGCAAAACACTTAACAATCTGTCAAGATTACCACTAACACACACACACGTAGTTCCAGTGATTCAGGAAGCAGGTCATGTTTTTCCATACAAAACTAGGAGGTCCTAAGAGCAGCAGTAGAGGGACTTCCTTTGCCAAAGGGCCAAATTCCACATGGTCCATGACCATTAACCCACCCAGGCTGACTCAGACCACCCGCCCCCCACCCGAAACTCCCAACACTCAACAGTTCTAGGGAAAGCCTCGACTTCACAAGCAGCTGTTAGGTCCTTTCCCCTGGCAGGCGACTTCTAGAAACGTCTAAAGAGGATGTAGGTTCTCCTCCTGCTGTCAACATCTCAATTTCTCTCACTTTCACGGCACCAGATATGCCAGAAGAGTGTGAGGGGGAAATTAACTGTGGGTCAAACTGAGCTCAAAAAATACATACAAAGGGGATCTTCCTGCAAAATCCCAAATCAAACTGATGGCATACGCTGATACTCTGTTTACCTCTCAAATTAAATTCATGGCAGAAGCGTGATGCAGACAGCTTGATAATATCTTCTAAAAAAAACAGCAGCAGGCTGTGTTAAAATTCTTTCACCCAGCTGAAATAATACGCTTTTGAATTAGTTGATCAATTGGCTGTAGCTGGAGCTCTGTTATCCTTAGTTGAAGCTGCAGCTTTATTTCTAAATCCACACAGAAATCCACCTTAACACTTAATGATAAAACAATCTTTGCATGTCTTCAGTATTACCTTAACATTGAATGTGAAGTATGATCTTCTAGCTAGAAACATTTTTGACATTTTTCAGATAATTCAGGTAATGTCAGTGACAGCATGTGGTGGATCTGCCGCTCAAATGAGAAACCTTCCAATCGGAATATCAGTAAGTGAAATGAGTTTTGAGTGAGTTTCATATTCAGCTTGAAATGCTCCTTTACTTCAGGTCAGTGGGGTCAGAAGGCTATGGCAAAAATCTGTGCCACAGCTATCTGATCCCTTTTTACTTGGTATGCAGTTAATGAGCTTTTTGAACCCTCATTAGACTCAACCCCCCCCCCAACACACACACGAACACACACACACACAAACACACAAGCTTTTCACCCCCACTCTGAAACGTGTGCCAGCCCACTATTGTCTGACAGTGTGGAGACATGCAGCTGCCTGCAGTCTGGTCTCCTGGAAGCAAGAGCCAGCATCACTAACACACAGACACGAGGGGGGAAACACTCACAAGGCAAAGGGCAAAGTTTGTCATTTCTTTCATACAGAGTGTGTGTGTGTGTGTGTGTGTGTGTGTGTGTGTGTGTGTGTGTGTGTGTGTGTGTGTGTGTGTGTGTGGTCCAGGTATTCCTAATGTTGTCAGGACATAAATCTGTTTACACACTCTTGTTGCGGGGACTCGCCTCCCGTATGAAGACAAAAAGCAAGTCCCCTTAACATAAATCATTAATTTTAGGGTGAAGACTTGGTTTAAAGTTAAGGTTAGTTTAAGGTTATGTTAAGGTTAGGGTAAGGGTTAGGCATGTGTCAGTTATGGTTAAGGTTAGGATAAGTCTCCAGGAAATTAATGTAAGTCAATGTAATGTCCTCTGAAGTGATGGAAACACAACTGTGTTTGTGTGTGTGTGTGTGTGTGTGTGTGTGTGTGTGTGTGTGTGTGTGTGTGTGGGCTCTCGGAAAAGGAGCCCTCAACTAAATGACTATTATGAAAGCCTGGAAGGTCAAAGCGAGGCAGGGTATGTCTGCAGTGTGCTGGAATGCAACCAGGGATTCAGGGAGGTAAACTGTTTACATGCCGTTTATATGTGACACAGATGAGTATTCAAGTAGGTTGATATTAAACTGATGAAGATCTATCTTTCCGGCTGTGGAAGTAGTTTTATTTCTAAGGACATTTACATGAAAGTGGTTTGGTTACTGGAAATATCTGTACCCACAATGAAGGGTTTTAGCAGCGGCTTGCCTTAGTAAAAGTCATCTGAACACAAAGTTAATCATCTTTCAATGGACATTTTGTGCTGCTGCTGCTTACAATCACTCAACCTTAACGGATTTTCTGCCTACTTCACAAATTTCCAATGAAATTTAACAGTTTGGTGGCACTCAAAAAATGAATTTAACAACTTCTTTCCCCTCTCTTGAGCTATCAGGACTGCCACTATATGCTCTTCGTATAATGTGATTTTGTGCAACTTTTCCTCGGCATAGTTCTCTCTTTAAGTTTTCTAGCTTGTGGGTCATTACAGGCTAAATTTTTTAGAGTTGTCACATCTAAGCTGCAAGTCTAAATCCGTTACTTAACTTTGCATACCAAGTTAGTAAAATAGGACAACTCGGGAGCTCCGTAGACCCACTTTCCTTTCTCTTTTGACTGGCGGCAATAATATTGCAAAGTGGAAGTGGATCTCTCGGAAATCGCGTTCAAGTGACAGCCGTCCTTCCTCGTTTAATTCACAAAATAACGCTTACCACCTCACCATAACCTCCTCTAACAATCCCTCAGTAAATAGTTGTAGGCCTCGGCAAAGTAGCGGAGAAGAAAACAGACCCCGGTATCCGCTTACGGGGTTCCCGTGTCTGGCCTCCCCCTTCCACCAGCTCTCTCTCTCTCTCTCTTTGCTTGTGTTTTCGGATAAACAGGGAAATCAAAGCAATGGCTAAATTCAAGGGAAGGGTGAAGGCGACTGACCTGAATAAACTGGATAGTCAGGGCTGATTTCCCGACACCGCCACCTCCGACCACAACCAGCCGATACTTCTCCTGCACCGAGCCGTCCTTCCAGCCAGCCATCGAGGACACTTCGCTGCCGAAACACCAGTGAGCAGCAAACACCCACTTTTTTTCTCCTGTGAACTGAGGAGGCCCTGCAGTGGAGACAGCGCAACGCAGAAAATGTGCCACACGGTTGCCAAAAAAATATGAGTCGTCGGTGTAGTCCGTTTAAGAGCAACGGGTAGATAGAGGGAGGGATCCCGGAGCTACGGGCGCCTGTCCATACGCCTGACCGTGTTTCAGCCTCGACAACACTGCGATGTTCAAGATGTGGATCCGATAGTAGGATTCATCAGCCAGACCAGTACTAATGTCTGGCGCTAGGGGCCCTTCTACAGGCGGTGTGTGACTGCCTCAACAATCCCCACCACCACCACCACCACCCTTACGCACACACCACACACACACATATTTATAGCCTATAGAGAAATAACCCTGCAGCCCTGTCCTGAGACTTATATCATGCAGTCACATTCCTGTCCCCACCGCCTGCACACACACACACAAACAGTGCCGATCTTACTGCAGTTACAACCGATTATGCAGTGACAGTAAAGGTGTCCTGCAGCTATCATTTTAATGCAAAGACCTCCGGCAGTGTTTTGTGAAAGCAGTGTGTGTTTTCCTCGCATCTTGTAGCCCAGTTTTATTACTATGTTGTAAAACCAGGGATTCACAAAGTATAGATCTAGTATAGATCTGCATTTTGTCTGATGTCACAATTTCAATGACCATTTTGGCAGATAATATTTTTCTTTTTCTTTGCAATACATCATACAAAGATTAAGGCAAGAAAATATTACAATGTAAAAAATACAATGTAATGAATGAAGTATTATATACATTTAAAACTGCTCTATGCCTGATATCATCACATGGTGCCCGAGAACTTAAGTTCCCTCAAGTTGAGTTTACCCATTATACTGTAACGGTGGCATTTGCTGATTCTGCATCTTGCTCTAAAAAAGAAATCACTGCTTCATAGTAATAATGCCCTGATTTATTACACCATTGACACTGCAGATACTTCAGAGTGGCTCAGAGACATTTTGAAAATATCTTACTTTTTTTTTTTTTGATTAACACCTTCAAAAATCCTCGTTCTTGCTCTTTTGTTTTTCTGAAACAGGTTCACCCCCTGTTAGGAACACTAATTTTTGTTTATAGCAGGAAGGGGAAATTTGCCACCTTCAGAGATCACAAAAGTTTTTATAATTGCACAGAAAGTTTAACTTTGTCCATTCAAACTGAGTAATTGTCATATTTAATGATTTGCATGCCAAAATGATGCCCAGTATATTGCACTAATATGTGTTTGTCTTGATCTCAATACAGAGAACATATTATTGAGTAACTATAAAACTAGGCTACTAAAAATGGCTAATAAAAAGGTTTTTAAAAATAATTATACACCACATACCTTATAACATATAAATATATGTTAGACTCAATTAAACTCACTTTTGTGACATCTGAGTTATGAATTTACTGCTATATTGTGAGAACATCCTATTACATTGACTTTTATATCCTTTTGCAAAAGCAGAAGGTTTCCATGTGTTAGTCATTTGCAGTACATGTATAGTTCCACTCTGTGATGCTTATCTTGCATTTTGGAGCATGAGACGTCATGATAACTCATCACTGAGGTAAAAATAAAAATGAAGAACTCTGATTTTCTGTGACTCTGGTTGGCAGAAAACTGGCATTCAGCCTGAAGTCTAGACTGAGTCCATCAGCCAGTTTATCTTAAACGACAGACTTTACTTCAGCATGTGCAAGCATGACTTTTATTATGTCAACATGTCAATTATATGCCATGTTAAGACAAATCTTGCTGTAACATTAAACTATGTAGAATATCACCACAGTCTGCTGACAGCTGGGACGCCATCTAGTGTCAAAAGAAAGACCTAAAACTCTGCACTGCCGTTCTCATCAAAGTCTTGATTAAGACCCTTTAAGTGAATAAAAATAATTTCAGATGATAACATTAATAGTTATCTCATAGATTCATAGATTAATTTCAACAGAACTAACTATGATGCTAAAGCTGCCGCCTCACCTGTATACTGTAGGTGTAAAGTGCTGAATGCAAGCATGTTAGGAGTGTAAAAAAAAAAAGAAAAATGATTTGCCTGTGACAGTTCTTCTTATAGAATGAAGGATAGGGTACTATAAAAACAGTGCAGCAAAACTCCAAGTCCCCATAGAAATACAGTATTTCAAACATACCATAGGCAATGAAACGTCAAAGCCACTTTGACATTGGCTGTGATGCAAAGAATAAAAAAGTCACCATAAATTCCCTTTTTCATGGAAACAGCATGCAGTTAATCATTACAACATTGAGAGGAAATAAAAAATGAAACGTGATGTATTGTTGAGGAGATTACAACCTACTCAATAGCTTCCTAAAAGAGAAAAAACATTTTTAAAAAAGCACAAGGTGCAAAAGCTCAGACCTTAGGGATATGGGGCTTACCTGTGATTGTAATAATTATGAGTAATAAAAACATTAAATCTAAAGTGATTATACACCTCACACAGTAGCTGGGCTGCCAGATAGCCAACTGTTTATTTTCACAGCTGAAGCTGTGACCTCAAAGCCACCTTCCAGCCTTTATCTAACCCCCCTGGAGAGACAGATCTCACAGATATTGTTAATGTATGACTGGGGTTGTGACCCTTTAATCTGGCATATTCCCAGAAATGTCCCTTTACTCATAAATCATAAACGGGAGGGCATGTGGAATATGCAGCTCTGTGCCAACACTAATCTATCTCCATCTCATTATTAGAGTGACAGTAAACCTTGCAGATGGCTTTGAAAGTACCTTTAAAATCACTGCAATATATTCCCACCTAGGTTAAAATAACAATTTCCTGGCTAAGATATATATTTCGTGATGTCACTGACAATTTGGAGGCCCTGACAGGACAATTTCCAATCAGTGTCACACTGTGCAACATATCACCGGAGGCATCTGAGGAATTCTATTTAGAGCCCGGAGTCACATTCGCAGCTATGGAGCAGGAGACAGCAGGGGCCTCAGGCAGGAATCCACCCCCTTTGGGACACAACTACTAAAGTCTCTTTGAAATCACCTACTTAACATCTACTATCATGCCAAATGAGCAATGCTTTCCAAGAGAAAGCACTCAAACAGTGCCTGTTCACAGAAGTATGCACCCAAACCTCACCCTTCCAACAGTTTTCATCCATGCTAGCGGCACAGCTCTAGGGATGGCAATCTGTCAGTCAACCACTTTTGGTCCAGACGGATATATACCAACAGCTTTCAGATGGATGGCTTTAACATTTTGTAAAAACATTCATGGTCCATATAGGATAAATCCCACTGACTTTCATGAACCCCTGACTCTTCTTCTAGCGCCACCATGAGGTTGACATTTGTAGTTCAGGTTGAAATATCTCATCAACTTTTAGGACTACCATGAAATTTACGGCAGATATCTAGAGGATGTATTCCAATAACTTTGGTGATCCACTGACTTTTCATCGAGCACCAACATGAGAATGAGTTTTTAGTATTTTTATTGAAAAACCTTGACAACTATTGGGTGGATTTCTGTTAAATGCTGCACAATTCATGGCATTCCCATCAGCCTCAGCTGTACTTTGTATTAAGAGCCAATTATCAAATATTTAAACGCTAACACACTAAAAAAAACAGTGGCCATGGCAAACAATGACACTAGCATTAGCATTATGAGCATGTTAGCATGCTGATGTGAGCACTTCGAACAATTACAGCCACACAACACCGCTTGAATGGCTGTAGTTTCCTCTTGTTTAATGATGCATGAAATACTTAGTTCATGATATTCATATACACAGAAAGTGAGCAAAATACCCCTCTCATCCACTTCATCTTGATTTTAAAATGTGTCTTTTGACAGGATTAGTTGAAGCACAAGTGATTTAATCAAAAATTAGGTTCAAAGTCCAAGAAATGAATGATAAACATTAATAAGGAACCTCTTATTCTCAACCAGACTTTAATCTGAACTGCAGAGTGGGCAAAGGGTAGAATTAGTCAAGCTCATCTCCTCTGAGGGATATGACTCAGTAAATACAGCATTAAGCAATGTTTGCTCTTTCTTTTAATACATATGTTTATTGAAAATTAAACAGGACAGAGAAAGAACATTACTGAGAAGTAGTTATCAGACAGAGGTGATGTAAAAAAAAAAAAAAAAAAAAAAAACAGCACAGAAGCAACTGACTGTATAGAGTTCTTAATTTGCTGTGATGAAAAGGGTGTAATATGGGTGATACAAGAGAACAGCAGAAGACTTTTACAAAGTCAGAAGGATCATCTGGATCAGAGTTGTTTCAGATATTTGTCTTTTTTTGGGAGAGGTTGATCTTGTCGCCCAGGCTCAAGGCCATCCCCTGTAAAATAAAGGAGGAAGGATTTATTGCAACAGTCTAAATGCAGTAGATTAACACATTTGATACATGTTGGCAGTGTCAAATGCTATTTCATATAGTTATTTCACATAGTCGCTATCCTGGTGCATTCACTCCAATTCAATCAATGTCATAACAGATTATGTGAAATCTTCTTTTCATGATTCCAAAAATGATTTGAGGTTAAATTTTTTTTTTTTTTTTTTTTAAAACTTATCCAAGCCTTCACTTCACAGATGCCTAAAGGTTCACGGTGCAGCAGCTGTGACCCACCTGACTTTTGGCTCTAATGCGTATGTGTCCGTTGACAGGTGCGTCAGGCCCCAGGTGGATGGGTTTCTCAATGCTGACATTAGCCAGGGCATCTTCTCCAAAGATAGAACGAGCATAAAGGTTGGCAGCCATGAAACCGCAGAAGCCAGACAGTGCCTGGTTTATTACACAAAAAGAAGAGAGTTGAAGATATTGCACTGACACACAGCATCAACATTACACAATGTTCATCTATCATGATAGGCATAACGATGACTTAGGTTACATTAATCGTGAGAAAAATATATTTCACCAACATCTGAAATCCAACCAGGTTTCTTACCAACATGCACCAGCAATACATTTTAGATTTTAAACCATGTCTACTTTACCAACCTTCTCAGGAGTCAGGCACTTCATGTTCGTGGACCTGAGGATATGCTGGAGATACTCGTTCAGATCAGTGATGTTGGTGTTTACCGTCACCTACAACAAAGACAGTTTGCTTAAGGGGCATGTTTTTTTATATTTTCCTGAATATTGTTAGTCAGTTGTTGATGTGTAAATCAATTTGTTCCCTTCATTTATGGACGATTAAGCTCTGTGGAATTTTCACTGAGAACATTTTTGTTGATCAAATAAAAAAAAAGAGAAAAAAAAAACAGACAACAAACCTGATAAATACATCATGAAGCCAAACAATCAATGTGATTTTGGTAAAGACAGTTTCTGGGAGCTGGCCATATAGTAGAAATGTAGCTTACCTTGTTTTCCCATTCGAACTCAGCCCACATCTGTCTGAATTCTGCATCTGTGCAGGAGGCTGGCTGGATGTAGTCCATGATGTCAATGTGGATGTCGCTGAGGACAACACAGTTCCTGTCGCTTGCAGCTCCCGACACATCATAGACTGGAAATGAAGAATTGAAAATTCATATGCCACCAACATTAAATAAGAAAACATGCTCTGATTGCACAGAGGAATACAAGCACAGCATAAGTTGAATTGTACTGTTTAAATGACTACTGTTCTTACCGATGTTGCCAAATATAATGCCATTTTCAGTAGAGGCCACTTTGACGTTGGCCTTGATGTTAGCAAAATCATGAGGAGCCAGAGTTAGAGGTGAAGGCTTCTCAACCAACTTGAGATCACCTGTAGGATGGATGAGTTCAGATTAGTGAAATGTATACATTGTGACTGCCTTAGATCAGTGTTACCTGAGAGGAGAGCCTGTATATTCACCCAATAAACAACCAATAAATTATTCAACCAATAAATATAACAATAAACTGAACCAACCTAAAGTAGCGAGCTCAAGGGTGCAATTCTGGAGAGTATCACTGGTTTGGTTGACCACCAGCACATCCAACACAATATCGTATTGGTTGACATGAACATAGGCTTCAGCATACACTGGGTCTGAGAATCCTGTCAGCTGGGTCACCTAGAATGAATAACAATGAATTGCATTTTATTATCAATTATGAAACAACTAAAACATGTATTCATGGTAAGGGATTAACAGAAACTAAGTCAACAAAACTGGATTTCTGTTGGAGAAACCTTGGCCATTCACTTTAATGATGAATAACTAGGTTTTTTACAACTCTGGTCCCTGGTAGTTTTGGCCATCAGTATCAACACTGTACTCACCAAGTTAATTACTGAGATTTGGGAGCGTGACAAGAAACACAAGCAGTTAAACGACCTAACAGATTTTATATTGTATTATCCTCGTCATATTATCCGTTTTAAGCATCCATCACAGTTTACAGACCAACCTCCTAGTTCACCTTTGACCAATTGTACATGCTTTTTCTTGTGCAACAAAGAATCATTTCTAACATTTTGAGTGCACTGACTTTCATTTTCACTTCTAAATATTGTGGTTTACATAATCTGGTAATCTGATTTGTGTATATTCTGTCTGACTATGCTGTGTTTCTTGCACTTTTTCCCAGATCTCAGCAATAACTTTGGTGTGAATGATGTTATGATAACAGATATAAATGATGGCTAAAACCTTGAAAATAAGATCAAGTTGTAATTAACTGTAATCATCCTTTAATTGGGATGATTAAACTTCAACAGCAGTGCAGCATAATAAAAAAAAAGATTACTCATAACTGTGTATTCTTTGCTCCAAAACAATTATATCCGAAGCCACGTAAAACTGAAACCAAAATAAAAACTAACAGTAGAGTATTTGAAAAACACAGGAAAAACTGTGCTCTCTCACACAATGTAATCCAAAACATCATCTGCTGAGGCAAATGCCAAACTAAGGTCTAAAAGTCTTCACTCATTATCACTGCAACAAAAATGGGCAAAACAGAAAGTAAACAAAAAGTACTATTTTTTTTCAAAATGCTTTCCAGTTCCCCTCTATGGCAAGATATCTGCAGTGCTTGGGTTGTACCTTGTTGAGTTTTGAAGCCAGGGGATCAGCAGCCTCCTTCCTCTGAGTGTTGCCCATAGCAGCCAGCAGACTGAGCTGGAACTGGTCCTCCTTAGAAGTCATCTCATTTTTGGCTGTCAGCTGCATGAAGGAGATGGGGTCGTCTGCCTGCACTGTTACATTACGCTTCTCGGACTCTTTCTGTGGTTGGAAAAAGAGATACATACTGTCTATAGTTTGCCCACAACAGATCATTTTCAAAATCAACACATTAAGAACACTAAGCAAAGATAAAATTAAAATTGGACAAGAAAATAACTAAATATGGTTATGATAATACTAAGTCAAAAGTTGAGGATGGGCAGAGTGATCAAATTATATTCCTGTGAAGAAAAAAAACAGGACATGGAATAGAAAAGGCATAGAAAATGTTTTAACAAACATTTACTTGCCTCGTAAACAATTATCACATCATCTGTGAGCATAAATGCATACATGCAGTGATGATTAATGAGGGCTTCATTCGAAAAATATGCAATTAAGGCCACAAATTTCTCTACTTTCGCTACTAATAGGCTTTCTGCGATGACATTTCAGCTCTGCCCAACTGCCAGGAGGTGAAGTAGTGAGTTCAGCTGTCTAAGTCAACTGTCATTACCTTCTGTGACAGCTTCTCTTCCTCCAGTCTGACAGTCAGCATATGGGACAGGGATTTGCGACACTCCTTGTTGAAAATGTCATTCATAAGTGGTGAGCACTCTGACAGGACCTTGAGGCAAAGCGAGATGCGGTCCACATCATCATCTGTAATTGGCTTCTTGGGCAGAGAGGACTTGCCCAGGTGCAGCACAGTGACCATGATCAGCATGGCCTCTGCAACAAATGACTGTGAGGGAGAGGAAGAGGATTAGAGGAACAGGCAGTCGGTTTAATGATTCTTTTTTTTTTTTTTTTTTTAAAGAGAAGTGAAGAGAGGACAACTTACATTTTGTTTCTTTTTGTCTTGAACAATAGCAACATAGCGCAAGGCCACTTTGGTCAGTGTGGTGGCCAGGGAAGCTGCCACATAGAAGTCTCCGTCCATCAGGAATCCTCTGAGTGGAGGCCTGGAACAACAAAAACAGTGGTTAATGAGTGAGCTACATGGTAAAATTACCAAACTCCAAACAATGAATAGTATACTATGGGTAAATAATAATATCGCCCCACAATGTGCTTTTTTTTTCTTACCTATCCTCCTCTTTCTTCGAAGGCCTGGAGGAGCTGAGGGCACTCTGTGTCACATAGGTGCCCATCTCTGTCACCAGCTTCTGAGCTGGAGCTGCACTCACTTCATCCTCTGGCTTCACCTCTCCTGTCTCTTTCTTTATCTCATTCTCTACAATCGGGATCTGCACATTTAAGGACGAGACAGATGTCAGATATTTGTGACAATTTGAATTGTGCGAGGAGCTGTCACGCAGCTCAAGTCACATTAAAATTCTAATGGACACACATACCTCTCCCAATGACCTGCGGACTTCTGTCATCACACTCTGGATGTCTTCCTTGGTGCTGCAGTATTCTCCCAAGATCCAAAGCGCTCCTCTGTAGATTCTGAAATATGACCAAAGTGACAAATGTCACAAACATACATAGTGCTAAATATTTCCATATTCTCGTATTCACACTAGACTTGGGCAGTATCTATTTTTTCATATTTTCATACCTTCCTGACACTGTAATTAGCCTAATTAGACAAATCTTGCTGTATTTAAATACTTATGGCCCATAGAATAATGAATTGATAGGAAATAAGCGCCTTTCTTCCATAGATTCTTGCTGGAGGACCTGATGACGGATACCGACACATCAGCAGGCTGAATGGAGATGATGTGCGGGTGGTGGTGGCAGACTGGCAGTTGAATAAAATCATGTGGCTAATAAACTGCTTTTGTAGCTGGAAGAGGTCATCTCAAGATAGTTATATATGGCAATATTTTCAAGATTCCATACCAATCGCAGTCGCCATCTTTCTCAGCCTAGCTGCCTGTTCCTCCAGTAGAGACTGACCTCTGGTGGTGCAGGCTGTGCACTACAATACATCACCTCAATACAGTTTAATAGAAATAGGAGTGTCTGTATTTTTGACGGCATTGAAAATCATAACTTGGGGATTTCTAAATATCCTGGTATACCGTAATACCTTGATACCGCCCAAGCCTAACTGACACATATGACTACAGAAAAAAAACAATGACTCTCAGATAAACAAAAGTGGTAAAGAGGAGAGCAAATCAGACCATTCCATTCGTTATGTGAGGACACCTCTTGCTGAAACTCAAGAGTTACCTTTTTAGTGCATTGTCTATTTTTTTTCTTCTCTTATTTAATCACATCATTTCAGAGGAGACATCTTAAGTTAGTGAATTGTATTTGTCATTCTAATAAAGCAAGTGTGCACCAGACGATGAAGTACATTCAATTTGGCTGTTCAACTCAAATTTTACTTGCGAAGTGCTGACTTCTTATTAAGTAAATCATTATTTCTTCAGGGCTTACTATTTATTGATCGTCTTACCTATTTATCTAAATCAAATAGGCAAAGCCAAATTTGACTTGCTTTAATAAATATTATGAGAGAGAAAAAAACATTAACCAAGATCCTGCATTATATGCCTCTCAATGTGCTTATAAAGCCTTACTTGACAGTTTTGATGGCGTGAAAGACTTCCAGCATCTTCTCGATGATTAGGGGTCTCAAGTTGTCAAATCTCTGAATGGCTTCCCGCACAAACTCCAGCACATCGGCAGCAGCTGCCTCATTAGTGTCACTCAGGAATTCCATCAGCTGTAAATCATAGCGCAGAAGAAAATATTAATATATTCTTAATAACACTTTCTTGCAAAAAGACAAGAAATATAACAATTCTTGAAAACATCTTCTCCACTGCACTGAAATGATGGGCCACTCACCACAGGAATTACATTGGCCGCCATGTCAGGGAAGCGCACGCTGCAAGAGTGAAGAGTGCGCACCAACAGCTGCCTGTACTTATCAGTGTCTTCATGTTCTGTTACGTTGTTTGTCTTGATCACCTCTTTCTTCAAAACGATCACCAACTGGAAAACAAATCGATGTCACAATGTTTTCAGTCTATTCCCTTTGTGTCTGCGTTAGGACAACAGAACAACAGGAACAACATGGATACACTGCACATGCAACAGACCTCTTCTACATTGCGAGATGAGACAAGGTCCAGCGCTAGCTGCAAGGTCTTCTTTCTCACTTCCAGGTCAGGAGTGCTGAGAACACGCAGGATGTCCATCACAAGGTCCTGGACAAGGAGGCATGGGTGAGAGCCGAGTTTTAAATCTTTACAGAGCCGATGTGGTGTATATGCAGCATGTGCAGCATACTCATACTAAACATGCATTTACAAGGGTCAGATATCATTTTGATATTTTCTACTGATTTTGACTGCATGAACTTGAATTAAACAGAATTCAATATATTTTCCTCATACATTTTGCTGGCATCTTCAATTTAACATGAAATATTCTACAGTTTTATATAAAACACTAATCACAACATAATGATTTGTGTGGCATCCAAATACTCACACGTCATGGGTGAGAATGTATTATTGTAAGGAAAGCTTACACATTGATTAAGGTTCAGGTGGATAAAAGAAACTTTTTTCAGGTAGAGAACATTGGTATTTGCAATTAAAAAAGAAAGTGCAGCAAAAACTAACCACAGCCACAATTCAAAGTACCTGGAGGACACGCTCGTGAGTGGGATGCTCCTTCAGTTCAATCAGGCGATCGAGAACAATCAGCTTCACATTGTTGTCGCTCTCCTTGATAATCAAATCAATGTAGCACTGGGCAGCGGCCTGGAGGCAACAAAACATAGAATGCATAAGAGACTGGAATAGAATAGCAACATTGCTAATGGATCTGACACAGTCACAAACATCAAGCATAGCACAATGCAAAACTGTCTTTGTTCTAGATTTCTGAATATAACCTCCATATATATGACATTCACTTGATCACTGCCAAAACCTTGCTGGTGTACCTTAACAGCTGTGGGTGCACTGGAGAGGGTTACAAGAGTGCCAGCTGCCTCATACTTAACAGCCGGGCTGGACGACTGCAGCAGGTTGTAGATGCAACGGATAAACCGGGCACGCTCAGAGGGGTTCGCATGGCACACCTAGCAGAGACAACAAAAGGAACAAGAGTTCATTAAGACATTCAGCAGCTGTTCTGGCAGTATGTTGTTGTTATACACAGCTAGAATTAACGCAATAAAGGGCCTGACTCACTTTGTAAATCAGCTCCACAATGACCAGCTGGAGAATGTCGCCAAAAGTATGAACTTGGTCAATACATGTGCTGAGGTAATCCAGAGCTCGATCCTGGAGGATGTGAATGACTTAAGTTAATTCATAGAGATCGACACTGTGGGTCAAGTGGCACACAAGAGCAGTAACAGTAAGAGAGACAATATGACACGCACCTGATCTGCATGAATCAGCATCATGAAAGCATTTCTCTTACAGCTGGCATCCTTCTCGTTCACAAGAAAATCATGGATCAACTCTGGAGCGTCTGGGATGAGATGTTCGAAGTTCCTTAACAAAATAAATATTGTCAAGTCAGTGTTGTTTTCTAATGAATGGAGTATACAATTTATATATGCGGAAAGTTGACACAACAGAAAATATTAACAGCTTTTACCTATAGATGGTGTAAATGGCCAGGACAGCATTACGGCGCACATAACTGTGTCGGTGCTCCAGGCAGGCTCTGATTGCTGGCATGAGGGGTTCGAGCAACTCCGACTCCTTCAGCTTGCACAGGAAACGCAGAGTGGAGCCACGGATGAACTCGTTGGGATGTTGCAGGTCCTGAAATTGGAAGTGCAGTTTCACATTAGGATGATTGCTGAATGATTTTTAAAATATATTAAAACATATTCTGTAGAGTTACACATTACTAAGCTTCTAGCTATCACTTTTTAGTTTAATTCAAAACTAAATTTAGCTCTTGGACCAGAAGTTACTGGAAATTATGTGAATACAGCAGCCAAACAACCCTGCCAAACAGGTGTTCAACCATCCCTTCCCTTTCCTACTTTTGTTTTCACATTGTTATAGTTATAAACGTAATGCTTCTGTTTCTACACATACTGTTTTCTATTAAAGAAAACTTGTTCTGTCGATATGTCAGTTAGCGTACCTTTCTGTAGGCATCACAGACCAGGATCATCTCCTGAAGCAGCTTGCCATCTGGAGTTGTCTTGGGGACAATCTCCCAGAAAACCAGCAGCAGTTTTTTGATAGTGTGGTCTTGAAGTGGCAGCACAAAGCGGATTATGGTCATCAGCAGTCCTGGCAACTTCTCACCATTCAGTATCATGATGATGACCTTCTTCAGGGCTTCAGTCTTTGCCTTGATCTCCCCCTTTTCTGTAGAGACATTACCACGATGAAAACACTATTATGTACTCTATGTGCTGATCACATAAACATCTATGTGATCAGCATGGCCTCAAGTATACATTATGATTTCAGCTAAAACTTTTCTGAAAGAATTAGACAATTAATTTGTCCATAGACAAGAATACAATAGTAGTGTTACAGTAGGATATTTAGATAAACAATTAATAATATTAGTCATTTATCAAGTAAAACACACAACATCTTTTGGTTACAACTTCTCTAGATAATGCACAGACCTTGCTGTCAAAAACTCTGTGTAATTCACTTTTCAAAAGAAATATCTCTTAAAAGAGCCAACAGTGAGGTCTGTGGAATATTTAGAGTAACCAGGAAGAGGATGCTTTACTGTTGAATTATGCTGTGAGCTCTACAAATGAATAGATATCTCAAAAACTGGGAAACCTAAAAGTATCTGCATGGCTACTTAAGGTAAATGATGAGGGATTAATTACCTAGATCAGTTTTTAGGCTGACTTCAGACGGGGGCTCTGAATCAGATGGAACATTGATCAGAGTGTAACAAACATTCTCTGCAGCTGTCATTTTGCTGCTGGGCTTGTACTTGTCTTGAAGAATCCCAATTAATGTCACTGACTGGATAATACCTGCGACAGACAGAAAAACAATAGATTTAGTTAATGATGGAGAACACAGGCATATGAGTGTAGAAAATGTAAGAAATAAATACACAGATGTACACTGACTTCTCATGAATGAAAACCGTGACTTTTCACACTTTTCAACTTATGCGGGCAAAACTGTAGTAACATAATGTAAACAAACTTGCACCACACACTTTATTATAACATGAAACAATATAGATTTGTCAATCGTCACATTTCTGAATCTCTGGGAGCATAGGAACATTGTGGGCTATCCTGCAAATCAATCTGCAATATTTATGTTTTTGGCATCAATATGATGAAGTACCTTGAATTGTCAAGTACTTAATTTTCTGGATTATCCAAATACAGACTTTTCTGTCTAATATTCATCCATAAAAACTTTCTCAACAAATTTTCCCAAAAGTATTATATTTTAATATTATGATATATAAATGCATGTGCCTTGATAGAGAGTTTTTTTCATATTACCCACTCCTACCTTATGGGGCCTTTTAATTGATGCATTTTGAAAACTATCTAATATAATGAGGATATATAGAGACATATACTGAATGACCAATGTGTATTTTATATGGTGTTGTTTTATCTTTTTTTCCCCATATAGCATTAAATCAGAAAACCCAGATGTAAAATCTAATTGTTGCATTGTGTCTGCATTTATCACTTCCCTTATTTAAACTAACATGTTAAGTTCTAGTTTCTATAGGAGCACTAATGCAATCGGACTTAGTGCCGCTGCATTTATCGGACGAAACTTGCTGTAACTCTGCATTTGACATATTAAAATGAACAGTTCAGCAAAACAGCAATTGCATTTAAAATGCGTGCTGATTAGTAGATCACATGTGTGTCGCAGGTAACATACATGAGATCCAAAGCATTTCACTCAGCGGTTTAAATGGATGCTCTAGGAAGTGTAAGACGGAGCTATAATGAGCTAAAACTGAGAATATAAAGGAGAACTAAACGGCTGATTTCTGTGAAAAACAGGATTGTGTGTCACGGTTCTAATCATGACAAAGGGAGGCGCTCAATACCTGCTGAGCTGTCTAAGAAAAGCTAAAACTACACATAAAAAGATTCGGATAACTTTCGGACATTTGACGATACCGCTTCTTTTACGTGCAAAAACATAGACTGTGGTCATCGCAAAAACACAGGACAAAGCTGGCATGAAAACAGCAAAAACACGCTGTTAAAAGTTTCAATGTCACGTTAATAATAAAGTAAGTTGAGAAATAACGACACGCAGCGTTAAGTTAACACAACACTGCAGCTACACGTCAGCGGCGTTACCTGCGTTAGCACCCGCAGTTGTACAGCAAAACCTCAATAAAGACACAAATCAATCAATTACTCGACAATTCAATTGATTACAGGTAAGATAATGATCAATCGTCAATTAGCAAACGTTAGCTAACGCCAACTTAGCTTCTGCTCAGACCAGCAATGAAATGGAGGACATTACCGTTAGCTAGCTGTGATACCACGGCTCAGGAAAGCAAACGTCGCTAATATTAGTCATGGGTAATTACTAAATTAAATACATAACCTACCTAATTTCACGTCTATTATCCTCCGAAGCGGCCTTCGTTATCCAGTTTTGATATTTACATCTGTAAAAATCCTCAGAAGCTCCCACTGACGGGCTGTCTCTTCGGCTCCGCACTACTTCCTTGTGACGTGGAAGATTACTTTCTGAGCCACATCACTGCTACCGTGCGCCGAAAGGATCAAACTACAGAGTGATTAAACCGCGAATGCGAAAATCGCAGAAGGGTCCCGTCTTTATTTTACATACAAAAACACTCATGACAACGACTTTTTTTTCCCAACGTTTTACTTGTGTATAATGTTGTAAGCCACAAAAAGTAAACATGAATATGCCTCAAAACACTGAAATCCATAATATGACTGTAAAAATAGAAAAAATCTCAATTTGTCCAACTGTGAGAAGTAGTCAAACAGAAAATTTGATACATTTTGGGAAAATGATTGGCAGCCAATGCCCATACAGGGTTTCACTTTGATAAGAATAAATAAATAAATACATTTTTAAAAATGACAGCGCAGAAGCAGTAAGGGCATTGGGGAAATCAAGTGCTCCGATGAGTCACAGCACCTGCTGCCTTACAGCCATTGAAGGATAAAAATCTCATCGCCACATAATGTGCAGCTGATAAAGGCGTTTTCAGGCCCTTATCTTAAGTTGTGGAACAATTAAAATCCATAAGTTTTCTTAACATCTGTACAATCAGACTGTACATCCCCAGAGTAGCAGGGTTGTGTGATAGTTTATTTATAAATCAGGAGAAATGTTACCATGAGGCCAGGATTATGATCACTGGGAGGGAAATCAGCTCATGTAGTGACCTGTCAATTTAATAACACTCAATCAAATTTCAGAGGTAAAACAGTCCGGTTTCCCTTAGGAGTTTGAATCATTTGCAATGCTGGATGGACTGGAAATCTCACAGGGGAAACTGGGAAAGAAAGAGCATCTGGGCAGCTGTGTTCACCTTTTGCCACTGAGATTGTGACTCTGGTAAACAGTAAAAAAAAAAAAGAATGGTTTATGAAGGTCTTTGTGAAGGTCTTTTACTATAAAGCTTATTAGAACTGAATGAATGCTACATTGAGCACATGTATGTCTCAAGTGACCTTTCATATCAAGGAACAATGAATAATGATCATTGCAGCAGTTATTTATTTACATTTTGAGAAAAAATGACAAAAATACATTCAAAAACACTTTCCAGTTAAAAAATAATAATAATATTATGAAGTTGGACATGATCATACAAATACTCCTCTTATCTTGTTTTAAGTGGTTGATATTTTGGAGATTGTCCAACATTTTCCACAGTGAGTAACAATTTCCACTTCAGAATTTATTGGCTCATCATACCTCACTGCTGCAGACTCTTGTTCAGGCTTGGCCAGCCCCGTGACACACATAAACAGTTCATCTGAAACACAATACAAAAACATATCCTTCTTGGGCTGAAACTGAATATATACTGAATATATATATATATATATATACATATATATATATATATATATATATATATATATATATATATATTGAAATATTGTAGTTTAGCTTTCACCAAAAGAATGCAACATATTTTGAAGTTGTTATTGGTTTGCACCACCCTCTAGTGGAAGCTTAGCCTCAGTGATGCACAGTGCATGCACAAAACCTTGAATGAACCACAGTCTTAAGGTGAATGATTCAAAGTCTTTCATTCAGTCTTTCTCTTCCACACAGTTTACCAGTATACAGCAATGCAATAACACATGATACCCTGTGCACCAGGAAGGAAGGCTATATCATACCAGCTCCTTCAGATTTAAGAAATTTTAAGTAGGACAAGAATGGATAATTTAAGGCTTGTAGGCCAACTTGTGGACCTAAAAGTGTAACATAGAAGCTAAATACATTTATCTTATCATTTATCTTTATTTAAGTGTATCAAGTGTTAAAGGGCAGCATTGTTAAATGCACTAATGAACATCAACTGGAATTCATTATGCTGTTACAGTGAGTTTGCCCATAACCAACAGCAGATACTTTTGGAGTATACTAGTGCAGAGTGTATCTTGAAATAAGATGTCATGAGGCGTCTCTTTTTTAGGTCCAGTGACAATTAGTGACATGGTAGTGGACTTTTCTTGGAGATGTTACTGAACATCCAAACCAGCTTTACATGATTTAAAGCCTTCTCTCTGTGAACCAGAGGATGTAATGTACCATATCCCAGTATAATCCACATAAGTAGAGTACGTAGTGTTTTTCCTGGCCTGAGCTCTGTAACAAATGTAACGATATCAAGTAAACTAAAAAACCAGGGCTGCAACAAACGATTATTTTCTTGATCAGTTAATCCGCAAATTACTTTTTAGATGAATCATTTGGACCATAAAATGCCTGAAAACAGTGAAAAATGTCGGTCACAGTTTCCTAAAGCGCAAGGTGATGTCATCAAATTGCCTGTTTTGTTCGACCAACTGTCCAAAATCCAAACATATTGAATTTACTATCACACAAGACCAAGAATAGCAGGAAATCTTCACAAATGACATGAAATGTTTGGCATTTGGTACTTTAAATACATAAAATGATTTTTCGATCATCAAAATAGTTGCCGGTTAAGTTTCTGTTGACTGACTGATTGATTAATCGACTAATTGTTGCAGCTTAACTAAAAACATCTCCATTTCTCAGGAATATAATTAGTTACTGTCTGTGTGGAGGTAGCTTATATCTATGTTTGTGGTTTGAATGGGGTACATTTGTCACTTTGTGTCTTTGCTTTTGTTACTATTTGCACTGTTTTTTTTTCTTATACTCTCCTGAATATTACTTGTTGCTTTATGCTTTTAAATATTAAACATATTGAGATTACCAGGCTGTATTGAAATTTCCTATAGCCTATAAATAAAATTGCCTCGCCATTCATTGTCTGTGATAGCTCCAGATCAGTCTGTAATGACATTATCACTTCAGTATATCTTCTCCTGTTGTAACTTTAATAATTTTACAGAGAAAACTTCACATTCATAACTCTAAGTTCTCGAGGTCTTGTCCATCGTTTGAAAGTATTTTGAGTCTATACAACTCACAAACAATAGGAAATGTGTACATAAATTTAGTACGCTCCAAGTGTTGTTGTTTTTTTTTTTTTTTTAATGAAACTTAATTTATTGCCTACCTTTTCTGTTAAGTTACTATCTATTTATTTTATTACTTTTACCCTTTGTCCTATGACCATGTTAACTGTATCAACCTGTATCATATGATAAATCAGGACTGGACAATACAAAATATCGGGAGGTTGTGTGAATTAAGGAAGGGACTTTAGATTTAGGGCAGGACTTTGCTTAAGTTGACAGTTCTTATGAACTTTCGTTGCAAAATATATTTCTAACGTTGTGTTATCAGCGAGCTGTTTACCTAAAGCAAACCCAGTGGCGCTATAGTTAGCCAGTCATAAAATATATCTTTGAACGGCTTTGATTGTATACATTATTCATCTCGCAATTGAACCAGAATATGTCTTCTTTTAAGAAATATTACCATTACGATTAAATTGACCGGTTGGTTTCCTCTTACACATCAATGTTATTCTGATCAGTTTATCGATAATCGGCTACTTTTCCAAGCTGTAGGCAGGCTAACAGATCCCAGAGCAACATGATTCAGATACGAAGAGAAAAGAGATATTATCAAAAAGTTAATTTAATTTTTAGTCGGTGAAATATTACTTTAATAAGATTTTACTTAAAATAGTGCAACGTTAATTTAAACTGTATGCGTTGCTCCGAAATGAGGTCAAATTTGTAAGTCACATGTATTTATCTCTCTTCTTAGAATTGAGTTGCCTACATTTGAAAACAAGTTTTATAAAAAAAAAAAAAAAAAAAAAAAATTAAAGATGAACACATAAGCCTGGTTACATTGGGAATATAGCATGTAAGTAAAAACCCTTTTATAATATTATTACATGATTGGTGGATACAATTGGTATGGATCAATTTCAAGCATATTTTTTAATTAAATGAGAACTTTTTTTAGTCCTGTATTAGCTGCAACCTCAGATGAATGCTGCAGCAGGACCCGATCAGTGCTACACATCACTGAAGCCCTGAGGTCTGAGTTGTGGCCTCTAGGCGGCGTTAGAGAGCCCGTTTTCTGTAAAAACAACATCTCACCTTCTTTCTTTAGTCCAAGTGCTGGAGCACGTTTGAGTGACCATGGAGTGCGTTTGCTGTCATGTAGTTCAGCGTTAATACGGCGTGAATAGCAGAAGAGGGGGGACTTTTTGTGTGGATACGAGGAGTCACAGTCGAGCCATGGCTGCACGGGAGGAAGGAGAGGTTTTGCACAGTAAAATAAGGCACCACGACGGAGCTGGAAGTGTAAACAGCTCAGAGGGCTTCAGGAACGGCTATGTGAAGAGCTGCGTCACCCCCCTTAAACAGGACCATCAGAGGGGATTTTTGTTCAACGTGTGCAGGTTTTGCAACGAAGACATCCTCAATTCAAAATTGTTAAAGGTCTCTGCCCTCTACGTCGGCGCGTTTGTAATTTTCGC
This sequence comes from Thunnus albacares, assembly GCF_914725855.1. NCBI lineage: Eukaryota > Metazoa > Chordata > Actinopteri > Scombriformes > Scombridae > Thunnus > Thunnus albacares. The sequence goes on from NC_058106.1 coordinate 22,893,019, forward strand.
GGTTTCTTTGCTCATTTCCAGGAGCTTGCAAAGTGACTCGCTTTGGGATTTGCGGACTTTTTTGTCGGGCTTCTCCCAGTCCATCAGTCCTTTATTCAGCATAGGATGTGCATTCTTCTTTCTGACGTTTTACCTGAGGAGGAAAAAGAAGGAGAGCAGTAAATGTTGGCTCTTGTCACTGCCAGCATCGTGTTACCTCGGGGATTTTTTGGTTTTGCGGTTTTTGCAATGGGGAGAGGACCAACACCAGATGCAAATGGTGGGCAGGTTGTTATTCGTGTTGGGGTGTGTGGGTCTGCTAACACTGATCCCCACTCTGAAACTCAAACACAGTGTTCTCATACTGGTTTTTGCCAGCGTTGTGTGGCTTGTCTCTTTCACAAGTTTGAGCGGTCTGCCCGCACTGCTCAGACCGCTCTTCGCCTGCTTTGCGGGGGTTTCGGGCTCCCTGTTGGGGCTCTGTTTTGACCGTTACTACCCGTCGAAGGAAGCGCCGAGTGGGATTGCCAGTACGGAGGAAAAGGTCCCCGTGATCAGACCCAGGAGAAGGTCCAGCTGTGTTTCTCTGGGGGAAACGTCGACCAGCTATTATGGCAGTTGTAAAATGCCTCGCAGACCTTCGTTACCCTGTATATCAAGAGAGCAGGTAGGTCTTCCCCATGCAGGACCACGTCTGTTGTTGTACTTGCCAAAGTATAGGCCCACTGTGATCACCCACATGTGCACCAGAGAAGGAAAACACCCAATCTTATTGTAAAGGCCACACAAAGCAAATCAAACTACTGACCCACAGAGACAAAAAATAATAACAACAACAACAACAAAAAAACATTCCCTCACAGAACAGTTCAGCTGTTTCACCAAAAATGATGAGCTGCAACATCAGTAGATTGCTGTTAATAGCTGTTAATGATTATATAGGTTATTACAGACTATTTCTGGTAGAAGGCAACCTAAAATGACTTTTGCAGTGCTATTATACAGACATAAATGTCCAAATTCACTTTAATTTCCATTTTTGTATTTCAACCAATTAACAAAAATGTGTTTTATTGATTACAGATACTTATGTATCTATGTTTTATGGATTGTAGATACTTATAATGGAATATCAACATTCAACATGCTATTGTTTGAAATCTAATAATCAGATCAGTTATATTTATCTTCATATTGTTAGGAACATGGTGCATTTAAAAGTTTATATACCAGTTACAGTGAAATGTGAGTGTCTAATGCTAATGCATGCTGTAAGGATAACATGGGTCTTACCAGCAGCATAGCAAATGTTATGGCCTACACAGTCCCATCTGACTGTAGCAGTCAACAAAACAAAATGAGGGTGAGCACACGCGCAGGGATTATTCAGTGTCCACAGTCCACATTCAGTCTGTTTCTTTTCTTTTTTTTGTTTGTTTGTATACATGAAGCCTGTACAAGTTTACACACAGTAGCTCCTTTCTACTTTGCATGAGTTTTGTAAACCAATACACCGATATCAAGTGATATCCATATTAAATGCAGACTATCATGTTGCATACATTATGTGGTGGACAAAAAAAAAAGCTGATGCAACTTAATTTGTGTGTAGACAATACTAACAAATGCAGACATTAATGTCTGTATCATTTTTAAACAATGCATTTAAAAACAAAAGGTGCACACAAAGAGCAGTTCTCTAGTGGATGCCAAGCCGTCAGCTCACACATATTGTTTTTGTGTCCTTCAAGCTTTGTAAGAAATGATAAGAGAACTAAAAATGTATATCCAGCTTGTCTGAGTTGTGCTACTTCCACCAGTTGTTTTTCACATCATTGTGTTTTAGGCTATTAGCAGATTAGCAGTCACACTGAGGTGGAAGGCTGTAAACAGTGCATGAAAACTGTAACAGAAAAAACAGGTTGGAGCATTCAAGAACCTGTATTACGGCTGCAGACTTTCCAAACCTTATTTGAATACTTCGCCGTTTCACCTTTTGCCACACACAGCAACATTAGACCCCCCTGATGCACATTGTTGTTTTACTGAACAACAGCGAGAAGTGAATAATTATAATATGGAAGCCAAAAAATTTTAAACGTGTGTAAAGGTAGGGACTTGACTTTTACCTGAAATATGGTGTCCCAAAAGTATTTGCTGAACATCTGTTAGTCTTTCAGTCTCTTTTTAGGTAGGTATAGTATGCACCACAACACAGTTAAACAGCATATGCAAAGCACAAAACTAGCAAGACATCACCATTTTCAGTTGGAGAAGTTGCAAAACTTTTAGGCAGTTGGAGATAGATTTTTTTTTATGCTGAAAAAAATAAATAATTTTTTTCAATCAGTAATTGTTTCTTTAAATTGGAGCATTAATCGGCTAGTTAAGTAACTTCATTGTTCGCCTGTCACAAAACTCCAAACATAGTCTGTTAACCCACCTGTATACTGTGTAAAATTGCATAAACTAAAGTAGTGCACAGAAATTTGGAGAAGTGTGTTCAATCAACCACACATACTTGGAAAATAAAACATGCAAAAGTAGTGGATAAGTAGTAATTAATGTGTATATTCATTATTTTTCTCCATCCTTACCTGTAGGGAGTAAAATGAGACCTAGGATCACACTGTTCTTAAAAATGTATTTGGCAGCTTTGTCAATGTTTTTCTTAGTTTATATTATTTATACAGAAATTTAAAAATACAGTGACGAAAAGAAAAGAGACAGACAACATAAATACACTCCATAATACACTGGATTTCCTCTGGGAAATGCCAGTCAGGTGAATTAATGTCTGCCAGTTGCCTGTTAGATGTGCATTTTGGGTTGAGTGTGTTTATCAGTCTGTAGGTGTCAGCCCTATGATGCAGCTTACTGGCAACCTGTCTTGAGTGTTGCGCCCAGTGCATGCTGGGATAGATCTCACTCACTGGAATAGTATTATGGGTTACAATATTAGCTGTGCGGCTAATAATGTAGGGAAGATTTTCCTGGGTGTTCTCATATCTTTAAAAAAGTAGTTTTCTTTTTTCTTAAGATTTTGGAAAATATTTGAATTTTAGCTCCTGATGACACCAAGCTTGTCTTTTTCTTGCTTTGATAATGAGAAAATATAGTCGGTGAAGAAGAACTGTAAACTGAGAATAAGAAATAATATTTTTGTAACATAAAAATGACACAAAAACTGACAGACTCTACATCAGAGACAAGCAAAGAGAGGCGCAGAAGAAGAGTTGGAAAGGTTCACTGGTGATGTCACACATGTTCTTCATCTTCACACACATTTTGCACACAACACAGCCCCCCTCCTCACCCTCTCTGCTGTCTGAGAGGGTCACTGGTTTTCTGTGTCTCAGCTGTAAAGAGGGAGCTGTTTTTTTTGTTTGCAGCAAAATGTGGTTTTATATATATGGTAAGAGCGTCATCGCTGTGGGAAAATGGTTGAATAGAGGTTTGGTATCGAGTAGACAAACGTAAAGATGTTTTGTCTGGGTAACAGCCACAAAGGTGTGAGATAAACAAGCAGACTGTATGCTGTATTTAAACTGAGCTAAATACAATTGCTTTCAGAACAATCTGAATACAATTTGAAATTAACAACAATCTTGAGTTGCGCTTTAGGCTTTTGATAATTGTCATGTTGGTTAATGGTTGGTTAATAACAAGACTCTCCAAACAAAGATACTGTCAGCAGTTTAACTCACTTTAATATCACAAATCTGCGGACCGTAAATATTAAGCTGCAGGCAACAATACTACAGCCATACATTACCAGGTAACTTGAGTTTAACTGATAGCAAAAATGAATTTAGAAAAAGAATAAGAAAAATGGATAACTACGTGAACATAGCTTTTTCCCTTTTTATCTGTGATAAATAAAAATGGTATAATCGTGGCAGTACACTCTCACATAGAAAATAACAGAGCTGGCAGAGGAAATGTGAATTGATGCGTTATATTGTGATATTCTTTGCCTTTATTTCATCCATTCATTTTGTATATCAGGACACCTCTTGTGTATTAACACTTATATAAATGCTGAGAAATTTGCAATAATGACCATATCACAACCGTCCGTGTTCTTTAATCATTGTGAATTGGAAATAAGCAAAGTTGATGCTTTGAGACTCAACAGCGTACTCTTAGGAAGATGCATTGATTTTTTATATAATTCACCTTTTACCCATCATGACAATCCTTTTGACATTTTATATTTGTGTTTAAAACATATGATCTGTGTTTCAAAACTGCTCCGTTAATGCAGGTGCCGACTTTTGCAAGTAGACACCATTGTGAATATTCAAACTAAAAGTACTGCGTCAGATGATGTGTCTTAGACTACGTCCACACTACGTCATTTTAAAACAGCGTTTTAAAACGAAAACGATCTACCACATAAGGGTTTTAGCACTGTATCAGAAATCATCTCTGTCCATATTAACATGCCTGAAAATAACGCAGCTGGACACGGGAATTGTCACAAATCACTCAAATAATAGCTTGCGTCCTGTGCATGTAGGCAGTAGTAGCATTATAAAATTCAGAATTTAACTGCACAACAGCTGCTAGCATAGACAACAAGGTCAGCAACACCTGTTATACATGTTGAATTAACCACTGGTAGTCAAGGCTGATGTTGACTGTTTTCTTTAGGAAAAGTATCACGTGATAGGGGTGTGACGAAATCAGGGAAGGCACGTCGTGACTGATAAAACCCAATCAGGAAGTGACTGTTGGTGTCTACGTCATCGTTTTCAGAAGTCTCCATTTCCGCCCGTCTTGACTAAAATGCAATCCTGGAGTTTTCAAACTAAAACGGAGTCAGCAGAGTTTTCAAAAGTCTCTATTTTAGGGGTTTGAAAATGCCGGAGTAGTGTGGACGCTAGGCGTAAACGTAGCAAAAGTTACGCATTTTAAAATGAAAGGGTATTAGTGTGGATGAAGCCTCATAGCGTGACAGACAGCAGAGTAAGAGTTGTACTTCCAGACACCTGAGTTTCTATTATATGTCCAGTGTGTTTGTGTGATCAGTGAAATTCATCAGGCATTTAAATTTAATGCATTTACCTGTTTTTGCTCATTTGGGTTGTCATGTACATGATGGAATTAAGGAGTTGCAACAGTGCATGTAAGAAGCCATCATACCTGAGTAATACTTGCACCTAAAAATACAAAAAAATAAGAGAATAGTTTGTAGACTCTTTCCTTTTTTTTGTTATTTGTATATCCAGTCTGTGAGTTCAAATTGAAGACACAGTTATGAATATTTTCTTGAAACATTCAAGGTTTCGAGGTGTTGTTACTTTAGTATCTTCACCTGCCGAGCCCCTAAAGGTATTATTTGGTATTACAACAGTAGAAGTTTATTAACAGTTGTGCATAACTGTGTAGACTAAGCCGTTATGAGATGGAGAAAAGCCAGTCGAAGTCTGTGGACGGTCATCTCTCTTATATTTAGAGGCCTTTGTTTTTGTTTAAGGTATGTTGAGGAGTTTTTGGCCACTAGTGGTGCTCTAGAGCAACACTTTGATGAGCTGATTCTCATAGGGTGCTTTTCATTAAGCTGATTTATGCTTCCTTGCGTCCCGTCTCCTCCGTCCTCCTGGCTGTGACCCAGAAACAAATCTCTCTTCGCCATCATCGAGGATCTTACAATCCCTTAAACGCACCTCAGAGGAGACAAGGAGCGAGGAGGCTCCAGGAGGAGCTTAAAGTGAGGAACCACAGGTGTATCCTCTGCGGAAGTTTTTTTACCAGACGACAACACCCCTTTGATTGAATGTGTTTACTGATTGGTCAGCTGATCTGACGGGACAGTAAACAGTCGGGCTGTTGTAACACAGCAGATCAGGAAAACTACCTGTCGAATAGGAATGATGGTACCAACAGAAGCTGACCATATTTATTCATAAAATAAAAATTACTGAATCATGAATCAATCATAAAAAGCATTCCTGTAACTTTATGATTTTTCTTCATAAGCCAAAAGGCTTCTTTTCTTCTTTTCTGTTTCAAGTACGTCTCAGCTCCTTCAGGAAAATATGACGCCGCACAGCTGCGTGTCTCCTATAAAATCATCCTGAGCCTGAAAGGGACGTCAGACTTTCACAAACTAAACAAGCAATATTTTATTTAGACATTCTGTAGGCTACAGCTGATTTTATTGCTCCTTTACGTTGGTTCTGTTCTTACAGTAATTAACGGGTTTAAATTGTCTATTTGTGCCTTGTTCTGTTACAGCCAGACGATGCTTTAACTCTATAATCAAATAATAAAACAGCAGCAGTTATCAGGTGTTTCCCTTCCAGCTGTCACTTTGTAAAAATTATCAAGTAACAGTTTAAAGTGTTAATTAAGTACACGAATTTTAAGTTTAAACTTCAGAATTTAAACTGTTACTTAATTTCTACATATTGACAGTTGAGGTGCTGTGTGTCATGAATAGTTGCCGTTTCCTCAAAATGACGCTGGAGTGAGCGAGGACGTCCCTTTTGAGTTAAATTCCTCCGTCAGCGTGTCTCCTCCTGGCATCTCTCTCTGGCATCCTCACTGGGAGGAGCTAAGACATGAGGAAGAGTCGTGAGTGAGGGAAGCAAGGAAACATGCTAGCATAATGAAAAGCACCATATTATTTGACTCTGCTCTAACACCACGTGCATGAGGATTCACATGCAGGCTAAAAATATATATTGGTTTGGCCATTAAGGCTAATTTAGTTTCTACTTTTTTTTTTAGGATGTTGTAGTTGCTAGCTTGGTCTTCATGTCAAATTGCCATAAAAATTATGTTTACCTCCGTATTTTTATGGCATGTCTTTGATATGAATGGAAAAAAACATGATTTATGACATCCCCTGGATTCACACAAGTCTTCATACCAACAGTTGGAGTTGGTAATGTGCCCTAAAAGGCAGTTATGTGCCAATACATTAGGAGAATGGGACAGTGAGAAGATATGTCAAAACATTAAAAAAAATTGACTTCTCAAAGGAAACTAAATGCATCCCAATATTTTCTAAAACTCTAATAATAAATACAGTACGTTTTATGGAAAAACACTGAATGTAAATGTTACCGAGTTTGTTTGGAAGAGAACACATAGTGTTGTAGTAGTGTTTTACAAGTATGCAAGGCAGATGCAAAGGCAGTGAGCGGAAGGTGTCGAATTCACTGCGTGCACCACTGCTGACAAGCACATAGAAAATGTCATTTTTCCTTCATCCCATCAAAGCTTCCGTAGCCGGTTTGATTATATCAGCGAACTACTGTTGTTTTTAAGTAGCTGTATGTAGTATTTTTTTTAACAGCAAGATGACGCAAGAATGAGATTGTTTGAAGGAAATGTACACATATCAACCAAGCAAGTAGTGCGTACTACTTTTAAGTTTTAGTCAGTAGTTTTTAAAATCACATTCTTTCTTATTACAATCCCTGCAGCGCGTTGTCAGGTGGCTGTATTATGATATTTTCTTTGACACTCCCTCACCATAATTTTTAAGACTCTCTCGCCATTATCAGTTTTGATGGAAAAACTTTTTCATTCGCACATTCTAAATAGGATTGTATTATACCATATGAACAAACCATTTTGATCTTTACACAAAAACTAAAATAAATATTGAGAAAAAGTGTTCAGGATTTACAGACTATGGTCTCATTATGAGTCCAAAGAATAATTATTTCATTAAGGTCAATTGCTCAGTTTTCTTTTAGCTTGTACACAAATGTTGTGTTAGAACTTGGTGAATTTCTGTAGCTGAGCACATCTTTTTATTGTAGGTGTCATTCTTAAATGTGTTGGACGGACTGGGAAGGAAAACCCTTCGTAGTGGCTGCCATCTTACAGTCTTCACTATCATACACAATGTAATGAAACAGCACCAAGACTGCTCATTTAGAAACTATGGAACAGGGCAAAGGTTTCTGTATGGTGCAATCTTACAGACTTACGCATGAAAACAGTAAAACCAGTATGTACCACACCTGACAACAGTGTGGAACATTCAGTGCAGTGTTGGAGATTGAATTAATTTAAACTGTTCACGTTTTTGTCTGCAAATTCAGTTCCAGTTTTATGTTAGTAACTCAAAACCTCTTGCACAACTAAAGCTTTATGGATTGACTGTGAGTGCCAGGGGTCAGGTACACTGAATCCTAGATTTATTGCATTAACTGTGTCAGTCTTTTGTGTTTAACTCTCCTTCAGTAGCAGAGCTAAATAAGTGAGTGTATCTTGTAAATGTGACACGGTGACGGAGCCCTGTAAAACTTTGTGTTTGCTAATTTTGTTGTGAGATTACTGTTGCAGAGTCACACTGTCCAAGAGTCACAAGAGCCTTGAGATACAAAACTGAATTTAGTTAACATTATTTGCAAATGGGAAATACATTAAATACATTTACTTAAAATTGCTGTTCTCCAAAAACAATTATGTTATTGTCCAATCTAAATAGTGACCTGTTCTTCCCAAAAAATGTTTCTCCTGAGACCCAATTAGTGTTTGAGATGAGGAGAATATAGCGTGATCATATTTTTTTTTTTAAGTAGGATTAGTGTATTTGGGCTTTCATGGCGAGGATCTAAAAAGCTCTACTTCATGAGTAAGACCTTAGAGGCAGGGCTGGCAACGCAGTGTTGTATTCAGGGAGAAGGCCCACTTTTTGTGTGGTTTCCACTCCAAGGGGGCAGGCAGGGGTAAATAATACACTTAACTAACCCCCCATCCAGACAAGAACAGAGAGGCAGGCTGCAGAGAGAAAGGTTGGAAGGGAGAGCAGTGAAAACGCAGAGCAGCTCTCAGCTGTCACGTTCGCTTGCTGTAAAGCCATGTGGAATGATATAACATTGACGTCACAACCCAGTGACGTACCACAGGGTGATTGCAAAGAAGAAAAAAAAAATGCCAAGTCTTATTAATCGCCCTGTAGAATATAGTGTCTGCCTCCAGCAGTGATGAGAGGGGGAGAAATTGTCCATCTTCAGACGGTGTGCAATAGAAAGCGTGTTTAGGTGGAAAGAAGTGACACAGAGAATTGTACTTCAGACCACTTTGCTTGTTCATCCAGAAACTTAGAGGAAGCTGTATGATTTTTAATTCTTTTATAATTTTGTATTTAAAAAATACATGTTTTTCTAATGTCAAATTCTGATATTTTCCTATTTAGATGACACCATCAGCACAGTGGTGTAAGTGTATTGAACTAATTATGAAATTCTGCTTTGATAGAACAACTGACTTTCACTATTATAGCAGTAGAGAGAAAGTAATTGGTGTAAAATCTAAAAGTAGATTTGTGGTTTAAGAAAATCATGCTTGTATGTAGGGCTGGGTGATATGGACCAAATCAAATATTGTGATATTTTTGACCAACTACCTCAATATCAATATTGCAACAGTATTGTAGCGATGACTGTTAGTGCTTTCACAAAATATTTATACAATGAGATTTTTAAAAGATAGTCATCAGTAATGTGGATATAATGACTAAGTGTGTAAAGGCAAATAATAGAACAGCTAGAGCAGTCTGGTTAGTTTAGAAAGTGACATCACTTTACTGTAATTCAGCCTTTAAAACCAGGAGATGACAACACTTATGCTGTATCACGATATTATGATATCCAATATCTAAGACGATATGTAGTCTCATATCACGATATCGATGTTATATTGATATATTGCCCGGTCCTACTTATATGTGTAGATGTTGAAGGGTCATAATCATTTTCAGCACGAATGTAAAATATTGAACATAATAATTTATCATGTCCATATTGAATTGCAGCTCATGTTCTCTTTATCCTGTTTACGTAGCCTGAATGTCTGGAGATGAAAGCCTTCATGCATTTAGTGACACTGTCCTCTGACGTTTTTCACATTGGTTCACTATTATCAAAATCATTGTCTCATCAAATTGTGTTAAATTTAAGATGTTTTGTGTGTGTGTGTGTGTGTGTGTGTGTGTGTGTGCAGTGTGCTGAAAGACGCATTCAGTTATTTTTTCCAATACACAGTGAACATTAGTTATAGCATATTTTTAAATCTGATATAAAAAATTATATACATTTTTTTTTTCAAGCTTTGAAAAAGTCAATGTATGAAAAAATTCTGATTGAACATTATAAGGGAAGATATACCACTCAGGACCACTTTCATGCTCAGAATATGTCATGAACACTTAAAAGTATAAAATATGATAACAAAGAAAACATTTCTAGTTTAGTCAGTTGTAGTTAATTTCATAACCTAGTTTATTTTTAAAGACATTTATCCAATTTTAAACCTTTTATTTAGCCTCTAGTTGGAATAGATTGTGGCCTTTAATGACAGTGCAAACAGAGAAAGGGTTTGTTGCCTAAAAATAAAGGCCATTAAATGACAACTGTTATCTGCAGTTGAAGATTATGTGTGTGCGTGTGTATGTGTGTTGTTGTTGTTTTTTAAGGAAACTTAAATCTTGATATCAGCAATATAATATACAGGCTATGTGAAAGCAGAACAGCTTGACAGGATTAAGTCTGATGTTTTAACTATCCAGTTTCATTTGCAATAATGACATGAATTTTATTGTACTTCAATAATTCCAGGATCCTAAAAATTAGAACTGGAAATATGGTTAGTCAACAGAAGTCTCTGATTGTTAACGTGACTTTTAGGTGTTTATAATATGATTCTGTTTGATGAAATGTGACCTAAGCTGAGCTGTTGTTTAACCGAACGAGAATGACGTGTGAAGTTAACCTCAGTGTTTAGGAGCTTGTGTAACAGTTGCGATATCAAGACCAAGATGTCCTAATTCATCGCTTAGCAACTCGTCGTCGATGCCACAGGTAGCTTTGACAGTAGGTAAACATTTTGTGAGTGCCAAATCGAGAGCTGAATCAGCATTTATGCACGTCGCCTCTATTTTTAATGAAGTTTGTTCAGGTGTTTTCTAATTCATATTTGAAGTGTTCACAAGAATATAATGCTTTTGCAGTTTTACTGATTAAAATGTATCCTCCTGTTATTGGATCCAGATGGGCTGCAGTGACAGCTTCTGTGAATAATATTCTCATCCGTCTTTCTTTACGGTCAGACCTAGTTTGCATAGCTGCTTTTAATTTTTCATCGGCGGCAGCAGCAGCAGCAGCAGGACCGGTAGAAAGGGTTAAGTTGAGCGGGGTACTGTGTGTTTGGCTGACTGCAGAGTGAAACAGGATGCAGCGACTGCATTGTCAGCCTGCTGGTGTGAGTGCAAACAGATGAGGAAATGCTGGAGCGGGTACTCCAAAACTCGGGTTACCCTGGAAACGGTTTGCGTCATGATCACCAGCAATTAGCTTGCAGCTCTTTAGTTTTCATGATAGGTCTACCAGAGCTTAGCCTAATGACTCTGGTGTCTGAAGAGTCACCATCACCAAAGAAGGCTTACAAAATATCCATAGATGGTTTCATTTTGTTTCTTCCTTTGACATTTTGCCTTTTAAATAAGTCTATAAATTACAGTTTTGTTTTGTTTTTTGATACTCTGTTTTTGAGCTGCCTATAAAGTGCTGCGCAGTGTGTCATCTCATTCTTATATTTCTCTAATGAGCCTTGATGTGATGTCCTGACCTCATTTATCTGCTTGTATTATTATAATATACAAAGCTTATTTGTTGCTGAGTTAGTGTATTGTCGAAGCAAAGATTGCTGGACTGGAGAGAGGGATGCCGAGCAACTATCACCAACCAAGTTTGGGCTAATTAGACTTTTTTTTTTTTTTTTTTTTTCTGCGACTGCTGTATCAGCCTCCCATACTTGGCCTGTTTTCACAGAAATGACAGATAAGATAAGTAATGACAAAATGTTCCCGAAGCTGCTCGCAAACACAATCAAGCTTTTTTTTACTTCGAGCAGACGTTAAAGATTTTCTGCAAAGCTCATCTCAAAGGAGTCTGATTACACCACAAGGTCCCCAACAATGCAAACATTTCAGGTGGCTTAGCTTTTAAGTTCAGGATGAGGTTGTTGAACCTTGCATGTGTTGACTGTTTGTTCAGCCGAGTGACGGGGTGAGAGTAAAAGGAGGAGAAAAAAAAAAAAAAAAAGGACAACTAGGTTTTGGTGGAGGTCTGGTTAAATTAGACTGCTGTGACATAGATGGTGGGAGCCCATGTTTAAATTGTTAAGCTGTGGGAATGGAGAAGTGAAGAATGTAGTAAATTTTAGTTTAAGGGAAAGTCTTTTTTATTTTTTTTTATTTTAACTGAGTACCTACTGCAGGTATTTACTGACTGTTAATAGTCTCCAGATGACGTTATTGATGTAACACGATCTCTTCATTCAATATTCTGAAGGCTTTTGGTGATAATTTCAAGGGATGTCAGACAAGAGTGATTTCAGCTTTTTTTTATGGCACTGAAAATGATTACAATTATCATTTTTGAGTTGCACGCTCACTGAAACATTACACAGCGATGGTGCCAAATTTTTACTCCCCCCCCTCTGCCCCCCCCCCTACTTTTCTGTCCCTCATTTTATTCTTTCTATCTCCGTTTCTCATTCTCTCTGAATTTCTTTCTGTCTTTCTCTGTGCGCCTCTTTTGAAAACGGTGTCAGCACTGCTGCTTTTACACCAAAAGGCTGTTGCTAAGTGACGGTTGACGTCAGCCGCAGCTACAGAGGAGGGCTTGTGTGTGTTTAGCAGCTGAGGGCAGATCCCACTGAAAAGGGCAAAACTGTGAAGCACTATTAGTCACTGCAATGAAAACCCTAACTTCAACCAACAGGATCGCCATTTCCAATAACTGTGCAAAATTTATTCTGAGTGACTTATGGTAAAGTAAATCTTTCAAAGTGGAATGGTGAGGTTTAGACAAAAAATTTTTGGAGAAACTGCTCCCGGCCAATCCCCACCCCCTTTTCTTCACTTTTTCTTTAGTCTGTCGCTGTCTCCTTTTCTTTCTCACTTTAACCTCCGTCCGCCCCTCCCCCAACACACACACACACACACACACACACACACACACACACACAGAGAGGCTCAAATGCCAGACCCCCCCCCCCCCCCTTTCCCCTCACATAATGTAAGTGAGATTTTGTAGATAGATTTTGTGTCTGACTAAGGCCTCTGACTCTGAGCTTCAGTGTGATATCTCCCCCATCCGGCCAAGGTTGCTCTTGATCTGCTTGCCATTGTTCAGTGTAATCAATTCCTGGGGACCTGTATCATCCTCTCCCTCCCCACCACTAACCCCCACTCCTCCCCCCACCCACCACCTTTCTCTCTCCTGTGACAGCACATGAAATTTGACCTGTTTGAAGGCACCAAACATAAAGCTTATTATCCACATTTCAGGTTAAAGTAATAGTGAACTTTTTTTATTCATTTTCACAACTAATTTTTGCAAGGATTTAGTACATTTCTGTTGCAGCGTGATACTTGTTTTGCTTGTCAAAGCTACATTACTATAATCACGATAATTAGCTTGCGCATGCTTTACATAAACAAGAGAATATCCTTGTTTTTATGTGAGGAAGTTAGAGCCTAAAAACAGTAGAAGAGCGTCATGTCTGCATCTGTGCTCTGAAGTCTGTGATGTAAGTTATTATGGCTGATACAGGCTGCCGGTGGAGATAAACTAGCACCAGCAGGGACTGGTGATCTTTGAGTAAAGATAGGTGTTTGCAGAAGTCATATGGAACTCACTGATGGCAAAGCAAGTGAGCGGAGAGTACAGGTTTTTATCGAAGACTCCCTCTGACTGTATTTAGATAGAGTCAGAGCTGTGGCCCTAAACTGTTATTGCTCCCTGTATTGCCCAAAAGCATTTTTGAAGAGTGACATCCGGTGATTAAGACTTTAAAGGCAGTACTTTAGTGGTTAAGGAGACTGTCCTGCAAGCAGAACACCAGTTTCATACTTATCTTGGTAACTAAATACTGAACAGGACATTGAACAGGACACTGAGTCCCCCTCAGCTTCATGTGGACAGTACACCTGACCCTCTAGAGGGAGGAAAGCCAAAAGATTTTCATTCAGTAAATTGCTGTATTCATACACAATTTACTGAAAGCTTTGAAAAGGTGCCTCTCACTTTCTAATACATTTGGTAAAAGTTCTTGTAAAGACCAAACTGTAATGTAATCCTGTTTTGATCTTGGCTGCAGTGCACTGGGCTGACTGCTGCTGTGTGACCCTCCGTTGTTCTTTTCTGTCCTGAACCTGTATCAAAGGATCAACTGGATCAACAGTGGACTTGATGCCACATATCGACAGCAGGCAGCCTGACATGGCACCATAGACACTGAGCATTTGGCACTGGGTGCTCAGCTGCAGACAGCAGAAGTTGGCCGGGGGGGTAGACATGGATTAAAGATGCAGCATTTGCGTCATCAGGTGAACTCTACTGGGCGTAGTGATCATATAGAAAGTTTTGTGTTACTGTTGGACGCATCCGGTCGGCTGTTTGTACAAGTATCAAAAACACAGGCTTAAAGCAAATGGAGAATAGGAAGACGGAAAATACAATAGAGACTTTTGTAGGCTAGGTAGTTAGCTATAACAGTTGTTATTTTCATAGTTCATGTCCTTTTCAGTAACAGCTACAAACTGAATGCTTGCAGCTGTTGCCATGAAAGATGCAGAACAGTTCACAAAATGAGAATCCTGCAAAATTCACTAAAGGTTAGCTAAATCACCATCATTATGCTCAAAATTGAGGTCATTTATTACAATGTTTCATCCATCTTTGGGACCAGAATATGTTGCAAGTATTTAAAGTGACAGAGAACTGCAACATAGCATACACCTAAATAAAAAATAGAAAATATATTTACATTACAGTTGCAGGTTTCCTCTATAGTGAAAATGCTCTTGTTAATCACAGTGTGCTCAAATAATGATATTACTTTTTATGTGTTAATAAGAAATGTTTGATATGATGGACCAGAGCTGGCAAAGCGTCAATATGTTAATCAATCACATTTAATTACTTGTTGAAACTAAAGTTAGGTTCTGTAATATTATTATTATGCCGATTATTATTGTATATTTTTACACAGCTAAGTGCAGCCCTACCAAAGGTTAATTCTGGTTGTATATGTTAATATGAGGATAAAGTCTTTCTTAAATGTACCACAGAGGCAGTCTGTTAAGCTTTGTATACAGTAGTTATCATTAATCATGTTTTAGACACATTAGCAGGCTGAGATCTTTGTCCGTACAGAAATGATGGAGGGTTACCAGTTAGCATGTCATGAAGCAACAGAGCAGGGAGGGAAACAAACTAAATGACATTTAGGCAGTGCTGCTCTCCAAAACAAACCTCACCTCAAAGTAACTGCGATGAACTTTATTGTGGGTTTCCCCTAATTCCATCCTATATATCATGATACTGTAGATTTTTCCATCCAGAATCCGCTGTGTCAGATGCTTCATGACAATAACCTGCAGACATGGAAAGGCTGTCACAACCAAAATGTGCTGTTTTTCACATTCTACAAAAATAGTGTAGAATATACAGTATCGTGGGGTGTGTGCAAATGGATGCCACGTATCTTGAAGATCATGGTTTCTTTTTTTAATCTAACCAAATTCACATTTTCTAGCTGTCCCTTTCTTTTATTCTTCAATTTGACAACTGTTGTTTTGTACTATTGCTGATATTATTCCTATAGAAGTCCTTTGTTTTTTTTTTAAAACAAAACCTCTTGATACCTAGAAATCTAAACTCCCCCCACCCCCCCCCCCCCAAAAAAAAGGACTGTATACTACACAAATCTTGGTAAACCAGGTACATGTAGGCTTCACCTTTGCTCTCCTTAACTGTGTTTAGTAAACCTACCACAGGATTGTTTGTGTGACTCTGACTTATCTAACAGTCCGCCAGTGTTCCAGTATTTATGCCATGTGGCATCTGTCTCAGGTGATGTAGGCAGAGCTTGCTGAGCTCTAAGTTCATACTTACTGTTACTTATGTTCTGACCACACTCTGTCAGCACTACCTGTTGAATGTGTTCCCTCCAAAGATGATTCATTGAGGCGAACATAACACCAAAGACCCCAGTAACCCTGAAAGCCACTTTTCCTGCCTGGTGGCACTGTGTTTAATCTGTATACTGCATTATTCTTGTGCAGATTTTAGTTTTAAAAAAAAGACAACAAATATATTAGGATTCTATATATTCAGTCACAACTGCAGTTACATATGTAGTTACACAACTACATTTGATATGTTTTAAATCAGTTGGGATGCATTTTGTTTACATTGTTTAATGGGCAGTGTTGGCTCAGGGCTTTAAGTTTGGTGGATGCATTAGAAACAGAAGATCTACAAATACAAATAAATTGAATATCCTCTGCTCAGTTGTTGAAATATCCCTCGAGTCATGTGACTGGTGCGTCCTGTGATGAAGGTCATTCCCACATAGCCTCCCAGGAATGCTTGTGTGGTAACTGGCAGAAATACGTACTATACTGTATTTAAATTCAAATCTTGTTGATGCGATCCTTTCTGAAAGCAGAAAAGGAAACATGGAGAATCAGTGAAATGTATTCTTAACTGAAGAAGTTATTCAGTATTTTTTTTTAAGACTTATTCATGTGTGTTAATATTGCCTGTTCATACTGAATTTCATTGGATTTATTTCTTGCCTTTTGTTATTCAATCGTTGTTTAGATATAACCCAACCTCGCTTTTCTCCTTTGATTCATAAAAATTGTGGCCTCTCTCTCATTGTCTCTCTGACTGCCTCTTTTTCTTCCTGTTCATCACTGACAGCGTACTGACCTCATGGTAGGATGACAGTCTCACTTCATTATGTGTGCGCTAAATACCAGGGACTCCACAATGTGAAATACCGTAACACCCCGCCCCTGTACCAAGCAAGGGTGGATTATTCGCATGAAACATCAACTTATTACTATCGGACGTTGTAACAAAGGACATTTTGTGGCCACTTGCGCTGCTCTGTTTATGGTTGTTGTAAACAATCAGCGGGGTTGCTCTTTAAGTATGCCCACACGTTTATGAGAGAGCTTTCAGTTGTCCATAGTCTGGCCATACCCTGGTGGATTCTTGCGCTCTTGTGATTGATTGATTCACAAGACACAATAATAATTATTATTATTATACATTATTAGCTGTCGCCTTACTATAGAGGAACCAGAAAGAAATGAAGATCAGTGAGGAAAGACAAACATTAAAACAGCATTAAAACACAGTCCCAATATATATTTTTTAAACACAGACTTTAAAGCTGCATTATTTGATTTCTGACAACTAAAGGGAAGAAGAACTCCAAAACAAGCTGACCGACCAGCCCCTTCTCTCTCCCAAGTCCGATAGACATCTATAGAACTAGAACTAGAAATTTGCTGTTTCGCGAGAAAATCTCAGAAGGCTATCTGCCACACTGGCGGATAAATGTTTGTACCAAAATAGTCATAGTAGTAATAATCGTAACAAAATATATGACATGATGGCTCAGAGGAAATTACTCATATTTGTCCTTATAGACAAAGCCCGGTGTGTCTCATACAGACGCTACTGTGCGTCAGTATCAGATGCCGAGTGGCGTGACGAAGCATCAGTATTTGACGACCTGACAACAGGTTGGACAGACACACATCTCTGACATATTATTGCTATATATAACTCTTATGGCTATATTGTGTTTGCAAATAGTCGCCGTTATATCAAGCACACATGGAGCAATAATTTTATAGCCAATGGAATCGTGTTTCTGCCCTTACGAATGTGAGTTCAATATTTAGTCTCCTTGACCAATTTCTGAGAAATATATCTGGGTCTTTAGTTTGCTAGATGTTTGACTTTCTTCATCAGCTAGTTGCAAACTTTGTTTGTCTGACATTTGGTGTTGGGCTGATAGCATAGTGTTGGTTTATTGGAGCTTGAAAATAGCTGAGACTAAATTGTACAGTAAATGTGCTGTTACCAAAAACAGAATATTGAACTAAAAGAGGCTAATAAGCTGTGTAGAGCTGTCGAGTTGATTGATAATTTTCTTTGAGTTTTCTCTACACCTATTTTGTTATAAATTGTTGATAATATAAAAAAAGGATAAATACTGTTTTGAATGTTTTCAGATTATGTTTATTTATACAGCCACTTAAAGGTGCATTGTGTAGGATTTATTTTATTGTATTTAACCTTTATTTTACCAGGCAAGACATTAAGAACAGTTTCTTATTTACAACAACAGCCTGGCAAGTGCCAAAAAACAACAAAAGTGGCATCTGGTGGTGAGATGAATACTCCTCCCCTCACACTTCCCTTCCAAGCATGTAGGAGAAACTACGGTTGCCATGAAACTCGCAAAGGGCCCTCTCTAGAGCCAGTGTTTGGTTTGTCCATTCTGAGCTACTGTAGAAACATGGCAGCGTCCATGGAAGAGGACCTGCTCCCTATGTAGATATAAAGGGCTCATTCTAAGGTAACAAAAACACAATGGCTCTTATTTTCAGGTGATAATACACTAATTAAAACATACTTATGAATATTATATTCCATTTCTGTCAAGTCTATTCCACTAGATGCTACGAAATTCTACACACTGCACCTTTAATTTATGAACTGGTGTCGTTCAACAAAGTTTTTGCAGGCCTTCACACTTTGTCCAGCCAGAATCGCCAGGCAAAAAAAAGGTAGCGGTGAGATATTTTGAAAAGTACATGTTGGAGCCCTGTATGATGCTGACCTTTACCTCTGTGATGCAACCCAGGCCAACACACCATGATTGGGGGAGTCGGAAAGGACAGGCTGCAACATGCCCTTTGTTGTTATGGAGCACACAAACAGATTCTCACAATGAATTTGAATTTGAACTAGATGAGTGTATTGAATTTGCATGAATCAGTCTCATACAGCCATCAAGTTATTAAAATGTGGTCGCGAATAGCTTAAATAACAAGTAGACTGACAAATGTTGAAATACTTAAGAGGGGCCAGTTGTGTATTGATTTTGACCTTTAACTTGACAAGTGTACAGCTGTAAGCTTCTTAAACTTTTTTATTTAACCCCCTGTCAACTTAGCTTTAATGGCAGCTCTGGGAATGTGATACATAAAGGAGAAATAAGAAGCTGCTTACAGCCAGTGTTATTCACTTGCTTGTAAATGATTTACTTAACATACAATTTCTGTTGTGGTCTCTTCTCTCACTGTTCTTTGTGTCTGCCTCTCTCTCTCTCTCTTCTACTTCCCTGTTAACTCCTCCTCCCACTGCTCGACTCTGATGGATGGCGTTTGTGTTCACATGCTTGTTATTGGCCAGAGCTCCAGGGCTCAGGCGTTAGGTTGTGTTTATGAGAGGAGCCTGCACTGATTCCATGATAAAACCAGATGTTCCCTTACAAGGCTTCAAGCCTCCCTGATCTAGCTCTCATGTCCATATCAGGTATAACCTTCCTGTTGTACTCAGGCCTCCCATCCTCCAAACTATAGATCGCTATTGCGCTCTTCAGTGGTCAAAAAAGGTTGCATGTGAAGGACATACATCACACGTTTGCACTTTGATACCTAAAAACAATCTAAGTTAGAATTTGCTGGGAGTTTGGACTGATGTTTAAGACTAGTTTTTTGGTCAGAATAGATAATTTACAATAAAATATAGTGGTTAACTAATTAATGTAAAATATCATGAAAACTTATAATAATAACAGCACAGTTTCTGTGTTTTTCTGTAACAAAGATATTTCAAAAGAGAAATGTAGCTTACATCTGAGATCTTAGAACCAGTGAATTTTGGGCATTTTTGCTTGATAAATGACTTAACCTTTTAATTGATTATTAGCATTGTTCTCTATAAATTTTCTGTTGATCGGCTATTTAATTAATCAGCTACTCGTTTCAGCACTGAATCCTTTATAAAACACCTTCACACAGCAGCATATCAGCATGTCCAAAATGATCTGGCCTGTCTTTTGTAATGAAGTTACTTAGTCCTTATATAGCTAAACCTAATATGACTAAGTCCTAGTATACAATACCAGTCCAAAGTTTGGAGACACTTTTCTCATTCAAGGGAATGAGAAGGTGTGTCCAAACCTTTGATCCATACTGTAAATATGTTGGGTGTATTGGGTACAGCTGCCATGATCAATAAGTATACTAAAGATTTTCAAGGATTGGAACATAAAGTAAGGAGTCATAAAAAAATCACTATCCTTTTCATCTAACAGATAGCAGCCTGACTGTTTTCCAGTCCGCTCCATTGTATTATGCTGAAGGCCTATCAGATGCAAAACACCACACAGCAGTTTATAACACTATGACACACGATTTACAACTTCAGTTGAACTTCACTGTTCTCGTTCAAGTAATTTAGCTGGGATGTGTGCTTGCACATATAGTATTTAATAAGCAAACACAGTACATTGCTGGATGACATTTGTGTTGCGTTATATTGGATTGTGTTGCATTGCATTGTGGTGAAAGTTGAGCCACATTCAAGTTTTTTTTCTGGACAACCCTGTTTTTTCTTTAAAGAACAACAACATTTTAATGCCGTAGCCTGCTTCAGTCTCATTGAAATTTTTGTCTTAGCTCCATACCGATTGTCAGACCAATAACAGCAATGCAAGGGGCTTACTTGATGGGAGTGTGTTGTTTCAGGTATGGGTGAGACAATGAAATATGATCCAGGAAGTCTGCTTTGACTAATAGATCCATGAGTTTGAAGGCTTATCAGATGCCAAAACACTGCACTACAGTTTTACAGGATTTTACATCTCTGAAAAATTAGCACAGCTGCAATTATTTTCTCTTTTGTCACAACAATTGCAAGGTGATTCTTGTAGAACAGAATGGAAGAAATGCAGTGTTCACATTCCAAATTAATCTACTGCGCTTGCAAGTATTTGAATGTCCAACGCAGTGCCTTGCCACATGGCGTTGCATTGCATTGTAGCAATAGTTGAGCCAGGTCCATCGAGGACTATCAATTTCTTTTCTGTGCAGTCCTCGTGGGCATTGCAGTTTCTGTTTCATACCTGTATTTTGAATGGTTACAAAAAAGATTGTTAACATTTAAACCTAAAATATATGTAGAAATAAAAAGCCATGCAGACAAAGGGCAATATTACATCTCCATGTGTACAGGATGTGAGATCTTGCTTTGCACAGTAAAGCCCTCTGATCCAGGGCTGCCTGGGCACAGTTTCAACAGAAAACATTCGCACTGAGATCACCTTTGTCCCCTGGCATATATTGAGTCTTTGATAATACCAGCTTTAAATGGGTTGTTGTAAACCAAACTTTAAGAGATGTATAACAACACAGAGAGGCCAGACAGGCAGATCTGGTTACTTATTGTTCCTTAATAAACAGCTGCTTAATTTTTTTTTGATGACACACGAAGCTCTCTTCAGACTCTGATCGTACATTCAGTGCGTCACAAGGTCAATGGTCCTTTTAATAATTACTTGTGTTAACACTGGGTAAACCTGGGATATTTATATGAACCTGCAGATCAGCAAATCAATGTCAGCAGAAAGGACTTTGAGAAGTACAATTCAGAATATTTACACTTGGGCTCTCTGCCACCAGTCTCCAAAGGTCAAACATGCCTATATTCTTGCCAATCTCTTGTGATAGCGATGAATTGCTGCGGTCCAGGTCAACAGAAAATTTAAGCTCAGATAAAATGTAACCTGCATATACAGCCTGCACTGCCTGCAACTATTTATAGGGGCATGATTTACTGAGTGGTTCCCTGTAAATGTGAGATCAAAGTCATGCTCAGATTAAATCCCTTAATGTGAAATATATTTTGTTGCATAAAATCTTATGTGTAATGTATTGATTTAATCACTTTTAAAAAAGCTAAACTCTGTTAATGAATACAAATTTTAAATATTTGTGTTAGAGTTTGGCTATGTGATCTCTTCCATGTTCATGCAAAATAAAACAGACGTGCAGAGCAGCTGTGAATTTAAGGGACAGAGTTTCAAACACCACGTCTAAATAAATTCTTTGTAACTGTGACCTATCTTCTAGCAGTTTATACGATTATATTTTTCGATTTTTCTGGCATTTCTAATTTACCAGATAGCACACAATTGAATTAGAAGAGAAAGGAAACAGATACCAAGAAAGATGCATGGTGTCAGTCAGATTCAAATACAATTTGGTCTGTCTTTCTTTGTATGTTTTTGTTTAGTTTAGTTTTTTGTTGTTGTTGGACTTAATAATACTACAAGTGGTGTGCGTGCTGTGTTTTGCCAATGCTGGTTGCAGCTGCCTACTGAGTTTTGATGTTGAGTTTGAGAAAACGCTTTGTGCCGTTTGAGCATGAAACATACCATTGTGGGAAAAAGTTCATCATTGACGTACTATGGTTGACCTTACTCAGGTTGTGGCATTTATGTTGTTCCTGCATGTTGTGTTTGTCATTATGCAAGCTTCACTCTGTCTGGCAAGCAGCCAACTGCAGAAACGTCAGTGAGAGTCTATGCTGACGGTTAAACTGAAATTTTTGTCTCTGGTTAAGCTACAAATTTCTTATCAATACGTTTCATCTTGTCATTTATCTCTCTATAAATCACAAGGTTGTAATAGCGGGAGAGTCAGTTTGTTGTTGTTGTTTTTTGTCTATGATAAGACGGGGTCATATCACCAACAATTAGTGTCACAGTAACTTAACATATTTAACTTGATAACAATAAATTGAAAAAGGAAATGACGCTGAAGGATTATATCTTAAATATGCTAAATTATTTTAAATTGCTATGTAGTTTTAATGGCTTACATACTTTGTATTTCAGTGGTATTTTTGGCTGGATTTTGGCTACATCCAAATTTCTCACATGTACATTTTAATTTAAATGATGTTTAAAAAGTTGCATGATTTAACAAAAGTAGAACATTACTTACATCTCTAGTAAATAAAGTAATGTAAAAGTAAATAAATAATAATAAATATAAATAAATAATAAAACTGCCTTAGAGTGACAAAAATGACATGTCTATGCAGCACTTTCTTTTGCATTTGTGCTTATTTGCGCTTGACTTTTTTTTCACCATTTTAGTGGATTTTCCTCAACATCAAGCATGGGAGACACTAAGTAGCTGCTGCCCTATTTCTTTTGAAAAGGCTCCATAATGACCTCTTTGGCTTTCCTCCCACTGGTATACATGTATGAAACTCTGTCCCCCCGGCTGTAATTTCTTTGGGGACTGCGGCTGATTCCATTTCTGTTTTTACTTTTAGTTTATGGTTGGGACATGGTGTGAAGCAATATAAATCTTATTTGTGGGATAAACAAAGTTGGCAGTTTGCTGTGGGGTCTGAGAACTTCCCCTTGTGTGTGGGTTTTTGTCTTTTTTCCCCTTCTCTTTTTTTTCAAATTAAACAAAAGAACGTAATTATTTTGTTTTTATATCAAAATGTAGGCTATATCTCAAGCCTTGTAAAACTTGATGAAATGGGAATTTTTTCTGGTAAGTATCACCAGTGGTCGGTAACTTATACCACTTTATGCCAAAAAGTCTGAATTGTCCCTTTACACAAGCACTTTTGCTGAATAGCGGCTATTGTGGCCACTAGTGACAGGTAGATTGTGGTAGATTGTACAACATAGTGTAACAGTTGCACAAGTAGAGTGAACTGAATGAGTAATGCTCGTTACACAGCAATATCTATTTCAGGTCTGCTAATGTTAGCTAACAGCCACCAAAAGCTACTGGTCATTCCAAACCAAGTAAGGCTGTAGCGGCAAAACCTATGAGTGTATTGAAGTGAGAAAGGGCATGTTTTATTGCTTAGACTCATTTTTAAGAGAATTAATATCACAGAGATCACATACTATTCTATTAGGTCACATACTAAAGCCCTGTTTCAACCAAAAGTTCCAGGTTCATTGGTACCAGAGGAACTAATTTCAGGAACCAAACTTGGAACCAAAAGTCCCTGTTGTGCAGTCCGTTTGCATTTCCACTGCATCTGAATGAATTAAAAGGAGAAAAGTAGAGGAGGAAAATAAAACTGAAACTAAGAGCGTCTGTCACAACAGTAAATCATCTGTTGAGTGTTTGCTGGTTATTTATTTCTACTATAGAAAGTAGCTAACCGTCATGAAACAATCAGAAAATAATGTTTTCTCTCACCCTTTTCTAAAACGAATCAGGAAGCCGACAGCAAAGCCTAACTTAAAAGTTTTAAGTATTTTAACATTAAATAGATACTAGAGTACTTCCTTGTTTTATGAATGAAGTGATACACAAGTTGAAGCAGCCAGAGTGTGTGTGTTTGACCAATCAGCGATGATCATTCCTAAGTTCCTGTACTTTTGGAAAGTACTACCCCCCAAGAAGGGACATCTTTGGGGGGTAAAACTGTCCAGTGGAAATGCAGGTAGCAGAACTGAGTTCCTCTAAAGGTTCTTAGTCCCTGGGGAAGGTTCCTGGGGTGGAAACACGGTTTAAGGTACGCGGGTGTGTCCTAGTCAGCTCTATGCTAACTTCAACCACAACCAACAGTCCTGAACTGAGTTTATGCAGAAAAGGGGTTTTCAAATGATGGTGACACGTTCCTCTTATGAATGTGCATCTGTTAAGTCACCGGTAGTAAGAATGCTTTGCTGACAGACATTCAGGTCAGCCGAGGATGGGCTCAAGAATCCTTTCATTCGTCATCTGCACTGATAACCATCTTGTACTGCATGACATCTCAAACTTTTGTTGTGGAATGTTGAGTTCCTTTTATTTAACTTACAACAATGCTTTCTTTTTTGACAGCTATAACAGAAGGCGCTGACGAACTTGTTGCTCAGTCCTGTTACTTGTCTATGTGTTCATCTTTTAAAATATTTTCCGCAACACAATACACCCAAACAAAGAAAAAATACTTAGTGAGCACAATAGCTGAAGTGAAATGAATAGATCAAGATAAATGGCTCCTTCCTTGTGCGTCACACTGACTATTAAATATGTGGTGAAATCCTGATATTCTCAAGTTCGGTTACTCTGCCAGCGCAAAACTTAACTGTGGTCTCACAGTAAATGTTACCTAAATCAATTTCTAATTATGTTTTTCTGTAGTGATTTATGTTGATTTTAAAAAAAAAATGTGTAAAAGCCCTAAAGAATTCAAATTCATAAAAGCTAAAATAAGAAATAACCTTAAACCAATTCAGCTCTCAGTGATCTAGTTATCCAGCTATATTCTTTTCCTTTATCCAGGTCAGGCCTCTGGTAGCGACAGAGCAGGTAGAACAACCCAGACATCCTTTCACAGAGCAACTTCCTCCATCTACTTCTTGTGGATGCCAATGTGATCTCAGGTCAACAAGGAGAAACAGTAAATCTGATTATGTGAAAGGTCTGCTGGGACCCTTAAAACTCTTCCGCCACTTTCTCTTGAAATGAGGACACACCTGCAGCCTGGGATGTCTAGTCTTGCCTTCCCTTACTGAGCCTCAGAGTGTTTTCATCGTAGCCTCTCTAAACTCATTCTACACCCATGCTTTCGCTTCTACAACTATGGCAGCTGCAGCCTTTCTGGCCTGTTAGTATCTTTCTGCTAAATCCTGAATCCACCAGCAGGTTCTTGGGTCTCCACCATGATGGATGCCAACCAGCTTTTGGCCACAGATCCTTGCTGCTCCTTCACCCACAGAGGGGTGTAACAAGGTCATTTTTCCTCCCCAAATCCCCAACCTCCTTCACGATACAGGAAAGGGTTTAAAGTGGTGGGAGCTGACACCGATCAGACTTTCACAAGGCATTCTCAGCACACACACATTTCTCATTTGGGATTATCAAGTTCGTCTAGTCGCCCTCTGCCAACTGATCAGACTCAAAAAAAAAAAGACAGAGATCACTTGACAACTTGGACTTTTTCTTTCCCCAGGTGTCCAGAACATCTGGCCATACTGTGTGTCTGATGATATTGAGAAGGAGCACTATCCAACTTGGCTTAGCACACAGAAATTTCCTGCCACTTCCCAAAAGGCCCATAGAGCACAGTTGTAACTCTTCCACTCAGTTTTTCTGTCAGACTTGTTCTGGTCCATCTGCTTTTTGCTGGGGACACATCTGGCTGACAAATTCACAACAGCCAGGAAGCAGACAGCAACTGCTATCTTCGCCGCTTCAAAGGAATTAGTGGGTGTGTGTCTATAGGCCTTGTGCTGTGTGTCTACTGACTCATGTAAACAAAACGCCATAGTAAAACCACATGCTATGCCCCTGAGATAAAAGATGAGAGGGTGTAGGCGACTCATTCTGCAGCAACAAACTGCGCCATAAGTGAGTCTTTGAGGAAAGGGACCATTACGGACGTAACCCAGACAGACTTGGATGTAGAATTACTGTTGCAGTTGATAAGTTTTTTTGTTTTGACCTAGTTGCCTGTTCAGGTTTTTGGCAGCATTTTTTTTTAGTCTTAGTCCTGAAATTGAGAGTCCATGTGAAATTTAGCAAATTTTCAAACCTATTTTTAGTTTGCTCTGATCTTAATCAGTGGATTTGTTGGTAAACCTGTTTTTCCCCCTTGGTTCAGTTTCTTTTTACACAGAAAATGTATCACTAAAAGCCACATCAGAATGTTCACTCTGCTCGTTGGTCAGAAGTGTCTGATTGCTATCTGCTAGCACCTGCTGATTTTGCTCAGCCATTCAGATCAAACTTGCAAAGTATGCCTAATAGTTGGGTCAGGTTGAGGTTGTATCACGTTCCCACGCACAAACGAACCACTCCAGAATTCCAAAAACAGTTCCTTAAAAAGGTCTTGGTGCATTGGTTTTGGTCCACACCTGAGTACGATTGCTGTGTTCAGATTTGACCAAAATCAATCATTTAATACAAGAAGTTTCATTATACAGCTTCAGCTTACATGTAATTTTATACCATACAATTCTATTATTCTAATTCGTAACGTACTATTCTTTTTAGTTGTTTATCGTCCTTCCTCTCCCCTGGAAATTAAAATTCTTCATCAATTTGGTCACATCATCCTGGGAATCGATGGACTAGCTGTTTGTGTTTAAATTCTCTTTACTCTACATCTTCTGAGAAACAACTAAAATGCTCATCCCTGCAAACTATATCTACAGCACAGACAACGTATCACACTGATTGTGGTTTTATGCTGCTGGGAAATGCAGAAAATCAACCGCTAGAATGACACCACAAAATACTTTTTGGAACGTACTGAACATCACAAACTGATGTTATCTTGAGTAGGTGGGTGCATCAGTTACATCAAAGCTAAAGATGTCCCACACAAACCACAGCTGAACATGATGATGCATACAAATTTGTGAATAGTCCCTATTACTTAGTTTTGTTTGCTTAATTACACTCCAGGCCAGCGGGGGTGCATGAAAAGGCATCTGTAACTTAATACAGACACTGGAATTAATGTAGCATAATCCTCAGAGAGCAACAACAATGGCTGTCTGGAGAGAGACAAAGGCTGATGAGGGAATATTGGAACGATTGGGAAAGGTGCTTGTGACAAAACACAGGCATATAACCCGGAGGTAGATCTTTCTACTTTGTGGATGTGTGACGTGTCACATCAAAATATAGTTTTCAAAGCCTGTATTTACAAGATAGTTGTCACACATCTGTTTGTTTAGTTATAGATTAGTCAAAAGGATGCTGGGCTGCAGAGGGGTAAAGGAAAACAAATTAGTTTTCACCATTTTCCACAAAACTGACCTCAAACTGTGTCATAGTGGCTCAGAGCAATCCTGTAATATGATGAAAAGGCACCAGCAAATTATTTGGACTATCTTTAGGTATGCATCTTGTGTTTCACCCTGGATGCTTTAGTGGAGAAATTTGTAAGGCATTCATCTGTGCCACATAAATAGATCAATAGATAAACAAATATAATGACACCAAATTGAGCAAAGTACCAAAAGTCATCCTCATCTGTCCTCTTGGTTCTTCTAGTATTAAAACTCTTTTCAGATGGGAGACTCTCCTGGATTTGTTGTGAAGTTACACCAGATCTCTCCCTGTGCTGTTGTCTGCTACTTCTGCCATCAGTTCAGTGTTGCTGCCCTGTTAGCTTCCTATAGGACATGGGAACATGGTGTGAAACTTATAATGTTACATTTAGTAAAATAATGCTACACTGATATACCATACCACACTTAAAAACGTTGTTGTTGCATGGCCAGTAACCTGTACTGCACTGTGCTTGAAGTTTCATCTTATAATATCACTTAGCCTTTATCAGGGTGGCTAATTATAGTTTGCATGGACTGGTCTTCAGAATGGACCTTTAAAACCAAACTCAGAGGTCAGTTTCATGTTGCATTAACATTAATGACTCATTAACAGGTGGCAGGCCAATATCTCTCATAGCCCCAGCAATGTAGTGGGGGTAAACACAGCATTTTATTTGTGGTTTAGAGTTGTTGATGGGAACTGAGGAGTGGGAACCATTTTCTGAAAGTACAGCAGAAGCAGATGTATAAATATATAACCCATAACCTACTTTGTGATAGGCTACGTTACAAATTAGGTCATGTCAGAGGGGGCAAAGTTGGCTTCTTACATGTCAATATATATAAAGCAGAAGTACATTGTAAATTAGGATTTAGATCAAATTTATAACAGAAGGCAAACAGGCATCATTATTTATTTTTTTCATAGTTTGCAACTTGAACACCCTTATTCAACAACTAAATAAACCACAATATGTGTCTTTCTTGTACAGGGACAAAGTCACAAAACTGTCCCCTTTTGAAATTTGGCAGTTAAGATTTTCCCTTATAAGGACCAGTCATTATATAGTGTTTAAAATAATGTTTACAATTAGCATCAGACTCAAGTTCTGTTCTTTGTTACCATTCTCTACTATTCCCTGTTTTCCAATCAGTAATATTTCTCCACACCTTTCCTTTGCATACTTCATTAGCTTACCCTGGTATGTTACCACCCATATCGACAGTTCACTGTACATTTTTCTGAAAAAATTCTGTGGTCTAGTGTGCCCAAAAATAGTGTCTATATCTTTTTCTCCACATGTAAACAAACACCAGTTGCTGACATGGCAGATCAGCTCCTGAAATACTCTAAATGCAGTATGATGTGACATTGATTCCAAAGCGTATTTCATGCTCTTCATTAGCATGGGTGTCTCCCCATTGAGCTTACCCTGGCTTCTATAAATACCCACAAACTTTTCCACTGTGAAGATCTTTGGTGGCATTTAAAATTGTAACTTTGTTGGGTGAAATGAACAAGTTATGTGCTTTGTGGTGTAGTTTTTATAGATCCATCTATTAGGATTGAGATAAGACATTG
This sequence comes from Thunnus albacares, assembly GCF_914725855.1. Lineage (NCBI taxonomy): Eukaryota > Metazoa > Chordata > Actinopteri > Scombriformes > Scombridae > Thunnus > Thunnus albacares. The sequence goes on from NC_058106.1 coordinate 22,922,246, forward strand.
AAACCTGTAGTTCACTCTTTTAAAGGGACGTCTATAGGGATATTTTGGCAACACATAGATAAGAACTGTGACAGTTAATTGAGTGTTATTTTTATGGAACATGCACATAAATAAGAATGAAAAACCACGGATTGTCCTTTAGAACATGTAATTTTATCCAACAGTGGATTTTTTGTTTTTCACTGCTGTTAAACTGTTTGTTTCTCTCTGTTGTCTTATAAAGACTTGCAGAAATGTAACTTGGATTTTTACAACTAGAACTAGGAGACATCAGACTTGTAACTGTTAACTTGTTCATGCCTTGGGTGATTGGAATTTTCAACTATTTTTGGGTTGACATGTAATTGGCAGTATTTGTTTTTTTAATTCACTGGGTCGGTGCCAAATTGGATCAAATACACACACCATGCAAGTGTGTGAAGCAATAGATATGATCACAGAAGTAAATAAAAATACCGCAGATGACATTATAGACGCTGGCTTTTGCAGGGCAGACGCTGAACAACACCAGTCCAGTGAAGTGGTAGATGAGTGTGAAAGAGAGGGATGACATTTTGCACGAGCTCCTTTCCCTAGTCAAAGAATTTTCCATGGTCCTGCCAGGTTGCCCTGACGACACTGGTGACAGCCATAGGCGGACTAGCCATCTGGAGTACCCATGAGTTTTTGCCGTTGGGCTGGTTGACCTGTGGGCTGGTGCTGAGCCAAGCAACACTGATGCAAAAAGATTTTTACAAGTGTTTGGTGCTGTAGATTGTCTGGCTGGCTGCACTGGGAGGAGGTACGGTATCTCTTCCCACCATTCATGAGCAACTGCTTAGTCAGTTCGTACTTTCCCCATGCACCACCTTCATTCTTTTATCCACTCAGCAGACAGTGGCAGACTGCGTTTTGCAATGATGACTTTGACGAACCAAACATGGAAAAGCAGCTGGTCAAAACATGTGGAAAAGGGTGAAAAAAAAAACAGAGAAAAAATGAAGTATATTCAGACAACTGTTCATTCTTGTATTTGCCACACAGACAGTAGAGCAACTGAATGATATATTGATGAGACAATCTATCAGCATGGTAGAATACTGATTGCTTCAAGTACTTCTGTGCCATTTGATCTATTTTAATTAAACAAATATTACCATAAATGTACAGTCAGTATTTTATGCATTTTACATTTTATTCTATGATTGGACAAATAATACAGTATTATCATATTAAAATTCACTTGTTTTTCAAAACAAGAAAAGTTTTCCTTAATATTTTTGTCAAGATTAAATAAAATTTCAAGTAAATGATAAATGTACACAGGTAAATGTTAATTAATAGTAAACATGACATTTGAACTGACTGACTCAGAAAAGATTGGCAGCATGTTTCCAGCTTTGTGATTAGTTTTATACGTCCATCAGGTCTTTAGCTAAGAAAAAAGCAGTCACGCTCAATGTTGCTTTTTGGGCCTTTTTTATGTGGTGTAATAATGGCCACAAACCCAGGACGTCATTGATTCTTGTTGACATGAAGCTCCTTTAATGCTGCAGTTGCAGAAGAATTAATATTAGCATGTTCGTGTTCTTTTCAGTCACTTTTTCCTGTCTAGGGTTGTACTTGACACATTTTGCAGAGTCTCTTTCAAAGCTTTCTTGTCTCTTAAAACATCGAAACCACATCCACGTAATTGATGTTGTTTTTTTGTCATTAACTTCCTTATCTATAGTTTGGGGTTAATGTAAGTTCACTGTTGAACTCCTTCTCTGTGGTTTTACTGGTATAATTTAATTTTCTCTACTTGCCACTTGATAAACACTTATAATGTGTTTTATTCTGGATTCTTCAAACACTATAATAAGTTTGTTGACTTAAATGTGTCAGTAATACATTTATAGTGAGCCAGTCTGGGTCAAAAGTTCAGACAGTTTTTTTTTTTTTTAAATCTGTTCCTTCCTTCAGTCGCCTCAACTGCTGGCCTATCATCAGCTAACCTGCCTGAGTTTTGGCACTGAGCTACATGGCCAGCCTTATTCCAACAGTTCAAGCTATGTCCAACCAACAGGGCGCGCACACACACACACACACACACACACACACACACACACACACACACACACACACACACACACTGCAGACCTCTCATCTGGTTTGCTCTCTTTCCTGAACACAGTCTTAAAAGAATCACGCCTGCCTGTGCTTTTTTTCCCTCTCTCCATATCATCTTTTCTTCCCATGCGTGTCTTGGCAGCCAGAGCCCAGTTCTCATTATCAGCGTGTGCATGTGCTGAGGGCTGCTGACGCTGTGTGTGTCGCTGCCGACTGACGTCAGCAGTGCCGTACTCCTCTCCATACAAATGTCCTGCCTGCCTGTCTGCCTGCCATTGATACCTTTTCTATGTCCCCCCACACTCTTATTAGCGTGTTTTTATCAGTTCTAGCAATGTCCCCACCTCTCACACCACAGTGCTGGAGCCTAGCTAATATGACATGCAGGTGTAACTAACCGGCTGTCTAATAGCTTGCACAAGTTTATAGACTCCTGTTGGGAAATATTTACGACTTGTCTCACGTTAAATAATTGTGTGTATGCGAAATGTTATTTTCATGTGTACTGTTTTTTCTTTTGCCTGTGCATGTATGTTAGTGATATTTTTGTTTTGTCTGTGTGGGTCTCTGTCTGCCTTTGTGTGTGTATAAATATAGTACTGTTATTTCCCTTTTGGAAATTGTTGCACTATAAATAACCTTCATACACATGCACATGTAGGTGTGAACATAGATGCGAGGCCTGTTTGTGTGTTTAGAAGATGGCATGAAATTAAAAGTAGTGAAATGTATGAGGAGTAGAGAAGATATTAAACAGGTAGGTCCACATATTCTCAGTTGCAAATATGAACATTATATGATATTGATTAGGGCTGCAAGTAACAGTTATTTTCACTCGATTCATTCAACAATTATTTTCTTGATAAATCGTTTGTTCGATAAAGTCAGAAAATGGTGAAAAATGTTGATCACCAGTTCCCAGTACCAAAATGGTACCTTAAATGTTTTGTTTTGTCAACAATCTTCAACCCAAATATATTCAGTTTACTATCTAAAGAAACAAGAATATTTACATTTGGAACCAGAGAATTTTAGCATTTTTTACTCAAAGAATGACTCAAAATGACAGAGTATCAAAATAGTTGTTGGTTAATTTTCAATCAATCATCTACCTGATTAATCAGCTAATCTTTGCAACTCTAATATTGATAATTAGCAGTTGCAAAAATGTCCCCACACAACTAGACCATTGACATTCCTCATTTTGCATAGAAATCTTGGTTTACAGTCATTTATAGTTATCAGTGTTCTAACTCTGAAGTGAGCCTTGAACAAAGTATTCAGATCCTTTATTTAAGTAAAAGTAGTAATACTACAACATAAAAATACTCAATTTAAAAAATTAACTTAGAGAATTAGATTTACTTAAGAATCCAAAGTAAAAGTACTTATGCAGAATGTTATATATTATTTTGTTATATTATTATTGTTATGTATTATTTTATTGGATTATTATTACAAAGATTTGATACCGTATGTATATTGTGTGTGTGTGGCGTGTGTGTCTGTGTGTGCGAGCGTATGATGGCATGTGTACGGGAGTCTTAAGTGTCAGCAGCTGAGTTGTGCGTCTGTCATGTGTCTGCCCGCATGTCATGTTTTCATAACATCGCTAAAGAAAATATCTCCCGTTCATTGAAAGATTTTAATCTCATCACTTGCAGTAGGCCCTGACTGTAAATAAGTTGTTGCTTGGCACACAGGGCCGGCTTTAATAGCAGTGCTGGTGGTGGCAGTGGCGGTAGCGCCCATTCAGCCAGCTTTTCCTGTTTCTGTACTGTGTGAGAGTCGGAGAAGCAGTCCCATGTTGTTGTGCATTGTGCACAGATTGTGCAGCAGTAAGGAGAGCAGCAGAGACCAATAGTTAGATGTTAACAGATTATACACATACTGTGGTATATTTATGTGGCACACTAAAGACTTATGGGTGTCCTACTGGGTGTGTAGTGTGTGTGTGTGTGTGATTGAAAGAGTCAGTAGAAAATGGATTTGTCAACAAAACATGATCCTTTGGTTGAGTTAAATGAACGCCAAGCACACGTCGAAGCGCACATCTATTTGTGTCTCCATCTTTATCTCTTGTCCTTTACTCGTATCCCCTCCTTAATGGCATCCTCTCCTTCAGCTTTTATCCGTCTCCCTCTCTGTTTCAGCCCTTCTGTGTCTCTCTCCGTAAACAAGCAGAAGGCCAACAACTCTGTCCTCCGGCCGTCTCCCGCCATCCCGTTGCCATGGAGTATGTAGCATTGTTTGCTGGCCTCTATGTCGGGTTGCCATGGCAGGGCTTATTTGCCATATTAAATGTTTGGCAGCATTGTACAGATGCTGATGACAAACACCCAACATCCCACTTTGATCAATGAAACAGTTACTGATTAGAGAAGATGGGATGGAGCCACTTATCTATTTAACAATCTCAGTTCATGTATGGGCCATATGCAGAAACATAAATGTATAAAACCTAACAATAATGTTAGAGACAGAGGAGACATTTTTAAACCGGCCATTTAATTGTGTTTCTGTAATATGTTATTGTGTTTTTCTTCTTAGATCAGAAACCTGCTCTTGTAGCTTTTCAAAGATGGACATGTTGTCTTAAATCACACAATTTAGGACAATAGTGAAAAAGGTGCATTTTACGTTTAAGTTAAGAAATATTATTTAGAGCTCTTTCATTTTAAAGTGTCATATTGGAGTTTTTGCCATTGCTGGATGTGATATCACGTTTAATCCAGTTATGCAGTATGCTTTGATAATTCATGACAATGTGATGAACTGCTTAGATGTTAAATTGAAGGATATATGAGAGTGGTCAGGTGTTACATTGAGTGTGTGTTCGCATGTTTAGTTGAGCTTGTTTTGAGGTACTTGTCAAATGAGGCCTATACATGTAATCCTCTGTGTTTCTCCCTCTTGTGGCAAGGGGTGAGACTGCATGATTGCTCTTTGAAGGGAATGTTTACTGCGTGGATTTTACATGGCAAAGTGCTGTATTTCTCCTTGTGAAAAACTAAAGGCGGACCTAAACCTCCCCTGGGTGTCCTTTTTGTCCTGAGTTGTCAGAATGGATTATATATAAGCTTTATGTTGTTTTTTTTTTTGTTTTTATGTGATATGCTGACAAAAGTGATAGATTTCAATTGTTTCACTCAAAGATGCATGTTTTAAGACATGTTTTAAGCCATATAAACTTAAACATTGGAATAATAATTCATGTTTATAGTTTATCCATAAAAAAAGTTAAATCACCTCATTAGAAATAAATAAAATAACATCTACTCCTTTTACCTTATTAAAAATCCCAAATCTGTGAATATGTAAATACTGTTCATGTCAAAAGTTGAACTGCTGAACTCAAGATGTCTTCCTACTTCACTGAAGTGTCCGTTCTCAGTGTTTGTGCACTTGAGGCTTCAAGTTTCATATCACACCTGCGTAAGTTGCATACTAGAGCACGAGAGGCTCCAAGCTAGGTGTGACTTCACAAATCATGCTGATAGCTACAAGTCTTAAACTCTGATTTTCTGTTAAATGGAGAAACTTTCCATTTTCAGTAGCTGAACATGAAAACAGCCCTCTATAATGTCAAACTCTGCACAGTGAGGATCAAATATTCAAGTGAAGTAACAATAAGCTAAACACATTTTTGAGTGGAGGGAGACTTTAACTATTATTATAGTTCTCATGGCTGAAAAAATAGATGCATAAATAAAAAATAAATAAAAATATATGACTGTATAACAGACCTAATGAAGTGGTTACTGCACTATAAAATTTTATATCAAATTAGTATTTATACTCAAGTTAGAGGTTTAGGTTATTTCAGGTCCAGCAACTTTGTGTTACACAACCTGCACCAGCTTTGACTGTAAACTGCTGTAATGTGTGAGAGCTCCTGTTTGGTTACCAACAGATAGCATGGAAATGCTGCTGATTGACGTAGTTGCAGCCAGATAAGATCTCATAGTTCCATTGTAGACGCACCATGGTGGTTTTAGTGGTTTGCTTTTCTTCTTTTGCTTTCAGTGAAAGGCCTCTCTCTGCTGTCGCTAAGGCAGCGTGCATTCGCATACCTGTAGTAGAAAGTGCATCATGTGGTGCAGGAAATCCTTAATGTAAACTGTTACTACACTGTGTGTTTAGATAACAGGCAGCATAGACTAGCAGAGTGCTCTGTCGCTCTGTTGCTGACCCACTGGTGCCCTCACTGAAAAGTCATAAGGCAGTGGACTGAAACTGGAGCATAGGTCAAACTTTCTATGCAAATACATTTCATATTCTCTGCTATGAACACACACAGAAATCTGATTACAATATGTAACTGACAGTTTATGTGTCTCTCTTCTGTTTTTCAGATGATCTTATGGGACTGGGATCTGAAACACTGGTACAAGCCACAGTATCAGGTCAGTAGTGTTCTTACTCCAGCTCACATGTTTTCAATGTACATGTGCACTGAAACACAGCCTGACACTGAGGTCTTCTCAGATTGAGTGATGTCTTTAGTCCACCGGTAAAAGCTGTCTATAAGTCACCTTTGGGACATTCAGTTCTTTCCTGACATTTTTTGGTTAGGTAAAATACACATTGTGTAAAACCTGGCATACGATAACCTTGAAATAGTTGTCATGCCACATTTTATCTTACTCAGACATTCTTTGTCTTGTTTGAACTATTTGTGTAATCTATCAAAGAATTCAGCTCCCACAGACCAAAAGTCATTATTTGTACCTGGTAGACACGGCCAGGTTAGATAGAATATATTCCCTCATGAAACCTGCCTGAAAAGGGAAAGATTACACTTTTTGGGGTTAGACTTGTGTTACAATTTATAGGATTTCACTTAAGATTGACAAAGCCTCTCATATGTATTTTCCACCCGATATACAGTACTGTTTCTGCTCTATAAGAGGCTAGAAGCAGAGTAGAGCGATGAGGACACAACAGGAGAGGAATGGGGTGGGAGAGGAGGTTAGAAACAGTAAATTACAGCAAAGTTAGTCATGGGAAACTTAGATTTCCTAAAGGGAATGAAGATGAAGCGAGCAAGAATGTAAAGAGAGGTGGGGGATTTCAATCAGCACTGTGTACCTCATGATCTGTGTGCTTGCCTTGTTGCTCCTACCAAAACACCAGCAATATGACTGTCCCAAACCACCTTTAAGTTACCCACAAGCATTTAGTCAATCAATCAGTTGGTTTACTGTCACTCCACCTGCTGCTGATGTTGAAGTACCCTCCTGTAGGCTGGTAGACAATGTTGTCTTAAAGGAAAGGTTCACATTTTTTTCATGTCTATCTCAAAATGTTTTCCACATTCCCATATGAACATCCAAAGAGTAATTGGTAGCTGTTATAAATCCTCCTCTCCATAGTAGCTGTGAAGAGATGCCTTCCTTATGTCTCCAACAAAAGAGATAGGGTCAAAATCCACAGTTCTCTTTTTATGCAGAAATGCATTTTAAAGTTTACATGAGACATCAGCTGTCTGAGTAAAGGGTGTTATTAAACCTGCGTTGTTAAGTCCAGTTAAATGGGACTCTGGTTCTGGTTAAAATGTGAATCTATCCTTTCAGCCATAAGCCAAAAAACATGATCAATCCAAACAGAAACATTTTGAAAACAGGTCTTGTGTGTGCTCTCTGACAGTCCTGTCCTGTTACTTAATCTGTGCCATTCATGTGTGCCTACGGCAGGGTGCAGTTAGCGGCAATGGTGTGGACCTTTCGGTCATCAACGAGGCCAGGAACCTGGTGTCAGACCTGCTGATGGACTCGTCTTTGTCACCCCACACCATCTCAGCCCTGCGCAGCGTCTCCAGCCTCATGGGGACGTTCTCAGGCTCGTGCCGCCCCAGGGTAAACCCTTTCACCCCTTTCCCGGGCTTCTACCCCTGTGATGAGGTGGAGGACTCCGTAGAGCGGAGTGACAGGAAGCCCATTAAGGTGGGTACAGGCTTTACTGCTTCAATACATGAAGAGATATGTCAGTCTAATCATTCCAAGACCAAAGACACAGTAGTAGCTAAACTCAGGAATGAATTAAAAGTTCCTTCAGCATGTCTCCTTCTCAAGAATTGCCACAGTGTGTTGTTAGAGTCTACCGATAGTAGTAGCGTCACATCAATGAAACACATCACATTAGGCAATGTTGAAACAATCAGTGAGCTTCTTCGTCCCCCCACTGGTCTTCCAAATTAAAATGCCAAGTCCCCAGTCCCTGCTAACTCCCACTGGGTTGTTTTGGGGAGGGAGTGCCTCTTTTCACCTGACAGCGAGGAGCTTCACCAGGAAGGTGCAACGGGCACAGAGGTTCACACTATCCTGTCCAGGTCCTTCGCATGACTGTGCACTGTGTTGCACAGTGTAAGGCAGGGGGTTTGCATGGCCTAAGTTAACAAATGCTCCTAATTCTTTGGTTCGATATGCTCTTTGAGTATCATGACCTGCTTCTTCAGTTTGTGTATTTAGGATGTATATATATTAAAGAGTTACTTTTTCCCCATCAGGGTTTGAGCAGCAGAAACAGCCTCCCCACCCCTCAGCCCAGGAGGAGTTCCACCTCTTCATCCTCTGCACTCCCTCCTCTTGACTCCACTTCTTCACGGTGGGAACGCAACAATGGCAAGAGACCCCACCCTGACCTCAACTTGACCAGGTATCAACACCAACTCAGTCCTAGCTATGTCCACAAATACACAAACCCAACTACATACACAAAAACTGTGCACTGTACCACCACCTTACATACATCATCTCATCTGGGCTATACAATACCCTGAATCTGCCCAATTGCTCCTCTGTTTACCAGCACCTGTGCACAATTAAGTCAAAGATCTTTTCTTTTTCTTTTTCTGGTCAGCCTGCATAAAAATAATAAATGGGTCATAGCGAGTTCTACAGAAGCAAGAAATCTTAGGAAAATTAGGAAGCTATAATAGAAATAGTACATTTCACATTTTGAGAAATATAGATCACATTTTGTTTTGAATAGAGAAGCTAGATTTGACAGTCAAAACTATAAATATTGTTCTTTTTTTAGAGGTTTCCTGTATTATTTTACATCCCACACTACATATCCATAACATGCTACAGCTATATCAAAATATCAGAGTCAAAACAGATTTTCTACTCATCAACTCGCCTCATGTTCCCATGTTGTGGTGTTACTTTTATTGCCAGAGTGGAACATTGGTTGTACTACAAACATTTAATATATGTCTGATCTGATATAATAAATTATCATGGAAAGCAACTTATCCTACCCTAAGTAAACATGTCACTCTGTTATCTTTAGTACTTGTCACTGTCCACAGCGCAGTAACTCAATTTTCCTCACAGTTGATCAGTGAGGAGGTAGTTTTCATATTTTGAACCAACAAACAGCTGCATGCAGATTAAGCCTGCAGCATGAGTTGTGGTTTGACCTCCTCCGGCAGACTGAAAAGCTAGAATTGAACACAAAGTTAGCTAGTTAACCTGCAAATCCTGTTTGACTGGACAGACCTAGCAGCTGAGAAACAAAGAAAATGTAAATAACTGTAAAATATAGTGTCACCATATACTGGATGTGGCTTTAAGTTTGTGTGAACATTGCAGTGTCAACCTTTCATTGTGTTTCTGCTGACAACAGTATGTGAACCTGTGAGCTCTGTGTGTATTTCAGCTCGCACAGTGAAACCAAAAGCAGAGGGAGTTGTTAACACATCACAGTATCATCTGTTCTCTGAGTAAAAACACTCTTGCCTTGATTTTACAGAGGGACAGAATTCATTTAATTGGATCTTGATAATGGTGTTCGCTGCATTGATGGAAAATCATGTATCTTTAATAATTGTAAATAAATATATTACTCAGGTACAATTAACTGTAACAGCAAATATTTAATATTTAATAATATACTTATTTGGGCACTGAGATGTAGTGTCAATATTACTCCACAGGATGGCAGTAAAGGTCTATCTTATTCCTGAGCAAAACAAAGAGTTATAATTAAATGTAACTTATTCTTTAGAGCCAGTGGTAAATATGTGTATATGTGTCTTTTGTGCTCCAGCTCAGGTCTGTCCAATGGGCCGAATGCAAACCTGCTCACTATTCCCAAGCAGAGGTCGTCCTCTGTTACTCTCACCTACCATGCAGGGCCCAGGCGAGCAGGTGAGACTGAACCATAAACCTTTCAGAGACACTCCATTTTGAATAGCTGCTCATGTTCTTCCTAAATATCACGTCTTTCTCTTTTCCTCCATCCTCTTTAGGCACATCTCCAAGCCTGAGCCCAGTCACCTCACCAAGCCACAGCCCTCCAGCAATAGGTACAGGTTCCTCATCGTCCCTGGTCACTCGATCGCCTGTGGAGTTCCCAGACACGGCTGACTTCCTGACTAAGCCGAGCGTCAATCTGAACCTGCACAAGCCTTTGGGTTACACCCTCAGTTCACCTGATTTCCAGCAGGCCTTCCGAGGCTCCGCTTTCCCTCTTTGCACCAGGTGAAACCAGCTGTAGAGAAGTGGCATGTTTAGCTACAATCACTTTTTTTTGTTAGTGGTTATGACAATAAATGATATGCTGAAACTGATCATGTCTGTCACTACCATGTCTTTTTGTTCTAGCTGCGGTCGTCAGATGCTTAAGGGAATTTCCGGCAGTGATACGGGGGAAGTTCATCAGTCATTTACCAGTGAGGCTCAACGCAGGCGCTCAGGTACATGCGATTACATCTAATGCACATTATGTAATGGAGAGGTGACAGACAATCTTGTCAAGTGCTATAGTGCCAGGGGGTTGACAGAGAAACACCTTCCATAAGTAGTTTAGGAGGTTAATGCTGTCCTCTGCTGGACACCAACAATAATGCAAGTGTATGCACATAAACACACAGGCACAGGTGCAAACACATGAAAGAATGAAGAACTTTTAGGATCATTTATCTTATCCTTATGCTCCAATGTGGAATACATGAATAAATGTACATTTTTTCGAATAGACAGACTCTTACTGGGAAAATAAGCTTTGATTCTAGTCATCAACAATCACCTGTTTACATCAGCCTCTTGAATGAAGCATGTCATCTTTACTACAAAACTGTCATCGTAGGATCAAAAGCTCAGTTAAACAACAAACTGAATGACTGCGCTCTGTTTGTATGCAGCTGCAGGTGAAGGGCTGGACTTCACAGGGGAGCCTCTAATCAGGGAGGAGAGCGTGGAGGTGGACTTGTCTGGAGAGTCAGACGTTGCAGGGAACCAGGGCCAGGCAGAGGAGGAAAAGAAGAGCCCGAGGACAGACAAGCAGACTCAGGAATTAGAGGTGCATTTGATCAAAAAGCTTCAACTAACAACAGGATTGTCTATTGCTTCACAGCAGATGGAACAACCATTTCATTTTGTCTTTGTATTTTTTTTTTCTTTTTAAGTTTCAGATATTTAGCTCACACTTTTATGTAGACTTGCTTCCTGTGAGTGCGCATGTAGGGATTCAGTTTTACATTTAACTTAATTATATGCAAGGTATCATTTGGGTTTCCTAGAACGCCTGCAGTTCATATTAACTTGAGTTGAGTTGAGTGTTTTCCTCAAACACATAGTTTTTGCTCTCTATCCATATTCTTCATTTTTCACTATATATTACAAATATTCTTTGATAACTGTAGTCTATGTGTCAGACTGATTTAGTCTTTGTAGAAACATATATTTTTACATGTAAAGAACTTTAAAGGTCAATAGAAATATATGCATATCCATACTAATCTGTATAATTTGTACATTTGGTGGTTTTCTCCAGGGTGAGCAGGAGTTCAGACTAGATCCTATGCTGGAGGACCATGATGCTCTCATGGAGAGGATGAACACCTGGAACTTCCAGATCTTTGACCTGGTAGACAAAACAGGAGGAAAGACGGGAAGAATACTCAGCTATGTTAGTACAACAACCACAAACCAACCATGATCACCTGTAGCTCTTTGATGTGTTTTTGTTGTGCTACTTGGCTTTGGTCAGTCAGTGTATCCACTCTTGATAGCTCTCTTAAAAAGCAAAAATAGTCAATATACTGTATGTTGTTTGTTCCATCCTACACATCTGTTAAGTGGAGTAATAATGATCATTGCTGCCCTTATTGACTGTTAGCAGGGCGTTAACCTTTTAGTCTTAATTTAATATGCTTATGTGTGTTTATAAAAATAAATTAAGGGTTTTCTTTTCCTAAAAAAGAGTGAAAGCTCAAGCCTGGTGCAATCTGGAAAAGGGCTGGAAACAGGATAAATATATTGTTAATAGGAGGAATACAGTATACACAGATGGAGTTAGTGTGGACTTTAATGCCAGCCCATCACATCAGCTCTTCAGCAGCAGTACAGTTTGCTAAAGACTGAAAGCCAGCTGGCTTCTCCTATGAGAAACCTGTTTTTGTTTCAAGTGTCAAGCCACAGATAAACACAATTTCAAACATGTGAATATGCAACACCCCAATTATAACCTTTACACTACAAAACTTACAATATGCTCACAAGTGCTAACAATGATCCCTTTTCAGCTTGAAATTACATTTCAGCAGACAGTGAACTTCTTGTCTTTACATAGTGATTTTAATGTTTATGTGTTTTAATGTTCCACGGATCATCAGTGACGGTGCTGGTTATTCTGTGTTCTGATTTATGTTTCAGTAAAGCTGGTTTGTATTTCCCCAGGTGACATACACCCTTTTCCAGGATACGTGTCTGTTTGAAATTTTCAAGATCCCTGTGAGGGAGTTCATGACATACTTCTGTGCTCTGGAAAATGGCTACAGGGACATTCCCTGTGAGTGTTACACTGTGTAGGCCTCAAGAAATTCAAAGACTCATGTTTGTTTTTTGTTTGTTCATGTGTCACCCCCAGATGTTCATATGTATTGTTTGATGAATTAAGTAGCTATAGTGTGGCAAAGCTAAGAAAATTATCTAATATTTCAAATTATTGCTGGTGCACAAAGTAAAATCGACTCATTAAAAATGTTTTGGTTAAAAACACACAGATCATAACCGGGTCCATGCTACTGATGTGCTCCATGCTGTCTGGTACCTGACCACTCGACCAATCCCTGGGTTCCAGCAGATCCACAGTGAGCATGTGACAGGAAGTGACACAGGTAAACACAAGTGACACGGGTGTAGACTTATTTGTCATAGATTACCATTTGTGGAACATAGGTTGTGATGTGAACACATGGCTGCACAACAATCAAGCATGTTATTAAATATCAGAACTGCTGTGCAGTGCAGATGCCAGCCAGTGTGAGTCTGAGGGATTTTTCATTATTCAGTCTACTCACTGTGTTTTTGCAGGAGAGTCTGCACACAGTCATAAATAAATAATATACTAAACTTCTAAGTATATTTATTCCTGAAAGAAAAAGTCTAACCTTCCACAATTTAAAAAAAAAATAGTAATTAAAAATCATAATTTTAACCAAGCCATTGAGAGAAGAAGACATATAACTTAGGAACTTTTTAAAGAAACATTTAATAAAGTATACTAGGTGTGCTGATTCTTCATCCTTTCCTCCAAGAAATCTTGGACCACCCATTGATGTCAGAAATGAAGTAATTTTGACTGATTCTGTTTGTGACTTATAGAAACTACTTCTGCAACAGGATATGGCCTTAAAGGTGCAGTGTGTAGAATTTCGTAGCATCTAGCACAGCTGACTTGGCAGAAATGGAATAAAATATTCATAAGTATGTCTTAATTAGTGTATATTCCCATGTAAATAAGAACTGTTGTCTTTTCGTTACCAGAGAACGAGCCCTTTATATCTACATAGGGAGCAGGTCCTCTTCCACAGAGCCCGCCATGTTGCACCACCATGTTTCTATAGTAGCCCAGAGCGGACAAACCAAACACTGGCTCTAGAGAGGGCCTTTTGCGAGTTTCGCGTCCACCATAGGTTCTCCTACAAGCTTGAAAGGGAAGGTTGAGGGGGAGGGGTATTCAGTTGGTTGCAATCTGCATTCTCACCACTAGATGCCACTAAATCCTACACACTGGTCCTTTAACTCTACATAACACAGATGGTTTGATTTGAAATACTGCAATTGGAGCTCCGTGGTAGACAAATGTTTACAGTGCATGCCACAAAACCGCAATGTCTTTGGTTCAAATCCACCTGTGGACCTTTATTATATGTCATACCCCTCTCTCTCCTCTTTGTTTCCTGTCTGCTTCTCTACTGTCAACTGTCAAAGGCATAAAAAATTCCCAAAAACATATCTTTAAAATAAAGAGGGGGGGGGGGGACTTCAAGGTTTTCCTATGTTTTTTCATAGTGTTGTCAATTCTATTTTCCTTCGTTTTACGTGCGTAACTACAGTCAAATTTGTGTATTGAGCTCTGAGTGCTTCCAGAACACAGGTGTCTTACACTCAACACTACCTGAACACCTCCTGTGGAGACACACGGAGCTCGCTGATGCCGCTCTGCTAAACTTGCTCTGCTTTGTGTGTAGACTTGGGGAAACTATGCTTAGTCTCTACTGTGTTTTTCTGTCATTTATGGCCACGCTTGCTTCTCTGTCCTCTACTCAGATCTAATTGTCAGTATTTGTGTTTAGCTTAGATAGCAACGTGTATTAAAATTTGGCAAATTCTTGTAAACTTAGCTACTGGCTCAAACAGCCCCTCCTGTGAATCAGCAGCAGAGAGAGGAGGACAGAGGACAGGAGGAATGACTGATACCAACAGATGTCTGTGTTCTTCATTCTTTCTAAACTTTTCATTTTTGCTGTCAGGAATATTATTTATTTTACTGACATTTTTGATTTCCTTCCTGTGAGATATTGAGTTTATATAGTAACTTTACTGATGGAAATATTGCTGTTGCTGCTGTAGAGATGATATTTTGTCATATTTAAAATATAAATCTATTCTAATCCTGTTCTGAATTTATTCTTTTTTAAAAAGATAATTCAAAAAACAATTCTTTAGTAACGAAAAAGAACCAATAAGAGTATTGATAAAGAACTGGGCCGATAAGAGTATGCGTATGGATAAGATAATGATAAAATTTTACAGCTGGCACAGCACAACTTGTGGCTACAGCCTGACTATGGGAGGATGAGAAAATCACAGTTCAAATCCATTCACTAAAACCTGTTTTACCAATGTTTTATGATTATTATTTCTTATGCCAGGGTGTTTTTTAATAAATATTGTAATTATAATAGTCTGAAATTATGTGAAAATACATAATTTTTAGTAAAATAACCTGACCTGGGTTATTTTATTTGACGCTCTCTGCCAGACCGCTGCAGGTCTGATTATTTAATCAACTGGATAGCATCATAAAAAAACAACAGTCATATATCAGCAAAATGACGCAGAACAAGAAAAAATGCTGCCAGTATTCTATTCAATACTTAAGCTATGAATACATATCCTTCTGCTTTTTTTTTCAGTAGCCTCAGACTTTTTCCTTGATAGGCTGCTCTTGTTTTCCATTGGAACAATTAATAAGAATGCTTCTTGTTTGTCACCGACACCAAATTACCGCTTTTTGATTGGCTGCTGTTCATGATCAATAACGAGACCTAATTAAAGTCTGAATGTCAAATTTCTAACCATTGCATTTGTTTAACACTCATAAATATCATTTATATTCATATGGCTGTCTTGCTTCCTGGGAAACTAATGATAATGAAATTTCAACTGTCCAGTTAAATCTAATCTGTTATTTGGTATCCAATGACTTGCTTTTTTAATGATATAACACAGAATAATAATCAACATTAATATTCAGGGAAGACAATTAGCCTACATTTTAATTGACTTGGGTTGGTAAGGGACCTGGATAATGGATAGGGGGTGCTGGCCAGAAAAAGGTTGAGAACAACTAATCTCTGCCTTTACAAATGTCTTCCACTGCTGCTGCCAGAACAGCTGTGATTTGATAAAAGGAGGTGAGAGAGACGGGGATGAGAAAATAATGGAGATGCGAGAAATTGAGTCAGACAGTGAATAAATGAGAGTAGAACAGGGTGTGTGCTTATGCTCATATTTAACATTACATTTCCTTTCCTTCTTATACAGTTACCTGATTAGACAAAGACTGTGTAGGCCTACACTAAAACTTTCTCTATGGTGACATTTATCCATTGTGTGTTCCAGATTCAGACAGTGGGATCTCTCCAGGCAGGATATCCTATGCCTCCTCTAAGAGCTCCTCTATTTCAGATGACAGCTATGGCTGCCTGGCCTGGAACATTCCTGCCCTGGAGCTCATGGCCCTTTATGTAGCAGCTGCAATGCACGACTATGACCATCCCGGTCGCACAAATGCCTTTTTAGTAGCCACTAATGCACCTCAGGTAACCTCCAGCATTTGTTGGTACTTGTCAGTGTTGTAGAGTGAATCGGCAAACTTATTTTAGCTTACCAGGTACACATACATAAAACACAACCATGTTTATAGAAACAAAGGATCAGATGTTCAAAATATGGGTTTATGTAACATGACATTTCACCACAAGTGAAACGGTTTTGGAAGATACAGCACACACATAAACGGGCAAATCTGGACTTTTGGATGTCAGCTTTGCTTTTCAAACTGGCCGTCCTCATACTAAACTGGACTACATGAGTTTCTATTGGTAAATCCTCTGAAACTTTTCACTTTATATTTCTACATTACATGCATGTGTACTTACTCCAATATCATAATTGCCCCAAGCCTCCCATAGAAATAAACTTGCTTAAATTATCTAAAAGTTTTTGAGTTTGACTCCTGCATCTGCCACAGTTTGTCTCTTGATCTCTACTTTACGGAGGTATCCACTCTGCATAGTCATTGTTTGCAACCTGCCCTCTAACAAAAAAAAAGTGTTCATCCAAGACCGACAGACAGAAAGCAAATATCACCACTGACGTCTTGCCCCTGACACACGATCTGTGCACAAACGCAAAAGTCACCTGACAGTCTCTCAGAGGCGGCTGCAGAGTCTGTCTGAGTGGCACCTTGTGGTTGCTGGTTTTTTTTTTTTTTCTTTCTGTGATTCCACCTTACCATGTAAAATCTGCTAGCCAATATAATTAGTGATCAGTTCACTCATGCACTATATGTGGAGCCACCCAGAACTGGCTTTTTAATCAACACGTTCTTTATTACATTATCATCTTTGGTTTAGACATCCCACAGTGTCACTTCAGCTGCCTCACACTCTGTCCATGAAATTGAGTCTTATGTATTATAAGTGCCCTACAGAAACCCTGTGTCTCCAGTTACAGTTAATGTTTAACTGGACAGTCAACATTGTTAAATGGAGATTATGTTTAAGGTTAACTCCACATCCCACGGTCAGTCAATCCCATAGCACTCTCTCGCTGTGGTCAGTCTTGTTAATGAAAGGTAAAAAGGTTAACTGCATGCCCTAGTTTAAATATTGTATTTTCACTACATGGCCAGTGATAGCACTCACACTGTCTGGCTTTGAAAAGTCCCAGGAAAGTGGGTTAAAAGAAAGAAGAGGGAACCCTGAACCTATTGATTGATAATGATGTTGAAAACCACCTTGTCAGTTAAAAGGATCTTTTTCATAGTATCTATTGTTCCGTAACAGTTTTTGACCTGTTTCCTCACATTTGATCCTGTTGCATTTCTAATTTCATAACCAAATACCCTCATGTCCCTTTTATCTCTTTTATTGAGTGGTTGCTATTTTTGAATCCATTACAAAATTACATAACACATTTTCAGACACATTATGTAATAAAATTTATACTGGCATTTTAGAGGAAATTTTAGAAATCTTCTTAGGGTTGCCATCCCTCCCTCTCTCACCTCTGGGCTTTTCCTTTCTGTCCGGTGTAGGCGGTGCTGTACAATGACCGCTCGGTGCTGGAGAACCACCACGCTGCGTCTGCCTGGAGCCTCTACCTGTCCCAGCCCGAATTCAACTTCCTGGCCAACCTGGACCACGTTGAGTTCAAGCGTTTCCGCTTCCTTGTCATCGAGGCGATTCTGGCCACAGACCTCAAGAAGCACTTTGACTTCCTGGCTGAGTTCAACGCCAAGGTCTGAGATGAGGAAATCTTGAGAGATTGCACAGATTGATCAGAATAGATAATTATCTATTTATTGATCCTTTAGTTTCTGGCAAAAATATTGATTGAAACATTAGGATGGTACGTTAAGATTTAGTTGAGCAGCATGTAGCATAATGGATGCAGAATAAAGCAGTCGACCGGTTGTTGTAAGGCATTAATATCTGTCTGTTTGTGAACAGGTGAATGATGTGAACAGTCCAGGAATTGATTGGACCAATGAGAACGACAGACTGCTGGTGTGCCAAGTGTGTATCAAGTTGGCAGATATCAACGGACCAGCCAAAGTCCGTGACCTGCACCTCAAGTGGACAGAAGGCATCGTCAATGAGTTTTATGAGCAGGTACAGACTTTATGTTAATGCTGCAGAGTGTATCCAATCAATGCAAACATTCAATCTACATTTTTGTCTTGCAGTACATTTTTAATCAAGAGAGAATTAGGTAGATGAAAAATTCACCGTCCCAAATCCATCCTGACTTAAACATCAAGGTCATAAATACAATGAAAGAGACAAACAGAAAAAAAGATAAAAAATAGAGGACAAGAATAAAAAGTAAGATTACTAACATCAGTGACATATCAAAAAAAAGATGTAACAATTAAAAGACAGTTAAATCTAAGTAGAATGGGCAACTCTTCTATGATTGTCATGTAGGTCATCTCAAGTATGTAGCTTCATCACTGAAGATCTGTGTGCATGAGATGTTTTTAGAGGATAGGTTCACAAGTGTTCAAGTCCATCTTAAAACGACAGTCAGGTGCCCATATGAACATTGAAACAGGTTTTGCTTGTGTACTCATTCCTCCTGTTCATACTGACCATTAGATGATCCCCTCCAAATGTGCTTACAAAGTAATAATAACAATCATATTACATTGTAGAAACAATTGTAGAAGCTTCAGTCATCTAATTTAGTCAAATAAAGTGGATATCTTCCAAAGTGACAGTCTGTGTCTTAAAGGACAGTGTTTTCCTGTTCAGCTGCAGTGGAAGGACAGTGGCTCAGGAGGTAGAGTGGGTCGTCCACTAATCGGAAGATTGGTGGTTCGATTCCCGGCTCCTCCAGTCCGCATGTCGAAGTGTGTGTGAATGATTAAAGATGAGCAGGTTGGCACCTTGTTTCAGCCTCTGCCATCAGTGCATGAATGTGTGATTGAATGGGTGAATGTGACTTGTAGTTTAAAAGTGCTTTGAGCGCTGAGAAGACTAGAAAGGCGCTATATAAGCATAGTCCTTTTACCATGTACAATTTAACAAAAAGAGGGAATTGGGTACTAAAAAGAGAGAAACTGACTTGATGTGACTAATTTCCCCCATCACTTACATTGAAAGTGCATTATTCGGCCATTATGGAGGAGGAATGATTACAGCATGAAAAACCTTCTTCAATGTTCATATGGGCACCTGACTATCGTTTTAAGACAGACTTGAAAAATTGTGAAACAGTCCTTTAACTGTAATCTTTGTTTTTGACCTGCAGGGAGATGAGGAAGCTCGGCTGGGATTACCCATCAGCCCCTTCATGGACCGCTCCTCCCCACAGCTGGCGAAGCTACAGGAGTCCTTCATCACACATATTGTAGGACCACTTTGTAACTCCTACGATGCTGCCGGTCTACTTCCCGGCCACTGGATCAATGAGGAGGGATCAGATGAAGACGATGAGGGGCAGGTGGACACGGACACGGATGAGGACGACGATGAGGACGATGAGCTAGACGAGGAGCTGGCACCAAGTAAGACACCGATAGCTCATCGGTAATGTCACGTTTACATTAACCGCAATCGCAATTTTGTTAAACATATCTTTACTTTTGTTCGTCACAGAAAGGAGGAAGAGCCGCCGCCGGTTGTTCTGCAGCATCATGCAGCACCTGACAGAGAACCACAAGGTGTGGAAGAAGACCATTGAAGAAGAGGAGAAGAGCAAAGAGCTGGGCAAACAGCAGCAGCCTGACAGCCTGCTCCCCAGCCTGCCAGCCAGCCTGCCCACCTCCCCGTCAGATGACATTCAGGTCATCCAGGAGGAGGAGGAGGGAGAGGAGCGTCAGTAGCATGACGGCAAAGGAATGAACACAGATGTGTGGAAAAAGAAGAGGAGAGGCAGTATAAGGATACGAGTCCCTCAACCACCTGCCTTTCACCGACATAAACACATACAGACACAAGAAACACACACACACACGACAGTTGACAAATGCACATAAATCACACTTTGCTCCTTCTCTCTCTCTCTCTCTCACACACACACACACACACACACACACACACACACACACACACACACACACACACATATATTGAAAGATTCACTGTGCAGACACTCAGATGCTTAAGCAGTCACATTGTTTTTTTGGAGAAACAAAAAGGCCTTACTACTGTGAGCGGATCCTTGCTGCAACAGTGGGAGCCCAACTCCTATGCACTTTCACCCCATGGAGAGTCGAGTGCACCCAGAAAAAGCACCAGAACTGAGGAGGAGGGTGCAGAAGAAGAGTGCGGACGGGGTCCAGCATTAACTTGCCCTCCATGGTAACCTGGCTGCGATGCTGCCTTGAATGCAAAGCGCTTACACCTCCCTTAGGTACAAAACAAATTCTGTCTATTTAAAAATGAAAAGGTAGAGGAATAATAATGAAGCAAGCGACATCATGAAATGATTGACACCCTTTACCAAAGTGAACAGTTCAAACCCGGAAAGACAAGAGACTGAGACTGTTTCAGCCTCAATGTCAGGTATATTTTTGAATTATATATATATACATATATATATATCAAATGTGCCTGTCTGAACCTTTACTGAGTCCATATTGGCCCAGAGCCTAGGCTTGTGTAGTTCTCTCTCCTTGCTGGCGACACGAAACACTGTATCAGACTCAGTCACAGAGACATTATTGAAATGTTGACTGATTAATAGCATTATATCTGCATCATTTTTGATGCTTTTATTCATGTGTACCACCCGTCTTTTTTTTTTTTGTTGTTGTTGTTGTTGGATTCTTTAACTCTGCTTCATTTTGTTTTGAGTGTGTGAATACTTTTTTGAGGGAATGTGATAGAGAGAATGAGTAGGGAGAAAGAGAGCATATTTTTAATTATTTTAGTATGTAATTTGTGTGTATGTTTGTGTGTCCTTTCAGTAATGGTTGGTTTCTAATCAGTGAAATGTCCTCTGGTGTTTATTAACATGTTGCATTCAGATCAGGAGTGCTGTCTCAATGAATGGATTCTTCATTTTCCTTTTGATTCTAAGTATTTTTTAAAGGTTACTCAGGATTCATGCAAAGTTGAATAATTATTTTGCAAGAATTTATGTCATTAATGTTAAATACACTTAAAAAAAACGGAGAAAATCAAAAATCTGGGTGACTGAAGTAGTTTGTAATCTCTTAATGAACAACTTGACTACAAACAAATTCAAGCAATTGAAATCCTCTGTGACAGAGGAGCATACAGTATGTGCTGTCTCTTGGCCATTCATACACTGTTTGCATAACCTTTTTACAACCTCACGGGAGAAATGCTTATCTTGATTGTCAGCAGACTGCAAATGTCTCTCCTGCAGCCACAACACATTGTACAATTTTTGCAGTTCTGTAACCGTATGTTTGGTAACTTCAATGTTCTCTGCATTGTTTTAAAACAAACAGTACAATGTCTAAATGTCGGTGTTTCAGTCAGCCAACAGACACTGATGTTTAGACAGACTAAAAGCTCACCCTTCTCACTTTTTTTTTTAAATTTGTTTTTTTTGTTTTTGTTTTTTTTTTTTTACCAAACCCATAACTCGGCCAGTGTGTAAAGAAGGGATCCAGGGTTTCATTTCTCTTTGGTTTTGTTTAAACGTCATATTATATAATATATATACAGTAGGCTCCAAAAGTCTGAGACCACTTTCCCCCATTCAAGTGAATGGGGAAAGTGGTCTCAGACTTTTGGACCCTACCATATATATATATCTATATCTATATATAGATAGATATATATATAATGACGTGCCACGAGGCAGGTTTAAAAAAAAAAACTACTAGTTCTCTATTTTTGTCTCTAAGAACTCTTGGCATTCCAC
The DNA here is from genome assembly GCF_914725855.1 of Thunnus albacares. Taxonomy (NCBI): domain Eukaryota; kingdom Metazoa; phylum Chordata; class Actinopteri; order Scombriformes; family Scombridae; genus Thunnus; species Thunnus albacares. Next base: position 22,944,484 of record NC_058106.1, read on the forward strand.
TAGAATAAGATGTTTTGTGAAAGAGAAGGCAGAATTGTTGCCTCGCTCCTTTATCACCTTATTAAATCATAATCTCTGGAGAAAATGTTAAGTAAGCAAGTGTCGAATTGAGATAAGTAATATTTAAAGACAAAAAAATAGATACAGGTGTGCACATTTTAATACCAAACAAGTGTTTAGCCGCTGTACAAAAGAGTATGTGCATAAATATATATTTTTTAAATAATCAAATGAATGCATCTGTTTTCTACACACAGCTGACATATTGTACATTGAGATCCTGTAATTACCATTGTGTTTCCAGAGTTTTTATCTACTTCTATTTACAGGTGTGGAACTGTGGGGTTTGGTGTTTTGATTTTGATTTTTTTTTTTTTTTCACTTGGTTTCAGCCTCTCCCTGTTCTGTATCATAACCACTCTTGTATTCTTCATTATCTCTCTCTCTCTCTCTCTCACTGTTGTCTTAGTCAACCCAACTAGTGCCAAACTTTACCAACACACAGTACAGTAGTTTGTGGGCTGTGATACACTGATTGGCAAATATCTCTGGGCTCCAGTACTGTTCGTGCAAGAGAAACACCTTGAGTCAAATATTCCACCAAAGCTCAAGGTAGCAGTGACAGTGATAAAGAGTCGGAGTTGGACTCAGGTCAGAGCCATATATACATTCTGACAACTCTGTCGTCAGTTTTTTCACATGGACCCATGCTGGATCATAAAGCCTTGGTAGCTCCTGACCCAACGTATTCTGGCTCATTAAGTTGTAAAAGTTGTTGGCTTCTCACTGTGCAGTCTTTCAAACCACAGTGTCCTCTGATGATTGTGCCATAAATACATCTATGAATGGTTGTTTCCCTTATGTAGCATCAATATACGTACGTTTGTCTAATGTAACCATTCACCCTTATCTACATTGTGGGGGCAACTGATTTTTGTTGTTATTTATAGCTGTCATAAAACACCATCCCTAAAGTATGAGCAGTTCTCATTGATTTTTATTGGTGTGTGTGTGTGTCTGTGTGTGTGTGTGTGTGTGTGTGTGTGTGTGTCTGTGTGTCTGTGTGTGTGTGTGTGTGTGTGTGTGTGTGTGTGTGTGTGTGTGTGTGTGTGTGTGAACTTGCGATACATGAAGCGCCTTCATTCCTTTGTCCTTGTCACCCCAAATAGTCTGATAGGAGATAAACATGAACAGTTGTTTTCACTAATCCTTTATTACATGTCTTTTCAAGGCTATCGCTGAAACTGTTTTACCGACATCTCTCCCACTCCTAATTATGTTGCACCTGTCTGGGTGGGAGATCTTCCTCCTTTATCATTTATATTAGTGCGCAGAGTTTAGTGACATCACATAATACCCGGAGCAGAGGTCTAATCCGCCAGAGAAACTGAAAACACTGATGTGTGTGTGTGCAAGGCCTTTAAAGCTGCTATTATCAATATTTTTACATTGACAATTTATCATCAAAGAACCCACAGAAAATTTCCACAAGACTCTGTAGTTCCCCTCAGAGTGTTTTGGTGTCTTTGAGCTCATTGTTATGGTTGCATTTTGGTTCAGTCTCACCACACTCATCAGTGTCATTTCCACACACAGCAAAAAGTTGTTTTCAGTGAAAAAGTTCTAAAAAAACCCCAATGTACACTTCCTGCCCTGCACCAAACACCAGGCAGAGAAGTTTAGCAACTAGCTGGTGAACATAGTGGAGTCTTAAGCAGCTAAAGAGCATGCTGAACATGCTGAACAACTCAACTCAACATGCTGAATTATCAATGCATTTCTCTGCTGAGATCAGAGCAGTGCAACAGGACAAGAGAAATACACAAGCTTTCACCTTCATGAACACAATTATTATTGTTCATGATTACGCTAGGTGTTCTGGGATTTGGCAGTTGTAGGATAATGTATGTATGTAGGTATGTAGGCAGGTTTCTCTGGCTCTAGTGTTTATCCAAAGATTCTTCAAGTATTAAATGAGCTAATACAGACTTTTAAAAAAGTAAATATCATGTTAAAGGTGTTAATAAAACAGATATGAGTTGGGGTTTTAAAAAAAAAAAAAAAAAAAAAGCAGAAGGGAAAAGAAGGCTTTCAATAGTTTAAGAAAGACTTTATATACACAAAAATACACATACCACCACTATTGCAAAAAAGGACAAAAAATGTTAACCTCACACATAAAAGCAGTACTTTGTTAGTACTGATAAGCACCATTTAGCAGAAACCAGTGTTGCATAGTCAGTTTCTAGAAATCCACCAGGGTTGCGTTTGCCTTCTAAGAAAGATTTTCCACAGAGCACTATCCCAGGAGAAGGGGTCAGAGTCAGTCCAGATGACGTAAATCTTGGCCCGTGTTCAGCTCCAACAGAGTGTTCAGAACTGGAAAGTCTGTCAGTCTCATTTCGCTCCACATGTACAAATCAGTGGTGTCATTTGTCTGACCTGACGCTATCCTGAGAAGGAAGGGCTATGAACCATCATTGGTGTACTTAGTATCAATCATTGACATGTATCTAACCCATTGCTACCGCACCAGGGTTCATAGACATTTCATGTTCTGGGGCTCAGAACAACTCTGAGCTACAGAGAACTGAATCAATAACACACTCGCGTTTCCAGGATGTCCTTTCAGCACCAAGTCATGTCCTCTCTCCTGCTACTTTAGAGTATTGTGCAAACGTGCATATTGCTCAGTAAAAGAATTCAATAGCAGGAGAGTAAACTGGATCACATGTTCGTATGTGGAGAACAGAAAGTCTTTTAAAAAAAACTGGAATGCACCACTGGACACTACAGTCCAGACTAAAACAGTTTTAAGCACCGGTATCATGTGGTTGCATTGCTGTGCAAAACAGAAAAATTCTGACTTGAGCGGTTGAACAATCTGTGGTGAATGCCCGCTCGCCTACTTGTGATAAGGAGTGTCTCCACAGCAGGGAGCTCTCTGCTGCCTGCGCTCAGCACAGATGGAGTAAGGCTTGGGCTGTAAGGTCATGCCCAGTTTGGGAGTAACGGTGGGAACAGTTCCTGGAGGAAACTGAAGATGAAACCTCTGGAGCAAAGTGGTGAAAAAGAGGAACATCTCCATCCTGGCCAGTTGTTCACCCAGACAGCAACGTCTCCCTGAAAAAAGAAAAATTAATTTAGACTCTCTCATACATACACAGGCACACCAACTGGCTAATTTGTTCATGTCAGCAATACAAGGAAGACTTTGAGGAACATAAACACTACAGATGATTTAAAAAGAAGGATTTAATTGAGCATAGAAGGTGTTGGAGATGTCAAAACAAACATTAGGGATTCTCCTTCATGCTCTATGAGAACCCTCTGTGATAAAGACTTCATGGGAACAGGTTTTGAATGTTAAAGGGTTAATTAACTGATCAGTGGACTATATGTAACATTAAAAGGGTGTTCATAATGACACCCTTTGTTTTTTATAGACAAGAAAAATAGTTAATGCTCTATTCTCAAAAACAGGGCCTTTTTTAACTTTTTTAACTTACTGAAAATATGGTTTTGGAGTTTATGTATGTGTGATATGTGTATATATTGGTGGTGCATGTGGTTTTGTTTTTTACTTAATTTAAGGGAGGGAACGTAGATACCATCTAGCAAAAATAAAGCAAATGACAGGGCCTGTGTAAAAGCGGATGTGTGTAAGACTTTGTTGCTGTCGATGCTCATTCAATACTGTTGGCTAAGTTTTCTGATTATACTGATGACTTGGCAGCAGACAAACTGAAATTACTTGCCAGTCTTACTGGCTGTTTTCACTTAAGAGCCTATGGTAATTGAGGAAATTCTCTAGACCTCTAAATGTAATTTTGGAAAAAAAATGCGTGGACAAATGAAATAGCCACTGACTGGTGACTCTCATTTTGGGATTACAATGACTGCAGCCACGATTATTTTGATATTTTTTCAGGAATTTAGGAATATAAACATAGAGAAACTGACCCAGAGAGAATGGCAGGAAGGCTTCGCGTCTCACAAAGTTGCCATTGCTGTCCAGAAACCTCTGTGGCGAGAAAACGCCTGGGTCATTCCAGTATTTCTCATCGAAGTGCACTGAGTACAGGTTTGTGATCACCATGGTGCCTTTGGGAATTGTGTACCCGTTGACATTTGCATCCTGGGAGGTGGCACGGAAAATACCAAGTGGAACGATGTTGCAGAAGCGCAGGACCTCATGCAGAACGGCTTCCACAAAGGGCATCCTCTGTTTGTCCTCCAAAGTTGGTGCCCTCCCATTGGCCAGCACGCTGTCAATCTCCCTATGCACCCTCTCTTTGCAGCGCAAAACAGACACCATCAGGCATTATTCATGCTGAACATTACATAACCACCAAATTTAGATCTGCAGACATGCATGATTCAAATCTCTCTCACATGACTGTAGTCTTGACTAGAAGTAAAATGTTTTCACATTGGGATGATGCTACTGCTACAACTGACCTTGTATGTTGGGATAGAGGGCCATGTACAGCATGGCCCAGCGTAGGGTGTTAGTTGTGGTCTCTGTGCCTGCGATGATGAGCTCTCCCACTGAATAGATGAGGTTCTCATAGGAAAAAGAGGAGCTGGGGTCTCCTGCATGCTGCTCCAACTCATCCAAGTAGGCATCAACATAGTGCCGTGGTACATGTGGCACCCTGCCCTGTGAAAAGCCCTTTATAACTTCTAGTAGGAAGTCATACACCTCAGCAGCATTGCGGAACAGCTTCTGGTGTTTTCCAAAGGGTACATACTCAATCCAAGGGAAGGCATTGTAGAGGAGGGCCCAGCCACTCACTGCTAGCTCCACGTTCTCACTGAAGATCTCGATCATGTGCTGAAAGTTGCGGTCATCATACGTAAAGCGTTGTCCAAAAATGATCAGGTTGGTGATGTTGGACACAGCGTTGGTCACCAGGTGTTTGGGGTTGAAGGGTTTCCCTTTGTGCTTGTCAATGGCATCAACAAAGAACATGCACTCCTCTGAGATCTTCCTCTCAAATAGTCTCTGGCCGCTGCCGAAGTAACGGAAAGAGTTGCAAGCCAGTTTACGGTGTTCAATCCAGCCTTTGCCATATTTGCAATTGAGAAGTCCTTTAGATGATAGAGACAAAAAAGAAAACAGTAGAATTGAACCATTTCAAATATATCAGAAAGATAACGATGAAATGATTTGATTAAAATTTCAATTCTAATCCATTTTAAGATACTGTTAAGAGAGAAATCAAATGAATTATAATATTTTACAGCATCTTACCACCCATTTTGGTCATTTTCTTGAATAAAGGCAAGGATGGGCGATCAGCAAACACCTCACTCTGATGGTAAAGGCACTCCCTGACAGAGTCATACCCATTTAATACCACAGTCAAGATGCCTCCAAGGTCAAGACTGAAAATCTGAAAGATACACATTCAACATGAGCACTGTACTCCTTTTGTTCTTTGTGCATATTTTTGAGCAAATAGGTGTGAACCACAATTTTAGGCATGTTACAACATTTTGCTTGTGTATTCTTTGGCACTAATCTCAAAAGTGGATTTTTATGAGCTAGGATGAGTTAAAGGGTAGGTTCACAATTTTTCAAGTCTTTCTTAAAACATTAGTCAGGTGCCCATATGAACACTGAAAGAAATTTTACTTGCTGTAATTACTCCTCCTTTTCATACTGAGCATTAGAAGATCCTCTTCAAGTGTGCTTACAATGTAATTGATGGAGAATGAAATCCACAGTCCTCTTTTTGTGTAAAAATTTAAGGTTTATCAGAAGCTTATATGGGACTTCAGCACTCTGAGTTAGTCACATCAAGTGGATATCTTTCAAAGTTAATCTTTTTAGTAAGTTCTTTCTTCTTTGTGTTTCCTTGGACAGCGTTTCTCTGTTGAGCTGTGGTGGAAGTATAGTAACAAAAAGAGGTAATTTCCCATTAAAAAGACAGTAATGAATCAGTATGAAGGAGGAATCATTACAGTGAGCAAACCCCATTTCAATGTTCATTTGGGTACCTGACTATTGTTTTAAGACAGACTTGAAAAACTGTGAACCTTTCCTTTAAACTTCCCTGATATGTGGGACACTGTGAGAGATCTCCATCTACAGATCTACAGAGATGTCCAGCTCTACACCTTAATCCTAATTATGTTTACAATAACAAAAAGACAACATGTTACCAGAAGGAAATCTGTGTCTTTATATGAATTTTGGGAGGAGGCTCTAATTTGTGGGAGCCCCTGATTTGCCAGTCATTCCCCTCCAAGCAAATGCTTCAGACTGCCTGATGTTAGGGCGAGTCTCTTTTGTTCGTTTCATAAGTGTCTCCCTGTGTATGTGTGTGCTTGTGTGTGTGTATATGTGTGTGCTTGTGTGTGTGTGTGTGTGTGTGTGTGTGTGTGTGCGTGCGTGTGTGTGTGTGTGTGTCTGAAACCTCTTGCATATTCCATATTGCATATGGTCATGCACTGCAAAAAAATGCGCTGTAAGCTGAGTGATTACCTGTCCATGAACTTCACTCTGTTTCTTGAGGAAGACGTGCGGCTCGGTGGCCAGAGACAGAATGTTCCCTATTATAGGGATGGGAGATGGACCAGGAGGAAACCCCGGGGGTCTTCTCTGCTTGACGAGCTGGCGAACCAGCAGGAAGGCGAAGAAGACGACAGCCAGACAGCCCACAGCGAGAAGAGTCTGTGCGCAGGACATCGGCACCAGAGACGGCGATTTAATTGAAACCATCTTTCCCAAAATCGCTGTTCCCTGCTGGACTACCTCTGCTGACTTCGGCTTCTCCTCAGAGGAACTGAAGCACATATGTATCATCTTGCACATTTTCTATCCCCCGCCTCTTAGGCTAAGATTGGTCAGAAAGTCAGAGTCAGCTGTTGGTGAACTTTGCTCTGCTCTTGATCAATAATCCAGATAAATTCTGTCGTTATTGGGGTGAGTTTTGGCTGGTTTTAATTAACCTACAGAGGGGGCAGCACACCATTAAACTCAAAAACTCACAGTGCAGAACAGAAAGCCCGTTATGATGTTGTAAAATGCTTATTAGAGTTGTAATATGTATTTAAAATCTGTCTGGCACAGGAATAAACGTGAGGACAACGACAACCCACACCACTAGACATCAAACAGTGTGCTTTTAATCCATCATAGGAGGGGCTGCTTTCAGGGAAATTACAAACAAACTTGCAAACACAGTTTGGAAGTCTCTTTCCCATTAGAGAAGTACATGGAATATAGTGACTCTGCAAAGCGCTTCTGTTTACTTGTATTCTACAGAGCAGTTAGGTTTAAAAACAGCAATAAAAAGAAAAGTTACAAAAGAAGTACCATTAAAAATAACAGTAAGAGGTTAAAGCAAAGCAAAAGCATACACCTGTAATGTAAATTAAAAAGAAATACATTGTCAAAATATATAAAGTAGTATAATTCCTATGATGGAAGTAATCTTAGCTTCTTGGTATTAACTTGATTAAATTCATGTTTTTTTAATATCACAATTAAAGACAAGACAATAAAGATGAACAGAAAACAACAACAAAAATATTTCACTGTTTTTTGTCTCATTGTAAAAGAAAAAGGCAAACAATTGCACTGTGGGTCAATATTTAGTTTAGGTAGCTGACTGAAATGAGACACTGGTGAATGGCCACGAGTATACAGACCATTCACCTCCATTTTCATTTTATATCATTATCATATATGGCATAAACCAGGATACATTTTTGGTTACATAAGTATTTTTGAGAAGCAAAGTGAAAAAAGACTTAAAACCATGGTTTCTTATAACACCAATTCATCTTTCGTCATTCAGTCATCACAATAACTTCAAAATCTAGAGGGTCAGCTGGAGAGCTAATTAACATATTATATTATAGGGTATGACCACTGAACATGTGCAAGCTATCTAACTAGCCACATACAAGGTACGAATTGACCTCTAACCCCTGTATGAATCCTACAAGTTTGATATCAAAATCACAAATGTCCAACTAATATTGAATAAGGTGTTAATATTTCCCCTTCCGCTAATACAATTGCATGTAGTTGTAATCAATGTGTTCTATTTGTGTAGTTGATAAAGCAATAATTGGCTCAACTTGCTTACTGTAGGTCATCATTCTGTCAGTCAACATACTGTATGTGTATATTGTTACAACCTGGATCAAGACAGGACAAAGATGGGAGACCAAACAATGAGATTTACCTTAAAATAGCTTTACTTTACCTAACTGAAAGAGAAAATGAACTAAAAACAAACCAAATACAAAGAGACCAAAAGGATAGAAGTCAGGAGAGGGAGAGAGAGATAGAGAGAGAGAGTATCTGAGTATCATCTGGGGTCACGGTTCAGGTGAGTAGAGTTTCCTTGATGATGTGGCACCCACCATGCTTCTGCAGAGAGAGACTCGGATAGTCTGTCCAGTGGGCCATCACAGTGTATGTACATGTGTGATGGAGATATTACTGTTATCACATTATACCAATCAGGCCAACAGTGATCTAAAATGTAATTTTTTTTTTCTAAATATAATTTTAGCAGCAGGAAAAGAAACTCACTTATGTTATTACTGCAGTTTTACATAAATTGTTTTGAAAATTCCTAAATGAACACTGGTTAACAAACTGAACAGGAAACAGTGGGACAGTATTTTTAATTTCAATGTGTTCAATACATTTATATGTATTTTGGTTGAAAGTTAAACAACTTGATTAAGCCTGCACAGATACAATGATACGTGAACCTAAAATTGGTAGATCTGTGGTAGAACTGTTAGGCTTCATGGGTAATTCTAAAGAATTTGTAAAGAATTTGAATGTAACTACACATATTCTTAAAATAACATGCTACAAACCATTTCGAAGAGTCTTTTAACCTGGATACAGCTTTTTCATATTTTGGTAGAGTATATTTTTTTTACATATGTTTAATGTTGTTTCTGTGTGATGCATTTCCATTTAAATTAATTTCTTCTAATGTAAGTTTAAATGTAGGTTTTTCCACTGACATCAGTTTTAGTTCCTTACTTAAATAGACTGTCATCTGTCCTGCACAGCTACATTCACAGAAACTTAATAAAGAGAAGCATATACCGTTTTTGATTTGTCACTGAAACTCACATGGACCACAATTATAATGGTAAAAAATAAAGAATAAAAAAAAATAAACAAAAATCCCTTCTTTTGTTAATCAAAATGTAATTGAGTCATGTATGAGGAGTCCTGATAAAGTATGTTTGGGTGTTACTCTCTTTTGTTTTTTTAGCAAATAAACTTTGCCCCAGTAAGCTGTTTTAGGTTCCTTCATCTCAACCCAGTAAAGGTCATGCACTTCATTTAGAGGTTAAAGGTTAAGGTATGCACTACATTCCAAACTTGCATAGTTTTGGGAGATTTTGAAAGCTTGTAGGCTAAAACCTGCACTCGTTCACACAGTGCAGGACTGCGCATGGATGTTCTGAAAATGGGAGTCGATTTTACAATATTTTTTTCATGTAAGAATGTATGACGGTGGTTATTTTATAGCCAAATGAATGTGACAATAAATATACATTTATTTATTGCCTACTTACTTTTCCTATGGTCTTTAGATGAAAATGGAGAATATACAGAGTTTGCAGAGGTTGATCCAGATTAATTTTATTATCTTTTTAACGTGGCTTTAAACAATTTGCACTTTTGTAAAACCACACTCTCCACTTTGCTGCGTGATCGGTTTATCATGACTGGCTCCTCATTAGACATGAAGTTATTTATCCAGACGTTCCTTCCTGCTGAGGCAGCTGGTGGGATTTTTTTTCTTAGACGCCACAAATGGCCTCTACAGACCTCTCCCAATCATTCAGATTTGTTAGGGCTACCTAATGAGGACATTCTTGCAAATTACTTCTTTGCTTCCTGCCAGCTCCCCAGACTGAAAAGCTATTCTGGAAGCATTAAACACATCTGTCTAATTTAATCAAATAAACATGCTCTGACTGTTACATTAGCTTGTTAGTGGTTGGGTTAATCAAAACACCAGCGACAAGAGTGGCCAGGTGGTTAACGTGGACCGTGTTTTGTAACTGCATGGATGCAGAAAAATCAGAACCTCAAAAAATATTTAACATAATCATCACTGCTATTACAAGGCAATTTAAGAGAAACATTCAAAAGATTTTAAACATTTAATTTGGAAATGAACAGAGGACGCTGTAAAGAGATGTCGATGATAGACAGACTAAATATGGGGAGTGACAGGGCAGTAAAAGTTGAATGTGGGAGTTAAAAAAATATATGATTAATGAGCATTTTCTTCCCACTTGAGACAGCCTCATAATGACATTAGTTTTCTCTGGAGGGCATAATTATTATCAGCTTCGGTCTGGTGTGACTGTAATTTTTTAAGTCTAGACTCCAAGAATTTTATCTCCTCTTTTTCCCTCTACATTGTCCAGGAGTCCATGTTTTTGTGGAGTTAGTTTTTTTGATTGGGGTGTTTTCTTACAGTATGTACAGGGGTTGGAGTGATTGAATGTCTCTTTTTGGCAAATCCAGCAAATTAAATGCCTCATATATCAATGTCTTTCATGACATTAATGCAAAAATCATACAAAAATCCAATATCGCTGTATAAATGCAGCCAATTTTTTATATGGTCTCACGATAAGCAGTATGTCATTATATTGTGCAACCCTATCCTGGGGAAATTATATTGCTCTGCTGATCAATGTATGGGATGTAATACCATTATTGCATGCGTGGTCTTTTCATTACAGGGCCACTTGACGAGTGTTCTTCCTGTTTTGCTATACTGTGGGGCATATGTGGCACGTTCGAGTGGGTGCGTCCCTTGAGGAATACGCTTCTACAGTAAATTATTTATCATCCGGATGGCTGAAATTATCAAGGGCATGTGGAAAATCTAATTACTGACCTTCCCTGGTAATACAAATGCTGTCCAGAACCTCTTTTTTCCAACAACATAACGACAGATGCAGGGGCATCAAGAGGTCTTATAATCCCTCTGCAACTACTGACCAGGTGTTTAAACATTAGGTTGAGTTTGGTTAGCTTTCTAATGGAGACCAGCAGGCGGAGGTGCCTTTGCTAATGGATACTTAACTTCAATTTTGCAATTGCAAGAGCATCAATGTAAATTTAATGTTCCTTTTGAAGAGGCTGATCTGTAAACTGTTTCCAGGCACACGTTATTATAGTTTTTTCCTCACAGTTGCACTATATTGTCAGTTCTCTGCTTTCTGCATTTTTCTTCAGTCCAGTGAAGGTTCAAATGTCATTCAGCAAAAGACCACCCTCTGGCTTCATTTTCACACTTAAAACATTTACTTTACAAAGCTTATTCAAGACTGGACCAAATTCAAGACTGATATTAGCTTACTCATCCTCAAAACTACCACCCTACAGTTCATGCCCATATACATCTCCTTTAAGTACTGTATATACCTTCCTATCTTCTGCTGCACATTTCTACATGTTAGCTGTTTTACTGTGTCAACTTTTAAGATTTTTTTGGAAGGGCATTTTTAATTTTGGTTAGTGGTGGTCAATATTTGTATATAAAGACTCAATGTCTATAGTGCTTTATATATAGCTAAAATTTTTGATATATTACCATCAAGGACACCCTCTTCAAGAAATATTCTCAGTTCCCTTAGATATTTTTTGGTACGGCCTCATAATAAAGTCATTCTTTATACTACAAGTGTTGCTGGAGTTTTGACATTGTCAGATGTATTTCCTTCTCCACACACCTTGGAAGTAGGTGAAGTTGTGCCAGAAATTCCTACTCTGTTTAATTCTGAACACTACATAGAAAAACAAAGGATTCAGATGACCTGTGACCAAAAACCTATACTAGATTCCAACCCAGGAGTTTATGGGTACACGGTGCGCACCAACTGAGGAACCAGAATGACCTCTGATGGCCTGTATAAAGGCAAACTACCACCTCTACCTCTAACTACCTCCATCAAGTCAGGACTGAAGGACTTTGGAACTTGTGTCCTGATGTAGTGAAACGGACGAGATTCTCACTCCCAACCTGGCAAGTGATTTTTTTATCAAAATCAGACAATGATGCATATGCAGTCACACTGCCATTCCCATCCATTCCCAAACGAATCGGCTTGTGCAGAGGTGACTTGAGGGGTGCAGCTGAGGTATTCATGCAGATCAGGTATCACAGCGCTATTTTGGTACTCTTTTTGTGTGAAACTGCACTTATGTTTCTGCCTTCTCAGGCCACTTCTGTCCTTAAACACTATTGCAAACTCCCAGTTTCATGGAAATCATTTTCTATTTCTCTTGGTTGAATTCCTTGTCCATATATAGGCTCTGTTGACATTCTTGGAAGAGGAGCAAATTTTTACTACTAACATAATGATTCCAAAACAAATTCAAATCCCTTCTGCTGGTACAAATGGCCTCTATTCAGCTTGCCTTTTTAGATTTAACACAAACCTGGACACATGCAAAAGGGGCAAAAAAACTTTGCAGGGGACTGACACCTGGTACCTTTCACATCACAAATATCTGGAGACCCATCCATTAGCTCAAATTCCCACAATCCTCATGTGCCAACTTTAATATTACCTCACTGTGGGATCATTCCAGCTGATTATCAACTCTTATTTCCTATTTGAATACTGCAAGGTGTTGATATGAGAAATCTTTGAAGGGAATCCTCTTTGGGGCCTTTTAGCTGAGCCCCAGCCAAGAATGAAGCTGCTCCTCTTTGGGAGAAGACACATTCACACTGAGTCAGCTGAGACTGTCACTGATGAGCACTGCACAGAGCATAACGCTGGCCTTTCTGTCACGAACGCTCTCCTGTGTTGTAATTAATTTTCCAGGCCGATTCATGCCTAATATTAAAGATTGTAAACAGTGGGAGCTAATTGCAATCCTGACAATACACTTTTCCCCTTGGAATATAATTTCTCTGCCTCAGCTCAGGTCAGAGCAGGCAGTGGTGTATCAGGGCCTGGGGGTGAGTCATTATCACAAGACTTTTAGCGTCAGTATTTGCAATGATTCAGGGGAATTTGCAAACAGTATCTCTGTAATATACACATCATTTTCTGTCTTGAAATATGTGCTCTACTGTGTTAGTATTCCATGAGAAGTGGAGGATAAGTAGTTAGCGAAAAGATAAATATATGAATTTGAGATTTCTTGGCAAGGTACTCAAATGGGAACAAGACAATAAACAGTAATCATTGTGTGAGCGCAGTTGCAATCTTTTGCGCCAAAGTTTTTAGTCCTCCATGAGCAGTTTCTGACAGCATGTGAAGCTGCTGGAGACTAATTTACTGCCTCTGGTATAAGGCCTGCAGGTCTGCTCAATAGTACTAAAAGGCTCATCCACACTAATGAGTTTCCTTGTGACGCAAAAAATAACTGGGAGGCAGGATGCTTTATGATACATCATCCAATATTGTTACATAAGGGGAATTAGAAGATGGCCAGAGACCAACAACCCAGTAATTATCTCAGAGAAACCAAATGAACACCACCACTGAATTTTGTGAGAGGCTTAGTGTATCAATTTAGAGTTCACTGTGATTCTATTCCCACATAGGAAAGAAATTATTTTATTTTCTCATATAAATTATTTAAAAAATGGTACTGACAATAGACTGTGTTTTTGGAGGGCAGCTTTAAACTTTCTAACCTTTCAAGAGTTTGAAAAATCATAATTTTTCCTCTTTTTTCCTTTTCCCTCCTTCCTCATAATATTATCTATTATTATAAGTAGTTTATAAATGGAGGCTGTGCTGTATATATTAGCTTTGTGATGATTAAACTGAACACATTTTGTTGAGAGTGTTTCACAGTGGTGTGTCGGTCTTTTCTGAGGTTGGAGTTTGTAGTATTTAGAAACTCTCTGTGAAGTGCCTCTTGTTCCCTTTTTATGATGAACTTTATTTTCACTTGGCATTGGACCGCGTTGCCCTTCCCGCACTAGAAAATGCATCTTGAGTGAATGAATTCAACTAAAGCTGTTTAGCCCTTCTGAGGCAATGTTGTTAGTTGTGTCATGATGCTTTAAAAAATTGTGACTGACAGGAAGATGACACACATTGCTAATTTGTAATATGTAATATGACTTTTGTACATTTGATTTAAGCTATTTTCTTGTAGTATTCCATTTAATGCGTCCACTCTGTATGTGAGTGAAATTAGGTAGCACACATATGCCTTATTACACCATTCATCTTAACCACTTAAAGATGAAATTGCAATGATGAGTTGCTCTGACCAACATAAAAATAGATGGATGGGTCCACCTGCACATACAGTATATTAGTTCTCGAGACCATGACATAATGTGAGTGACTTTTTCCGGCAATTTTTTTAACTTCATTGTTTGATGGCTCATCCTGCTTAAAGTGCAACCTCACCACAAATCACCCTACCAACTGACTCAAATACCTGGCAGCTTTTTGTGAATTAAACAAAATTATGACCATGCATTGATGTCATTTGTGTACAAGATGTTTTACTGGCTTGCTCTAAGTGACGCAGGACTTCTGATTGGCTGGCAGTTTGAGGTAAAACATTTGACTGGCCAATAGAGTACGATCAAGTGCTCTCTCTGTTCATACAGTAACCTGTGGGGAATATATATAAATCCCTGTTCTGTGGGAGTGTTCAGCAGATACACAAGTGAGTCTACGATTCAACACACATCATTTAATTCTCCATTACCAGAAGATCTATCATCTTACGGTGAGTAGACAAAATACTGCTTGTTTTTATAATTACTCTTTAGTTGAGAAGATGAAGACTGGGTAGATTGAATACTCAGCTATGCTGGTGGATACTTCTAGCTAACAGGGGGGAGACGCTTTTGATGACGTTATACTATCTATGGCAAACTGCATCTAATTCTGCTAATGGACAGAGGTGCTGTTATAGTTGCTGGCAAAGCTTCCCTTGTCAGTATACAACCAATAACTCTTCTATCTGCCTCTCCAGTGGCTCTAACGGCGAGGGAGTGTGAGAGTGAAACAGAGAGAGAGAGAGGATTTATTCAGCTTTGAGTGCATTAATGAGGCAGTATATACAAAACATGGTTAATGACATTGTTGTGGACACAGGCCACAGATAATGCAGATTGTTCCTTGCAACAATCATTATGACCTTGTGTGGGATTGCATCTCTTTTTCACAGGGAATCATGATCATGCTGAAACTCTGGACTCTCCTTCTTGCCTATGCGCTGATCATTTGTCAGATGTACACCTCACAGGCAGCTCCATCCAGGTGAGACCTCCAGAATTATTCCTAAAAGTACAGAATATTTTTACTTTGTAAAAAATACAATTGTGTCGGAAAATGTTTTTGCATTTAATAATGTTTCTAAAGAATCCACTAACTAATCAAATATATTTGTTTTGAAGTCTATTAACTTAATTTCCTCAAAGTCACAGAGTTTTTTTGTATGCTGAGAGCTTTATGGGACAATATGACAGTAAACACAATTTTGAACCGATGTTGAGGCACAACCACAGAGATTAAATTAATTTGATGTGTATTTTCAGAAATAGTAAGGATGCCTTGACGGATGGAGTCACACTATCCAATGATGATGCTCAGAGGTTACTCAGAGCTATCAAGGAGCTCATACAGATAACTTCAGATGAACAAGAGCACCAAACAGCTGATGGAAACAAGTATGGCTTTTACCATTTTTAGTCATGTTAGTAGAGTTAACCCTGATGATGATAGTTTTAAGGTTTAAACACAAGAGGGTGTGGTCTCTATCTATCTATCTATCTATCTATCTATCTATCTATCTATCTATCTATCTATCTATCTATCTATCTATCTATCTATCTATCTATCTATCTATCTATCTATCTATCTGTCTGTCTGTCTGTCTGTCAAATTTTACTTTCAGTTAAACACAATATAACACACTGTTGTTTATAAGCCCGACAGCTGCAAGCTTGGTGTTTATTACTTATCAAGGTATATACTGTAGTGACTCTGTTCTCTGTCATAATCCCACAATGCATGGACTGCAGTCATTCATTCATTCATCTGTTCATTCGGCATTACATAAATGAATGTGCCTGCAGTGAAGTGTCCTTATAGAAAACAAAGAGAGCATGATATCAAATGTGAGAAAACATGCATGATAGACCTTATTACAGAAAATGAAAGCGACCAATAGCATGATAGCTCAACTACAATATTTTGCTTGTCATGTCTTCATATGCTAGTTGGATCTATTAGCATGTCTTTGAAATGCTAAATTCATTTTTTCTGTAAATGCACGACATTTAAAAAAAAAAAACACCATGCATGCAAATATTTATATTTATCTGCATGTCATGATTGCTGTAAGCCCGTTTCTGCATGTTTGTCTCCGTCTCTAACAGCCCAGATAGACCCATGTCCAAGCGCTGCACTGGCTTAAGCACTTGCGTGCTTGGCAAACTCTCCCAGGATATTCACAAACTACAAACCTATCCCCGCACCGACGTGGGAGCAGGGACACCTGGCAAGAAGAGAAGTCTCTATGAGCAATTGGAAAACTACAGCAACTCATACAATTGAAACTCTGAATTTTTGGCTCATCTATTCTTCTTCTGTCTTAATTAACATTTGCTTGTTCATTTAGTGCTATTCATACATGAGACTGCTGATGCATGTGGATTCTGTTTGTCTGACTAACATCAGAGGAATGTCTTTACTTTAGTTTTCCATTGTCAGAATCTACTTTTTGACAGAGTTCAAAACCAAGATAACATGTTTAAATGAACTTGAATTTTAGTCATCTAAAAATGGTGTTACTTTGGCAGTTCTGTGTGGTATTCATGTTCATACGGTACATTAGCACTCATACAATAAAATATAAGATAAGCTAAAAAAACCCAAACATTTCAAAGTTGAATTATTCTTCTCTTCAAGGTAATTATGTTTCTCCTACAATAACATTATATTTTACATTCAAGCCCTTTAATTAATTCACAAATCATAAAACACATCACTCATAAAACAAAAAATGAAAAAAGACAAAGGTAAGCATGACACAAATTATTGAAATATTTTGTATTTCTGTTTTTGAATTTATTATTGATGATGTAAGACATCATATTATGGAGACTCCGTCATACAGATGTCTGATTTGATCTTGAATATCATAATGAACTGTCTTCACTATCTTTTCCCCTCTTACAAGCAATGCAACAGCACAGAAGAGGGCATGCAACACAGCCACCTGTGTAACCCACCGCTTGGCTGACTTCCTGAGTCGATCGGGAGGACTGGGACACAGCAATTATGTTCCCACCAACGTGGGTGCCCAGGCATTTGGCAGACGGAAGCGACACGGCCCTGTGTGAGCACAAGAATAGAAACATGGTACGGTAGCACTCTGAACTTTTACATCAGAACTATTGCTGGTCTGAATTGATGACTGTAGGTTTAGAGAACAAAAAAAAATGATTTAAAACACCATCCCTGTGTTTAGAAACCAAGCTTAGAATTTGTGATAGTAGTTCAAGCAAGGAAGTCTTTTACAGAATCATATATACATCATCATGGGTAATCTCTCAAGCTATTATTCTCAAATATGCTGAGTGCCATGTGAAGTATTCAGTATTCAACTTAAGAAACGAGCATTTTGTTACTTCGGCACCACCTAGTTAGTGAAGTGAAGTCATTTTTTATTTCTATAGCCCATCATACATCACAAATTTGCCTCAGGGGGCTTTACAATCTGTACAGCAATACAACATCCTCTATCCCTAGACCCTCGATTTGGATAAGGAAAAACTCCCCCCCAAAAACCCTTCAACGGGGAAAAAAATGGATGGGACCTCAGGAAAAGCAACAGAGGAAGGATCCCTCTTCCAGAATGGACAGACATGCAATAGATGTTGTGTGTACAGAACAGACCAGACACAACAATGACATTGATCAAAACTGATTGGCCCATTGTAACAGTAACATTGACATTACCGAAAATCTTTTGTTAAATATGTGTCCCTTTGGAGACAGCTACAGTGTTCACGAATATGTGTTTCTGTTGCTTTTAACTGTCAAACTATTAAATTAGGAAAAATGCCCTAACTTCACAACACATAGCACATTGTGAATAACAAAACAAATTTTAACCCATGGTTTGTTCTATTTTCTCTCTGGTTTTCTAGGACCGAGTGCCTGAATTTGAGTGACAAAATTGTATCATCATCCATCTACGAACACAACAGCATCATTATATAAACTATCCTTCGCACACATGGACTGATGTCTTGCTTTCAGACTAGCAGACAGTTGCCAGTATTCATTGTTAACCTGTGCTTAAAAACAGAGAAATAACTAGTATTGGCTTCTTGGTCAAAATGGGAGGGTGAATGAGAAGATATTTCCTTTGTAACCAGAGATGAGGATGGATTATTTTCTCTGTCTTGGCCTGTAGCTCAACTGCACTTATGACCTGCAGTATAGTGTGTCAGACTAGAAGTCTTATTCTATATGTCTGCAACAAAACCTCCAATGACTGTAGCTGTCTTGTGCCTTGATGTAAAACATTTCATTATAGTGCACAATGAAAGTGTGAAAAATGTATTTATGATTCTACATATTGTAATAATTGTGAAATCAAAGCAGGAATAAATTGTATTTTAGCTACGTGAGGCTTTCGTGTCTTAACTGTATTTTTGTGTATGTGAGCAGTTCACCATATTAAGCTTTATAGCAACAATTCATTTTCAGAAGGTGCACAAATTATGGCAGTAAATCATGGTATATTACATATTGACTTTTCTATTGTCATGGAAAAAGAAGGAACACATCACATTTAACATACATACATAATTGGAGCGTCTCCAGACTTGTTTACAGAGTAATTCTTTATTAAAACATTTTTTATGAGTTGTAATCTGGTATTGGTCACTTGGTCATTGGTCACATTAAAAACACTTACATTTTTATCATGCTACAACTGGCTCATTTTGCTCTCCAGTGATTAAAATAAGCCATTGTTTTTTCATGGGAAATGAAGCTGCATTCATGAATAGGTTTCTTAAAGGAGGAGTATGTTTTTCTTCTCAGCTGCATTACATAATTACTCAGTTTCTGGTTAAGTTTTATGTTGTTGTTTAAGTAAAATAAATCTGTTATGAATGTGGCAGTTGACCCCCCAGCTGTTTTGGATGTGGTTTTACAAACATCCAACTGTGAAAGACTCACCACTCGTGCCACTCTTTGTTGGTAAAACTATATCAGGATTGGGCCATTCCTCTTTTCCACAAAATCCCAAACCATTGGACGTTTAGGGATGCATCTTTCACTGTGATTATTTCTATGTTGACCATATGCAATTCAACAATATGTCTTTTCATCAAGGGAGAGGGGACAAATTAGTCATCCCCTCTGTGGGCAGATGCAGGTTTTGAAAACACAGCTATCCCTATACCCATAACACTATAATCCCACCATGTAAAACCACAAAAACAATGCCAGTGCCAAAGACAACAAACAAAGGGGAGTGAATACAAACTCTGAGGTACCGTGTGACTTACCATTCATCTTACAATGACCGCAATCTTTTCAGACTTTAGTCACGGATCAAGTAGCCAAGAAATATTTGCCTGATCTTAACCGTACTGCCTTTGGGGAACTTGGCTGGATCTTAATTTAGCTGCAGCTTACCTATGTGCACACACTCATAGACACTAATTATTCATTCAAATGAATGAACTTGTAATATGTAATATTATTGGTAATATGTTGCCTGGAATTAGTGTGTGAATGGCCCAGGCCTTACTGAATCTTCCCTAATAATTGAAGTGAAACTGTGCAAAAAGAACTTTCATTATTTATTTTGCACTACTTTACACATGAGAACGTGGGTATCAGTAGCCAAATTTGGCCATCAAGTGAAGTGAACAATAATTACTGACACAACATACAGCATCAAACTGTAAAAAAAAAAAAAAAAAACAGAAGAAAATATATTAAATACATATAAAATACATATTAATTTGAGTTTCTTTTATGTTTGTTAGAAGTACAAGATGCTTAAATGTTACTATCCAGTGCAGTGGTAGGTAGATACCTATTTAGCTCAGAACATGAACATACAACCCTGGAAATACATTTTAGCTTTTCAGAAAGACTAGTGATATATTTTTAATTAAAAAAAAAACAACTTTATTCAAACAACAAGTTTACAACACAGAGTCTACAATCACAAACATGACAACGGGACTAAAGGTTGTAATACAAAATAAATAAATAAATAGTTAAATAAATATATTCTTACAGTGGTTATACGTTTTAAGAGCTGTTTTGTTTGCACATTCAGATATTGAAGAAATGTATTTGTGATTTAGCCAAGTGGGACATGTTCCTTGACCAACATTATGATCATATTAATGATGTAAAGACATGCAGTTAAGGATTTTGTCCAGTTTTACTGAGGATTTTGTTCAATTGTACTAACTTCAATTTAGAAAACTTAGCATACCTCTGATGAAGTACAAAGGAATTTTAAAAGAAGCACAGGAGCAGCACACTGATGATGTCAGAGGGCTGTGATTGTGTTGGTCCAGGAACACAATGTTGATTGTTGATCCAGGAACATGTCCCACTTGGCTAAATCACGTTGCACAGCTCTGAGAAGTTTGGCTTTTTCCTTAAGAATTTGGATTTGTGAATATAAAATTTGGTCCTGTCATATTCCTGTCATATTCAGTGAATCCAAACAATACATTTTTATATATAATAATAAAAAACAGACAATTAATAATGTCACTAGTGCATTTGTGTTAGCAGTTACTGAGGGCCAATGAAACAAAGTAAAAGTATATCAGGGGGCGGGACTTCGACTCTTTGTTGCACCAATCAAAATGACTTCGCTGTGGCGAAGGAAAACTTGTTAGCTAAATAATACAGTATGGTAATGCTTGTGGAGTGGCGTTGTCTGTAATAAGTTGGACATGGCCAAGCAAAAACAACTGGTAATATTCCCAACACCCACAAAAGACATGCAAAGCAAAGAGGAAACACTGGCATCACCGTCAGGACTGACACCTGATGCTAGCCAAAAGCTAACGAGGACGTTAGCATACCGATATTAGCGGAGACAGCTAGTTAGCGTCTTTCTCTTGTTTTTGACAAAGCGTGGGGAACTTGGATGCAAAGTTTACTATCTGGTGGATAGCAGTGACGAGGAGGAAAAGGAATGCGACTATCAGAGGACTGGCGCACTTTGCACAGTCATTACTGTTGTGACAATGGACCTTTGGAGACACTGGCGGGAGCTTACTCAGCGTTTATTACCTGTGAGGGAGTGACGTTCAAGGAAAACGTAAGTGTTGTTTTTTATTTTTTTTTTTTACATTTTGCGTTAGCCTGTCTAATGTTATGTAATGTAGCTGTCAGTAATATGTGTGTATGTTTGCGGTATTTGTAACATTTTGGCTCAGTTTGTTGCTAATGTTAATTTTTTAAAATAATTTTGACAGTCGATTTTTAAGAAGTTTAAGAAGTTTTTTTTTTTTTTTTTTTTTTTAAAAGAAAAACATGCCCAAATTCTCTAATTCCAGCTTTTTAAAACGTGAATATTTTCTAGTTTCTTTAGTCCTCTATGATAGTAAACTAAAAATCTTTGGGTTGTAGACTGGTAGTCGGGACAAAACAAGACATGCAACCCTAGGGAGATTATAATGTATTTTTTTCCCCCTGACAACTCATAGACCAAACGATTAATCGATCAATCGAGAAAAATAATCGTCAGATTAATCGATAATCAAAACAGTTGTTAGTTGCAGCGCTAATCCGTGCAAACAACAGTCAATTTGCCACACCTTGCGTCACAGACTTTACAGATGTGGAGTTGAAAAGCTACAACAAGGAGGGGCTGTATATCTATTATAATTGACTGAAACAGTACATGCAAGCCTGTGTACACTGAAAAGCACTGTAACCTTTGTTCCTACTTTCCATAAGACATGTTTCCTCAATTTTTCAAGATATCAACTTACTTTATCACAGTCACACTTATTAAAGCATATCTGTTTTGTTAAGCCGGGTAAAACAGCTTTATGTTCAACATTTGAATGGTATGATTCAGTATTTAGTGTTTGCATAGCAAACTTTTTTTCAGGATATCTTTCATCAGTCAAACTATGATGGTATAATTAACGTCCAACAAAAATACTTCCAGACTTTTGATCTTAATCAGTAACATCAATCTGATGTTGAATCCTCCATCCTTGCAGTCTTTCTGTTGTAGCCACAGTTAGTCTGACCTTTTGCTGCAGAACTAAGGATATCCCCAGGAACCATTTTTATAGACCTAACAGCCCCATTGGGTATTGTCACGATATCTGTAGAGTGCCTGTGTAACAGACCCTGAGCTTCATGCTGCTAGTCTTCCCTAATTGACACGCTTGTTCTACCAGTTGTTTGACTTAATCATACTAGTGTCTCTTTAGGGAGAGTATGCTTTTTTAAATGTGGAATATCAGCAACAAGGGATTATTACAACAATCATAATTACGGCAGTGTACAAAGTGCCATTTAGTCTCTGTCTTTTTCTGAACAACACATAAGCCTTAATGGATGTTGACCAAAATATGCTGAAATTGTAAGGTGGGTTTGTGAGGTAGGCAGGACACCTCATTATCAAGACTTGTTAGGAGTCATTTAGGAAATCAGTTTATTGATTAACAGAACATTTATGTAGAGTGTTTGGTTGTTGGACAGTACATTTACTGATAATGTGATAATCTAGAGTTTATTGACAACAACACTGTCGTTGATGTGATCACCTTAAGATTGACCCTGACAGTATCATCGGATCGCAGACTTGTTTCAGGCCACCCACACATCTCAGACTGTGGGTGTATGTCATGCCTTGGACTTTCCTGTCTTTATACTTTGATCTATTTAAAATGAAAAAAAAAAACTTAAACAAAAACAAATCAATAGCTGTGAACTACAATAACAAAACAATTAGATACATTTTTCTTGTGCTGTGTGAGTGTCAGTGCTTGATAAAAAGTAAATACTATTACATTAAATAGAAATAGTTTGGCAACAATATGAATCAACACAATTCTTCATATTACATATGCTGTTCAAAAGAAACGGAAACATGGCTATGGTGGTTGAAACATTTCCAAAAAAACGGGTGTATTTAGAATTAGCTTCAACTCTCCCCTGAGTGTTGCCCAACAACACATCTCAGTTGATTAGACAGAGGAGAATGGGGCTACTCTTGGATGTGAGTAGCCATGTGCAAAGTAAACTCCCAAACAGAGCTAATGAAGGAGATGAAGGCTGGTGTTAGAGTTAGCTCAGGGCCTCAGAGGAGCTGTTTGAGATGCCAGATCTCTCGAGTGTCTAGGGATGAGCATCTGTCACTTTCGCCTCATCACCATCTGGCTGACAAATTGGGAGTCAATTAGAGTTGCAATATTTTACTTTTCTTGTTTAGCACAGGATCACAGACTTTTTGTGGATCCAGCTGGCTGTTTAGTACACAACTTTTCTTTGCATATGGGACATCTAGTAATAATTACAATAGAGAACTTTTAGCTTCCATCAGCTTTTGAAAAGCAACTTTCCAATGCGTAAAGTATGAACTCATTAAAACTGGTATAAGCACGGTTGACATTTCCTTATGCAGTGTTATTTTCTTTTATCATACATATTCAAAATATTATGGAGATAGAGCTCATCTCTATGAAGCACTACTTGTCCCATATGAAAAACCTCTGATGTAGAAAATACTCTTTTAATAATAATAATAATAGTAGTATAATACATTTAAGAGCGGTGGGGTAGAAGGGGGCCTGGTTATGGAGGGCTTTGTGAGTGAAGAGAAGGACTTTGAATTGAATCTGTTGTGGGACCGGGAGCGAGTGGAGGCTCTGTAGGACAGTGGGGATGTGGTTGCAGGAGTGGGAGCGGGAGTGGGAGTGGCAGTGGGAGCGGGAGCGGGAGCGGGAGCGGGAGTGGGAGTGGGAGTGGGTGAGCAGACGAGCAGCAGAGTTTTGGATGTACTGGAGTTTATGTAAGACTTCGGATGATGTGGGTGGCTGTGGCTCAGGAGGTAGAGCGGGTCGTCCGCTAATCAGAAGGTCGGTGGTTCGATCCCCGGCTGCTCCAATCTGCATGCCAAAGTGTCCTCGGGCAAGATAGTGAACCCCAAATTGCTCCAGATGGCGCCATTGGTGTGTGTGTGTGTATGTGTATGTGTGAGTGTGAGCATTAGAAACATTGTAAACATTGTAAAGCACTGTATTGCTATTGTTGGCACCTTGCATTGCAGCCTCTGCCATCAGTGTATGAATGTGTGTGAATGGGTAAATGTTGGCATGTGTTGTAAAGCTCTATATAAATGCAGTCCATTTACCATGTGCCATAAAGAATGCTGTTACTGTGCGTCAATTATGGACGTGATAAAAGCATGGATGGAAGTTTTGGCAGCAGAGAAGGAGAGTGACACATGAGTTATAGTAAATTATATAGATATTGTCTTCTAAACTTGACACACATACACACACGCATGCAGCAAGAATGTGAGCCAGTCATCTGCTCACCTCATTTCATCAACAGTCACAAAGAAAAAAAAAACATAACCTGCAGCGTTTTTTCTGCCAAAACTCTTTTTATTGGTGTTTTTCCACATTGTAAACAGCAGTTTCACAAATTGTTTCAACATGTTTTTTTAGACATACAAAAGAAGGCATATAAACATTATGTATATGGCAAAAACAGAAATTACAAACAAGACGAGTACACATAAAAAAAAGGTGTTTATAATACCCCCATCCTGCCCTGCCCCCTATTAAAGCTAACAAACAGAAAACAGTCTTCATGGTAAATTGCAAAATAATCCCTGTTAGTGCCACAGATTAGTATTGAGTAATCAAAAGAGCAAGATTAAAAGGAAAATAATAAACAACCAACAGCCAGCTTCACTGAGATGCACTCTTGAACTGCAATGTCTCTATATGGTCAAAGAGAGGTTGCAATATTTTGAAAAATTTAACCGTAGACTCACACGGTGTGTATTTAATCTTTTCTAATTTACTAAAATAAGAACATCTCTGATCCAGGACTCACGGGATGGAGGAGAGGATGACTTCCAGTGAAGTAATATCAGTCGTCTAGCCAGTTTTGGCAGGACCACTGTATCCGGTATTACCCCAGTTAATGCAACTGGATCAAAGTGCAGCTGAAGTACCCTTGGTAGCATTTCAAAGATATTGGACCATTTGGGGGGAGGGGCTTACAGGCTAAGAGGGAAATTGGGAGATTGTGTGCTGGACAAAGCTATGAACTTGTAGATATCTAAAAAAAAAAAAAAAAAAGACTTTTTGGGATACTAAATTTAGCTGAAATTTCTTGGAAAGATGCAAAGATGCCCTCAATATACAAACCTTTAAATTACTAAATTACCTTATGCCAAGATTAGACCACCTGGAAAAATCTTCATCTGCTAGAGAGGGAAGGAAAGTGTGATTTGTAAATAGAGGAGCCTGTAGTGAAAAAGTTTGCAATTTAAAATGGTGTCTAAATTGATTCTGGATTTTGAGAGTCGTCTTGACTAAACTGTTTTTGCGGTATTCTGAAGCAGGCTGAACCACTAGGGGTGAAAACCAAAGTAGCCAGTGAAGATGCTTCCAACATCAACCAAGCTGGGACATTATGCAAGCTATCTGCACGCAAGCTGTCTCTTCTGGCTTGGAAGCAGAGTTTGTAGGAGAGCAACCTGAGGCTGTCTTCTCTGACTCTCAGCCTTCTACCTCCTCTCTCTGGCTTGTTGCACTTTTTAAGAATTCATTAATCCAGGGAAGTTTCACTGAGAACAATACTCTGTTTTACAGTTCAGTTCACCATCAGTTATAAACATTTACTCTTGGAAATTACTCAGTGGTGGAGTTGGGAGTTAAAGGCCATGCTCAAGGGCACTTCAGTGATGGTAACAGGGATTTATCAGATTTATCTGACTACCTTCCAGTCTCTAACCTTTTGGCTGCCACAGTGCACTTGCCACCACTGCACATTTTGAAATGGCTAAACCTTAACCTTTTTTAATGTTTCTGTTTCTTCTCTTGTGTTTTCTACATTTTAATTGAGTTGAAGTGAATTTCACCATTTTGTTTGATTGTTTCTTTGAATTTCATAAAGCATTTAACACCAATAATGATACAATATCACACTAAATGCAATTAGGGTTTCCCTCGTAATGGCTCAATGTGCACCTAAGCCTGTTAAACTGACAAATTTTAAACTCAGGGCAATTTATTGTATTGTATGTTCTAAAATCAACTGCAAGTGCATTGCATCAAAACCAGCAATCTGCTTCTCTTTGCACTGCAATGCCACCATGTGGCTAAACATAAGCGATGATAGCATGAGAAGATACTGTATGCTATTCTGCATGTGCATCAGTTCAGGTAAAGGAGATAGCAGTAGTAATGTGCATAATTATTTAATTACTCCACAGTTACTTGTAGAACAATATATTAATGTTTTGTGAATTATACATTTTTACAAATACATTGTTTTGTGTCACTGAATTAATAACATTCTTTCTTTGCTTCTCTGTTTGCACTCATCAAACTCACTGTTATTAGCTAGAGAGCTGCATACCTAGTGCTTGCTAAGTCCTTTTATTTGTGTCAGCATGTGGCTTTTCATAACTCAGTGTACCAGTAAGTAGTTGCTTTTTAAAATAAAGCAGTATTGCTCATCTAAAAATTACTTAGTAGGATATGACCACAATATATATCTGACATGATTTCAACACAGTTTGAGTAGAACTGGGATCATTTGAGTTCATTAATATTTTAATTTGTGTTGTTACTGACATTGTCTAATTTAAGATAACTTTGTTCAAACACAAAAAATGGCAAGGTGGCCATACAGTTCAGTATTTCAGTACCCACTGAAATACAATTTCAGTGGGTACATTTGCAACATCATCCATCAACATACTGATGACAGCTGGAGCACTGCCCCCTCCACTATGCTTCTGTTGTGTTGTGGTTCTGGGAATAAATTCTACCTTGCTAAAGAGCAAAATAACAGCTTTTATGTATAGATGGATGCATGGATTGACACCGATAAATTGACAACTGACCAATACACTCTTCTCAACTCTTTTGATCATAAATGTATGTCTTAGCTCAAGGCTAACGCTTAGGTCATTTATGTCTACATAGTATTGAATGGATCATGCAGAAAATTTCCATGAGACCATTCTCTTCACTTGCATCAAGGTGGTTATAGTTATATAACATAAGAAGATAGAAACACATTGGCTCTTACCTTACGTTACAATTTTCCACTCTTAAGCTTTTCAAATATTTTTGCTTTTTTGTGTAACACTAGTTCATCTGACCATACAGCTCATGAATGACATGTTTTCTGAATTGAGTGTTCTGTTGGTGAGGCTGTCTATGCTAATGTGTCTTGACGTTTGCCAAACACACACTAATAAGTATTCCCAGCTCCAAAAACACTTTCTGCCTGCTTGAAGAGCCTTTTCAATAATACAACACTTTCATATTATATTCATAATGTGCTACGGTGAACACTGCAACCAAGTCTGCTGGGTTTAATTTAATGTAATTTCAGGGCCTAATTTGGCTTCCTACATGTCAGTGGTAATGAAACTTTTGTATTTGATCTAGATACCCTTCAGTTGGATTTTCCCAAAGACTTTCAAGATTTCACGATGAACTTTGTGCATAGCATTAAATTTAAAGCGAAAAATAACCCTGTGGCTTTTAATTGTGAAATAGAAAAATGAGGATTTTAATATCAAAGAGGTCAGAGGAATAAAGGTTTCATTATAATTATAATAACTCAACTATTATTTCCCTAGCCTTAGTTGTCTCTACTGTTCTAGTATAAATGTTACTCTAATAATATCTGCTTACTATATATACTACAGACCAGTGGCCTACAGACTACAGACCAAAGTACAAATAAAAAACAAACAATCTTTCAAAGGATGGGGGAGAGGACATGGTTTATGTATGCTAAGACTACACTAACCTCCTAAAAAGTTATTGCTCTATTGATTAATAAAAGTGCGTAAAGTTTCAATCTAAAACATGTAATGTCTTTTGAGATGCTCAAGATGGCAGCAAAGAGCCATACAATTCTACTATTCAATTCATCAATTTTCTATTTATGAAGTATATTAAAAAAACTGTTTACTGTTTTCTTTTCTTCCATGCAACATTTATACAGTATATTATTTATGCAGAGGTCTTTCCTTTCTTGTTGTAAAACTTTTTAATCAAAGAAATTACTACAGTAAGAGAACATTTTTGGCATGATGAAAAGTGTGTTGGTAGCCAAACTGATGTGTGTGTCTTTCGTGTATGAGATGGTGCTATTTGATGTTGTCTTGGTGTCCACAGTGAACCTATTGAAACACTAAATGACAACATTTTCAGTTTTATCTTTAACACCTGCAGGGTTTCAGCCAGAAAAGTTGTAAGCAAAACCCGGAGGAGTGGCTTGTCACTAAAATGAGAATAGCTGGTCCACCTTAAAGGTCAGTCCACCTTAAATGAGCCTGAGTTGAAGTTGTTGCTAACTAACTAGGGCTAACCCCCTTCACTTCAGCGGGGTGACAAGCAAGACACAGGAGCTTGGCTTGGGTCTTGTAGCATTCATTCACCGACAAATAGCCTAAACTGAACACACACTGCACTGCTCGATCACAGCTACAACGTTACTGCTAACTTCATACTCACCGTCACACACTCTCTCTCTTTCTCACTCTCACTCTCTCTTTCTCTCTTAGTCGCACACTTGCTACGCACACAACCTATGCACTGAGCTATTCCTTAAAGGAGCTACACTACTTGTAGAACACATTTTAGTTTAAAAAACATCCTAAAAATACATTTTAAAAAAATTCCCAAATGCTTAGGCTCAGTGGGGAGCCAACTTGCAATATACTGACGAAAACCCTGTCGGGAGCTGGCCTGTGTCTTTTAAAAAGTCAAAATTTTCATGTACCATGCAGTATTACAGAGCAATGCTTATATGCAGCCAGGTTATCAATATTAATACTTGAGTTTTATTACCTTTTTTCAGGAATTATGGCAGCTACATCGGAATTATGTCAAGAAGTCAATTCACTGTTCTTTAAATATTGATTAAATGCATTGTGACAGTGCAACTGAACGTTGATTTAATTTCAAAGGAAAAATATACCTATGGATACTTTGGAGTAAGAGGCTGCTGCTCTTAAGTGTAACTACAGCCTTCTTGACACCCTGTTGACCAAAAGCCATCACAACCCCTTTGGTCACTTTCAAAACTTCAGTCATCACCGGGGCGTATTTACTGTGTGGAATAGATATTTCTAAAGACAACATTAAACAGACTTTGCAAGGCCTATGCTGTGCTCTGTCAAAGATTTAGCTCCTTGCACACACACTGTCTCCCTCTCTGGTTCTCTCTGAAGGCCCCCTTTGTAGGCATAGGAATGCCCTGTGTGTACTCTGAAATGTAAAGCAGGCCTTCTATTCAGATATGCATGCTGCTGCTGCTGATCTGTTTAATTGTAAATGACAGAGGGATTTATAAAATACTATGTTTGATAAAGATGCCTATCTGATATTCTCTTAAAGGAGACACGCACAACATTCAGTCCTAATTGTTAGACTTCTCATTAGGGCAGCCTCAAGGGACCTTGCTGGATAATGAAATAGCTGTAATGCTCTGGCATTCATCTTGTCCTGTGTGTCTTCTGATCATACATGTATATAGAAGCTTATATATATAGAAGCTGGTGTCATAATCACACAGCACAACTGGCTGTATCGTTCACAATTAATACTGATGTGTTGACCACTTTTACACACCACTTTCTGTTGACAGTTTTAATGGCCATCCAACATTTGGAAAAATTAAGTGTAAAGCAAAGTAGGAAAAGATGTGTTATATCAAATCATTTACAGACCTATAAACTGGAGCCGTTAAATGTGTGAATTGTAAACCTGAGCCAGCATCTTGGTACTTGCTTCTGTAGCTTTGATAACTTTTTGTTGAAAAAAATTCTCCTTTGTTTTTGATGTGGTTTATCACTATTTTCTTTTTTTCTATTAGCGCTTTACAAATAAATTAGGGAGAAAATTAACAAGGTAGCAATAGATGCCTTCAGTATGTACTTCAAACCTCTTGTTTGTTCAGTAAAAGATATACTTGGTGGTCAAAAATGTAAAATGTTAATGACACATCAGTCCTCTTCTTTGGAAAAAAGGTTTTGTTAATTGAGACTATAACAACCATGAAACCTGAACAGTTCAACACAGACAGTTATTAAGCCGTTCCAGACCTCCTGTATTATTCCCACTAGCTTTTACACATATAAACACAAACGGGTCATTCCATGCCAACTCACCCAGAATTCAGAGCTTTTCCCAGTTGATGTCATGGATTTTCTTGAAAAAAATCATGTAAAAACTTCTATTAAATTCATGGGACCTTGCAAAATCCTATAGCTCTACTCCAAATACTTTTCTGGCCATGAATTTGTGAAGTTTGGCCCTCAGAGCTAAGTTTCATCATTTTTGCCATTCTTTGTATGTGTATTCTAAGCCTCACCAATTGCTTATTTTTCACTGGAGTCAGTTGAAATTTGCACTGTGCATCCAAGGAACCCTAAGGATAATTTGCAACAAGTATTCATGTAAATAGTTGTTGCTGAATGTTTTATAGTAATCAAATTAATATTTTTTTTTTTTTACTGAAGAATCTTTCATTTTAAAAAATTAATATCTCCACAAATTTTCACTTTCTTGCAACCAAATTTTGATTCTGTGTGTAGTATTAGTATAGTTCTATCACATCTGGAAGTTATTTGGTCCTGCATAAAACATTGAGTGCCACAGATCTTGCTAAATATAACTTTGGAGCTGAAAAACACACTTTTAAAGATATTTTGACTGTATATTTTCCCAAGAAGGATTATTTTAATTTCCTTGAAACTTTTTTATGGGAAAGTGTTAATATTCATTGCAGATTTATAAAAGATTAAAGATGTTATATTACTGCTTCATCATTTAACCATTTTTTGAAAATAGCTACTTTTTCGTACTTTTCACTGGCTGTAATACTACATTCAGTGGTTCATCTCATAGGTAGATATTTGTACTATGTTGACTTCAAGGTTTTCTATCAAATTGATGCCTGTTTAGCCTGTTTTTCATTGGGTTCAGGACATTTGCAGGTTACAGCTTGTAATGGCTTGGTTTGTTGCATACTAGATGATATCATCTTGTTCCATGTGTCTGGACAAAATATTAATCTTAGTTCTTTAGCTCAATACACTTACATTATTTCACAATTTCAAACTTTTCTGAACTAATTTATGACATCATCAACTAGTAGCATTAGAAAATAATGAAGGAAGTCGGGGTTAATCCCACCTGAAACAGGTTTGGGTAGATTATTGCAAAATGAATTGCAACATACTGAGAAGTATATAAAAGAGTGCAATCATAATTCATTTAATCATTAAGCAGTGATTATGTCATCTACTATACAACAAACCAAGCCAGATCCTTGGCACTCATTTTTTTATGTAGGACCAAATAACTTCCAGATGTGTTAGAACTATACAAATACTACACACAGAATCAAAATTTGGTTGCAAGAAAGTGAAAACTAATGGAGATATTAATTTTTTTTAATTAAAGATTATTTGTTTGGGTAAAAAAATATTTATTTTTATCAATTTGATCACTGTTAAACATTTGGCAACAATTATTTACAAATTATTGCAAATTATCCTACGGGTTTCTTGGATGCTGCGTACAAATTTAAACCCGATCCAGTGAAAAATAAGCAATTGGTGAGGCATGGAATACACATAAAAAGAATGGAAAAAATGATGAAATTCAGCTCTGAGGGCCAAACTTCAAAAATTCATAACTAAAAAAAGTATGTGGAGTAGAGCTATAGGATTTTGCAAGGTCCCATGAATTTAATGTAAGTTTTTACATTTTTTTCAAGAAAATCCATGACATGAACGGGGAGGTCTTAGATGAGCTGGTATGGAATGACCCAAACAGAAAGTCAGGAAAGGAAATAAACACAGAGATCAACCACAAGACGGCGATCAAAATTTACAGTGGACAGTAATGCACACTGATTCAATTTCTGTGTTTTAATTTAATTAATTTAAATTTTATTTTCCATTACAGGCTGAATATAAGTGTCCTTTTTGGACGACTAAAACACAACCTTGTATTGAAAGCCTGACTGGTTTAACACACAACACATACTGTACATGTAAAACTGGCCATTGCAACAAAGTTCCTATTATATGGCTGTATACTGTAACCTGATGGTCAGCCAACAGAGACTTCTTTGTACCATAACTATTGTACAGTAAGGACATCATCACACATCCCACCTTTGGCCTTATATCACACAGCACGCACCACAGATACATGCTCACATGCTGCTCATATTGTCTCCCAGCCACACTTTTAACTTCAAAGCCCTGCTCACCCTTGTGTCTCAGGAGGAATGGAGGCACCATAGCAGCCAGCCTTCGCTGCTTTGCCATGGTTAACTATGACCGCAGGCAGGAGCACCTCCCCATGTCTCCTCATACCAGAGTAGGGGTGGTGGTGGGGGGAGTTAGCGTCCTGTAGCTCCACAGCACACTGCCTTATGCCTCGCCACCACATAACCTGTGCCTGTGAAACAGAGGTGCATTATACGCCCCGTTACAAGGCTACACTTGTTGAGAACAGTGTATGTATAATGACGAGCATCGGTGCCAAGGTGTTCATGAACAGGTTGGCTCAGTATGGATTTTTTAATGAGAATCCTGCCACATATATAATCACCAAGAAAAATATTTAAACAAAAAACACATTTTTATCAGAGAAAAAGAGATTTGAGGGGTTGAATTGCACAGATTCGAGAAGAAAGCCACACATATAATTTAAAATCAATGAATATGAGAATTTTTTCAAGATTTTAAGATTATGTTTCTGTGCGTGTGATGTGTTTATAGGCACATTGTAGGCTTTGCCCAGGTCTGGGAAGTGTCCTCCCTGTTGAAATGGTGGTGTTCAGCTCAAAGGAACAATGTGGTGGATTCACTTTATTATGAACAAAGCCTTTGTCTGAGGTGCTCACACACTGAACGGGGGTCCAGAGTCCATGAGCAGCTTTGAACTATCAGGTCAAAGACATCACAGAACCGACGCGCTGTTTCACATTCATCTTGTACCTCACACAGGAGGCCCGTCACATTTGTCCTTTTGATTGTCCTCCATTTCTTTAAAGGTCTGGCTGGAACCATAGGTCATCTGGAGGCTTTTATGTGGAGAAAACAAACATTGTGTTCTTATTCTTATTCTTCACTTTAGGTGAAGAACGGCGCAAAATTGAAGAACAACAATTGAAATTATACTCTTAAGCAAAACAATGGAGTGAATTTTGCAAGAAAAAACATTTAAATTAAAAGACAGAGAAGGGTTTGCACATATCAATAGAAAGATGGGCATATATATGAAATCCACTGCCATGAAATATGCAAAGCAAGCCCACCACAGAGAATAGCTGAAAACACAGGTTCTTTTGATGTTAAGTCCTTTGGTTGTGCATGTCTTCATTCAACTAGCCTGTGGATGTTTTAACCTTCTGTAAAACTTGCTCCAGCACCGCACTCTCCCTCTCTACATCAGAGTAACGTGGTGCTGCAGTTCTGCCCATGATTTTTATTTCATGATTGCTGTGTTTCTCCTCGCCACAGTTTATGTGTGCCCACCATAGCGTTCTGCTATTCTGTTACGACTGTGGACACCAACATTTGGTAATGAGTGCAATTCAGGTATGAATATCTCAGGTGTTTTTGTTGGCCCTCAGTTGTGTTATGTTGACTGCCTTGGGCAAGGTTTACTGCTTTAATTAATAATAAAAGACAATTTTGGACAAGTCATGTTCTTCAATAAAATAAGTAAATGTAAAGGTATCACAGTTCAGAGTATTTTTTTTGTAGGTAACAGTTTTTTTTTGTATTTACCCATCTCTCTTTTGCACACATAAGCACACACACAGTCTTTCATACAAACAAATAATACAAATGGGACTAATAATCAATCAACCGTGGAACACATATCCTTTGACTCCAGGCTATTATTGCTTGGGTGAGCCTATGTGTGTTGTGCAGTATTGACTGTTTGTGTTTTGATGATCCATTCTCAGATGAGAGGAAGCATTTCAGTGCACCGGGCATCACAAAGGGCAGATGACACACAATGCTGCACATGCGAGAGCAGATAATTACAGAAAAGTATCATCCTCACTCAATATAGACTACTTCCTCCCCTCAGACATTATCCTTGTGATATACATTATGGCAGTCTCTTGTTGTAAGACACCCTGCCTTACAACCCAGCAGTGAATGGGACACTGTAGATGCTCCTGAAGAGGCGCTCAGGATTAGTTAGTATTCACTGGACATAACAAGGCCTTTGATGTAGCCAGTATTCTCTTTACTCACCAGGAGCATCAACATTTAATGAGACCTGATATCAGCCTTTTTAGGAGCTGTGAATATTTCAGATAAAAGCAAATTGTACTCACCAATACCAACAGACCATGAGCTGGTCAGAGGTACATTGTCACCTGTGTGTTCTAAGTGATATATTGGAGCTATGCCTTTGTGTAATGCGGTATGTTCATTAAAACAGGCCCATTTCACTCTCTCTTAATCAGCACCACATATGTCATGGGAGGATACTGCCTGGAGCTAAAAACTGGTGCATAATTTATAACTCCAGGTCAGGCTGTGCAATGAGTGCATATTATCTCAACAAAGATGCATTACTCTCCCATCATTTCATATTTACAATTATGTCTTGATGTGCTGTTCATTTAGCACACAATAGCGCAGTAATCCTCTAGACAAGATTTCCACATGTAAAAATCTTAATATCGGTTATTAGTCTATCAGTACACATTTAAATGAAATCTTGATATAAGCACCTTTCCCCTCTCAAAGTCTTCAGCATCTGTCTAACACAATTTATGTGTGTGTGTGTGTCTGTGTGTGAGAGAGACAGAGAGAGAGAGTGTGTGCAAGAAAGTGTCACAGTGAGCTGTGACACTGCAGGTGTTTAAACTGTGGTGATGTAATTGGTCACAAGGGGAATAGAAACAAGAGCTTCACAGTCCTTGATTTGATCCCTTGGTTATTGATTTCTCAGTCTGCTTCTAACAGAAATAATTGCCACATGTAATGTATTATTCAATTACAAGACACTGCTCTCAAGTTTGGGTTTGATGGTCCTTTTTGAATCACTGAGACCTATAGATAATTCAACACTGTCAGCCCATTAAGCAGCGTGAATATTAAAAGGTATGCGTTAATCCTGCCTATTTATTAGCAACCGTGACATTCACCAGCACTCAAAGTTTCCCATTTTCAGCCTTTGTATAGTTGAAAGAAGTGGGCTTAACTTTGGCTCAGATTCAGACGTATTCTGTTATTGTGACTCTCAAATCTGGTATATAGGCAGTCAAGTTATTTTAACTGTTCTTTGAAGCCAAATCAACATACTGAAACTACACTATTGTACCTGTGATCAGGTGAGAGTACGACATGGCCTGTCCTGTTTCTAAAGGCTGTGAGATACATAGTAGTTATTTGTAATCCAGCTGAAGAAATGGCAAGAAATACTTTTAACTCTCAACTTATCAAAAGTGAAGTGAATTGTGAACAAAATTGACTTTTTAAATTTTTGATTGACTTATTGACCATGGTCAACCAAGACAACAGTTAGGAGCTAGAACAGAGAGATTTGGGATTGACAAATGCTGTTTTGAAGTAAA
Source organism: Thunnus albacares (assembly GCF_914725855.1). Taxonomy (NCBI): domain Eukaryota; kingdom Metazoa; phylum Chordata; class Actinopteri; order Scombriformes; family Scombridae; genus Thunnus; species Thunnus albacares. Next base: position 22,980,343 of record NC_058106.1, read on the forward strand.
TATTCTTTCTCTCCTCATCAGATTTGTCTCCTTTGCTTTTTCTTTTTGTTGCAAGAAACCGATAAAGAAAAAAAGAGACCCAAATCAACGCAGCAGAGGCCAAAATAACTTGACTCTTAGTCTCCAGCATTGCTCAATATCACACTGGATCTTACTTCCCAAAATGCAGCTTGATTGCATCTTTCATTTGATGCACCTTGTCTGGAATATACGTCTTTCAAACTTAACACTACTGTTTAGTAACAGTGCAGTCGGTCTAGTTCATTGAAGTTGCCGCTTAAATCATATGATTCTCTTATCTCTTATCTCTCTTCTCTTGTATGTGTGTATGTGTCTGCATGTATACAGCCACAGTTCATGAAGAAAATGCTGCTTTTTGTAAGCTTAATCTGCACATCATCACCAGGTTGTCTGCCATGTTGCCCCTATTTCATCATAATAGGGACATTTCAAATTATTTTTTTCCAGGGCAGTTGTGTTTTTTTTTTTTTTTTGTAGCCATTTCATCTTTCGAGTTTTTTTTTTTAATGGACAAATGCAAATACTGATACTTTCTTCATAGTGTAAAAATTCCCCCAAAACAGATTTATCTAGGCAAGTGAATGCTTACCTCTGTTATAAATTGTGTCATAACTTACTAGGTGTATGCTACCTACAATATTGACCAGTTTCTATTCAATTTACAAAATAATACTCAGTGCTCCATTCAGCTCTGAAGAAAGATCAATTCTAGTGTTGGAATCACTATCTCTCTATTGCTGTGCAGCACTGTGTGACACAGTTTTAATGATCAGCCATCCAGCACTTGTTTACAGCTTGGCTTCCCAGTCATGTTCTGTTAATACCCACTCCTGTTAATATTTATCGTCAGTCTTAATTGGTTTGATGTCACTACACTGGTGTTGCTGTCGGCTTGCTTGTTGAACTGGCCTCGGTGTTGTTTCAAAGTCTTTATTATCGTGACAGTCGAGTCCTGTTCATTAAAGTTTCACTTTCCATTTTCATCAGTATGAAACTGATTCTGTAAATGCAAGGGAGCTGTTGAAGAGTCAAACCCTGCAAGCTATCACAGGGGAGGTGCATAGTCTGTATAAATTATCAGGAATATGAACTCGATCGAAGATGTTAATTGCACCAATGGTTAGTTATGTGGGGAATTGCCATGCATTTCATGCAGCGATAATAAAAATGAATTTTTGAACAAAGGGATCTTAAAATAATATCTAATCTACAGAGAATACCCACATCAAACGAATAATTCAAAGCTTTGAAATTTATCTTTGTGGTCCGAAATGTTAAGCACTAGCCCTGTGAATATTGTACTCAATTCAAGTTTGTCAAAGGAAAAAACAAAACCAGAGTTAATTAACAGTTATTACAGGCTTTTTCAACTTTAATTTGACTTTCAAATATTAGCTTTTATATATAAACTATGCTTCTGGCATCTGCAAATTAGCCATACTGTATCTCCTCTAATTAGGCCTCATTGAACCTATGGCAACCCATACACAATAATATTAATAATTCAGCAGCATAAGATGTATTTAAGAGTAGTCATTAGATTGCATTTTTTTGACATTGTATTAATTTGATTTACTGCACCTTTACAGTTTAGTAAAATCATAATCTAAGGTCAGAACAAAATAAAACTGATGAGGTGATTATGAATATTAAAACAGGAGTATTTTAATAGCTTTCATAGGGGTTTCAAGAATTTCTCATTATGAAACAAGGCTGCTGCTTTGTGTTCTAAAGCCTAGTTCGTTTTAGGTCAGACCTATATAACCCAAGCCCTGTATATTATATGTGTATATTAAATGAGGCTTGTGTCATCATCTCATTAAGTGAAATGTGTCCCTATCTTTGATCATCACAATATGTGGTGTTTCTTTGTGCAGTTTCACATTAAAACAGCACATTAAAAAGCTTTAGTTCATAATAGTTAATCGATAAACTTAATTTCTGTCAGTTGTCCAGTAGATAATTTCATATAAAGGTACTGCCTTGTCTTTGTGTGGTGTGTTTGAGATTTAGTAAAACCTGCCCCTCAGCCCTCACACTTTCCTCTCCTCCACCCACTTGCCCTCCTATCTCCATCCTCCTGCCATCTCTCTCTGTCAACAGTGATTTTGCCTCTTGCCACTGATCAAACGCACCTGCCAAGCCCTACTAACATTCCCGAGCATGTTCACTAATTACCCACAAAGCCTTGCAGATTTATACTCCTAATAGGGGATTTGCCTCAAATCGGGGGCAGGGTTGTACTGCATTACAATGGTATTTATTTACTCATTTGGGGAAGAATCTCTTGGGATCATGTGCATTATAAATGTTTTAAGGCAAATAAACTTCCTATTTTTACGTCTAGTGTACCGTTTTGAATAAGTGTCTCCCCCTTGTATTCTTCTTTTTCAAATGGTAAATAAGGTTGGTAAAAAGGGTTAGAGATATTGTCATAATCATCTCTCGATTTACATCTAAGTTAAAGCACTCGTATCCCACAAAGGCGTGGCATTACCATCAGTGAAACAACAAAGCTTGGCACTGATTATAATCCTCTTGTTTCAGTGTAATTAGATAAAAGAGCCTTTTAACTGTGCAGCTATGGAGGAAATTATAGATTAAGTGCTTAACAAATTGCCAATTACTTTTATGTTCAAACCAGTACGGTGGGTACAATGGATACCATTGCAGAAAAAAATCCTGAAATTACTAGAAAAGCATTATCAAAGTGATTCCTAGTGAATGAGAAATCTAACATGATGTAAATGAAAATTGCTGTGCTTCATAATTTCTCTTAGGGGTAAACACTATCATATGAAGACTGTAATTCCCTCCATAGAATATGAATAATGTTTACTCTGGTAGCCCACAGAGTTGCTTAAATTCCTCTTCCACTCAAAAATGTATTTTGCTTATTGTTGCTTCATTTGAATAATTGGCCTCGATCATCAGCTGTCCTAGAGCCTTTTGTGTTTTTATGTGACCATAACAAGGCTATATATAAACAGAAATTTCAGAAAACTTAAGATGTCAGTATGCTTCAACAGAAGTGCTTTTCTGATGGTCGAACAGCATCAGAAACCTCTTTACCCACACCTTTCTGACACTGAAATTGGTGGGGGTGCCTTGACAATTTTTGAATTTTTTTTTTTTGTAATTTTTGTAAAACCGACAAGCACACCCACTTCATGCAGTGATAGGCCAGATTTCTTGATGTGAGAAAGTAGGCAGGCTATAAAAATCTCTCAAGATCCCAGTTTCTATTCACACAGCTTCATAGTCTTCATCACTTTTTGTATGCACAGACGAGTGCAACACCATGAATGCCTTTGAGGGAAGACTGTCTGAAAGTGTGCGCCTTTATTCTCTTTTGAATTTTCCCTAACATAATATAAATTTAGTATGGGATAATCTTAAGGTTCAATTCAGAGGTGTACATGTTCAGACATGACATAAATGCGTTGAGGTTATTAGGGTTGGGTACCGAACTCGGCACTTTTAAGGGTACCAACTGAATTTTGTCAGTGCTACTGAGTACCAATTCACGTTAGATCAATTGGCACCAAATTTCAGTACCTCGCGGGACTCAGAGTAAGCACAGCTCACTCTCAGCAGAACTGAGACAGCGAGCGGTGCTGGCGAGAGCAAAGATGTGAATCAGATAAATAAAACGTTATTTTCTGATTATTTCATGGCGGTCACTTTCTAATGCAGTGTTTTTCAACCTTTTTTGAGCCAAGGTACATTTTTTTCTTTGAAAAAAACCACGAGGCACACCACCAGCCGAAAATATTAAAAAATTAAACTCTGTAGCCTATATTAACAATATAAAGTCATTCTCGTCAAAGTGTCTTGAATAGGAATCAAATAAACACAAAGAAAAAAGTTTTATAATCTTTCATATTTCTACTCACTCAGTGTGAAACATGGGCCTGTTTGGATGAACACAGAGCTGATATCCTGGCGGAAATCGAAGAAAGACACACAAAGCTCTTCCTCAACAGCTCTCAGTCTCTCTCTGTTTTTAGTTTTTATAGCAGTCAGGCTTGAAAAGCTCACCTCACACAGATATGTCATAGAAAATGGGAGCAATATCAAAATAGCTTTGTTTGCCAGAATGGGGAACTCCTTGGCAGTAGCCAACCAAAAACTGTCCAAAGGTAGATCAGCAAAGCTTAGCTGGAAACCACAATTTTGTCTAAGTTCAGTTAGTCCCTCCTGCTCCTGTAAAGTCATGTCCAACAACTGATGCTGAGCTATATGGTCCCTAACCCAGTCAAGGCATTCAGTGAAGGCTTAAGAGAAATAAAATCTAAGTATCTGCAGACATGCCATCAATACGTCTGGAAATTGTGTTATCTGAGAGAGGGACTTTGGTTATTTCTTTAGCTGCCTCAGGTCCGAGCATCTCATTTACAATGGCTTTGCAGGCGGGAAGTATTAATGTCTCTGCCACAGTTTGGGACTTTTTTGATTTAGCTACAAATTCAGCAACATGTTAGCTAGCTTTAAGGGCTCTCATTTACCTTTGTGGTTTTTCTCATGAAAGTTGCCTGTTTCTCCGTGTGTTCACGCAGGCGAACAAACTAGTCCGCATTCTTGTTTTGAAGCGAAGGGTGTTTCGTTTGGAGATGGCGTTTAAGCTTACTTGGGACCCTAGCACTGTTGGATAGCTTTTCACCACACACCAAGCACAACGGAGTCGGTGTCGTCGCATCCCCGGTGAAAGTAAATCCAAATGAAAGATAGCTTTCACTGTATTGCCTCGCGCCAGAGACTTTGCTTGAGCTCACCGTCTTTGCTTTCTTTTGACCTCCACTCATACTAGGGCCTTCATCTGGGTGCGAATTTTGTCCAGGGTCCAGTTCGGAGTTAGCATTTTTTCTTTTCAAAAACTTCTCTGTCACTGTCATCGTATAGTCTCACTAGCTACAATGCCACTGTCACCGCCACCTGTCGCATCCATGCATCACTGATTCTCTTGTCTCACAGTACAAGGCAATTAGCTACCTGCTGCCACCTACTGATACGGAAGAATATTACATGATTACTCTGCCAGTCACTAGACAGCACAGACACTCGACAATGGCACATTATTTGCAGATAATAATTAATTTGTTTTCAAAAAATGTTTTGTAGGCCAATTAGGTGAAATTGGATAATTTCCCACGGTACACCTGACAATATCTCATGGCGCACTAGTGTGCTGCGGCACAGTGGTTGAAAAACACGGTTCTAATGCACAAATAAACAGGCCCACAGCTCCGCAAAACCCTGCGAGAAGGTGCCACATTACCCGATTTTGCGTGAATGCAGAGCTTCACCTTGTCTGCTGTGGCCTCTCTGCTCTGCGTGTGTGTAGCTCAGGCCCGCCTTCGGTCAAGCAGACACACAGACCTGCATCTCTTTATACATCCATGACACAGAGACACAGAGCAGAGTGGAGCAGAGGAGAGAGACGAAGACAGCAATGGTCGCTATGCTACGAGTCCCGACCTCACACCCTGTGCGCTGTTATTTGCTGGGGGCTATGCACCCACTGCCCAAAAGTTGACAACCAGAAGTGTCCCGAACACAGCAAAATAATAATAGAGAAAATAGAGGCAAAGGGCAGAGTCTCTGCAGATCCATACACTGCCACACACATCTAGTGGGTCATAAGTAATGATTGAGAGGGATTTTTTTTTTTTGGAAAATCCTGCATAATATACCTTTTTAAATAAAGGTCTAATTCAGCCCTTAGACCCAGCTATTGAGGATGTCATCTGGGCCTAGTCAGTTGGTATAAGCATCAAATATCACTTTGGTCAGGAAAGCAATCACTAGGGAGTGTTTACTGCCTATCCATTCAAAAGAGAAACAAGTTTTCCTTAAGCCTGCCGCTTTCTGCATGGTGAGTTCCCCAATGCTGCTCTAATGGAAGGCAACTCACTGTGCCAGTTCTCAGCAGAAGTAGCAGCAGCATAGTGTGGGAAGCGGACGAATGTGTTGTAGAAGAAGTGCTTGAATGCTCCTTAAAACAAACAAGCCTGACTTTCAGCTGAACAAATACTTGGTCACCATGCCTTCATTAGTGGAGGGGGAACGGGATGTAGGAGGGCAACAAGATGGACCCACTTTTAACCCACTATTTTCATGCTTTGTCATGTCTCATGCACAAAGCCACACACAGCTCAGCATCTATTCAGTAATGTATTAAAATGATTACAGGAGATTGTGAATGACCTCATAGTTGACTAATTCCACTTTTGATTCACACTTTTGAACATCTGAAATCAATGTTTGAATAATGGTACAGTTTTTCCCCCAGGTGGATTGCTTTGGGGTGGCGCCAGGCCTGTACAATTATAGGGGAAACAGTGATGATATCTGGTGATTAATAACTCATTATTTTTTAGCGTAACACCATCCATTCATATGGAATGTTTTCTTTTTTCTTAGGCAAGTACTGGAGAAATTGCCTTTTGATAATAATTTACTGATCTGGCTCTTACAGACTTTTTCAATTTATTAGACTTAATGACTCAAAATTTAATGATGGAGTTACAACAGCATTTTTGTGATGCTCATAAAAATATATTCATGTTTTTACAGCTATTTCTTTTGTTAAGACTAATGATTGTTTTTAGGAAAAGGTATTTATGGGCCAGTGGGTGTCATGTGACCTGCAGTTCCAACTGTGGCCACTACACCAAAATGGGATCTTGGTCCACACTACAACACAGGTTGGCCTTTTCAGATGTATACACAACAGCATTGTAATGTAAAAATCAGTCCTAGTGTAGATGGAAGGCCAAAATTTGGTGGAAAAAACAGTGTTCAGAGTTTTCAAGTGTGGACATGGCCTTACACATTGGGATTTTAATCCTTTAGCTAGGCAATAAATAAAGACATACATTTTCCCGACCCACGCATTATCACTCAGATGCTGCATCTGACTCCAGCTTGCGCCAGAGGAAAGGCAAAGAAACATTACAAACAGGCTGTCAGGACAGAGTTAAGAATTTTGAACCAGTGACCTTCCTGTGAGGTGACAGTGCTAACAACTAAGCCAACAATTTAATAGCTTTTGTCCTAACAAGTCTCCATAGACTAATCTCTGTGAAAAAACCCCAAACAAAAACATTGAATTTCCCTTTGAAAAATCTCTTTGAAAAATCCTTTTCATAGAAGTCATGCAGTGTTTTAATAAAAACAATTTACTCTTTTACCCTTTTTTGTTTTAACAAGAGATTCTCTCTGAGTTTACTAAACTATTGCACTGACTTATTGTTTAAACAAGGCAGTTGTATTAATGCGATTTTACCCATTACATGTGACTTTTTATGTTTTTGTATTTTTACTAAGAATTATTGTATTTTTCTTTTGAATATTTTCACAATTGAATGATGTCCTTTATTTATAGTGTTAGCTTAACGGATAAATAGTTGCTGTATTAATTGCAGTTTAACAAAGACAGACATAGATACCTACCTGTAAATCTCTCTCTGTCTCTCACTCACTCACTCACTCACTCACTCACTCACTCACTCACATACACACACACACACACACACACACACACACACACACACACACACACACACACATACACACACACAGATAAACAGAGTTTTTCAAAGGATGTTGTCAGTAGGAGAATAAGCAATGGAGACACCACACGTCTGTAACCTGCCAGGACCTATCCCCCCAGCCTGTCTTCAAAAGCAAATGAAGAGTCTTAATAAAGGCTGCCATAACATGAGATCTTTTTAAGTGAGACACCCTCCTTCCTTTACCAGTCTACCCCCCGGTGAGCAAAAAACCTCTCTTCACCAATCTCATTTCCACCAATCAATAAACCTAGTCTTCTGAAGACAACCATGCAAAGCCTCTGCTCCTTTTCTTCTCCTCATCACAAATTAGAAACAAACATCAGACTGTTTTTTTTTTTTTTAGGCCAGACAAAATAGATGCTATTCTAAACAATATTTTAGAATAATTCCTGATTTGGCTGCCAAGTTGGAGAATTTAGTAATTCACATTTTCATGGCATTTTCTCCTTCTGCGATCAGTAGTCATTCAGGTTATTACATTAAAGGTCTCAAAAGAAGGATCTTGTTTTGCATGTTACAAGGCCAGATTTCAGTCATTTAACAGTTCATTAGTCATTGAAATTGAAGCCCACTCAGTTTAGTTTCTATAAGCAGAACAAAAGTGTACTAAAACATAATGGTATATGCAGAACATTTTTATGACTAAAGCACGGGTTGATGTGAGACTGTGTCACTGAAGACCAGATGGTGGAGCCAAAAACTCAGAAGAGAACCTGTCTAATTTCTAGTATGCTCTGATCCTCAAGTTTCTCAGATGGCTCTGTAGTTTGTAGTCGCCTGTGTGCATGTGCACATGTGAATGTGTGTGTAGGTATATGTGTGTGTACATGTGTGTGTATAAAAGCATGTGTGCATGTGTGTGTGTTTACCCTAGACTAAAAACACTCACTTGAGAAACAGAGAACAGGGCTCATTTTCTAACCAACCCCATCAGCTGGTTCTGGGCTATGGATGAATAATGGCTGAATTCAACTGTGCTGAAACAGAAACACATTCCACACACTCTGCAAAGCTAATAGCCAGAGCAAAACAACCACATTTGGACATTTACAATTAAGAAAGCTCAATGATTGAATATCCGGGTGACTGTTAAGTCACGCCTTGGAGTGAGATAAAATGCTGCTCCTGGATATTGCTGAATGCTTCACAAAACCCTAACTATGTTTTAGATGTGCCTCAACAACACTGGGAAATGAGTCAATTTGACAGGGAAGCAACATTTTGTTTGCAGTGAGAGAGCATAAGGCATATAGGCTTTGGCTGAAAGAAAATTCTGAAATGACAACATTTGGTTTAAAAAATTTCAACCAGTATATTGCAGAGAAGAATTCTCGGTAGGTAATGGACTGGCGAGTACGATCTCATCCAGAATTATTGGCACCATTAGGATAGATGAAGAAATATGAGGAAATACTGTCTATTCTGTACATATAATTTTTAGAAAAATGTAATTCTTTTATTCAGACAAAATGGTACCTGTATGTTGTGTTATATTTATCTTCTCTTTCCTCTTGCATTTCAAAGACACTATATGTGGTTTTACACAATTTTCTAGATTTTGCTCATATTAAGTCTAGAAAGGTTTGGTCTACAAGGCAGACACAAAAATGTTTAAATATTGAGGTGCTGAGGGACCAAAACCCCATAAACTCACACTGCTTCCACTGGGCATAAAACAGACATTTTACATTAAGATTCCCACCTGAAAATGTTCACTTAGAGGTCAAGAGCTAAAAAAAAAAAAATCTTTAAATACACTGATATAGAATAAAAATACAGCACTACATGGATTTGAATGTGCTTAAGTATCATTAGTCAGCTTGACAAAACTACAAATAAGCACACCTAATTAATGAGAACTCTTGGAGATGCAGAGGATGCAGTTCAAATGGCCGGACCATGAGCATCATATCAGCAGGGTCCATATTTTTTTATAGTGAATCAAAGTGAAATTTATGTGGAGATGTAGTGGAACTTGTTTGGAAATTATACCACAGTAATCTTTTGTATAATTAAGACCTCTCACACAGTACAAATTATTTAATTTGCAAGAGGATGTAAAATTAAAACTCCAAATGTAACATTTGGCAGCATATCATAGGTAATATCTGTCCACCTACAACAAGCCAAGACAGTGTAGAAAAGACCTTCAGTCTGAAACTAAACCTAAACACCTGCATTCTGTTAAATTCTTTTTGAATTAAAATTGTTATCCCATGTATCAGTGTATTAACATTCCCACCACATCAACAGTCTCAGGAGGATATTCAGGTCAAGTTCACGAAGGAATACAAACAATCAACTTTGTAAAGAATGTTGAGAGAAACATCTGCGGATTCATTCACCCATAGTCTCTCAGATTGCTGCGGCCATCAGGAGCCCTAATGGCTTTACCTGGTGGCCCTTCATTCACAGGACTGATATCTCATGTAGTTAAATTTGGCAGGTGTTCATTCCGCAGAGCATCGGTAGCTGACTTCTCCATTTTATCAGCCCCTGGTTAGAGAGCTGGCCAGAAAATAATTCTGCAGCAATTACCATATGTTGTGATTGTGGTTTTGGAGCAACACTACAACATCTGTGTTATACTGGCATCTGGGGCACCCTGAAAGAAACTTCCCCAGTCTACATTCCTTCCCTGCATCTACTGAACAGGTGCTCCCTGCAATACTGCTCTCCTATAGAGGAGCTTGGGCCGACCACATGGTTCCTTCCTGTTAAAGCTTTTATATACACACAGCATGTTTGTAAAAACGCAATTACTGACTTGCAGAGTGTAAAAGGATTCCACAAACAGCACATTCATCTCTTTGTGGTCTAAGGTTCACAGTGAAACAATGACAGCTCACACATTTACTCTGACTGAACAAAAACCCTGGCTAACTCCTAAAAAATCTGCGTTTCTTTGAATATCTGTTCGAGATTATGTCATGTATGTATAAAACATGATGCTTTGGTTTTATGCTCATTATGATAGGTCCGGTAATTTTCATACACAATTTAAAATGAGTTGGAATGAGTTAAAATGAAAATATTTCACCTTGATCTTAAGGCTGAAGTTGTAAGCTTTCCTTACATTCCTTAAACAGATTTGCGAAAGAAGACTGTCATTAATGCATACTTTTAACAACAGACACACAAGCGCCCGCCAATGAAGGCCACAATAAATTATGGCAAATTGGCAAATGAAAAACAGGCCGTTGGCAAATGAAGCCTTCTAATGGGGATTCCCTGGCTTAAACAATCAATTATCTCTATAAACTTGTAACATCTATCAACATTTGTCAGAAACCATACAGCAGAGCAGGTGGCAAGTTAACACGCTGTCCATCGGGGACCAGGGAGAGCAGCCAGCGGGCTCACAGTCAGGGTGGTGTGTATTCCTGTGTTAGTGATGTCTCCCACTGCAGGGCTGTGCTGGTCTGTCATGCAGGCACTCAGACCCTCAATGTACATGTCATTATAGGGCAGCAGAATGGCAACTGTCACAGAACCTGGCTATTGCAGACCGTCTCAATGCTGTAGGTGTTTTGGAAATGCACACTTTTCCCTCACCAAATCAAAGGCTTCTCTCAGCTGTCCTCTTCGTCCACACCCTCCCTCAACTGTTGCCAGTAGTGAATGCAAAGAAAGTTATGGCGGCAGTAAATCACAAACTTTACAAGGCAGGGTCTGAACATGGACCTATTTCATGTTTCACTGTTAGTCTCTGATTTATTACGTATGACATGAACACATGAGGGGGTGTTTAAGTCAATCATGCTGCCGATGTCACCTCACTAATTCATCAGAGCTGAAGCAATTAATATTTTAATCAACTGAATTCATAAAACAAAAGACTCCATAAAACAGTCAAATTCTGCTTTGCATATGTCAATGAGAGTCATTGGGAAGCTAAATAGAATTACAGCGCTCCCATTATATAGTAATATAGCAAAGCTAAGTGAGCAAATGTAAAACGGACAAAACTATATTTGGTTTTGATGATTCAATAGAAGTTTTCCAGAAATATTGTGTATACTGGCTATCCATTTCTAAAGACTCTTTATTGTTTTCCCTCTTGTTAACTGGATCATTCGGCGTAGATTCTGAGACAAACAAGATAATGCTGGATGTGCACAAAGCAGAGACAGAAAAATGAAATAAGCCAGAAAGTATGAAGTGAAAACACTGCCAAGATGACAATCTGTTTTCAAGATGTGTGTAATTAGGGGGACCAACACATTTTAACATCAATAGAACAGCACTTGGCTCTTTAGAGGAAGGAAACGGAAAGAATTAAACACTTAAAGCATGACCACAGCTTCGTGTTTGAATAAATGGGGAAGAATAAGTCAATTAAAAAGGAGCTATTTCAGTTCATAAAATACGGGGTAAACACCGGGTTAGCTGCACAAGAATAATCAGCATCACATTTTGTAGAGCTATAAATTTGTCAAGATACTGCCGAGAAGACAAAGACCTAGGAATTATCTCAAAGACTAGTTCAAGAATAATTAAACATTCATGGTTTGTAAAATAATTGAATTATCCATAGAAATGCAGTCATTACAGCTGGATTTTTACCACACCGACATTCATTATAAACACATGGTGTCATGCTCAGGCTTTCTCATTCTCTTCAAAATATGTTTATGTCGCTGCTCTCAATTTAACTTATATAGATAAATTAAGTGTTACTGCACATTTCAGCTACTTTAGCACAAATATATCAAGAACTCCTTTACTTCTTATCATCTTAAGTAAGAGCTGTACAGCATTTAATTTCCCTTATATGGAAAGTCATATTCTTGTTGTTTTATGTACCTGCCACTACTGCTTGTTGAAATAATATTCTCAAAGCTGACTTTGTCAACAATGTAGCAGCTGTGTAAAAGAAATGCATTTACTTATCTATTTTTTCAATATGCATTGTTGTGTTTTTTTTATATTGTCAGCAAACATTGGCTTTGAGTTCTCTTTCCTGGAAAGCAATACCCTCATATGCCAAATTCCCTTTACAGTGAGTAAAGGGATGTATAAAAAGCCAACTGAGCATAGACAAGCTTGAAAATGTTCCCATTCATATTCAATATTCAAATTCCTATCTGTGTGTCTGTGTATGTGCATGAGTGCTCGGTGATCGCAGCGCACCGATTGCCGCTTGAAGTACTGTAGATTGCTGGCTTTGACATTTTCCCATTGTGCATGGTGGTGCAGCAGGCAATAATTAAATATCAGGTGCATAAGCTGCTCTTTAATTTGACATGTGTGCTTGAGGCAATAAACACATGTGGTGCAGTGGGGGCTGCATAATTGCAGAGGAATAAAATATCATATCAAGAGTGAGAGGATCATTGTATCAGGTACCCGATGACAGCTCATTTGATCATTACGCCAAGGCTAAAGAGGTTTGCTAATTAGTTGTCATTAAAACTCACCCTCTAATCAGGGCTCGCTCTTGCATAAAAAATGTCCCCATCACTTGATAAGCGAACAATGCCCTTAACCCTTTCAGGCCAATCTCAGTGCCTACAGCTATTAGCAATAATAATACTGACACATTGGCACATAGGCAAGACTTTGTTCTTCTGTGTTTTTGCAAAGTTAGGATGAATGTTGTTGTTTTTGTCATGCATGATGCGGTTGCTTACCAGTGCTTTTAAGAGAAGGCTTGGTCTTAAATCTTGAACCTGTGAGCTGTGAAACAGTTTTACTCATACTTGTATCATTTCCAAAATCCTGAAATCATCAGCTCAACAGTAACATGCAGGCTGATGCACTGAGCAGAATAAAGGAGAAGACACACAAGTAAATCAGTGAACAGAGATAAAGAAGACTGCTCCCAGCTCACGGCAGCACAGATGCATTATATCAGTGTAAGTGGGAATGACTTCTTCAGACAACACCCTGGTGTCTCAGAAACCATGGGTGCCTCTTGCCATGACTTTCAAAGATGGCAGAAAGTGCTCCAGTGAGAGACCCATGCATTATTAGCTGACAGCCCCATATAAATAATAAGGTACATAATGCCAAGTGCGAGTGCCTGTGTCTCCACAAGGACGCTCAACAGGTGCACCTCTCGTTGCTGCATTTCCATTTTGTTCAACAAAGAGCCTGCCTGTGCGAATGACTTCTGTCTGAAAGCTTTGCCTGATCATTCTTTTATGTGCCACTTCCCAGAATGCACAACATTCATAGGACCTCATGATAATAGGCTCGTCGGGACACAGAGAAAGGAGCGAGACGCTTGTCAGACTGGATACATCCGTGCCTGGCCCGGGGGAGATGGCTCAGTGCACGACACATCAGTTACAGGACACCAAGAGACCCTCGCCCCCTCTTCCCATCTCACAGGCTAATGGTTGTCAAGTTAGTGAGGGCCTGTGCTCTTGTCTGGGCCAGGCCTGTTGTCATGTGAAATCCATTAGAGGTCGCAAGCACACAGGATGGGCGGTCGATTGATAAGGCAGGAGGCGAAGTGAGGCAGAGGCAGGGGAAGAAAAGAAGCTTTTTATCTCCTGACTGTACTGTACTCTCCATAAGGACTTGTTAAAGCAAACTGAAGTAGAGTGGAAAATTGATGGAGATGTCTTACATTATGATTGTACTTCTGAGCCATGGGTTGTAAATTTTATTCTGAAATGGTAAGAAAATTGAAAATAGTCTCTTGTCTAATCCAAAACATGTCAAATGGAAGCTCTCTTGCTGTCCACGAAGATACAAGAAATACAAGGTTGTCTTTGAGTTTGGCAAAATGCCCTCAAACACGGTGTTAGATTGACATTACTTCCTAAACCCACCAATGAAAGTATTTGAACTTGTAGCTTAAGGACGTGGCTATTATCACCAAATGCTATCTTTGTAAATTCTACCTTCGTTAAATGTCTGCTGACAATAACAGCCCGCTCTCAAATACAGTTTTCCCTTAGTTTACCAATAATCTTTTCATCATTTAACTTGTTTACTCTGTTTTTTCCATTATTTTCACTTGATTGCCCGCGTCTTCCAAAATCTCAAAACTTCTGTCACAAATCTTATTTCTCAAGACTACACAGCTACAAACTATGGAAGATGCCTTTGCCTCAGTGACAGCACACAGAGTCATACTGTGGGTTTCTTAATTAGATTAATTCACAGGCAATTTACTGGGGAGCCACTAGATAGTTGAGAACCAATCCATATGCTATTCATTTTCTGCTTTTTTTCAAATTTATCATACTTTTGCACGAGGGACCCTGTGAATACCCATCTTTCTGACAAATCAGTCAAAACAGCAGCATCATTTTCTCTTTTATTTTCAGCTCAGCGCACATTAAGTAGGTTTTTTGTTTCAAGTGTCAAACATGTCATTAATAATGAATTTTGCATTTTATTTTTTATGCCTGTTTCACTTCATATATAAATGATAATTAGTATCTTTTACCGTGACACAAATGCTCAAGACAGCACAATGAGTCATATTTTTTGAAAAATACATTACATGTATTGATATACTTTATCTTTTTAAATGTTTCTCCTATAATTATGTAACAATATGGAAGCAAGACATACAGCACATGATGCAGTACCTACATTAAAGTTTTATACTCAGTTTATATATTGTATTGATTGTTTTTCAACCAGTTCTTTTTAATGCAGTTTTCATCAGTAGCATGTTTGAATATGAGTGTCAACTCAAATACAAAAAGCTGGTACTCATGGCCTTCAGAAACGTGTGTGTGTGTGTGTGTGTGTGTGTGTGTGTGTGTGTGTGTGAAGAAGTATACCAGAGTTTTTAATCTGCTGCCGGGTTTGACATTCCTGTGCTGGCTGTATGAATCCATACTGTGCATGCTCTATGGGCAGAGTATGCGCACTAGCCTGCCGAGCTGGCTAACTTCTGGTTAGCTCTCTGCTAACCTCAATAGGGATAAAACAATTTAAATGTGTGGCTCTTCTAGACTTTCCAAATGTTAACGGATCTAATGGATCAAATTCTGATAGTGAAACGAATCATTTTGTGGGAGTTGTGTGACGCTCAAAAAATGTATCCACTCTTTTACAGCTGCAGCAGTAGCGACAGAGTAGGCTATGGCGGAGCCTATGACGTTGCACGTTGACAGTGTTTTTGTAATTCCTCTCACTGCCAGAAGAGGGAGACAAAAGTCCCGCACCCCAGCTTTAAAGATGAAAAATCTGCGTTTTGTGTGTACAATATGTCTGATCATTCCTACCTCATCATCATTTTACTGCTGTGTTTCCAAACGTTATGTATGTAGACAAACCTTCAACAGCTCTGATAAACATCTATAACAGGTTAGTAGTTAAAAACCTGTCAATGTATATATTTATTGTGTTTGAAATTTGGTGGTAAGGTGACCTGTTTTTTACATTTGGGTAAAGCTTTGTTTTTACTGTTAAGGTGCATATACAGATAATATACAGGGGTAGTTTTCTTTGTCTACATCCATGCTTACATGTGTGACAGACGATACTTGTCTCAGAGTATTGTCTGAAACCAGTGCTTTCCTGGGGTCTTTTGAAGGATGCCACTGAGCTGCCCATGATAATTAGAGAGCCATGACCCTCTCATTAGAGCCAGGAGGCTGCTCATTCTCTCTAGCCCTCCCTTCCACCACCACACAGGCCTGCCATAGGACAATCAGTATATCAAAGCCAAAAATATTTGTTAAAGCCAAAATTACAAAAAAAACACAGCAAAACCTTTGAATTACATTCACTAATATATGCAGAGTCAAATGAATCGTTGCGCTTAACACCCCTAAAATCCTTCCCATCCTGTTTGCTTGTAGCTTAAATTTTTCATTACACATTTCCAGGGCTTCAAAGTAGCATCTCAGAGTTAATCCGTTTCTTCTCCAATGACAAAAACAAAAACCTGTTTAAAATTGTCCCTTTGTTTGGACCTGCTTTACTCATTCTGGATTCAATAGAGTGGCACTCATCTGGCAAGGATGGCAGGAGAGAATAAGAAGGGATAAGAGGGGAGAGTATGGCAGAGGGTGCCTAAAAGCCTTTTAATGAATCTTCCACATTGATTTTGTTTCATGTCTGATGTACAGTACTGTATAAGTCATTAGCCTCTTGATGTTCTCCAAAAAACATTTAACACTTAAAACATCTGAGAGTAGATTCTAAGGCTGCCCCTGACCAAAGATTTTCCCAGTCGACTAGTAGTCACATGTTTATGAGATTAATTATTGTTAACACTGCGCTACATTATAGAGAAATACTCCTTCAGAGTGAGACGTCTGTCCTCCCTCTTGCTCTCTGCTGTAAACACACGTAACGTTAGCTGTTAGCGAGCAGCTGCTCTCGTGTCTCCCCAGCTCTCGGTGCTTGTTTTCGGCAATAACTCTACCGCTCTCTGACAGCCTGCTCTCGGTGTGACTCTCTCCGGATGGCAGGCGGGATGCTTCAGTTCTGGTTTGAAGCAGTGGCTGTCCTCTAGCTCATACCCGCGTCTGTGTGCGCTGCAGCCACACTGTACACAGAGGAGGACCCGCTGGTGATTCTGAGCAGCAGCAGCCTGAAGCCCAATGTCATTAACTCATCCTCGGCCTGCCTGGTCCAGTTCTGTTCCTCCTTGTGCGGACACTGCATCCAGCACTCCAGCACATGGGCCCTGGCCTAGGACGTCAGAGGCCCTGGTCAGCCCATCAGCCCTGGTCCTTTGTAAACAATAACACCAGACTTGGATTAAATAACGGTTATTTATGATAAAATGATGATGACATTTTATACTCAAAATGTCAAAGCTCAACCTCACTGTGATATCATAATGTTCTGCAAAAAAACTTTTCTGGCCATTATTCATCACCATAACTCAGGAGCAGAAGGGGAGATTGTGACCATATTTCACATTTGGTCGGATACTGAATTGGTGACACTAATCTTGGGTGCCCTCCATGAAACTGGTGGTTGTATAGATCATCTGTACTGCCAGTTTGAAGATGTGTGTGAAGCATCCATGTTTTAATATTTGTTGCTTCTTTGCTTTGTCTACTGTCATGGCTACAGCTTTGTGTTCTATTAGAATCAGCTTTATTGGCCAAACATGTGAACACATACAAGGGAAAATACACTTAATACCTTTTATTAAATTCCTTCAAAGTCTTCACTACAAATATTATGAGTCTGGACAGACATGGATGTAAACTGCAACTTGACTGGTTGCTGGAGGCATACAGCTGTGATGGTAGAATAATGGTCTTGGTGTGTGTGTGTGTGTGTGTGTGCGCGCGCATCTGTGTGTGTGTGTGAGAGAGAGAGTCTGTGTGTCTGTGTATGTGTGTGTAAAATAAAGCAATAGTTGTTTTTTTTGTTGTTTTTTTTCAAGCTGCCAGACCCAGAACAGATTATGGTGATAAACAATGTGGTAAACAATGGTGAAATGTTAACATGTGTTGTCTTCTTCATGTGAGGCCTCAGTAGGAAGAGAAGTGCTGAATTGTGAGCAGACTCATGAGGAAACCCTTATGGAAAGATCTCTGCGTTAGATAGGGCTGAGATTGTTCATTGTTGATGTATTATTGATGTAACATTGTGATAAGAGAGGTTATTTTTATTTTCTTAATAACTGCTGTAATTAATCTGGTCTAGACCGACTGTAACTGAACACTGTCCTGTTTTACAGGTTATCAATGTTTAAGTGACAATCTACTGTATAAATTATCACTTAAACATTTTAAAGTTTTGGCTGTCATGTATAGGCATCCCAGGTTCGTTAGGTCGAAACTCTATGGCTATAGCTAGTCAATCTTGTCTCCTAGAAATTACGTTCATAAGCAACAAAATTACAGCAACAAATACATTTAGCTAGAAAGGCGTTGCTGGCTGAATTACATTTTCTTTCAACATAATGAGAACATTTTGTTAATTAACGTAATGGGCAAGTTGCAAAAAAGTTGATATTAAACTTAAGAGGACAACATATGTAGTTGTTTTTTTTTCCACCGAAATATCTGATCTTGCAGCAAGCAATATTAAACTTTTTATGGTTATGTTTAGGCCGTGGCAGCACTTGGTTAAGGTTAGGGAAAAATTGTGGTCTTGGTTTAACACATAAAAAAGACTTGATGCATAACATCTTTATTAACATCTAAACAAAACGATCTTTCACTAACCTTAACAAAGGTGCTTTTCTTGCCTAAACCTAACCACATGCAGGACTTGGGATGCGAACTAGGGTCTCTGTCACCAGAGTCCTCCATCTTGTACCCATCCACCCTTACCTCCTCCTTGTGACTCAGAGTGATATATAAACACAGTGCTTCATTCATTTGGAACACATTACCTGTGAACATAATCCACGCAACAATTACGTTTGTTCATGCAATGTAATTGGGAAAACAATTTTGTTGTATATGAACGTAATTTCTAGGAGAAAGGATTGAGCTAGTCATTGTGATAAATAATTATATTGGACAGGACAGAGTTAGCAACAATAGCTATGGGACCGATTTAGAACAGGAGGAAAAAATGGCCACGAGGGGGTAAAAAAAATTTCACACCTTTTATTTAGATCTCTTGTTACATGGACTGGCTAGCACTTTTCTTCTGGAATAATGCCAAAATATAGCTAATAGTCTAATCTGCAAACTTGTTAGACTTTTACTTCACTTTAGTTTGCTCCAAAGCTGTTGGTTAAAGGTGCCCTGTGGAGTTTTTTTTCTACTGGTTGCACTATGGAGTGATGTTTTCATGAATGGGTCTCACAGTGATAAGCTAAGTGCTAGAGTGAACAGCATGTAAGAAGTTAGTTCTTTGTCTCCTTGTCCAGACCACATTAGTAAAATACTTAAAATCACAATGTCCACTTTGTGTTTATAACTGGAAAGCTGTGAAGTGCCTGAGTGAATGTGTAATTATGACATGATAAAGGACCACTCTCTGGCTTAATACATCATCTTTATTGCGGCTACATATGTTGATTGGAAATGACATGAGGTTAAAATCACTTATTGAGTCTAATCAGGGCATAACTGATTGTCATTATAGAAAAGAGGGGATTTTCTGAGTTGTTTTTGACACTGTGTTAGTTGATGGGTATGAGCGTGTAATCTTCTTCTTCAGGTTCTATAAACCAGTGGTAGTGTGACAGACACATGCCAGAGCTGACACACAACATACTGTATTGAGAGTGAGGACTGTGAGTGTGTGACTAGCTGCGCCACCCAAACCAAGTCATTAGGCTCCTCAGCACCTGCGTTTCCTCCTACGTAAAGAGCTGTATAAATTAATCACACACAGCCTTATGCACTTTGATGCAATTTATAATGCACATTAATGAGGGCTGACAGCTGTAACTAAAAGGCAGAATGATCACTTACAATTCAAATAAAAATCACAGTGCAATAACAAAAGTCATTTGCATGACTTTTTGTCCTGACATGCTCTATTTTCATCTTTATCCAGCTTTGATTCTTGCTGTTTTATCAGAGGCCGAATGCATGTGAAAAGACTAAATGATCTGCAAATTGGTGCAACACTAAGGCTGTCTCTCACTCCAGAGTATGAGCTTTAATTGTACATTGTGTGAAGGTATGGCATTGGATGATAAAAAGGCTTTTCTTCACACCTCATTTCAATCTCAATGTCTTATCAGTTGCCTTTGTTAAGTCGCTGCTTGTTGATGGGCATTCATAAGTTAACACTTTATTACTAATTACATTCCATTTCCATATGTTTCTTTAGAGGGGCAACTTTTCTTATGTTGTGCTATGTTCCCTATGCAAAATCAAAGCGGCAATACATTTATAGCCAAACATTGTGCTCATATTAAAACATCACGAGGAAACCGTTGGAGCTGACCTTCAGAGGTGCTAATTAAATTTTGGGCGTGTGGCGATGGTATAACTGATTTCATTCTTCATTATGGCCTGTAATGACATTTCTCAGCTGTCAGAAGCATTGCAGGGGGCTTGCTTGTGAGGTTTGGGATGAATTAACCATTATACCATCATAGACAGCACAATCATAAAGGAGGGATGGAGAAAAGCTCAGAGTTTGGGATTCAGAGGCTAATACTGAATCTTTCCTGCAAAACCACTTTTAGAAAAGCTTACTAAAAATGGATGCAATATGCTTTTGCCATTCAGTATAACAACAGGGTATATATGACCTTCCTGGCTGCAGAACAAACCCATATGTCTCGGCCCCAATGAAAGGCTTTAAAAGGTTCCTAAAGATTTAATTAAGATGTCAGTATGCGTAGGTCAGCTGCAGTGTAGAATCTAGTGTAGAAGATATACAGTAACACTACAGAGAGCCCAGCAGGAACTGTGAGGACATGCACAGAGAGGAGGGATGTCCCTGGCCCTGATTTACACACACAGCCTCATTGTAAAAGCAATGGCGTTTTAAAAACTGGTTCATTTGCAAACAGTAAGCACAGCTCTCATTTGTGTTGGAATGGAAGAGCAGAGGAAAACCTTGTCACCACTCGTCACCTAACAGCTATAGTTTCTGATAATTAAATTTCTAAGTGATGTGTCACAATAACTTGATTTGTGCTGAGGTCAGGTAACGTAGGATGACATAGTACAGCAGATAATCTTCTATTATTTACCAGAATGGACAGTTTGTCTGGAGTTAAGTATGTTAAACTACAGAGCTGCAATGATTGCTCAATTAGTTGATTAGATAACTGACAGAATATTAATTATTAATAATTATTTTGATAATCAATCGGTCATTTAAGTTCTTTTTAATGCAAAAAATGCCAATCATTCTCTGGTTTCAGCTTATCAAATGTGAGGATTTGCAGCTTTTCTTCGTCTTAGGTGATAGTAAACTGAATGTCTTTGCTGGTTAGAAGAAACAAACCACCTGAAGGCGTAACTGTGGGCTTTAGGAAGTTGTGATTGTGAAAAATTGTGTCTTTTCCACTATTTCTTTGTCATTTTTATGATTATTAATGAATTCAGGGATCTGCATTGTTTCCATCTAAGACTATTAATAGGTATTCTTAGTCTGTTTTTCAAAAAACAGCATAATAATTACGTAAATAAGGTAACAGAATAATCAAAAAAATGTTGGCACTATGCAAAAATAAATTGCAGTGTGACAAACAAAGTCCACAATGTCTTCTTAAATTAAATGAAGCAGTGATTATCGAAAAGACCAAGATAAAAACTGTAATGTAAGGATAAAAAGTGTCTGGCTTTTCTCATGTTATCATCCTGTTTTCTGAGAGACTTTGTGCATTTCACAACAGATAACATCTGAAGGGCCACTCATCTGCAGAGCGAGCGGAGGACAAGTAGATGGGATGTGGGCTGAGAAGGAAGGGTGACTGACACAGTTAAATGATTCATTCCCTGGAGGGTGGATGTAGATCTTGTTATTTCCCGCCACTCTTCTCTATCTGTCTGTTGGTCTGTCTTCTTTTTGATTGTACAGAGGATCTGATCCCACAATGTCCAGTAAAAAGCGGTCTTCCAAAGTTCTCTGACAGACACGATTTCAGTTAAAAGGCCAAGTTCACAAGACTCATCCATTAGATCTTGCTGTAGCCAAGGAAAGCTGACTAGCTAACATCAAACTTCAAACCACATTGATGTAGATGGAACCTATACTGGTGGTAAAGGACATTCTTGCTGTTTATCAGTACTTTTACCTGTTTAAAAAGGAAGTAACATGGGCCATCTGATATTGTTTTCTCTGACAAGGTAAAAAAAAAATCACTTAAATATCTGTTGAGCATTTAGGAAGATATATTTGTAAGTAGCCCCTATAATCTTTTACTTCCATTCAGTAATATTTAGTAAATTCACAAAAACTGGGACATTTTCTTTGGTTTTACTGATTTAGTTTTAGTAAATGAGTGCAATCGCAGAGAACCAGAAGCAACAACAGTGTGAATGTGCAGTGGGACAGAGAAAGACGCCGCTGCCTCAGTTTTAGTCTGTCATTTTTATGATTGCCGTCAGTTCGTATTGATCACGCTAAACATGTGGAGGATCATCTAGCAATATTCTTTGCAAATGCTCGGCTTCAATCAAAGTAATTTTTTTGTCATTACTTTTGAATAATACATCTTCGGATAACATTTCACATCAAGAGCATTCTTACAGCAATAATTCTGCTTGGATGGACCTGTACTTGCACCTTACCATGCACGGGACTCTAATAGAAATGGTGGATATTTATTGAAAATGAAGGTGGGTTTCTGGGTCATGGGGACCTCATGTCCTCCTTAATACCACTCCATATGAGGCCAACCAAGTGAACCACCAGTGTCTTTGTTAAATATTCATCCCCTGTCAATAATTAAATGCTCATTATTTGAACCTGAAGAGTGCTGTGATTCTAAATTTAATGTGCTTCTAATGCATGGGGCGATAGGCACGTTTAATAGCTAGGCTGCATGATGAAAGGTAGATGCGTACAGTCATACCCATTCTTTTTTCAGTTGAACAGGTAAAAAGAATCCGTGTTTCAAATGAAAAATTTACAACCGTTGTCCAGACTTTTTTGAAGAACATCTGAGGTTTTGTATTCTATGACTGTACACGATTTTGAACAAATGTCAGAGAAAAGAAGCTTGTTATCTCAGGCCCTTTTTAAATTGAATCCTTTCTGAAAAGCGAGAGACTTTTCAGGAAATCTGTTACTGCAACTGCCACAGCACAATCAACCACCCACACAGGAAATAATGACACATGAGCCAATTTAGGTGATAAGATACAGGCAGGGCATGAATACACAAATATACAATAAATATGCAAACAACAAGATCTGTTACCCAAGGGCAAGGGGCTTACATGATAATACAAGTATTGTCCTGCAGCTATGTAGCACACTCAACCAGTAGTGCTATCAATTAAATCTAGGAGGAAGTCAGTGCATCAACAATCTTTTGCCTCTTTCTTAAAACTTTAAATACATAATCATTTCCTTCTTTGATCTCAGGCATTTTTCATTGTTTGTTGTTATTATGATCTGCATTATGAACAACTGAGAATTACCCTAGCTGTTTTTACAAATGTCTTTGAGTGTGTGTGTGTGTGTGTGTTTATGCGCTCGCACGTGTGTTCTTGTATGGCTCAAGGACCTGTCTATGATGTAAACACAGGGAGGGTAAACACAGACGCAGTTCGTAGTCTCCATTGTTATTATCCTGTTTGTATAATTAGCCTTATAAATTGCTCACATCAAAGGCGCTGTCCCTTGAAATACTTCCATGCCTCTGTTCAAGTAAAGGAGAGTGGAGCAGGGAGGGGGAAGCTCTGGTCCCCATCCCTTTGAGACATGTTGAGCTTCTGCGGGGCATCAGAGGAGTTTGCAGGGAAATGTCACTATGGGTTGTGATGACTGGTGTCTTATTCTTCCCTGCACCTGTCTTTGTGATGCTTTTCTCTGGAGTTATGCCTTTATACTGCCAGAATATAAAGGCCATGGTATGCTGGAAACATACTAGCGCGACAATGTTGTAAGGCAAAATGGTTTATAGCTGTTCACACTTGAATGTGGGGTGAAAAGTATGCCAGAAAGGGGGACCAAATGTAATTATTGTTCAAGTGGAGGTAACAGTGTACACTGTTGGACAGTCTGTGAGTGACGGAAGTGGTTGTGGTAAAGCGTTTGAAAAAAAGAGAGTTTGAGTAAGAGGTTCAAATACTGCACACCTCTCTTTTTTTGCTGTGTGAAGTTGCATGATTGTTGCATAAAAGTTACAGAAAGTTTCTGATGCAGTCCCCCCTATCTGACATACGGTAATTCCGATTTCAGAAAGATGTGGATGGAGCAGGTTTCATACAGTGTTTTACTATCTGACAAGAGCTTCAGTTGAAGCATACTGATGCCTTAAACCTGACGCTTAAAAGTTATTAACCATAGTGTGTACAAACAGTCACCTCATGAAATGATTATACTTTTAACAATTTTCAATGTTGAAATTTTGCTAAATCATGGCTCGTTGCTCAGTCCAAACTAGGCAAGTTACCACAGATCACTAGAGGAAAGAACATTTTCCTATCGCCCTCTACCCTGCTCCACAAAGTGACAACATAGTGAATATTGCAGTGCCTTCAGATTAATTCCTCTCTTGGTTAAAAAGTATCTACAGTACATTTAATGACCTTTTATGACCTGTAGTAAGTGTATGGATGGCAAAGTGCTGGAGAGTACTGTATGTGCTGATTCTGCTGCACTCTGGGATGCTGGCGTGAACAATGATGGCTTGGCAGCTGGAAGTGATGAGAGACAGAAAGTGTCGGAGGGGGTTTGCACAAATATGATTGACAGTACCAAAGCTGCCTCTGCCATCAATTTAATGGTAATTATTATTTAATGTATATTACTTAAAAGCATATGCAAAATTAAGATTTAGTCACAAAAACACATTTTATATGGTATTTAAAGAATAATATGCATAATATATTGCTTGTTAATATTTATGGCAAAGAAGTTCAAGCATTTCTTGTCTTGAGCCGGTTCTCTGCTGAAAGCGTTGACTCTCATGATCTCAATTAATAACTAAGAAAGTAAGAAAAGGAAGAAGCAGCACAAAACTGGAAGCTTTTTACACAGAGGAGAAAAACCTGCCAAGGGGAATTTATCTCAGATTCAGATTCACTTGTGTGTAAGAACAAGAGACTGGCTTCCATCAGGGTCATTCACGATAGCACACTGGACAATAATCCTTATTCATCATAGATTTGAAAAGATATATTTTTTGTTGAATAAATGTTGAATGTAATCTCGCAGTATATTATCCTTTGGATGAAAATATAACTTTGTATTTGTGTGAAAACTTTTTCAAGCAAAAATGAGACATAGCCTATTGTGTAGATCATTGTATAATTAATTTGTTTAAGGAGTTTCTCAGACTAGATTCTCTGTATTTGCGTGTTAAGAATATAATATTTAATTAAAGCTGCAAGCAGATGATCGGGCCCTCGCACCCTTGCGCATGTCGGGGCATGGCGCAGTTGAAGGGCTACTGTCACGGGCATGTAGATGTCTCCAGACCTGGGCTGTTTTCAGACAGTGCAAGAAGGAGATAAACATCACTTCCTTTGTCCACTATTTTACCTGCTGCTGGGGCTGCTGCATTGAAATATCATAGGGGGCACTATGGAGCCAGTTCGCGTCACTGACTGAATATTGTCATGTAGACTTGTTAAGGCTTAGACTGTTATCAAACAAGTGAAGTTTCAGGCAGATCCCACCATGTACACTAAAGTTAGGCCTATAGCGATTTCCTCTGTCATGGCGAAACATCAAAACTCAACGCCACGCCATGGCCACACGCTTCAACCATAACTAAATCTTTTGATAACTTTTGATCAGAAATTAGTCTAGATGACACTCCATGATTTTGAAGTCGTTATGATGAATTCTGTAGGAGTAGTTTGTTAAAATACAGGGTATGCGAAATTGCCAAAATTGGCCACTAAATTCAAAATGGACGACTTCCTGTTGGGTTTCAGCTATAGGTCCAGAGACTTTTTTGTGTGTCCTAGCATTATACATGTGTGTACCGATTTTCATACATGTAGGTTCAACGTGGCGCGGGGGCTGCTTTGTTGAAATATTGTAGGGGGCGCTGTAGAGCCATTCTGCCACACTTATGCCAGCCACCAATATGATATTACAGACATTAAGACCTGCCATGTGTGTGCAAAGTTTTGTGAGTTTTCAAGCATGTCTTGGCCCTTAAAAACAGCTTTGTATTTTGTGGCGAACAATGTGTTGCCATGGCAACAGCTTCTGGTAAAAACTCAAAAGCTTCACGAGTTATCATCATCAAGGTCTTACACCTTAGCTGACCAAATTTGATGTGTTTCTGACCAACCTGCTAGGAGTAGTTAGCAAAAGAGTGGCGCTTCAAACTTCCTGTTGCCAGTAGGTGGCGCTATGACTGTCACTAAATATGGGCCTTTACATGTCTTCAGACCGGGACTTTTAACAAGCATATGAAATTTGGAAAAGATCAGACCATGTGGAGTCAAGTTATAAGGCTTTGAAATTTCATGGCGAGGCATCGAAATTCGCCGCGTTGTCATGGCAACACCTTTTGACGAAAAGTCACCAACTTCATAATATACAATCCCCAAGGTCTTGAGGCTATTCTGAGTAAATCTGAGGTGGATCCTGATCACCGTGCTATATGTAGTGTACATAGTGTAAAACGTGTAACTTCCTTTTGCCAGTAGGTGGCGCTATGGCTCAGATCCAATATTGACACATGGATGTGTTCAGGGCAGGACTCTTTCCAAGCACAAAAGGTTTGGGTCTCTTAGGATCGTGTATGTTGGAATTATGGCCGTTTCAATTTTCATGGCGAAGGATCGAAATTCACTATCTGGCCACGGCCCCTTGGCAATGTCGAAAACTCACCGTTTTGATAACTTTTCATCTCCAAGGTCTGTAGATGATACTGACTGAATTTGAAGTCGCTGGGGTCAAAACTCTAGGAGGAGTTTGTTAAAGTATGCAACCTGGAAATGGCAAAATCGGCGTCAAAATCGCAACTTTGATCAAAAATGGCTGACTTCCTGTTGGACTTAGGGTATGTCTCCAAGAGACTTTTTGGTGCGTCTGGTCATGATATATATGCATACTGAATTTCATTCTTCTATGACAATCTGTATTGAGGGGCTCAATTTTCCTAATTTTCTAGGGGGGCGCTGTCGAGCCATTTTGCCCCGCCTTTTTGCGAGACCCATAAAATATCACATTTTTTACCACTTCTGATGTCTGTGCAAAGTTTAACAACTTTTCGTGCACATTTAGGCCCTCAAAAATGCATTTCTTTCGGAAGAAAAATAATAATAGAGAAAAACTCCTTGAGTTACAATAGGGCCTTCGCAATATCAGTGCTCAGGCCCTAATTCAATCTTTCCTGTGTAAAGGTTAGGATGAAAACTTGTAGGGTTTAGCAGTGCAGTGATTTCCACACATACTGAGAAGTGAAGCAACTGAAGACAGGATATGATGGGTTTTACGGGTACAGAATCTGGTTATGGCCTACACAGGGCACCACTTGGCCATCACTTGATATTTCAAATAAATCAAGAACACACAAAATTAAGTTTTAATTTAATAAAAAAGGTGTTTTAGCAGGAAGTTGTTACCAAGAAAAGATTAAAATATCTACATGAATCAAGAAGTTTCATTTTAAAGAGCTTCAGAAGTTGTGTGAACATCTGCATTCAGTGAGCTGAAAGAAATGAGTTCTTCTCGTTCCCGCACTCAATCAAGTGCAACTTGGGTGTCTTTTTATACACGTGAGGTGTCATTGTAGTTTTCTATGATAAAAATGAAAATAATGGCTAAATTAAAATTACTGCAGAGGAGACAATAGACATCAACTGGCTATTAGCTTGTAAATATTTTGATGCTCTCTATTTATTATCTCTTTGTTCTATTACCGCCAACATTAATATTCTACTGGAGAGCGCGATTGACACTAAGATGAGGGTTTGACGGCCTGTCATCACTCACACTGAAACCCTGTGTTAATATAATTCAATTATAAATGAGCGCATGAATATTATATCAGTATGGGAGAGCTATCAGGGAATTCAGTGTTGCTTTCTAACATCAACAATTCTACCATTTTAGCTACTCCTGTTCATTTTCTTCCATTGCTAAAACACAATGCAAGGGAATTCCAGCATATCAGAGTAATGTGAGTATGAGTCCATGTCTCCGTCCTCATATAGCCCTATCCAGGATGGAGGTCACTGTGAGAACCACAAGGACTAAGGAGAAAACCAGTTTAGGAGAAGACAAGGACTAAGGTTATGAGATAAAATAAATCTGCTTAGTTTATTTTCTGGCAATCCCCTGAGGGAGAGAGACCATGAACTGACAGGCCCTATGTAATTCTTGACAGAGGAAAACTTTGTATACAGACAGTCTCAGCAACATGTTATTAAAAAGATGAGCATGGCCGTGGAAAATAAATAAATAAAGAAAAAATACTGATTAAATTTTAAGCAGCCGGCGGGCCGATAGTTTGCCTGAGGCATATTTGTCAGTTTCAAAGGGTGTTTTTATTAATTTTGTATTTTGCATTTTGTTAGTGGAAAGAGCTTACTCCACCGGGAGCGCCACAAGCTATAGCCAGCAGAGCCTATAGCAGGGAGAAAGGAGACGCAGAGCATGCCAAGCAGATCCTGCACACTTAGAGAAAGAAATCAGCTCTAGATCACCAGCATAACCCACAGACCCCCCACTCTCCACCCAAAACACACACAAAACACACAGGCATGTCGCATAGGAGTAATGTATGCACTATGTACACACTCAACCCTAACCACTTTATGTAAAAGTCACTGTATTTTTAATACGTAACAAACAAAGGATGTATTTTACCAGTTAACAGTTGGCATTAGATTAAAATCCTTTGCTCTGTATCCTATTGTATTGATTTGCTTATTTTTAAATTAACTAACTTAAATGGATTATTCAACATGCCTGTAATAATTATGATTTTTAGGGGGTAGACAAAATAATAATTAAGATTGAAGTAATCACAGTTACACACACTGCACAAAAAGTATAAAAGACAATGTATGAAAGAGGCCTGACAATCAGACAATGTAGATTATTATGCAAGTTTTCACAACAAGAGACAATTAGCAAAGTACTACAGATTTATAGGTAAAGAAAAGAAAAAAAGATAATATGTCAAGAGGGAACAATATTAAAAGTCAGTAAATTGGGTGCCAAACAAACCAAACTACCAACTTTTTGGAAAAATGATCACAATTTGAAACTAATCAATGGGGATATGACAACCTTGAACTAAATAGAGCAGTGTTTGCAGTGGTTACTTAGTTATGTCAAAGCTTAAAGGTATAATATGTAACTTTTCTGCATTAAAATGGCTAAAAACGACTATTTTGTTGAGTTACGTTCTTACATTATCTCAAATGTTTCCAACAATTTTCAAACCCAGAGAAATCCGTAATTTTAATCAAGGTAATGGTCAGTTTCATTTGATTGCTTGTCAATGGCGTCATACCCCCTCTACCAAAGAGTATATGTGCACAAGATGATGATCATCTCTCATGATCCCATGCTACTTCACAACTTCATCAAATTCCGTTTTTTGTTATTGTTTTTATTGAGAGACCCCTAGCGGCAGAAATGAGATATTGTGTGTTTAAGTCTTTCATAATTTACAAATTTATATTATTATGTAGGTTATTGTATAAGTCTAATTATCTAAATAAAGTAAAATAAAGATGTAAAAAGATATAAATAAGGGGTATATTTTCACTTCATAATGTCATTACCTAATTGTTAAACTCTGTGATGTGGATAATGTCTGAATAGCATTCAGTTAGAAGATATTCTGTATCTCTTTAGTCCACATCTTCAGCCTTTAGTGTTACCCTGCAATGCAGCAACAATGCTGCTGCTTAATTTCCATGTCTTTTATATGAATCATCAACAAGGATGCAGATCTTTTGCATTTTGCATTTTCTTTTTGGGGCCTGTAAGCTTCAGCCTCAGTCTTTTTTGCATCTTTACAGTGCTACATTAGCATGATGTCATGTCTGTAGTTTAGGGCCACCCCTGTGCTGTTGGGAGTCCTTAGACAAAAATCTAATTATTAACTTGAGTAGTTTTATTATTAACTCATAACTCTTACGAAAGTAAGTTATTTCCGACTGCTCTTTATAAACATTATAACTGATCAGTCCCTCCTGAGAAATTTCTTTCTGTATCTCTCTTCATGATATAGCCTACATGAATGACCAGACTCTTTGAACTTGAGAAGGAAATAAATAGAATATGCATTTAATACAATTTGGCTTGTGAAACCAATAAATGCATACTGTAGACTCTTTTCGAGGGTCTTCATTTGCAAAGAAGTTTGCCAGAAACACCAAAAAATAAAATAAAAATCAAATGGCAGCTGCTGCCATTCTCACAGCAAACTCCATACATACATTAGAAGCAACTAAGAAGTGTGAAGGTTTGGGTGGCAATTTTGCTATTTGTGGATGACGTCATTTTGGCTTTGCTGGATTATAACTTTGAATTAGTCGGGTGCGTTAGTTTGAAGGAAGGGTGCCAACAATTATGTTTTTGGATTTTTTTAAATGTTATTTTTGTTATGTTTGTTATGTTATGTTATGTTTTCTTTTTTTTGTTTGTATAGAAAATCTCCTTTACATGCTATATATCCATCGTTAATCCCTTTTAGATGCTGATGTCCTTTTCATCTTCATCATCATGTTCTCCAGCTGTTCTTGGGTGATGTCGAGGTCAGGTGGGTTTATATATAATCCCTCCAACATGTTTCTAGTTGTGCCCTGTTCAGTTCAGCATATCATCCCAAAAGAGGAGATTCTTTTTGCAGCAAGGCAGAATAAACACACAAAACTATGAAACATAAATACAATAAAAATACAATAAAACAGTTGAAGTAGTAGGTATTTGGAACTAGGTACTATGCATGCAATTCAGAATAAAATGAAGGATATATGTTAAAAGCAAGGAAAACAGCAACAAGGAGAATAAAGATAAGAAAAATAAAATGCTAAACTATGTGAAGAATGAAGATGCAGTTTATAATGTGTTAGAATAAAGAGCACTTATTGCATGCTCAGTAAGGTCTTCTCCCAGTTGTGCCTGAAATACCTCCACACAGAGACTTTTGTCTTTTATATTGACATGGCATTACAGAAGATACACACAGATGCCATGCTGTATTGTTTTATATTTGTGGAATATGGACTGAAGGCCTGTACCTTTATATCAGCTGTACTATGAAATTAAACCTGTGTATATTACAGTAGCAAAATAAAGTATTTTATAACATAAATTAAAATCTACAGTACTGAAAATATCAACATGGACAGAGCAGAATTACTAAGTCACCATGAAAAAATGCTGAACATGTTAATTTCTACTACATGTTAATTGTCGAGAAGAATCATTGCATCATGTAAATGCTTGTGGAGAGCAGATAGTATCAATGGAATAATGAAAAAAAAAACCTCAAGAAGAGAAACTAGGAATTTCGCAAACTCCAGGCAGACAGTATCAAACAGCATTAAACACTGAGCAGCAAAGGCTGCCCTTAGGCTATAATTTGCAGAAGTTTTACCTGCTGGCTGAGACTGAACGCAAGTGTGAAGACAAAGCTTAGCAAGTGTGTGTGTTTGTGTGTATACATACAGTATGTGTACACAATTCACAACACTCCACTTGGCAATTTTATAGAAAATTGTCAGCATTTGGGCCAGGTAAGCCTTCCAAACCCACCAACAGCTTTAATCATCTTTAAAAAGAAGTAGCCGTTGAGGCATTTGATGGCTATTAGCAATGTGTGTTGCATCTTCAAAATCACCTTTCATTCCAAAATACTCATAAAGCATTTGTGTCAAATCAGTCAGACAGAGCAGTTTGAAGTATGCTACTTTGTTGTGTAAAGGTGAAGGAGTTAATTAGGTGATGGGAAGGTGACTGATGTTATGTATATACAGCACATACGACAGGGAGAGAAGCCAAATGGGCTGCTAATCATGCCCTCCACCCCCTTACTCCTGTATTCATCTCCAACCATATGCTTTTGAAGTCAAGGCTGTCAAGAGCTCTGTGACATGCACTCAGTTTTATTGGATTTCATAGAGAAACTATGCTTTGTTTATTAAGGTTGATTTTGAATAAATCTCAGATAAAACACTAAATTACGTTTAAGTGATGTGTTCAAAAAAGCTCACTTTAAATAGTAGAGAGAAAGAGGGTTCTTTAGTTTTATCTTCCTCTCTCTGGTAAATGAATCCATGTCCCGCACAGTAATAGGACTGGGTGAACTGTGCATGTTAATTTGACCACATTAGAATGGAAAACAGTGACACTTGTGAAATAAAAATTGATGATGATTACAGATGACTGGGTCTTCTGTACTGAACGTTAAATCAGTAACTAGGAGTTTATAATATTAATGTAGATGTGTTTTTACTCAGAAGTAGACTACTTACCTTTTTAAAAGGAATTATGCAACAAAAATTCCTAAAATCTGTTTTTACTGGTACCAATATAAGGTCCCAAACAGATTAGATTGTACAACTGTATTTACATGCTAAAAAGGCACATACTATTGTAATTACACGACTCAATCTAAAACAGCAACTACGATGGTGAAATGGGGATGAAGCAATGCAGGATTAGACAGAAATACACATAAAAAAGTCAAAACAGTATAGAAAAATTAAACTGTTTGTGACATATTTTGTTCAAAAGCACAAAAGTTCCCTTGAGTCTGTCTGTTTATCTATTTTTCTGAACTTGAAAGAGAAATGCTGGTAGACACGTTAACATGGATCGATCAGTGGCAGTGCATTCTTGCAAAGCTTAAAGGACAAGGCTGGCGATTTTCTTTGTTTTCCTTATTGTCAACAAATCTCATGTGCAGAACAATGAACTCATCCTACTTACAAGTGTGTAGCCAAGACCTGATCTATCTCATACCTCTGTGACCTCCGTAGTTGTCCAGAAACAATTTAAAACATGTCAGTGAGCCACACTGTTGCACGGTGTGAAATGTTCATTCACCATGAAGAGTTTGGTTGCGTTAATTTGTTTAGAAACAGCTCTAAAGACTAATAACAGCGATCACATTCTCAGTCTCTGGAGAGTGGTTCCGTGTACAACAGATGCCACTGTGCATGTGCAGGAATGCAGCTCCATTTACAGAGCTTCACTAGCTTCTTGTGCTACATAACACAACCTCTTGAATTTGTACTAGATTGTACATTGTAAATTTACTATGAACCTAGTAAAAGCTGTCCACCTTAGTATCAGCTGTCCATAGTTATGGGTATATGTCATAGTAGACTGGTGACTGGTCCATTTTGTTCCTCCATTAACTCAGCGAATGATGGGATAGGTTCCAGCCCCCAAAGTCCTGAAGGGAAATACAGTACGTCAATTAAAAGGTTGCAGTGACTTTATGATGTTTATTTGCAAGATTTTAAGTCTGATCGACATTGTCAATAATAATCAAAAATATCTTGTAAATTATATCACAAGGGGAAATTATAGTGAGGAGGCATGAAAATTACTTAATCAGAACCCTTATGCTGAAATTTTATTTTACCCACAATGATAATATGGGACTAGATGTCAGTTTTGGTTAATTTTGTTTTTGATAGACCAACACTCATTAACTGGTAACTAACCGGTTAACTTTTAAGAAAAGTTGTGTTGTAGCTTTTGTTTGTGAGAGCTGTCCAGCAGTTGGTGGTCAGAGCTAGCTTGTCTGCCTTGGTTAGCTTGAGTTTTAGCTCATCTTTCTTCTCCTCATAGTGTTTTCAATGCGTTTAGTCACAGTAGCTCTTGATGATGTAACACCAACTGAGTGATGGCCTCGCACCAGCGCGCATCACACTTTCTCACCCCGACTAGCAGCAACGTGATCTTTGGCTGCGACTGTGAGCCATCTTTGGACATGGCAGCCTGGTGCTTGTTCTTAATGTGGTACAGCATAGTGCTAGTACTACTACTAAACTGAAGAGTAGAATTACGCAATTTACATTTGACCTTGTTGCATTTCTGGAGGAAATTTTCCCACACCAAACTTTGTTTAGCACGTGTCTTTTTTTTATTTTTATTTTTTTTATTTTTTTTTACCTCAGACTGCTAGCTAGCAGTGAATCTGTTAGTGGAGTGTGTATGCAAATTAACCTATAGATAAACATGCGTAACCAGTCAAAAATATTCTTGGTGGTTATCCGATTAATGGTTAACCGTTGACATCCCTATGTGAGATAATATATTAAAACATAACAAGACAAAACAAAACAGATTTTTATTGAATATTACTACTGTTTTAACAGATGTTACCAGAGCATCTGGATCAGTAGGTAAGACCATGTGCACACACACACACACACACAAACAAATGAGCAATAATGTGGTTGTTGCTGCAAGTGTCATGATAATGATGGACTGTTTTTTCATTGTTTAATTGTTCTTTTATTTGTTTCATTCTACTCTGCAAAATGTCCCTCTTATGTCCTTTCATCTCTCTAGTAGTACACCACTTATATTCAGTGTATTGAAGGACACAAATAAAACTCAGCCCCATATTGTTTGTCTTTGAAAATAAGAGCAAACAGTTTGCACGGCTTAATAATAGCTATAGGTCGCTTGCAGAAATGAGTTAATTGATCACAGGCTGTGATCCAAATCAAAATCATAGCAAGCAATTAGGATCAAACTTCAAAAATGATTATGAATTAATGAAGAAGGCATTAATGAATTATTAATGACAAATGAATTACAGGCCTGACATGTTGTGTAGTTTTGATTGATGGATGTGCAGGAGAATGAATTGAGTTCAACCATAAGTGATGATTTCCTTCTTCGGTAACAATTGGTTTCAGGACAGAATGAAAAGAAGTAAAATTGACAATTAGGTGAGGAATGCTTTAAAATGAAAAAAAAAAATCTTCTTACAGTGTTTTTACTCTTTAGGTAACAATCATTAAAAGATCCATGAAACACTTAAAACCCTGTATTAATGAGTAATTACCTTTTTTAGTAGGTCTAGTGTAGATTATTATTTTCAATGGATTTTGTACACAATCAATACAGAAAACATTTGTGAATAGAAAATTCAAATTCAATTTGTATATGTCTGCAATGTTTTGTCAAATAAACCTTGCTGATTGAATATTTCCTCTCTAAACTACACCAAATTACAATTATGACTAAGAATATATAGTTTTGTACATAAACAACAGATGGAACTGGAAAATGCAATTTTCATAAGATAACAAGATATTGTGTTGTGTATATTTTATAATTTTGAATATTGTCTGCAAAATCTACCCACCCGCGTCCCAACTTTAGGAAATATTATTTATTTTTGAGAAAACTGCATGTCATTTCTTGTAACCATTCATCTGTTTTTCTGTTGTTGGGTTGTTGACTCTAGTAAACTGTCGTGGGGAAAAAAAAAAACACATACTGACCTTCCATTTAGTGTTAGCTTGTAGGATCCCTAGTGAAAATAAGGCAGATTGTGAACATGTAATACAGAGGCACAAGACCTTGTTTCTCTACTGTGTCTCCCAAAGCCCTCTCACTGTCTGTCAAACTCCCCTGCCACCTTTCGTTCTCAGACATAAAATAATCCACGCATGAAGTGCAGAGTTGTGTAGGAGATACAGCATAACAGCATTACGAGTAGCCTGATGGCAACTTACTGCAATGTTGTTTAAACGCTTACACATAACTAAGCAATTTATTTGATTAGTTGCCCTTTCTCTTGTTTAGACAATAAGCCAAGTAGAGAAATCATACAAAAAGCTGATGCTGCAATACCATCAAAGTTAATATGATACACTACATTTTTTTTCACTTCCCCTTCTTAGCCCCTCCACCACCTCATTCACATTAAATTCACAAATGCTTTTTGAGTTCCTTATTTTTGTCATTTATATCTAAGCCAAGGCTTATTTAAATGTGGCTCTTTTTTTTCTCTCTACGCATTGGTAGATGGGGGAATTTCTTTACTTAATTCCATTAACTTTGTATTGCTGCTCAATCTTTGGTGCTCTGAGCATCAGTGCTGTGGCTTGGCTGTCTTTTAGCAGTTCTGCTTCAGCGCTCTTGGATAGAACATGACAGTTACATTAATGTCTCCATGTAAATTGCTGTCTACATGTAGGAAACAAGCAAAAGGGAAAAAAAAGAAAACATGGAACATTCATTGCCCCCATGACAGGAGGAATTACAACAACATTCATTGTGGGGAGCCCCAAATGGCCAAGTCTATTATGGTGTGCATCAATTTCACTGAGAATCCAACCAGGAAGATGGACAGCAGGAAAATGCAATGACAGAAAACACTCATACAGTGCTTTTTAACAAAGCAACGGAAAAATAAAGGAAAATAGGGGTCATGGTTCCAGTTACATCAATTTTTGGAGGGAGATACTATGCTTTTCTGAAACATTGCACATGACATTAAAGGTACCCTGTGGATTTTTTGACCACTAATAGTGCTGTAGTGCAGTGTTTTGAGGCCCCTGAATTGTTTGCATGTGTTAAACCAGCACGGACACAAGGAAATACAAGCATGCAAAATAGCCTGACTTAGTAGTCAAAATCCATACCTCTCATCTATCACCTGTCAGATGAGATGTTTTAGTGCCTTTTGTGGAATCTCATGGCTATGAAAAGAAAATCATCACACTGTCAAACAAACTAAAAAGTGATGTGAAGAAATCCAAGTTCAGTGATAAGATAGCCATGCTCTGCGGATTTCTTTTCCTGGCTTCAGCTGCTGTGCTTTTGACAGCGCTGTCTACTGAGGTTCACTAGTGGGCGGTAGAGGAATGGAAATATTTTCCATTGTTTAGTGTGGAGTTATTTGGCTGACCTCATTCTGCACTGGTGCCAATGGCAGAAGAATGGCAAAGTGATAGAATGGCAATTTAATGGAGAAATCAAAAATATCAAGAGCTAAAACATGCACAGGAACTAATAGTGAGGCTCCTCCTCAGTGGAGAAAACTGAAGTCGAAGTGACGATTTTATAATAATGCAGAGGTGGCATTGTCTTCACTAGAGTAGTGACTGACATTTACTTGGTTGTAGGATAGTCATTATAGTTTATATGGATGTATTCTTGCAGCACATGTTGTAGCTAGTAACAATATATACAAATTTTTCATTAAAAAAAAAAGTCTCAATTAACAATCATGTCTCCTATATATTTGCAGAAGATGATCATAGACTGACATAAACACAGAATATATGTAATGTCGGTTTCAAAACTTAAAAAAGGTTTTGCAGATGTTTTGAAGTAAAAAATAACTTAAGTATGTTTGTTATGTAGACCAGTGGTTCCCAAAGTGGATGCCATGAGGATGGGCCAGGTGTGCCGCGAGGTTAATCATATTATTGTTCATCTATTGTGTGTTTTTAATAATGTTTCACCGCATTAAAAAAAGTTTGTGACATTTAGCTACATTAATTATGTTACGTTTTTGAACATATCAAAACAGAATAAATAAGCAATAAATATCACCATATTAAAAACTGTTTAATATGCGGGTAGTCACAGCTGACATGACAACTCACTGTTGCAGGTTGTCATAGTAACACAACAGGCTTTCCGGCTCGGGATTTTTGCAGGGGCTCAGCAGTCAGGAAAAAAGTGAGTGTCAGAGCAGCGATGGAAAGATTTGAGATGGTAAACAGCTCAAAGAAATGTTGAAACATCTCAACACAGAGACGACTGAATCTGTGCCGACCGACAAAAGTATTCGGCTAACGGCATAACAGACGTGTTTTGCTGAGATGGATATCCATCATTGTCTGTGCATTCACTGTGGTATTATATCTCCCCAAATTCATATTTGTGTTATTTGGCACCCTCTAAGCGTTGGTAAACACGAAGAAACAAGACAGTGGAGTCAGACCTGCGGGTTGTTCTCTCTTGCCAACAGCAGCTCACATCCCATTAAAATTCTCAAAACCTTTTTTTTGGTTTGTTTGTTTGTTTTTCTTTGAACATCTTAGATATAAGCTCATTGTAACTGACAAAAATGAAAGATATACATTTAACATATTAACATATTTAATTGTATTCCTTGTGTTTTTTAAGTATTTTATTTGTAAATCTGCACAGCACCTGATGGCTTTTATTCTGAGTGACTGAGAATGAGTCTATATTATTTAACTTAATATTGACACAATATAGCCTAATGAAATTTATAATATAATATGAAATTGTTAAAACTGATAAGCTTCTGTGTATGTACAGGCTATGCAAGTTATATTTGAGATTAGGTTTCTCCGGGTGCCGTGACAAAACATTTCCTTGAAAGGGGTGCTGTAGTCTAAAAATGTTTGGGAACCACTAGAGTTGCTGCAGTATTGATTATTTCCCTAGTGTACAAATTAGCAAAGCCATTTAAACCATTGTGATAACTGCCATTTAAAAAAAAAAAGATGTCAGATGTTATAAACTAATTGGTCCCTAAATACTGTATTGGCCCGAATATAAGGCGACCCTGAATATAAGACGACCCTCCCTTTTCCAACACTTGTTTTCGGAAAAACATTTTTTGCATACAACTTAAATCATAGGATAGTTACATACTCACACACTCGCTCTTGGAAGTGGTCAAAAATGATTTTCTCCAGAAGTTAGCATTTATATGACTGCCTGTTTGTCTTTTTCAGCTCCTTAACATCTGTGACAGTGGTATTTGGCAGCTTGACATATTCCATTTCTGCAGTTGACACGTCAGAAGAAGCTTTGGACGCATTTTCACTCATGAATTTATTTACTTTGTAGCAGAAAAACCCGTTACATGAACCTTCAGAAACTCTTGCGGGTTAAACTGGACTAATGAAGCACTCTTAGGGCTGATTGGCTCTAACACACTCACTACAAACAGATTAAGATACTCGCTAGCCTATCAACATTAATACTACAAACAACTGATAATGCAACACTCCGTGCAGAAGTCGGTTTTACGCTGGTACTTTATCCATTCAAAAAGAATATCTGATGTTGTGAATACGTTATTGTCTAGACCCCGAATATAAGATGACCACATTTTTTCAGATGTATTTCCAGGAAAAAAAAACCTGTCTTATATTCCAACCAATACAGTAAACTTTTTAAATGCATTTATTCCTGTAGTAGTCTATTCTGTATAGCCTCTATAGTCTAAATGTCTATCTTAATTCCAGTGTTGTCATTAAGAGGCTGACTTTGAGGCAGGAATATTGGTTGGCATTTGGCAGGCATGTTATTCTCTATGTCAAGCCTGAGAGAATAACTAATGTCCCGTCACTTGAGCTGTTCACTCAGCGGTGAAACTCGACTCTGAGGTGGGCACAATGTGATTGCGTTACTGTGGTAATGTGGTAACTGCAGCAGCTCTATTTGCCACAATTTTAAAGTTGGGTAAACAATAAAGCAAATTAAACTGACAGGAAATAAAAGGTGACCTTAGTGGCACCATTTTTCAAAAATACTCAAAAAAAAAAAACGTGTAAAACTTTGTCTTCAAACAACTTTTTCTCTATCAAGACTTTAAAATCTCTGTGGAACTGGAGCCAGCTGCTCATGTGTTTCTTAAACTATAGCTTTAAAGTACATACACAGGCATCACAGAATTGTTTGCCATACATTTTGACAAATCTACTTCATAGTAAAAATAATGAAGATACATGCTCTATAATGTAAAGGACCAACATCATCTATGAAGGAGATACAAATTGTACAGTATTCATGTGATCTACAAGATCTAGACAAAGTAAAACAACACAGTGTGTGTGATCCTCGGCTATGAAGAGAGACACTGGTGGAGACCATGGGCATTTTTGAAGTGAGGTGGACTTGAAAGTACATCTAACACAAAAGTTGTGCTGTCAAGATGACCACACCATGTCCCGCAGACATGTCTAAAGATGAATGTCCCTGCCCTGCCTCTGTTGTGCTGGCAAATTTTCAGGCCTCTCTGACTTCACAGTGAGCCACATAGTAAGCACAGGGCACCTCTCATACTTTCTTTACTCTTTAGAAAAGAGAGGAGGCAAGAAGAGCGCGCTGTCTTTGATACTGTATTACATCTAAGAAGCAACCATTGTGAATTTCAGTTGTGTTTTGTGCAGAAGAATTTTTTTAAATAACACTTCTGCTATGAATTATTTTGTAAAAAAATTCTGGAGATAATCACTGTTTATTTTATGGTGTGTGAATGACAAAATTTGTGCAAAGCCATAATTTAGAAAACTAATTCACTTTATGTGGTATAGTTATCTTATCTTAGTTTTAGAGATTTTTGTCTTACTGTTTAAGCATTAAGGTTACTGATCCTCTTCCCAAGCAACTTGCCAACCAAGGTTTGAAATATAACAGTATCAGTGCGGTGAAGGGGACGGGTGACAAGAATAAGTGATATTTCTATTATTATGCAATTGCTAAAGCTTTGCTGAAGGGACCTGAACAATATTCCTTTTAGGTTGTGCTATCCATCATGATAATGAATGGCAGTAACTTATCCTGGGACATAAATCTGGCAGGCCCCAACAGCATTGTGACACAGCATTTAATTACAACACGTGTCTAATTGAAAGACCCCCGGAAAATAGTGGGATGTCTCCATGGCTGTAGCAGGGTTAAAAAACTTAATTAATTATGAGGCACCTCCCTACCTCTTTATTCTTAGTCACTGGTGTCCCTGCCTCAGTGAGCTGATGACATTTTCAGCCTCCCTTTCATCCTTCAGAGAAATGAATGGCGTGGCAAGAGCGTTATCAAATGAGCTGTAGAGCCAGCCAGTGAATATGTCATTGAGTGTGACTGCTCCCTGAGTGAATTGTGATTTATCTGTATGGCTCCCTCGTCATGTTAACTGACTTGCTACCCAGCACCCCTCACATCCACCCTGCAGTTGACAGGCTCAGTAGATCATTTGTGGGATCTCTAGCTGAGGTGTCGGCTAATGTAACCACAGGACCCTCTTGAATAACAGTACCCCTGTGTTTGACCCCAGATGCCCCTCACTACATGGAACGGTTTCCATTCATTGCTACACAACCCTGATCAATAGTATATTGCACTCCTACTCCTTACATGCAGGGGTTATATGTGCTTCTTTATGCTTTTGCCACATAACTGCACTTCATTGCAATAGTAAATAACAATAATGGTATATTTTTTTCTGTACAAGAAAACCAGACATTGTTAATAAACATCAAATAAGTTTTTCTCTTGATTAACCCTCAGACTAACTGTTAGAATACTTGACTGTAAAAATAGTTCATAGTTGTAGCCCTGCTCCTGACAGTATCTTGAGTAAAGCCTTTGTCAAAAATTTGATTTTTAAAACTCAGAAACTTTGGGGAAACTTGCATCAAGGACAGCTTGGAGTTGTTGACAAGGCACTTCCTGATCTTCTTGTACAAAAAAAGATGCACTTGAAAGTTGTTTATGTCTGAACCAAGTTTGTGTGAATAAGTAATGTATTCATCAGCCTTCTAAAATGCTCCAAGTGTCTCTGTTTGTCAGAGACAGCACTTACATGTACATCAAGCAAAGGGTTGTGGGTTGTGGGGGTAACACAGGGACAAGCAAAGGGACCATGAAAACCGTCTTTACTGGAAAAAGGTGATGTGGCTTCCCAAATAATCCTACCAGCTACCCACATTTATGCGCTCCAACCTCACACCCATGCCCTGCCCCACCTGAGCTTGATTAGTGAACGGCTGAACCTGAAGTACAGTGTTGAAAGGCTGCCAGCAGACACTCAGCACCAAATCAAAAGCCTCACTGTAGAATCAAAAGAGTTCAGTCTTTCTCTGCATAAACATGAGAGCAATGGAGGTGGTGGTGGGTTGCGCTGAATGTGAGCCAGTTCTGACATCCCCCAGAGGTTCCTGCACACAAACTGTGTTGTCATATATCCTTCCACCTTTGCTGTCAAATTAAAATTTGATTTTAACTGTTATGTACTATATTCCTCACACGATCCTATACAGAACATATTGTTGCAGTATGCTTGTTCAAAACATCAGTTTTGAAATGTGAAATCTGTCCTCACTTTGCTTCCCAAAATACTTTTTGAGATTGGCCAAAGACAGATTTTTTTTTTTTGTGTGTGTGTGTGTGTGTATTGCAAGGTTCTTAGGAAAAAGAAACTGAGTGTTAGCAGTTGGGAAAACTGTAATTTAACTAATAATTATTTTAAAATGATTTGTTTACTTGTGATATTTGTGAAATGAGTAAAATACATTGTATAATTATCATGCAGGCAGCAAGAGGACAAGTTTAATTATCAGCCTGTTTTGACTAATTGAAAATAAAGGAGAAAGAAGCATTAAAACAATTTCTATAATCATAAAAAGAACACGCTCTCTACACCTTGTAGTTCCACAGTGCAAAAAGGGGGCTATAAAACATTAAAAAATAAACTTTGATATTAGACAGAGACTTTCACCTTGATCAGAAGGAAATACTAATAGCCTACATTGTGCACTCACAACGCAGCTAATCTGCTAACAAATATGAAAACCAAGTGTAGTTCAGTTTAGTTTCACAGGGGAAACTGTATTATGGGGAGACACTGGCGTATATCCGCACAGCAACTTATATATCGTAGTAATTGCAAGGGAAATTCTCTCACTATTACAATTGCCGCCGGGTCTTTATGCAGGTCGCTGTCCAGTATCCTCTTTTGCGCCTGACAGTGTATTATCACCTTTTCTAGTACAGCACTGCTTTAATGATGTTGTTGGCAGCTGTATAAATATTTTCTCATTGTTTCAGATTCTCTATCTCCACTACCAACTGCTAAATTTGCTCACTGATTTCAGTCAGCAGGACCTGAAACTGTGTCAAATTCTTCATTTTACTCTTTGGTAACATTCTTGTAGATGAAATTTGCCTCCAAACGAAGTGGAACAGGTAACCTTATGTGGCAATTTTAGGGATGTTGAATATGCTAATGATGAAATCTCACAAATGCGCACCTCCTCATGAACATGTAGGTATTCATCAGGTTGAAACTAATGATTGATGACAAGTTTGTGCAGTTAAGAGTAAAGAGTGTGTTGAATCTGACTTGGATCACTTGTATGAGCAAACCTCCCTCACAG
The DNA here is from genome assembly GCF_914725855.1 of Thunnus albacares. Taxonomy (NCBI): domain Eukaryota; kingdom Metazoa; phylum Chordata; class Actinopteri; order Scombriformes; family Scombridae; genus Thunnus; species Thunnus albacares. The sequence continues at coordinate 23,023,526 of NC_058106.1, forward strand.
AAAATAATAAGAGATTTAGGAGAAGAATACGACAAAATTCTTTAAGCAACAATCCATTTTCTGTCACTAGGATGATGACAATCTTTGTTCGCTCCTGTTCTAATGTGCCTTCTGTTAGCCTGTTAACCTATATCTTTCAAACACATTGGATGAAAGAGAAGGATAAGTAAAGAGCATACGGCATGGGACACCAACATCGTATTAGAATAATGGCCATCAAGAGAATGTAATCCCTGTGTTGCTGTCCTCAGTAGTATACAGACTTTCATATTAGCTCCTGATCTGTCGCTGGTAAATGTCATGCAAGGAGACAGGTCATTTACATTTTTGATAAAATGATCCTGCATTTTTTATTTGTCTTTGAAATTAAAGACTTCTTTAATCATTGTGGATGGAAAGGGACTTAGCCAACGTACTCATGTGTTTCTGATTGCATTAGAACTGATGTGGCGTGGCATGATGGATATTTAATAGTTGTGCTGTCCCTCTGTATCATGTCAGGAGTCTGACACACACAGATGCTCTGGAGCTCTCCAGCCCATACAGAATTGCTTTAATTATTAGGCCTATCATCTTGGCTTTGAGATGGGAGGAGGGGTGAGGAGAGCAGAGTAGAGGAGAGAAGAGGAAGAGAGAGCAGAAGTATAGAAGAGCGAAACAAGGCCATGCGAGACGAGTCAAAGGTTGTTGTCAATAGTTTTAAATGAGTTTATCAGACATTTGTGCATGGTGATGCGGTATCAAACTGACATGCCATACCCTGTTTGTCTGCAGTACTTTCTTCTTCACAGGCCTCATAGTGGGGCCTAATTACTGTGTGTATCTACAGAGGCCGCGAAGAGCCCACGGCAGCCCTGTAGTGCCCCAGGCAGTGTGCTGATCAGACCTCTCCCTCTGCTGCGCTAAACTGTCATCTTCTACAGCTATGTGTTTTTATATTGCAGCATAAAACTGATTTTACTTGATTTAAAAGATCAAATGTTGGTCATGCCAATATGAGTAACTCAAAAGAAACACCACAATTGCGTCACCAGTACCACAGAAACATTCATCAGTGCACAGGCGCTGGCAAGTCTATTCTTGATAATACAGGGCCATAATGAAGGAACATAAAACGACCATACAAATTTTCCTAGAATACTTTTTATGGAAATAAAGAGGACAGATGAGAGCAGAGGCCAGAGAGTGATTATGTGAGAGAGAACAGCCACTCTTACGCTGGCACCTCCCGCATGCGGGCCATCTGCATAGAGGGCCTGGAAATGAGGATGACAATGCTAATCACTGCCATGGAGGCCTGACTGGTGTGGATGAATGGCCATCCCAGGCTCTAAACACACTGAGTAGCGCTCATCACACAATGTTTTTGTCTGGGCATGCCAGGTCCACAAGCCTCTACCAGCCCCGCCCTTTTCCTGTACACACTCCATCACTCTGTGGCAACATGTGTATGGCTTCCTGTCAATTCAGGAAGTCTTGGTTCATGTCCCAGCCACATTAATGGACTAGGCAGAGGATACTTAGTAATTTCCTATTTCCCTATTGAAGCAATTGTTGTTGGCTATTCTCATTCATCATTGCCCCCCCATCAAAATTAGATCATTATCTGTTTCTTGTTTCTGTATTGGTTGTTTCTCTCCTTCTCATACTCAATCCTTCATCCTAGAAAAGTAGCATTTGCTTTTAGGTGTTTTCTTTTGGTCAGCCAGGTCTAGAAGTTATTATGAATTTTGTAGTGGAGTCTTAACATTGGTCACAAAATGGGGCTGTGATGTACTGTAGCCTCAGGTCAAATCAAATAGTCAAAGCAAGTGTAATTGTCTAGAGGATAAGATCAATGTAGTGACACATGTATTTTCATGACTGATCAATCAAAGGCTGAATCAAATAAACAGAGCTTTGAGTTGGAGAAAATGTCTGTTTAATTCCTTTTATTCTTGGAAAATGAGAAGAATAAATTAGGAATGACACATTTACATGAGCAAATAAAAGACAGTGCCAAGACAGTGTTTAGGCTCAGAGAGGGTTTAGCTAAGGAGGGAAGCCCATAGTCTCAACTTTTGATCCTGATGGTTTCCAGCTGTAGTGTGGTACATTGTCATCTTCTCGGGGCTTGCTTTTGCGGGTGTCCCCATAAGTGAATGTGAAGAGCACCAGCTGTCTGGCAGGCAGGTTCTCTTTGCCCCCTGCTTTGGGTAACCAGTAAACCTTGGCGTTCTTATTACAGTGGAAGTCCCCTTTTGAGGTAAACTCACAGCCTGCTGTTTGGCTCCATTACCTTGAATACAACAATGTACAAATGCTCACCAGAAATTACAAAACAATGCAGCCAAAACTGTCATTCAGAAGAATTTAAGAATTACAAAACATTTGTTGAGTTTTAGTTTAGAAGCGTAAAGACCATGTTTGGAATTAAGACAGCTGTAACTGATGTAATTCCTAAAACACCAGGATAGGCTATCTAGCTGACTTACATGTTAATGTTATCTGGATAAGCATTAATTAGTTGAGTTGATGGCTCACTTGAGGGAGTATAACATGCAAAAACCCAAGGGGCGATTAAACCATGAAATTCAAGACCATGGCTTCATCAAAGAAAAAGGTCTCTGTGCCATATTACTTCTTAAAAGAACAAAGAGTTAACTGTCAATATTAAAAAAGCAGTCCATTATTAAGTGTGTGCCATGCAGCATGACTACTTAGGGCTTGTTTTTGCTTCGACACGTGATGAAATTAAACTTCAGTAGTGGTGGTCAGTCTGTTTTGGTTTTCAAGGGTTTTCAATGGTTTTGGTAATGATCTGGCTCTTTGTTTAGGACCACCATTAGAACAAAAAATCCCTTAAGTATAACTTTTTAGTCCAAGGCAATGTTATTATAATATTATTGGCTGCATTTCATGAAATTTGCTGTCTATTAATGGTTCCCTAAGGATGAGTTTTGATATTTTGAACTCCTGACCTTGTACTCCATCATCAGGCCAAAACATCAGCTTGTACAAAGGATGAACTCTTCCATTTTTGGACACGCCATGAGCTTTCATACCATATTCAGGATATTTTTTAAGATATTGTAGTGCCACTACTGTTAAAGGGGACCTATTTTGCACATTTCCAGGTCTATTTTTTTATTCTGGAGCTCTATTGGAATATCTTTGCATGATTCACAGTTCAATAAACTCCTTATTTATCTTATACTGACCCTTTATGCAGCCACTCAGTTCAGCCTCTGTCTTAAATAGGCTCTTTTAGGCTCTTAGCCCCTGTCTCTTAAGGCCTGAGTCCACTCTGTTCTGATTGGTCAGCTTCAGGAGGCGGCGTCATGGCAGACTTCCAGTCGCTTTGGAGGCCACATCAACAAACCATAAACCAAACTATAGTAGTAGGATTTCACTACTTTTTCTTTTTCTTTGTTCAAAATGTCAACTTTTCAAATACATCTCTATATATTTTAGCTGAAATCCAATTTGAAATATGAGTGGACAATGCAAACAACATGTGGAAAAACCTTAGCAACAACCTTAGCAACCAAGGCTACGTAACAGAGTTTACAGAGTTTATAGGCATGTGTGACGATCTGACGTCAACAGAAAAAAAAGGTCACAAATGAAGCATTCAGAGCAGGCTGAAGCCCTGGCTTTTGACTTGTAGGCAGCATTTCTACATATGTCAACCTCAGGTTTTAGAACTTTGACCATGTTTAACATAGATATCTGACATCATAACAGTATAAATATAACAGAACCAGAAAAAGCATAATAGGTTCCCTTTAAGGCTCTGAGAATAAAAAAAATCATCATCAGTGTGTTGTTTGTTCTGTCCAAGACTGTTGTATTATGGTGTTAAATAAATTGATACACTCCTCGCCTAAACCTAAGGTTTTATAAATATTTTTAAATTATTGTAAAGTTGAAAAGAAGTTTTAGTAAAACTGAAAATACCCAATTCAAATTGATCATGACATTGATCATGTAATAACAAAACTTTCTTAAAGATTGACTACATTTTGTTTCAACCTAGAGATAGCTTTCCAACTGAGAGGACAGGATTTTACTGCATGTCTTGTTGCAGCGGGTATGCACAGCTGCAGTTCAACTTTCATATGGGGCCTGTCGGAAAGCACTTCATTCTAATGTGCTGTGGCTTTTCAAAATCCAATCCCAAGTAAGAAATAAAAGCCCAGACAACTGCATTACTGTCCAACCTGTCAGCTTTGTTAAATATAAGCTCCATCCTGCCTGCCAGAGTCTTAAAAGCTGAGCTGGCAGAGCGCAGGACTGGAAGTGACAAAAGCAGATAGCTGCAGCTGCGATTTTAGGAAAGGAGAATGGACACTTAAATGCATTTTTATATGTTTACAAGGAGTTCATTCTGTTCCCTAGAAATCAATAATAGGCAGCATGCAGGAGACCTAAGATACAATTATCCACTCTGAAGTACCTCCCTTGTCACCACAATGAGAATTAAAGTCAGCATGCTGTCAGGTGCAATGGCATTCATGTTTCCCTTTAGCTCCAGTAAGTCTGTCTCATGGGGCAGAACGAACCAAAGTAGAATGGAAATGACACATTTTTACTGCAAAATCATAAACCTCATCTTTGGGGAGAAAAAGGCCATATGGATGTTCTGTGTGTTGTACAAACATCTGCTATGACATAATGCAAAACAAATGTCAACACAGAATAAACATAGTGACTAACAATACAGTCGGTGGAACAATGTCTCCCATTTTAGTACTCATTAGCCAGCATTTCTTGATGCACTGTTGAAATTGTCACTACAGTGACAATTAAGTAGATCTTTCCACAACTTGGAATGCTGTTGGCTGAGTTTCCATATAGCATTTTTTTCTGTGTGCCTGCACCTTTTTTCAGTGGTTCCCAATGAGGAGAAAGCGTATGAGTCCGCCTAGAGAAAAAGTGCAAGTGTCTTTTTTCAGAGCGCTCCAACTTTTTTGTGTGACCGCTCCCAGTGCTTCTAGTTGAAAATCTCTGAACTTTTCAAAAAGGAGCTGGTGTTGTGACTGTTGCTCCTTTTCAGGCAACTAATCATATATTAGGCGGGGCGGGACTTGTCACCCTGGTAACCAAAAAATTGGAGGAGAATCTTGTTCTGGCCATGTCTATCCTGAGCTTTATGATGTCAGACAGAAACTATCATAACAAAGTGAGAAAAGCCCATTTCTGGAAGCAGATTGGCCGGACAGTGACTGAATGTTGCTGGTGAGTAGAAATTGTCTAAGTATTGTTGTCACAGAAACAAAACCCACGCACAATGTTTTTTTCTCTCACTGCACAAGCTCTTCATCCCAGCACACCCCAGCTCTCTGCCAGCACTTTTCTGCCAGAGAAAAACTCAATATGGACTCAAGCCTTTTTTTTTTATTTTCACCTTTTTGTTTTACTTTGTCACTGTTAAGTACACTGTATCCAACAAGTACAGCTGTTTCTCAGATGGCTATCACCAGATTGTGCCTCCATGCTTCAGTTGGAAGGCTCAAGTCCCTCAGCATTGCGTTTGGATATTGAGATGTTTCATGCAATTATGAAAACCTCATTGCTCACATAAGACATCCATAAATTCAATTACAGACTGTCTTTAGGTTGTGTTGCACTACATCAATGCACTGAGACATTTTTTTCTTATTCAATGAGTTGTCTGATCGAAAAAAGAATAGTCAAGAATAATATCTAAGCAGAGACATCCACAGGGGATGAAGGAGACTTCGTATCTGAGCCACACTGGGACGCATAAATAAATGAGTAAATTGGCTCCAACTGTATAATTGGGATACAATGATATTCCCTTAACCAACCAATTCCCTGTAGAATTCATAGGATCCATACTCATGGATATGGACTTGTTTTGAGCCATGGAATGGCTGAATAAATATGCCAATTTAAACAGAAAAAAAAATCTATATATGTAAGCTCTTATCTTAAAATCAAAGTGAGATTTTGAAGTCTACAACTGTTATGTCATCTTGAGATGAAGGAACCTGACATATGCTGATATTGTCCTCAGGCTAACGCTCATACAAAACACTGAATACACACGGAACAAATTAGTCTTTTATTTTCATCCTGCTTCTTAAATCCCAATCATAGAATGAGATTAGATGATTGAGACTCACGACGTCTTGTTGATAAGAACTCAACTTGTTGACTGGCTGGCAGTCTAAACACTGCCACTTTACTTGCTCATTTTAACAGCATGGTGCAATTGCCTCTTTTAATATCCTTGGTAAAATACTGTGTAACATTGCTGTCCAATCATGGAAGGATAGAGAGAATTGGTGGCTGACTAATTCCACAACACTGAATGTCCACTACTTTGCTCCGCAAATGCATGGTTGACTTTGGGAGGCAGAGATTGGCATGTGCCTCCATCAGTACACATATTGTTTGTTGCTGCTTGTTTTCACCTGCCATCAAGGAACTTCATCGGATGGCAAACAGTAGGAGCTGCTTGTGCAACAAGGTCATAACAATAGGGATGCAATTGAAAATTAGCCACTTGACTAACACTGGCTACATTGATGTTCATGAATTTGCATTGACCCTGTAAAAAAAAAAAATTGATAAATTAAATAGATAAAGTAGATACTGTTAATGATCCCTCACTGGCTTCCCGTTTGTGGAACAAATATACTGTTGCTTGGAACTGAATCCTTGTTTGTCCCTGCACCATGCACCCCGTGACTACTATTGTTATAAGCATATTCCTATTTTTTTTTTTTAGAGAAATATGCCACTGGCATGTTTTACTCACCCCACACAAAAAGGCAGCATTGATTATGTTGTAATGCTGTTAAATACTGGCTTGCAAAAACTTTCTTCCACAACATAGTATGGAATCGGCAGATAATCTTCTTTTTAACTTTTTATACTTATTAATTTCTTGCTGTTGTATAAAAAATGCTATCAGTAAAAACATAATTAAGTTTAAAGAGAGGTACAATATGTGTTCCAGAGAGTTTTTGATGGATTGACAGGAGGCTCACATTCAGCTAAGGATTGGATTGTCTGGGTCCAGTAAATACTTAAAAATACAGAATCCTATGGGTGTGATCACATATGTACAGTCTTTGGTCCCAATTAAATCTCTGTTAAGGCCTATTGAGAAATTAAGTAATCGTTGAAAGTTCAATGTCTTATTCATTCGATAGTACTGAGCAAATTTCCATATCTAACAGTAAGGTGAAACCAACAAAATATTTGAAATATCAATGGGATTTGGCACAGAAATGGTATAATTGCTTCTGAATTGTTTGGTTACCTTTTGTAACCAAATAAAAAAGGCAACAGAAAACATTAGATTTAATATTGTGGTGATGAATCAATAACTGGCAATGCATGAATCACTTAATTGTTTGAGGTAAGAAGTTTACCGGTGCTCATACGTGATATCTTTTGTTGCATGCATCAATTTAGAATGAGTGGCAATTTTACTGCAATTTATTAAATCAGTGTTATACTATAAATCAAAAGGTAAAAAAATATTTTGTATAAGCTTGCCTCATAGTTATCAGTAATCGTTAAATTGCTTAGTATAACATTGAGCTAGCGCCACAGTTCATATTTTTCTTATCGTTTTTCTGTGTTCATCATACACTTTTCCTTTATGTGAATTGATTCCAGTGCAGCAGCACAAAAAGCCTGAGCGGAATGGTCCAGCTACAATATGCTTGAAAGATGAGGAACTCACCCCTTTCCAGCCATTTACTGCAAACCTTTTCTACAAAGTGCTCCAAACGGAGCCATTACATGATTGAGGTGAAAATATTTGCTTTTATCACCCATCTATTTGAACACTGGCCACATCCCCATCCAGCAAAATGCTCAGTGTGTAGCAATCACAGTCTTGCTTTGCATGTCATCATTTCCAAATAATTTACCAGCTGCAATTAGTGGACTCTAGTTGTCATCACAGTGCTTTGTGAACTCCTTAGAGGAGGAGTTAATGCATTAAAGAGACTAAAATAAAAGTCTGCATTAAAAAAAATGTATATGTACATACAGTATACGTATGCATCATTGATGATTGCACACACCAATTGAAAATAAAAATGACCTCCGTCTGACAAATTAGAAATAAACCTGTTTGACAGGCCCCGTTTGGTTAGAACAAATGTGAGACATGAAAAATTGTTTGACACACTTTCATAAAAGCAAGTGGCAGCAACCCATCCTTTAGCATGTGGTAATGGCCTCTCGTTGTTAGATTCAATGGAAAAAGCTATTCATACTGTTATGTGATTGAAAAGAAAATTGAATCCTTTTGATGTTATAAATGTGTCTATTACCGCATTTGCACACAAAATTTCTATGGAAATTATAGAGAAAGGAGTGATTCTCTGGAGGAAATGTTTGGGAATGACATATTGAATTCTATTCCTGCCTGAATATCAATATAGTGTATGCGTTGTAGAACAACTCCAAAACTATATGATTTTTCACTGGGCTGAAAGGCTAAAATTACTATACTATATATATATATATATATATATATATATATATATATATATATGTGTGTGTGTGTGTATGTATGTATGTATATATATATATATGAAAAAGGGTTAATGGTTAGATATTTCTTATGTTCTAATGAACAGCCTCTTCAGTTTACTGCTAAAGTTATGGAAACTTTCTCTCTTTTACATGATTAGGTATATGTGCAGCTACTGTTGGAGTTCATAAAAGGTTCATAGGTAGGATGTGTCAACTTGACATTTAGTACCTTAAAAATGATTTCAACAGGAAATAATCTCTGAGGGTTTTTTTTTTTTTTTTTTTTTTTTTTTTTGAAATACACACAGTAAGATGGTGCCATTGAAAGGGTTATTCAGAGAATATCAGTCAGTTGCACCGGGCCTTCTGCTGGAGCTTTTTACAGATGCATTGGGTGTTAAGATGCAAACAGGATTTTTTATTAGGTTACAGATCAGTTTATTTACCTAGGGTAGGTTAACTGAGCATGAATGTTCTTTTAGCAATATCTTATCTCACAGTTGCACACAGGCAGGTGAACTGTTAAACTACAGTTTTATCCTGCTGATAACCGCTACTCCTCTAGTGGAGGAGTAGTGTTTTTTGCTTGAAAAATGACTGAAACCATTTGATTATTAAAATAGTTACAGATGAATTTTCTGTTGATTGACTAATCGATTGATTAACTAATCATTTCAGCTCTTAAATATTTAATATTTAAAGTCTAAATGTGTGACATTGTTTCTGCAGAGGAAAAAAATACACAAGTAAATATGCTGTAATTCAAGACAAGTATACTTTACCATAAGAATGTTTGAGAATTGACTGGTCATGGCTTGCATGTGACAAAGTTAAATGGTGGAAAACATAGAGCAAGCTTTTAAGTGACAGATGAATGCAAAGACATAAGTATATCATCAATAATTTATTCTCCCTATTGGGCGTCATAACATCTTTATATTTATATGGTGTGTAACTGTGATTATACAGTATAATGTAGACCATTGTTGAATGGAAACATCACCTCTGTTTCAACTTTTATTGTCTCTAAAAACTTTAAATTTGAAAGCATTTCAAAAATATATTTTTTAAAATAAAAGATATATATAGATAATTAATAAACAGGAAAGAATATTTGTGACACATGCATTGGCCATTGCAATCAGAGACATTGTGATAAGAGTATTAGGTGAGAGCGAATCCCTCAATACGGAGTTTAAATTTTTTAACTGTAGTATTGAGTGAACGAAATTTTAAACTTCCAGGTTTGCAATATGAAAAACAAAATAAAGCGAATGACAAACTGCACATACAGGGTGGTGAAGCAAAAGGTGAATCTCTTTTAGTGATAGTTGGAATAAAATAGTCCCACTACTTAAGGAGTGAGAGGGCCTGCAAAGTTATTGGCTTTCAAATTCTACTGATAGCAGCTGGGAATTGGGGAGATATTTGTATCTGATAGTGTATTTATTTCCAAGTCAGTCAGACATTAACTTAGCATTTTAAGATATTTTAGATTTATAAGGCTATTCATTTGCTCGGATGTAAATTTGGATGTAGTTCCTGGAGACATCTTTTGTTTTTGTGTGTTTTTTTTAATAGTGTGCGTAAAGTAATATAAGTTACGTGTGGCAAAGCCACTGACAAAACATACAAGAAACTAAAAGGGAATCTGTATTCAAGGTAGTACACCTCATAATTTAACCCGTCGTTGAACACAAGCTGCTTTCTGATCACTACACCACAACATTATTCAATTGCCTTAATGAGTGCATTTAAAGACTATTCAGCTATGCTCATATTTGATGTTTCGGGCCTGTTGTAAAACATTTTGAAGTCTCAGCAAATGGTTGTAATAGCTTCCTTTCAAAATGGTGATAATGATTATGGATGTATTCAAATGAAATTAAATCTCAAAGACTGTGATGCAAGTCACTGTGACTAACTCAAGCGCATCAATCATTTTCCTGAAGCTTACAGGAACACTGTCAATTCACTCTGAGGTACTTTTGATGTCAGACACAAAGGAATAATAATTGCTTTAATTCAAAGGTACACTTTATACTTACAATTTCAATCAAATTTCAATCTAGGATCAAAAAGATATGTTTGCATTATGCTCTGGAGCAATCCAATCCCTTAGTTTGAGGACAGATTTTCCTAGAATGTTTAGTGAATAGAAAAGCAGATGGCAGTTAGTTTTTCTGCACTCATTACATTAAAAAGATGTACAAAGTTTCCACCCCACAGGACATAAAACCAAAACACCATGATTAAAAACGAGTATGTTATATGAGAGGTAGGAAATATAGGCTCTGATGAATAATTTCAAATTAAAAATTGTGCACCAATTTTGGTCATTTGCTAAAGCATTTAATCAGAAGTGCTGTGATGCCAAAAGAAAGTCTTTCAAGGCCGGACAGAAGAAGGTACTGCATTCCATGTATGCAGCATAAAAACTGTCATACTTGGTCTGGATCATTAGAGGAATGGTGAGGAAGTCGAGCAAAGTGGTGGGTTTTGTTTTTAACGTGATGGATGTGACCTGAGGACAACGGGATATTAATTTGCATGTGATTAGCAAGACTGTGATTGAGTGGATACAGAAGTGGCATGCTGTGGTGTGTTGTTGCCGTGTCATGAGGTTGTCATCCGGTGCATGTGTGTGAGTGAGACTGTGTGCTCTGTGTACTCTGTGTGTGTGTGTGTGTGTGTGTGTGTGTGTGTGTGCATATGTGTGTATTTGAGTGTAAAACAAGCTCAGTGGCTGCAGGTGTGAAAGTAGCCCAGGCTGTGAACTCCACACACTCCCTCATCCTCTCTCACTTCCTCTCCCGCTCATTTATTTTTCTTTTTCTCTGATTTGGTTTTTACTCATTTGCATCTGCTCCTGACACCCTTGTACCAGTCACAAGCAGCCCCTTCAGCACACATACTCTTTCTCTCTCCCTCACAGACAGACACACAGAGACACACAGACACACAGACACACACACACACACACACACACACACACACTCTCAAACTACTATCATCATTCACAACTTGTCCTGTCTTCGGAGGGTGATGAAGAAGAAAGTCATGGTACAACATGTGTAAAATGGTGCGTTTTGTGATGGCAGAGCAGTTTCTGTTTGAACTTATACAATAATAAATAACAAGTTAATATTTAGAATTGAATATTAAGTCACGTAGGAAAAAGTTCCTAAACAGCTGTGAGTGGGCTTTCTGGTTCTGTGGTGTTAATGAGACTCCAGATTCCCTCAGCCCGTATTCTCTTTCTCTGCTTGCTCTTTGTCTATTACTTAGTCTGCTTTGTGATGTGTGTGTGTGTTTGCTGGGGGTAGGGGTTTGGTAACATATGTTTGTATTTATACCAATGTGTTTACGGCAGAGATTCAAGCATGGATGCACAAAGGAACTGATAATCAAATCTTTAATCCAATTAATTTATCCAAGCAGCAGAATGAGCTGAATCCATCAGGCAGCTCTGGTCATGGAGCCGTACTGTTGAGAGTGCTGCGATGAAGTTCAATTAAGACACAATATAATAATTATAAATTGACTCAAGAGACAAGGCAGGGTTCATTTATCTAAGCACCATTCTTCTGAGAAACAGCCTGTTTTGTTAATCACAAATTATTGGATAGATTGGAGATTTGCCTCTAGCATTTCCCACTGCCTCCTGTAAGGTAAATGCACCCGGTTCTTGGTTAAAATGTTTCAGAGCCACGAAACAATAGGTTTCACATTACACTGTCTTAATATATTACGAAGCCTGCTTTCCCTCTCATCTGCTGATTCTCTAAATTCTTGTAGACACAGATTTCATCACACAATAAGAGGAGAAAAACATTTTGGCAAGATATTTATAACAATAGCTGAAAAGGATTTAACTGCCCCCGCAAATAAGTCCAAATAAGTCCTACAGACTGAGACAGTCTGTGTAATAGTACCTAGAGCTGCGACGACTAATCGATTAGTCAATTGACAGAAAATGAATCACTAACTACTTTGATAACTGAATTATTGTTTTTGGCATTTTTTAAAGTAAAAATGCCAAATATTTGCTTCTTTCAACTTCTAAAATGTGATGTAATGCTTTTCTTTGTCAAATGTGATAGTAAACTCAATATCTTTGGGTTTTGAACCATTGGTTGGACAAGACAAGACATCTGATGATGTCACCTTTGACTCATTTGATAGACCAAACAAATAATCGATTAATTGAGAAAATAGCAGATTAAGCGATAATGAAAATAATTGCAACCCTATTAGTACCTCTATACAGGGAATGATGTTAATTTCAGGTTTTAGATAATATTTTAAATGTACAGTAATGTAATCACACTAAGAAACTGCTGTACGTTCTTCTACAACATTTCATACACTTTAAGAAGATGGTTAAAGTAACATTGCAGAACAATCCTAAGCACTTGCAAGTCACAGGTCAGGCTAATTATGTCTTCTCATGAAAAATAAGCCTGACCCTGTACAACTCATACAATCATGCATTGATTTTCTAAAGAGAGCGTGTTTAATAAATTTAGCTACAGTAGCAGGACCAGGTGGTCAATCATTGTCCCATTCTCAAAGCCCTTGATGAGCACTGAGAAAGAAAGATCACAGAAATAATACATCATTGTTCCGTCTAATTACAGCATGTCACAGACAAGAGCGGATTTGCATTTTAAATAAGCACTTGTTCTGATTGAGGAACAATTGTTATATATTTCATTAAATGTGAGCCATGCAGAGGGCAGCAGACTCCCTCCAAACAGCTAGAGGAGATATAAAGCATACAGTCTCACAAACATATATTAAAGATATTCTTTAATATATTTTTGTTTGTTTTCATTTCTTTTACACTTATGCATACTTTAGTGATATTTTTCCTCCCACCAACGATTAATTTAATCTCGCAGCCTTCTTCAAGGTCTTTTTTTTTCTAGCCCCCCCCCCCCCCACTCCCAGTTCAAGCAGAAATGAGAGAGGGTCTAAGGAGAAAGGGAGAGGAAGGAGAACTAAAACAAGATGCTAAAATCAAATGCGCTTTAACAGTTTTTGACTGCTTTTGCACTATTTTCTTAGAGTGGATTTGAAGCAGGGCTGGGCCGCTTCCTGAATATCTTACAGCCTCCTCAGTGTCTTTATCTACAATTCCACTTATTTACAGATCACTGGAGGAACATCTGCTCCAACACTTGCCCCAAATCTAAGAAGTGATGTTTTGCAATATACCATTTAATTTTTAATGCTGAAATTCAGTTCTCCTTCAAAACAGAAGAACTTTCATAGATAAGCTCCTTTTGATGACAACTAAACAACATCCAATAGCCTGGAAATATACTGGAATTCAAGGGATAAACAAAACTGTGGCAAACAAACAACCACAGTAATGGTAAACACTGCAAGTTGACAATATCATGGCGACATAAAAGTTGCAGCACTATTTTATCTTAGTTATAAACAAGTTTGAATGCAAATAATCAAATAGGATGAGTCACAATATGTCAGAATACACAACTAATAACCTCACAAGAGATCAAAAAAGTTGTGTTTTAGTTTTCCAGTAATGACTAACAAGGAAAGGTTATGAATCCTTAAACATGACCAGAATTAAACCAAAAACCTAAACTCAACACATCCAAGTACTTAAAACACCTGCTTTACGAAGAGATTCAGAACGAGTCATTGTTACTGGTCCATTCTGTTACCCTGACAGGCACAAAATTAACCTTTTGACTCACCTGCAATGGGACTGGTAGATGAAAAAATCAAAGCATGTTTTTTACCACCCAAAATAATAAATTGCCTTTTTGTATCACATGCACATTAATTATTAAATTAATTTCATTTCATTGAAATAATAAGATATTATGTTGAATACAAACTCAAAGAAGAGGCCAGAGCAAAATTTTTAAGCAAAATTATTTTGATATATTGATCAACGGTTAACCAAATCAAATCAAGTCACAGTGCCGCGAAGCTAGGAGCGCTCGACTTTCTGTGACTGACGCTCCTTTGCCTCAGACCATCTTGAGCGCTCCTACAGTTTTGAGGCACTGGTTAGACGTGCATAAAAAACAGATACGGCCCGAGCCATCATGCCATATATTTTTATTACATGACCATTTTGGTACAAACATTTAGCTAACTGCCAGTGTGGCGGATAGCCTTCTGAGATTTACTCGCCAAACGGAAAATCTACCCGCATTTGGCGCATGGTGGGTGTTAATTTCGGACCCTGCCTGCATCTGTTCATCTGTACAGCAATACAGGCTGGCCTCATGCCAGCACTCCCCACTTCAGCTTCCGACAAATACTACACATATTTGATTTGCAATACACCATAATAGACCATCAGCTTTGTTATTACTGAGGACTTATCATCCCGAACCTTCCTGCACAGAATGGCAGAAACACAAAAGAATGGCTCATAATACCAACATTTGCATGTGGTTCAAAAACAGTGCAGCCTTTCTGCTGCTCATTGAGAACATACAAACAAAAAAAATCCTCATTCTATTTGTGAATGTAAGTGAGATAAGAAACTGGAAGGAGCACACCAGTTTATAGTTTCACAGACATTTACACATTATCCTATCTGGGAACAACCTCACTAAACATGTTGTATTGCTTATCTGGGACACGGTACAAAATGCTGCAACAGTAATATGTGCTAGGGCTGGGCGATATAAATGATGTATACACTCATTGCGATATAAAATTTAAACGTTAAGAAAATTAGAAACTTCGATATAACTGTCGATAGGAAACATTGCCTGACAATGCACAACAACCTATCAAATCACAGGGACAAAGCTATTTGTAACCAATCATATGGCGATATTTTAAGTACAAACAGCCCACGCCCACAGCACGTCGGTAACTTAGCTGAACAAACCACATGTTACTGCTTTGATTATACAAGACAGTCATGAAAGAGATGAACACTCCTTCAGAGGAAACTTCACGTGTCTGCCGAAAATGTGTGCCAACTAAAATGGGAAATACTACAAACTCATTTCATCACCTGAAATGTTGTCACCCAATAGAGCATGCTCAGTACAAGCGTTTATAGTCACAACCACCAGCAAACCCGTCCCCTGGAACAAGCAAGGAGCTGCTCAGAGAAAAACCCCAGCAACAGACTGTCCGGTTGGCCTTTTCTGGCGTAACACCATATGACAAAAAAAAAAAAAACGATAAAAAGACAGCACAACACATACTTGCTGCTTTTTTTTTATTGCAAAAAGCATGATTCAAGAAGCTAATGAAGGTAATGGACCTGAAAGAAAAACAAAGAGTATGTTCTGACTTTGTGCTTTTAGAAACCAAGTTTGTGTAATTGTAATTTTTAGTGTTCTGTAATGCTTGGAGGCTGTTGTACAACAAAGAGTTAACATTGTCAAGATTTAAGTTTATTTTAGTATTATTTATTTATTAAAATTAATTTTCTGTTTGCAGCCCATATAATTCTTAAATTTCACCGTCTGAAGGGGAATCCTAACTTTTAAGTTTAAGGGAACCTTGAAGTTCAAAAAATATATGAACTTGATTTATATCATATATATCGATATCAACTGGTATTGATATATAAAAAATTATCCCAGCCCTAATATGTGCATTTGCATACTATAGGTAATTACCATGAATCAGACTAGAAATTAATATACACAAATTTGTGATACAATGCTAAATTATACTTTTGGCAAACAACAACTCTTACAGAAAAGCTTTACACAGATCAGAACTTCTGAGATGCTGGTTGTATGTTTGTAGCAAACACCAAAAGAAGATACTCGATGGAACACTTGACAGTGAAGAAAACATGATGATTGAACCATTAACAAATACCTGTATAGTTGAAATGGAAAGAAAAACAAAGTGAAAGAGATTATGAAAAAGACAGAACCAGCATATAAATGCTACTGTGTTCATTTCTGTATAGTCAAAACACTATTGTGTGTATTAGTATGACTCATCAGCTCAGCTTGTCTTATTCAGAAAATGTGACTCAATATTATTGTTTAATCACTGCAGTGGAACCAGTGTGGTTACTGTTTTATAAAAACCTTTTGTCCATATTAATGATTGTGAGCAAATCCAAAAGAAACAAAACAAGGTATTAAAGATTTTATTTTGTGGAAAGAGTAGTGTTTGATGTAATTCAACATTAGTTTGCTAGTTTTAATTAATTTTGCATACATTTCCATCATGGTCATCATGAGCATCAGGATATCAATATCAGAGAAATATTTTTGATAACATAATTATGTAACACATGTAAGTAAAGTCATCTTGGTATAACAAACTCTTAGATATAAACAAAATTCTGACATGAAATCATTAGGAAAAGTAAGTGAATGGTATTAGTAACAAAAATCTTCTTGTACTTTATTTGTTTGATATATTAAGTGATGCAGTGAATTTTCTATTAACTACTGTTTATTCACGTTGTTTTCATTAAGCACCCGTCCAAGAAATTGAAGTCAGAAATGTATTTGGTATAGTAACCTACTTTTCAGACAGTTTAACAGTCAGATCTAATGTTATTGTACGGTGTGAGTCAGGAGTCACGCCCTCACTGAACTGAAACAGTGAATAACGTTCTTAGACTGAAGTTTGCCAAGCATGTATGGGACTGTTTGTATTGGATGCACGTCATGGAACTGATTTTATAACAGCACACAGTCTGTGCACTGCACAGTGCACTGTTTTTTCTACTAAATGTGAGCATCATGCTCAGTTTTAGTACAATATAAAAGGATTTACTCATTCTGCAGCATGTATCTTATACATATTATATGTATAACATACATGCTGCACATAAGTATACCAGAACATTTACAGACTGCAGTATTTCAGTACCAAATACAGTTATGCATGTTCTCAACTGCTGCTTTATGTTGTACCATGGATCTTTACCCTGTTATTCAGAAGTGTTTTTTTTCATGAGAAGTAAGGTGAGAAATCTGTCTGTTGGTGAATTTGCATTTTTGAAGAGGTTACAGTTTTGCTCATGTCAGCAAACAGTGCAGTAATCTTCCAAAGAAATGGGCTTTGTGTTTGAGCATGTTCCTGTGCAACTGAGCATTACAGAACCAGCCCATTCAGCCCATTCCCACTGTACCTGCCCCTGCCTTGCTTTCTCACATGTTTTCCTTGGCACAGCTCAGTATATCCATCACAGTTATACCGCTCTCTGGCTCTAGTTATGTAGATGAGCAGTTAAAATATAGTCATAAAGAAATAGTGATGGTTATTCTGATAATTCTGTTTAATTGCTTAAGTCATTATTTTCAAGCAAACGTACCAAACATTCTCTGGGTCAAGCCTCTTAGTTGTGGGTATTGTCTGCGTTTTGTATTTTGTGGTGTTTTCTTTAATGTTGTATTTTCAGTTCTGCTGTTGTGTTCTCTAATTTGTAAAGGTGTTTTCTAAAATGTTGTTTTATGCACTGTGGGCCACCGTATATAACACACTGATGTTTATTATGAATGCTGAGCAGTGATCTCAGGTATTGTATGCAACTCAGAATCACGCTTGTTTCTGTAGCATACCTCTGGAAGAAGTGTGTGCGCATGTGTATGTATGTCTGGTGGTCCTTTGCTGAAATAGGGTTGAATTACAGTATTGTCTACACAGAGCTTTAAAAAAAAAAAAGATTGATAACTATGCACCATAACCCACAAATTACTGCAAGATTATTCACACTGCCAAAAAATAGTAAATACCACATATGAACATTGAGAACAATAAAATATGACAAGACTTCAATAGTACTTTGGCAATAATGTGTCATTTAACCACACTACTTGAAACACAGACATTGTTCTGACAGTAAAACATGCATTTGGCACTTTGTACTTCCACAAAAGTTGAACAGCATTTTTGCTTCTCAGAATTGAACAAATTGTCAAACAGTCAGTACTGTTTTCTCCGTGCAGAGTGAGAACCTTGCATGAAATCACAGTAAACTCTCAACATGTTGACACAGAACAGCAAACAGACATACTAGCATATAAACATACAGTGCGTTCTAAAGGCTGCCTCTTGGTTCCAGTTGCTCAATGAATACACAGCAGCTGTCTTGCCCACTATTTGGTTGTGAGTGATGTCATTGTCAGCTGCCTCATGTTGCTTTGACAGCTCCTAATCACACCTCTTGTGTTGCGGGAACTAGCCATTCAACATTGCAACAACACTGTTTTCTTCTATCTGTCAATCACTGTCAGCGGGTGATACTTTCTCCAGGGTATGGTTGTCCATCAGGACAGGGTTGGTCACCGTGTTCACATATGGCCCATCAACCTTTTTTAGATTGATACCATACAAACCTGACTGGCCCTTCAGTCTCTCTTATTTCCTCACTTCACTTCAGCTCTGTCAGACTTGCCGGGAAAAGGCTGCTGGCCTTGTATTGACAATGCAACAACATGATTCAAACTAAAACCCCAAGTCTTTCTACTTTCTCTTTTTTCAGAAAGTGGGATCAATACATTGTGCAGCAGAAGTTGCTCCCACAAAGGCAAGAATATGTAAACTTTTGTTTTACACTCTCTGTCTTTGGAAAAAACTTCAAATAGAGGATACATCAAACAGAGAACCAGAATGCTTTGATCTCACTTTGAATGCAATGAAGTTACGTTGCATTAAAATTTAAGAACTGGACTGAAAATAGAATACTGTAGAGAAACCTGTATAGTAAAGAGACCTGTACACTGAAAAGAATATTATACAGTACTTTTATAGAAGGCAAGCATCAATAGAAACTCCACATATCTTTGGATGATAAACTGAAGACAGAATTGCCCCAAGACCGTGTCAGGTGAGGTGAAAGTTCAAATGTTGATAAAGGTCATTTGACTGACAGACAAACCTTTTTATAGTAATTGTATATTGCGCTGGCACTGGTTTTATTAATACAGTGCTAAACTGTGTTTAAAAAAAAGTCTTCACGTACTTCAAATGTACAGAAGACAATAAAATGATCAGTGGTTGGACCTTTTATATAAAAACATCCACGGAAACTACAGAAGCAACGATGTTCTTCCCTCCGCTGTTGCCAGCAGGCGTCAATATGTGCTGACAAATGACCATGGCAGGCAGGACAGTATAATTTACCACTGATTAAACAGCAGGGCTCTTAACAGAGAGCCAAGGTTCATATGGTTAACACAACTCATCTTTATGCAAGCATATATTATTACCTTACAAGAGTGGCATGCCCCAGCTGCAAACACAAATAAACACAGCATCTTGTTCTGTCAAAGTGATATAGCATATATTGCAGTGGTCATAGAAAAACACAATGAGGAAAGCAGCAGGGGAGTAAATATGCTATAGATAATACAAAACTTGATTATTTTTTCCTGGAATGTAAATCAATCATTACAGCAGCAAAGACCAGGACAAATATCTATAAGAAAAAAAGATTATAAAACTGAAATAATAACACAGTCATGTGACTTAATTATAGAGGTGGATGAAAAAATCGATTCACGTAAGAATTGCAGTTCTTATGTTCTCCGATTCTGAATCCGCTCACAAATGTCAAAAATCGATTTTTGTGCAGCACCTGGACAACACACAGTGCAGGCAGGCTAGAGTTATCTTGTAGTTTCATCTTTAAAAAAGGCAGCATTTGATTCAATGACTAAATAATTACCATTGCGAGATAAATGTGAAGTGTATTGTGAATACTTTGTATGCTGTCACCCGGAGGCTACCGTTAGCAGAGTGGAGCAGCGACCTCCAGCAATAACAAAAGAGTCTGGCTGACCAATGCACACTGCAGCACTTAAACAACTCAAACCAACTCTGGCAGGGCAAAGAAAATAATTCTGTGTACTGTCTGTTTATTCTCAAAAACCCTGCGCCTGTTCAGTAAATAGGACAGGACGGAGCTAACAGAGCAGCAGAGAGGCTGCGTTAATAAAAACACAACGGAGCCCTCCACCTCCCCCTCCATTTACTCCAGAGCAAGCACACCAGCTTCTGTTTTCACAGAGGACATTTAACCAGTGATGTTGGTCAGTAAATTACACTTTCATTTAATTATTATCATACAGGTGCTTTCAAATAAATTAATTCATTTATGCAGCTTTTTAAAATCAAAAGTGAACAAAGGACACAAATGACTGGTTTGGCACATACAGTGTACTGGAGTAAGAGAAAATAGTTCAATCAAGAATCGGTTTTGAGATTGAGAATCGAGAATCAACTCTGAATTGAATCAGACACCAAGAATCAGAGTCAAATCGAATTCTGAGATTTCCAAATATTTCCACCCCTACGTAATTTCATATAACCATATAACACAGTGATGACCTGTGACCATGACGATGATAATGGTGATAATGCAGATTTAAATTACCTTGTTGATTTTAATAAATATTTCATTGCTAATTAAGTAACTTTTGATAATATCAGTTTACTGGTCTAAAACGTGTTTATGATATACTATTGCTGTGGCTACCATAAGTGTAAATTTAATTGTTTTTAATGTGCCAATGATAACATTTTTTCTTTTCAAAAGATTGTGGTGATATCTAAATCAATTGCCCTGGTCTTGGACTGCCTTATGTACAACTGCTAAGTTGAAAGGCAGGACAGGCAGACTAACTGTATGAAGTTTACAGCTGTTAACATAAAGATGGGAGGCAAATTAGAGGAAAAACCAACATAAAGTGCCTTACTAAGGTGTTGGGCCACCATACGCTGCCGCAACAGCTTCCATGCGTCTTGGCATTGATTCTACTTCTATTGAGTCTCTAAACTCTACTGGAGGGATGAACACTATTCTTCCAAAAGATATTCCTTCATTTGGTGTTTTGATGATGGTGGTGGAGAGCGCTGTCTAACGCATCCAAAATCCAAAATCTCCCATCTGCAACAGTGGCTGCAAAGGCCATAGCATATGATTCATATAATTTTCATACTCATCAAACCATTCTCTGACAACTCATGCCCTATGGATAGGGGCATTGTCATCCTGGAAGAGACCACTTCCATCGGGATAGAAATGGTTCATCATAGGATAAAGGTAATCACTAAGACAACTTTGTATTGATTTGCAGTGATCGTTCCCTCTAAGGGGATAAGTGGACCCAGACCATGCCAGCAAAATGCCCCCCAAAGCATAACAGAGCCACCGGATCCCCTAACTGTAGGGGTCAAGCATTCAAGCTTTGTACCCTTCTCTTGGTGTACGCCACACATGCTTTCGTCAAGAATATGTTGAAGGACGACTCATCTGACTGTATCACTTTTTTCCACATCTCTGTAGACCAGTGCCTATGGTTTTTGCACCACTGAACTCTCAAATGTGCATTCATCTTTGTAATGAGGGGTTTATGCACTGCAACCCTACTATAATATCCCTCTCTATGTAATTGTCGACGGACTGCTCTTGCTGACACAGTCTGATCACGTCTTGCATTGACATTCTCAGTCACCTGAAGAAGAGTTGCTCTTCTGTTTTTCCTTACATATTGCACTAATGCGCGAGTATCACTGTCATCAAATGTGTGCTGTGGACCACAGTTTTCGACCCTGTTTACTGTCTTTCCCATAGATCTAAATGTAGAAGTCACTTTAGTCACTGTTCTATTGAAACACTAGCCAGTTAAACAGTCTTTGTGACTGAAGCTCCTGCCATCCGTGCCCCAACAATGAACCCTCTTTCAAAGTCTCTTAGATCTTTTCCTCTTGCCATCTTGATACAAAATCAGAATCAACTGGGCCTGCTCAGCATTTTTATACATGCCACAGAGCATGATTGAATGTTAATTGCTTAATTGTACCGTGCAGTGCACCTGTGCGGAAGCATCTGCATTTGTTATGTTTCTCCACTTATTTATTCAGGTTTTTCCTTTAATTTGTCACCCGTCTGTATTTGAAAATTATTAAGTTTGGAGGTGGGTCTATATTTGGGGTGGGGATCTTTTCCATTAGGAGATTATTAAATAATAATGAGCTTGTGAATATTTACTGTGATATTACAGTGAATGTAGCGTGTGACCCACTTTAGACTTTCACATCTGAAAAGGATAAACCCTTTGATAATTCTTTGACTGCAGACACTATTTGACAGTCAGTTTTGGGTATTAAAATCTGCTTCTCCCCTGTTTACCCCCCCTCCTGTCTTACTTCTGTTGAAGATGCGTTTGTGTTAGGCCATGAGATGCGCAGTCTGAGGTAAATGTGACTGAGTGATGTGTCATATAATCTCTTGGACATATCTAGAGGACGTTATTCCAGGAGAGGATATGGGGGCTGCCTCATGAAACATTTATCTGGGAAGAGTAGCACAGTGATGGAGAGAGATGGAGTGACAGAATGGAATGAGGTAGAGAGGGGAAAATAACAAGGAAAGTGTTTGTGTGTGCATCTGTCCGTGTTTCTGTCTTTCGATCATCCCATTTGTCGGTTAAAGGTAGAGATGCAACGGAAAACTTACATATTTTGCCACCACAACCCCAATTTGCATTGAAAATGAACAATCCTTTAACCAGTGGACAAGTATATCAACAGATGATACAAAGATACACACATCACATACACACACATGGTTTTAAACATGCTCTGAGAGCTTAGATGGGCTTTGAGCGTGATAACTCTTAACAAAAACCCTGAGGCTGAGCTCTGACACAAAGCTTATAATCTGGCCAAGTGTTCCAGTGGTTGAATTTAGCTACTACATCATTGAGCAGCAAATGCAGCTCAGGACAAATTCTGCTCTGTTGTCACTTATTTAGTTCTTAGGAAGAGGAGACCTTTAAGTGTGTTCTGATGCAGTATGCTAACCATCTGACTTCCTTATTGTCACTGACTGTAGGTCTACTGATATGTAAAAAAAACAAAATCCTGTTAATTTACAGTCTATACTTTATGGTCCTGTATATAAATAGATGTTAAACAGACATTACATATTTATGACTCTTGTTGACCTCCATAGTGATTGACACATTGTATAGGGCCAGAAATTTCAGCAAAGTAACAGTTGAGTCATTTGCAGTCACCAATATCAAACACCTTCATATATTGTATATTATGATAATATTATATAATTTTATAATATTATAACCTTGTGATACCAGACAGTCGGAGGATTTTACTTATTTCACCTAATAAAGGTTAAACAATTCCATAATAATATACACACTTTCCCTTTAATTCTTTATCCCTGTCTAAAGTCTGCATTCCTCATTTAAGTTATTGTTAGTTCTTATCCAGTGAAGATCAGGACTGGGAGAAATAAATGACTGTGGGCAAAGGACCATGAGAAAGATTGCTCATCTTGTCTATGAGACGTCGCACTCTATGCTCCCAGCAACTCTTGGTTGTGCTTGGCTGGCCTGCTGTGGTGCTTCGGCGCAGGAGCTTCAGATGCTGACAGACACCAGAGCCTAGTGGGAGCCTTGTGGAGTGGCCTCTCTCAGAAGGAGGAAAGCTGCTCCCACCCAGACAAGGTCAGGCTGGCCTCTTGTCATTATCCTCTGAACAGACAGGGCAATAGCATTCCTATCCAGCGGCCATTAGTGCCAGGGAGAGACCAATTACTACCAGGCAAAGGGCAAACAGTAAGCGGACATGAATGAAGCCAGACAGGTTAAAGTGGTCATACATATCAAAGGTCAGTGTTGTCATAATTTTAGACAAGTTAAAGTTGTAAATAGCTCCCCAGATAAATACATGAGCAAGAAGGGTTAAATTAAGTGCACATTTCCTGAGTGCAATAAATGCTGTCCATTAGGGATCATTACTGCTGTAGAAGAGCATTATTGTCATTATCTGAATTGTCTTTTCTCTAATCCCTTTACCAAAATCATTTGCATTAGCAATTTTTCATACTCTAACGAGTTGTCGATCAATATGGGCCTTTATTATTAAGATGAGCTTGATATTGTCCTTGAGTTCCCAATGGAGCCATAGGTTATTTCAAGTAAACATTCTGGATTACTCAAAAATATCCTCTACTCCACCAGCAACCACATCACCAACACACTCATATCAATCAAGCCTCCCCCAAGATATAGTGAGACAAAACGTTCTGCAGAGCTGCTGTACTGAATGTACCTTCTGCATGTTCCAGTTACAGCTCTCAGGTGGCCTCCTGTATCATGTGCAAGTGTACTTGTACTTTTCTTGTAACTAAGTTAACTGAAAACATTGTTTGACATTCAGCATTTAGTAACACTGAGACAGCAAATCCTAAGTTTTGGGGGTCTTGGTACACAAATATCCTTGCTCTTGGCTGTGGAGGGCTGCAGAGAAATGGTTGTGCTTATCACTGCTCCTCCTCTTATTAACTACCTTCAGGTCATTCAAACTCTGCAGCTCGTCTATTAACCAGAACCAAGAGGAGTGCACATTAGTCCAGTTTCAGCTGTTCTGCACTGACTTCCTGTAACATTTAGAATTGACTTTAAGTTCCTTGTCCTTATATACAAAGCCATTCATAGGCTAAGACTAAGCTACATTGCTAACTCCCCTGATAACTATTTGCCTTCAAAAACACTGTGATCATCTACTGGCGGATTATTTGAGGTTCCCAGCAACAGCTGAAAGAAAATTGGGGATGCAGCCTTTGTCAAAACTATGGAGCAAACTATCTATAGATATCAGGGAAGCCAGCTTGCTAAATATTTTTAAAAGAAAGCTAAAAACTTCTCTTCACTTCAGCCTTTAACTATCTATGACTTTCCTGATACAGGCCTGATTCACACTTATGCTTCACTCTTACGTACTGCTGCACTTCTTTCAAAATGTATTTTACTTGATTTTATACATTCTTTGTATTCTGTTTTTTAACTTTGTGTTTTATTACTATTGTTGTTATTATTATTCCTAGGGTTTTATTTTCCATCTTATGTTACATTAATTTTTAACATGTTTTATGTTAATTTTATCTTTTTTCATGTGAAGCACTTGGTGCTTGTAAATTCTTTGTTGTAAAGCATTTTTAGCTTCATTTCTTGTACAGAAGGTGCTATACAAATAATGTTTATTGTAATTATTATTATCTTTATTATCTTGAAGTCAGAAAAAAATCTCGAACCCATTCACATCCACAGGAAAGACTGGTGTTAACCTCCTGCTGTTTCACAACTCTAACACTGTGAACAGCATCATGTTGTCACTGACAGGTCGTTGGGATTGCAGAATATTCCCCAGGTCTTGTTACAGTGCGTAATTACAACGATCTGTTAATCATATGTGTTAAACATGGTGTCCACCTGCTTCCATGTACATTGTGCCGCTTGCACTATGCCTTTATTTCCTAGAGGAAAAAATATTAATGACAGGATAGATTAAACTATGTGTTTCATAAAAAAAAAAAAAAACACACACACAGCAGAGAAAGCAGAAATGTGAATACACATAGACCTATCAATAAAAAGAAGAAGCACAATTAGTGACAGGGTCCTTCAGCAACACCAGAGGAATTGTGTGCAAGACTTGTATGGACATCAGAAGCAATTTTTAGCACCCATAGTGTCATTAATTCATTACACGTGCATTTGTAAACTTTCATCGGCAGTGATGTCTCCACCATCCCACTCATCAAATATCAGAAACATCATCAATAATGTTTTAATTTGTAGCACTCTTATAGAACAGTTTACAAAATACATCACAAGAAAGGATGAATTAGAGAATGATGAAAGGAATGGGCACTCCTCATTGACTTTATATGAAGTCTTTGGGGTGCTATCAGCCAGGAGCAAAGATGCACTGAATTCACAAAAGTAGAGAGAGTACTAAGCGAGTAAAATTTCTACTTACATTTTTCTTTCAATTTGATTAATACCAACAGCCCAATTAACAGTCCACTGCAAGTGAGCTACTATTAGTTTAATAAAAAGAAAATAACATTTGTTTGTGCTTACCCTACTCATTTGTAAAATAGAGAGGAAAATAATCAGGGAAATAAAATTACATCAAATGCGAAACACCAAAAAGATGAATAAATAAAATAATTATTAAATTGAGCACACACATGCAATTATTTAAAATATAACTGATAAATGTATCTTTGAATGGCGTAGGTGTGTAAACTAAAAAACAAACAAACATACAAGCTTAGTGAATTTTGATATCAGCCTAAAATAATTATTTAGCAAATTAGATTCTGCCTGTCACCTTATTTTTAATTTCTACTTCACCATCATCACACATAAGTCACTGAACAACTCCATGTTAATATACGTTCTGAAATAAGTTTATTTCTGAACAGCATACATCTGGCCCACCTGGTGTGATGTCAAAGGATAAAGCATCATAATGTGAACATCCACTCCTGTCAGTTCAGACAGAGTTAAGAAAGTAGGGCAAATGCAGGAGATTATCCTCTAGGAAGAGGGACCAAATTCCACAAATCTATCATCTTTAGCATTTGTAAATGTTCATCCCCTCCTTAGTGTTAGATGTGAAACTAGAAATTTTCACACACCTCCTCCCACTCTTCACTTTCATGCCACACAGGGGTGATCAGCTGGAGGAAATCAAGCCCCTCTCTAAATTTCCTCTCAACTGATTAAGATAAACTGCTTTTCAGCCATGGTTACCCCCCCAACCAATCAATTAAAGTAATCAATTAAAGGCCTGCCGGCTGAGCCTTTGGTAATTGAGGGTTGAATAAACACAGGCTGCTGATACTGATGATAAAGCCGTAACAAAACCGTGGGCATGAAAAGGGCTTGAAAAATGAAATTTAAGGGATTTGAGTAATCTCAATTGTAAGATATCTAAAGAAAGCTTGGTTTAGTTATTTATTTCATACCCAGCGCAGTCCTGGTTGTTTATCCCGCCCTGCCAAAGATTCTGCCCTAGGACGTTAAATATTGAATAAAATCATCAGCCAGGCTGCTCCAATTGGCTGTGGCTACTATTTGAAAAAAGTGCCAGTAGAATTCAAACATGGCACTGTGTTCCAGCGTGTCCTCCAGTGAAAACAAATCCTCAGAGGAGGGTGAAAGAGACTCTTTGGCCAAGCCTGGCCTCTCCACTCCTGGCTTCAGGTCCAAGAGGTGAGGAGGCTGTCTGTACTTCAGGGATCCTGAAAAGCCACACAGAGCTCTCTGACGGAGTCAAATTCACTTAAATATGCTTTTTTGTCAGTCCTCTACTTAAAAAATTAAGATTAAATTATGATTCGCAGATGCTTGGCACATTAGAGATGAAACATTTTTGGTATAGAACAGAAATATTAAGAAAAATAAATCGTTAAAAGAAATCACTACATTTTTCCTTGCTGCATCAATCCTTTACTGGACATTTTTAGGATTGTTAACAACTCTGTTTTACTTACAGGAGGGCTCATAACAAGCAGGCTATCCATTTGGTTTCAATCAGTCTGCTTTTGTTGAGTTTAGGTTACTGTAAGTCTAAAACCCATGATCTCCTCCTCCTCTGCTGTCTGGCTTTGTGAGGTGCTCTTTTACGTGGGTTTTACTACAGAGCAGAGACATCAGTAGACACAGTGTGATAGGTCCTCGTTTAAGATTTGTGTGACCCTGCTTCTTTATAGGGTCACCATTTACATGTGCGCGCTGTCGGAACGCAGATCTAATAACTGGCTGTTCGTAAAGTCAGCGTCCATGTTTTGATGATTCACAGCACGACATGTAGCCTGGACTCTGTGTACATGAGAAAATGTGGAGTACATGCATCTACTCAATGTATTACTGTATTACTAAGAGGGCTGCAATAGTTTAGACGTTTTTCTGTTTAAAATGCTACCATGGTTTCAAAACTTAATTAAAAAAAATATGCAATTAACTAAAGAAATAGGTACATAAACAAAAAGACAAAAAGATAATATTAAACTTAATTAGATAATATTAGTGATTTTACTAAAAATGCTTCTGGGTGTAAAAATCATAGGGAAAAAAAGTCCTTCCTCTCTCAGGTGTTAACAACAGTAATACTTTATGTATGTACCGTACTCAGAGGATGGAGGAAAGTGCTATGCCTGCTGCAGCTCATTATCTAACAGCCACATAACATAATTTAACATTTCCTTTGTGTTCAGGGACACCACGGCAATTAGCTAACAAGTGGGTCATCCATTAACCAGGCCCTTGGCCCTGGGAGAGATATAAGCCTCCAGGGCATCACTCAACAATTCTCTGTAATAGAATGGCTAAGAGAAAGAGTCCATTAGTAAACATTTAGGAAATCACTGAGAAGGCAGGTCTCCACGGGTAATTATATTACTGATTATTTACAACAAATACACTCTGCACTTCATTGTATTTTGTTCCTTTATCTCTTTTCATGATGTTGTTGTCAACTTTGTTTTTCCACCATTTGCTGGTTCAGCCCTCACACAACTTACATTAATGAACCAGGAGGTCATAAATAAAAGTTTGTTGCCTCTTAGATTGAGACTGCCGGTGATGCATAAGCCCCCGAGCCTACAGATAATTTTAACTGAAACGTAGGATTCTCGCCTCCGCTTTTTTGAATGACATAAATAATGAAAGCCTGTTGATTTTTCCAGAGATTGCAATTATATGATCATGCAGCCTGAGCACTGAGACTGCTCTATTGAGGAACCCACCTCAGAGCCGAAAAGACTGGTGGACGCTTCCTGCCACTGACATCCTCCTTAACTGTGATTCTACTCTTTCAGCCCCAAAGATATAAACAAAGAATAGGCTGCACTGTTGGACCCTGATCTCAACAGGGATGATATAGTATGGACACCCCTTTGAAATTGTTTACTTCAAAATAAATACTTAATGCAGCATGCTTTTTCTGATGAAATAATTCATTGAACACACTAACATTTGTAATAGCTAACCAGCCCCTCACAACGGTGTTAGAGTAAGACTCAAGGTTGATCAATAGAGGCCTTAGGGGTTTTATTTTCTGTTCCTTGATCAAGGCTGTCAGATTAGTATAGGTACAGTGTAAATAGGACTGCTCCTTGAGCATAGGCGGCGGCTCTGCAGCACAGGTTGGAGCATCGCTCCCTCATTAATATGATTAGGAAAACAGCCTTCGGGCAGTGAGGATGCAGAGCAGCCCACACCGAGGCTCAGTGGATACCTATAACAGTACAGCGGCACAATGGCAGAGTGTCTGTGTGTTTTTCATGGCTCTTCTTTTGCAAATCAGCAAATATGAACAGAATATAGAAATAGTGCACCAAAAAAGAACGACATTTCTGCGACCATGACCCAGAGAAAGATTTTATTCCTTTCATGGCATAATTGGTTGATGTTTTCTGGTCTCTGGTGAAATTTAATTCCTGCAAGGAGTAAAGATTTTGACGTTCTGAAATCTAGCTTATTTCTATTTTAGAGATGTGTTTATTGATTTGTGTATCATTTTATTTTGTGAACAGCATTGTTTTGTCTTTTGTCTTTGAAAAATATTCCCCTTCCTTCCAGGATTCACTAAAATCCTTCACATTGCGAAGCCTCTGTCACATCGGTTTCGGAGCGCAAGATGTGTAAATTAGGGACATATTTACCAGGGATATTTTAAGCATAGATTTTGTTTTGCATTTGCTTCATTAATTTTTAGAAATTAGATCATTTGTGTAGCATGTTTTTTTTAGAGCCAAGGAGGTGAAATAAAGTGAAATATGAGTGATAATATAATTGATTAGGGGTAGTAATGCTTCATTTCTCATCTGATTTGCAATACATTTAGTTTTGGAAATCACTAGACAGGATCTTTGCTTTTCTTTTTTTTTTTTCTTTTTGGCAGTGGCTGTCATCTAGTGAGTAATTATCATTGGTCTGTGTGTCATAAGCCAGGAAGGATAGTGAAACTTCTACTGATCTATTCATCTTTTAATGCCGTTGACATCTCCCTCCCGGCTTTGGAAACAGGTTTTCACCTCCTCAATCCAACAGACAGACAACACAAGTGTTATTAAGATGTGTTCCATATTCAGCAAAATAGGTGAAAGTGAAAAGGGGCTTTACTGCTTTATACGACAAAGTCAACTGTCGATGGCAATAATTATGGTAGGGCAATCTTGTTGATAATAAACATAATTTTAATGTTATTCCAGAGGTAACATTAAAATGACATTTGCAGTATATTATGGCATACAAGTAACTTCACATGAGCATGAATATTTCTCTTATCTCTAGTTTAATGGCATACTGTGGAACAGTGTCACACCAATTGTACATTTGTTTTTGCATATTGCATATCATATTTCAGCATTTTGACTGCTAGCAAAGTTTTTTTTTTTTTTAAATTTGATTTAGCTGCACTCATAGTGAAAATTTACATGTAATTTATGTCATGATCTTTGGGCCTGTGGAACCCGTAAAACCCACTCATACAAAGGAATAATCACAGTGAGCTTTCTGTTTTTACTCAACTGCAAAGACCTAGACAAAGACCGAGTAAAAGACCTAAACTAAATTACAATAGTGCAGTTTTCATGTAACTGCACATCTTTTGTGCTATGCCGTATGAGTTCAATGAAAAACAAGTACAGAAACTAAACTGCAATTTAGTAAGTTCTTTACTAAGATGATGAAGACTAAACAAATATTGTACTTTATTTGTAATGTACTTTTTTTTATCCTGCAGTCAATTACCTTTTAATTATCAAGACACACTTGTGCTTTGTATACGTTTTTTAAATTTAAAAGGCATTTCGTCCAAAGATGTTCATGTGAAAAGTGCACAGATGGTTTGGTTGGTTTCTTTATGTTTGACTGGAGAGGCCACTATCTAAGGACCTTGAGGTGCGGATGAGATCTGATTGTACGCAAGTGGCTGAGTTGAAACTGTTGGTTGTGTATCCAGTACCACAGAAAGCCAGTAGATGGTACTCTACTGTGGGGCTAAGCAGGAAAATGTAGTGTACAGTGTTGGTGTGAAAAAAGAGGGATAGGAGACTCTGAATCATTTTAACTATCACAAGGTCATTAGATGCATTAGATTAGTGCATGTTTGAGGGGATTCTTAAAAAAAAACTGCTGCAATTCCCCCCTGTGTATATTTGTGATTGTTAGAGAATATGTATGGGTCTCGAGAAGTACACAAATTTAAGATGAGAGACATTTTATTTAGAGGTCCTTGTGGGTGTATTGCCCCATGCCTGTCCAGTGCTGTCTGTAACAGACAACAGCAGATGGCATGTGGCTGGCTCCCTGCGTGGCCCTGACAGCAAGAATGTTAGGTGGAGGTTACTTTGGTGGGTGATGGAAAAGCCAGATTATTCCTGTCAAAAAGGAGGCAACAATGCTGCTTGTTGCCTTGTTTCCCCATTTTCAAAGACATTTGTTCTTTGATAAGGTACCGGAAACAGTTAGCGACATGCTGGTGGGAACCTATGGAAAAGAATACACTTTCTATCGATTGTGTTTTCCTTATCCCCTGGTGGCGTTTGCTGGGTGTGGGAATAGGCAGCATTCTGGGCACTGCTGCTCTGAGATAGCATTCACAGACCTGAGCACAAGAACGGACTGCATTCAGCTCAGGGAACCAGGGGCCCCACATTGCAGAATTGTACACAGGGATGGACAATGTACACTATCTTTGGTTTTGACACAAAGAACCAAAGAAAGATTTTATTGTGAGGTTTGGCAGGTCTTGTTTGCAGACTCTCTCTCAGTCCCTCCTGCTTGCCCGGTCTCCATATTTACTTGCTGTGTTCCTGTTGCAGCAATTTCATTACGTATGTATTACTTCACATTTTATGACTAGTTTGTTAATGATAGATACACTGTACTCATGGTACTGTAGTTACAACACACTGTCCCCGTCACCGTCTCTCTTTTTCATCTACATATATACACTTTCTGCCTTTATATTCTTATTTTTTCCTTACACATTATACCACCACCCAGCTTCTGTCCAAGTATTCAGTCACTCTGCCCACTCTCTATCACTAAATTTGTTAAAAATCTGTCACAAAGTGAAATCTTCATGTTTCTTTTAAAATGAAAAAGAGAGGAAATAAAAGGCGATTTCACCGCAAATCCTTGGCTTTTTTGATGCTTCATCAAATACTACAGTTAAACATTTGTGCAGCACATGTTCAGAAACAAGTAGCATAATATTTTTGTTGATATTGATATAATTCGTTCTTGTTAGTAATTGGCATTTCTGCGTGCTGAATGTCTCCACTGATTTGTGATCCATTCAGTGCCGGAGCTCATCAGATGATGTGAAGGCTAAGCGTTTTTAATAGAAGTTGGACCCACTGCTGCCACCCACAGAGACACCACATTGCATTGGGTAAATTAGTATTATGATTTTAAGCGATAAATACCTTTTCCACCTAATTAATCCACCACATCACAGGGGGATATGACACCATGAGCCCAATAGATCAAGGACCACAGATCAAAGGCACCACCACTGTTAGAATCCTACACAGGCATGAAGAAGGTTTCTTGTTTATTTCTATGTACAGATGGCCTGTGAACTAATGACTAAAGAATACAGCAATATACGCAAATTTGTTTATTGGTTGTTGACCAAATGATGTTGCATCGTTGGTCCACCAATAAGCATGTCTAATTAGGCTGTGGGGTTGCAAAACTTAAGACTGAAATTTTAAGGCTTGTTGAAATTCCTTGTTCAGAAAAACATCAGTCATTAGCATAATGTATCATTTTAAGCGTGTGCCTTGAATTACTGCCATTTGTAGTTCAGCAGCTTATGATCAATATGTAAACTGTGATCTGATCAATATGTTAAACTAGAAAGTGCTGCATTTAAAAACTTTTTCTTTGATTGTTCACGCTCAGAGCTGGTAAATTTATTGTTTGGTGTGGTTTACAGCTCATTGGTAAGGTTAGTGTTAGCAAGTATATTAGCATATAGGAAATGTCAGTTACAGCTTGAGTAGGACAATTAACAGTTTTCTTCTCCATAAATAACATTCACAATTTTTCGCTCCTGTGAAAAGCAAAGCTTCACTGTGAAAACAGAATGATTTTATTGAGAAGTGCCATCATAAAATGAAGATTTTCCCAAACACACTAATACTTTGTGGTTTGCTTTGCTATGGTTATTACTTTATTTCTAATTTTTATTTATTTTGTGATAGATTTTCCCCTGGTGGTGTTGTGTTTTATTTTGGGTTTATCACTTTGACATTTATTACACTGACAAGTGAATAAAATATGTAATAACTGACACTATAAAGGACCCAAAACTGCATTATGAAGTTGCTGTGACATGTTGTTATGGTCCATAATATTCAAAGCAGTGCACTCTTTTTGGCCTGTCCTCAACCTGACATAAGAAAGAAGCAAGCTCGGGCCTTCTCTTTATTTAACAAACTGGCTGTGCTCTAAAAAAACGTCAGTGTTCTGCCAAGTTTACCACATATTCACTGTTTACTGATGGCTGTTACACATGTGGTTTTTGCATATGCTCTCCTCTCCCACTTAAATCATCTGCGGTCCCTGGGCTTTCTTTTGACATATGCATCGTTGGTGCTGCCATTGCAGCTTAAATTTTTCAAGCAAAGAAAAGGCATTTGTATGAAATAATAATGACCATTTCAGACATTTATATTTTCTGCATCTGACTGTCATCTCTCCCTTTCTTTCTCTCTGTGTCCACCACAATATCCCAAACCTCCTATGCACATCTCTATCATAATTTTCTTTATGTAGTGATGCACTATTTTCCTATAGTTGTCGTTGTTTTTGGGGTTATGGTTTTTGATGTTTTTGTGGGGTTTTGCAGGATTTGGAAATATTGCAAAGCTTTATCCTTCCTGACCCCTGATAAACCAATTTGACCATTTGCTCCATATTTTTGATTCATAATGACTCGCGAACTAAAATCTACAACCACGGCCTCCAACAAAGCCGAGCCTTGGACCTCCTCTCTTGGGAGTCACTCCCAGATGTCAGAAATCCTGCGTTGACTGGACTGACTTACTGAATTGGGACTACAGTCTTGTCCTGAATAATTCATACAACTGTATCAAGTGCTTCATTAATATAGTATTACATGCCATGTTTTTAAAAAACAAGACTATGTATCATATGAAAATAGTATTTTCAGTAGAATATTTTGTATATTTTAAAACATTCTCCATACAGCACATTTTTACTGAGGGCTTGCATGCCATAGGATAGTCCTTTTGTTAGGTTAAATCTTAAATTGTCACTCAAAACATTCTCCATAATTTATTGAAGGTAGAATTGTGAAAATTCCCACTTCTGTCAGACTACATCAATGTAAATGATGTACACATGTCTTGTGGCATAGAATCTCGTTCAAAGAAGCACTATTTGTTTTGTCGCTGTTTCTTTGTGTAGGCACGTCTACAGTCTCAGCAGAGTGTAGATGTCACAAAGCATTAGGAAGTATGAGATTCAGGATGTTCCATTTAATCTCCTTGACTTCCCCAGTTAGCAGAGGAGCCAAGCAGCAGCTGAGGGAGCCCCAGCATCCTGTAGAACAAAGCTGGCTGACATGATGTTTGCCTGAGGGGCCTGCACTCACTCTCTCACTGGCATAGTCTGCAAGCATGTAAAACAATGAGAAACCAGTCAGCTGACAGATACACTAAGCTGCAGTCACTTTGAATGACAACAGTGCATGGGAGAAGCAGCGGCAGCCCCAGTCTGGGACTTAGTACAAACAGCTTTGCGAGCACAGAAGTATCAGTGAGTATCAGAGCTATCAGTCAGAGTTTCCCAGATCACGTTATTGTAGTGTTGTGCAGTGTTGGAAATCTGTAGACTGATCGCATTGTGTATTGACAATATTTTATACATAACAGCATGTGGAAGGAATGGCTGCCTACTCGCATGTGTGACTGTGATGTGTTCTCCTTCATTGCAAAGGCAGTAAGTAAAGCACAGCGGTCACTTTGATTACCCAGAGTGCTGCTGTGGCCTGGGGTTAAATAGGAGCAGATGCCTCCTCAGACAGAAGGGTGAGTGATCCCCCCCCTCAGCTCCAGCTCCTGCCCCGGACGCTTCTCAAGGCTCCCAGTTAAGTTTTCCTCTCGTGTAATAATGATCCATGGCAAGACGACACGTCTGACCCCCATGACCCCAAAGGGTATGGAAATTATAATCAAAGAAGTTATTTAGATTGACCTGATTTGACGCTCAGCTGATGGAAATGCTCCACTGCTCTGTGTCAGTGTCGAGTTGACCCTTTCCTGTTTACCATCAGCTTCAGAATCAGGTTACTGTCGTTGAGTTCGATTGAGATATGCAAGGCCACCCTGTGCTCAAAAATGTGAACAATTTGTACCAACAAAGGAAAAAAAATGTGTTTGATACACTTTGTTACTTCAGTTACCTCAAAAAAAAAGACAGAAAAGTGAAGAGAAAATTGAAGTCTGTCTGACAAATCAGCTTTTACACAGTTCAAGGAATCCTCACAGACACACACACAGACACACACACACACATACACACACAGTCTCATGGGTGTGCAGGCGGCACTACCACCGCTCCCTCTACAGGTAAAGAGGCCCACTCAAAAGGGTCATATGGCTCAGCCTTTGGCTTTTCTGCCCGTACTCCTGTGCATCTCTGGGGTACATGAGACTCTTCGGCATCCACCACTTCTCTCATTAGCACATGCCAGGCTGCTAGTTGCTGTGGCTGAATCCAGGGCATGTCAGGAGCCATGTCTAGGAGCCACTTGAAATGACAAGATGAGAATGAGGGCCAGGGGCTGGCATATGGTGCTGATTAGCAGTCAAGTTTACAGGGGTTCTCCATCCACAGAACATAATCAGACCTACTCCCAGCATCCTGCCCACTGAACATCATCTTGCACACATTGATTCCCCCAAGATGCCACAGATCCGTCTGTAAAAGAAATTGTATCCCATTATTTTAAACTTTTGCTCCAAAAGGAAAAACTGAAGTTGTGTCTTTTTAAACTGGGTCTTACTTGGCTGATACAAATATGTGTTTGATGATTTTCT
The DNA here is from genome assembly GCF_914725855.1 of Thunnus albacares. Lineage (NCBI taxonomy): Eukaryota > Metazoa > Chordata > Actinopteri > Scombriformes > Scombridae > Thunnus > Thunnus albacares. The sequence continues at coordinate 23,059,923 of NC_058106.1, forward strand.
TGTAAACAGGTCTTTTGGAATTAATGAAAATGAAAAGCAAGTTCTCAGACTTACCCTGAGGGACCTTGTCAAATGTTGATGGATTTCTGTGTGCACTGACAAGTAAAAACTAATATCTAGAAAATAAGAAATCACAAAACTATTCTACATATTAATGAGTGATTTCAAACAGTCTATGCCTGCACTGGATGCACCTCCCTGCCCACCAGGCACAGAGCACAACTCCCCTCAAACAAAACTTTCAGTGCCACAGTCGAAGCAGCAACATCTGGCTCCTCATGTAGGCACTTATTAGGATCAAATTAAGTAGAAATGAATGGGATGATACATGACAGGGTGCAGATGTTCAAAGCCGGGGTGTGAAAATCTGAGGGCAGAAAACAGCTTAATGAATTCTGCGTCTTACAGCAGGGGTGAGGCTTTGGGTTCACAGGTTAAAAAAAAAGGCTAATTAAATTCTGAAGCAGACACACAAGAAAATAAATGTTTGTTGCTTGTCGCTCCCCTAATTTACCCATGGCACGCTTAGGGACAATGTTATGATTTGCAGTTAATCAAGCAATACAGGGAAGTCTAAGTGAATGGTCTGCTCTTTTGTGATTTATGAACAGATTTGTAGTATATCAGACTTGGACCTCTGATGCTTTGGCTGAAGTACTTGACATATTAGCTGAACCATCACTCAGACCAGGTTGGTGTCAGAAAACATTTGGACTGGAATACATTTTAAATTCATAATCTTGTTTGTATACATTTGTACAGTTGGATTATTTTTCAAGTTATGTCAGGATATCTTACTTGGCAAATATATATATATATATTTATAAATGTCCATTACTTAAACAGTCCAGGACTGTTTTATATAAACTTCAAAAAACTTCACACCCACACACCAGGTCTGGCACCAGGATGAAGTGACTGAGGGGGCTGTTAAAAATTGCGAGGGTGCAGTTTTTTTCATAAAATAAAATTAATTGATTTAACCATGCAATAGCCTCAGAAAGTCTAAATAACAACAGCATAAGGCTACTGTTTCAAAATCAAAGAATACATTTATTAATCAGAGCATTCACATACGAACGTAGCTCCAGCAGAGTGCTAAATATTTTTGAATTTATTAACGATTCTCTGTCAAAATCAGCAGGGGAGGTGCGTAGAAACAGCTGTTTGCTGCTTGTAGTTCTCTCTCTCTCGTTGACTGTCCCTTCACTTCCCTGTCGTTTCCCTTCTGTCTGTCTATTGCTACAATGGAGGAAAATGGAATTAGGGCCGAAGGTTCTATTTACAACCATGAAAAGCAAGCAGGCTAAGTAACCGAACTAAGTGACGTGTTCTGTCTGTCTGTCTATCGATCTCCTCTGCTCCGTTTCAGTACTATGGACAGCGCGGCCCAAGCATGCACCTATGCAAATAACCTAAAATTATTGCTTGTTATTTTTCTATAGATGCATAAAGATTAAACAGAGGGGGAAAAATACAACTGAGGGAGCTTAGCCCCCTTAACCCCCCTTGTGGCATTGGGTCCGCCACACAACCCCCCCACAGTATAATAACTTAGTATCACCTTTGACAGGTAGACAGCACAGACTTACACTTGGCTGTTCAGTTGATAGCAGGTTTCTTTAGAGCCCTGAGACTTGAGCGGGAGTGGGAAAATTCAGTTGAACATAAATGATGTCATCACCCATTTAAACGTGACTGTTAGCTGGCTGTTGTGTCTGAACGACTCGATAGTTACCTCATTGTTGAATCACAATTCTCTTAATTACATCCTTGAGATCTGTTATTTTAGTTTATTTTCCTTCTTTGGCGTGGAACTACTTCTCTTCTAAATCACTTGAGTCTCCCCTTCCTCGTTAATGTCTCCTCAGCATGCATACTGAGCTCCAAAACTGCACAGGGCCAAGTCTAATTTACACATTTTCACCGGCATAATGTTTAAGGGTGTTTTCCCCCTACAGACTAAATTGCAGATTGGGTATGTCTGTCTGTGTGTGTTAACAAAGTAGTAATTTTAACCACAAGGTTTTCTCACCTTAACTAAGTAGTTATTTTAACCCAAACCAAGATGTTGATGATGTGTAGTGAGATCAAAAAAAAAAAAAAAAAATTAAGCTGTGATGTCATCCTGTTGATAATGAAGTCAAATCAAAGAGGGCTTCTGTGTTTTTCTGGTGGGCATGGACCAACGACGTATTTTGTTGTTAAATTTGGAGGACTCAATATGTATATGACAGCTCAGCTAAAGGTTAAACAGATGTAGGTCTTTGTGGAGTTCTTTAATCAAATATAAATGATAAATATCTATATTTATGATTCTGAAATAAATTTATTTTTACTGTTGCAGCACAGGAAAATGCTTTGAAATAAAAGAGGAACCCTGCACTACATTTATCTGTACAATAGATTATTGAACAATACTTGTAACAGCGTAAACAGTAACAGAAAAGTTCTGTTTGTAATAGAAGTACCACTTTAGCATAATCACATACTTTACATGAAAAATTAACGTAACAACTTAACCAAGCAACTTCTTCAAATATTGCTTCACATATCCATACATTTTTGTGTTGTTGCCGGGCCATAGCACATACAAATAACTCAAAGAAAAGGTGGGAGGTACAGGAGCATCAGGTCAAATTTGTATAACACTGAGAAAATCCAAGTATGATATGTTTTTGCAGTCCATGTGCTTCTGCCACTACAGACCACATTATAATTTGAACAAATTAATTGATCAAATGATTTGAAATTTTGTGAATATTCTTTAATAAAGTTTTAAATTTCTTTTCATGAACTTACCAGACATCGCTAAAGAAGTCTTTCGTATCGACACTATTCTTGATTCAGCATACAGTGCGTTATCGTCCTCGCATAAAGCAAAAACAAACAGTAGGCTGTGTCCAAGGCCTTTCTATTGTAGGCATCCGGAGGGAGCAATTCTTTTTACAATTCTAAGTGGAAAGCAGGTGAGTTATTTCTTTGGCTGTGTTTTACACATGACTGTGTTCATGCATATTATAGAGCACCTATAAAAGATTTTTAAGTGCGGACCTTCTCCTCTGCACAGGAAATATATCATACTTTGTTCCAAGTGTTCTGACGCATAAACGCACATTTTTGGTAATTCGCCGCTAAGAAAAATACTCAGTAGCATTTTTTTCTCTGTGCTAAAGCAGAATATATACCGTAGTATATACTGCAGATGAAGGGAAATGCAGGTCTTCAAAATTGAAAATCTTGAATAAGGTGATGCAGAGACGACAGAAAAAAACCGAGGTGCACACATGTACATACTAACATACAGTACAAACAGACACACGCACACACATACACTTTTCTGACTTTGCAAGCACACTCAATCTTCCTGGGCTGGCACTTCCAACAGGAAACTGACAGTATTATGTGACACCATGGAATGTTCTAGGGAGCAGCAGCCTAGCAGCACTGACCTACACCCAACAACAATACCTCTTTTTGTCCTGCCTTTCCCTCAAAATCTCAGCTCCCCTCTCAAATGCAGGTGTGGTGCTCCGCAATATACACACTTTATTTTTTTATTTTTTCAACAGGCATAATTATAAGAAATGAAGTCAGTGTTCTTTTGCACAAATCAGAGCACTCAAGGGAATGACACAATTCTCTCTATACAGGGATTTACAAGAACTGCATGCTACAGTACATGCCAACTTTCAAATAAGTTGAATGAAAATAGAATGTGATTGATGAACCAATAAAAATGAAAAAAAGAAATGCTGGAAAATGGGAAGGTTTAGGCATCCATTCAGTGTATGGACATTGTTTTATAAAACTGTCGTTCCAATGAGATCCTGTAGTACTGTACATGTCAGAAACATTTGCTATGAACAGCATTTGCTATGGCTGTTCTATGAAAATTATAAAATGTTCATTTTAAAGCTCTGCAGCAGGATGTCTAAATTGGCTGAGCAGTAGACTTTAAAATTACCCACATGGCTTCAATACAGTATATAACCCATTAATATTTCAGTCCCTAATCACACTGTCAACACTAATAATAGCTCTTTTCTGGCATTAAAAAAAATATATATTTCTTTGTTTTGAAGCCTTTCTGCTAGCATGGCTATAGGGATGACTATGTTGGTCTGTTAGTTGTTCAGTCTGTCAGTCCACCATGTTGATCCAGACTGAAGCAAATCCAATGCCTTGAAATTTTTGTGCAGACATTCATGGTTCCGAGGAGATGAATCCTACTGACTTCAGTGATCCCCTGACTTTTTCTCTAGCACCACCATGCGATTGACATTTGTGGTTCAAACTGGATGAAATGAAATTTGCCGCATATATTCCATATAAGTCCACAGAGGAGGAATTCTAGTTACTTTGTCGATTCTTACTTCTCCTCTTGTGCTAACAGCAGGTCAAATTTTTCACTCATTCAGGAAAATATCTCAGCTACTTGATGGATTGGTACACAGTTTTGTAAAGACACTTATGGTGTCCAAATGATGTATCCTAATGACTTTGGTGATACTTTGACTTTTCCTCTAGTGTGAGATTATTGGTTATTGAAATATTCCCTGGGTTTTCAGTAAAGGGCTTTAGATTGGAAGTCAGACTAATGCTACATTCACATGGATTCAGGCAGATGGTAGACGGCAGACGAACAACACCTTCTGAATGGCATGGGAATAACAAACAAACCATCCAACAGAATGGCGGGATGGGAAAAAACGAAACACCCATGACGATATGTTGCTATGGTGATGTTGTATTGTTTACAAAGAATGGAATTAAAATATACTAAATAAAATTATTTCGTGTCTGTTATTTTATGCATGTAATTCATGTAGCTATAAAATGCAGCTTTCTCTTAATATTCTATTGCAACCTTAAAATTAATGTTAAATTCCCTCCAAAACTTCCCTAAAATCCTCAGTAGGATTTCAAGCTCTTATCGTACAATTCCGGGTGTTATTGCACCAAAATTATTAGCTTCTCATCCAGATTGCCCATGTTTTCTCCTTGTGTGAGGGAGCTACGTAACATCCAGTTGTAAATTCTGTCATGGAGGACGGCAAAAAGTTATATTTTAGTTTTTGACAGCAATGCTGTCTACTGTTACCCTTGCCAGTATTCTATGCCAGGCTCACCTAATTTTACTGTCCTGCTCTCGTCCACTAAAAAGATATCTGGTTTTCTGTCTATTGTCTGCCTGAATCCATGTGAACACGATGTAAGTGTGACACTACTAAATATGTCAATGTCAAAACAATTGTGCAGTTTTCACAGGAGCCTGTCGTAAGATTATAAGAACACCATGATGAAACATTTTCTTTTGAAATGATATGAATGATATACTGACCAAAACCTAAGAAATTGTTGGGTTCAGAAGTGATATGTGTGGGGTGAGGTTGCAGATTGCAACCACATGAACACACCTCCCCTCACCCTCCCCTTCCAAGCATGGAGGAGAACCTGTGGTGGCTGCGAAGCTCGCGAAAGAGCCAGTTTTTGGCTCTAGAGAGGTTTGTCCGTTCTGGGCTACTGTAGAAACATGGTGGTGCAACAATGCAGGCTCCGTGGAAGAAGACCTGCTCCCTATGTAGATATGAAAGGCTCATTCTAAGGTAACGAAAACACAATAATTCTTAGTTTTAGTCAACGATTCTGAGGTGATTATACATGAATTAAAGCATACTTATGAATATTATATTCCATTTCTGCCAGTAGATTCCCCTAAATCTAACACACTGGTCATTTAAAGTAGTATATTCATAAATTTGGATATATGAAAATCTCTATGTGCTGCAGATTTCTTTTTGTTCTGTTTGTAAATACTTAAAGGCCTTTCTATTACTTAGCATCCAGCAAGAGTCAAAAGCTCACCATTCCAGTGTATATCTAAGTAATTTAATCCTGGTCAAGTATGCATCTTAAATCTCACTTAGTCAAATACAGATGTCACACATGTTTCACCACTTTACCACTTTTTAAACCAATCAAAGGGAAATACGTTTGAAACTGTAAAGTGAAAAAAATGGAGAGTGTGACTAAAATATGTTTAACAATAGTTTACATTATTAATACAGTAGACTTAATATATTTTTTTAGGATTTGATTGAGCTTTATTTTCCTGCGTGTCCTGATGAGGGGGATTTGAGGCTTGCCATGGCTTCACTGGGGTTTCAGCCACACAGCAGGAAGAAGATAAAAAGGGGGGCTTTGGAGTAAGAAAAAATCACAGCGCATTAAAAACAAATCTACTGGGGGATCCACCAGCAGCTTAAGTGAGCCAAGACGATTAAAGGGTCAATGGTCATAGACTGCAGGTTGAACATACCTGATGCCACTCACCTTGGTCTGCAAGAGGCGTTGCCAAAGCCAATCTCTCAAAATCAACAACATACACAGGAGACAGAGTGAAGGTCAATGCAAGGTTACAGGAGATAATGACGACTAGCTCAGCAGATCTCTTGGCTTGTTCAGTCATTCTTACTATACAAGTCTTAATGAGTATTTTGGATTTCTAAATTGTTTTCCCAACTTCTAGGCAGCCATTAGCTTCAATTTATTACAGTGTCATATGAAAATAAACGTTAAGATCTTAAGCTTGAATTCATTATGTTTGCTTTTGCTGTTGCCAAAATTATTTTATTGTTGTGTGTTATTGCAGTTGTGAGTGCAGATTGATTTGAGTGAAGTTTGCCCTACTACACACAGCATTAATGTAACTTTGAAAAAAATGAAACCAGGCATTAAGTTTGCTCTAAAAGTTTACAGTTGACCCTCCATTAGGGGTGCGCAATATGACCTTAAAATAATATTATAAGTATTGTCAATCTATTGTACTGGTAGGTGTTTTTTCAATAATACTTTTGATAATATGGTCTACAGAGCTACAGTATAAATGTAATTACAATATACAGTACTTGTGATTATGTAATTTAATACATAATATAGTATATCATATATAATTTAATTATATAATATCAGCTGCTGTGGCCTGACCTATACACCGAGCCCCTGTATTTAGTCTGTGTGATAGATGGTGGATTTACAGGACTTTCGGAGGAGCAGAGAGACACATGTGGCTTTGTGCTCTGAATTAAAATTAATCTGATCACTGGACCTGCTGTAATTACAGTAGTCATTTGAGTCCAGCTGATCAATACCAAACTTTTAACTAACTTCAACTCAGGGCAGACCATATGGGTAAAATGTATGTCCAGCTGGTAATTATCAAATTGACTGTAGCCTACTGTTGGCCCAGCAGTGCTGTCTGCTCTCCTCTGCTTGTGAGGTGACTTCTTCCTCTGAAATCCCGATCTGTTACTAACTATGCTGTTAGCCCCTACTCTTCCCAACTTGTAAAAAACAGGTTTTTTACTTTTTACGACATTGCAACATGCCGCTCTGATTAATTATTGCGTTGCAATTGTGCATTGTCATGACTGATCAATTATTGACACCTGAGCTGAGTCAGATCCTGATGGAACTTGTCTTGCAGTCAGTGCAGTTACTACTAGATGACAGAGTATGTTATATTGATTAGCACCTCTTTTCTAGATAAATGCTGGCAAACTACCTCCAAACAACTGAAGTTGTTCTATTTTTAAAACTATCTCCTCTACAGGGAAGCAAGTAACAACTTTACATTTACTCTTAGCCACGTCCATTGCTGCTTGACATAATGTGAATATGTCACCACGTCACAGTACTCTAAATATTATACTTTTATCACATTAGGATTTATGTTGGTATAATCATGAACAACATGTTATGGCATACCCTCAGCCTCCATAACTATCTGGTGGTTCTCTTTTACACTTTCTGAAGATCATTAGGCCATTGGCCAAAGCACCACAATCAACAGCAATTCAACAACCTTGCCAGACATAGAGGGCTGCAACGATTAGTCGATTAATAGATCAACAAAAAATTAATTGGCAATTATCTTGATAATCATATTATTACTTTAGTCCTTTTTCTAACAAAAATGCAAAAAATACTCCAGTTCCAGCTTCTCAAATTTTAATTTTTGTTACTTTTATGTGTCATACATGACAGTAAACCGAATATCTTTGGGTTTTAGACTGTTGGTTGGACAAACCAAGACATTTTTAATACATCTTCTTGAGCTGTGGGAAAGTAAAATGCATATTTTCCACTATTTTATGACAACTCATAGACTAAATGATTAATCGCAAAAATAATCGGCAGATTAATTGAGAATGAAATAATCATGATTTGCAGCCCTACAGCCATATATATACATTATACATACAGTACTACCTCAGGTGGATGAATGTGACCGCAGAATGAGTCCTTCATAAAGACAAGCATGTATTGGTGTAGGTTTTCCTTCTGCAAGGAAGGATCATCTTGATTCCCTGCTTCTGTGTGGAGTTAAAATGTTCTTCCCAAGTGTTCACATAGCCTGGCCTGCTGGGACATGCTTTATTTCACTGCAAACATGTAATGCATCAAATCAACAGAAAATGAATTGGTACCCCATGATTTTTAAAAGGTACGAACTTACAAGATAGAAAACTACTGAATTCCAGCAGATTTTTGATCTGAATGACTCCATTGGCTTAAAAAAGGTACTACTGTATTCATGTTCTACTGTAAACTAAAAAAATTAGTGAAGAACAAGTGAATACACATTTTCCCCTTTCGAAATTTCCTTTTAGTGAAACACAGAGGGTGGACTGCAGTGACTCAACATTTCGGCGTATCAATAAGGGCCTCTCTCTTTCCTATGTCTGGTGTCACAAGTGGCGACTCTGAGTGGCTCCCCAGCCAAAGACCTGCTTTATCAAGCAGCCAATTTAACACGACAGCTCCTTTCATGCTTGTTGGTTTCTCCAGTGGTAATGGATTTCCTCAATGAGTGTCTCTCTTTCTCCAGGTTTCACACTTTTCTCTCTGTACTGCTGGGCCCCTCTCCAGATCAGATCTTTGGCTATTGACTTTGATTTCTTAAGGTAAGTGATCCGTCGCTCTAGGCCTGACCAGCATTGCCTGAAATCCGGCCTCACTTTGGCTCCCCATGCCTGATATTGTACACTCTAATGCAAAGTGAAGTAGCACGTCTAAATAGCCTGTCACTCCACCCCTTGCCACACCACTCCACCCATCTATGCCCAACCCACTTCCAAGTCTCTCGTCACCTCCTTTGGTTCCCCAGCTGGGACTAATTTCCAGTGTTTGCGGGTAATGTAAATGATACATTGATATTAAGGGGAATTAAATTCATTGATGACATTTTGGTTACATTAATAAAGACAGGCACTTTAGACAGGGAAGGAAGAGAATGAATGACTGAACAGGCAGCTTCTATGTGATGTCATTCACGTACGTTTAAAAAATAGTTGAGGGAACATTTAAATAAACTCTCCTCATCCATTTATATCCTGCACTGTTAAACATATATGGAGTATTTGCATTATGAATTCCATTTGCACTTTGTTCACGGCTCTAAACTAATCTCCTCTTCTTTTCTGTCAGTACACTAATAAATCTTTCTACCACTATAGCTGATCTCGGTCATCACGGCTGTTGCATTAATTGTAACCGACACTTTGTGTGGTTTCCTGCCCAAATTTGGATCGTTTTCAGAGCCTCAAGTCCTCCTGTTAGGAAATGCAACCTGCGATGTGTGAAAACAGTGTGTATATTGTTGTTTAATTGGCCAGCACGGTTGCTCATCCCAAGCCTAGTGCACAAGAATAAAGAATAAGATCAGGCACAAATCATAGGAAACGCACATGATCTGATTCTTCAAGGTTCAGTGGCCTGCCATATGATCTCTATAAACCAAATCACTGCTGGCTTCCTTACAGGCCAGCAGATGCATATGCTTTAACTGTAATGAAAGCCAAAAGCAAGCAACTATATATGGTATAGGGGCATTTCTCTATGTTGCTTTTGGTAATTTTGTCCATTTATGTTGTGTTGGTTCGCTACATGCACACATTAGTTCTTTGGTCAAATTGATGATATACACATGTCAGTGTTCAATCTCCCTAACCACCCAGTGGCTAAGCCTGTTTCATCATCAGCCTAAGTGATGCTACTGAGCATGAATAAGTTTGCACACCTGGTATGTAATAACTGTTGTTTCAAGAGACTGTCCTCCCATTTACCCCAAAACAACATATGTTTATGTTCAAGTGGAAGTCTGATTTTTGTCTGGCAGGAGCAAAGGAGGAAGTAGTGTGATGTTATGCTGCAGAGTGGCCGTGTCTGCAGAGGGAGGACAACCTCAGACTTTAACAGAGTTGTTTTAAGACGGTTGTTTGTTTCATGTTTCCAACTGTGAGTCAAAATTGTTTTTTCGAGACCAGAAGAAAGGGAAAGCAAGGACCACTGGAACAGGACGATGAGTGGTTGAAGAGTCTGTTGGACAGCTCTTGTACTAAGCCGGAGATTGATGGATAAAACTTTGCCGGTGCCCTCAGACAAATCATGGTGGTAGAACTGATCACCTCCACAGATTAGACCATCCGGAAAAGCAACATCCCCAATCCCAAGGTGAAACAACTTTGAAATGGAACCCAGTCAAGCTATCTCTGTAGAATCTTAAAAATAAGAGAGGAAAGCCCCTGGATCCACTACTTGAACATCACCTTCCTACTGGCGGGCCAGGGGAGATGCATGGAGGTGTCAAACATAGTAGAATACCAAAATAAGTTGAATAATATGAAATCTTTACTTCATATAATCTTTTAACACACATAGTAACGGTTTTAAAGGGGATCCCAGCAGAAGAAGATTATTGATTGTTTACATTCAGTAGAGAAACAGAAAGTAATCGATCGTAACATGCAACATCGCCTTTACCCTGCAGAAATCTGTACATTTATGTTTCTGTATGACATATTTAACACCTGTAGCTGGCAACACTGCTGACCACTGCACATACTGGACCAAGCTGTAGCTCAACCCAAACACAGCTCAACCAAAACCAAATATTGTTCATTGATTGACGTGTGCTGGAACATCATGTACCTCAAATATGTTGGATAAAAACATAGCTGTGCTATGGGTTTATCTGTGTCTCCTCTTGTAGCTAATTTATAAATAGTGGAAAGAAAGGCTCACAAATGAATGAAAACCAAAGATAACATCAGTTTAATAGAGGGGAAGATGCATAGCAGCAAATTTGAAAATCCTGGACTTTGTGGTCTCCCTGAAAGAAGAGGGGGTGCCTTGAAATTGAGGTTTGTAGAAAACCCACACACACACAGATTGTTTTTTCCTCTTTGATTTTTGCCATCCACTTGAACACACATTGATTGTAATTCGAACTTTGCACCACCAAGTAGAAAAAATATCAAACACTGAGGCTAAAACCAGGGAACAGAAGCACGTGCAACAGATTTTGAAAACTTGTGGCTACCCTGACTGGACCTTTGTTAAAACCCAAAGTGGGTCAAAAAAAATACTATATCAAAACAGAATCCTAAACGCAACACAAACGACAACCACACTGTCCTCCCAAAAACATCTTGTGTCTCTGAAAAATACTGGAGGTGTTGTTCTATATATCAAAAACACTGTTACAGCTAGTGATGGGTATTGTAAGGATTTTATCAATACTACTACTCTTATTAATACTCCTTATGAGTCTCTTGAAAAACTGTTAAATATTGTCTCGAAGGATTATAAAATACTGTGCAATGTTTTGGCGTCTGAAGAGTTTTCAAATTCACAGATCTCAAACTGGGCCTCCTCTTTTGTAATGTATGTCTTGTCAGTGCCTGAAGCAACAGGCCTCCAAATGCAGCCCCCTGTGTTGGTTCAACGCAGGGCTGATTTCGGTCTGAATGCCTGCTTAGTCTACATACAGACAGCATGTGGTTTAGCTTGTTCATAGCCATTTTCTATTAGCTTAACAAGCTCGCTATGGTTGTGTAAAACATACCAGAGGCAGATGGGAGACTGTGAGTATAACAGATATAGATAACAAATATCACATCTCTGCTACTTTATGTTTGTCGAACAGGTGTTTTGATAGTTTTAGTTATTTCAGGAAACATTCATCTTCAAAATCTCATTCCTGCTGTTTTCTGGCATCTATACCACCGCCTTCCCAATATTAACGTCACTGTGCCTTTCTTCGGTATACTTCGTCAGAGTAAATCCTGTGGTCGAGTGGAACACAACCTCATGGTTTATGCGTCTTCTTTTCTAACTACAGGGTTCATACAGTATTAACCCTCCGCCCTGATACCCACCAAGTCAGGGAGGTAACATATGCTTCTGTGTGGTTCTGAGACATGCATTACAGCCCTAGTTTCCACTGCAGCATGAATTTAATTTAATAAACTGTGTAAGAGTTTCTTTAATCCAAGTGTCCCAAGGTTGTGGGGGAATGGTCTCACTGTGGATGATAAGCAACCTATCCCAACATCCTGAATATTCTAAAGAAAAATCTTTATTTTTTTAGTGTAAATCATCAATTAATCCTTAAAAATTATAAGCACAATATGCATATAAATATAGCTATTATTAGCTCATGGCAGTTATCCAACGACGACAGGACCCAAGCCCAGACTGATTCTTTCAGCAGAGGTGAAATTTGCAGCTCCTAACCTTCCATTTTCATCCACTCCTTATCATACTCCTATATGTGAGGTCTAGGATGGGAGAGCAAAGTCACAAGAAACCAGATGACAACTGTTCTGGGAGCCAACACTATATTTCAAACCACACACCATTACATCCTTAAGTGTAGGAGTCACATTGAGAACATGGACTCTGGAAAAAGTGCATTACAATCTAGTGGACTAGTTGAAAGCTTTTAAAACCAGAGCCATAATATGAAACAGACGGTAGAGTTTGAGTTTGCTGCAGTGATTCCAGAAGCGAACATGTGTCTGAACAAGGTGCCAAATTTCTGACAACTTAGATATTCAGGGCTCCAACACTATTTATCCTCTGAATTAACAACATAAATGGACTTCAATAATTCATTCAAGTCTTTTTTCCAGAGCAAAGTAACTTTTGAAAAAGCAAGTCCGATGATTTTTTCAGACATGGGCTTTTACATCTTTTAAGCGCAAAACCACAGTGGAGATAACTGCCAAATCCTCAAATGAAATACACTGTACTTAACTGCAAAACCAATAAACTGATAAATTAATACTTTTCAATATGATCTCAATTCCCTCTTTCTCTTTTCATGCGTAATGCACATTATATTGGAGAATGCCAACAGCCTAAATAAATGTGAAACTTAACTCCGATGTTCATTATTAAGATATTTTCCAGGCCCCATTCGATTGGCACAGCATGCCTTCCTCCTTCTTTTTTCTCCTCTTCTTCCTTTTTCCTGTCAATTAACCTTTTTTTTGTGTATTATTTTGCAGTTATCGGTCACAGTAAACATAGAATTCAGAAGAATTCAGAATGCTATGACTACTTGAGTTTTTTTCATTAACCTTTCTTTTGATGTGCCTATTCATTGCATATCAATTCAACATCAATTAATATTAACATTTTAATATAAATACTTTATCTATGCATACAGTATATTTTACAGTTAAAGTAGTTTTTAAACAAATATTTCTGTGTTGATGATTAACTAAATCTAATGGTCTGAATTGCTGAAGGATGTCTTTATTCTGGGAGGAATACTCACATGCTGGATGTTGGAATTAATTGTGTCTTTCAGTGCTGATTCATTTGAATTAATTGTGATAGCACATGGGGCATTAAGGCTGAGTATTCAGGACATTCCTGTGTTCTCTTTCAGTGTTCAAGATTTGCTGGCCAGTGGTACATTAATGAGACATATTAGGATTACAGTAGATATTTAAAAGGCAGGGCAAATCAAAAGGTTTTGCCACCTCTGGGTGAAGGGTAATTGAGCTAGCTGGCTGTATTCTGTAGCTCTGTGGGAATGGGAGACAAAGCCACACTAATCATGCTACCATAATTGATACTGAGACTACTTCTTGTTCCACTAGTCATGCCACGGGCATTGCTGAAACCATAACAATAGAATTATTCACAACTCCTCTTGAGTCTCACAATTACGCTGGTTCAATGCATGCTGAATATGCCAACTAATTAGATGAGAATAATAAAGATCATGGATTCAGTTCTGAGACTTAAACTCTAATCATCTGTTTGGGGAGCCAGTGGGGATTCTCAGTTGGCCTTATTGCACAGTAATTAAAGCTTCTTCTCTTCTTTGCTGACTCAAATTTACCAATCCATTTTACAAAATATATTTTCATGTAATGTCACATCTAACATGTACCACTACCTAGTACATGTAATGGAGTCTTGCCACTTTCCTTACTTCCTTACACCTCCTTACGCTCTAAAGTCGATTTGAGAGGTGGGGCTATGGCATACAATAATGGAAAGACGTGATTAGACGCGAATTCAATGGAACGATGTGAAGTGACACGCCAGTGCCAGATGACAATGTTTGAACTTAAGCTAAAAATTTGTGTCTCCTGAGGCATTATGAATGTACAGAGACAAGAGTAAAAACAAAGAGAGATTAGAAGAGGAAATAAAAGAAATAAGGATAGAAAGTTCAGCTTGCAGCTAATGTACAGCTGTTGCAGTGGCTGTTGTAGGTGACAACGAAGAAGAAATGCAAGCAAAATGACCAGCTGTGAGCAGCTGCTGTCAGACTCTCTGAGTCCGCACTGGAAACACAGAGAGTCCACTGGACCTTTGACAGTCAGTAGAAGCACATTCATGGCCCTGTGTAAAAGTTTCTGTCTGGTACCTGTGTTGTAGCTGAATTAGCAGCTCCACAAGAGGCTCTCTGGTGTGTGTGTGTGTGTGTCTGTGGGGGAGTGTCAGCACGTAGCCATTGCCCTGCTGTTTATCATGTTAACGTTTACCATCGTCAGCCCTGAATATCTTGTTAAGCTCAGAATATAGCAGTTAGTTATCCGCAGGCCCATGTGTTGTGTTTACTGCCACAAGGAATAAATCTTTGGGTTATTTGCATAACCACAGTTCTCAGAGTAGCACGATGTCGCCTTTTTCTTGTCTCTTATCAGACTTGCTAACGCTACCAGCAGCTCTGTGTCAGAGGCACAAACTGAGGCTAGAGTTAGCCAGTGTTCTGATATTCATACTTGGCCCGCAGCTGATGTGAAATATACCTTGGAGTCTTGCCTGTTGTCAGAATTCGGCTGAACTGAATTTTCAAATCCAAACAGACAGAAATAAGCTAATTTTGTATATTAGAAATATAAATAAATGTAAATATCACCTCAAAAATGACTCACAAGGCTTTTCAACTATTTGAAATCAGCTCTTTATTTTTTTGAGCCCTTTTTTTTGTTCAACAACTTTTATTTTGTGTGTTAGACATGGTAAAATGTGAAAGCTGTTTGATACTGTGGAGCAGACAGATTGTTTTTGGTTGCCAGTTTTTAGATAAATTTGGTCAAATCTCAAAATTAGAAATTTGTGATACAGTAATTATTGAGGGCATTCTCCTATTTCATCATCAGATACTGGACACTCTCATTTTCTCAAATCCATTCACCAGTTAAAATCTAGCCTATCTTGGGGATGTAAACACTGCTACTGAGGTCATCTTGTACAATAATTTGCACCAGATTGGCTGTGCACAACTTTTGTAAGATATCATAACACAATATTAATTACTGTCAATATTAGGTAGATCCTCTGTATTTTAGACAGAACAAACAGTCATTGGCAACTTCTGTGTCGTGGTATTGGGTTGGGTAATTCAGAACCTCTTCTTGTATTTAACAAAAGCTTACAAAGATGGCAGCCATGGGTTCTATTTTGTGGACCATGTACAAAACACGATAATGCCAACTTCAGTGTGCTAATGAATGGATATGTGCCAGTGTAACAGTCATCAGTGTGAAAATTTCCTTTGATGCCTCATCGAGCAGAAAACTCTTAAACAAAATGTTTGAAGTGTCTGCCTGTGTAATAATGATTTCTAATTCTCTTGAACTAATGCAAAATTTGCTGGTAATATTTTTTTGAAATAAAAATAAATTGTGCCCGGAGGGTCAGGCCAAGATTCAAAAGGAGATCACCCAAGAGCAGCAAATGATTTAATAAGCCACCAGCTCCACTAGGGCATGGAGAGGAGCAGAATGGAGAATTTCAAAGTATGTCTAATTAACATCAGTTTATTACTATGTCAATCTTTTCAGCAGGAGCGTGAATGAGGGAGGGTTTAGAAATGTAGAACTGCTTTGCTTAAATATATGGAATAACATTTAACTCCTTAGGTTAATATGGAAGTCTTAACCCAACCTTTGCACAGAGAAAAAATCCTTTTTTCTATCTTGTCACAGGCAGACAAAATATGAATCTCAATCTCTCAAGCTTCTTTAGCTTTGTTAGAATAATCATTAAAAATAGAAAACAACTTCCAAGATTTTCCCATCACCATTATTCCTTAAGGAACGAGTAAATGAATATTTAATATCACTTGCATCTATATGATTGCATAGTAATTATTAGAACCCAAATGCTTGACAAGCTTGGTGTAATATGATTTGTAATATGTTAAATTTGCAGGGGAGACAATGTTGAATCCCTCAGACACCATGTTTTAATCTTATGTTGGTTTCTCATTAACACAACTGTGTCTACAGAGACAAGAAATGTCCTTAACAGAAGGGACCAAATCTTAAAGAATCACAAGTAAAAGCATTGAGCAACAGGAGCAGTTAACAGGTCTCTTCTAACATAGCCGTGGAGAACATAATGGTTTATTTTCTACTTTACTGCAGCATCATCTTATTTATGTTTTGTTCAATTCAATAAGCAGATAGTCAATTGACTTTTTTGACCATTCTTTTAATTATTTTAATAACCAAATTGCAAAAAACAAATACTAAACACACTATTCAATTATACAATAACCAAATGTGAGTTTTTGGATGCAGTACACGAGTTGATGATCCATCAACATGACAAGACTTATCAGCAGATGTTTCCTTAGAAATCCTGTGTTATGTCTACGGCCTCTTTTTGGTCAATATATGCCAAAATAGTAATTTGGTCAGTACATGCCAAAATGCTTCCACAAAAGGCTCATTTTAATTTTAGTATATTCTTCCTGTAGTCTCCTCCTGGATTATCTCTCTGATTAAGTGACTCTTTTATCTTGAGGTGTGGTGGCAGAACAGCTATGGTGGTGTAAAGGAGAGGGCTCTTGCATCAGCTTGTGGTCTGGACATTAAGTCATTTGTAGAGTCAGTCACATGTTTCATAACATACTTGAGTAGTTTAAGAAATTCATCCATGAAATCATAATCGAAATCACATTGAGATGCAAGAAGCTACATTTAGAGTTTAACTGAGTTCAACAACAGCAGCAGTGTGGAAACTTCAACAGACGTGAAAAAATTTGGTCCTCCTGCTACCTGCCAGTGTTGGACTCATTACTCAGTCAAGCAGTAATACATTAACCATCATTCATTTTCCATTTCAAAAGAAATTGCTTTACTTATTACTTACTGAGAGCAAATCTGTTACACAATTTGTCATATTAACCTTTCGTTACTTGTCTATAATTGCATTAATGTTTATCCCCAAATTTATATCTTTTACCTCTGTGGTTTTTGAATTTGTGACAATAACTATCCATGTAATATCCACCTTTTTTCCATAAAATTGTGGTAATTTTATGTCATTTGTCATCTGTTAGCCTTTCAGTATAAGTGGATAATGACTGATTGCAGAAGACAACTGTATAATTTAGCTATTTGATAACAAAGTTAAAAACTTATGTTTTGATTGGTAATTGGTTCAACCACTTATTAACTGTTACTGCCTATCAGGGATGTACATCTCCACCACTGAGGCTGATGTGATACGCATCTCGATGCATTGCCAATGATCTGATAAAAATACATATGAAGCAACTACCAATGCGATACGATTCGATTCACCCCTATTGTAATACAGTGCGATTCGACACGATTTGATTCAACACAATATGATTCAACGCGATACAATGCGATTCAACGCGGTGTGACAGAATGATGCTATGCAGTTCAATATGGTACAGAGAGTTTGATTTTATTTCTTATGCATACAGCAAATCATAAATTGGCTAAAAAAAAGTGTCATTTTTACTTAACATATTTGTTTATCTAGTACTGCAACTCAGTAAGACTCTCATTTATGCTGTTTCTTTTCAATCTTTAAAAAACACTTGGGCATTCACAAACAGGCTTTTTCACGAGTCCTTTGTAGTGTTGTGTTCTCTGCTTCCAGTTAATAATGCAGTAGACTTTTATAACACCTCACACAATTAAACAGTTAAATAATTTAAGGATGCTCAGGATTAACAATGAAGCATAGTGCAATGTGCTGTAATTACTTCCAGCAGACGGATGTGATTAACACTCTTCCAGCAGGTAGGCTAACTGCTTAAAAATGTAAAAAAAAAAAAAAGGTAAACTATTATTGGCAGTCACAGGCTGCTGTAAACACCAGTCTCCCTGTCATAACACCTCACACACTAAATTTAACTAAGTATGTCCTACTTAAGGTTTTTCTTCAGGAATATTAGTTGATCTACGTGATCGGGATAAAGAAAACTGCGCTGTGCTGTAACTATGTCACCAGTGTGCTAAGTCTTTCAGAGGGTACAATTGTTACTGGGATGGACATGTAACTCTTTGCCAATGCTGAAAGCAGTGGAAGATCCACTTGTTTTTCCCACCACTGCAACACACAAGGCACTAGCTACAGTATACCGAGTATATTCTTACCCCTCCATCCATCTTCGCCATCTCTACTGTTGTCCTCTTGAATATCATGTCCTTGGTGTTGTTGTCATCCAGGAAAGCCAGGTCTCGGATCAAGTGCCGAGGCATAGTGGAGGAAGCCTTGGAGATATGTGTCGCTACCATCAAAGTCCTGTCTGAATCGCTCCTTGATCTGGGAAATTACCAGTATATCACTCTAATCTGGCTGGAAATGCCTCTGCAGTTTGGCCTGGATTGGGGAGATCATTGAGATGGTGAGTTTTTTTTCCCTCACTGAAGAGTGTGGTTGTCACTTTCAGAGGGGACATTAATTTGATGACCTCTTGGTTCAGTGTCATGTCTTTGTCTGTCAGGCTGGCCATGCTTTCTCCCCTCTTTATCTTCCTTGACAGCAGGGTGCTCAACACGGCAGGCTTCTGCTCCCCAAAACGCTCCAACATGTCAAGGGAACTGTTCCATCTTGTGGAAACATCATGGACTAGCTGCATGTCACGTAGAACTTCAGTTGCTTTTGGGCTTCTGTGAAAAAACTTACCACCTTCCTCACTTTCGCCAGAAACTCCGACACCCTGTCCACTTTCAGGGATTTTTGCGAGGCCAGATTTAGTGCGTGTGCGATGCATCGCGCATGTGGGTCCATCTGTGCACCAACTCCAGCCAGTATCATGTTTTTTGTGTTAACTGTGACTTGTCTTCGACGTTCCACTCGCAGAAAACATCCTGCATTTCTAAATAATAAAGGCATAGGTCCTCTGCTAATAAGGTCCTCTGCAGATTTAACCAGTGCAAAGATGTTAGAAGTGAGGCAACTTGAGTTCATCCAAATTGTATCCGGTGCACACTTTTAATCGGGGCAATCACATTGTGAACTTGTATGCTGGTGCACTGCTGCGGATAATTGAATCTTACCATCCCTACTGCCTATAAATGCCAAATAGGGGGACTTAAAGTAAAGTTTTACATAAAATTGTTCATAATTGAAATAGCAATTCATTGAATTTCTTGACTGGGAAATGTACAATATGTGTAACAAACAACAGTGTGAGTGAGTCATTGGCTCTCTCAGTACATGTTCTAGTTCCACCTACTGTAAGTTGATTTGGTGTCATACCTCAGGACGCCTGTAGTGAGAGCAAAGACCTTAAATCACCCACGACCCATTATTCAAAACTAATACAGTTGTATTAAAATAATCCAGATGAATGATTTAATGTTGCACTTTTGAATTGTAAAGTGGTATACATTATTATGATGACACATTTGTTTGTTTCTTTTAACCCCCCCCCCTCCTCCCCTGCCATCACATATTTACTGCTTGAAAGTCCCCTGGCACCCTTTCCTCAGAGTACACTCATGTTTACAGTGAAGGGCCCCCCTGTCAATTTACATAAATATATCCCTGCACCAATGGGGAGGCAGGAACAAAGTGGCTGCATCCGTAAGGTAGCAGACTTTAATCCCCGACAGAAAAGGCAACATCCCTGTGTGCTTCTGCATCTATGCCTTCATGTTAAATTCATGGTGCAGCAATGTGCACTGGTCAATACACACTGATATAGTATAGTTACACTCGTTCTCAGTGGGTGTGCAACTCTCCAGAACATGGTCATGATTTAACAGGAGGGCTCATTTAAAACCACACATCCAGGAAACCCCAAGACAGCACTACTCGAGACAGGTAGGGTATTTAATTCAGGTGGATATCAAGATTAAACAAGACGCATACACATCCATGCACATTCAGAAACACAATAAGTAATCCCATAGAGAAACTGTAGATGTAGTGTGTTGGTGTTATGGTTGGCATATGGATAGTTATGTGTTTGCTCTGACCAAATATAAAAAACAATTTTATTTACAGTTAGTCAGACTGTCATTTTGTAAGGAATTTATACAAGATCTCACCAGGAAATCTGGTGTAAGTTTGTGCCAGTGTGTTTTAATTATGAGCAAGGAACTGTCACAAGCTGTTCAGAACTGTTACTCATTACATTTTCTGAACAGGAATTTTCAATCTTTCAATCACTTTAAATAATACACATTAATCCTGGTGTGAGCTTTCAATTTTGTCCAATACCCACAATGTTACAGAAAAAAATGTTAAAATCCAAAGAACGCTTGTAAATTTAAGAAAAATTGGCTGAATAATTTTCAGCGTTTTAATGGAATTAAATGTTTTTTACATTAATATTAAACTGAACTCATTTTTGCATTGTACATTAATTCCCACTGAGCATCTTAAATCTCTTACCTCCTGCATCTGGATGTTTTATGCTTCCAAAGTTTTCCGAGGCTCCTGCCATCTCATCTCCACTCACATTTTAGCCACATGCACACACATGCACATACACTCTTTGGGTCATTGCTGGTTCTGCTCTATTCCTCATCTACCCTACCTACTCGTAGAGAGACATTTTCATTGGAGAAAGAACTGCAGACCCTGGATCTGTACATATGGACAGGATGCTTCTGCTTCTGTTTGTGGAATCTCTAGCAGGTTGATTTCACTTTGCCCCACTACATGTTGTATGAGATGTTCTTCTGACATCTCATCATTTTTATTCACATCTATCTTAACATTACCAAAAGAGTTATAATATCAAATGAAACATATGGAGAAAATAATTTGAGACACTTGCAGTTTAATATTTTAGACAGAATAAAATACTGTAAGAAAACATCTACAAGGAGAAATATGCCTGTTAACGTTATAAGTGCACTGGCAGATTCCAAGAAGAAATCCATAGATCAGATTGTGAGACAGCTGCAACGATACTGCCATAAAAAGCTACGCAAATCATATTCATTGAATTACACAAATTACAGATGTAGTTGAAAACCTCTGAAAACGTGATGATGAATCCCTTTTTTTTTAACTTCTGGCTGATAATTCATCTGACTACACTGGCAAAGTATTGGGCTTGTAAAAAATGCATGAATTACTAATTAATGAGGCATTCTCGCGACATTTACATATTCATAAAGGTGTGTAATTCACATATGCATGAGAGAGCTGAGTGATCGCTTTGAGAGAATAACGCATACTCCAAGAGACAAACCTTTATTTTCGTAAATTCTTCAAAAAACTGGGGGAGCAGGGATGCTTTTAAAAAAACATTACGCATTTATTCTTCCCCACAGAAATGCAGTCAAATGCTTTGGGAGACAAATGCACTGAGGAGATGCAATGATGTGAAACAGTATGCA
Organism: Thunnus albacares; assembly: GCF_914725855.1. Taxonomy (NCBI): domain Eukaryota; kingdom Metazoa; phylum Chordata; class Actinopteri; order Scombriformes; family Scombridae; genus Thunnus; species Thunnus albacares. The sequence continues at coordinate 23,081,864 of NC_058106.1, forward strand.
AAATTACATTTTCTGAATTATTGTCCCGTGTGGATTTTCAAAAGTTCATTTAGCAACCCAGTGTTCCTAACAACTGCTCAGAAAATCTGATTGATTTACACAGAGAGTCATATGTTTTCAGCATCATCACAGTGGAGCAAGAAAATATGCAGCACATCTGACACATTATCATCCATAATATATATTTTTTTCTTTTTGCCTTCTTTTTAATAAGTCTGATTCAATAATATTACAGAGGTCACATTTTATTTCAAGTCACAATAAATAGTTCATGGCCCAGACATTACATTTAATGTAAAAATTCTCTTAAACTGTTAAATTCTCTTAAACACACAGTCCTCTCCTGTTACTTCTCTTTTGTTTTACATGGTTATCTGAAAACTTTCTGATGCTTAGAATAATAATAATAATAATTAATAACAATATAATATAATTATTTACTTTTTAGTATAGCTAAAATCAACCAATAGCAGTGCCATGATGTCAGCCTTTTGGAGACAAACCATTCAGATGAAGCAGGTCCAAGATGGTTTGGCTGGAGTCGAGGTCTGTCCCGTTTCTGAAAGCGCCTCTGCATTGTTTCAATCTTCTCACAAGGGCTTTGTGAAAGCTGTCCCAAATATGGGTCAAAAAAGCACAAATAACATTCAGATGGTTTCTAGGCTTTCCTCACAGCTATGCACCAAAGAATGACAAGTTCAACAAAACCATGTCGAGTTTTTCACCCTGTGCCATTGTCTTTCCACATTAACTCCAAGCTGGGCCTTTTCAGCCAGGCCAGGGTTGTGTCAGGCCCATTCGGACACAGCCCAGCTCTAAGCAGCAGGCTTGGCCTATTCAAAATACCATGCAGAGTCTGATTCACTCCTTTATTCCATTACAAAAAATGGCTCTTGGATGCATTGTACAAAACATCTAATGGGAAAGAACACAAAGTAACAAGTGAGAATGGACCATGTGGCCAAGTGGACACATGAATTAGGAAATAAGTGAGTGAAAGTGAAATCCTCTGTGCTCCAGGGTATTGTTTTAGCCAAGAACAGGAAGAAAGAAAGAAAGAAAGCTATATTCCCAACAACAACAACAACAACTAGACAATAAATAAAACAAAGACTTCTGATTATAACTTAAGAAACAAAATGTGGACAAGACAACAATTTTAAATAACCAAGAAACCATAGAATAACTTGTCAGCAATTGAAAGGGGTCTGAAATCCATCCATCCATCCATTTTCTGCCGCTTATCCGGGGCCATGTCGCAGTGGCATCAGACTGAGTAAGGAAACCCAGACATCCTTCATCCCAGCAACGCCCTCCAGCTCCTCCTAGGGGATCCCAAGGCATTCCCAGGCCGGGGCAGACCCAGCGTGTTCTGGGTCAGCCCAGGGTCTCTAAAGAGTTGGACATACCTGGAACACCTCCAGAGAGAGGTGTCGAGGAGGCATCCTGACCAGGTGCCCAAACCACCTCAGCTGGCTCCTTTCAATGCGAAGGATCAGCGGCTCTACTCCGAGCTCCCCCGGGTCTGAAATGTCTTTCAAAAACCAGGGTTAAACAAAAATAACAAGGAAGTTTAAAAAAAAAGAGGATTGAAGAGGAATAAAAAAAGAAATCACAGAATGAAAAATTAGTTCATCTAAATATAGAACAAAAGAGAGGTGAAGTTCACTGAAGACGTAGTAAAGCTCACAACAAGGATGGCATTTCTGGATGCTTAAGTTTGAGGTTAACCTTGCAGGACTTTTGGAAGGCACTTCTGAGCATCAGGTGCAGGGTTTTGGCAGCTGCACAGGGAACCTGGTGGGTCAGCCCTTCTCAGGGAGCTGCTTCTCCACACTAATCTATTTTAAACCATCTGTGAAATTAGCAAGATTTCCTAAGTCCTTCACCTCCAAGGATTAAAACATTGCTAAGGGTCTGGGCTGTTCTTACATACTGTTCTTGTATACATGTTTGATGACTCTTGAGATCGATCCCATCTTCTTTCCTTTAACCTGAGCTGAAAGTTACATTGATATAAAGAGTATAAAAATCAGGTCAAGGGGTGTATCTACGAACATGGAAACACATATGGATGAAAAATTGTATTAAGATAATTTTTACCTGAAGCCTAAAAAGCAGAACAAACTCTTACATAGGCAGGTGTTACACATTCCTACATCCAGTAACATTGGGGAGACTAAGTTTCAGCTGTTTTTAAAAGCCATACCAGGGCACTGCAGTACCTCTGCCAAAGCCAGTACAATGAAGTCATGAGTCAACTCTAATGAGAAAATCAGATAAATAGCAGCTGTTCTTGGGGAAATGGAGCTGTCTGACAGATTCACTGGGTGCAACGGCTGTAGCATTGAGCAGATCCAAATGAGTAAAATATTGTTCCAGGCGCCCCTCACTGCTCTCCTTCCCTCCGGTGTTTAGTCATCAGAGTTGTGAAATAGCAGTCCTGCCGCTACACGACAGCATTGCTGTATTAATTATTATCCGCTGTTCAAACATACACATCTTTGTACAACAGTGACAGTTCATTCAACCAGGCCACTTACAAACAGCAGCAGCACTCCCCATAGCTCACTAGGCCCCCGATTACTCCACCCAACCTCTTACTTGGCACACACAAAAATCTATGGGTACAATGTAAAGCAAAAAACAGCTCAAAGAAATTAAAGAAAAAATGTCCCACACTCACGATTAAAATATCACCTGCTCAGCAGTGTTTTAATGTTGCGCACTCACTCGTACAATAATGCTAAGACAAATACACAAAGCACAGAGCTTTTCTCTATGCCATTAGTTGTCATGCAGGCTTGGAAAATTACTGTAAGATTTATTGTGCAGAGGTATATGCCTACTTTTCCATCTACTGCTGGAGGGAGCTTACACAGACATCTATTACAGTCACTTCAGTTAAACTGTAGCTTTCATTTGCCCTGTGGAAAGCAGCATACAGTACAATGGTGATGGACAAAGTGATTGACGAGGACAACAAATGAAATTGTTCGTCCAAATGGTTAAAAAGACTTAAGTTCCAGAGACTCTTATGTTTTTCTTTTATTGATTTTCTTTTCTGTAGATAAGTACAGCTAACACAGAGCTAGAACAGTAAATCAGCAATGTGTGTATTGACTTGTAAAAACACAAAATTTATTTGAAATGTTTTACCCATTGCATCAAGAAAGACATTTAAAATGCATGCAGGGTGTAGAACTCATACTAATTATGATGATAATGAGCAAGAGATGGCAGCAATCCAGAGAAGAATGATGGACATAGTCTGGGCTTACAACTCTCAAGATGACCTCTGGCACACGCATACAAACCCACACACCTGATTCACTGAGCACACACACACACACACACACACACACACACACACACACACACACTGTCCTTACCTCTTAATTTCTGCCTTCAGTAGGTCAGGGATCCTTAGGGCGTGCGCATGTGCAGATCAGATGTTGAGTAAATACGCTCTTTAGGTTGAATCTGCCAAACTGCCGTTGGCTCTGATGGCAATATCTATATTTCCAGATATAAATTTAAATTGCTTAAAAACTTTGATGCTGTGCCACCTCAGGTTGGCTTGTTCTATTTTTAAAAATTCTGTGTGTATGTCATACTCTATGTGTCAATGTCAACATGTCAGCTAATGTTAGCAGGTTAACTAGCCAAACACAACAATCAGTAAAAGATATATAATTGACTGTATACAAAACAGTAGTAGGGTGTGGGAACACCTATAGTTTATCATCAGCAGGCGCCTCCATACATCCATACACACATCCATACATTTTTTTGCATATGCTCTGTAACAATAATCTGCCAAAAGAACAAACAAATACCTGCATACTGCTGGAGCATGATGACATCTATAGTTTCCCAATCAGCATCTGCAGCTTATGTTTGCAGGGGTTGTCTTTTTCTTTTCACCTTTATAGAAAGTTTCAAGCTCCTACACTCGTCCTACACATTGGCTCCCTCTGCGCTACCTGCCTGCTCTGCTTGTTTTCTTTGTCACAGTTAGCAGTACCGCTGCTGCCAGCCAGATGAGCTGTTACTCGGCCTAGCTGGCCTGGCTAGGCACTAGCTACACTTAGGCTACGCTCAGACCAATATTTGCACCGTTTACCTCGCAGTTGTTGAGACTGAGGAGAAATAAATACTTGCTTTCCAGACTTTTTTTTAAATATATATATAATGAAAACGTTTTCATTTGTAATATAATAAATATATATAACAGTTAAATTATCACAATGTAACTGTAACCTTTAAAACAAAGTCACCAATATTTCTTAAAGTCTTCAGTTATTACAAAAAATGAAACACTTTTGTTCATAACATGTTTCCTAAGCTTTATTTTCTCTGTCCTTAATGTGAAGTTAATGGCAGTTAATTTAAAATCAATGTGCTTTAATTAATTAATACCAGGAAAAAGCCAAATGTGTAGGCAAGCATAACAAAGGCATAAAATATTCTGAGATAGTTTTAAGAATGTCACATTGTGACTTTATTGTGCAGTACCATCTCTATACTAGCACATTATGTGATGAATTCATATTCCAAAGGGGACTAAAATGAGTGGAGAGTTTTCATTCCACACCTGCCAAGGCGTTCATACACACACCATTCTGATGTCTTACACAGCCAACTAATACAGAACAATAATAATAGCAATACCTTTTTATATAAAAAAAGAATTACTCAAATCTTAAAACAAAATGTCTCTTTAATTTGTAAGTGTCAACAGCAGTACAAAAGATGGAGTGATGTGAGAAGCTTTCTGTAACACAATTTCTGTCTCTTTTACAGAAAAGGAGGAAATTCTTGAGGTAAATGAGCTTAAACAGGCAGTTATTCAGCCCCCTGTTGCATTGTTACAATGGACTGAGATATACAGAAAATGGTGTTACATTATAATATGCCTGAATTGATCCTGTGGGGATAATTTAATCATACACAGTATACACATCTCCATGATGCCTAGATGCACCCAAATGTGTCACTCATTGGTTTGTTTTTACTTGATATAGTGTATTAATACTACCAAAGCCGAGGAGATTGCTCTCCACACACACCACTGTAAAATTATTCACCTTAAGTTTACCTCACGTCAATACTGCACATGGAAACCAAAGACTTGCTGGTGTACACTTTGAAGCCAAGCAAAACAAAACAAACATAAAAAAAAAAAAAAATTAGTAACATTTTCTTTTTTTCTTTTTAGCAATAATACCCCTAGCAAATAATTGATCTTTTGTACTGTATAAAGAATGTGAACACAAATGTGATGGCAACATTTTTTTTAAGTTGAATTAAAAACTTTACATTGGACTGTACAAGATATTATGATAAACTATTTACATATTCAGACATAAACTTTTTTTTAAAAGCAGCAACAGACACTATGTATTTCATTTTCTCTAATAACACCCAAACAATACTTGCCATTGGCCTAGGTACCTGCCAGGAAAAAAAAAAAGAGTTCTACGCAGAAAATTGTATCAGACTGCCAGCAATTTCAAAAAAACAGCTTCAGTGATAGAAGAGCCACACACAGTGTTGCTTGAGAGACAACTCTAAAAAGCAAAGTACCAAAGACAACTATAAATGTTGCCCCGAACAACAAATTTTACACTTCTGAACAGCAGCTAGCATGTCAGTCCAGCATGTCAGTGAATTGTGCTGATTAAATTAACACAGAGAACATTCCCACCATATACATCACAAAATTCAGACAGAAAAAAAAAAAAAATCAAATTACAGTAAGTAATGTTGAAACAGCATACAAGCTTTTGTCTTCAGTTGTTCATTCAAACCATTTGCATGTCTAACAAGTGGATTAAGAGAAAACAATTGTGAGGGCTACATTTGCAGATGGCTGGATAGTCATGAACATGTTCATTAAAAATCAGCAACATACAAAAAAAAATGGCAAGGATAGAATAGACTAAGAATAATGCACAGTGTTTGTGCATTTTGCCACATTAAAACAAATAAATATATGCACGTTCCCACCTTTCAAGAGTATAAAAACATCACGTGTTTAAAACAATCATTCTTAATAACACATTTGTTTATTATGATAATGTAAATGCAAGCCAAATGCATGCACATTTTTCAGGATGATATCAGCTCTTCATAAGAAATTTGCCACATACTATGAGCGCTGTATTAAACGCAAAACACGAGTGAGGATATACAGCATACCACCTAGATTGTATCATGATTGGAAACAAATTATTGAGTAGTTCTTTTACATCAAGTGCTTGTTGTTTAAATGAGTACCTTGCTTGTAATGACTCCTTTTATATTAACAAGTCTAATAAGTGTAGCTTTCATTTTGATTGGTTCTTTGAATAGTCCAGGGAGGATTATCAAAACATAAGCAAATGAGGTGCTTCTCTCTTTCTCAGGTCCAATACTGCTTTCTTCCAATAAGCAGAAAAATTCAGCATCTACATGAGGTACAGTGACTTGTCAGGTTTTAAAAACATGAAACCACGTACAAAAATAAAACATAAAAGAAAATAAAATAGAACAGCCAAATACATAACTTATACTTCACTAAATACTTGTGAACAAAAATATATTTCCTATGTTATATTTACAATAAAATCTAAATGAGATGGTGAATTCACTGAAAAACATTTTTTAGCTCCAATTCATCAAACATGTTTTTTTTTTTTCTATTTCTCTGATTGTCCATTTGTTGTTTTTTTTTTACTGACAATTTTAGAGCCAGCAGTGGCTAATAATAAATACAATATGTTGATACTCTACAGTTTCAAAAACAATATGCAATGCACTGAAGTCTGAAGTCTGGTGTTTCACGGCTAACCAAGCCTGCTGTTGAATTTTCTGCTCACTTTCTTGTGCCGAGTCTCTCCCCTAGGCAGCCCTGAAGCTTAAACAAAGTGTTCATTCATCACATGTGTCTTTGCATAAATAAACAAAATAAGTAGACAAAAAAAATGACTAAAATCTGGCAACTGTGAGAGCAAACCCACTTGAGTCCAACTGGAGAATTTTGTTAATTCATGGTGTTTTTCCTCAAACAGCTTCACATTAATCAGAATTGATAAAAATACAATTTATATCCAGTGCTTATAACACTTATGAAACATTGTCTCCTCGTGAGTTCTTGTTTGTCATTTTTTTCTTTCTTTTTTTGTCTTTTTTTTGTCTTTTTTTTTTCGCTGTATAAGCACAGTCAAGTTTCAGTTCCGTGAAGTCCTTTTTAAGTACCAGCCCACTAAATCTGTGTGGCATGGTCATGAAAATATTTACAATCACATACAAATCAATCTAACCACCAGCAAACAGGAGCAAAAACAGGTTGACTTTGAGGGAAATCCACTTGGGTTGTTTGTAGGAGAGCATCCTTGAAATAATTTGTACCTCAAAATGAGAACAATGTAGAAAAGATGTGATGAAAAGAAAAAAAAGGAATTATTAATGCGGTTAAAAAAACCTAAAAGACTTAATATAAATGCTTCCAAAAGTAGAAACAATGCAAGCCTGCGATAAATGGGTACTGACAATAAGAGTACACGAGTTAAGAGTACTAAAGAGATATAAAGAGCCATCTGTACCAATTAGTTAGGAGAAAATGCAGTGACCAGCAGTGGGGATCTTGACCAGTTAAAGCCAGTGACCAGCCATTTAGATCCTTCAAAAAGCTCTGCGCGTTTTCTGAAATGGACAGGTTCAAGGGCAAGGGAGGGGAATAGCTGGACTCATGCATTAATAATGCTGTATTTCAGATGATACCCAGTCGTCAGTCATTTTAATAATCCCCCACAGCTTGATGTACTTGTTCCATCTGCTCGCCAGTGCCTGGTGATTGGGCCTGGGTGGGAGCCCTGTTGAGGCCTTACTTCCAGCACTTTGATGGAGAGCACAATGAGGGACACACACCCCATTTTTATTGTTTCTCACCCTTCCCTGGTGTTTTCTCCTTCTCTGAGCCAGATGGCGCCCCCTGGGTGCTGAGGTTGCTACGGGCAGGGGTCAGAGCAGGGCATGGCAGGGAGGGGAGCCACTTAGACCTTCTGCCCTGTAAAGAGGATCTGAGTCTCAAAATCAAGGCCTTGCCCATGTGAGGAGCTTTATCTATCTGCAGTCTCAAGAAGGTCAACGCTTGTCATCTTTTTAGCTGAAAATAGGATAAAGAATTTGTGCCCCTTGTGTCGGAGTCATTGCACGCGTGTGTCTTTTTAAATGTAAGAGATAAGTGTGTTCCAAAAAGCTGATAAGATTGTTAAAAAGAACAAAATAAGGCTCAAAGGTGACATAATGAGAATTTGCATAAGTGCACTATTGCAAAAATCAGTGTTTTAAGTTGCCTTTGTCATATGTACATGACAGGGTAGTTTAAGAAACAAACATATGATTTTAGCCTTTTTCTGTTTAGAAATATACTCATAAACTGCCACTCCTCTTAAGACTACTGCAGTAATCAACTCATTGCATCAACCCAATGACCGTGCTCTACTTTAAGACTTCTTAGTGTCACTTTAAGATTTACAATGTCTAAAAAGAATTAAGATTGGAAAAAATGACGTTCTAAGACCTAAGACTTTAAACTTCCCTTCCAAATGGGGCTAAAGCGTTTAACAGAATGTACTGTTGCTACACATTGTACAACATCAATTTGAGATTATAATGCCCCCAAAGCTGCCTTTTGCTGCTGTTCCAATCCCACAGATTGGAGGCCTTTGGCCCTTCAGCGTTCTGGCCTGATTACAATCACTCAGATTAAGAACTTGGTGAGTCAAACTGGGTTGTAGAACTGGAAATGAGTGAAGGATGCCACAGCACTGGGCAGTCCAATGTGGGCCGGGATAAGGAAATGAAAGGGCTGGCCAGTTTCATCGATGATCACTGCATTGGGCTCCCCAGAGAACAGCTAGCATTACAAGCTACCACCCAAAGATGTCACATAACCTCCTGAAGAGCCTGCTGCCTACAAGTTCCTGAGTTTTATTTGTTTATTTTGTTAGGGTAAATTAGAGAAAGACTGGATAATGAAGCTGCATTAAGAGATCAAGAGATTGTCTAAGACTCACAAAGCCTCTCCCAAAACACTTAACAGAATTTAGAAACAACTTGAAATGTTTGGCACTTCTGCACTAAATTATGCAGTTTGTGTAATAACAATAACAAAAACCCCACAAATAATAATAATAATAATAATAATAATAATAATAATAATGATAATGTGTTACTTTGCCTCTGCAATACGTTGGAATCACTCCATGTGAATTTTGAGATATTTTGTACTGGTAATATTTTACTCTTGATTAAAAACATTCACAAGCTGTTGGCTGGCACACTATACCTGAGTGAGAATATTATTCCCATCTTGAACAGTTATGTAATATATCAAAATCATCTAATTGAAGAGAAAAACACGGTAAATGACTGTAAGAATTATAGGTTCATATCAAATGCTCAATTTCAAGTTCCATCTTTTGTTCTAGGCAATAACCATATTGTTTAAATGTCCATGATCACAATGAAAAAATAAACAATGAGATTAAAAAAAATCATAATTACCACAACCAAACTGCTTCACACACTTGAAGAAACACTTAAGACCAAATAGCTTTTGATTCTGATGAAGCCACATCTGCATGCTGGCTCATAAATGATATATCATCATTTCTTTTTTTTCTTTTTTTTTCTTTTTTTTTTAAACCTTTGTGGTGTAGTTTTGTTCTCTTTTGCTCTTTCCCTCCCTCAGATCAGACCAGCCCCCGGGCGTCCTCCTGAATGACTGTTGTGTCTGCGTTGGCCTCTTCGATTAAAGAGGCCTCAGTTGGCGCTGACTGGCTCTTGTGTCTCATTTTCACTACTATAGTCTGATTTCGGCTCATCCTCAAAATCCTCGTACATGTCCATCTCATCCTCGCCATTGACGGGCTCACTGTTGTTTGCTATGGTATTGGGCTCCAGCTTCATGTTGTAGGTGCTCTGAATGACAGGAATGGATGGCTCGGGACTTGCTGAGGCACTCGAGCACTCTGATGTCATCTGAGGTGAGGGTGTAGTAGTCGCCATGGTGATGGCCCCGGGATAGACCATGCTGGCGCTGGTGGTGATGGGAATCTGTGGTGGCTGCCTGGATGTAGGAGAAAGAAATGATATTGAGATGAATCACATTTCTCTCTTTCTTGTAACCCAGTACCAATTTGACCTTCAAAAAAGTTCAGAACAAATGGAACGAATGCTGAAAGAGAGTGCTGCATAGAACAGTTTCAATATATATATATTTTTTGCTGAAGCATTTTAAATGAGACTGTTGGATTAGGGGTTTCCCGCAGCAGTCCTCTTTAAGCCAGCAGCTCTGTGAAAATGATTTGGGAAAAGAGAGGTTCTCCTGACAGCTCCTGTTTTTAGCTGTTCAGAAATGCTACCCGGTTTATTAGTGACATAAAACCAATACGTGGTTAGTGCTGCTCTTGTCTGCTGTTGCGCTTGATGATTGATACTCCAGCCACTGAAGCTTATGACTGACATGGGAACACCTGGAGAAGGGTTCTCCTGCTAACCACACACAGTAAATTAAAGTGTTAAGCTTCAGCTTGCCGCCCTCCAGGCTTCTGTAAGTCTATACTTAGAGCTTATATCCTGTAATAATGTCTGCACTTCATGCTCCATTTGTAGACTGCTATTGTCTAAAATGATTAAATCACAGCAATTGAAAAACACTTGATTTTGACGTACGTGTCTTAAAACCAATACAGTGAGGTTAACTCGACACCCGCTTATGAGAAATAGCATTACATTATTGCAAAAACTTTGAGAACAAGCTCTAAGGGAAAAAGCTACAGTCCAGTTTAGTATGTTGCAAGCTTGTCTGTGTTAGTGTGGTTAGTTTGCAGGTTTTTCCACTGCTTGCTTACCCCACAGTGAAGAACTGCCTCATCTCTTGTCGCCGTGAGCGCATCATTTGCTTGTATTCTCCTATGCGAAGTTTTTTTCCGTCAATAATGCAGGTCCTCTTGGGCCGTGGCTTGTACTTGTAGTTTGGGTACTTCTCTAGGTGAAGCTTACTTAGACGGGCCTGCTCCTCGTAGTATGGCTGCTTGTCCTGGTTGGACATGGACTTCCACCGAGAACCTACACAATGTGGTAGATTCAGATTTCATAATTTGAACATAAACAGGAATAAAGCAGTTTTAATAGCTAATACTTATTTAGACTGATTACAACTAGTTATACATTGACATCTTAACATTTCTGTTAGGAGAACCAATACTGCATGTAAACCTCACAATCCAGTTATATTTTATCACATTGGTACAAACTCAATATATAATTGTACTAAATAAGGGTAGAGGGTTTCAAAATCATGTGCCACATTTATTGTCCGTTCCACACCAGCCTCTTGATAGCCCTGCACAGGCACATTACAGTATCTGAGACGATGTCAGGCAGTAAGGAACAACAAGCTAGCTGTAGTAAATACTGCATCTCTGTGAAGTGTCTTACTAGGTACTGGATGACAGCACTTTTAACAGCTCTGATGTATGGACTTCAATGCTGAGGGGACAAGACCCATTTAGCCTCTGTCATTTTTCATGACAAACACTTATGGTAGTGATGGGCTATAAATCCATCTGTATGCTGAGGTGAACTTATCCACAGCGGTCTATGAGATAACACATTCTGCTCATTTAGATACTAGCTACAGTACAGTACTGTAAACACTTGGTAAGTCTGTAAGATAATAGGGAAATTTAGATGAAGGAAAATCAAAGAAAGTTAAGCACTGGCTTACAGTGATGTTGTGAACAGAAAAATGGTTCTCTACCTCTACAGTGGGTCATACATGAAATTCAGTTTTTAACCATTAGCTGTAAATGCAGCAAATATCACTGTTTTAACAGCCAAAGAGTTAAATGCTTTAAATCCAGCTGAGGTAAAGAGGCAGGAATTGTGTATGAGAAATGGATGATATAGGATGCTGTTTGGGTTCATGGACACATATTTCTATTCATTTCATTTGCCAGCGACATAAGTGCAGATACAAGTAATAGAAATACTTTAACAGGAAAGATAAAGTATTGAAGCACTGAAAAGATGATTTTTATGTCCCTTACATGTGTCTTTACAAAAGCAGTTATATTGTCGCAGGAGACTGGTATCTTGGAATATTTGCTGGATTGACTTGCATTTGATTTATAGAAAATGTCTTACCTAAAATCTTGCTTATGTTGGAATTGTGCATGTCGGGGAAAGCCTGGAGGATTTTGCGCCGCTCATCCTTGGCCCACACCATGAATGCATTCATTGGCCTTTTAATGTGGGGCTCGTTGTTGTTCCTTCCTCGGGATTCCCTGAAGACGCGTGCCTCAGTAGATCCAGCACCTCCTGTTGGCCAACAATAATATGGTTGGGGTTTATCTGTAGAGCCATTGAGTTCCCTGGACCCTGGAATAGCCAGAGCAGGAACAAGAAGAGAGAACGAGGCAAAACATTGATTAAATGATGAGCCATGTTCACTCTTCTTCGTTTACTGTCACCACTGCTATCATCATCATCATCATCATGAACATTGTTTCAGATGAGTGCAAGGCTTCAGACCCTCCTGGAGGGCGTAGACTTTCTATTGAGTGGAAAAACTGACTTGACAGCCTTTTATTTTATGTGCTATAAAAGTGAATGCAATGTTGGTTTAAGGAGGAGCTGCCCTCCTTAACTTTTACTCTGGTCTATCCAAAACCAAAAGAGGACGACCTTGGACTTCAATGGCAGTAAAATGTTTTGTCGGCAAGTGTTCGCACTTCTCTACTCAGCCACTTACATTTCAATTTGACATTCATAGTGTCCATAAAATGAGCAAGTGTGCCAACATAAATGACAAATATGAGACTTGAGGCAGTCTTTAAAAAGAAAATAAACCATTCTTCCAAAGTACATTTGAACACGTATATGCACAAATAAATTCTAGCACTCCATTCCTCTACTTTACTCTCTTTCTCTCTTTCAAGCACACATCCACTCATGCACACGGACACAAACACACACACACACACAAACCAACCAGGCACATATTTGCGATGAGAGAGTCTGCCGATTCTGCAAAGTGCTGTTTCTCAATCAGGGCATTCACAATCAGCATAAGAGAGTTTCTCTCAGTATTAAACTGTACATCAAACTGATAATGATTTCTGTTTGCATGCGCATTTGCTTCCTTTTATATGTAAGATGTGAAAGAATTAAATAAAAGCAGTATGAATATTTAAACAAACAAAAACATGTTGATAAACAAGGCTTGAAAAATAAGACAAAAAAGCCTTCCATATGCTACGATACATCTTTAATGATCTCAAATCTGGAAAAGAAAGCTTGGGATGACTCATGCATATTTCATCATCCACATGTGAAGCCTTCTCATTAGACCATTCCGCTAGCAGCCTTGGCACACGTTACCTGGGGTTTGATTTCTATTATTATTTCAGATGATAAACAAAATCAAACTCTTAATGAGTAATGGAGGGCTGTGCAGTGACATTAATTCTAAACCCACAGAACCCTCGCTCTGCTCTAATCACTAAAGACGCTGCTGCACCATTTTCAGCCTGATGAGTTTGAGTGTCTTCACTTTGAAAAAGCGTATCTTTTATTCCAAATTATTATAGGAGACAAGAAGGGAAAAGGCAATAAATGTAGTCACATACAGAAATACACACAGGGATGTTGTAGTAAAGGAGCTCCCAACCAGCTCCAGTATAATAGAGATTGAGGTGTGGTGGAAGTTGGTTTTGGTTTATGCTCACAGAGAATGTTTGAGGTCCTGCTGCCCACTAGGAAACCTGTTTCTCCCAGCACAAAGACCCCCTAAATTGATTTTCACCAGCTGTTTGTTGTTTAACAGTCAAACAGCCACATTTATGATCCACAGAAGCTTGACTTTATCTGAGAGGCCAGTGAAAACGATGTTTTCATATTTTCATACTGCACTTGCCACTGCCCAAAGGATTCAGCTCTTACTGTCATATAGTTCTGGCAAATAAAACATCAGTCACAATCTTTCTGTCATTACAAAATATACCATACAAAAAAGAGTATGTAAATGTACTTAAAATTAGGCAAAAATGCTGCTTACCTTTTAGGTTAATATCTCTAAAATGAACTTAAATCACCTTGTGTCATCATTCATTAAAAGAAAATATGACTTTATGCACAAAGTAATATATTTTGACTTTTTTTCTCCTTTTTTTGATTAATCTCCAGATGCTTGAACAGAAAGTCTAATCTACAAAAGCCTGTCCTTTGCAAAACCTAGTCTTATACTACCCTTAAAATCATATCACACATGCATTTAAATATAGGCTATGTACTTACACACGTATAGCATACACACAAATATGAAATCTGAATATTTTATTGTGTATTTTGTCGGTTTCTTAAACACTTTCTCAAAACCATCTCTTGTTCTGTCTGTTGGCTTTTGCCTCTAGAAGGTGATAGGCCTTAAAGCCATCATGAATTCAGAAATAATACACTACCTTTGCTGCCACCGAAGCCCACAGTACGTTAATTTCATTTAGCATGCACTCACTGTACAGGATGAATTGATTTCACTTTGTTTGGTTTTGACAACCATGTTTATTGTGCAATGAAATGTGGTGTGGCGGAGGGCTGACAGTATCCATCAACGCGGGGCAATCTGCTGACTGCCGGGGCCAGATGAAGGTATTCATTAGCTCAGGAGCGCAGCGCTCACTCAGACACGACAGCCAGTGTCTGCACCCCGGGATCGCTTGCTGTAATTTACGATGCCTCCCGTGCCATTACTCTATCACTGACACTGATTCAGCAATTTATATACTGGTGTGCATGCATACGGGCAGAGGTGAGCTTCTTACGGGGAGGGGGACAAAACAACTGCCTGCCATCAGCTAGTGCCACATCCATAGTTAGCCAGGAAACCAGCCACGTGACTTGGTTCATTGGAGGAAAGCCAGATGATGCATGTTGTTTTTGCTTCACATGATGCCACACAGAAAAGTGCCTGTCTTCTGTCTCAGCCCCGCCCTCAGTCAAACACCGACACAGAGAGCAGAGGAGAGGACAGAGAAGAAGAAGCTGCAGCACGACCGTAAGTTACACGGAAATGTAAAAAAGTACTGAAAAAGAACCAACCTTAAAAATAAATTCTGTAAAAATACAGAACTGGGTTTCGGGGGGCATCCTCAGAAACCAACAGCCTAACTTAGAGTTTGACCTTTAACCTGAAATAATATTAAAGTCTTAAAGTGCTGTAATCTTTCTGATTAGAGTAAGAACATTACAGTGCGGAGTTGCGTGAACATACGAGGCGGTGGCGGTTGGGTAGTTAAACATGCCCCCTCCCATCCTGCCTTGTAATATATATCTATGACTTAATCAGAGGCACCCTGCACATTAGCAGCCAGTCTCGACAAATCCCCAGAAACGACAACATGCAATTTACTACAACATTGTTTCTGTCTTTTCATTGAAAATCATGACAATGCTATGACATTTTGCAAATGAGCATTAACTTTTTTTTTTCCAGGAGGGGCAAGACATTTAGGAATCAGTTAGTTAGGTGTGTGATTGTGTAAATAAACACAGATGTTTAGCAGTGACAGGGGCAGGCCCCATGGGTGGTAGCTGGGGAGAGAGTGAAACAGAGGGAGTGCTGCTTAATAGAATTTATTGTGATTCATGAGGCCCGCAGCTCAAGTGTGACAGAGCGATATGAGAATCCCCTTTTAATTTGTCTCTCCTGGAAACACTGCAGATGAGCAGCATGAATTACAGTGAGAAAGAATGATTGTCTGTGTGTGTGTGTGTGTGTGTGTGTGTGTGTGTGTGTGTGTGTGTTGGGGAGGGTATAAAAATGGTAAGTGGATAAGGAGGAAACAGAAAAAAAGGGAGAGAAATGGAGAGAGAATGTAGAGAGGCCCAAAAAGCCTATCACACCTGTGAACTGCAGGCTCAGACTCGACCATGTACCGAGCCAGAGGGTAGCACTGCCCCAGCCGTCCCCTCTCCTCCCCTTTTTCTCCTCCTTACTCATCTTTGTTCTGCGGGCAGACACATAATGTCACCCAGGAATCCGCTCAAGAGGATGAGGCTCAGTGAGCAGGCAACAATCACGCAAACCTGCCAAGCCCTCCCTGTTGGGATCAAATCTAACACCTCTGACTGAAGGCATTTACTGCTGACAATGGAGCCTCTCCCTCAGAGCAGGATCAGGCTAGATTAATGTGTATGGACAGACAGGACACAGCGCTCAGTGCCCCTGTTACAGCCTGAGCTCAAAGCATGCTAATTAAACCATTACAAATTACAAGTGATATAAGCCCTATTATAACATGCTAGTCCTCTTTTTTTTCTTTTCCAGTTAGGATTATTTGAGTTTTTTTTAGGATTATTAGTTTTCTGGAGCCTGCGTGTGTGTGTGTGTTAGTTTTTGAGTGCACACACGTGGGAACTTGGGAACAAACAGGCAACCTGTTTCAACATGCAGGGTATGGCTTTTACTTTTGTCTGTCTAACCACTCTCGTATGCATTAAACCTAAAAGTGGAGTCTAATCTTTCACAACATCCAGCTTCGCACACTCAAAGGAAAATGCACGCGCACACACACACACAGACACGCACGAAAATAGATGTACATTTATCCTATTGGGGATAAATTTGAATTTGCCAACTTCAAACCAGAACTCTCTTATTGATAGTATTGACCTATTCAGCTATTGTTGTTGTGACTTTATAAATCATTAAGCCTGTGCCCCCCTCATCTAAGCTTTCTTCTAGGAAAACTCCTCAGCAATAAAAGCCAGAGCTTGATTCCCACGGCCTTAGAGTGGAAGAAAAACAACAACAAAAACCTCTTCAAACAATCAACTCATATAAAACTTCATAACAGCTCCAAGCTACCAATGTAAAGAAAAACCCATCACGACTGATCTGCAACAACAATGCAACACTACTGTTCTTCTCATCCTATTCCATGAGGACTTTGTTAGAGACACTACTTGGCTGAAGCCTCATCTTTTTTCACTCTCTGGTTGATATTATCACACTGAGCGTTTAGATTAATATTGTTTCCTGCCTCCACACATCTCTCAACAACATCTTTGTTCTCTGTGGACCCTCAGTGATGTGGGCGGTTTAGACAAACACACAACCCCAGCTACATACCGCTACTACAACCTGCAACTGCATACCACCGTGTGTGAATGAACAAAAGGCCTGGCTGGGCTGAGGCCTTTGTGGTATTTGGTAATGTTTTCATCTGAGTTTAAAAAGACCTAATGAATTTGCAGTGGAATCATGCATGTGGCTCGTGGCTTTGTGAAATGAAGGAAATCCTATCTATTTCTATTCCCCCGCTCTATTTTCCAATCTTGGCCGTTAGGACTTTGGTTGCTGCATGGTTTACAAATATTAGCTTAAGCAACCTAAAGCTTTCTGTGAACAGCCGTGATGACAGAAGTCTGCTGTATGAGGGGCCTGCTCAGTGTGGCTGCTCTGTTCTGGAGGGAGAGCAGCTACACACGAAGGGGCTTTCACACCCTATGGAAGGGCTGGGAGGTACACCCAGTAATTTTCCTTTTCAGGAAACACCAAAGTATATACAGTGTGTTCCAAACAACTGAGGAAAAGTGTGTTGAAATACTAAGATTCTAAATTAATTGCCCTGCTTCTTTACCAGAATGGTCTAAAAAATGATTACATTTATGAATAATGTTATATTCTGGAAGCATTAATGTGGTAATTTGAAAAAGACATGTCAGGGTTAAAACTGGGCTAAATTTGGTGGAAAAGTAAATATTGTTTAGACGTCTTGGTAACATAACCATCATTTGAGCACAATTTAAATGACTATAATTCAGTATGCAGCAGATCCTAACAACATGTTAAAATATAATCTTTAACTGATGTTGAAACAACATTTATATGTAAGCTAGTCAGAAAAACTTAAAATTGTCAGACACATATAGCCTGGTTTTAACCCCCCCACATGTGGATGACCTTTGGCCAGCAAATAACCAAATCAGAACTTACTGGATTATTAAAGAAAAAACAAAAAATGCAATTAGCTTGACAACGTATGTTCCTATATATCAAGGTATGCTGGGTAACCATAAAGGCTGATTTATGGATGGTCGCTCGACACTACTCGAATTTTGTCATGTCGCAGACACCGTCATATTTGTCGTGCAATGTGATTTGGTAGTGTTACTAACATTGCCATGGAGATTGTAGTTTTCACTGATCTATCTTATTGATATTTTAGTCTGTAACTTTAGATAACTTGTAAGGTTCTTGTTTAATTAGTCCTGGTTAGGATGATATAATAAATTATATAATAAATAATAACAATGTAACTAAACAAGCTGGCTGGAGGATGACGTCTGGTTACCATGGAGACAACTGAAACTTTTTGCCGAAGCATAAATTGATAAAGTCGCGCGACTCTTTAATTTCTGTCAAGTAACACTTATTAAAAGTGTTTAGCGACCTATCATAAATCAGCCTTAAACCTCGACTGGTTCAGGGAGGAGAAAATCCTCACAACAAGGATTTCAAAAGTAAACATGTTCTCAGAAGAGTAAACACTTTGTGGTTCACATCATAAAACCCTGCTTCACATCATTCAACCGTATGTGTTTTCCTGTTGGTGAGGCTGAAGGAGACAGACAGATATATTTGTGGTGTAAGGGAAGAAATGGTAACTGTGTGTTTTGAGTTATGTGTACTGCCTTGGCTCCCAGCCATTTCCCCCTGGGAAGAAGACCTCTCCTCTCCTTTAACCTCTGCTTGCTCCTAATCCATTGCCCACTGGGAACACTGATGTGAGGCGTCTGGCACAAGCCTTTCCCTCGGCCCTGTGCAGGACTTAAAAGGACACAACTGCCCTGGTGTGCGCTCTGTTTCGGTTCTGACTCCACAGTAGCCACAGAGGGAAGGTTCCCACTGGGAGAATGAGCACTGGAAGCACATCTGTGTTAGGAGTCAGACGGGTGGGATGGGATCTACTGCTGTGGCTCACATGGGAAACATGTAAATGAATCCACTAAATGTACCTCTAATTCTCATCTTCAGGATTGGGTGTGATGTGAACCCACACATGATTAAAAAAGACATTTGCTTTGGAGTTGGTAAACAAACATTTTTATGGGAAGCTTTTTTTTTTTTTAAATAAAAGTCTATGCACACAAATTATGCAGGACCATTTCTTGCCAAAACTGATGGGAAATGTGTCTCAGATCCTATTTAAAGATGTTGATGGGTTACATTGTCCTGAGAAATATCTATCCTTCTGCCCTGAGACTCTTGGAGGCATCAAAGATGAGTCAGAACCATTTTCCTCTTTGCTCTGGCTCTGAAGTGCCATGGAAACTGCCACAAATATTTATGTCGGACAAACACTGGTGCACTGAGGTACTCCTTGCTCCTGTGTAGGAGCCAGGGCCACAAAGGGAGATGACGCTTTGTCACACTGGTGAAACCTGAATTTACACCCCTGTGCCCAGGACCTCAAACAAGCACAACAGCAACAGGAGCCGAGCTTGGAAAAAAGCCAGCTTTGTCCTCAGGCACCCTTGTCCTCCGCTCACCTACCTGTGAAAACCTCGGCTCATTTCAAACGGCATTCACCTCAACCTCCATATCTCCCTTACACACACGCACATGTTTCTGCACACACCCATGAATACCACTCTACCATCTAAAACTGAGGAAACATAAAATTTTCTGTGTAGGCAACATGTCCAAACAATAAATGCAATAAAAAAACAATAAGAGAGAAACTCAAATCTTACCATCAAGGTCCTCTGGCCTGGTGAGGTCAATAACTCTGTGGCCAATCTTTCCTTCCTCACCCAGCTTGCCGAGGTGGTGCCCAATGCTCTCAAAATGCGCCCTTTCCTACAGGGAAATACAAACAATCAGGTACACAAACAAGCACACGGACACGTTTTTACAGTGATAGAATTGTAAAAAATAACCCCATCAGAAATCTGAAATTTTGAAAAGAAAAAAAGTGTCTTTGATAAATGGAGGTTCTTTTGAAGAGCTGCTCTTTTGACATGAGCTAGATGTAGCTTTTTCGTCTCTCATCTCTCTATTCAGCAGCAGCTATAATGGATGACAGGAGGCAGGGAGACAGTAAGGGCCAGGGGTGCTGTAAATAGATTTACAGAAGGATACTTTGTGATCCCAAGCACACAATGGGGCCGTGGCCCTCTTTGCAGTGCTCAGATTTTCCTCTGTAATCTTCTCCTTACATCCTCCCTTCCAGTCTACAGCGCCCAGAGCTCAGCGCCCATCATTTATTCAGAGTTCATGCTTTGGAGAACACACCGTGTTTTCCCGTTTGTCATGTCGCTTTGAGCTCAGATTAAACTTGGCATCATGTTGTACTTGACGCACAATGAAACCCTGTCATTCAGCGCTCCGTGACAATATTAAATGTCATGTCCGTGTGCATTTACAGAATAAAATAACAGCTTTCGGGGGGCCTCTGAATAGTTGCTGCACATTACACTTAATGTATTATGCAAGGGGAGAGTGCCGACTGCTGCTGGCTCCATTGTTGAATGACCTACTTCCTCAGTGAATACACAGGGCATTAGCAAAGGGCTGTCTCCCTCTCTAAAGACTCAACTAGGAGATGGACACTTTGACTCTGCATGATACAAATAATCCCTCCCCCCCCTAGGTTTTGCCTGGATGACACTAAAAGCAGGCATGTTGCCACCATTCAGAAAAAAAGCATTTGTTTTACTCCCAGGGTGAGCGTTCAATCTCTGCCAAGGATGTACTGTCTGCACTGACCTCTGCCTCTTTCTTTTCTAAACATGCCTATCACACGCAGTCTGAACAGACACTCAGGTAGAGTCCCCACACAATACTAACAGCTCCCCTGCCACACACACCGACACCGACACACACATTAATCTTTTAGCCCCTTCTTTGTAATGCATTTCACAATTTTGTTGTTTTTCACTTTTCCCCCAGAGGGAAGTTTATCTTTTCTTTTCCTAATGGGAGAAAGTGCTAAAAATTAAGCAGACCTAATATAACTGAAAATAGTTATTTTTATGACTGCATTCGATTCATGCTGTTGTCTTTTCCTGATAAATAAAATCATGTTGGCAACAATACCCAAAAGTAATTACAGCACATTTTTTGAAAAAAATTAAATTACTAAATCTGTCTGAAATGTTTTTTCTTTTGTGTAATCTTTTTTTTCTGGTGAGTTAAAAAAAGATGACAAGATGAAGGATGAAGATAGTTCAAGTCCATTTGAGGCCTTTCACAGTATTTTGATTTTTTTTATCATGCTTTTTATTTATTCAAGAACTATTCCTCAAAAGAAAGGACTGTGAGAGAGACAGAAAGAGCACTGCAATTTACCATCATACTTGAAGGAGCAGTCATTATTTATGGCCAGCTGAGTGATTCTGATATACAATTAACCACTACCTGCTTATGGCCTGTGATTAGAGCCTGTCTATCTGACGGCCCTTTGCTTACTTAAGTGTTTTCTAATTATGACATATGTGGTGGTCCCTGCTGGGCAAGAGGACACTTTGTAAAGAGAAGATGGAGTACGGCGCCTTTCTTGGTGTCACATTCTGTGTAAAGCAGCACATGTGCGAGCATGCACGCGCGCACTGAGCCGTATTCATCACCCAGCCACATTATTGCTCTTAATGAAAGAAGCTAGCAGCCCGATGACAAAGTGACTGATGTGCGATTAGCTGGATGGGCAATGGTGCTGCTTCAGATGCTACTTGGACAGTCCACTAGGAAGACACAGCATGCATGGGTACTGTATGCCTGTAATAAAGTAGTCATCTCGTCCCTCTTCTGCGCTCCGTTGGTCCCTCCTGATCAATCAAGTCCTTTTATAAACTCATGATCATTAAGCATCATGTTGGGCTGAGAAGGAGAGAGAACGGGGGCCATCCATCAATGAATTTCATTAATAACTAGCTCAGTGTTGAACTTCTTTCTCCACCAAACAAAGTCATATGATTAGAGTGAACAGCAGCACATTAGGCAGCTGGGAGCGAGACTGAATGAGGCTCTTGTTTGAGGATTCTTTAAGGTAGCTTCACTTCATTTGACATAAAAGGGATCATGTGTTTTTTGTTACAGGCAGTATACAGAAAACATGTAAATGTGCTTTCTAGCTGCCAGCGTTTCACATACTTGATATAAAGGTGTAGTTACAGTAAGTATTCCATCTTTCCTTGCATTAACTATGCTAATTAATATCAGACTATCCGTGCAATATGGTACCACAAATTTTCATAAAATTTTATATACTGGACTTAATATACTTATTGGTTATACGTTTGGTAATTTATATCTGGAAATTAGAATTATAGTTGGAATTACAACCATAAATTATCTGCACAGCATAAGGGTTTTGTTTTAAGGCTTGAAAATATTCAGTGAACTAATGCTTCTTTACTGCCCACGCATCAAGTGCTGTGATAAATTAATGGCACTTTTATTATTTTATAGTGTCATTAAATTTTTACTGATCACTCTGACACAGAGGAGTAGCAAAGGACATGCAGTATCTAGGGAAGCTGGCCATCCTACCAGGAAGGAGAGGGTGAGAGTGAGAGAGAGGGAACCCATCAGTATATGGCTGATATTAAAAAAAAGGTATTTCTGATGTACAGAACAAAGGAATGACTTTCAACACAAAAAATACTCAAAATGAATATTGCTAAAAGGCCTGTGAAAGAAAATACACATAAACTGACGGCAAGGGTAGCAGAGGAATAAATCAAGGGTGATGAGAATTGTAAAGATAAAGCGACAGGAAACAAAAGATATAACAGTACACATTTTTCCCCTCCCACTTTGACCACGACCGCTGGCAAGCAACCGGTCCCTCCCTCAAATGACTTCAGCATGCAGCTCTCCACCCCACAACTAAAATTATAGCAGTGCACTCCAAGCTGTAGTGGAGAACTGCCACCCACAATAATCTCATCTGCCCTGCCTGTGCAGTCTTTTGTCTTTAAAGTTTGGTAACAGATGCATTTTCAGATGCACATGGCTGCCCAGTGAAGTCATGAGCTAGTCCAGTGAAGTCATGAGTCACTGTGGAAGAGAGAGAAGGAGAAAGAGGGTAGATGGAAGAGTCTGTGTAACTTCTTGGGCGAGGGAACCCAAAGGAGCCCTTGTCAATGCTGTAAAGAGAGCTTTAATCTGGCCGGCCACAGAACATGTGCCGGAGGCCTGCTGCTCTGCCCACAGGGTGTATTCTGGGGAAAGGCGGGTGGCGGGCGGCCCTGTGCATTGTGCCTACTCCTGCCCTATATTTAGGCAACACACTGCCAATCCTTACACTCCTTCATCCTTTCCTTTGTAAATAGCTCCAGGCTATAGGCAAAGCCATATGGCCTGAGATTGTTCAAATACAGATGAAAGAAAAAATACACAGAAGAGTAAAGTAGACTAGGGCAAATCAGCATGCAGTTTTTTTGGAGTCGTAAGGTTTAGACATGAAATGAAGACTGTCTTCTACAGTACCAGTCAAAAGTTTGGACTTACATGAGTGTAAGTATTTCAAAGTTTTAATTTACTATCACAAGACATTGATACACCACTTATAATACAACAACAGACTGTTTTTCAGTAGTGAAAAACCTGACTATGCTGTTGTTCAAATGAAAGAGCTCAGCCAAGGTGAGGACATGCTCATCTGAACAAGGCGATATTCATAGCAGAGAGGTTTAAAAAAAATATGTGTTGCTAATACCATAATGAAAATAGACAAACCAGGCCTTGATACATGATGTATTACCAGGGTCAACTGTAGACTTTGAGCTTTAGTTATATTTTAATTGATCATTAAATATATTAATTAACTTATTGAATTTTTAATAATTAACTTTTTTTCTATTTGTGTAATTTTGAGCATAAAATGACCCGAGTCCATGTCAAAATAGGAATAAGGTAAACCAGATGATACAGACACAGATCAACTTGGTATTGTATGTTTTCTCGCCAAAACATTTTGACATCTGAAATGGTTAAAGAAAAAAAGTGCTTCATTTCATTCAGGCACCTGGCAGTCATCACACATTGTATTCCCTTCCAAAAATGACCAGTTGCCAGCTTAAAGTAATTTTATAGTCTGGTTATTTTTTGGCCTTGTATGAAGTATATACAGTAAATGACATATTTAGCCATTTCTGTGAAATCTGACAGCAGCGACTGGCTCTCCTTTCCAAAATCTCTAAACTGTTGCTAAAATCTCATCTATATTTCCTACACAGTGGAAAGTATATGATCGCATATGTTTAAAATTTTCATGGTTGGAACCTTTAAAAGCTGCAGGACCCTAAACAGCCACTTATGTTTGATAATGTGTTGAACTGGCTTTGGTTATATCACACACCTGGTATGTGGCAAGTTAAAGGCAGTGGCTTTCTGACCACAATACAGGTCTTTGTGTATCAAGTGTCAGTCATCACTGTGGTCTGTGGCCCTCAAGTGAAGACTCTGAGCGTCTCAGACTAAACCCCTCAACAATATGTCCCAGCCCTGATGGAGACAAAGACTGGACTTAACCGTGGCTACAGCTCCTCACAGCTCTGCGCCTCATCTGTTTTGTATTTTTATTGTAACCAGTTGCAATGTTATTTATAAGTCTGCAGCTTTCCAGTAGTTTTTGCTAGTTTTGAACCATTTAAATGTTAAGTACATCCAGCCATGCGGTAAACCCACAGTTCCTTTCATGCAGACTGTTGCTCTCCCTTTGCTAAGGCTAATGCAGGAAGCAGCAGAATCAACAGTAGCAGCCACAAAAGGCTGGCATCTGTTCTATAGGAGTCGTCCTCGACATCACACAGAGCAGAGATGGCCAGCTATTCCAGTCCCGTTTCTACTGCCAGGGCATCACCTCATTTGTTTAAAACAGAGGGAAAAAGGCCTTTAATTAAATTAAGGGGCTTAAACTATGAAAAAGATTGGTTAGCTAACCCTATTCTGGGCTTTGTGCCAATTTAATGTTTATTGTTTGTTTTTAATAAAAGAATATGCTATCATTATTCAGGATGACTTATATTTTGTTGGAAGGAAAAGTCAAACTCACAAAATGTGACCCTTCAGCATCAATTTGAAATGTGCATTTAGTCTTAACAAATGCATTTCCTCTAAATGTCTATGTCAACTTTGTAACAACACTTCTGTGATAGTTTCTTATGTTAACATTGCCACATAAAATATATTATTAACATATCTTTTATTGAATGAAAATATCATAATTGTGTTATGTTCCCAATTAGACTTAGATTAGCTGAAATTGAAATCATTTTAGAGGTGTATAATATATAACCATCTCCAGGATGAGGATATTTCTGACACACTGTTCAGTTATTCAGTTCCTGTCCACACTAGTGTTGGGCCAATGTAAAAATTTTCAAACCGATTTGAAATTAAGCTGAATACCAGACCGGTAATACTGAATTTTACCACTAGGTGTCTCATGTTACTCATACGTTTCTGAATGGAACATAACGAGAGCCTATGATTGAGAGTGTAGCAGCACCACAGTCAGGACAACTAAGTGACACATCGTGTTTTTATTTCTCACAACAACCATTCAACTTAACTTTTCTTTTTGTGCTAAAGTGCTGTGTGTAGCAGCAGTGTTTCCAGTTTAATAGCTGGAAACAACATGGCTACACATAGTACGGCACGGCTATGCTATGCTAACAATGTTAGCCATGCTAACTAGCTGCTAGCTGCCATGCAGGCTGATTAAACGATCCATTCCGTCCCTTTGAATCTGTGTGTTGTTTTAGAAACACAAGCTGCTCTCAGACTGCCGGAAGCTGTAAGCAGCCCGGCCAGGTTTATCCGGGTTATCAGTGAGATCTGTGCCATTAGCCGGGGTCAGCCTACCTCCTCCAGCTCATCTTTGGAGTCCAACTGGGTGGACAGCAGGAGACGGCCCCATCGGTGTCGGACCATCCGTGTGAGACGGTTAGACGTCTCATAATGATAAATGCTGATTCAGTCGTTTTGCATAAAATCAAATTGGTTTAAGCTCATACACCAGACCGGACTGGCAAAACTGGAAACTGACCCAACCCAACCACGCTGCTTAGATAATCTGTGTTGAGATCATATACTTTAATGTGTGTCCAGTCTTCAATGATCTCATCAGAACTGTTCACCAGATCCTCGAGGGAACATTAAGGTGGGCTAAAATCTCCTTTCTTATCAGACCTTCCAGGTTGCAAACAGCAGGATATTAGAAACCGCAGCATTACCAAAACCCTTTTCACATATGGACAAAACCTCAAGACTTGTTGGACACTAGAGCCATTATGTTCCGACTGCAACAATACCATAGACTATAAATGGTCCTTTGTGGCTTATTCTTTTCCTCGTCTTTTGTAGTGTGTGCCTTGTGGTGAGCGCCGCATCACAGGTCTTCGCTACTGGGGCCAGCGGCATTTCTGAGCAACTGCAGCAGGCCAGAAATTCACCATGTAAAATGACAACTGTAGAAAATAATGGAGCCACTACTGCCAAGTGACCCAACCAAGATGCAGTCTTGATGTCTTTCTGGGGAAGAGACGAGACAGAGCAAAAGACCTGACCTGGGACAGAAGCCCGCAGGCATACACAGACTCACACACACATGCACAGGCACATATTATCCAGAGTCATACATTATTTTTATTCTTTTGGCAAATGTGAACAATTGGACAAAGCATTAATGTAAGCAATCTTCACAATAGCACTTGCTGGCTACAGCCAGTGTCTGGGAGCTGAGCATAATCTAATTTGGATGGGCAAACCCTTGTATGCCAAGGATTTACATTGCAGCCAAAACGCCTTGGTTTGCAATTTCCAAGACAGCAGTCGAAAAGGAGCAGAAAATTGCTTCCAGGGCTGCAGACCAGACAAGATTATATTCAAAGTCTTTGTGAGGGCTTTGCCTGAATAGAGCCCTGACATCACATATACACACACATGCATGCACATGTACACACACACACACACACACACACACACAGGAGGGAACAGTGTAACGACTATAACCAATAGGTTAGGAGTCCGGATTTTGTGGAGCACAAGTGTAAGCTCCATTTGAATATTTACAGGCTGAGCTTTGGGATACGGGAAATGGACAATTGTAGTTATCAATACTGAGGAGAGGAGGTGTTGCGGGGCAGAAAAGGGCAGTTCAATAGGTTAATACACTGGCCTTTCACCTTTTGATTCCAGTTAGAGACCTGTCAGCAGAGGAATATATTTTATCACACAACCTCCCGGGGCATCACATATGCAACTCCTACAGAACTAAAGCTAGAGAAAGGGATGCATCTGTCCAGAAATCTGTCATACCTGACTATTATAGTGAAGTATGACAGATTTCTGGACTGATACAGGGTTCACAACAAGGCTTGCCCAATGGCCCAGGGCCAGTAAATTGCAGATTTGGGCCGGTGACTGGTCAGTCATCGACCCAGATCGTGATAAGTCTTTTATCTCTTTTTTTCTGCTTGGCTGGTGGCTGACTCTCATACCTGGTGTGCCTTTTCTAACCGGTCAGATTGGACTGGTTAGGAACTTGCATGTTAAGAACTTGCATGTTTGCCAAAGACAGATGTAGACTGAAAGTTTGAAATATGGAGTGAAAAAGATTGTTTTTTTTTTCTTTTGTCACGGAGGCAACAGTTTGTTGAGGCTGAAAATTGAATCAGTGCTGTACTATTTCTCTACAATTTCTAAGAGGAATTAAGCTACTCATTTACAGACAATTTACAGTCTACAGACAATTACACTACCAGTGTGTACAACAATGGCAATGCAGCCATTTGGCTATACCTGACCAGCTCTTTAGTGACAATAGATGGACCAATTCTCTTGAATTAACACTCAGGCTTTTGCTGTTTTCTTTTTCCATGTTGTGTCTGGTTACAACAAAAGTCAAATCTGTGTCATTTAGTTATATAATATAAACACAAAGAGGACCATATGGGCTAAGTTACTTTCTGGAATTATTTATCTTTTTTTTTTTTTCTTAATTATTTTTCCAAAAAAACTATAGCGTTTGATTATAAACAATTCACATAAATACATTACTTTAATTTCTCAAAAATGATTGTTTTTGTCTGCTTAACCAGTGAAAATTCATTAGGAGAAGGTACCACATTTCTGACCCACTGGCCATATATTCCAAAAGGCCATAAATGTTGATTCTGATGGTAACATCTGACTGAAAACATACAGATGCTTGATATTTATTCATCCATGACCCTGGAAAACAGCATATCCAGTTATAGCTACAGTGCATAATAGAGAGAAACAATTCAAATGGTTACAAATGGATTCAGATGTACAGTACTGTATTTGACTGTAGGCATAGTTTCGCATTCTAGGTAAAAGCTTCCACTGGGTGAAGAGGAGATAGTAAATAATGGAACAAAGTAATTGCCCTCTGCAGACAATAATACCTTTAGATAAATATTTCAAAAAGGTAAATTGCAGAAGGCTTGTAAAAGGTTTTATTGTACTGATGGGATATAGTAAAAACAGAGAAAAAGACAAGCAAGAAAATTGTCTTCTGCAAAGCATGAATATTTTACATGTCCTCAGGTTAAAGGCTTGTGTACTGTAGAGCAGAGAGTCTGATCTACACTATGTTCTCCTAGGTCAATGGTCAGGAAGGGAGAGAGAGGAGGAGAGAGAGTCATAGTGATAAAGCTTAGGGAGGAATGCATTGTAGTGTTCAGACACACTTTGTATGAAAAGATGAATTGATCCATCTGTAAGCAGCACTTAGACCCACTCCTCTGCCCGGTCATTACAGTGAGATGAATCAATATTTAATATCCCCCTCTAACAGCCACACTGGATGATCTTAACCTCTCCTTAATCCCATTTATGTTACCTTTCCAGAATCTTCTTCTGTAAGCTCTCACTATGATAAACTTCCAAACAAGAGACTGGGAGGGGAGCTATTAAAGACCCCACCATATTTATGTCAGGTGAGGCGCTTTCTTGAAATATTAATATTCTGAAACTGACCAAAGTGAAAGCTTTTATCAGGGGCATTCAAACCTTTCTAGTCCGTTGGCTTGTATCAGCAAAAGACTCTCTCTCCTTCTCCCTCATTTCACTGCTGAATTACAACCCACTGTTCTTTATAGCAGCAGAGGGATGAAGATGATGGGGCAATTCTTTTAGCTGACTTGATAAAGCGTGCCTCTAATTTCACACCATCCTAATAGGGGCAGTGTCATTGAAAATAAGAGGCGACAATATTTCACCATGATTTGCGCGAGCCAGAGAGTCAAGCATGAGCTCAGTTAAGGTGTCATTCAACAAGACATATAACTGGCCTAATGAAAACAGGAACATATTACCTGAGGAAAGGATTTTAATTACTTATATTGTTAGGTTTTTGAAAGAAACACAAATTATTATTAAGTGTTTCAATTTTGTGTCGTCAATACTATAATCCTACTAGTATATTCATTTATCAACCACACACACACACACACACACACACACACACACACACACACACACACACACACACACACTTTGTTTCTCTCTTTTTCAAAAAACACAAAAGGCAGATTACAGGTGAGGAGTGACTAGATATTTCAAGCAGAAGATCCCTTTAGGGGAAAAAAAGAAGCATTCTCCTGCTCTGAGATGACTACTTACTGAACAGACAAGTCCAAAATTCAGAGGAAACAAAGCTAAATCTTACAAAAGACTAAGCTGGGAATAAAAAGCCGTTAAGCTCTACCTGCTAAGGACAATGTAGCTGTAGGTGTGTGCTGCTTGTTGAAAATGACTCTGCACATGCATTGTTGAGTTACTGCTTTCATGTCACGGCAGATTCAGCTGCTTGGTTGACCACAGGCTCACCTTAGGTGGAGGTGGGACGGCAGCTGCACCAGCTCCTGTGACTGAGTGAAAAAAGGGAGCTTGCATACTCATGCTAAAAGCTTCACATACCGTGACAAATGAACAAATAAAGCTAAAAATAGGAAATAAAGCTTATACAGTGGAGATCACATCTATCTGGGTCAAATTGATCACTATAATTGGATGAGTATTATAACCAATGCTTTTTTCCTTTACCATCTAAATTAACATTTGTATATTTATTACATGGATATAAAGTAATGAGATGGACACTTTCGGTATTTACTGAATATCATTGACTGTTTCAAAATACAGTACAGCTGTTTCAAACTCTTGTTTGTTTCGCCGCTGCATCTCGTAGTAATTTCGCTGCTGCATCTTGTTGGCTTGTTTTTGGCAGTTTGCCATAAGCTTCAAAGAGACTACGTTTTTCATTGAGAGAAGATGACTTTCTTTTACTCGTCATGATTACATTTTGAACGCAGCACCAGCCTCAGGTAACCAGCCAGAAGCAGACAGGTTACCGCGAGGCAATAATGGTACGGTAATGGTGAATTACCGTAGTTTTTCAATTTTTTTTCCATATGTCGTCATGTATGAAAAGACCCAAAATGAACACTTGATTAATATAAGCAAATCACTTAAACAGCATGTCTATTGGAATGATGAGCTTTTTGATCCATATAATGATATAATAATATAGTTGATCACTGTAACTGTGATCCCTATAAGCGGTTTCCACTGTAACTGAACTTTGTGCAAGATCATGTATCTGTTTCATTGTTTATATTTAGTTAGAAATTGTGACTTGGTATGCTTGTAACAACAGTTTAGTACAAAAATTTGATTATGGAATAATTCATTATTGTTTAAATCCTATCTTTTTTGACTTAGTAAGTGCAAGAGATCTGTCTCTGTCCGCTCTGTGGGCTGCACCAATTTATCTGCTTCACTTCAGTAAGAGCATAGTTGATTGCCACCTGCATAGACAGTAATCTCTTCCAAACACCAAATTAGAGGGAAATCAAAATAGATATTCATTGACTTTTTTACATATACATTGACCTAGTTGAGGCTGTTGGTTGAAAGTGTCAGGTGCTGAAATATTAATGAGAATCGCTCCCAGTTCCTGCCTGCTCCTCACAGCCAACTGGCAACATGGCATCAAGCTGAAGAGAGGAGGACAGCTTTTTTCTCTCCTTGATTGACTCATCGATTGAAGATATTTTTAAAGGGAATCCCTGGGAGTGTGTGCTCCTGGTACAAAGCAGCCCCATCCCGTGTCAGGGGACGGAGAGGGCTGCAAGTCTGCTTTAATTGGGCAGAGACTTCAGAGTCTTCTTAACCCACACCGGGCACTGCCATGGCCTGTCATGGCCCTCACACCAACATCAACAACACCGACACCTCTCGCAGCATGCACACACAAACATATTCGTACAAATTTGAGTAAACACTCATGTACGTGCTGAACTACGCCAGCACTTATCAATAAGACCACCCTGGACACGGATTAAAGAAAAATATTAGTCTTAAGAATTAATGCTATATCTAAATCAGCATGTTCCACTTTATTAGTTTCTTTCCTGAACTACTTTCAGGGAGAGCTGAACACTCGTTGTGGTCAACTGA
Source organism: Thunnus albacares (assembly GCF_914725855.1). Lineage (NCBI taxonomy): Eukaryota > Metazoa > Chordata > Actinopteri > Scombriformes > Scombridae > Thunnus > Thunnus albacares. The sequence goes on from NC_058106.1 coordinate 23,113,419, forward strand.
TTGTTTTTTGATTGGTGGAAAAAGCTTGCAATGGAGTAAACCTGCATCTGGGGGACTTGACCGGAATAAAATAGACACAGACTGTTAGACAGTAGTACTTACCTTGTCAACTCTGCAGTTGTTGAGGCCCACTGAACTGAGGGCGGACAGCTTTGCCTCCATGCCCTGCTGGTGGTGTTGCAGCTGTTCCCTCTGGATCTGCTCCCTCATTTTACGAGCCTCCTGGATGGCCTTCATCACCGTGTCCTGGTCCCCGAACAATGCGGTAGAGTTTAGGCTGGACAGGATGTCTGCACACACACACAATAAAGTTAGTTTGTTGTACCAAAACCTTACAATGTGTTCTCTTTCTTCTTCTGAAAGTCTGTGTTTGAACAGTACAAATCTGTGTGTATGTGTGGGATCATGTTTGCGGCCTTACCCAGAGAGGAGCCTCGACCCAGGCCGCCTCCGAGTGGGCTGGGGATACCACCCTTGCTGACAAGACTGTTTGGGCTGCTTTTACAGCCGGGGAACAGGTTTTGTGTTGGTGATGTCGGGGATTTGACCAGTTCCGTCGTCTTTGGCCGAGCAGAAAGGTTGAGCGGCTGTGTTCCTTCCTCCTACGGCAGCAGAGATAGGAGTAGGAGAGAAGACAGATGTGAATAGGTGCCCCCCCCTTCCACTTTTGTAGGAGCTCTGGATTCCCAGACAGCACAGTTATCCTCTGTTCCTGGTTAATTATAGGATCCCTATCCTGATCCACACCTCCCTGGCTCTCCACTCCTCTCCTCTCCTCTCCTCTCCTCTCCTCTCCTCTCCTCCTCATCCATCCTTCCTTTAGAGCTGCGCCACTGCGATCTTCCTCACAGTTGCCCAGCGCCTTTGTTCACACTAATTAAAGCAGATTCTGTCTCACTGTACATCTTCATCTGTTCTCCCTCTCCTCCTCCCTGCTCTCTGTGTCTGCACTCTGGTTCGAAGAATAAATAATGACCAGATAACAGCGCTGCCAATGATCAAAGACAGCTGTTCCATTCATCAGATGTCGACTCACATTATCTACTTCATTAACTTGTTTTCTCATTTCATTCCTCATTTGTGCATACTTGGTTTTATCATACACTTTGATATGCCTGTTCCTAAAATATACAATATGATGTGATTTAGGAAACACCTAAATTGTATAGTTAGGAGGTGAGGTCAGAGGAGGATACATGCATTTAGTGCTGTATTAGCTGAGCTGGTTGCAGCTTCTGCAGCATTCACTGAAAATCATGTCCAATGCAAATAAATTAAGAATATTATCATATATAGATAAATTAAAAATAGCACTGATTCATAATAAGACATTTGACACAGTAAAATCAATAAGCACAGTAGATTTGCTTTAATACAACGAATGCTGAATTATTCTGAATAGAAACAACTCAAACATTCGCATCCCAGAAGAAAACTCGCTTTCTGCAGTGTAAATCGCCCTGTGTATATAGCAGTCTTTCAAACCAGATTAGGGCTCATGCTGTCGTTAACAGTGTTTTTCAAAGCCCAAGTGTCTCCTTGTCCAAACATATGGCTCAAGCATAGACTGCCCCAAGGCCTTGTTATTGCTGTGCCAATAACAGTTTGTCATGCAGTGAAGCTGAAAGCAGACAAACAAAACTAAAGGCAGTCTGATTCTATTGGACAGTGGATACAGATGGGACGATGCCAGGATATATTTACTTTCCATTTATATATAATTAATTTCATTTAAATTCTTAATTTTGTCAATTATATTTGGCACTATTCGTAATATTTTTACTAGAATTAGTGTTGTATTACTATTGACCGAATTAGCATCTAATCTGATAAATAGAGACTTTTGTTCATGTGATGAAATTACAGTGTTGAGTCAGTTTGATGGCAATCTTTCAAAGGAAATCCCAGGAGGCTCGAGACCTGAAGGATTGTGTGTGCATATGTTTGTGTTTCTATGTGTGTGTAACACAGAGAGCATAGCGAAGAGAAAGCCAAAGTGCCTTCCCTCTATTTCAAGACATGATTTATGGCCTTTCTCCATTGTGATATTATTAAGCTAAACTACTCCAAATGGGCGTATGTTTCTGATTATGGCCTTAGTGAGTGGGGATGATGTATATGGCCTTTCCTCTGCACGGAGGTCTAGTGGAATCCTGCCACACAGCAGCAGAAAATACACCCTGCATTCAGTTTGTTTACAAGGCAAAAAAGTCATCAACGCTACTTTTTGCTTCACTTTTGTCAGCATTTGCATAGCATTATTGTAATGGTTTTATTCCATTTCAGTTACAATAAAAGAAAAAAAAACTTTTCATTGTGAAAAAAAAAAAAAATTAGAAACCATGTGTTCCACAAATTACTGGCTTGGAGCAGCCATAGCCATAGCAACCATGTCCACAGAGTTCTGGTTAAGAGAGAGAGAGGGCCTTGTTAAAGCCTCGCAGATTGATGGCCTGTTCGAGGCTGGACTCAGCATCCGCCTGCTGTAATACTGGAGTAGCGAACAGTATAGCTACTAGTTTATTGAGACAACAACAACTAGGCAAGGCTAGGTCAAGTACCACTCAATGCCTGGGCTGGTGGGTGGGCAGGTTGAAGTAGCTGAGGGTTGTACCTTGACTTGAGTGATGGGGCTGGAGGAACTCTTGTCATTCTTCAGAGAGGAGGGAGAAATGGGCCCACTCGCATTGAGGGGCTGGGGGAGTGGAGGCATCTTGGCTCCAGGAGAGACCTGCATGCTGGCAAGCTGGGCGGCATACAGTTGCTGTAGGGAGGTGGAGAAACCCACAAGGCATTAACATCCAAATCCAGCAAACATTCAAAGTTTTATATTCTGTCTTTTCCTCTCCCTAGAACTCTCTCTGCTTCTGTGTCTGCCTTCATCTCTCTCTTTTACGTCTTTCCTCTCTTTCCATGAGGCTGGCAGAGAACCTCCATCAAAGGTCTTAACTGTATTTCAAAGGCTGAACCCAGAGAGAGACAGCAGTCTTAAAAACCACACAGAGATGGCTTTCATTCAAAATACTTGGAGCCCCTATTTTCCACTCATCACAGAGAAAAGTTTGCCGACTGGATGCAAGTGTGTTAGCAAAGATCTCTCATTTCTCAAGATCTACACAGCTTCCCATTGAAGTTTCTGGCCTGTGATTTGTCTCCACACAGCCATGTGAGACAGGCCCATTCCACAATGTTCGAAACCCAACCTCAGTTGGATTGCCATCATAGAATATGTTAAACACAAGCATTATTGAGGCTTAGAAACCTGCACAAAGAACACTGATGTAATCATCGTTATTTTCCTTGGCGTTAAATCAGTAAGATGTCCAACTGTTTGTGACATTACCACACAAGAGGGTGGTTCAAATGACTGGCAAGGCACTCAATAACAGTTGTGCCTGTAACAGGGTTGAACTCTGAAAGCTTAATTTACGTTTCCACCGCTGGGCTGATTATGTGGCATACACTATAAAGGGTGGTTAAGGACGTTGATATGAGGTTTTGAAAGTATTAAAAAAAATCTGGTGAGCCACAGACTGTTAATTGTCTTTTGGATCGGATTTTTGACATAGCAATTCACATCCTTTATCCTGGATTAAGTTACGGTTAAATGTCTTGGCATTAAGTTGTGTGCTTATTTTTTATATAATTAAAACCTGAAACAAATAATACTAGACTGATTTATTTAAATGATTATTTTTGTACTTGTTTTACTGTGCCTACAGAGCTCAGGACTCCTGCCCTGCCTAGACTTCTTTCCGCCACAGGTCTCTATTGATTGGCCACCAGGTAAGTGATGAAATTGGCTTTTGTCTCCTGCTGCAAATGGCAGGGGTCTGTCAAATAGAGCTACTGTCTGGGAGAGAGTGTTACTCCATGTAGCCACTTCATCAAACAGATAGCACCCCTTAACTCCCCCACTGGCCTGCTCCTCAGACTAGGTAAGCCTTATGGTTTGTTGTGTTATTCAGTCAGATGGTGCTGTCAGGGAGAATCTAATTTCTCTTCCTCTGGCCAATCGGCAAACCCTGTCTCATTTCCTGGTTTGACTGGCCACATACAGACTGCATTTGTGTGGATGGAAAAAACAACCTCGACCCCACTGGCCTCACCTTCGGCAGTGTAGATGCAGACTAAAGCCAAACAAAGCACTTTATGTCCATGCACATATCTCCAGATATAAACACATATGTGCCCCTGTAAGAAACTTTATCGCTGCCACATAAGCGGCAGTACAAACGGTCCATTCTTCCAGGGGACCTGGGGATAACAACAGCACATGAGCAGCGGAAATGACAGACTGATTATGTTCCCACAATGATAGCACTGCCCCCACCTCCCTCACAAACGGCCTTTTGTCTCCGGCAGGAATAGACACAGGAGTGGACCCAACTCTATTTTCTTCTCATCTGAGCTAGACTTAGTTAATGTCAGTGGTAAAGGCACTCTGTGTGTCTGTGTGTGTTTAAGTGAGTAAGAGAAAAACAGTGAGAGAGAAGGGAGTCTCCATTCACTGCCTGTCACTCCGGGCTACGCACAAGTCTTAGTAGAGGAGCGGAAGTGGAATCTGTTGGACAGATGTTTGCTAACAGGCCTGTTGACGGGCATACCCCTGACCTTGAGTGGGAAGAACTTTATTGTCCCGGAAAAAGAGCATAATTAGACTTTGCCTCAAATTAGAAGCAGTCAGGATGTCCCTTTTCAGCACTGATTAGCAGGTCAGTGCCATGGGGTGAGAAGCAGCGGCTACCCTTTTAACCAAGAACGATCTACCTCCAAGAGCCAAAGAACAATAAATACAATCAGGGAGAAAGACAGATGAAAGGTGTGTTAGCCCACTACACACTGCTCAAGGACAGATATGAAATGCCTCAGTGTTAAATGTGTGGAGTCTTTTTCCTTAACATTATGGTAAGTCTAGGTAAGAAATTAAAGACAGTAAATTTACAATGGAATACAAAATTATTGTGGGACATAGATTCATACTTGGAATACAACCTCTACAAGAGCTTGCTAATGTTTCGGGCAATGTGGTGCCAAAGGCTGAAGGATGATGCATCCTGCCAAGGCTGGTTTCCCTAAGCAGAAGACATCTGCCTGCCTCCCCCAGATGATTCCCTCACATCTAATAGCCCCTTCTTCGTATCTTCTTGCCAGGTGGGGGCAGCAAAAGGTTCATGGTAATGAGGGTCAAGCTGAAAGTCAGTGCTCGGACTCTAGGGTGTTGGAGGACTAGGTGAAACCCTGAGTGAAACTCTAGACTCTTCCTCTCCCTTTATATCTTCCTCTTTGTCTCTACACTCTTCACACTGTAATTGTCTTGCTTCATTTGTTCAGGAAAACCCTCAAGGAAACATACTGTATAACACTTCTATCTGTCTATATCTGTCTGTCGGTCTACTGTCTATCAAAAGCCAGGGAGCAATACACCAAGGCACAATTTGTGTGATGGGAGAAAGCTGGCAAAAGAGAAATATTTGCTCGTGCATCTCTTTGTTTGAAGGCATGGCAACATAGTGCAATTGTATGTAATTCAAAGCGTGCATGTATGACTTACTAATTACAGAATATGTTATTTTTTTGTTGTTTCTCTAGTACTTTGAAAAGTAAATGTGCTAAAAAAAAAAAACACCACTGTTTCTCAACACAGGAACAAAATCTACAGTCTTTCTTTTGACCTCACCATTCCCTATCTCCCAATAGAGCGGAACAGATCTCCGCAAACATGGATTCAAAGTGAGTGCAGCATGCCCAAGGTCAGCCTGTTAGCCTCTGGTAATTAAAAACAAGCCCTCTGGAGGCAGCAGAGGTTAAATGGGGAGGTTCACTTTTCTGCCTGTGACATTAAACTGAGATTACACACTCTGCTGATGATGTTAGACATCTCAGAAGTCATATTCAGGAGATGATATTAAGCAATTAAGATGGGCAGCCTCTGTTTATTTAGTAAAACAACACAGCTGATACTGTCATGCAATTTTGTGAATTATGAGAAAAAACAATTTTCTCATAACTTCCATCTACATTATATTTTCCTTCTGCAAATACTGGAGCATATGCCTCGTAGTATAAAGAGAAAAAAAACTTTCTGTGGAAAATCAAATGTGCATCTTGTTTTTCTTCAAGAAAGGCAGTGCCCCAGCATGGCAATATGTGCTGGAAAATACAGTGGCAGATATTTGTCAGACTTCCTGCTGCCAGCAATGATGGTACATTGCACATTTACAACTGTGGCCTGCAAAAATATGAAAATAAAGGCAAACAGATTGCCTTGAAACCATAATTCAATTCCTAAAACCAATTAACATCCTCTGCATTTTTATGTGTGGTGAGCATTATCTGATGACTGCCACACTCTCTTAATTGCACTCTCTGACTCTTGTGTGTTTGTGTGTGTGTGTGTGTGTGTGTGTGTGTGTGTGTGTGTGTGTGTCTGTTTGTCTGTCTGTCAATGTCTCATTCACCTCTGCCTGGCCTGGGCGCTGAGCACTGGGCTGGATATGAGGGCATTAACTGTGCTTCAGTGCACCACACCATTTAAAAGGCAGCACAGCGCCAGGCCTGTTTGCCACAAGGCTTGTACAGGCTCATTGCCCAGGGCGACCAGGCAGGCTGACCCAGGCTAGGCCCAGATGTCAGGAGTGGAGGAAGGCGTCCTGGTGCACTGTGCCGATGCTTTCCAGTATGGCCCAACATCTGTCCCATCTGCTAGCACCCAACCTGCTCTGCTCTAACCCCTCCTCCCTCCTCTTGCTTTTCTCTGTTTCTGTATCTTACATCTACAGTATATATATATTTAGGCCCTTCCCTTTCAGTTTTTCTGTCTGGCACACACACAAACACAGCCCTTCTTGTGTACGTGTGTGTGGGCTCTCCAGGCCCAGGGGCCTCGAGAGCCAGCCCTCCCATTCAGTGCTGCTCACTGCATTATCCACTCTATCTGTCCATCTGTCCCTCTGTTCACCACTGCCTCTATCCAGCTGCTCACCTAGCCGTCCTATTAGCCAGCCTTCCACACACAGCTAGCATCGCTGCACTGCTCTGGGTTACCTTCAAAGACTGGGCTCCTCTGCTCATAAACACAGAAACAGCTGCTCTCTACAGTATGTCTGTTTCTCTTTTCTCCCCTCCTCCTCTCTCCCTCTCTTTCAAAGTCAAAAGTGCTTCACTTGTTAATGATGGAAGCCGTTTCTTCACATCTGTACTACACAGGCATTTACATCCAAACAAAAGATAATGTGCGGTTTGCTGCTCTCCCACTTTCTTCCTGTTTGTCCCCTGACTGTGTAACACTCTTTCTTATCACTTCAGTCGTCTAAGCCACTGAGTACTCCTTCAGATGTGTTTGTCTGCTTGAGATCTGGTCTGGTTGTTGCTGAGCATGTGGGCTGCTTTTCATCTTTAGAGTGGGAGCCAGCGCTGAGGCTGGGCCCAGGTTTATCATGGGCCTAGAGAGATGCCATAGCAAACACATTGGATGGTAATTGCAGTGTTAAGTCTTAGCTCAAGCAGCTCGACTTCCAGTACTGTAAATTACAAGGATGTGATGAGCCTAGACAATTCAGGGTAAAAAGAGTAAGACCCGGACAGAATGAGACAAAAAGTGGAGGGGAGTAATTTAGAGAGAAATACACAAACTAAGACACTTAGAGGTTCAAGATGTGGATGGGAAAGAGCAAGAGAATGAGACAGAGAGAGCGGGAGATAGAAAAAGGAGGTTTGAGTGAAAGCAGAGGATTTCTATTTATTTAGTCTTAACAGTGATACTGCATACAGTGAAACCAGATGTTGTATTTTATCCAATAATGCTTTCTTTAAAATGTCTTAAACCCCAAAGTCTGCTCCCAATGATAAAACGCTCTTTCTCAAAGGTCTTCCTCATGTTTATTGGTTCTGTAAAAAGTATATATTAAGTTCATATTGGCTTTAAGTAAATTGTTTTTTCACTTGGCAACTGATGCAAGGTATAGTGTACAAACAACAAATTAAGTGCTATCCCAAATAGAAATTTCTTTTGTGGAATTAGGGAAATTCCCTTCTTGTCTCTTTGCTCAATTGAATATAGTAGGTGTCCGGACGGACTGGGGTACAATCTAAGCACAATTTCCTCTGTTAGGTGAGAGGTGTCAGTTGTAATCAGGGATGGACAGCCAGGGATGGAGCCATTGTTCCTGCTGGTCCTGGGCTCATCCCGGCACTGTGTGGGCACTAATGAAGAGGGGCATGTCGCGCTGGGATAGTTTACCCTCCTCCTCTCCTGTGAGTTGAGGACGAGAGCCAATCTGTCAGGAAAACATTGAGTGAAATTGCCCTGTGGTACAGGAATGCCTGGTGACAGCCACTTGCAGACTGCCAGCCACCAGAGTGATGCTACCACCCTGTATTGACAAGCAAATTACAGCCTCCAACACTCAAACGCATCCGGGAAGATTCATTTACATCCATCAGCTTTAAGCCTTTGTTACCTTGTTGGGTTTTCTTCTCTCAGAGAGAAAGGGCGGGGAAGGGTGCTGGATCCCAGACTGTTATGACAGAGGAGATTGTGAAGAGGCTACGTGGCCAACATTAAGACTGACGGAGCGGCTAGCCTCTCTGACTGGTTGGCTGATCACATTACCTCTGCAGCATTGTGGGAATTAATTCTTCCAATAAGATAATTTCTAAGGTTCATATATTGCACAATCTAAACTGAGTAAATGTGTGAAAATTATACCTTGCCATGCAGCTGACAGGAAGAGATATTTTAATTGGGGGGGCAGGCTATTCAGCCATATGTGTGTGGGATTTTATATGTCTGTGTGTGTGAGTGAGGAAAATGAAGAATGAGCTTAGAGGTGAAACTAGAAAAGTTTAAGACAGTTTTAAGGGTTATTGGAGTATTGTGCTTGATGATGCATGACAAATAAACTCTGTAATATGATCCCACATGTCATAAGTGCTAACATTTTTTTTTTAAACCAGTGGCATTTTTATTCCAAACACTCTTAATATTGGACTTTTAAATCACAAATAACATTATTATACCAATGTACATAATGTGTTAAGTAAAGTAGTCACTACAGGAGTACTAAGACACATGCAACCACAGACACAGTGCTTCACTGCACTCATTGCCAGACAGACATCTCCTAAGTTCTTTCTCAACAAATTAAATGACCCCTTTTCATTGTGCTTTACACTGGTTGTCATTTTGTTTATGCTTATGAACATTTTTTTCTGCTTCTTTTGTACTCATGAGTCCTCTCTCTTCAACTCACACACACGTACAGAGCTCTGAAATGGTGTCTGTTTTTCAATAGTTTAATTTGGAAGAAAAAAAGGACAGTGCTGCTGCTATTATTGCTCTAAAAGGGAGGAGACAACTCTAACTTAATTCCATGTCTGGCTTGATATGACGTTTTTAATCATAGCAGGTTCTCAGTGCTTTGTAGAGGAAGTAGTGGCAGTCACATGGTTTGTTGATCCCAGCTATGTAGAAAAGGGCATGTTTGACTTGCCTTGCTGTTTTAAGGGGAGTCTCTATGCAGGGTAAATAGCAGCCAGCAGGCGGAATATGTGACAGGCTGACAGACTTCAATTAATGGAAAATGCACCTCTTTTTGTTTACTGTGTTCTGTAAAGGTCAGCCAAGTCATGGTCTTGGAGGCACTGTTTTTGCCCATTCCCAGGGTTAGATACATAATCAGAATTAATGACTCTAGACCTGTCTACCCTCCTCACCCCAACCTTCAGATATATGACTGTCTCATCTGACCTCATACACCACTATAAATAGACTCAGCATGCCTGTCTGATCTACCACTCCTTTTCCAATGGACTTCTCTACGATACACAAACTAAGCAACACATATACGCTCCAGAAACATATTCACTTACGTGGAGTATATCTTATACTCGCACGGACACACGTCTTCAAACACGAGCAGACTCATTTAACACCTTGCATGCTTCTGATCGCTCTTCTCATGGGTGCATAATGACGCACAGCGCTTCAGAGCCAGCTGCAAGCATTGTTAGAACTTGCCAAGGCTCGTTAACACTGACAGTGGTAGCCTCTGAAGGACAAATGCCACATATATCAGTGTGCAGACTTCCCCCTCAGTCTTGAGCTCTCTTGTTTAATCTTGTCATACTTCTCTCTGCTGTTGAGCATCACATGTAACAGCTTTCCATAACTTTTCACTATTGTTGGCAAAGCAGCAGTGGCCACTTAACCATATGTTGGGAGAGAGGCTTTTTAATCTTTTCTTTCTTTTGTTTCAGAAGAAAAGTACTGATTTCTTGTTTCAAATGGACTTAAGATCTACAATTACTCGAGTCTGCAAAGGAAACTCATAATTAGAGAAGCAGTGGTACTAGAATATACAGTATGTGGTTGTTATTCAGCTTCCTATTGCTCCTTGTTTTTTTTATGTAAATAAAGGTCAGAGAAATTTAGCAAGGGAATCCTCATCACCAATTTGGAAACAAAGATCATGCATAGGCTGAGAGAAGCCCTGGTAACAGTCGTATTTATCGTCGTAAGCACTTGAAGGATAGAACGCAGATAATTATCTATATTAAACCTTATGGCCTCAGGTTAAGCCCTGACCTGGGTTCAGCTTTTTTAAATGCTGTGTGAGGAAAAAGTCCTGGAGGAGCCTGTAGGGCTTGGAGCCTATACCAACATTTTCTGTGGCTAAAAACTCCTACTCAATCTTACTCACACACAATAAAATTACTCATATTTTTGTCTATTCTTTCTTTTTGTTTCCTTCACAGAGATAAAACAGGTTGGCAATATTATTGTGGTTCTACTAGATAAAAGCAATAAGACAGAGATTCTTTGCTTACACAGTCAATTGTCTTCTGATAAATTCACTGGCAGACGATTAAGGCAACCAAAGTGATTCTCATTCCCTCTAATAACTATTATCTTCCTAACTCCTCTGTCTGGCAGAGCTAGTGGGGATAAATCCTCTATAAAATAGGATAAATTACATATGTAAGGTGATAAGCGTGTGTGAGCTGGGGGCCTCCAGGATTATTTAGTGTGCAGCTCATTACTTAGCGTACAGCTGCTTAGCCATCCTTTCTGCCCTGGGCTTGGCGGGCGTCCCTAGCATTCTTTGTCATAGTACAGTACATACCTGAAGCTGGAGGGGGCTGAGTCCTGACGCTGCTGCAGCTGCCATTGAGGATGGAATGAACTGCACCGGGTAGTTATCACCTGTCAGAGAGAGAGAGGGAGACAACAATGCATACAGGTTCAGACAATGAGCCGGCCCACAGAGACCAGGCAAGTGCCAACACGGATCCTGGGCCCTCCACTACTTTACCACAGCAATGTGGCACATTGCAACGAGCCCTCGGCTTCAAGCCCAAACATCTGCATTAACAAAAGGCTAAGCTGGTTTGACTGGAGCAGGATTACTAAGGAACGTTCCACACCATTCCCTCCTTCTTCCACCTGCACAGCACTCCTTCTGGAAAATACCATGACAACAATAACTACTACATAGTTTAACAAGTTAGAAGTTTGTATTTGTGTGTGTCTAGTGTGTGTGTTTGTGTATGTGTTCGGAATAAATGTTAAATATCTCCCTGGTATTCAATTAGCGATAATGTAAAAGGACCAGCATGTTCTCTCAGGCAGTTCATACAGCTGTAGACTTGTCTGGCTATTGTTCAACACAACATTGTTTGTTTCTGTGATAGCTTTGGCAGCAGAGTGAAAGCACTTGTATGCGAACTGGTTAGAACAAGTGCGCAGGCACAATAACAAGGTTAAAAACCCCCACACATTCTTATCTCGCATATCACTGTGATCAACAAGAAAGAATTGGTCTCCAAATAGCAGCACTATTCATTACTATTCACTACTGTTGGCCTGCCTTCAGCACGTTTGTCAGATGGGGATATAAAACGGCTGCTGTATGAGTGATATCCATGGGGGTGTATAACAGTACCAGAAGCTTTCACACACTCAACCTAGTGTGTTGAGAGGGACAGAACAGCCCCAGTGAGACGGTGCAGTACAGTGTTCATAGAGGGGAGGTTAGTTTGAAGCATGTGTCTGGAGAAGGGGAGGCGGGGTGAACAGTGGGAGTTGGGAGGGGGAGGGAGTTGGCCTTCGCTCAGACCCCACTTCTGCCTGTCACTTCTTCTCACAAACATATGGAGCCATTAAGCCACAGACAAGGTAAATGTATATACCTTCTCTTTCACTTTGCCCTCACCCGCTTGCCTCACTTTGCAATCTTGTACAGCACAGCACAATGTGATACAGGCCATGGAAATTCAATCCCCATTTAGTAGCAAATAAAATCACACAGCAGAAGTGGTTTCAAATAGTGCTGGGTTGGATGTGTGGGGGTGCGCTGTGGTTATTTCTACACCTCCTCTTTTTGGTATCGCTTTTTCTCTGTGTCTCTGTGCTCTCTGTGACGTAGGATTTCGGAATAATAAATGGCTGGATGTCTTTAGATGTCATGTGAAACCTGGGGAGGGTCATGTGCTTAGTGAGCACACCACCACTGCTGGGGGGGTTTGGGGCTCCTAAGTCTGGGTCTTCGGTGCACAGAGTCTGTGTCGAGGCACCAGACTCCAGCAGAATGGGCGCTGTGCCAGGTTAGCGTCACTGGTGAAATGGGAATTAGGTTTAAAACAGACGTTTTTGTTTTGTTTGTTTTTTTCCTGGCCATGGCTGGTCCCATGCCCAGTGAAGTAAAGTTAGTGCTAAGAGGGGAGTGCAGGTGACACTATGGCTAGGTCACAACAGGCTATATTTCCCTGCTCATGTGATGGCATGAAATATAAGTCATAGATCTGCTGAGGGATGACAGATGTAGCAAAGACCTTTCTTAGACCAGATCAAATGATGACGAATGAACTATATGACCACGACCCTCAAACTTGATCTTTTCTCATCACTGGCTTTTAAACTTCAGTGAATTATCAAGACTGTTCACTAACTTACAGGTTTACAAGAACATTAATGTCCAGGTATATTAACTTACATTGATAAGATTTTCAAGTTGATGTGTATTTAATTTTCCTGTTTTTGATTTTTTTAACAAATTGTTTTTTTTGAAGTTTTAACAAAAAGAAAACTCTGATATTCAACTTGAATTACTTGAATTTCAAACAAAAAATCAGAGAACCAGTTTTAATGTTACAAAATGTGTAAAAAATATAGGGCTTAAAAGAGTATAGCATGAGAAAACTATCAACTGTCAGCAGGATGTCTATGAGGGAGAGAGGCAGAGGAACCTAAAGACTATGAAGTCATTCTGCAGGTCCATTAGAGGCACATCAGACTGTCTGTGTAAACAGTGCGAACGGACTGGGAAGTCCTACTTGTATCTATTTGTTTAAAAGATGAGTTGGTGTTTCTATGACTGTGCTTGTCCACCATGCCACACCAGGCCATTGAGCACAGCCAGTGAATGGGGTGATGACTTACCACTATGGTGCCAGAATGACTCTGTTGCCATGTGAGCACCACAGAGCTAGGGTCATAAGCAGTGGTCCCTGGGAGCTGTCTCATAATGATAACATCAGATTAGTGTGCCTTAGTCTTGGAAGTGAATGCTTGGCCACTCACTTCATGGAGAAAGGACACGGCAGCATCCTGTATACCCTGCAGGTGGTGGTGATAACATTGTACTCTCTGGATATATTGTGTTGGAGGGGGAGAAATAATAGAGGTTTTGAAATACCTCTCCTGACTTCAAGAGTCATTTTCAGACCCCCTTTGCTATTTCTTCATGAGCTCATGAATTATGCAGGAACCATACACATGGCGACCCCTGACCATGATTCCATAATAGCTCCTGTTATTTGAACTAAAACATTTTCCGTGTCAAATCTATTGCAGAAAGCACACTGGTAAAAGACTCCCCCTCAGGCACTTTGTTTAAGCTGTCATGGCTCCATAGTTCCAAAATAGCTGACTTTCTTTTTCATCCTCTGGTTTTATAGTTAATTCATTAACTGCACTACCACACCTTTTAATGTTCTGCTGCAAACCTGCTGACTTCCCAGTGTTTCTTTTTCCATTTTCAGTCATCTTCCTTGTTATGTTACTGTTTTACAACAGACAAGGACTCTGCTTGTTCTGTCTGACTAACAAGTCATTTTCTTTGACAGGGTGGTTTTCATCAACACAGCACTGTCTCCTTCTATTTGCATGTGTCAGAGTGAAATAGGAAAACATTTTTTATGTACAAATGCAGTTTACTTTGATTAAGTAACTAATACACACGTCTAAAAATTGCCTGGCCCCGGGACCAAGAAGGTCATGCCAAGTGAAAAGCTTAAAACTGAAGAAGGGAGCAACTTCAGTCACAAGTATTATGTGATTGTACATCTTTTAATTTTCATAACGATGCAAGTGTGTTGGAGGTTACTGCTTTGGCAAGGCATCAGTCAACATGTTGTAACAATTTCAGTTTTTTTTTTTTTTGAAGGCTGTGGAGCGTATCTGTCTCACTCAATTCAAAAGACAAAAGGAGAGAAAGAGGCTTGCTGTTACAGGCAATGACAGCAGTTATTCTCAGGAAAACCTGTTTCTTACATCATCCACAAAGTCCTCATGATTGTATTTTAATTGCTTAATTTCACTATCAAAAGGCATAACTGTGTGAAACTGTTATGCACACAACAAAAGGAAAACATTTCATGCAGCGTTCTTCTACTGTGTTATTGGATCTCTAACAGTGGATACTTGGAAAATGATTACAGCCAGCACACTCCTGAAAGATACTTTAATGTTGAAGACATGATTACATTCCTCTGCTTCTCTACCTATATCTATTGTTCCACATGGACTAGAAAACTCCCAGGCCTTAGCCTCAAGTCCAAGTTCAGACAGAGCAGAGTGCGGCAGTGGCCTCAAGTGTGTATCAAGTCTCTTACCGTGCATGTTATTCACAACTTAAAAATCATAATATGATACAAATGTAAGAAGAAAAGACATAGCAAGCAGGGAGATCACGGGAGGGATGAAATGAAGAATTAAGTTGCAAAGCATACCTGGCTTATAAGACATTCCCGGAGGGAAGAGAAAGCCTTGCTGGGCGGCGGCTGCTGCTGCCAGAGTGCGTTGGTCGTGTGGAAAAATGGGGATCATGAGCGGAGGCATGTGACCCTGGACCTGCTGAACAGATAGGGAGCAGAGATCAGAGAGAGGCCTAAGCATAGGCATGGTACACAGAAACACATTGCCCACTCAGGGGGAGGCCAGATCACAGCTCTTCCTAACGTGTGCTGACAGGGGGCTCCGCGGCAATGATGGCCCTCGTGTGCTCACACAATACCTGGTCAAGCTACGCCTGCTCTTAATCCAAACCACAATTTCACCTCGGTACATCAAAGGGCCCGCATACGCACATTGTTCCAGCATCAGTTAGAGGAAGTGACAAGCAGGACAGAGAGCATAGAGGCTCAGTAGGTGCGTACGGCTTCTGCAGAGAAGTACTGTATGTGTTGAAAGAGGCATTCACCAACACCCTGCTGCTGCAATAGATACAACATGTCAGCCGAAGGATTGTTGAATGCATTACACAGGTGCAAAGCGGGATTGATCAGCATGTACATACACGAACGCACACTCATCTCGCAGATAAAAGATCAACTACACACATAATCTTGGATGATCATTTATACAAGAGAAAAAAAGCCATAAGACAATCTGGTAATTTACTACAACTGCTTTCACCAGGGGAAAAACAGCAGGCAGTTGGAAAGTGTTTGCTGCGTGTTGTATTTCATTTTAATGTCATTCTCTGACTGTCTGTTCCAGTCACATATTAACCTTCACCATCCAGCCTGTTGCTGACTTGCCAACTGGGAATATCAACACAAACTCCCTGCATGTGTGTGTCAAGGGTGGGTGAGTAGCTTATGTCTCAAAATTGGTGTGTGGGGGTTTTTGCACACATGTTACAAGGTCCAATCTTACTGTCATTCTCTGCTTCCTGAACCTCTATGATGGGGAGCAGCCCAGCTACCAAGGGCCTGCGAGGGTTAATCTAGCACTGAGCCAGGCCACCTCAGGGGAACCTGCCTGGAAAATGGGTTAATAAAGGTCATCCCCCAAAATAAACACTTTACAGAATGTTTCTCCATTCATCCCTCTTTAAAATCAACTTGCAATAAAACGGGTCTGGGTGCAATTACTGCCGCTGCATTGGGGCATGAAATCAACCTGCTCTGAGCAACAATCTCCCCCCCCCCCCATGTTCTGGCTGAGGTCTGCTATGATCTCCACTTTTTAGCCTGTGCAGCTCCCCCTGTAGACCCTTTACAGAGTAGTCGCACCCAGTTTCTCTCACAGCTAGCAGGCAAAACCTACTTAAAACTACTTTATTGATCTGTCCAGAGGTGCAGAGCTAGGCTGAAAACTAAATAAATAGAACCATTTTATGTCTACTGAGCTTTTACAGAAGTGCAAGTGCAGAAAGTGCATTATAGAAGAATAGAAAAGTATGTAATTCTTCCAAAAGTAATTCTGTAAAATGTGCTGTTGCTGAAGAAAAATAAATGGCCAAGGAGACTGCGACAAATGACCTTAAATAAAACATTGCTTTATAGGGATTTCTGCTCCAAGTTTCCAGGCGGAATGGATGAAAGATGGATCTTGGCCTTGCATGTATGGAACATATGGAAAAACACAATAATTAATGTCACAACATGAGGTAGGGCCAGTGACAGGCGGGGGGGGTGAGGGGGGGGACACTGGGGAACACAGCTTTTCTCTGCCTGTGTATTTGGACGGTAAAACCAGATGGAGTCTGTTGCTGAATGTACGGTGGCCACAGGGCAGGAAAGGGCTCTCGTAAGTCCACATCCCTCCAAGTGTGTTACAAGTGTTACATTTTCCTGAATTAACTTAAATCAGTGATAAATTACAAACTACCACATATATCTACTTTGTCAAAAAAATAAGCTTGTTGACTGTCAAATATTTTAGTAACTGAAGAATAAAACAAAAAATCTGTTGCTATAAAAAAACGCTCTTTCCCAATTTGTTCTACCCATGCTTGAGTTAAATGGTTGGTGAAATTTGCCAACTTCCAACAGTTCAGCCACTTTTTAGAAGTAAGTAAGTGATTCATGGCTTTTGCTCTCTGTGTCGTCTTACTTGGAAATTCACTGGGCTGCTAACGCTCTCCTGAGTCATACAGATAATTATAATAATCCTTTTTCAAATCAAACCAGCTAAACACACTGAGCCACAACCAGAGGAATAATAGTTATGATGCTACACAATAGGAAAAAAAGCATTTAAATATTTCTCTCATTCACGTAATTCCATAATTTAATTCATTTTGGTTATTTGAGAAGACAAATGTAATTACATGAATTGGTATTAATTAATTGTACAAGAGATGCATGCTAAATATCTGCAATATATACAGAGACATCAGCAAAAGGCATTAAATGATCATGTGTATTTTCCTCCAGCAACACGAAATATAAATTATATAATTTCATCTGGGATATCAGCTTTTATTACTATTATTATCTTTAAAATATGGAGCAGAATATACAAGATTCACCAAGGCAAGAAGGAGTATAAATGTTGGGGAAATAAATGCATTTCTTTTGAATGGCCATGATTTGCAGTAATGAGCTTCACACATAAAAGTTTAATATATGGCAACTAATGTCAGAGAAAGGCAAATCAAATTTTGAGGAGCTTCAAGGTGGAAACAAATAGTAGAGGTTAGTTGAACTGTCAATTAACAGCTGGCACAGTGTCTGAGCAGATTATAACATCCTCCTGAGTTTTGTTTTTTTTTCCTTTGACTGTTTAAATATACTAGAAGAAAAAAAATAAAGAAGTACATTTTGAAAAACAGAGACAGAAAGAGCTTCCACTCTCCCTCTGTTACTATAAACCCAACCTCCCCCCCTTTAAGAGTTACCCTCAAGTTCATCTTTGTATGGGCTGAGTGCCCGGGATATTTCTATTGCCAAGATGATCTTGAGGAGCCTGAGAATGAAGTGGAGCAGATGTGAGCGGGGCACTTGGGCAGCGTCCTCCCTTCTCCTCGTAAATACAGCAGCATTGTTGTGCTGGCACTGCTCTTCCTTTGTCTTAGCACTGCTAAGTACTGGATAATGTCATTTCACACCATCTGCCCCCAGGCTTCATTAAAGATACATGAATGGGCTATCTTATGAGGAACAGGTGCTATTGTTTGTCCCTCAAGACCCAGCACTAAGGATCTGACTCTGAATACTTGAAGAGGAGCATCTGTAGTGATCAGTCAGATAGACTTGGCTGAGGCCCCCGTCTCTGCCAGCACGCGCTCCAACAGAGGTTTCCGGGGGAACTCAGCCGCCTTGCAACATGTATCATCAATTCAGATGACCTGATGAAGTCTGTAGCAGGCCAGCACGCAATCTGTTTCCCTCTCAGGGAGACGCTATATAGTATTTGATAAATAGAACCAGCTTGCAGGGAGGATTCTAAGGACCATATTGAAACCTTATGAAGGAGATAATTAGATTTATTTTAGTCTTTTATGAAAGCAAGAAAAATTACAGGACAATTTATTGTTATTTTTTTTGCAACATTCAGTTCAGATAATATAAATTAACATACATTGATCGAGTTATATGAGAAAGGGCTAACACTCGCTCGATTGACTGTGCAATTGTTTTTTCAACAGCAGCCAGTCGTGGGGTCAGACTGCAGAGGGTCAGTCAGACGGCTCAGACAGACTCATCTCTGATGTGTAAATACACAAGGTGTAAAAGACAGGGTAGACATGAAAGAGCTCCCTTTATTTCTCCTAGCACTTACAACACATGCAACATGTACACACACACACAGACAGACAGATATACACACCCAAATTCAATTTTAATACAGCTTTATAGGATTATAATGAGTATTGTAGTTTCGCTACATCTAGTTTTTATTTTTTGTAATGTTTTTGAGACTTACTTGCTCTAAAATACAGATAGTACTTAAGAGACTTCATGTGATTCAGGGAAAATCACATTTTAGAAATATTTCTACAGAGTGGTCTTTTATAAATGTGTAAACATCCACCCACAACACACAGGCAAGCAGCTCCAGAACACTGAGTGCAAATGGAGATGTACAGGGCATTACAGCACTCACTTGGTCCCCTGTCAACACCCATGTTCCTCACTGTCTGTTATAGCCTCTACAAAGCACCCAGGAGGCCTGAAGACCCCCTGCTAGCTTCTCCTCTGTACCCCCTTACACTTCCATGCACTGATCCACACTCACGTTTGCCACTCACTATGAACCACAATGTGAAGGAAGCTGGGGGAGTTGTTGTTTTTACTGCCAGAATCCATCAGTATTAACAAGATTAAAACAAGAAAAGACAAAAGGGGCTAAAAAGACAAACACCTGCCTCATTCTCACCGTGTTTCATTTTTATTAGCTTGAAAGGACCGGTGAGATCCTGCGTCTAATATCCTGATTAATTACTACTTGACACCTTTTAACACACCTCTCACACAGATGCTTGTCTTGGATATAATCTGCATTCATTTGCCTTGAGGAGACTTGTAAAAAGTAAAACCACTTCAAGTATTTTATGAAAATTCTGACAACAATACAAACGCATGTAGCCAAGATTTCTGAGGAACTCGTGGTGATGATCTTCACTCTGTACAATCATTTAGGATATTTTGAGCTCCTTTGACTGACAGAGTGTAGGGTATGCACATCCAAAAAACTTCTACAGGTGCTGGATCAAAAATCAAACTAAAGGCAAGAATCAGATAAAAGATCTGCACACTGTACTAATAGCTCCCAGCTATTTTAATTGAGCAACATTTTGATCTAACAGAGATCTTCGTCAGACATTGTCAAATAACCATCACAAAGCAGAACAAGCAATATATAGACAAAAACACATTCATCACTCAGGTGATTGTGATCTACATGATTGAGAGTCAATCTACTACCCACATGGGGGACAGAGCATGCCTCTATGAAAAGGGCAAAAACAACTAGAAACATCATGATCAATATTATACAGACACATATTAAATACAACACATCAGAAGTTGAGTCAAATATGTATCATAAATCATCCAGAAAAAAACAGTTATCATAAAAAACTACTATATAGAAAAATACATAGAAAAAGTAGAAAAATCATATATTACTTGCCCGAAAAAAAACTTTTTTAGTAGTACAGGCAAGTTCAGCCTAGCAAAGGAGGTTGCATCAACAGATATAATTTTTTGGGAGAGGCAATCATATTTTCATTAAGATATCTGTAAAAGTAAAGTAGGGTCTGTCAGTCATACTTACAAAATAGGTTTGAGGTCAAAATCTAAATTAAAGCCCTTAGGTGACATAAAAATATTTTTCAAAATGATGTTGATGATGTCCCCTCCACTTCTGGGGGTTTTCACGTGTTCAATCCCAGTGTATCTCAGTGTAGATGGGTTGTGTTTGAATGATTATCTATAATGATTACCTTATAATGAGCTCCTTTGCCATTAGGAAAATATCACATTCACCAACAATCATTTAGAGGAGGACTCACATTTCACTGACATCTCATTTTAATACTTACTTCCACACTTTAGTAGCTGTCAGATCCGTAGCTCTCGCTAACCTTCTTTTTCACATATTCTATAGGAGGGGTTCTGTAATTTCACCCAGGGAGGATAGACTCCAGCTGTTGCTGTAAGAACTGATAGTTCACACTTCGTTCCCCCCTGCTCTTCACTGAGCTGCACGCTGAACTGCTGCGAGTGAGTAGAAATCACCTTTTGTGATCTATTTGAAGGGAAAGTGATCTTGAGGAAGCTGGCAAGTCTGGCTACATCCCAACAGCCGCACACACAGTAAAACTGACACTAGACAGCAGGATATGTTTAACACCCGCCACTGTGTACATAGCCCGCTGGGTGTACACTGTACTGGAGCCTAACCAGGATGAAAATCACTCAGTGGAAGCACTTCTGGGCGGCTGAATCCTCTGTGTTGCTTCAGGATTTTTTCCTCCACTGAAACAATCAACAGTTCTTTAAGCACAGTCCTTTACTATAGGTCACTTAGCAGCCAGTTATACTCCACTGTACGCTGAACACAGTTACACACCGACACATCTCATGGCAAGCACACACACACTGATCGAACATAGATGTGATGGTGTTTGGATTTGTCTGTAGCTAATGGTAATCAGACAAATTGATCAATAGATTTGATCCAGACTTTGATGCTCCAGACTTCTGCTTTTAAATGAAGGTCTTCATACAGTATTACCACCCACTAGACTGAAGCGCATTATTCCTGCTTGTCTGCTCTGGAAAATGAGCTCACTAGAGAGGTTCAGGTCACCAACAAAGGGCCCTTGTCCTGGTCAAGTCTCTGACCTTTCCTCCTCACTTCCTTCCTGCATCTGAAATCCTTGTACAGCACCCCTTTCTACAAAAGTCAAAGACTGAAATCCACAGCCAGAGATCAATAGCAGTACAAGCAGTAGCTTGAAAAAAAGTGTCATAATATTTTCACTGAATTGTTTGGGTACAGCACCGACTCTGACAGCAGGCACTGTTTGCTCAGGTTTGAGTGTGACGCTGCACATCAGTCACGCCTGTGCGTATTATACTGAGTGCTGTTCAGGATAAAGTGCAGCAAATCCAGACACTTGAGTGAGGTCAGGCCATCCAGAGGGAATAACCAATAGATGACTTCTTGTTCCACTAATTCCTTACACAGTAAAACAAGCCTTCTTGGAAAACAGCCATTCCAATATGTCTATATTAAGTCGGCGGGAGCTTGAAAGCGTGGTAGTCCAACCCTCTGACCCGCCTAACACACCCCACCCCAAATCCCTCCATCTCACTGCTCCTCCCGACTTCCACAGATTTCTGGATAAAACTGCAGGCTACTGTTTGCTTAAGTACACAGGATGGCATTTATAAGATTTCTCCACACTGCTCTAATTTAATGCAGTTTCAGTATTAAATATTGTAGGAAGAATAATAAAAGATCAAGCTTAAGTATGAGTCAAAATAAATAAAATAGGCAGAAAAAAATAAGGAAAACTATTTGTAAATCACAAGTCAGTGCATCTGTAATTTAAATGATGCACTTGATGAAAATGAAAATAAAACAAAAGAAAGATGCACACATTTATTTGTTGGCATGGAATGTGATCTATAGATTTAATAGAAATTGTCTACATAAAGCAAATTTTACGAATTCTTTATAAAAATGTATTTTATTTGGATTTGTATTATATGGTGTATATTAAAAAGAGCAAACTGTTTTCATGCTACAGCTCTCTATTACATTGTATTCTCTGTTTCTGACTCTGAACACACTAAAAGCAGATATTCAGATATCAGATATAATTGTAGGAAATGCATTTCTACATACTGGCACAATATACACAATGAACTGTGTGCACAGCAACACACACAATGCCACCATTCACCATTTAACCCTTACATTTTTAACATTAAATTCAATTTTAGATTTAGAAATATGAACTCTTTTTTTTTTTGCTGGGGGAGGGGCACATACATGGAAGTAATAATGAATATTCTTTCAAGGTCTGGCCATAAAATTAAGGTTTGCAGTAAACTGGCCAAATCCACCGGGACTCCCTCAAACAGCATATGTAATGACGGGAAAGAAGAGAACAGACATAAACAAACCCACGAGTGGGTTTGAGGCCAGCATCATTATCCAGTGTATACATCCTCGCTGTATGGAAACAGGAATAAGTGAAATGCCTCGGACCCTCATTGTAGGGGGGTGAGTGAGGTTCTAAAGAACATTGGACACGGGTTAGTCAGATAGCCAGCTACATCCATGTGGTGTGAACAGGGTAGGGGGAGTTGGAAAATAGAGGGATTTATGAAATAATATGGCTTTAAAGGTTTGAAATATCACATCTTAAACACTTCAGAGTAAGCAGAATGACACAGATGCTGTGCACTGTTAATAGTTTTGTATTTTATAAAATGACTGAAAAAAAAATTAAATTTTAGGGAAAAACCTTTATTTCTACATTTATAGGGAATCTACAAACTGCATTTTGTCTGATTTTGAATTTGTGTGATGGTATTGTTCACATTAGGGCTGGGTTTCCCCTGTCCCATCCTCCAGTCACAGACTGAGGCTCTGTCTTCACTATTACCTCTCAGCTGCTGGGGCCACAGAAAACAACAGAGCCCATTCTGTTGTTCAGTGGGCCTGTTAGGAGGGGCAACTTTATTGGAGGCACACGTGTGCTGAGACTTTCAAACATGCTCAAATATCATGGGCACATCTAATTATAGGCGAGAAAAACCAGAGCATTTTGTAAAAGATAAAACAAGAGAGGCACTATGACGACTCGGTTAAAAAAAAACAAAAAACACTTTTAAGATTTAATCCTATTTAAGAATCAATTCTGAAGTTGAGAAAATGACCTGTGTTAAAAAAGAAGAAAAGCAAGAGGTGTCTTTGAGAACTGATTTGTGGAAAAGACAAACAAACAAAAAATTTCTACAATTCTGTTTTTATGAAAAATTGTGCAGGACAAAATGGTTCATTCATTGTGTTCCATCGGGGAATGCTTGGACTCTCCTTCACCCCAAAAACAAGAAGCTCCTTTTTTGCGTTGGCCATGGGCTGAATGCTTTGCTTTGCCACCCCAGCCCTAAGAAAACACGCGCCCCTTTCTCCCTGCCGGCTGCCCGTACACAGTAGATCCTATTAATGCAGCTCCTTCTCCCTGTGAGTGTGCCCACTGCTGAGGACGATGGCCATGCAAAGCCAACGCAAAGACAAAACAGTTTGCACAACATTAGCAGAGAAAACAGAGTCCACGCAGAGAGGGAGAGGAAACTAAATCAACATCACACTGGAGGATGTGTTCTCTCCCAACTGATATTTTCCTTTCGGGGGTTGGGGCACAATGGTTGTTAAGTGTAGGCGCTCTGCCTTCATCCAGTGAAGATTTGTGGAGCTTCAAACAGGTGCTTCATTGTGATATTCAGATGGAACACAGAAGTACTTAATTCCTTATATTTGCATGTAAAGTATCAACGTTAAATTATCAGGGTTGTTTAGCACTATGATTAATTTAAAAGGAAATTAATTCCTGTCTGCCTACTGTGATACACTACAGTTTCATTCTTCTTCATATATTCTGTCTTGTGCCGATTATTCTTGACACTTGTGAGAACTGATAGAAGTGGAAGTTTGTGTAATAAATTAACCCGTCCCAGGGCTGCTTTACAAACCCCCCAGGTGACTAATTTTAAGTAGACCCTCAGGTGTGATTTCACACATTACAGCCGTTCATGTGGCACCTCTCAGATGGAGCCTCTTAATTATCGCTGCTTAAACTGCTTAGGTGTCTGAATACAAAGGCCAATTACACAAAAGCATGGCTTTATTGTGTAATTTACAGCAATAATGGATCTATGTTTGTCTACATTCGTACCTCATTGGCAAAGACACAGTGCAACTCAAGCATATGTTCCAACTGACTGTGTCTAAAGAGACTCAATAAAGCCAGTAATCATTTGTTAGACTTTGACAAAGGAATTATTGAGCGGTCTATCTTTTTTATTTTCAAGACTTCTGAGCAATAACATTCAGTATCCCTGCTTGAATGCCGTATCTTAAAGCTTACTTAACTTGTGTTAAGTAAACAGAAGGGACATTTCATCCAGGGAAATGGGAAGCAAGGCCTCCTTTAGTTCTGCCCTGAAGACGGTATCATGCCCTAATCAGACAAAATCCACAGACCCAGATCATTCAGGAAACATCTACTGTTTATATTCCTAAAGCAAGGATTTGTTTTAACAGACAAACGCCATTACATACCAACTGCTCATCCACTTAGCTTCATTTGCGAACCATCACTACCATCACTGAGGTTGTATCTATTGCACCTTTTTGCGCATCATTAAGTTTTAACAGGGCCACGATGGCTTTATTGTTTAAATTGCACATGACTTTATTTAACGTCAGCATTTCTTCTGCTTCCTGACAAGAAGTCACATTTCATAACTAATTAAATTGATCCCTCCCCACCGATAGAGTCCACTAAATGGAATTATTTGTATCCAAGTGTCAATATATTAAATCACAGGGGCTAATGAGTCGGGTCACTGCTTTCTTTTATCTTCAGTCTTGCATGTGCACATCTTCATCAGCTAACAGTCTCCTTAAATGGAGGATGAACATGCTGGACTGAGCCTCCCTGGGCGAGAGCCAAGCCCGTCTGACTAGGCTGTTAATGCCCCCACATAATCCTACTAGCAGGCTAACACAGAGCACTTCAACACAAGGGAAAGCACTGGCAGCACAGCGTCTACACAGGCACAGACACGCGTGTGCACACAGCAGCACACACTTCCTCACTTAAACACGCACACACACACATTATCATTTCCCTGCTCTATTATTCTCTTATTATCATGCTAACAGTTCCAATCTAGCTGTGCTAATTGGGGGACTTGCACATTCTCTTTAACAATGTCTATTTTTGTGCTTTTTTTTTTTTCTGCCGGTGCATTAATAAGAGTCTCACACTGAGAAAATCATTTGTGCTGGGGAGACAACAAAAGCATCTGAGAATACACAAATTAGCGCTATTATCTTTGTGCAATTACCATACAGCCCTGTGTTTATTTAAACTCATCTGACTGATTTAAAATATTTACCATCATGTTGTAGTTTTGAAGTCTTTGCTTCTCTAAATTGGTAACCAAACAGAATCAGTGCATTAAATTACTGCATCGGGTTGGATAACATGCATATTCCTTTTTGTAATAAAAAAGTAGTTATTATAAACCAATACTACTAAAAGCCATTTTATCATAGAAAGATATATACATTGCAGCAATGAACCAGTTTGACAGAATTTTTTTTTGTTCTATCCGGGAGATCTGGTAAGATAATGATTGGTGCTGCGTTACACAAAAGTTTAAAGCTTCAGCTGAAAGAAAAACAGAAACAATGGTAACACAGTCCCTTCTGCAAACATGATGGTAGAAGCATCAGGCTGTGTGGGGCTTGCAGGTATGAAGGGGACAGTAATTGCAGCCAGATACAGGCCAAGTATTAGGAAAAACTACTTCACAGTGTCAAAGATCTTACATTGGCTTGATGATTTATATTCCCAAAGGGCCATGACCCCAAGCATCCTAAGCATACTGCTGAATCACACTCTAATAGTGTCACAACAAGTATATGAAAGTCCTTGAGTGGTGCAGCTACAGTCAGGGTTTTTTTTATCTATTTTTTTTTTATTGAAAATCTGTGGAATTACTTGATAGTTCTTGGTCAAGTTAGATGTAAGGCATTACACTTAACCAATCTTGAGCACCTCTGCACTGTGAGCATGTGAGAAAAACCTTAAATCCAGATTTGGCCAGATAATACAGATGTTTCCAGGGGGCTGAAAGTTGCAGTTAAAGTTGCATCTATAATGTTTGATCTAGATGGATGACTGTATTTTTGAGGGAACAATTATTAGGTAATGTGTTGCTGTCACGATATTTAAATAGATTTATAAGTGTAAACTGAAAAAACAGCGATCGCTGCCATCATTAAAAACAGTACAAGTGTGTAACACAAAAACTTAAGTGTTTAACTGGACAGACTCCAGAGCTACTGAATACAGAAGACACTTTTACAGAGCCTCCCCTGTGAATTCTCTGGTTTCTTTGTAACAGAGGGAAAAGAAATGGGAAAGCCATGTGCAACGGACTAAAACACACTGCTGTCCAGATTTTCCCCTCTTCTAAAAATATATTAACTGAGCGTTAACAGCAGCATGCAAGATTATATCGTATTAAAGAAAAAAAAAGCATCTATTTACATGCTCTTCATTGTCCATGTTAGAAATGTTGGGCATCTGGGGTGCTCTGGTGGCCTAATGGTTAAGGCATATACCATATAACTGCAACGTCCATGGCTTGATTCCCAGGCGGGGGACTTCTGTTGCATGTCACACCCTCTCTCCCTTCCCTTGTTTCCTGTCTCGCTACGCTGATTCTCAAATAAAGGCAAAATGCCAAAAAAAATAATCTTAAAACAAAAGAGATGTTGGTGTAATTTAAATTTATCTTTAATGTTGAAACCTTTAGCATTTAAACATTGAATGTTAAATGAATGTCCCCCCACTGTTTATTTACACCATTAAAGATGCGTGTGTGTGTGTGTGTGAGAGAGAGAGAGAGAGTAAAAAACAAACAAACAAAAAAAAAAATAACCTCCACAATGCCCTCCATAGAAATCCATTATCTCTCCAATCTTGGACCTCAGAGTATACTCAGGGTCGCCACATCAATGCCACAGCTAATGATAAACGACAATGTCCTGATGTTATTATGTTTTTAAGGGAAAAGAAACATTTTATTGAAATGTTTCGGATTAAAAGCATCCCTCTGTTTCATCTGGGGAGCTTGGCTTTCTCCAGCCTGTTTGTGAAGATAAAGTTCACCCTGACCTTTCAGCCAATATTTATTCTCTTGATGTGTGTATCAATGCAATGCGTGGGTCCCTGTGTGCCTGTGTACTGTACATGATCACCTCTGTGCATGCGGGTATCTGCATGCCTGCGTGTGAGAGTCAAACCATGGCTCGTATCTTAACAGACCCATCCTTGAGGAATGCATGGGGTCATTACCATATGAAGTGAGGAGATAGATGCTTGTGGTATAGCTATGGACAGAGTACAGTACTGTTACTTGAGTTTTATATCTAATTAGAGCATTTTATTTTATTTTATTTTATTTTATTTTATTTTTTATTTATTTCTTTGTAATACACATGTCCTTAACTCATGTACTGAAAATGCATATGACAGAACAGCTAGCCAACAGAGAGTCAACAGTCTGATGGTTAACGTGATGCTGTTTTACTGCTCATCCGCTGCGACTGCTCATCCATTAAGAAAACGTGAAACTGTGTGTGATTATGAAACAGAAAGCCATGAAGAGGAGAATCAAATCATGTGCCTGAGAACTGCTGAGACGAAACAAAATAAGAGAAACTGAACTTTTTTTTTTTCCTTTTTGTAATCTCTGAGAATCAGAGAGATAAGTAACTTATGGGACAAATCAGTTCTCTGCTAATATATATGTTTAATTGTCACATGTGTCTTAGAAAATCTTGAATGGTGTTTCAAATTTTCAGCTAAATCAACTCAGAGCTAATCTCATCCTGGGATTGAATTAGTGCCAAGACGATTTCAATGGCAAGGATGGACTGAAGGAATACAAACAAGCTGAGGGAAAAAACACACAAAGCCTTGAGCTTAAACTTTTGATAAGCCCCCTAACACTGCAATCAAAACATCTGCTATCTTAAAACAAGTGACATTGTAATCCCGAAGGACAAAGACTAAATCTCTCTCCCTCTCTTGTAAGAGTGATGAGAAAGGATAAAAAGAGAGATGGCTATTCAAAGGGGAAACTTGATTAAACTGCATGCAGCCTTGTTCAAAACCTCACTAACTAAAACTAAAAACTACACACTTCTGACTGATTCCCTTCGATCCACATGCAAAAAGAAAAGAAAAAAAAACCTTGAAAGCACACATATAGCGTGCCAACAACAGTCTCAGGTTGCAGTCCCCATGGTTTTATTGTTTGGACAGTTTACAATGCCCACTGATGTGATCAGTTACATCATCAATACGAGCGAGGGGCTTTCTTTTGGTTTTCTCCCTGAAGCCAAAACAGAAGGACTTTGATGGCCAGTAGAGTCTCCAATAAAGTTTAGTGCCCTCCATGCTAATAGCAGAGTAACTCAATCCCCCAACACTACTTACTACATTGCTAAAAGTCTGTGACATACAGGCTGGAAGCTTGTTTACAGAACTAATTAAGTCAAAGCTGTTATATATTAAAATGGCCAGGGCATTTTTAAGAGGCAGCAGTAATGAAAACAGAGTGGCAAAAAATGCTTCACTAACTTGCCCGTGCCTCCCTTTTATCTCCTCTGTTTGCTGCTCCAACTCCAGAGGAGCGGCCATCACCACACTGGATATTTGGAGGAACTAGGTTAGGGAGAGGGAACATCTTCTGCTTTAAAGCACTCGGTGTTGGATAAACAATGTTGCACACGATCAAACTTATTTGAAGTATTAAGAGCAATCTGAATTTGTTCCTGGGTGGTGTTATTTCTGCTAAGTGAAGCCAACAGAGGCCAATGGGCAGAGGATCAGATGGTCTGAACATGGGACTCTTTTGTTTAATTGTGGATGTGGAGATTTTTTTTTTTTTAATCAGAGCAGATCTGTGGCATTTCAGTCGAGGGAGAGGCTGGCAAACTGGGCTTTGCAAGAGAGGACTTTACTTATATCTCTGTTCAAGTGTTTGAAATGGATATTTAGAAGTACATTCCCATACACACTCGACTCCCCTACCCTCTCTCAAAACCATGCATCAATGGGAATTTTCAGGTATCATTTGCCTTTAACTTAGTAATGAAAGTAAGGGCCTCTAAAAGTGAGATGCATTAGGGCTGTGCCCTCATGCTCAATGAGTATAAGTAAAGGGTCCTCCATGATATGAGTAATATTATCCCCTCAGTAGTGTATAAGGTACTTCATTTAAGAGTGTTTTCTAGACAGAGTGTCGTGCTCTTTGCTTCTCTTTAGTGGAGTGTAATATGGAATAATTTTTCCAATAGACTGTCCACTGTTGAAGTGAAAGGTCCAGGCTTGTGGCCTCTCAAGAACATGTTGACCGTGAGGCCTTTCTCTTGCAAAGAGCCCTTGAGAGAGGCATTTTGATGTCCCGGCAGTAAATACGGTTGTTGTGCTGTTTGTGTGTATCATAAGAGCCGACTGTGTTAGATAGACAGGGGTATCATGCCCTGCATGACGCTTATAAGGAGAAACAGATCTTTAGCAAAGAACCCACATAGTATTTCTATGAGTCACTTTGGCGTGGCTTGTGTAGAAACAATTCGTTGCGAGTGAAATGATAAAATGAAAGGCTAGGGAGTTGTCAGTAAGAAGAACAAGCAAGGGAGGAGGAGGAGAAGGAGGTGAACGGAGAGGGATGTGCCTGACACTATGCACACCCATCAGAATAATGTTAGCTCCACTCAGCCAGGCTCACAGCCTTGACCACTGCCAGTGACCAACTCTGGAGAACCCTGTACAGCAACATGCTGGGTGGTCTCTCACTGCACCACTCTGTACTGTATCGCATAAGGCAAGCACAAAAACACACTAATGAGTGCAAGGAATAAGGACCTTGGAAAAAAAAACAATGCCAGCCACACAGCATAATGGCAGTAAGTTTCAGTAGCTCTTGTGCTGTGTGAAAGCGTGCCACGTTGCCCTTCTGGGACCGACTCGTTTCAGAGGCATTTACCAGCCTCTTTCATGTCCCCCACCTCCAGGCTCTTCTCCATCAACAGGACTCATTAGCTGTTGTTACTTTTCCCCTTTTTTTTGTTCATTAAGATGTGCTAATTATTCTCCTCCATATTTTAAAGCCCTGCCGATTACCAACAGGCAATTAACATTTGATGAGAGTGATGAATGTTAGTGTGACACAAAATTTAAAGATAAAAAGACAAGAAATATAGAAAAAAAAAGAAAAAAAAAACAGAAGTTAGCAATGATATTTACTTAAATGTCTAATTTTATTGATCTATGCTATTAAATCCAGACATTTGGCTCAGGGTGACAGCAATGGTGCACTAATTACACTCAAGAAGGAGAAATGTTGTAGTAATCAGTGTGGAGAAAGTGAGAGGTGTAAGTTGCTGAGTGTTACAGCTTGTCTACACAGGAGGCGTTTCAGCCATGTTTTTCAGTCGTCCGTCTCACAGGCTTTTGACACAACAGATATGCTCCTATTTCAATCAATAAAGCTGTCTAAAAAGGCTTGCATTTCACTTGCGTTATATGCGCAAAACCACAACCTGAAGTGTATTTTTTTGCTTTAAGCCTTCTGAAGAGCAAGTCTAGTTTTATGCACATAACTACAGTGGTTGTGTATTGGCCTCTGAGCACTGCCAAAACACTAAATACTGTTCCTGAACATATACTGTGTAGACACAGACGGAGGACTGACGCTGCTGCTGCTGCTCTGCTAACACGCTGCTTTGTTACGCAGCCTGTGTAGACATTGTGTTAGAGGGCCAACAGAAACACATTCACTGACCTGGATCTGCTGCTGGAGGAGGTTGATTTTGTGCTGCTGCTGTAGAAGCTGCTGCTGTTGTCTTGCAATCTGGTTGGAAACAGAAGTAGAGATGGGGAATTAACATGAAGAAGAGGAGGAATAACACCATTTAGTATTCTTCCTCTGTGTTTCCTAGACAACATCATGTGTGAACTGTGCTGCAACTGCAGGAAACATAGAAATTTAAATTTAAAAGAAATTCTAAGAAAGTAGCAAAATTAGCAAAAGTATAATATTGCGTTTCTCTTTTTATAGAATATGTTCTTCTAAACAAACTGCTGCAAAGTCTGACAAGAATCCACATATTTTCAATTTCTTAAATGTAAATGAAATGAACTGTGAACTGCACTGTCAAATTAGTGGTAAAAGAGAATAAATGATTTACAGGACAGATGAACATGGTGATGTAGATAACTGGTGCAGGCAGGGTACGGCTGACAGAGGTGACTACCTCCCCTGAGTGACGATCAGCCACACCGCAATCCTTCTCATCTGCAGTCCCCCTTTCTACATGCCCACTTCATTGAGCATGACAACCTAGTTTTAAGTGTCATTTAATTTTCATTTTTAAATATAATTACAAAGTGTTCACTGTAAGATATCGGTCGTCTGCAAATGTGTCAAGATTAATTTGTGCCGGCTTCCTCACGAGTGTCAACAGTTAATTACTGTGTTGTATCTTGATGGCTTGATGACATTCTAGCTCTCAGCGGGCTCTCTCGCTATCCCTCTCTTTCTCCCTCTCTCTCTCTCTCTGTCTCTCTCTTCCCCTATTTCATTAATATTCTTCCGTTTTTAAATAAGATCAAATAATAAAACATCTTGTATCACTGTTCATTTATGCTGCAATGTCCACAAAGCCCACAGAGTTGAGTGTAGTTTGCAAATGAACATCATTGATTGAAAAAGAAATCAATACTGTTAATGTATTATTAGTGTACTTTGACCAAATGCATCACTCTAAGGTATATCGTCTATCTCTTCATTTACCACACGAAGGTCTGAGAGTGTGCTGAGAAAACTCTGAGTGAACTCCTTGCTGATAATTGACTCATAGCCATTAGGATGGCTGGTGATAATAAAAGTGTCGCCCGTGTGGATAGTTTGTGTCCTTATTTCTTCCCAGACATTAACACACTTCATGGCCTCCGCTAATTTGCTGATTTGTACAATATGGCTCATTGGCCTGATTTGTGCTGCAAATCTAATGCCGGGCTTGTTCTAATAGGAGTCGATTTATAAGATATAGAGGACTTCCATGTTTAATATAACGTTTAATTCACACATTCCCTCGCACTTGTTAGTACAAGTCATAATAACATTTTTTTCTACCACACAGCATAAATGTGGGCGAGAGAGCATGACTGAAATATCTGAGGTAATATAGAATATAACATCTCCTAAATCTAATATTATTCCAAATTCCTACCAAGGAGTGAGATTTTATTGGCACATTTCAGGCATGAAATTTAATATGAAATAGAGAGTGAAGTGACAATTTGTTACAAATGTATTTAATGGGGTTCATTAGAGAGAGGATGGAGGAAACAGAGTAAATAGGATTAAAGAAGAAGGGGAATGAATGTTTGAAATAGTGTGAAAGAAAGAAGCATAGATAAGAAATTATCTGGGGTACAAAAAAGAGACAAAGAGAGATACTAAGAATGGGAGAAAGAAAACAGTGAGCAGTTACCTGCTCCTGCTGCTGACGAGCTAACTCCATTTGCTGCCTCTGTTTCTCCATCTGTGAGGCAGCAAGCTTCTTCTGTTCGTCGTGGGCAGCCAGAAGCTGCTCTCGCAGGCTGATCAGCTGGGTGATCATTGTGGAGAGCTGGCGTTCCTTTTCTGCCAGGCTCTCTGGAGTACCTAGTGAGGGGGGAGAGAGAGAGAGAGAGAGGAAGGGATAAATACAAGGTGGAGAGCTGAGACATACTCAGAGATACAAGTATGTGTTATGCACAACTGAAAGTAAAAAGTACACAAAGGGTTTTGTAGTGGCTGTGAATAAATAACCCAGGTGTTGGCTTTGTAAGAAAGTCTGCAGAGTGCCTTGGTCTGGTATACTGCTAAATATAGAAAAGTGACCATGCTGCACACATCATCATATTGTGCTATTGTATTGTACACAATATATAGTACAAAGAAAACCACATGGGCAGCAACCAACTGCAGTGAATTCACTAGTAGTGTTAAGGTCACACAGCCTGGAGTTGGCTATTTTACTGTAGCTGGTGTTCACAGCTTTCAGGAGAAGAAAGGGAAGGAATTGTTCCCGGCACATGGACAAAGAGCTGCGGGGAGCTGTCAAACTGAGGTGGCAAATTATGCCAGTCTACCAGGGGTGAATATAAAGAAAGTATGGAGAGTCACTGTGTTTGCACAGATCTAAAAACTATACAGTTCTTCATTATGTGGTCATTTCTGCAACACATTTGTGGAACTCTTTGCAGCTGCCTGATTTCTGCTGAAAGGATTGTGCAAACCTAGCAGAAAAGAGTGCACAAATTATGTTTATACACCAAAAAGATATTCTGAATGCACTTTGGCAATGATCATCATAAAAGAGAGATTTTATTGTGTGATCAAGACTGAACAACACACTTTTTATTCTATTATATGTGTAGTTAATGTATGCATACTTCAAAAAGAAAAGCAATGACAGTCCAATAGTACTTCTCTCTCCACAGTCACATGTCCGCACTGTGTGTGATAGAGAGAGCGGCTCCGCTGCACTGCTCTCTCCCTCCGCCTAATCAATGCTAAGTGATCCTACCATTGACTTACACAGCCAACATAATTGCCAGTGAGAGGCTAGACAGTAACTCACTCTCCTCCCACTGCACTCCTGTGTGACAAGCTGATCTGGGAGAACATACAAAAAAAGAGATGGGGAAAACCGACAGAAGAGACGGAGAGAGAGAGAGGGAGAAGGATAAAAGCATAGAGATACAGATAACAGTACAGTGAAGTCTGGCCTGGGGCCAGCAGGAGCTGAATTCTTTCCTGGGTGTCTTCCTCTCGTCTCTGGCCACATCTGTCTTGAGTTTCTCCGAGAGCTCCCAGGGGCCCTCTCCACTCAAACTATTTTAATTTGACTAAACACCTGATTTATTTTATCTCTCCGATGAGGAAAGCCGTTTGTCTTAATAGGGCCTGTCAACCTCCAGAACCCATTCAGGGCAATTTACTGGCAGGCTTGTCTGAACCTCAGTTCGCCTCACTCTGCCTCCGCTGCCTGCTGCAATGGAAGAGAGCTGCAATTCTCCATTTATCCTCCTAACGAAAAAAAGCACCTAAAAGCGGCTATTCATTGGGCCTGCGTGCAGTTTCCAAGGCCTGAATTGACTTCTTATTCACCCGACTACACTTGTTGTGAATGGCTTATCTGTAAAATTGATACAATCAGCACCAATTTTATTAACCTTTGGCTGTGTCCATAAAGGAGCTGCCTTTTACAGGTCACCAGCAAGATACATCAGTTGCTGTCACAATAAATCCATGCTATCAATACTGTAGTGGGAAGCAAGGAGGGACTGAAGAAAGAGAGACAGACAGAAAGGGAGAAAGAAAGAAAATCATCAACCAGGTGAAAATGAGGGCCATCAGGCCTTGAGGGTCAGCATAGATGACCTTGAGCAGGGAACCAAACATCTGGACTCAATGACGCCCTCTCAGCCTGCCTAATTACACATTTCTGATGATCACTCACTAGTTTAGGAGTATCAACACTGTAAGAAAAAAAAAAAATTACAAAAATGATCAAGAGTGTACAATTTATCTATTTTGTGTGTGTGAATGATTGTGGTGCTAAGGGTCAACAAAAGGATCCGCTAGGCTAGTCTGAGTGTGGAGAGCGCAGTCCTGCCCAGACACTAAGAGAATACTAACAGAGGGCTCATTGTTTTGATGCTGAGCTGAATTGTGGGAAGCCCAGACTGCCCTCTGTGCTGCTATTTGTGCCTTCACTCTTTGCTAATTTTCCTCAATATTCTTTCACACTTTTTGGTTATGCTGAAGATGAACATTTAGATGCAACTTTTTCACTATCAGTTAAACATGTTGGAAGAGTTTCACCCTAGAGACTGTACACAGCTGAGTAGAAAATCAGGCGCATATGTTTTTTGTTGGCTGGTTAGTGTAAAAATCTCTTTCTTCCTGCTCTAAATTATGGATCAGCTTTAAAATGCAGATAAAACTTTTATTGGGCGGTGCAGAAGAGGAGAGTCGTGGTCTGTGTCTGACCAGCCTGCTGACAAAAGAGGCTGTTTCCTGCATATTGCATGGCTTTTAACAGCAGTGGGGCTGGGGTCTGCCCGTTAACGTGTCTCCTCACATTGCGCTTCTGATGGCAGACAGACAGCCCAGAGATGCCTTGGCGCTACATAAACCCCAGCAGCCAGCCTAGACCTAACATGTTGTGACATCCTCCTGTTAGACAACTGAGGCTCAGTAGGACAATACCAGCCTGACACAGGAAGAATATCCCAGGAGTGAGCGGTCAAGCTGCGCTGGCACTTAAGTTGTTTTCTTTCTCACGCCACCGTGTTAACTTCAGAGATGTTAGATTGACACATAGGATGGTGAGACGGTAAGTCTGTGTTGTTCAGTTCCAGCCCATTC
Source organism: Thunnus albacares (assembly GCF_914725855.1). Classification (NCBI taxonomy): domain Eukaryota; kingdom Metazoa; phylum Chordata; class Actinopteri; order Scombriformes; family Scombridae; genus Thunnus; species Thunnus albacares. Next base: position 23,149,188 of record NC_058106.1, read on the forward strand.
AGCCTTCACCTTTTGAGATTCCTGCCTCTTTTAAACGTCACAAAGTAGGGCAGAAAACATCAACGGGTGACTAAATAAATGATAAGAGGAAAACAAGCAGAGCCATGGTTGCTTGGGGAGGGATGGGGATATTTGAGCCTTGGGGTCTTTGGATAAAAGGCACTTTGTAGGGGTGCGATTTGTTCTGTCCAATACCCACATCTCCCTCTCTCTTGGCTCCCTCCTCTCTGCTCTAATCAAGCAGTCTCTAATTTGGGTTCCAAGTCCAGTACCGGGGAAAAAGAAGGAGGCTTGTTACTTTGAAGAGTCCCGAGTGAATAACACAGATAAAAGATTCAGGCACAAAAAAAGAAGAAAAGCGAGGGAGGGTGAGGGTGAAAAGGGGGAAAATCACAAGGCACCCTATTCTCTTCCCTTCCTTTGGTTAGGACAGCTGAGCCATTATGACCAGATCTGAATTGGGTTTTTTAGTGCCAGAAGACTGGAATTTCTTTGTCTCTCTATCAGTCAGCTATTGTGGATGCGTCCATATGCTGCAAGCCCTTCCTAAGTAAATTAAGACTTGTCTAAATGCTGAGATAGTACCAAGCTGTATTCACACTCAGACTGCACATAGCTAGAATGCCTTGCGTGCTGAAGCTTTCTCTCTCTGCTCCCTCCTAAAGTGTGTGTGAATGTAGACACGAGTGTGTACAGATGTGTGCTGAGTGCCGCTCCAATCGATAAAATGTACATGCCTAAGAGTAAATGCACACGTGTGTGAACTCTGCGGTCATCTGACCTTTTGTCTATTCTCTCAGGAAAACAGAAAAGAGCCAATTGAGTAACAGCTAATACCATCTATTGGTATCTTCTTTATTGTTCAAATAGAAAGACATTTCAGCCCACAGACCTTACTCCAAAACCATAACATCGCCTCAGCAAACGCATGAAACGCAACCCAATCTTTGTACGAAATTCATTTTTGTAATATTAAATATGATTGATATATTACATTCTTCAGTCAGAAAACCAAGCTAGAATAACAAGAGCTAGTTTTATGGTATCCCTTTGCTTTTAACCACTATGTACACTTGTTCTGCAGTGCTACAAAGCCATATGTGTTTCCAGTATGTGTTAACGCGCCTCCATGTCCTACAACCAAGACAATATGAGCAACAGCTGTTTTACCTGGCTTGCTGCCTCTGCCATGATATAAAAGCTGTTAATCTTGCCAATAAAACACCATTAACAAGCATGAGCAATGATTCACAAGCACATGTCATCCACTGGCAGCAAAGACTTAATCCCTAAGCCCTCCTATATGGTATGAACATATAGGCTTCTTCTGCCCATCAACTTGTTAAAAGAAAAGTCAGATCGTGTCAAGTTTTTAAAATCACAACTTATGTACTCGACACTTTTAAAAAAACATTTGCTGTTTGCATATTTTGATGGTAGTCTCATAGTATAAGCTTCATAGAGTATGTATATATGTATAAGAGTTTGTATGTCAATGTGATTTTAAGATACTTTCACGGAATTAAAATGATTTAAATGGCTCTGCAAACTATTTTTTTAATACTACAATTAGCACATGGAGTGGTTATTAATAACAGCACACTTCATCTACTGAGGCTCTGCTGTTCATGCTGAACACTGATGGAGACTAACATTTTGATGATAGAGGAAGCTTCACTCTTCAGTATAATTATGCTAATGTAAAAGCTCCAGCACTTCACTGTCTATCCATGACACTGGACAAGGTACTTCATCAAAGCCAAGATAGAGGCTCGACCTGAACATATTACTCCACAGGGAATGCCGGTGACCCTGAAATTCACACTGAAGACAAAAAAAAAAAAAGAAAAACTTTAACACTTCAAAACTCCAACTTTACTTCTGTTCTTTGATTTAATACATCATTCTTTGGCTGTATAATGCAGTTTGACAAACTAGAAATCCAGGCACCATGGAGGATGTTGTGTGTATGCAAGGCAGCATGTAGCAAAGATGACATGAAAACAAAGATTGTCTCCAGTTCTTCTATTCATCTCTCATGGTCTTTATGATGATGAGTCTGACCCCTGCGCCCTTAAAACATAAAAAGCATACACAGTGTTCAAGGTCTCACACATACAAAGCGCTTAAAGCCTGTGAAACAGTGATCAAGGCAAAAGCTTACTGTCTGCGAAACCTTGGAAGTGAATTAGGAGTTAGACGTTATCTCATTCTTTTCACTGAACATTTATTCATTGGTCTCTCCTATATGGCTGATAATTAAGGCAGAATGTACTTGTTTCCTTGGACTGTGCAAAAGAAATCTTTCAAAAGATTTTCAGACTGTTGTCTCTGATGTATAAGTGTTTCAACAATGCCAGTGTTTTATCTGGGTTTAATCCAAATCACAAGTGATAAACTGACATAGCTGAACAGGAAGCAAGTTGAGACCAGTACATGTATTCAAAAAGTATATCAGAATGAACACCTGTTTAGTTGTCAAGCTGTCAAGTAGTATGTGGTCATTAGACTCAACCAAAGATCATAAATGTTTGTGATAAGAGTTGTTAGAAATCTTTCAGACAGCCTAATTTTCTGTGTTAAATTGTTTCCTGCCATTGTTTATACTCTTCATGCATATATGTACCTTGTTAAGGTGCCCACAAAATATACAGAATTGCAAGTACAACTTACTATTTTAACAGTGTACCTTAATTTATCAAATAGTAAAACATTATTGGTATATGAATCACACTTTCAAAAAAAGGAAAAAAGTAAGTCTGAACTGAAATAAAAAGCTGTGCGACTGATAATGATCTGGGTGGAAATGAATAGTGGATATAGAATGGGAGGTTTTAACAAGGTTAGAGAGGCATAGGGCCATAATGCATGATTTTTCTTTAAAAACTGAAGGTTGTTTGACAATGTGAGGTGGCCCAGATGAATGTAAAGTTGTTCTGAAGTCTTGACAAAACTGCTGACAAAAAAATGGGCCACGTTGCACAGTTTAAAGAAAGGGAGGTTGTGCATGCAATAAGGGGAGGTCTAGGTTAAAAAAAATAGTTGGATTGAAATGTCAATATTAAAAAATGAAAAAGCTAATGACAAAAATATAAGAAGCTCTTTTGGTCAGCTTTACATGGCTGTGAAGACATTATTTGTTTAGCAGAGGGAAAGCTAATGCATATTTTAAGGGAGTGCCTTTTTTAAAAAGACAAAGGTGTGTCTTTGTCTGTAAATGTTTTACATTCTATTCGAATGAAAACAAAATTAATACACTTCAGTGATCCCAGACAAAGGAATTCCTTTATTTTTTCAATCGAGGCGCGCAATTGTCATTTCATAATGCACACAAACCTTCAGCACCAGAAATGCCACCAAGTACAAATATCACAACACTGCTAACCGTTGCCTCAGTTTGTGCCTCTAACAGAGCCGCTGGTAGAGTTAGCAAGTCTGATAAGAGACAACAGAGAAGGAACGTCGTGCTAATAACCCAAAGATTTATTCCTTTTCTGTGGCAGTAAACACAACACACGACCCGCCAATAACTAACACACACAAACACACACACACACACACACACACCCGCAGACACAAACACATCCTTTTTTACCTCAATTGCCACAAGCTAAATTCCACAATTCATTAGAGGAGAAAAACACACAGTCCAACACTCTCGTACATTCATCTGGCAAATGTGGCCTGAGGAATAATGATTTACTGTGGCTCATATTTCACCTGAGTGCACAGGGCAAACAGTTGACTGAAGTGTTGTGGAGAAAATGCTAACTGAGGCATATTTGACTGGAGCAACTGGACAGATACCGTTTTGTGCTGTTTGTGTGAATGTTTTTGTATGTTTGAGTAAATATAATATGCATAACATTTATATACAGTATGCTGTAAAAACTCACTAAAATCGACTATACACAATTCTACTTTTTTTCCCAAAGCATAACTCTCTGTCACTTGGGAAAGGGTGTGCAGATATTGTGCTGTGTATCTCCGGTGGCATCAAACCCCCACTTCATGGAAACTATTAAGAATAAAATAAAGTTTAAAGTAAATAATCATGTTTTGAAGCTAACCCAGATGGCTGAACAATATGGGCTCTGTGTTCACACAGTGGACTCCTTTCTGTCTGTGCAGAAGTTAAGCCAGCACAGGTAGGGCCAGCATCAAATCAGTCTCAGCTGCCGCCCTGCCCTGCCCTGCCCTGTGTTCTCCTCTTAAAGAGCTTCCACTTATCTCCTTGCCGCAGGACTGTCTGTGTGCACCCAACCACTGTCATGTAGACACCATTCTCAAATTGATTGTGACAGTGCAAGAGCCCCAATTTTTGCGCTTCAGAATTCAAGCTGCCATTTCAACGCCAATGTACAATGTTAAGCTTTTTTCTTATTTCTTTTTTTTTTTTTTTTTTAGAAAATTCCAAGAGAATGAATACAGCTTGTGTTCCAATTTAGTAACTACATATTTTCCTTCAGTTTGAGTAAATGCTTGAGCATTTTGCTTTTATTCCCTACACCCCTAACCCCCCCCCCCCCCCCCCCCAACAGGGGGCCGGGAAACTGGCACTCAGCAGGGAAACTTAAACAGCTCTGTTGAGTGTGAGGCTCAAAGACCCTGCATAGAGCAAGCATGCAACACAGAGCAACCTTATCTGCCATAGGACACAGTATACTATATTTGTATACATGTGACACAGTGTATGCATATATATGGATATATATGTGCATATATATTTACAGTATAATATACTGCATATATATACACACACAGGGTGATAATGGTGGGGATTAGAAGCATCCTAAATCATGTCATATATGGGGGCTTTGCTTTTTTTTTTTTCAAAATATGTCTTTAAGGTATAATCATATGTGAAGTCTAAGTATTTACGTCTAAAATCTCTCACTAGTTCTTCCTCTCTCTCCCTCTCGCACTCCTCCTTCCACCTTGCCTCCTATTATCTGCTACTTTCTGTGGTTTGGAGCCCTTCCAACAGGCCTCCCTTTCTTGCTCTGTGGTTTTCTTCAGGAGATTTCATCTCCCTCCTCATCGTTCCTGCAGATTGACAGCTAAGCTCAGGTATGAAAACAAACAGTTAGCTCTGGAATTGACTGGTGAAAAGAAATCCCCCACTAATGCTCCTTCTCAAACTCTCCTTTTCGCCTGCCTCTGCTGATGCTAAGACCTAACAACATACAAGAAAAGGCAGAAATCATTAACCCTTAATAACACCATTCTACATGTCTGGCTTAAGTACACCACCTCTGCCGGATTATTTCGCTTGTTCCTACTGACTCTAAGACCTAAAAAATGTCTTCCCTTCGGAAACAGCACATTACGTAGCCAAACACCCACATGGCAATGAGCTATAATTACAGATGTGTCATCTGTAAGAGGTAAATGGTTGGGTGGGTTAGCAGACCTTGAAAAGCAAATCTCTGATGTTGTTGATACTCTTGTTTTGTTTTGTTTGTTTACTGTACGTGCGTGTTCACCTCAACAGGATAAAGTATTCGGGACATGTTTGAACACAACTGCAGAGAAAGAATTTCTTTCTTTTCATGGGTAAAGCCTCGGGTCAAATTCTCTTGCACCTATTGTTTCTCATTTTTACTTGTTTTCTAAGAGCCAGACAAAACTATTTCCTCACCAGCAAAGATTCCACCACTGGCCTAGCTGCAATAACACAATTACTTGTCTTTCAAGGTTTTGATGGAACATTGTCAAAAGGTAGCCTACAAGTTGCTCAGTATAATTGGCTGAGGAATCGGTAAGCGATCAGCATAGAATATACAAGGCCACTCTGCTGTGGTCTTTATCTGCATGTCAGCCTTTATTCTCTATCTTCTTTCATTCATTTAAAACCTACAGGCATGTATGCCTTTTGTACCGATTTTAACCTAACAATTAATGGAACCTCTGATTCATCATAACACTTTAGATCTTAATCGTAAGGTGTTTTCTGCTTGGTACCTTTGTTTGTGTTTTAATTAGGCGGACCTTGTGCGTCTCCAACCCTGGGCTTCTTTTTAATTGCCCGTATTTACATCAGGCAGACATCAAACGCAGAGAGAGAGACATTTGTAAGGGGGAGCACAAAGCAGCCCTTTGAAATGTCTACAGTCATATGAAATGGCATGCTAATTAAAAATCTAAGGCTGCCACTGTGATAGGAGAAGCATTTATATTGGTAACTGTGGTGTATAGACTGTCTCCATAACTCAACAACAGACAGAGGCCATAGTGTTTATTATCAGACTCCCTACCTGTTTACAGACCACCAAGTAACCTTCCCGTTCCCATTCATCAAACAGAAGAAATGCCCTGCCTGTAATTTAACAGACCAGCTTTCAAAAGGCTAAATCATTTTAAACATTTTACCCGGTGCACTTTGATCTACAGTGGCATACAGTATACTAGGGCAGGTACAATGAATCTAGTTTACCAAGCAAGTGATTTATCCTTCAGTTCATTAAGGTTATTGCCAATGAATATACTTATTAGCACATTCAACAGTTCCCCTGAAAGTGCAGAAAGTGTAATTCAATAATTAAAACCAAACACTTATTTTATTTGTGTGTCACCCATGTTTAGAAAAAGTAACAATTAAGTAAATTGTCAAAATCACCTTCACACAAGTGAAATTAGATTTCTTTATAGGTTTGTGAACTTGAACTAAGACAGTTGCTCAAAAAAGAAGAATTATTTCAGTATATTGAGAATACACTGAATTCATATTGTTTAGATGGTTTCCCAGAAATAAAAACAAGACACAAGAAGTTGTCTGATGAAAGGAATCACTAAGGGAGAGCTCAAGAGCTGGTGACAGCCTGGTGTTATCAGCCAGCTGGTATTGTGCTTTCCTACGCTGTATAAACACTCCAGCTTTCAGTAACAGTCAGTGCTAAGGACTAAGACGTGGACCTGCCCATCCCAGGCCCACCTTCACCCTGTCATAAACAGAGATTTTGGGGGAGTGCTGAGTTGCGCTTCGCTGTGCTGCACTTGATACGCCGCGCAGGGTGTTCACTGTCAGAGTCGAGACATTCCACTCAAACGCAGGCTCACTGAGGAGACGACTCTGCGCGTCTCCACACCATCTCCTCTCCTCTCTTAGCGGCTTCTCTCCTCTCAGCTTAGCTCATGCTCTGGGTACATCAAGCACACTCTGGGTTCAACAATTACCAGAGCGGCATGAACGCGCTGCATGTGCCAGAGCAGAGTAGCTAAGCTCAGGGACGTCTGAAGGGACAACAACAATAAACTGCTGACAAGCTCAGAGAGCCTCAGAATGGTAAATGGAGTGGAATTTTGAAGACAGCACTTTGGACAGAGTTGGGCATTCCAACAAAAGATAAGGGGGGAGAGAAATGAATGAGAAGGGCAGCCAAAGGCCTTTGTTTTATTTCAGAGTACAAGGCTGTTTCTGAGACTGTACAGTACATAGATTATGTATGTCTGATAGGAATGAGGGACTTGTTAACACTGTCTAATGTGGTGTTTGTATGTGTATTCCTACCTTTAACTTCTGCCAGAAGTTCGCTGGTGTTGAGCCTCTCCATCTTCTCTTTCCAGTCTTTAGAAAGTAGTTTCTCCATGCAGGATTCTGAAAAATAAAAAAAATAAATGAAGATTAATAAATAATTCAGAGTTCCTGTTTAAAATTAATACATTTTTCATGGAATATTATGTATGGAATATAGCTTTTCTTTTTTTATTTTGTGCATGATATGGATCTTTAAATCTATTCACTTCAAAATGAAAGAGAGGTATTTTATTTGATGGCATTTCACGGTGAACATTAAAAGAGACTCTTCCTGACAAGTGAGAGATGAGCTAAAGGTGGAGTGAGGAGGGAAGCAGGCATTGTAGGGATAGCATAAGGGCAGAGACACACATTAAGTGGGAGGCAAGGACTGAGACTGGGTACGTCCAAGCATTCGCATAGCTGCCAATGATGAAAACAATTAACATTTGTCCAGCAGACAATGAATCAGAGGAGGAATGGCTGCAAGCTGCCATGCTGTCGCTGTTGTAGCTGATAAAGAACACACTGGGCCGGCTGACCCAGGCCTCCACTATCCCTGCACTGCTTAGGGGTCAGCCTGTTCCCATCAAACAGCAGCAGCACAAGCAAGCCTCCACCCCTCCACCTTGAGCCACTGTCTCCACAAACTGCCTCCACATCAAGACATCAACCGTGCAGCACCCAGTCCTGTTGAGTCTACATTTAACAAGCAAAAGCCATGTTCAAACCAATCAGTTCCATTAATACTAGTGTATGGAGTAGCTATTAATGGCTGTACTGATTTGTATAGAAATTGTCCTCAGGTTTCATATAGCGCCTGAGGATGATATCATTTGTAAAATCATGTTTCTCTAGATTCAGAGCAAAATGCAAAAACCAAAGCACACACTAATTATTACCACAAAGCCCTGGGGCGCCATAATGAATAGTCTAACCACATATCTAACAGTGGATCATTTATGAACACGGTTCTGGCAACAAAAGAAAACAATTCACAAATGTTTCAAATGATTCCACAGAGGGGGTTTTTCACAGTTTGATGTAATTCTCATGTGTTTTTTCTATTTTTATTAAGTTGCACAGAGAAATAAGGAGAAAGACTGAGAAAGGCACTGTCACATGCAATATTCTGGACTCTTCCACGTTCACTGTTATCATCCTTGACATCAAACACAGAGAAGATTTATACAGTTTAGAATGCATACAAGTGTTGTTTCCTTTTATCCATCTGTAACATATCTTGCTCTCTACTCTCACAAACCAAATACCGTTGCAAACACAGTGACTTCAGAGGAACTGGGAGTAACAGGGGGTCAGTAGTTCTTGTGGCCTTGTTTAAGGATGGCTTTCAGATAGATCAAGCAGAGTGACCATTTTGTTTGATTGTCCACTTCCTCCAATGTGATGAGGGTCGACAGGACATCTTCAGCTCAGGGTCATTATAACATTACTTCTGCTTTATTGACTTTCCAATTCCCAACTCACAGTTTGTACCCTTGACCCTAAGACTGGGAGAGAGAAAAGGCTGTGTGTGTTTGTGTGTGTTTGTGTGTGTTAACTCCCTGCGTGGCACAAAGATCACAGATCTTAAAACAGGGGTTAAGGGCGGGGGGGGGGGGGGGGGGGGGGGAGTAGTTGAGCTCAGCTCTTCTTCGCTGCGCCTCACCCCTGGGTGAGACAGCTTCCTCTCCCGGAACAACAAACTCCCCTCGAATCATCAGACAGACAGAACAACAACAGAGGATGACATTTTCTACCCTGAAGCACAGAATAGGCTTATTTTTTAAAGTGGTGTAAAGGGGAATTAAACAAACACAGTGAACATATGTTAATATGCACACATATGCTCCCTCTTTCTCTCTCTCTCTCTCTCTCTCTCTCTCACACACACACACACACACACACATACGTATGCACACACACTTTCATCACAGATGCTGCTCCAGCACTTGATCATTAAGGAATGCACCAACTGTTGGAGATAATGTGGTGCCAGCTTCCATTCTACTCCAGTCCTCCCCCTCCCTTCCACCTCCCTCCCAGGAGAACTGCCGCTCCCTCACTTCTCCATCCCCTCCGCCGGGCCAGACACGACCTGCCAAGTCCTCCAACAGGAGAGACTACAGCTGGAATGCACCGCTGTCCTCCCTGCCTTCCACCTGGGAGAGGTGAATAATGACCCGGATTAGTCTATAAAATAACTCTCAAACACCTTTCAGTGTTCGAACAGCGTGGACAAAACAGGCAACCAAAAATGGATTTGGTGAAAGCAGAGCAACTTTTGCGCAGGCGTGCTCGAAGAAAACACTAAATGAGTCAGATGTCTGGCTTTTTTCAAAGCACCCTTCTACAGCCTATTTTTCAGAAGAATTTAGATTAATAAGAGGAATGCTATTTCAGTTTCTAAAATGCCTGTCTGTTTTCTCTGGAGAAATTATAGATGCCAATGGAAACACTGGTTAGTATCAACATAATAATTACTGTCAGGTTATGACACAGAGAATGTCAAACTCTGATACACAGTGTATTCACCATAAAATAACAAATTATTCCTGATAAAAGATTCGATTCACACTTCACAGATTTTACCGGACAGATGAAATACTGTTGGACTGCAAATGAAAGGCAAACATAATTATTCAAAAACAGTTACTGCAGAACTTCTGAAGTTTTTAGAGTAATTAAGAGTTTGCTGCTCTTGTCCTCTTTAAGTAGGACATAACATACTGGGGAATTAGCTTAAACAAGAGAAGAGTCCAGTGAGTTTATTTTTATTTTCCTATGGGGGCTCTTAAATCTCTTGCACCCCCACCCCTTCCATTTCTTTCCCTCCCCCTCTCGAGATAAAATGCTCTGTGGCTGGGGAGCAGGCCATTCAGCTGGGATGAGAATGGAATGAAAACAATAGCCCTTATCAGGCTCTTATTTACATTTTCCCAGCGTCGCTGCACTAGACAGCTTGGCTTGTCACCAAGCCCAGATCGCCCCACTGGACCAAGACCAACTTCCTCTAGCCCCAGCGATTCCAATGGTCCCTATGGACCCTTGCCTGGCAGAGACACCCTCCACTCTGCAGCTAGCACAGATAGCAACATACAAGACAAAACTACTGGAGTGTCTGTCCAAGACGTGTTCCCATTGAGAGGGGAATGATTTTTGGACTACTAAGCCTGTCTGGGTCTTATTGTCTCTTCTCTGGGGCTGGTGCTGTATAGCTGGAAAAATGCCCTGAACCCTTTTCTGTGATTTTTTTGAGAGCTTCCAAGTGGCACTCAGGAGAAAGTGAATAGTCACCGCTGATTTAATACTGCCAAATTCAATACGTTTATCTGCTATCAGCACTGTCATCTCTGGTTTACCGCCTTCCTGTGCAGGTATTCTGTGATCTTATTGATGTGGGTGAACAGGCGAAGGGATTGAGACACCTAAAACTGAGATGAGTTGGCCAGATTAGACTGCAGCTTTTTTCACTGTATTAAAAACAAAGCTAATGATCCTCATAAATCTTAACAAAGGAATGTTTCTAGGTTGATGTGTGACATAAACAAAGCTTTCAGCACCTGGTAGTCAGTGCTGCCAGAATATCATGTTCAGTATAAACCACAGTAGTGGAGCTAAGAGGCAGGTTACCAGTAACTTTCTGTCCCGACACTGACTGACTCCCTGACAAGCCCTAAGGAAAATAGAGAAATTATCTCTGCTCTTGATATGTCTTTCTCGCTCATATTTTTGCTCTTACAGTAGGCTCTCACTGACATATTGATGCAACAACTAATCCGAATTTATTTTTTTTGTTCACGCTGTAAGAAAAGATAAGTTTATCACATTGAGTGCTAGTTGGCTATAAATGCCTGTTGGTTGTGGAGTGAAGGTGGGGGAAAGTCGTTTTCAAATTTATGTTTTTATTGCTGCTCTTAACAGAGTAGCTCATTCAAACGATCATTGCAAACTGTAGAAAAGCTCAAATCACTGAGCAGAACATCAAATAGACAAACATAGTCACAAACAAATCAAATCTTTACTTTGGAATTAGATTGGACAGTAATAAAGCAGATCTTAAAAATTTGTGACACACTAATTTTCAAATGGCTTTCTAGATTGCCATGGTCATGTGAAGTCCAGTGTATATTAAAGTTACCAAATATAGCAGCACTGGCAAAAAGACCATCTTCACATTTCAATGTGTTCAATCTCTAAAAGGTTTAATCTACTAAATTTGTTGACCCAACAAAACACACCATCATGTTTCACAAGACCATGACTGCCTCAAAGCACAAAAATGGTTTGTTACAACATGCAGCAGTGGGTGTTTTATTACCCTGTGTTGTCAGCAATGAAATCGTTTCAACTGTCTGCCACCACATTCTGAGCTTCTCTGTGTGCACTTTTCTCCCGGGAGAAAGATGATACTTGTGTTTGAGTGTTTGTTGTGTTGAAAAGCCGTTGGCAGAGAAAAGAGGGCTATCTAGGAGAGTCAAATTAGCCATAAGTCATGGATAACAGTCTAAGAGGCCTCCCCTTTAGCATTGGCCTTGTATATCAGTTGTCCCAGCCTCAAGGGGAAACGTGTAATTACCAAATCAATGATCAACTGACACTGACCATATAAATAATATCCTCCCCAGAATGCAGAGGCCTGTACTATTCATTGAGGCAAATGGGGGAAACAATGCTATTTGCTGTGAGGGGCTGAGGTACAGAGGAAATGGGATTAGGAGTCTTTAACCAAGCTTCAGTTTGAATTACTGCACTTTTTTTTAAATAATTTGTTATTATCCAGTGTAGTCAATTAAAACCAAAAAGATCAAAGGACTCTAACCTGGCCATTAGAAAGATCTAATAAACTACAATATCAAAACTGAGGAATGCACCCTTTTCAAAGATAAAAGTGACAATTATGAGATCAATGACAGTTTCATTCCAATGACACAAAATGTTACAATTTAAACATAGTATAGCTGATCAAGACATTAAAATGTACAGTATTAAAACTACATTGTATAAGAACTGACAAGAATCTGAAAATCTAAGGCTGTATTCAGACCAAACCAGGCATTACGGCACACCTCCGCAGGGTTGAGCGGAGGTGTGGGTGTGTTTATTTGTAACCACCATGAAACAATCACAAAATAATATTTTATTTCTCTCATTCACCGGCTGTTTTGCTACCACCGCGTCTCTCTTTTTCTCTTTCTCTCTCTCTCTCTCTCTCTCTCTCTCTCTCTCTCTCTCTCTCTCTCTCTGTCTCTCTCTCTCTCATTAGCAAAGCCTAACTTTACTTAAGCGTTATCAAATGAAGAAAAATGTCCTCCCCTCTTCCTAGTTTGTCCTCCCTCATGGCAGGGTTGTACAGCTCAGTCTAATTGCTGGCTATGATTGGTTGGCGCAGCGTGACGTCGGGTTACATTTCTCCAAAAGTTGATTCTGGTTCAACTTTCTCGCTGCAGGCCGCTGCAACACCCTTGTGACCCCCATCCCCGCAGCCTAACTGCACCACCCCCATTCACATGAATGGGAGGGCTGGCGTTTTCGCCTCAATGCCTGATTTGGTGTGAAATCAGTCTACAGCTGAACTACAGGAGATGCAGGTCATTTAAAAACTGTAATCACACTAGAAAAATAAAATTGATTTACTGGAACAATGATGCAACTACATGATACTGTATAACAGAATTGTATGAAACTACACCACAGACATGAGTTCAATAAGATTATGAAAATGCTGATATTTTCTTGCTCCAATCTAACCAGCGGTATAAAATGTCCCAGCATTAATCTGCAATTTGTAGAAAATATCATGGCCTGGTGAAAGAACGGTTTAAGGCTGCATAGAGAGCTCTGTAAATGGTGAGTAACAAAGATCTTTGGCTAATATCATCTCCTGCATATGTTCACAGTAATACAGCTAACTTATACAGTTAGAATTGATGTACTCATAGATACTCTGTATAATATTAGTGCTTTTGATTGACTTCATTATATTTACTGTATAGTTGATCCTGATTCAACATGTAAAATATATGTCTGCAAATCATAGAAGATAAAAATCTGGAATGTCTTAAATAGCTTTTAAAAAACCTCTTGAGCTCATCTTTCGCCTACATTCAGTGTTAGAGACAGTATATTTCTTTAATTCTGGCATAAATTTCGATCACAGATAAAACTCTCAGAATCTCAGTCAGACAGTGATAGGCTGACATCTAATTTCCCATCCACTCTGCACTGCACGGGAAACAAATCAAAAGTCGAGATTGATAAAAAAGAAAATGACTGTGACACACTCCAAGGAGTCCTTTGAATATCTTAATCACAGACACACTAAAAACAAGACCCCATCATCACACCAAATAAAACATAATAATTACAAGAGGCAGGCAGGGAAGTGAAATGCAGAGAGAAAACATGTTTTTGTCATTCAGCCGGTAGTCCCTGAGACAACAGCTGTTGGATGCTGCAAATACTCCTGAAGTCTCCATAATCATGGCGTTATTGAAGTGAGGACAAAAAGGGCACTAATTGCAAGGGAGCAATCGGTACGCAATAGGTTACACACCCGGGTGATGCCACACAATGCAAACGCTAAAGAGGGAGCTGGGGGGAAAAAAAAACATTCTGAGCACAACAGTGCGTTGTCGCTCATTTTCAGGCAATTACCTTTCCTCGTTGTCAACAGTTTTAATAACCTCTACCATTTCCAGAAGATTTTTTGGTGCAGTTAAATAATTTCAGCTTTTTAATATGTAATTACTAGTGCTGGCATGCATAAATAAAAAGGTCCAGCTCCTTGAGACATGTCAGTGTATTGTGGAGCACCTGCACCTCATGGTGGGCTTTCTTTAACTGACACCTAATCATTATTCCACTTGGTGAACATCTCTGTTAGTCACTTTCAGACTATCCTGTTTGGTCATGTAAACAGTTTCTATAAATATACTATAGGTAACCTGGATGAGATGGGCTTCATCTGAGGTTGTGACAGAAAACAGATCTCCTCTGCTCTAATACTTCCTTCTTTCCTTCCTTGCTGCCTTCTTTCCTTCCATCCTATGTTCCTTACTTCTTACTGTACCTCCTTTACTTTAACAAAATTAAATCATGCCCTGCTTCTCTATATGACATTTTACGTAAAGTGCCAAAATCATTTGTTAGACTCCAGAAGGGGCAATGTGTCAGTTTTTTTTTCCTGATATTGCAAGTCAAATGTCTTTTCATGAATAGAGTCTGAGAAGCTGCTTATTGGAAAATAGTAGTTGTACTAATAGTCTAATACAAAGCAGTTTCTATAGTTTGCACCCTGGAATGAATTCATTTCAAATTTGCCCCAAGCAAATCTATTTACTACTATTTATCGCATTAGTAACTGAAGGTTGCAGAGTTAAATGCCACATGGACTGAAAGACCCTCCACACCTAGAGCCACAAGTCAAACTCTTACAAAAATGTTTGCAATTTGCTGGTAACTTTTAGAGTATTTTAGCTTTTTCCTCAAGCAGCTAAAGATGCTGGCCTATGTGACCAGGAACTTCTCCCTCATCCCTCGCCTTTATCTGCACTGACCAACGTGTTAATCCCATAGTGTTGACCTGGCCATTCTGAGAAGCCGTATACACACACAGCAACCTGACCTCTCTAAATAGGACACATGTCTATCAAGCATATATGAATTAACCATCCCCAAGAGGCTTCACCTCCTGAGCTGAGCAGCATGTGACCTCTCCCAATCCATTTTACTGCGGCACTCTGTGGCAATCAGGCTTGAATTATTAAAGTGAGCAGTGAGCAATGATCAATTCATTGCAGCCCTTGCTCGCAGACTGCCCGGCCGTACTTCAGCAGAAATGACATTGAGAACACTTGAGTATGCTTCCAGACAATGCACATAAATGTGAAATATGTCAGACCCAATATGTCAATAATCATAACTATACAGGGTGAGGCCATGTCCAGGCTAATCCTACAGGAATGCTGTTAGATGACTGTGGGGTAAGCAGGTTTCAGCGCTGTGATTCCTTACAAATGCTTTCTTAAGAGAAAGAGCGGGAGAAGTTGAGGGACTGACAAGAGGCTGATGTGCAGCATGCTGAGTGGTGCTGGGCATCACCAACCTTATGTGCATCACCTTATGTGATGTTTGTAAGAAATATTCTGTGCATATTTTGTGAACATATCTTAAAGAAACACGATGGAAGATATGTCGGCCTCGTAGAGGGTATGGGCCAAAAAAAGCTCAGATTCAAAGGCAAGATGCAGACATAACCCCCTCTTATCTACACAAATTAGAGAGGGTAAAACAAAAGCAAAGAAGTTGAAAGAGAGAGAAAGATTGCAGGGTAGTATGCAACTCAAGGAACCTGGAAGTAGGAGGAGGGCAAGAAAAAAAAATCCAATCAAAACTTCGTGAGGAGGAGATGAGGAGCCAAGATAAACCAGTACTCAGAGCCCCCAAAACTGCAATCTCCCCTTAAGCCGGAGAGTGGCAGCTGGCAGAACAGCTGGTGAATAGGATTAATGTCAGAAGAATGAAATAAAACTCAACATATGTCCGAGCCTGAGGTGTTGGGACTGTGCGTGATTGTGCCCCCGATGGATGCCATGTGTGCAGCTGGAAGGAACTGCTGTGCTGCTCCGCTCTCTACCCCACAAGGTCACTTTTAAGAACTAGGACCATTAAATGCTTGGACAGCAAAATTAACTTTTCGTTCCCTTTCCTCTCTTTTCCTTTGCTTCAAAGTCCCTATTCAGGCAGCAGAGGGAGTCTATTGAATGACTATCAATACAATTCACTCCAAAATTCATCAGGGAAACAAACAATTTACTACCTTAAATTAAGGAATACTTCTAAAAACCAGACAAGGTCAAAGACAAGTGGAGTTTTTATTAAAACAGAGAAAGATAAAACACAAACAGTATATTTAATTTATCAGTCCTGTGTTTTATTCTGCACAATTGTTTGTGTTTTAATAATGATCAGCCTAATAAAGGCTCTAATAAAGCACATCACCTTAAAAACATCTCAAGTGTAACATTGGTTAATTAAATTTTAAACCCGATAACAATGGAGCAAAAAGCAAAACAGAAAGGTAATAAGAGAAAAAAGTAATAAAGACACAGACTTTAAGTGTGTGTTAATGTGTGCGCGTGTGCATGTGTGAGCATATGTGTGTTTGGTTTACTAGAAAGAATCCGGTGTAATGTTCTTCTTCACAAGTGCTGATCAGGGGATCAGCACTTGTGCAGATGAACAGGAGAAATATGTGGACTTGATTTCAATTTATAATTTTCATTTGATACCGGTAATTATTAGGGTCCACACACTGTAATAAATTATTATAATTTAACACAAAAATTAAATTACTGGGTACCTTGCATTGGAGAGATTTTTTTGGATACCCTGCAATTTTACTGTCAGATATAAACTTGCCTGCTAATCAATGCTCGAAAACATTCACATTTATTCATCTATGTTAAATTAATAGATGTGTGAAGAAAACGTGGAGTACTGTGATCATGGCTGTTCAGTGTGATTTAGTAAATTAATGGGTGTCTGACTCTACAAGGACAAAAAGAGACTAATAGGATTCACATGAATGCATTACAATTTGCAGTGAAGCCAAGTGTCTGGTAAAGACACCAAAACTTTATTTCATCATAAATGCTGGACGACTGCGATGCGCTTCAGAGATTGAACCATAAGATATTAAAAAAAGCACAAATTACAAGAATAAGCTGGGCAATACACCGTACTTTGTGTAATAGCTATATATACTATAAATGTGTTGAATTTCGCTATAGTGTGTGTGTGAGAATATCCTCCAACTGTACAGTATATTCTAATTTCAGTTTAAGTAATGACAATTTTCGAAACAGTGAGAGCGTTATTAATTTCTACTTCAGTTTTTACTACTGCAGTTTGGCATTCTCTTTTTCAAATAGTAATTAAACTTGTTTATTGAATCTCATGGCTGACTTTGTTTACTAAGATGCCAGAGTTCAGGATGCCCACACACTGTTTACTGGACTGAGAGACCAAAGGTCACTATTTTTAGAATAGAAAACAAATGCATGAGATGCATGCAACAAAAAGCTCTTAATATTCAAAAGTTTCCCTTATACATCTTTTGTGGTCTTTTGTGACTTTGTGTTATCCAAGAACTGACATTTTTAAAACTTGACCAGCAATATTACTGAGCAAATAGAAAGGTGAAAATGTTTGTATTCAATCTCCAGACCATTTTAGTCACCACAAACACTACTATTCTCGTGTCACTGGAGAAAGAAATGATGAAGTAACCATAGCACTTCTAAAGGTTAAGCATTCCAACTCTTAGAAAGTCCCCATTCATTTCCCCACAGCTAAGTGTCTCAATGTGCTGTTGTTCAAGTTGGTTCAGCAACAATAGAAGCTGTATTTTTTTCAGTTGGCCCATTCCATTTCTATGGGATACAGAGCCATATGGACTGAGACCTGCTGGGCAAAGATGGAGAAATTTGCTTCTCATGAGTGACTGAGCTCATTGGTCCAGCTCACAACGGGGAAGCTGACAACAGGCTTACAGTATCGGCTTTGTCGAGCAGAGTGCCACCCACCCAGAAAAAAAATGACAAAGAAGGAAAGAGGAGGATGAAGTGTTTAGTGAAAGGTGTGAAGAAAGTAAAGTGATTGTGTCAAGTCTAACGATCCAATTTGCTATTTCAAATATTATGCTAAGTGGGACAAGAATAACAAAAGGGCGGCTCCAACAATAATAATTAATCCTAATCCCCCTAGTCATAATGTCAGCTCATCGTTTGAACTTCATGATGTGCAATTGACAATGTGACATTAAAGCGTATTAACCACTCAACTCGGTGCAGACTTTAAAAATTATACTGGGGGTACTTCCAAAGAGAGATGACGTTCGTCAAATAATTATAATCATTGGCACTCGGGCTTTGCGGAGCAATAAAACACATTTTTATTCGTGTCTTCTGACATCCTCATCTCATCTCCTGGCACATGTAATGTTATTGAACAAGGATAAAGAAAAAGCATTGAGTGGGAGGAAACATCTGTTTCATCACTACTGATTAAATAGTCTCTTTGTTCAAGAAGCAACCCATCAAAGTTTGGTGTAAGACATCCATGCTTGCTGTTAGGAAAAAACAATGCAAATATGTTAATAGGCTGCATCTACACTAGTTGTCATGTTTGTTTGTGTCAAGGCGGATCTCTTAGCTGGATGGCTGACGTACCTCTGACTTACAGAACAAGCCTGCAATGTGCTCTGAAATCATTAGCAGGCCACAGAGGCTGTCTGTGCCCAGGGTGCGAGTTACACTCACACTATTTTGATCCTTGGTCAGATGACACCAGCTCTTTTGTCAAGTTATGTGTGGAGAATGCTTGGGAGCTGAATGCCACAGCTAGGACAGTGATACTGAGCTGGCACACAAGTCCCCCAGTGTAACCCTACTGCAAGCATTCACACACAAACACACACACACACACAGCAGGACACATGTGCCCTCCCTCTGCCCCCCATCCCATTGTGGAATAGCCCATTCTCCCCATTTCTGACCGCCTCAGCCCCTCCTCCTCCTCTTCCTCCTCCACCGTACTGACTGCATGAAGTTTGCCTGTTTCTGTCTCTGTTCATGCTCCTTTCAACTGCAAAACCAGACTGCTATTTCCTAAATCTAGGCTTCATGGCCCAATGATAAATATAGTAGCATTAATGGCCTCTGCCTTCTTATGTGTCAGCGTTTCACCATCTCTGTACCCCTCCAAATGCTGCGGTGTCACATAAAACAGTCAGGCCATTACAAACTGCTGCTGATTTAATCACCCAGTCACCTACATAGAGCAAAGAGGCAAATCTATTGTTTTTTTCTAAAAAAAACAATCATTTTACAATTACTTTAAATTGCTACTGCACAACCAGTGATATAATTTACTCCATTTCTATGCTGTTCATTTTAAATGCAGTTGACGAGACATACCTACAACCAGTGTGTGTGTGGGTGTGTGAGTATGTAAAGACAAACAAGCCTCTGTGCAACGCTGGCTGTGATTTGTCTCTAAGAGACACCCGTTTCCTCCTATCAAGGGGTTCCTGTGCAGTCAGTAAGCCAGGATCACAATGGGAGTTTTGTGCTGCATGGGTGCAGGGGGACACGCTCAACAGCTGAAACCGGGGAAGATGGCCCCTGGAATGCTCCACAGCAGTTGCTACTGTTGACTAATCGGAATATGAGAACTGGGGAAGGTGATCTTGAATGCAAAGAATGGCACATTGAAGAAGCAGCTGCTTGTTTTGTCATCTGAATGACCAAGACAGCAGAAAGGGTTCCCATTTTGAAAGGGGCAACAAAATCTATATCTTAGCTAGTGTAAATTGAAACCTGTGTCAGCCTCCATCGTCCTATGGGGACGTGCCTGTGTTATGTGAGGGCTGTGTTTTGGAACAGATAGTAAATACATAATTCACCAGTGGATCAGGCACTCCGTGCTCTCTATTGCCCACATACAGACACTCCGTTTAGCCCTGGGCTCTGATCTCAGTCTGGCAGACGAGCAACTTTGTCACTGGAGAGTGAGATGGGGAGGGAGACAAAAATCATAGGGAGGGAAAATGTTGATCTGGATCAGGTAAGGGTGACAAGATGGTAGGGGCAAATATGGAAAAAGGGAAAGAAAAAGAGAGGTGACAAAAAGGAAAAGAGGAAAGGCAAAACTGGAGAAGAGGATGGGAAAGTGAGATTAGGGAGGAGTGAGGGGCAGGGTATCTTTTTTGTGAAAGTTCACATGTCAGGCTGGCAGGCTGCCTGCGGCATACAGCCGAAAAATCTATTTAACGTCTGCTTCACAGGGTGACAAGAGGGTTGATTGGCAGAGAGCAGAGAGCCGCTTTTGATCATGTGTCCTAACAAGCGATTCCAGCTCATGTCTCTTCAGCCTGAACAGATCTACATTACCTATTCAAACAAAAGTGACAGACCAGAGCACTGCTCCGCTGGGCTGGTGCACCACGCCACAGGCCAAGAGAGAACACACACACACACACACATACACACACACACACACACACGGGAAGGGCCCCCACTGACACATACAGTATATGCAAGCATGCACACACACACACACACACACAAAACTATATCGACTATTTGATCAAATAGATTACTTGCATCAAGATAAGTAGCTTGCCGAAATCTTGTTGACAGAATAAACAACAGATTATTAAAGGAGGTAGGAACACAGCTCACAGGAGAGATGCTGGTGTGTGACTGATGTTTGGCCAGTGTGTGTGTGTCCTGCCAGGAGGGTCCCGGCCTGTCCAGTAGGACGCTGCACTCAGAGGAAGCGTATAGATCTATGTGGCTGAAGGATGCCTCAAAATCTGCAACCAAGGCAACTGGATTTCCAGCCCTCATTGCATATGCATAGAGTCAGAGGCTCTTGCTCAGATCATTATAACAAAGATTCCTATTAATTAGGTGGGATAAAGCAGAACCAGATGACATGGCAGCTGTGATGAGAGGAGAAGGGAGAAGGGAGGGAACTAAAAGAGGAGGGAGAAAGTGCATCAGTCTGTTTGGGGGGAGGGAAGGGGTATATTTTAAAATATAATGTAAATACAGGCCGCATCATGCCAAATATATACCTTTAGAAAACCCTTTAAAATCTTTTTTCTCACTATATTTAAAATAAATGAATTTCCAAAAATAAATCTGTCAGTGCTATCAAGCACCTGCAAACAATTTCCAGTGAGCCTGTGTGTAGAGGCAGCAGGGGCTATGACACTGATGGGGGACAGTGTTACAACAGAGTCAAGAGTTCATCAGTGCTAATCAGACCACAGGCTTAGAGCTGATCCTATTCTCTTCCAAAGCTTTCACCCATCCCTGAATCTCATTACATGGCTTGTTGTAATAGAGGATAATGACCTGGGGCCA
Organism: Thunnus albacares; assembly: GCF_914725855.1. Classification (NCBI taxonomy): domain Eukaryota; kingdom Metazoa; phylum Chordata; class Actinopteri; order Scombriformes; family Scombridae; genus Thunnus; species Thunnus albacares. Next base: position 23,170,641 of record NC_058106.1, read on the forward strand.
TGCACACAATGCTGATCAATCCCCCACACTCAACCTACTACACAGTCATTATACAGTGATAATACACAACCTTACCAGGGGGATTACACTTACAAATAGAGGAGAGGTGATAAAGGCAGAGGAAGAGAGAGGCCTAAGTGGTAACACAGAAACAGATACAGTACACACATACAACTTTATGCCTGAATACAATTAGCTCACAGTGGCACACCATGTTGTGCTGTTTTATGTCACAAGTATGGGTTAGGTTACTTGCCGCTGCAGTAGGGGAATTCTTCCTCGCAGTAGCTGTTAAATATTCTTCTACCTGAGATTAAAAAGGGGGTTGCTGTTAGGCTGAATGGTGGTATGGCTCCCCTTTGCTAAGCTAATTAGCCATGACACCGTCAAAGGGCTCCAGGTGTTGAGTATTCTGCTTGAGCACCTACTGTATCCACTCTGACTGGGCTTAAAAAGCTATAGTCTTGAGAAAGAGTATTCTCTTTTTTGTTTGTTTTTGGTTTTTATATATTTCTCTGTCTGTCCAATTGCTTCTCTTTCTAAAATTGAAAATGGGAACAGGTGTGGTTACTGGCATTTATAGATTATAGCCATAGATTATAAGTGAAAACTCTACACTGTCAATTTAACAGCTGAGCCTCGCACCCTCAGACCACATCTGTTCACAGGCTGCATGACCCTGGACCACATGCAGCCCTGTTTTCTCAATAGTTCCCTGGGAACTGAGTGCATAGAGTATTGTGATTCTGGATGCCGTAGCTGATGTAGTCAGTGATGGTAGGTTGAGAAAGGTTGACTTCACCAATAAGAAACCTTAACACTGAGAGGAAAACAGATTTTTCTAAGCTCAGAAATTCTAGCAAATATATAATTGGATTAAAATCATATAATGCATTTCTTTTACATTTCACTGTATGTACATGACTCTCATTTAGACAGTGTACTTTACTCACCACACTAAAAAAGAATAAATGACACTGCCTCTGTCTCAGCATACCACTTAATAACACAAAGACAACATAACTGCATCCAATTCCATGCTGGTTGTACTGGGAGGGACTCAACAAGTAGACACCAAGCCCAAAGGAAAATCCCTAAAAGCTAAGAAGCTAAAACCCCGTCCTTGTCTTGGGGACAATCATAAAGACTCAACACACAAAGTATTTCTGTGTTGACTTGCATGGTATTGATTCATACTTTAGTGCATTATATAAAACTGTTCTAATTGCATGTGAATCAAATCAAGGTCACCTTGGGTTTTTATAATGGTGGCTATTTTTCTTTTTCCTCTAATACTTTATACTGACATTTTTAACTCTTGACAAGTGCTGTCTGGAGACTTATCCATAAATAATGCATTTACAATACCTAGTAAATAAACATGGGGCACAATCGTTAGCCCTGCTGGCAACTGGGCCTAATAGAGCTTTTACAGCAAAGGTGACTATTCAGCTAAATGCAGTGCTCGCTGCTGGGAGGACATTTTCATTCATTAGCACAGTCACAAGCACTTAAAGCACTTTAAGGACCAGAAATGGAGAGGAAGGGTGGAAGGATAGAGAGGGTGAAAGGGTATAAATATATAGAGACAGAGAGATGGAGGAGCAATACCTACAATACTGAGCACCACCTCTATTGTTATAATGTTTATAAGCCATCATGGTTCATGACTGAAACTGGCCAAGAATCCATTCTTTGAATGGCAGTATTACTATTTATTGATACATTTGCTCAGGTTTTGTCGCTATTGGCTTAAAGGATCAATTCACCTAAAACATCAAAGAACATATTTTTGCACATACACCTAATGATTCCTGACTATTTACATGCTGCAGTTTTAATTTATTTGCTGAAGAGGTGAAATATCTGTCACAACTCCAATCAATTCAAAGGAGGTGAATTTAATTTAATTGTGCTGCTCACAGCATTGTATAATTAAAATTAATATAAAACTCTACAGTAGGAAGCACAGGAACATATTAAAAACAGTCCAAAACATTTGGACTTATACCTTGTCCGGGAAGCTTTTCAACCCAGGTTCAAGCAGCGTTTAACATCACTGTAAGTGGGGTTTCGCGTTCCATATATGAGCAATGTACTGTGTAAAAAGTGTTCCACACACCATTTGTTTTCCCTCCTCTCTTGAGGTCAGCGCTTGTATCCTCAGTCTACGATGACAATGAACTATCTTGACCAGACAAGGAAGCCCAGAAAAGAATGGTAGCAGATGGTGAAGAGTCTCTGAGGACCTTGGTGATCCCGATCAGGCAGACACCAAAGCAGCAGAATTAGACACAACAGTTGTCATGCTTAGATAAGCGATATATTTAGCTCATCTGTTGCTTGTGCCACATTAGCAGCATCATTAAGACAACAAATGGCTTCTCCAACCTTCTTGTGTGTTCTTTAATAGATTAATCCTACCCTTTTCAATTTTCAACTGTGTCTCTCTCCATAAACAAAGATATAAGATTACGATTTCTCAAAGGTTTCCGTGAGGTTTTCTTCTCTCTGTCTAAGAGTCCCTCTCCCTCCATTTTACAGTAATCATTGATCATCATCACTGAAGCTTCCTCAAGTGCTCTCAAGAGCAGAATATCTCTCCATTCCTGCAGCTTGGGGACAGCATTCTGAACTTTGTGAGCCTCTTGTCTTCTGCTGTGTTCCCTGCTCAGAAACTAATTTCCTCCAACAAGGGAGTTTATTTTGGTGGCGATGATACACAGTGCATGAGGCAGACCAAGTCTCTATTATTAACAGGAGATTAAAACAGCTGTATGGCACTCTAAAGCACCCTCTTTCCTCCCTGCGCTAACATACGGTCCTGGATTACAAGCTGCACTTGACCATTTAAATTACTGCAACAACCAGCCTTCACCAGCTGGGGCTCATTACCATAACGCCCGCCGTCACTACATAGAGCACTGACAATTTTGCTGTGAAAATCAACCTCACAAGAAACTAGACACATATGAAATATAAGTGTATGTTAGGGTATGTGGCGCTATGTGTGTTCCTCTGCATCCTGGTATCAGTTACATATTTTAGGCCACTGCTGTGGTCAAGAAGATATGTGGCCAGACTATTGCAAATTACTCTACTGCATGTCCTGGAAACTGGAGCACTCAGAGGGAAGCCGGGCAAAACATATCAACTCCAATTTTATTTTGTTTTGTCATGTTTCTTGCAAAATTACCAATATCAGTGGTCATGCAATAGTGAAAAAATATATTGATTAGAGTATAAATAGTTAAATGTCACACACAACCATTAATTAGCTTAAAGAGTGAAAATCACTTACGTAAACCAGCATGTTTCATGTGTTTAAGATTTTAAATATATCTTAGTTGGTCATTTTTATGTATTTCAATAACCCAAATGTTTCAGTTCCCCAAATAATCTCCACTTTGTAGGTGTTCAGATGAAAAAAGGCTGATTGTTCTTTCTTTTATTATATAAATGACACCACAAATAATATGGGGCTAAATGATTATCCTGTGAGAGGCCTGTGATGCTCTGATACAAAGATCACCAAATGAACACTTAAAAAAGAAGTGGCAAATTATTTTTAGGCTAACAGAGGTCTAATTTATTCGTCTGATGAAGTGCTTAAGCTAAGAGCTCCCCAGACACTAAATGAGACACATGCATTCCCAAGGGGGTTTAACATTTGATTGGATGTAGTTATATTACTACAGCCCTAATTAAGAAGGGGGATGTGTTTCAGCAGCTCTTTCAAATATTTGTTTTTCCGACTCTTGATAGACTGCAGGCTGTGGGAGGGAGAGCCGAGCAGGGTGAAATGGGGTGCAGACATGACATAGACCTAACAGTCTTATCACAGAAAAGGATTTTTTTCTCTGCATGTAACTGTTGGAAAATGAAAAACTTAAAATGTCCAGGGTGTGTTGAGTAAGATAAAATTAATCAGGCACATGAAACAGGTAAAATCTGTGAGTAGGGCTGTGGTTGTTTGTGAGGAACACACTGCGCTGAGTGAAAAGTGTTCTGTGTAGCAAAAGAAAGAGGTAATGTTCCTGGCATTAAGTCAGCACTATGAGTTTTATAGTCAAAGAGTTTGCCTTGGCACGGAAGAAGACCACACTTATGCTGAGGTGCGCTGCCACACAGTCTTTGTCACATTGGAAGAGGTTCAGAACAAACTGGAAACACTGTAACGTCAGTATTCCCATCTTGTGTGTGCGCCCGCATGTGTGTATGAGAGAGAGATACAAGAGAAAAGAGGTGGACAGTCAGGAAGTTTGAAATTATAAAAAGAAAGAGGGAAAATTTAGGAAGATCCGGCCCACTTAGGAGGAAAAAGGTATTCATACTGTACGCCCATCCCCCCCACCAAACGTACACACAGGGACAGGGGAGTCATACCGTCTTGCTCTGTCTTTGTCATCTCCTCCAGCTTCTTCTGCTTCAGCGTGTCCACTACGTCTGCCAGGCTTCCTTTGCGGCGCTCAGGAGTTCCAAACGCTGATCCGCTCAGCAGGTCACTTCGCTCCCGGGCCCCCTCCTCAGGCTTGTGCGGGGAAGTGGAATTGTTCCGGAAGGAGTAGAGGGAACATACTTTATTGCTGTCAGATTCCTGTAAGACAAACAAAAGTTGGGAGGGGGTGACAACAAGAGATGGGATTTGTATTAAATAATGAGTGCATTTCTATGTTCTGTCAGGACTCCATTGAGCTTTTTGACAGTTTTTCATTCAAATGCAGTGATTGCTAGGTTTTTGCAGCTCAGGGTGATTTGGCCATATCAAATGGCTCCTCTCTGGCTTTTATACGACAGTGTTCTGTATCTTTGACAGAGCTAGCTGCACTGGTAAATGAGATTTGACAAGTGAAAATTTGAGATGAAATGATGAGGTATACTTTCACAGGGCATATCCATAATGTGCTCAGGCTTTACTTTTCATCTGCAGAGACTACACAGAGAAACCTCCCAACTGTAATTTCTCAAATTGCTTTTGAGTGTGCATTTGTGTTAGGGTGACTGCTGTGTAATTTGTTCATTTTCTAGTGGAGACCTATTCTCAGCTGAGTGCCTTGAGCCATCGTAAATCTGTGTCCTGTCTCAAGCTGTTGTTGTTTTTCAGTCCCACCTGTGTATGGTTTAGTATTTAACTAAGGGTCCTGTCTCTGGCTGAGTGCTCCCTGTGCACAAACAGAGACATGAAGGAAATGGGGAGAAGAATGGGAGAAAGCTTGAGGGGAGAGACAAGGAGAGAATACTCTGCACATGGGAGTGTATAGTCAGCACACAGGCCATGGCTGAGGGTTGCGTCTGACAGAAGGTGGTGTTAATTATGGTTTGTGGAGTCTGAGAAAGCAGAAGGTAGCTAAGCAGCCAGGAGTTGCAGCCTTTAACTGGGGAACAGTTAGCTCTGATTTAAACATTGGCCCACATAGTGAAGAGAATAAACATGACACACATGTGTATCCAACACATACTGCATGCCTATCGTGGAAAAATGAGCTTTAATCAACAGCAGTGTGATAACAGAGTGTAATATGGAGTTAAATGATAAAACCGTGTCTCTATCTTGCTCCAGAGAGCCACACAATTCTAAATAAAAAGTCAGGAATGCAGTAAACTGGGCAGGAATGTTGACAGTGCCAATTTCTCATCCCTGTGTGGCATGTCGAGCCACAGGCAGAGTTGCATTGGTGTGTAGGGTGGTCTGGTACCAAGCGCCAGGGTGGCACGACCGACCGGCCTACTCTGCACCTCCCAACCCTGTGTTGGATGATTATGCAGTGTGGCAGAGACAGTGGAGAGTGCTTGAGGGGAGTGGAGCAGTGCTGGGTTAATCAGCTGGCACGGGTTCAGGGCACAGCCCACACAGACGCATGGCACAGCAGTGGAGTCAGGTAATCAGCAAAGGCAACACTCTCATTCCTTTCACCTTATGCCTTCCTTTTTTCCTCTCTGTATCTCTCCCTGTCGTCCTCCATTTTACCTTTCCTCTCTTTTCTCTTTTGTTCATTTTGCCTTTTACTTCCTTCCTGTCATTCATTTCCTTGAACTTATTTCTCTCAAGTAACTTCTAAACATGATGAATCCAAGCATACGCATTTACTCTGTCTAATGACACAGGATCAAGGCTGGGGAGGCTATAACATAGAGATGTTTTAACATTCAACCTTTGACATCTAGAATAGCCATCATCCATCCATTCATGATGTGATGTGCTCAAATCAAACTCCTTTAACTGTTTTCAGACCTGTATAACCCTTTCATTTTTCTTGATTACTTTGAAGACCACTAGCTTTGTTTACCCGAATAAAAGATCTGGCTTCATAGGTCACATTTTGACATATACTTTCATACTTACATCGAATCTGGTACATTAAACTAATCAATCACAACACTTTTATTAAAAAAAAAAAGGAAAAACCATATTGCAACATGAAACAACCTCTGCGGAACATACTCTTGTCTATTCAATTAAATTTTTACAATGCCAACTTGCCAAAAACTAAAAATTACAAATACATTCAACAAATATGGTGCTTTTATATTATTTTTAATTTCGATTTACCCTCTCAAGGGTCTCAACCTTATCATCTAAAACTGATATGACTATGACATTTTGTTGCCATTTTTGTTTGGCACTTTGTAAGCACAATTTATCAGACATGCTATACAAATAATTATTAGTAGTATTTAGTTTATTAAATATTATCTATTGGTATTTATAAACTTTTCTATATTTTTTGCTCCACATCATAAAACTTGCTAAAATCTTGTTACTGACATCCCATCATCAGCCACAGATGAAGACGACACCTGAGCAACCTTTGCCTGTCAATTACCTTAAGAGTCAGCACACACACCCCAACATCTTGAGGAGCAGTCTGCTACAGAAGCTATTAGTGTGTGTGTGTTTGTGTGTATTGTGCTGCAATGCTGAGGTTTGAGGGTCTCTGTGGCCAACTGCATAGCTACTTCAGAGGCCCTCTGGGTCTCTTTACCATAGACCCGTCTGTCACAGACAACCACCTGCCTCACATGTCTATAGCCCACAAGTGCCTGTGCTCTTCTTCGCTCCGCTCACATCAAAGCAGCGCCACACTTAGAATGTACAGCATCTGGGGTCTGGCTGCAGATGTAGCTTATACCCAACAACAAAAACAACACACGTCTACCAAGGAGAAGACATGTTTCTTTAATGGGAACAAGAATGCAAGCTAAAGGGAAGCAGAAAAGGCTAAGCTCCCTTACAGCGGTCATGATGCTGTTGGGATTTTATGTGCCATTACCATTATTCAAGAAAGAGTTAGAGGTCCTCTATTTAACCTAATAATAGCTGATGGTTTAGTGTTTGGCAGAGCTGCCTATGGGAAGACCCCAGAATCCCAGAGGTTTCACAGCATTAGGGAACCATGGGGCTGGAGCTGGGGATAGAATACCAGCTTGAGCTTCTTTGTACAAGCCAGGGACAATGAGTGCCTGCTGAGCCTGGATCCTCAGTACCCAGGAGAGGACAGTAAGACTGTAGGGCACACTTGATTGAAATTGTTCTGCTTTACCATATTTTCTTTAAAAAAGAGGTTTTACTTTGTCATTTGCGCTTCTCATCTGTAACTATTCAAACAGCTTTCTTTTATTCCATTCAACACACAGATTAAAACTGCACAATTTTGGCAAAGTTTAGAAAACTTTATTTGGTATCGCTCTAGGTTACAGCCGGCAACATATTCCCCCATTTGGGTATGGGTAGTTATTCAGTGTTTTTGAATGTATGTATGGGTGCATGTCTCACCATACGCTGTTGGGCTGACACCAGGCTGTCCCAGTCACTCTCTGGCACACTGCTTAGCGGCTGCATTTCATCGGGGTGGGCTTTTCCATGGAGCAGGCTGTGCAGCGGCAGCTGTGGTGTGCAATGGGCCTCGGCACTCTCCTCTTTCTCCCAAGACAAGTGCTCCTGGCTTATGGCGTCATCTCCATCAACCACAGAGGCAAAAGGAGACGTGGCTTGCTTGGAAGACATGACTCTGCTGTGGAGCAAGAAAAGGAGATAGAGTCAGAAAAAAGAAAGGATATGTCACTAGGATCACCATCAACAATACACGTCAATGAAAACCTTGTTTCCTTGAGCATTTCATGAACCAATAGCAGTTATGTTCAAGTGATTGTACACGGATGTAACAGGATTATAAGTGGTGCACCTGCGTGGAGAGGTGAGCAGAGAATGCTTAACATACTGAGCGCCCCACCTGCCTGTCACCCGTAGCTGCTCACGTCTGAGGGCTCTGGAGCAGGCCATGGGGTCCCTAATCCTTTGTTTAATGCAGATGGATGGCTTGATCTAGGGCTGGAACCGTGCCTGCATGGGGCCTGGCCCAAACCCCACGACAGTTACTCAGGCAGTAGGTCAGCTAGGCAGTGGGACTACCAACCAGAAAAAAGTAAAAAAACTCACTAACAAGTTAATTCCTGGTACTCCTGGTAAAACATTGTTTTTTTTAAATTGTATTCCCAATAAAAAGGCATATCTCCTTTATCTTTCATGTTCATTTAATTTGATTTTGTCCTTCAGGCATCTCATCATTTTCCTTGTGTTAGCTGATTTCACTCCAAAGCAGTCAAACAAAAAAACAGCCTCGTCCGCTTTTGTTTCTACTCATCAAATTAGGAAATTATTAACATTTTGGTGTGACAATGTTCCCCCAGGCCAACAAATCCTACTTAAACAGCTTACAAATCAAAAGCTAACAGTGGAGGACTTAATTCACAAATCTGTCACATCCTTTCATGAATATTACAGTGAAGAGTGCACTTGACATATCAGGTGCAAAGGAAACTCATGTTAATTCCAATTTTTCAATTGAATTTTTTTTCTTCTTTTTACAACCCAACTTTTTATGGTGCAGAATTTATACAACTAATTCCGCTTTTTCTCACAATTAATGAGGCCGCACTCATGCTGTGCCCTACAATGAATGAAATTAAACACTGTGCCAGCAAATGTAATTATGCATTTGGTATTAAATTAAAAAGGGGATAATATGGCCTTCCTACCGATGTGAAGTGGAGAGAAGGAGCTAGAGCATTTTTAACTTCTAATCCGCTTTTCCCTGAGCTGTTGTTCTGCTTATTTTTCTCATCTACAGGACATTGACCATTAAAACTAGAATTTGTTTACTAAGGACTAAATCTTCTCTAGAGCATGATGTGTTTATGTCTGTGTGTGTGCGTGTGAGAAAAAGAGGGTGTGAAGGTATGGGTGTGTGTGTTCCTATGTGATAAAATGCTTAGGGTATTTCTTGTAGTACATTTCATCACTGATCTCCATCTGCCCCATTCTCCTGTTCTATCCACAGGGGTCAGTGTGACAGCACTTTAGTTCCACCCTCAGCTTGCCTGGGGGGTTTCAAGAGGGGGGGGGGGGGAGTGGGGGTTCTCAAGGTTGAGGCAGTCTACGGTGTGATGGTGTCCTTGCACTTTCTGCTGAGAGTCAGGCACCAAAAGATAGGCAAAAATAGGTTCTGTTTGAGAAAGGATTTTTTGAACAATGTCTTTTTGTGTCTAATAATTATTGGTCCCATTTGAGAGTCTGTTGTCAAATTAAGTCTATTGTCCATTTACGCACAATGTTAAACTGTTATTGTCTGTGGATATTCAAGGGAAGGAATGTTTGTGTGTATAGCAACTTAAAAAACACCTAAGAGGTTAAGCAACATTTAAAAGACAAGAAGAACAATTAAATTATTTTTTAAGAATCATAAAACTGAATAAGAGTGATAGACAAAATAATAAAATAAAAGAATCAGTACAGATGTAATTCCATAAGAAATAGCAGATGTCTAGTCTTGATTTAAAGGGGGTTTGAATTGGAGCAGATCTCACATCTCTCAGACATTTATTCCACATATGAATTTTAGAGAAACTAACTCAAAACAGTAAGCAGGTCAACCCCAGAGGACCTGAGAGGAATCATAACACATAAGCCAATCAGAGATGATTCTGTGTATTATTATTCAGAAATGTGCACTAGTCTTGAGTCTCTACGCAAAATACTATACTCTCTCTCTCTCTCTCTCTCTCTCTCTCTCTCTCTCTCTCTCTCTCTCTCCCTCCCTCATTCACTCACACACACATTCACACACTGGCACATAGTCACAGATCAGCCTTAGCAGTGAAGGGGGACCTAAACAATGGTGGCCTAAGTTAATCTCATGTGTCTCAGCAGCTGTGCAAACAAACCCAGTAAATCAGGTAGATGGCAGAGTGTGTCTGCCTGCCTGTCTGTCAGTCCTTCTGTCTTTTTTTTTGCCAGTGTGTCTGCATGTGTTGCTGGCTGTGTCTTTAGTGGGACTCAGCCCTCAATTTTAATCAGCCATTAAATTGTTTCCTGTAATTATAACAAATAGAAAGTGATCTCAAAATTGAGTAATGTTAATTTCAAAATCAAAAGTCAGTGCAAAGTTCAGAGCATGCATGTTATGGTAAGTAGAGGGGGCAGTGGTGGGGTTCGGGGGTTTGAAGGGGGAGGCGTGCGTGCGTGTAGTGGGAGGGGGTCGAGCACGTAGATTCTGACGTATTTTTTATTCATTGCACCCAAAAAGAGAGCCTGGAGCGCAACAAGCACCTCATCCTCAATGGAGTGTGTGAGTGAAACAAAGCACTGCTTTTGTATTACACAGTAAATCAAGTGGTATTATTTTACCACTAAAATATTCAGTCTCTCAGGCACTTTTACTTTGGTCTCCAGCCATCAGTCAAACTGCTGAGGCATGAGCAAGAGAAGGGGATAGAGAGAGAGAAAAAGAGAGAGCGATGGAGACTCCATCCTCCTGTAACATGTGTCTACAGCAATCTTGTTAAAGAATGCAACAGATCTGCGGCAGGCTCCATAACAGTATTTGTCAGCAGGAGTTAATAATTTATTAGCAGTGCTGGGAGGGCTGCGCTCAGGCAGCTAAAGAGTGCAGAGAACCCCCTCTGCCCCACCCCCCACCTCTGACAAGCACTATACAATACTACCTCATATTATTGAAAGGGAAAAGGGGAAGTGCGGCAGTATTTCTCTGAAAATATCTGAGGGCAACCATATGGTATTTTATTTCTCATATTCGGAGCGAGGATCACACAGCGTTGAGATCTAAAGGGGTTTGTGTGCAATAGATCAGCATAGACACAACAAAGACATTTGATGAGAAGCAAAATAAGGAGCAGAATTCAGTTGAATATGGGTACTGGCGATGCATGTAGAATTTGATCATATTTTCTGATAGAATAACAGTGTTTACAGGCTTGGCCTCCGTGCTTGCAAAATAAAATCAGCAAAACAGCCCTGTCTCTACATTCTTAACTACAGTGTATTCTGCTGCTGTTGAATTTACTTTACTCACATTAATAATTGAATCAGTTTCTCTGGAAAATAAGCCCAAAATGAGGTTTTACATATTAAACAGTGAAAATATGGTGAACTGAAGAGGTAGCTCATAAATCCTTTGACAGGCTGCCCTCCCTCATGCTTGATTACACAATAACAATGGACAACTAACTAACCAAAGTAATCAATAAGTGCATGAAATTTTGCCTTCCTGCCTACTTTCTCCAAGACAAAGCCCCAGTGACTTTGAAGACCGGGGCAGAGAGACGAGGGAGGGTCAGTTAGAAAAGAGAACTGCTCTATATATAGCTGACAATATTGCGCACATTTGAAGGATTAGGACTTAAGTTCTCCAGCCGTGGGCTCATATAGCCTGGAATGCTTTGAGTCATGAATTGTTCCCTGCGATAATGTTTCATCACGGTGCAAAACAACCTCTGCTTAATTGGTGAGCATTAGAGGAGTGTTGTGCACTGCTCATCTTAGGGGTCTTGTGACTGCAGGGGCCATGTGTCCTCGGCTATCCCATTTCCTCTTTCATCGTAAAAGGGTTCGACTGACTTTCACCCGCTGTATCTGCTCTGTCACACTGTTTACCTTTTATAGACAATGGTGATAAGTAACTCCACACCAGATCCCCCCACCACCACCACCACCCCAACCCGCCCACTTGCCCACTTGTCTGTCTCACTACTACGTCTTGCACTTTCACGTTTTGATCACAAGTCCCAACGGGAAAATATTACACCCCCTTGCTTCACATGTTATCAGCAGACAAAAGGATAGAAAAATGTAATTAATTATTGAAAACAAGAAGACCTTTTTATTTAAAAAAAATGGGATAGGAAAGCAGGCAATGACAAATAAAAGGATTAAACTTTCCCTGTGTAACAGTGTGTACTCATGCAGAGATACAGGCACATGAGAAGGCTCACATTCAAGCAAACAGACAAACTATGTGTACAAATGAATTTAAATGAATTCATGTAAAGAAATATGAAATACAATACTAAATAATTTAAATAAAGTTATGTCCAAGTGTATACAAAGGCAGTCTATCTTTAGGCATGAAAAATCAACAGTTGGCATATATTCACAGCACTTGAGGTGTCTATATGACTGCATGAGATCATCTAATAGAGCAATTAACAAATGTGCTATAACTGCTCTGTTCTGTCACTATATTGTACTGTATGAGCTATTATGTTAGTATGTGCACAAAAACCAACCACTTATAAATAATGAAAAATATCATAGGGACTTTTATTGTAATTTGGTTTGATTAAATACATTTCCAAACAATGACAATAAATGAGAATAAATTGTATAAGCAGTAGTGATCTTTTAAAGTATTGCAGAGGAAGATAAATAAAATAGCAAAATAGTTTGGGGTCTTTAAACTTTGTGTGTGTGTGTGTGTGTGTGTGTGCACGCGTGAGAAAGCGAAAGTCAGAGAGAGAGAGAAAATCATCTGTGTTTCCCTTCAGGGGTTCCTCCTATTCTAACAGGTGTCGTGGTAGGGTTCCTCTGGGTTCTTCACCTGCCATAATGAGATATTACTACCTGACAGCTCCCAGCTGGAGGAGCATTGACACGGAATCCACCGTTTAGCACAATTAAATTATCACCCTCCATTGTGATTGCGCCATGCTGTGCAGCAGCCAGGTTTCTGGATACATAATCAACTCGTAATACGGGCTGTATACCACACACACTTACACTCTTTTTCAAGCGCACACATACACACACGTTTTTATATTGTATAATTCCTGTAGGTTTAAAAACAGATAATTCAGAAAAAGGGGAGTGCAGGAACTTTTATTTTTACACATTAGTTTGAGCCAGAGATACACAAATTGATTTCCATCTCTTACACCTCAGCCAACAACGTAATTAAAGATAATGATATTAAAATATAGTAAATGGTTGGGAAAATACAGATTTTCCAACAAGATAACCTACTGTACAGTGACTGGAGAGTTGTCTAAATGAATTTGTTTAAATTGTTCCTCCATTATTGTTGACCTTCCCCTGCAAAAAGTCAACTCAATTACAGCGGCACTTCATCCTCACTTCACACTCTCTCCTGATGCCTTCTCTATTAGAAACTGCCACAGTTACCACAGCTAAAATCCACACTCATATGATATCCACCCAGAGCAAATTAAGCAAGCCACCTGAAGTGCACACTTTACATACTGAGCAGAGCATTGATAATTACTTTGCAGGGTAAATTATTTGCAATAATATGCTGCTAGAGGAACTGCCTTGTATCTCACTTTAAACACTTGTGCAGCTGCCATGACAGCATGGTTGGTGTCCTTGCCCCCCACGCAAGGCAAAGGCAGATGCAGGTGTGAGAGTGCTTAAGTGTCCCTGTCTGACTACTCAGGAAGGGTCGATGAGCACTCACACACTGATTCCCTCGTTGCCCCCTCCTCCTCTACCTCTTCCCCTGTGCAATTGGCCCCTTTCCTGATCCCAGGACACAAGCTAGCACTGGATGGCATAACAGCCTCTCAGTTCCCCAGGACACACACAAGTTCACTCATGCGTATGCTTTCACAAATAAAGGATGGTCGTCCAAAAAAATTCACTACTGGCCTTTTTATGGACCTGCATCATTCTTCAACAGATATTATCCACTAGAAGAGGAGCACAGCGGATGTTGTGAGTCTAACACGCACATCAAAAGACAGTAACAGCTCTTCCAGGACAGCAGTGTCCTTAACCAGCCAAAATGTTTTCCTGCCTGAGAGAAAAAAAGTCTAAGACAAGAAAAGCTACTTGTTGTTCTACCCCAATTTCTTTTTTTTTTTCCTTTCTCTTTTTCTCTGGTCCTGCTGGGGGATGGAGTTCCCAAAAAGGCTTCTGTTGCTGCTGCTGTACTTAAGCAAACCTCACAGCGAGTCAAGCCATCAACCAACACAACCCTATTTGCTGAGCAACAGTGGAGCTTTGTGGCTTGCCTCATAGTTGACAGTAAGTTATGAGCCCTTTGTGAGCGGGAGAAGGAAAACAGAGATCGGAATTTGGCAGGAACATAATAATACAGAATTCTCCTGTTCATGGAACCTGAAATTTTCATGGCAACAATCGCGCATTGTTGAAGGAAAGAAAAGCAACAGTGACAGATGAAATATAGAGTGGGGCCCCCTTTTTGTAAAACAGTAAACAAAGCACTATTCAAGCCAGGTCCATTCTGTCATTTATAAAGATAACTTCTTCTGTGCACTGGAGAGTTTGCAGCAAATGGCTGCACTTCAACAAATCAAGTGTAACATCTCTCACAGTTGCCAGAAAAGTGAGTTGAGGAGCAAGCTGGGGGGTTCCAAACAGAAGTGAGGGGACGCATCCCAAGTTACCAAAGAGATACACAATAAGTCTATAGGGAGCATAGAAATCTCAATAGAGAAGGAAATCAAAAAAAAAAAAGAAAGTAGGCCCTTTGAGAAAAAAAACAAACCACAAACGTAGAGTTTTGGCCAAATAATCAAGGACAATAGCTAATTTTGAAGAAGAAATTTTGCAGGGAGTAAGAAAAATCATTGGTGAGCGTGAATGGCTTATGAGAGGAGGGGGGTTATTGTACTGTATGGCAGGGGAACTATGGGCCTCAGTCTTTGGTTTTGCCATCATGAGGTCATCATTGGCAACTTTAGTGCCCAGCAAAACTGGGTTTGGTATAACTGCCGTTGGTTTGGACATCTGGAATGTCGACACACAGTGGCCCACTTTCTCTGTCACTATCCTTGTTCCTTTTTCCTTTTATTTTCTAATGTAGAAGGCTTCAAGTTCTGGTCACCAAATTGGCAAATTTGCAATGGCTACAGAAAAGAAAAGCAGTTTTGTTCCCTTTCATTCTCATCTCATAAATGGATTTCTGTCGCAAGGGGAAAAAATGAGTAAATTACCTTCAACACTGTTGTAATTAAGCTGCTCTATTCTTATTCTACGGGCTGGAAGGACAACAGCTCATTAGCTACAGTTGGACCCACCTCTAATTCTTTAGTTTCTTTTTTTTTCCTTTCTGATATTCTTTTTCTCTTTCTGAATAAATTAATGGTATTCATTGAGCACTCTCACACAAGGGGAGGCACACAAATGTGTCTCCCCTTGTGACAACTGGACTTCTTTGCCCTCTTTGTCTTTGGACCCTTGTGTGTTTTTTAAGGACTGTGAGAAGAAGGGCTGGGATAGAATTGGGGAAGGGAGAGAGTAGCCACGTTTCATGTGACACGTCAATTGGAAAATCAAAACAGGGGTAGTTCATTTGCTCCACCCAGATGAGGCCATCTAGCAGTGGAGCCATGATGAATAGGGTTCAGGCAAGCCACACCTCAAAGATTTATGATTAAGGCTTATTATGTTGGGAAACTGACATTGATTGCTGATTTAAACCACTGAAACCAATTAATTTGCCAGTGCTGAATAGAAAGCATGGTCAACAGTGTGTGTCATTCTGACAGGTTGGACAGGAAGAAGCAGAGCAAAAGTGAAGGACTAAATGAATGGCTGGCACCCAGCTCTGTTTGGAGGTGGTTAAAAGTTACCACAAGTGATTGACAGCTGATACAAAAAAAGAGAGCGACTGGAGAAAAATGAGATCTGAAGAGCAAAACCAGAAACCCCAGCCACTGATCTGAGTAATTGCCCCAAAATTTGGTTCACAGAAGACATGTACAAGGTGCTGTTTTAGCAATGCTAAGATGGTTCCATTCATGGGCTGGCACTGAGAAAACCTGAGTAAATGAATGTGAAACATAGCCCTAATAAAATCAGAGAGCTGACAGACATGGTTGAACAGAAAAATGTGCTGTATTTCCACTCCAAGGAAGCGGGCACTGTAGTGGATTAGACGCTGACTGAAACACAAAATGCCTCAGCAGTCTGCTGCTAACCATGTGTCTGACCACTTATACTGTGCTTCAACTCTTTTCTGCATTTGTCCAGAGCGTTGCATAAAAAGACGCAGCAGCCACAACTGATATACCTACCCACTGAATTACCCAAGTAAACTTTGTGCTGTGTTCACAGCAAATGCCACATTACGCTCAGTTGCATGTTATTTTTTCTGTGGTTGTCGGAGGGGGGAAGGGGGGTGGTGGTGGGGGGGCTTGTGTTTACTAATACCTTTTCGTCTTTATTCTACTCCTGGCTCGCTCAGAAGAAACATGCATCATGACAGTGCTTCAAAATTAAATCATTAACTAAATTGCTTTCTTAAAAAGCCACAAGTGTGCGGCAGGATTTGTGTGTGTGTTTGGCTGTGGGCCATGGGCCTCTGGTTCCCAGGCAGCCTCTGCCCCGGCTCTGTTGTGGTTCCCTGCCACCACACTCATTATGCACAGCCTCAGCACAGCACGGTGCAGGGCTGCAGCTCGCCTCGCTTCACTCACTGGGCTAGTAGGAAATAATCTGGTAATCTCAAACTACTCCTCCATTTCAACTGGGGCCCCATTCACACAAAGAGACTCTTTGTCCTGAAACATTTATTACCACCCTTTGGATCTCAATCAGGGAATCAATCAAAAACACATTAAACAAATATGGTTTTATATTTGATGTAAAAAGCTTTGAGGGAATTTTTTGTAGCACTGATATAAGATTTGTTACCTCTCTGGTATCAAACAATTCCTCCTGTGACTTTTCAAAAATGTTAACACAATTTAAATGGTGGTAGTGAGTGTGTGTGTGTGTGTGTGGGAGGTATCCATGCCAGTGCCAAATATCTATAAACATATAGTACAACTTTCTGGAAACTTTATCAATCTGTCTGAGATAGATTTCGATACACAAAGCAAACAGAATGGAAGGCAAATAGGGAGTGAAGGCCAGACAAATATTTGATAAGAGGATAGGGACTGTTGTTGAGCTCTATGACAGGGTAGATGTGGACCCCACCTACACACACACACATACAAACACACCCAACCCTCAACCCTGTCTCAGACTGTCTATTTGTTCTCAACTGAGCTGAAGGTAGCAGATGTGTCTTTCACAGCCTGTAGAGTGTGTAACCAATCTACAAACAATAGCTTGGACTTGAAAAAGGTCACTGCACTTGCAACACACTCTTTACAGTAAAGGGCGATCAAATCCAACTGGCCACTTACTGCAACTAAACCATGCCCTTTAAGGTTTTTTTTTTTGCTTTTTTTTACTTTACAGGCCACTAAGGCATTAAACATTGTACAGTCCATAAGTTGTGTTTTTTCTATTAGTGTCTAGGCCCTTTAGTCAGCCACTGTAATGCTATTTGAGCTCCTGTGTAAGCCCCTTACTGAAGTTTAAGTCACCTTTTTGACCTCCTGTTAAGCTAACAATTGGTGTAAACATGTTCAATCTTATTAACTTTCTAATATACATGGGGCCAGGTAAAGTGCCACAGCGCAATGTGTTAAAAGCCTGCTCTGAGTCTTGATTACAGCACACAGCCATGACAGTGAAAAAGATCTAGCACTAGCTATACTTTGTAATACTTACAAAGTATAGCTACACACTATCACTGTGTGCACAGGATGGGAGCTCAAAAGAGTAATTACATTTCACAAGATATCAGACTCATGCTGCCTTTGTTTTAATGATCTAAATAGGTAACTTACAGGCTTTCAGTTCAATGGCTGAATGAACAGATTTAAATGGAAAACTGAAAAAAAAGGTTCTAAAAAGCACCATAAACATAGTAAGGAAGATATGCCAAAATTAAAGGTGGAAAAGGTTTGTGCTCTTGACTCCAGGCTTACTAAGAAGTGGTGTCAGGTGTGTGTAGCCAAGGTGAACTGGTGCCATCATTACAGAAAAAAAGGCCCACACTCGAATGAGTTCAAATGAACAAAAATTAGTGGAGGCTCTTCAGATGCAAAAACGGGATCAATTTATTTCATAGATCAAAAGTGACATTGCGTAGAAAAAAAAGTGAACTTGAAAATGAGAACTTATAGAACATCTAATTTTACAGAATGAAATCTTGCCACACATTAGATGGTTACTCAGTCTTGAGATCACTTCCACTGTGTGAATCATGTCATCATATCCCACAAAGCTTAAAAGTATGAACGTGCCTTCATCAGTTAAATAGGTCACAGTCAAATTAATCTACATTTTACTTGCTAATTTCACTTATGTCTTTTAGCCTACTTACTGTAAATGGAGTTTGTATGCTATACATTACAGATACTGCATGAGGTGATGTTTTGAAAAGCAACCCTTTTGCCTGTTTTATTTAGGTCTGTGTATTAGGGATCATGTGCAGACTGGTTGCGGTTTATAAACCCTCCTGTCTGGTGTCAGAAGGTCAGACGTCCAGCATCAGACTGGCATATCAGCTATAAATGGCAGCTACGTCACTACAGCACAAGCTAAAAATACAGGACCTGGTTTCTTCCGTTTCCCTGTATTCTCAATTGTGTATGAAACCTTAGCTGGGAAACCCTGTAAGACAAGATTTATGTGGAAAAAGTATTGGTTTTGGACCTGTTGTAGAGCAAGTAACATATTCTCTGTATTTTGACAGCAAAATGAAAATTACACACACACACATATTATATATATATATAAATATATATATATAATATGTGTGTGTGTGTCATGAGGGCCAGCTTTTTGTCTTCGCTTGCGAGCCAAGTTTTAAGAAAGCTCTCTAAAAGCTATCAAAAGTTTCAAAATTTCCCACATTCCCCTACTGTAGGGTGTGCCTGTAAAGTGCTTCACTCTCCTCTCTTGAAAAGCTCTAAGGGATTGCATCATGGGACGAGGTGTAAGACGATGGTAGCAACATACTGTAACATGGGGGAAATACCTCATGTTGGTTGATTCATAAACACCTTGTGCGCTGGCTGGCTGCTCAGACTGGTCTGTGCTTTGCTGGTTGTAATGGTAGAGCTGCCTGCGCCGAGTGCCAAGTATCTGCACTGGCTTGAGTGTTGTTTAAGGACACACACCCACACACACACACATACACACACACAGTCATACAGATTATAGCATGGCTCTGTTTTAATTGAGTCTCAGCCTTTGTGGTGTCTGTTATCTCTGTCTAATAGCATACATTGGCCCTCTCTCATTATCAGAGTGGGTCTTTATCAGAGACCCTTGTTTGATACAGTTAGAGTTGACGCATTATGAACCACACACCAAGAGTCAGCAGTGATCTGCATATTCAATAACTTCCGCAATTATATGCGCAATTCATCAGATGGGATGTGATTGCAGGGGAAGTGGAATAGAGTGGAATAGAGAGGAGCAGAGAGGTCTGATTCCTGGAGGACTAAAGTCTAATCACAAAACTAACATGATAATTGAAATCTAAATTGAAAGGCTTAGCTCTCAGGGAGAGTATGGCAGACACTGAGTGTAGAGGTGCTAGTGAGAGTGAAAGAAAAGGAGAGAAAGAGTGGCAGGAAAAATAAGATTTAAACCGTGCATGTGACGCACAAGCCACTAACAATACACACATGAAAAAATAGAGGTGCTTCACACCAATGTTATAACAAGCTCAAAAAAATCTCTGTAATCCAGTTAACTGTTGAAACTTGCAGGAGGCAAGAGAGCTTGGAACAGCATGCTGGGATGCTGTGTGGAACATTTAGAAAAGAAAATGAAACTAACCAAGTAGTTTTCTTAGGTAAAAATTTATGAGTTTTTTTTCCTGTTGTGTTGTCATTACTATAATGTAATGTAAAGTCATTCTTACCTGCAGTTATTTTCAATATGCATCTGTGTATATGATTTTTAACTGCGACAGCTTAATTCTGAAACAAAAAAAACTCTAGGTAGGGTTTTTTTCAATGCAACACCTTACACTTAAGAGTTAGGGTAAGTATTTTAAATCCAGGAGAAATATATATTTTGTTTTCCTCAACACACTCATGCTGGTCCTGGAGAGTGTGCATTAGAGGGCACTTCAATAATTGCTCAATATTCCACACTATCGCCATCATCCCTTTTTACTTGAGTAGACTCTGCTTCTTGGCCTTTAAATTCTTGTTTTCAAGAGGTGAGTGAAGTAACTGCTTAACAACAATTGTGTGAAAAGGGGCTTCGCGGTGCAGAGCAGAATGGTCCTCATCTTATTGTGAGGGTCTAATCACTTTAGCTGTTCATTCATCTTTTTACCCTGCACTACTACTCAGACATGCAAATACAGGAAAAAAAAAATGGCCAGGTTACCTTCCTGTGGTGAAATTTTTTTCGGTTCATACTAGAATGTTAGTGTCTTATTTTTCCAAAACACTTTTTGTGGAGCTATAAGTAATCATATGAACAATTTTCTTTTCAAAATCATTTAATCAGAGAAAGTATTGTGTCAGGCACTGAAATAAAGCTGTCCTCCATTTCACCTCAGAGCTTGCGCTGTCTTCACATTCACTTCTCATGTTTTACTCATTGTGAATGCAACCCGAAGGAAGAACTGCAGGAAAGTCCTCTGTTCTCCTCTCCTCCCCCTTTCTCCGCTGTCACTCCTGACCACAGGATTCATATTCATCCCTCAATAACGTTTAATTAGTAATGCCAAATTCATTAACCTGTACTGCTGTTACGCTGGCCTCAGCCATAAATTAGCTTAATGTGAGCAGACGTATTGCAGCTGTAATAAGGGACATAAAACTCAAAGAGAAACACATACTGTTCCTCCATAGTCATGGATCATTATAACTCAGCAGTGTTTTAGAGCGGGAGCATTCCTTTTCAGAGTAGCAGCTCTTTAGCAGCTCTTACTATAAGCCCATCAAACACTTTCTTTTTTTTTCTAGTAAGGATCGAAAAACTGTTACTATATTACTATATTACTACTATACTATTGAAATGCATTACTCATGACAACCAGTATTTTCCTCAACACTTCCTCACACTCAAGATTTTCAATGCTTTAACTAAAACACTATGATTATAATATCATCGAATGTTTAACGGAAACAAAAAAAAATCGAAAAGAGGCCAAACAATAATGCTTACTGAGCCAAGAGTGCACTGGTAAAATATTTAGGTGTTTTATAAAATTCATGCAAGAGTTCATGTTGTTTCCATCATATTGGAGGTGCCAGAAACCAATTCAGAATCAGTTGTATCAGTGAAAGAGATGCAAGAGACAATTCCAACACCCTCCGACAGCTCCGTCTAATTGGTCCAAGTCTTTGGCGTCTTGTTTGTGTTTATTTAATCACCTTAAGGACTGTGTACATTTTGGCTGTGGGATATATTATCACTTTATGCTAGCAGCCTTCTCTGTCAATCTTGTTTTCTTTTAAAAACTTTAAAATGGCCGATTTTTTGGGGTTTTGTTTCGTAGCCAGACAAACAGATCCAGAAAACAAACAGCTATTGTAAAAACCTGGGACGACCTTCACTGTCCTAGGATTACACGCTGACCTTTCTGCTCCTCTATCCCCCAGTGATCTCGCCTAACAGCTCACACCAAAGAGCCTATTAGGCCTGGATCCCACTTTGTTGTTAAAAAGGGTCTTGTCCTTTCAGAACACTCACTTCCTTGCTTTCTGTTTTTTCAAGCATAGGTGGTGGAGGAACACAAGTTCATTGTTCCCTCGCAGATGGAAGTTGGAGTTACCAGGGTAACAGCTCTAATCCTCCTTTTTTACCACTTTTTTCATATTAACAGCCTATCGAGTGCTACCTTTTAAGTCACAGGCAAGAGCGCTCACTCACTTTTAATTAGCTATGATTCTGTTTGCCAGGAGACAGCATGATGAGCTAATCGAAATTTACGAAATAATGACGTACTGCGAGCAGCTACTTCTTTCTCCTGAGGCCTGCTCCAAGAATAACAATAATGAGGCCATTATCGAGGATTGCACTTTAAAAACGCCCTGCCACCAAAACAGAGGACATAATTGTTCTGGTGTTTTCCATACAATCAACAACCCATTGTTGATGACTTGAGAACTAAGGGAGCAAAGAATGGGTGCCATAATGATTGGTCTGTGCTGCCATGAAGATCCTGTACAAAGTGTCCACTGAGGAAGGACCTTGATAGACTACTGATTTGCTTGTAAGAGCCGTGGATGAAGACAACTGTCTGGCTTTGTAGAAAAATGTCCTTTCTCCTTTTTGTCTGTCTTGCCGCTCAAATAGCTCCCAAGCCGCATTAGAGAAGAACCATTCATATGGTGAAAGGCTGGGAGTCACACAGGCTCATGTGAAGGGGCCACATAGTTGCTGAAGAGAATGGCCATTTATATAACCTCCCTCCATTTCAGAAAAAAAAAATTATAACTGATCTCTAGCAGAAGATAATAAAAGGCATGTTTGTTATCTGTAAGACTACAAGGTGTCCCTGAAAGAATAATGTATTGTAACATTTGACCAGGGCTTCTATACATATATTTAAAAAGTCAGTTTAGTTCACTAGTCATGTACGTCAGCTGAGCTTTATTTAACATGTCAAGATGACTCAATTAGATAATTGCATATCTATGCTCCAAAACTAACTGCATTACAGATGCAGCCTAGCCATTTGGAAATTAAAATATCCCTGAGATTAGATTATGATGAATAGAGACTGAAAATAAAATATTTTGTCAAAAAGTTCCACATCTAAACTTACTGGGTGAGAGCTCAGCGGGGTTGTACAAACACGGTGCTGCACCTATTAGTTGTGCTCCATTGTGAAGGAGTGAGAGAGACAGAGCTCGAGGGCAGGAGGAATGCTAAGTGGGCCCCTTAGCCTAGTCAACCTTCAGTGGGTTTCATTTATCTTCATCTTGTTAGACTAAATTAATTAACAATCTCAATGTTACACACTTTCTCCTTTCATTACATCAAATAATGGCAGAAATGTAGGGGGAGGTCCTGCCCACTGGGAGTAGACAGAGACTGAAGACATCACTCTCTCTCTCTCTCTCCCTCCCTCCCTCTCTCCCTCTCTCTACCTTTTTCTCTCTTTCTCCACCTCTCTTTCTCTGCTTATCTCTCACTCTGTGTTCACATCTCTGACTCTCTTCCTTCCCTTTTCTCTCTCACGCTCACTCTCATTTTCTCAGTCTCTTTGACTACAAAAACAAAAACCTGTTCAATGTCTTCCATAAACATATAAAAAATTGATCTAAAATGAAAACACATCTTCTCCTCAACAAAGAGAAAAACTTAGGCTTACAATAATGCGAGCATCAGTAGTTGTCTTTTAAAGGCGCTGTGCATATTGTATGCTTTAGTTCGCAGAGTTCTTTCACTTTTGTTTTTTAAAAAAAATGGGAAATTTAAGCAGACTGACAATATTTTCATCAGATAGTACAAAGGCTTTGACTTATACGTATAATCAGAAGTTCAGAATGACAGCTCAGGTGCCATTAAGTAGCAGCATTTGTCACAAATGAACGTGGATACTTTAAAACTTGCTGTACATATGACTCAAAAGCAAACTCATGACTCATTAGAATAATGAAAGGCATATCCGGTGTGCCACTGAGATACAGCACAAAAAGTTATAAACATCTGCACATCAGAGCAGATATGTATGAGCATGCTCACAAAGCCCCCTTTGACCTAATTCAGTTGCTTGAGAAAAGATACTGGGATTCTTCACTGGAGGAATGTCTAACTGTCACATCCATCCACCCCTGTTTCTATCCTTTTCTCCCCTTTCACCCCTACCCCCACCCCACAGCCCACTCCAGGACACAAGTCTTATCCAAGCAAAAGGGCTAACCCTGAAGCAAAGCCTGCCTTTAATCTTGGCCTGATTGTTGAGGCCTCCAATCTCCAGCCAGTGTGCGTGATATCTTTCTACTAGCGCTTCTCCTTTAATTAAAACAGACATTGACAGAAGGATGTGGATTAGCAGTGCAATAATGTGTTTACTTAGAATAATCGCAGTGTTTTTCTCACAGCTATTGGAACAAAAGAAAATTGTTGTGAAACAGCCAAGGTCACAGGTCACGTTTTCTTTTTTCTTTTCTTTTGTAGATGTGGGATAGGATGTGAAAATATCCCCAGACCCCTTCACTATCTCCCCACTGCAACATCCAATACAGGTATCTTAAGTACAGTTAGTTACCCGCCAAACTGGTTTCAACAGATGGTGAGCGTTAAACGCTGTCATCCACTTGCATTACTCCAGAATAAGTGGAAATGAGCATAGGCAGCACGTTTCAAAAATTTAACATGCTGTATGCCTGAATAACTTCTGTCAAACCATAACGGATACACCACCCCAGATAAACTGGTGCCTTGCCATGAAAGATAAAACTGATACTGTACATTTGTGCATAAAAGAGAGACGTTTTATCTTTTCTGCAAAGGAAATGTATTAAATGTTTATCATGTGATAATTGTATCTTTTTATTTGTTAATTGTAATTAAAATAAAAAGCTGTTACAGTTAACAGTCATAAATATTGTGGAAAATCCTTGCGAATATGATTTATACAGAGCAACTCTACAATATTAACTACACATGAGGTCAGTTTCACTTCAGCGCTTTTGAAATGTTTGTTTTACTTACAAATGTATAACAAAATCTTATTTTAGTGTGATTTTAAATGATTGGATTCTAAAGATAAATAAAATACATTTTAATGCATGAAAGATTTTCCTATTGAATTCCTGAAGGACATTTTGACTGGTGAGAGTAATGGTATCAAATTGTCCTTTCTTTTTAAAATGCCCCCAACAGTTCTGAGAGAAAAAAAATGCTGTTAATTTAATCAAATAAGTGACCTTTTGAAAAAGAAATCAAAGAGGATTCATTAGCTTTAGTAAAGTTTGGCTGACAGCAGCTTTGAAAGGCAGATGCTGCTGCTGTGGCTTCTAATGAGCCAACCCTAATTAGGGAGCAACACTGGAGCCTAGAGAAGGTGGTTGACTAGGGAAGGAGCCAATGGTAAATACGCTCTCTTATTTACTTCCTCTGTGTGTAATGACAGCACAAATTTTTAATTAGAATCACAGGAAGGGTAAAGACAAAAAATGTAAATCTTTATGGTAGGTTGAATACAAACACAGAACACAACAGGAAACATCAGTACATCACAAGGCCGCTATGCCAGCAACTGCCTTCACCCAACATCCCTGATTAGGGTGGTTAGTAAGGGAGGGCAGATGGGGAAAGTGGTCAGACAAAAGCATGCGGTGTAAAGACACAGAAAGCCTGATCTGCAGATCCTTTAAGATGTGAAAGGGAGAGGGAAGGGAAAGAAACGGGGACATCTCATCTACATCTGTCCCTCAGGTTGATGTGTGCTTTCAGTCTGACTGGAGGCTATCAGGGGGAGCATGCCAGTCAGCCGCACACTACATGAACACAATCATAACACACAGCTTGGGTAAATATGTTAGAATCCATGTTTGACATTGTTCAAATATACAGACACATGCGCACACACAAACATGTGCACGCACACACAGGACAAAGTCTAAAGCTAACAATGTGTCAGAAAGTTTAACCCCTGTTAGCCCACTACCACCCCTGCCCAACCTATGATGATCCTACATGGCAACAACGGAAATGAAACTAACCTCAGTAAAAAGCTGCTACGAAGAAAGCCCTCCATGTCAGCGTGTGGGGTTCTGGCAGGAGAAATCACAGAGAACCATTTTCACTATGAAACGAGTATTAATCAAGAAGAAGAACAAGGAGAAAAGGAAGAAAATGGGGATAGAAGGGAAGAGAAAAAGAAAGAAAGAAAAACACATAGAGCATACATCTTCTGCCTATAATAAGGCATGTCTTTAATTAAAGCAGAAATATGGCTACGAACCCATCCTCTCTTTTTATGAACTGACATCATTAATTATACCTCTTTCCATCGAGGGAGTGGATTTGCATACAACATCGGTTTGCACTGAGAGCCTGATGATATGTTTGCATCAAATAAACTCTGCCTACTGATCTCTATACAGTCTTTTTCCGCAGCTGTGTGCAGATATATACATGTACATCCAGCACTGTGACCACAGATCCCAGTGCAGCTCTAGTCTGTTCAGAGTAGCCAACGGTGGTCCAGCTGCAGCACATGTGTGGCGAGGGTGCTGTGGCTTCTGGGAGCCCGGCCGCAAGGGACCCAAGCTGGGACGCACAGCGCCAATGAGGCAGGAGGATGTGGTCATGATGTCACCGCTTGCAGGGGTCGTTCAGAAGCCTTACCCACAAAATACTGGAGACACATGGCTAAAAATGACTTACAACAGGTTTCCATTAGCCTATGTTATTGGTCTGTGTAATATACACTTTTATTGTGTTAAGATTGGTTGGAAATTGATTAGGACTTCCATGTGCTTTGTTTTAAGTGGTAAAAACGAGCAACGATTCCAGAGAACAGATTTGTGAGTGGAACTTTTGTCAGTGGTTGAAATTTAAATGTCTCTCAGATCTCACAACTTGTCTTATAAAGACACTCAGCCACTCGAATATGGCAAGGATATTCTCTTGCAAAAATATTTCCAGCATTTTAAACAGCTATTTCACTTCAACATTTCATCACCCCACCATCCTACTATTCAATTTCATAACTTTTAAA
This sequence comes from Thunnus albacares, assembly GCF_914725855.1. Classification (NCBI taxonomy): domain Eukaryota; kingdom Metazoa; phylum Chordata; class Actinopteri; order Scombriformes; family Scombridae; genus Thunnus; species Thunnus albacares. The sequence goes on from NC_058106.1 coordinate 23,197,466, forward strand.
TTCAAGAGCTCTCAAGTCCACAGATCAGAATTCCTGCTGTGAAAAGCACTACTTTTTAACACCAATGGAAGGAAAAAGAGTTTTTTCAGAACTTCTTCTGTTGTAACACTCCCTCATGCACATCATCGTGAATAACACAAAACACAGCAGCAAATGACATCTCAGCCCTTAAACACCTTAAGTTTTAGTGACATGGGTGTAATTTGGCATTTTCTCTCCTTGCTCTCTTGGCTTATGAGACAAAGCCTCTGAGAGAATGGAAAGACTGAGCTGGGACCAAGGACACTGTGCCTTTCAGTCTGGCCAGCACTTAGCGAGGCAGTGGATCCTCAAGGCCCAGAGGGCTCAGCCGAGACTTTTCTCACAATAAGGTGTCTGGGGAGGCGGGAGTGGCATAGCCAGGGGCGCTGCTGCTCTGCTCTTTTCTCCACTCAGCTGGGCCCAGCGCACATAATACCATCACCACACCACAGCACACCAAGCCAGTGACAACGTGAGAAAACAACCGTCAAACAGTGCAGAGCAGATCAAGCGTGTCTCCTCACTTCTCTGAGTGCAAAAAGCACACATACTCTACGTCAGGCGCACACAAACCGAAACAATTATAGACAAAAATGTGATTTTTGCTCTCAACTTACAATACGTGCAACATGTTGTGTAAAAATTTACATACTGCAAACCAGAAATTAGGTATTTAAATGGTACTGGGTTTGAAGCAAAAACTCAACAAACTTGCACATAATAACAGGATGAACAGAGCACTCTATTTGTATTATGTAAATGTGCATTTTTGTATTTAACTGGAACCTGAATCCTTCAACAGGTCTGTAAAAACAGTTGAATAGCAGGAGAGAAAATAAAATAGATTAGGCCATGCTCATGCTCTATCTTTATCTTTGGTTTCATTCCATAACCCTTGTTCTTTCACTCTCTCTCTCTCTCTCTCTCTGCTTGTGTTTCCTCAGCTGTGCCTGCTGTCTACGATCCCATTGTGGTCAGAAACAACTGAACTTAGCCTATGGAAGCAAAGGTGTGGTTTGGAGAGCAAATGACCAAACTCAGGAAAAAGTGACGGAGCCACATTGTATTTGCTCTTCTCCCAACACAAAAAAACAAGAATGGCTTAAAATTAAGGCTCGACCACAATTCAAGGGCAGACTTTTTGGTGAAGGAGAGGCAGGGAGGATTGACATCACTAAGTTGGCCTGGACCAGTCTGAGCAGCACGGCAGCCCTTTCGAAGAATGAGCCTCTGCCAAAAGCTGCCTCTGCCTAACCAAGTCTCCCACCATCTGCAACAAATGTGCTCTATTAAAGCAGTACCATATGGACAACAAGCTAGCTATTAACACGGCTTCAGCACATCCCCTTAACCTAGCCCAGATTTCAAACTTCCAGTCAAATTGACTGCTGATTTAATGCACCGCCAGCAGCCATGTGGGTCTTGGCACGAGACGGCACTCTCAGCCTTCAGTCATTAACAGGCTCATGTAGTGCGCGGCACACAGCGAGACACAGAAGTTAGCTACACAGATCCTACCAGTAACTACATCGCAGGTTACTTGGTATATCCCTGAACCCATATGAGAAAAAGAAGCGACGTCCAAACAGGAGGATACAGAGAGCGAGACTCTACGCTGATCCAGGGACTCTAACCTTCTTAAGACAAGTAAACTAGGGCTCAAAACACTGTGTTCTACAGAGTGGAAACTAGCTTATGAAGCAAATCTACCCACAGAGCTGCTGCAGTGGCAGCCTAACTGGGCTTATGTCTCAGTTCTTCCACAGTGATGGAGAGTGCATTTGCTCCCTCTGCGTGGATCCAAAATGGCAGTGATTAACCCTGCAGGGTGTGAGGGGGGGGACACTTAAATCCCTGTGGGCCGGGCGGCCATGTTGACGCCTCTACCCTCTCTGAGTCATGGGTGGACCCACCCACCGCTCACAAAGCCATGCTCTCTTCTCCTCGACCATGACGCCACAGCTATGAGCCCTCTGTTCTACGACCCAGAGACAACACACACACACACCAAATCAATTACAGTTCTGTGGTTTTAACCCGACTCCAAAGTTCAGTAAATTTTGCTTGTTTATTTTTTCTCCTCCTGTCTCAGCTGCTTAGATACTGTACATAATTAGAGTGGAAACACATTTCTTCTCTTAGAAGCCTGAATGTACACAGTTCTGTGGATTTATAGAGACTAAATATTGGCATTAGCGACAACACCGTTTATTTTGATTTTACGTTTTGATTTAACCTTGTTAGTTATTAACCAATTCTGTTCTTCATGATAGCAATATGTCTATCTGTCTGTGCTAACCAACTGTCATACTAGGCCAAAGATATTTGTTCAACAAACTTGTATTTCTGAAATTCTAACCATTAATCTGTTTAATTTAACTTTTAGTTTGTTACATTTTAACAAATAAAAAAACAGAGTTTCTCAGTTTCAAGATTATTATTGCTACTAATATTATTAGTGTTAATGTTGGATCAGTAAAAGATTTATTCAGATTGCCATTGTAAATAAAACAGTTATTACTTTTCAATTTTTAACCCCTGAATATAAAACCTGGGATCATTGTTCGACACCATCTCTACCCGTAGTGCCCCTATGCAAATTGAAATGATAAGCTAAAGACTGCCTGATGACAGTCTAATTAAATAAGCCTTTCAGTACTCTCAGTGGAGCAGAAGGATGTGTGAAAAGGTACTGTTGGTTTGAGAAGAGGGAGATCCTGGGAGGGGAAAAAAAAGCTGTCCAAGCAATCCCAACATCCCAACAGACAGCTTTACGCCAACTCAACACCCAGTCACATGAAATATGGTGATACCTGGTCAAGCACATGTGTATTTGTCCACACGCACTGACATATATGCATATAATGTACACCTACAATGTAGTGCTCTCTCTCTCACACACACACACACACACACGTCTTATGTTTCCTTTTACTAATGGCAATAGTGTCCCATTGACCCCCTCCCCCCATCCTCTAACACACACATACACCTATGCTTGCATGCACACACACACATACACACATCTCAGTCAAAGCTGCCAGATGAGTAGTGAATTAATTTGTGTGAGCCACTCCAACATTAGGAAGGTGTGTTGAAAGGTGTCTGCTCATGTTTCAAATTAAACGCGCTGCTGGTCAGCATTAGCACCTCGCCACCCGTCGGCAACTGACACTTAGGGGGCTGGGGGGGGATGGGAGGAAGGAGGGGAGCCCATCCGCCGTTCACACTGGAATAATTAGAACATGTCAGGAAGAATTAATTTCCTCATTTTTCAAAAGGATACACAGAAATTACCATGTTATTATATGACAGGGTCCCTGGGAGGATTGGATTAAATTTGATTTCTTGCGCAGCCCACACAACAAATTAAAGTCATAAATGAGATGGAAAGAAGCGGGGCACAGAGCATATGTTTATGGCAATGAGTGAAGCCAAGGGACCAGAAACAACTATCTTCATTTCATTTTATTTAAATCAGGCCGACACCGTGTGTCTGAATGACAGCAGTTGCTAATGGGTCGAGATTAGAGGCTCCTTGATATTAACAGAGATTCAACAACTTCTTCTAAAAAGCAATGGAACGTACAATGTGTATACTGCTAGATGAGCCTATTCTGCATGGAATGACCAGCTGAGAGAGTAAAATACTTAATCTGGGTCTTACCACAACAAAATGATTGAATTTGCATCTGTGCATATGTGTGTTATGTTGACCAACAGATGACACACTGGCAGGTGCAGCCTCTATAACATTTCAAGCTGCCTCTATACAAAATACTATATATACAGTATGTACTAGCTTTGTACCTATATAGAGGACCAGATTATATTACATATTCTATGCTTTTCAGGGAGAATTAAAGTCCCACAGAGTAATAGAGCACAATAAGCTTAGAAGTTACTAGATATGATATTTAACTTCTATTTAGGATGAGATACATCCCAATTCAAAGAGTATATTAGACTGACCCAATCTAGTTACACAATACTGGGCACCATTTCAATTCTTGGGACTTAGATTTGTTATCTTACTATTACAGTTTAATACAGGCTTGCCTGGGAAGAATTTTTCAACACTTTCAAAATGGGCCGTCATTAGAGCCTAGCACTCCCCTGGGCACCACAAACTTTAAATAATTTGCGAATCAATTAACTGGCTACTCTCAACGCAACAGGGATTTCACACTCCAGGGTCGTGGTGCATTATCAGTTGGAGACGATTCATGGCGTTTTGGGAGAAAAGTTCATGGTTGAAATCATTAATTCATTTTACCGGACTTTTAGTTATGCATTGCTTTCCACAGCTGGGGTAGCAAGAAGATTAATGGCATGTTCTTTGGTTCTGTTTTCTGCTGTATATAGCTTAATCAGTGAAACTCTGTCCTACAGTATAAGGGAACATACCTTGAGATACAGGACAGCAGCCAAATCCATATTAGATTTTTATTCTTCAGAGAATGGCTTTAAGTCCATCAAAATTTCAAACAACAATAATAACAAACTCAGAGGTTGGATCCCATTCATGATTTAATAGAGACTGCCAACTGTAGAGAACCCAGTCAACACCACACCTAATCAAACTGCAAACACTGAAAACATATTTTAGTTAAAATACTTCAAAATGAGGTAATTAATGAGTAATACAGAGAGCAAGTTATTTATTGGAGGTATGTTTTGGAAGCTGGATAAAGTTCAGGCAGGTTTTTTTACATTCTTGCCGGGTAATGACGTGCAACAATTCGTTTTCCAACTACTGGGAAACTGGGATCCTCTGAAGTAATTGAGGCTGATGGAATTTAAATCTTTGTTAGGTGGTCTTTCTCAAGCAGTCGCTGTTCAGCAACATATTGACCATAATCACTGCAGGGTCAGTGGACTGAAGAAGCCCATTTCATAAATAATAGATGAAGAATAACCATTCAAAGGTTATTCATTTTCATTTTATGGTGAAGTGCTGTTTATTTAATTTCTGACAGAATGGCTCCCGTGCATCCTCCCCTTCACTGGTGCCATCGTTAGTGAGCTGAGATTGTGTGTCTGTTGTTTATTAGATAAATGTCACAAACTAACAAAGAGTGTAGGGCCTATTCAGATGGTCTAACATATCTTCAGGTGTTTCCAAATGAGATTGCATGAGTGTAATTAAAGTTGTTCTATATGCACTCCAGACACAAACTAAATTACTTCCTGTCAGGTTCTGAGATTAATTGAACCTGTAGGTTAAAGTTGCAAAGTATGTACAGTACATTTTGGATTGTGTGCGGATATAACTGTCACAGGAGAGTGGGATGGCACACTAAAACAACATGGCCATGGACAGGCAGTGAACACTCTGGGGGATATTATGAATTAATCAGTCGTACAAAAAAGGTATGTGTTGTTTGTTTTTTCAAGGAGTAATGAGTCTGTAGTATCAAAACTTGAGGGGTCCATTTATCCGCTATTCACTATCTTCTAAGGAGCATTTGGACCATATGAACCAGTAGGGGGCAGCAGCCAGAGCAACCACCCCAAGTAGACTATTAGTGTCCTGTTAAATTAGTTCAATTTATGTTAAATATTTTCTAAACAAGCATATGGCTTATTACTTGTCCAGTAGTGGAATAAGATGTTACAATGATTTAATTTAATAATTTAAGATTGTATATTACAAATACAATCCATTTTGTGCTGATACACAGAAAACCACGTAAAGTCTTTGTGGTTTTCCTCTGGATTCATCTGTAGTCAAGTGCAGAGACAAAAGTTGTTTGATACTTACATGTAACTTTCTCAAGGTTCATACTTAAATAAAACAATTTTCAATCTTATGCTTAGAGAATCAAGATGTAGTCAAAAAAAACAACATCTGGTGTCAATGCAAACAACAAAAAAGACAAGCTGATGTTAAATGCAGACAATGGATAATGTTTTATACAGTAGGTCTATATTAAAATTATGTATGTGCATTTGTGTGTGTGTGTGTGTGTGTGTGTGTGTGTGTGTGTGTGTGTGTGTGGTACAAACAATACAGGGACCCACTCTTGTAAATATTACTCCATAGCACAACTAGTGGCCAAAAACTCCAAAGTGTGCCTTTAATTTAGTAATTAATATTATCCTATGGACCTACTGTTCTTCACATAAGATTACATTACAGACACATTCTAAACAAAAAAAACTGGTATATGTTCAATGTGTCACACCTACTGTATATCAGTTTAGAGGTTCTTTATATCATCAGTGCTTGTATTACATCTCTATGAATACTGTGTGCATGATGTCTTTTGTTGTTGTGTACATGTAGCTTTTAATAACTTTCATTATTTAGATGTTCTGTTTATGATGACAAAACCACAAAGAGTATGACCTGACTGAAGACCGACGGACAGTTGTGGCATGCTAAGTCATAGTACACCCATTTTACGACTCCAAGCCATTCACAACAAACTCAACAACACTCACATGCAGCAGCAGTGAAAGCTTGCTAGTAGACAGGTGCATGTTCATCTGAGCAGAAGACTGTGTTTGACGTGAAATGGCATGATTAAACAATGGTAAATGGTCATGAACTTTCAATGCAGAGAGACATTTCCCTGCTGTTATTGAAGAGCTTCTCAACTACATTAATATGACTCTCATGATATCTCCAACTGACATTTGGAAGAAAAGAATAATATCACCTAAGTTCCTCACCTTTATTTGCTCAATATCTAAGATACATTTTTATTAGAAAATCTGCATGAGCAGCAGATGAGCAAAGACTGTTAAAGTAATATTATGTGGATGCAGAGAGGAGTGTAGTATGATCTATTTTATTTTCTAAGCTCTATGAAATTCTGCATTCCAAAATAACTATCTTACTCTAATACTTGAAATTTTCCACTTGAACGTCTTTTAAACTGACATATTGTGGTTTACAACCAATCAGTATACAAGTACTGTGATCTTGACCTGAGTTGGACGGAGGTCTCATGTTTCTCATGAAACATCTTTTAAATCTTAGGGATACTTAAACATGTACTGTATGTAGTGTGTAAGTTGTTTCATTAACTTTTCATAAGGAAATAATGAAAAAAGAACAATAAAATCATACCACCATATTTGCAAAATAAATACAGTCGCTGCCATTTTTGATTTATTAAAGGTTGACAAACCTCCTTTATAAATATATTCATAATATGTTTATATATATCTATGGTTTAGTAGTGACCCAGGTTTTATGTGTGAATGTTAAAGATCATTGATTAACCCCTGACAGCATGAGACATAATGGCTTCATTATCCTGTGTGTGAAAGTGCGGTAGAAGAGATTCTAAAGTGTTAATCAAAAATATACAGTAACTTCAAAGAGGATGTGCAGTTGTTCATAAATTAGTTACGGTCTTTTAGTTGAGATCTCTTTGTGGTTTCACAGAGCATTTGGTCAACAATACTTAACATTATCTTCAATGCTTATTCTAGCTAATGACATTCAAGGTTTCACATTTTTTTATCAGCATCAGTTGTAAAGAACTTTCAAAAGACATTTCCTCAAAGGCTGCTGTTGGTTTTTCTCTTTTGTTGGGAATTTTCTTTTCTGTGAGGCTTCAAATAGCCATTAAGGAAGGTACGTACAGTTAATACTTACTAGAAAGCCTGATTTCATCTTAAAACTGCAACTCCTACACAAGAAATTACGAACTGTATATCCTACAGCAGCAATAAAAGATGGAAAAAGGAGAAAGGAAATAAAAAACCCTGAGCAACTACAACACAATATGGAAATGAAATAACTTCAACAAACTTCTGGAAAAATAAATTAGAGGATCTAATGTTCAAAAGGTCTGTCAGTAAGTTTGTGCCTATATAGCTGTCTAATTGTGCATACATTGTGTGCCTATCCAATTGTCCACCTCATTTGATGCAGGTGTTCAGTGTGGGTGAAAGACAGCAGGGGTGTGTGAGACATGTGGCAAGACAGAAACAGCTGAAGAGGCAAATTGATACTTACAAAAACTGAAAGACTCAATCCCCAGCTTCCAGCGATCACTGGTAGGTTGATTTTGAATTCATGTAAATGACCTGAAATGTAATCAGAAAGAAGACAGAAGAAGGCTACTTTAATTTGTGTCCTTATACTGTGCATAGCATCAAATTAATACTACTAACATCTTTAAAATTCTTGCAGTTAGTTAAAATATCACAGAAAATACAACTTTAAATGCTATTATAGTCTAAATTTCTTTTATTTGTTGAAAAAAAAAATACCACAGAATTTGGAACATGGTTTAAAATCAACATGGTGCTTAGATAACTGTGTTTACCTACGTCAGAACAAACAGAGACAGAACAAGAGAAAGAATTGAGGCCAGGGTGACTGTTGGCTGAGGGTCAGAGTCTCTACAGCTGAGCTAAAACAGCTTTGTTAGAATCTGACCTCTAGTCCTCACAGCTGTCACCAATGGGAATCTGTCCTAGACAATGTTTAAAATCTACTTCTCTGCTACCTCATTAATCAGTCCTCCAGGCAGTGAACTCCACTAATAAACAGCTTTCATATAAAGTGGTTGTTTTATTAGATTTTGCTTTCTTTCTTCAAGCACTGCCTCCTAATGATTTATTTAGGGGCCATGCTCTGTTAGTTCAGCATGTCTGTTGAAGTGCTGCAACTTAAGAGCTTTGTTAGAGAACACACAAATAACAGTATGATATATAATAATGCCAAGCTTCAAAATATATCCCACAGTTAAGAAGGAATGACAATAGAGGAAAAAAACTATTCAGAACAAAACTGATCAGAGCAACTAGCTTGAGGGATGAAAATGCCAGAAGCTCATTCATGTTCATTTTCTCACATTATCTTGTTTTTCACAATAAACCAAGATCTCATTACGAGCTGATTTATACAATTAGTCCGCCTCAGCACTGCCAATTAAACAAAGCCAAGGGTTTTTTAAGGTCACGCTTAACTGATCTGTCACTAATTTGCGCTACAGCACCTCAGTCTCCCCTCGCCGCGGCCAATAAACCACCACCAACAAGACCAGATAAATGTACCGACTACCACTACATTGTTGTCAGAGCACAGCACGGAGTCTGCTGCGTGGGAGGCTGGAGGGCTAACAGAATGAGTCAGATAAAGGCAAAGAGTTGCAGACAGGTTTGAATGTGGTAGCCTTGAGGCTGGAGGTGATAATGGGGGAGAGGGGACCCAGGTGACCCCAGCTGAATGGAAAGCTGTTACATGAATAGCACCTCTGAGTTTAAAGTCTACTCCTGCCTCTCAAATGATGCTAAACACACACAATTTAGCTGTTCTGAACTATGCTCCAGCTGCAACCACCCACTCCTGTATTCACACACACACACACAACACACACACACGCACACACGATTAACTTATATTAGGAGCTATTCAGTCAACACAACAATCCTTGCATGCTGGAAAAACCACATATTACATGGATGGTAATTCAATACAGCAGCCTTGTCAAACATCTGACTATATGCCTAATTCCTGTTGCGCCTAAATAAATGAGAGCTCTTATAATTACAGACATTAACAAACCTTTGAATTCATAATCTGATGTTAATTAAGAACAATGAGGTAAATAATAAATGGGTAAATGTATTCCTTATTCATTGCTTATTTCAGTTAATTATTTGTCTGAGGGAAAAAAAACAAAAGAATTTATAATTGCAAATCATGAGCAGACCCAAATGATATTATAATGAAGCAAATGTAGTAATCCCTGTGGTGTAATAAGAGTCAGTGTCAACCGGCCTATTGTAGATGCATGTAGCAGCTCTTTTCCTGCTGTGAATCAGACCTACAGGCAGGAAACATAAAACAGGCACTCCCCAGTCCTAATTAGAGGATCGGGGACTTATTAAACACAATTCCAGTCAACCCCAAACTCAAATTATTAGTTTCACCACATTTTTATAAACAAATTGTCAACACACTTAACCAATATAGTTTCCATTTCTGTTGGTGGGAGCGGATGAGAGGTAGCATATTCCACTTAAACAGGAGATGCCGACTCCGTTAGACCACAGCTACACAGATTAGTTTGATATTAAAATAATTTCACTATGTGGAAAATACTGGTGGTTTAGCCGTCAGACACAAAAATCCAAACAGGCCAATGGTTCTGACATCAAAGGAGTGGGGACAGAGAGCTCACAGCCACCTGTGGCATTTCTGTCAAAGAGTGGCCTTTTCTCTAGCTTTTGCTAGTCATAGCTATCTCACACACACACACACATAACACACGCAAAAGAAATACATGAAAACGCAAACATGCACACACACCCAAGATGCCCCAAAAGCTTTCATATGCAGTGAAGCAGAGTCGAAAATTATAGCATCAGTTCCAGCACTGACATTTGTCAGGGAACACACACACACACACACACTTACAGTACCTTACCCCAGTGACGACAGAACCAATTCTTTTTTGTATTTGCCGTTCTTGATCTACACTTGTTAGAAAATCCAGAATTTGTTCCTAAATGAAACTGCTCAGACAAACACATGCAAATTGTCTGATGCTAGATTTTAATTCCATATATCTGCACTGAGAGGGTGAAATATAAGGTTAACCCGTTCACTTGTACTAAAACCTCCCACGTAGAAACTGTTCATGTATCTTTATACACACACATCAAACAAACTGTATGCCTCCTGGGATTACCGTTTGAGCTAAAAGCCTCTTGTACAGTACAAGACAGAAAGCAGTTTTACTACCACAGCAAAGCTCGGAAAGATTCACTTTCGAACCAAATGAACCTTCACATTCCAGACATGTGTTCATGTAATGTGTGGGCTGTGCTTGATTTAATTTTCCTGGACCATAACACAGACTTGTGTTTTTAACCATCATGTGACAGTGGCTCAATATCAATAGACAACATAACCACAACTGTTTACAGAACAGAGAGGATCCACTACTACATAGCTGCATGTTTCATGTACTCTCAGTTATATATGGGGCATTTTAAATTAAATATATGTGGGTGTTTATGTGTCTACTGCATACATATATGTACTGTATATGGACTTTTCACCTCATGTAGTCCTGGATATGCATGAGACAAGCCAAAACTTGTACTTCAACTTCTGTTTGGAATTCATCCAGATCTGCGACATGTTAAAAAAAAAAAAAAAAAAAATCCTCCCAATCCTCCATTCCAAATCCTCTCTCTCTCCTGCGTCCAAACATGCTAAAGTAGGAATTCTGCCGAGTTAGTTATTTTGACAATAGAGGTAATCTATGCCATCAGCAGGCTGCTCCCTAACTGGATGCTGTGTGGTTATCTCTGCAGAAGCAGCAGCCGCACAGTCAGGCCGGGGACTGCATGGGGGAGTTTGGGATGCAATGAGGTGGGGCTGTAACAGCGGTCCCAGGGGAAATAGGGAAATGGGAGGAAGGGGCGGAGGGGGGTGGGGGTTACGCTGCGAAGGGGTGAAGCGCAGAACATTCTGGCACAGAAATGTCTGATATAGTAATTGAACACATGTGATTGTCTGTTAAATATCCAGTTCCATAAAGTCAATCCTCTCCGCAGTAGCATCATCTGTGAAATATGAAACGACAGCTTCCATGCAGTGAGTAATCACCATAGCCAGGAATGAGAGAATATCACTTGAGAGGGAACAGCTAGTGTCCAGGTAAACTGTGGATACTTTGACTCTAGCCTAGATTATTTTGAAGAGGTGGTATTTGTGGAGTCATAATTAGCTCGTAAATTTATCTACTTCCTGCTCATATAATAAACAGCAGACAGCCATGACCAAAAACTAAAAAATCCAGTGCTATGTTGTTAGAGAGACAAGCTGTATTTCTACTAGCGATCCACCATATCATTGAGTTATTTGGTGTTGGAAACAGGTCAGTCACGTGCAAACAGCTGTTTCATGCTCCAGCACACCGTTAACTGTCACAGCCTTACTAACCTCTCTTTTATCCTCTTTTCATCTTTGCTCTCTGTCTCTCTCAAACCGCCTTTCTCCTTCTCTGACTGATCCCCAGTCCTGACACTGGACTACAGCAGACCAGACGCTCACAAAATGTCTAGCACCAACATGTCAGGAATGACTACCAGAATGGCACTCCAGTTAAAATATCTTTGTTGAGAGTAAAACAGTGACCGGCATTTTGTCTGTGTCAAAACTAGAAGTGCAATACTGTCAGATAAAGCAGGATCAAAAGAAATCCACCCTTGAGCAGCAGCTATTCTGCCCAGAGTTTGTTACAAGCAATAGACTGATACAGATACAGCGCTGTGGCTGAACGAGGCTTTCATGTGCTGCTCGGCAAATACATTATCTGTCATTTCCTCTGCGTCAAATAACAAGAATAAAAGTCTATTTACTGAGCAACTGGGTTGAGGCCGGGTAAAGAGAGAGAAACGACCAGCAAATAGAATGTTTTCCTCCATGGTGGACGGCATTCAGTCCCCAGTGCTCCTAACAGGCGGGCGTGCAACCTATCAATTCTCTTTGATTCCCTCTCACATATTCTTCACTCCAAAGACTGTAAAGACAGAGAACACAGAATAGGCTTGTCTTCTTGCACGCTGATGAGACCTCTTTTCTTAACTTCCAAGATATGCACGGGTATTTTCTTTTCCTTTTTTCTTTCTTTCACTGTCTCTTTCTTATTCAGTGTGGGGTTTGTGTATTTGTGTATGTTGGGGGCAGGGGTATGAAAACAAGTCTCTCCCTCTCTCCCAGGTAATGTGTTTATTTTCCTGGACCCATCTTCTAGTTTACTGCGTGGTGGTGTTTCTCCCCTCTTATCGCCTGGCCCTCGCGGGGCACTTTAGCCCCTCAAATCCTGTTCACCACATACTGGTTTTAGAATCTGTGAAATGAGTGCTAGAGAAGCGTGGCCACAATGTCTGCCTGTGTTGCTACTGGACTCAAATGGGCTTGGTGCTTTTTTGTCCAGGGAGATGCATAAATGGAAGTTTTTAACACCTCAAAGGAGGCTGGGCCTTTGTGGAGCCACACTAGAGAAGCCTGCCAGTCTCCTGAGGAGGCAGACACACTGAGTGCTGCAGGACAAAGAGCTAGAGGAGCAGAATCAGCAGGGGCATCACTCTGCTTTGGGCACCAGACAGACACACACATGTACACTCACATATATACAGTAACCGCACCTACATACAGAGTGCACATACACACACACACACACACAAATGTTTGAATGGCATGTTCCAACTATCTGAACTACCGGTAAACACAGTACAATCATAAGAAGCGGATATGTCAAATATATCACAACAGTCTTATTTTATTTCCAATCTGGTAAATTAACCAACAGCAAAGTTCTACATCATTTACCCACCTCACACCTGCAGTTCAACCTAGACCTAAAATCAAACAGCCTGCAGCAGTAACCAAAGAATAAAACGACAATTGATCTGAATATAAATACTGTATTTCCACCAGTTGAAATACAACATACAGTAGCTAACTGTTAATAGATTCATATGTGATTGTACAAACACGCTCAACAGAAATAACAAATACAACCAGCACAACAAATGCCGTCATTTCCTACTCATTGATTTCAGCTCCACTGTTTGAAAATAATTTCCTCATTTCCATCCCAATTTTCCTTATTGAAATTCTTTTTTTTTATTCCCGAGTACAGCCCAACAGCTGGCATTTACAATCAGTCTTTATGCTGTTTAGATGTCTACAATAAGCATTTAGATGCAAATATCTCTGCCTTGTACAAAGGAGTTGCAACTTCTGTCAGAAGCGACATAATCAACCTGCAATTGTCTCCTGGCTCCAAGTGGTTTCCAGTGACAAGGCCTAAGCCTTAAGCATCTGTATTCAAATGATTCCCTATTTCAGGCGCAGTTTAGTGTGGATTTTTCCAACAGTATTGCACTGAAAATCAATCACATGGTGAATTAAACCAGAAAGGAAACAACTGATCCATAAATGATCAGGTTACAACGAGGCATTGGTGTCCGCAAATTATTCAGTGTTTTCCTTGTTCGAAAAGAAGCGGGGACGCACTGTTTGATGGTAGGTTTTTCCATGACTTGTATTACTGTTGCACATTTTATGATTTGCAGAGGCAGTCTTAAGTTGACAAATAATTATTTTAGCAGCTCAGCACAACACAGGAAGACAACTTCACCTGAGGACATGTGGGAAACCTTTGTAGCCTGTTGTAGAGTAAAGAAAGTCTTAAATGAGCTGCAGTGGTCTCAGAAAATAAAAAAGATTCCATGTCAGAAATAACTCAAGAATGTACTCTAACAGCATTTCTCTGCATGTTTCTCTGCATCCTGCTAACACCTGAAATCTAAAAAGTGATCCAAATTTTAGTCTTTAGTTTTTAGTTTATTAACCCAAATGAACAACTGACAATGATTGAAATCTTGAATATGAATCAAGGGTCAAATAAATTAAAGAAATGAGTCTGTGCTACTGAAGTGTATGTGGCCATGGTGTAAATCTGACAGTGATGGGGGCATATGCTTTGCTTTAGCTCCACTGGCCCCTGTACAGCCATTTTAACAATTAACATTATAACCTCTGTTTTCTCTTTTTATTTACAGTTGCAGAGGTCATTTGTCTTTTTTTGAAACCCACAATTAATAGCAGCGTTTGCAAATGCAAATGAGTCCATTTAGGGGGAGGGAAAATGATCAGTTTGAGAATATTTCTGCCTTCTTAATCTTCTAAAGAGGGAAATGATTTAAAAGGAGGACACAAATCTCCAGTGACATGGCAGGAACTGTAGGGCACTTTCCTCTCTCCCTCTCTCTCTCCATTCTCCCTTTCTCATCTCACTCATGTCTCCCCCGCCCCCTATCCCCATTTCTCTCTCCTCCTAATTTACCTCTCCCCCCCTTGTTCCCCTGTAGGGGTGGAAGGGCCAGGAGTAAGGGACAAGGAGCTGAGAGTAGGGCTCTGGTTGGCTTGTCCCCTCAGAGAAAACAAATGTAGTGTTTGAGCCACTGATCACTGGTATAATTGAGTTTAACACTCCTTTTCTGGATTAAAAAAAAGCCTTTGAAATGAAAGGTCAAATTACCTCTACAGTCAGGCAATAAATAAGTCAAACAAGGTAAGAGGTTCCTGCCAGCATATGTTAGTGGCAAATTTAATTAGCGGAAAAACAGGAGGCTCTCTATCGGACACTTTTCCATTCCGCATTGAACAAAAGCAGTGCTGGAGTCCAAATCAGAGACATGACAATTGTACAGCGAAGGAATTTAAATATATCAATCATCGCTTAACGAATCTCATCATTTGAACTTTAAGTAAATAACATTAAGCCACTTTTCTCAGAGCATACATCCAACTCACTAAATCGGTACAAATGTATGTACGCCAAATATTTTAAAAATCCAGCCTAGGTAATAATATAATATTACCCAGATATCCACAGCGATTTCACACATAATTAAATTACATGGGGAAAAAAACTTCAGTCTGGATGACGTTCTTTCCCGTTAGTCTGCACACCTCTTAATACATGATTTTTCCCATTATGTAAGGTATCCTATAGGCCCATTGTCCATTGATTGCAGCACAAGGAAAGGAAATGGGCATCAAGTAAGGCTGCAGTCTGGACTGGGAGCACAGACGGTGGCCGAGCAATGCACAGAACAAGGGAAAGAGAGAGAGAGACAACACTGCTCTACACCCAACTAGCTACAATGTGGCCTCTGTGACATAATGCACTCTGCACAGCAGATTGTGGAAAATAATCCAAAATTTACTGGTTCGCATATCCAGCAATAACAACTGACATCACAACCTGTACCATATATCCCATGTTTCAGGGCACATTTTGCATTTAGTGGAGAATGAAGGGGGTAAGAAAAACATCGTCAAGTAGTTATTATATTCCCATCATGTCCTGGGAGCCCATTACAGCATGGCACAAGCAATGGTAAAACTGAGAAACTCAGCGGGCTGAGGCTACAGGCAGAAGGCTGGGGAGCCCTTAGACTCACAGTACAAACTTACTGCACACTGTTAACTGCTGGAAAAAGATGTAGTTCAAACAAACACTTTGCACCTACAGATTATCTGTATTTTAAATTCCAGTAGCCATGCAGAGGTTTCATTTTTCTGCAGTGTGTAGAATTTAATGGCATCTAGCAGAACAGACTTGACAGAAATGGAATATAATATTCCTAAGTATGTTTAAATAGGTGTATAATCACCTGAAAATAAGAATTGTTGTGTTTTTGTTACCTTAAAATGATCCCTTTATATCTACATAGGGAGCGGGCCCTCTTCCATGGAGGCCGCCATGTTGCACTGCCATGTTTCTACAGTAGCCCAGAACAGACAAACCAAACACTGGCTCTAGAAAGGGCCTTTTGCATTTTTCGAGAGTTTCTCAGGCACTGTAGTTCTCCTACATGCTTTGAAGGAGAGGGGGAGGGGAGGGGTATTCAGTTGGTTGCAATCTGCAATCTCACCACTAGATGCCACTAAATCCTATGCACTGCTCCTTTAATTTGGTTTCTGTGCGCTAACATCAGTTTACGGCCAAGCACCTTCAGGCATCTTTGTAGAGCTCCAAAAAAAAGAATAGACGTAGAGCTGTAAGTAGCTGTCCAGACAACAGTAACATGTGGTTACATGACAGGTTGGTCATATGAAAGATGACTGTGTTTTTTTTCACTTGCTCAACACATGCTTCTCATTAGTCTACTAGAAAAACTGACATTGCTCCAAGTAAAAGACACAGGGCCCTCCATGGCTGCTATCGCTCACCACAAACTTGTTTTCAAGTGTATCTTACATTACATATGAGTGTACATTTTGAAGCAGAGTATGCTTTGAACGTTCCAATGGGACAAAATGAAAATGTAAATAGATTAAATTGCATGTCCAAGCATGCTGTAAGTGCTGCAAGGTACGAATGATCTATATAATAAAAGAAAAACACTTTTCAGGATTCTTTTTCTCTGAAAGACTTAGATCTCAATTGTATGACTTTTAAATAAAACTAGCAGACTGGTTCCCACAACCTTAAGAAATCTGAGTTAAAATGTACTCTGAATAAAACATATAAATATATGTGCTGAAATATGTGACTTCCATCCAGCTAAAAAAATTCCACAGCTGTACCTTTTCAATTTTTAAATGGCAAAAATATTATTTTTACTGAACAGCCATGGACTGTGTGTGTGCTTGTGTCAGTGCATGTGAGCATGTATGTGTCTGTATGTCCATGTGTGTGCATGTCTGCTCTCCACAACAGCTCCCTAAACGTGGTTTTGGGCAGGCAGTGGCCTACAGTAAAATGTTGAAATTGGAAAAAATATTACCCTTCTTTCTTTTGAATAGCCGAGAGATAAGCACCCTTTAGCAATGAAGCCAGTGGAGTTTAAGCTTATTATGAATACCTCTCAGAGCGCAGAAGCATGTACTGTAGAAATCAAAGGGAGTAATAGGCAGGTAAGCCAGCGTCATTTTAAGGAGGAAGTCAGTTGTGAAATTGTAAAATCGCAAGGCCCTGCTGACAATCTCCTGCCCTCAGAACACTCCCATAAATTACTTCTAATGGCAGTGGCTATCACATATCTGAAAAAGTTCGAAGTTTGTGAGGCGAAAAGAAAGAAAATCCGATGCTAATCTCCCCATTGATGGAGACTAATAATAATAAGAAGACCATTTATCTCTTTGATTAAACAGCACATACTCTGCAGTTCACAAGAATGTGTGATTCTTTATATGTGCTTAAGCTTCCCGAAGCAGACCTGGCTTTGCAGAACATTCCTCATGATTGCATGTTCAATTGGCTGTGAAAGTCCGCGGCATTACTCTTACGTGCTGGCCTGAAACCATAAAAAAAACCAAGCAACAAACTGAGGTCATCTTTTTTATGGTGTTTGGGGTACAAGAGCTACTGATCAAATTTCTGAATTCCAACATTAAGCAAGTGCACATATACTCCCAAAAACCATTAGCTGCAGGGTTATACTAGCATAGTCGTTTTGTGCATTTTCTGCCTAATAGCTTAAGTTGCAGAGCTCCTCTGCCGAGATCTGCTGTAGAGATGATATCATAACGCGACGGCTCCGAGACAGCCCGAACTGTAGTGTTCACACATTCTACAAAGGCACACACACACACACAAAAACACACACTGGCTAATACATACGGTACTGTGCCTTTCTCCTTTGAATATTCATCCATGTTTCCACATCATCTGCAGGTCTCCTAATCACAGTCACTTCCCCTTTAATCACAGGGCTCTAATTAGGTCCTAATAAACCATTTTGCCATCCTCTTGGAGCGCCTCTGTGTCACTCACACATCAAACCATGAAATACTATATTAAGGGGCTGTCAACCTCAAAGGAAAGCTCCTCCAGCAGCAGTGATACAGATACTGCAGGCACACCCTCTTACACTAATTGAAATTATCGAAAGCTCTGCTTACATGTGACACTTGGCCATGTCTGAAACCGTGGCCTGAAGTACAGCAGTCAAAAGCACGACGGTTGTGCCAGCACTGAGGCTCTACTGGTTTCTCTGATGTCGGGTAATTGTTTAAACCTGAGTGGATATGGCACAGGGCCTCATGCTGCCTGTTCTGCCAAGAGAGGAAAAAAAAAAAACGTTCTTGCTAGCACTTTTCTCCTCTGTTTCTTCTATTCTAATTCAGTCCAGCAATGGCTTCAAGGAAAGCCTCAATGATTCCATGTTCATCTTGGAGAACCAGTGTTGGGGATGATGATCACTGACCACAAGTTGATAATGATGACTGTTTAATTAGAAGCCTTTCTTTGGCCTGGCCACAACCCAAACTCCTCCACCCTGCAGATGGTAACCAATAAATTTAGCTTTGCTGAGGATGAGGAGGAACATTGTACCTCCCCAGTTTATCCTCAGCCCCACCCCTAACCAAAGGCATAAAGCTTTTCTCCTCGCTGACACAAAAACTATAGTGCTACTACACATCCTGACTGTGTTGGTGAAGTCAGACTATGTCTCCTATGGACGACAGTCACATCTCATTTGAACTGGTACATTTTGGAGGAAAAGTTGGTCACCAGATTATATTTTTTAATCCTTCATTATTTTTTTTTGCTTTATCCATTTGAAAGATTTTTCCTTTTTTTTTCAAATTAACATTACAAAACTTCTACATTTAGCATTGCTACAAAAAGTGTAGTTTGTTTCCATTTGTTTTTGCTACTATATCCACTCCTTGCAAAACGAAAGCATGATTACATTTTTTATGGTTAGGCAACTCAAAGCACTTTGTTAGGGTTAGGGAAACACTGTGGTCATGGCACGTACATTATGGGTAAGGCTGGGAAACTAAAACACTTCGTTAAGGTTAGGAAAAACATTGTGAGCATGGTAAATATCCAAAAAGTCTACTCTGATGGGATGCAAACCCTAGTCTCCAGTGTACAAGTCAGTTGCCTGGCCATCCACTCAGACCTCCACCCTATGACTTTTCAGTGCGGTATAAGAACGTCACTCTACGAACAAACTTTGACAATAAATCGCTATTGCAAATTGATTGCATATGAATGTAATGCGTCGGCGGGTTTTTAATCATTTGTATATATTTGTATAAAGTCTGCAGGGTCATCAATTGTGGTCATATAAAAGTCTAGCAAAAGCAAAAAGTCAATCTTGTTCAAAATCTGAACATTTTTGGTCTTTTATACTTGTTCCACAATGTCATTCCACTCTCCTCAGCAAAGGTTTGAGATTTTACAGACTGTCCTGTCTAGTGGAAAAAAGGACGAGTGTTGCTGTTAGTCAGACAGGACAACCCCTCCCATCGTCCTGTAGTCCCCCTCAGTCTATTCCTCACTCACCTCCTGTCAATCATCCTCCTTCGGACAAGCCTCCTCCCAGAGGTTTCTACACCCGTCCTGCCAGGCAGAAAACAGCACTCTGTGTGTGTGTGTGTATGCCTGTGTGTGTGTGTGTGTGTGTATTGTATGTGGGCGGGTGGCGTGTGCCAGAGTGGCTATCCCCTCAGATTGTCAAAAAGGCTCATGGGAAATTTACTGCATGGGCCAAACCACAGGCTTTCTCTATCATTTCAGCAGATTTCTCCTTTTTAGTCCCATTCAAGAAAGTGATTATCACAGACTGTACTTTCTTTGGCTTTATTCTTCCAGCTCTGAGTCGGGCTTTCTGGGCTTTCCTCACTATAGCTGCACTTTGCTTATAAATATGCAGCTGAGCCAATCAGAGGTTTCTTAAAGGGAAACTAAGGGATTTTTCAACCTGGACCCTGTTTCCCCATCATTTTGTGTCTACGTGACTAATGGGGACAACAATTTTTGAAATTGGTCCAGTATTGAGTGAGAGCGCTTCAGCCAGCAGCCGTGTAACACGCTGAAAATGTAATCCTTTGGGGCAATTACACCCGTCAATGTATGTCCACTAAAAGTGCTTGTTTTTGCTACTGACAGGCTCAGATTGTTATTATAAGTGTCTGACAACATTATATAAAGGATCCCTATAGAGAAATAAAACTTTTTTCTTTACCTTTTGCTTGTTACGGTCTGTTTGTTATTCTGTCTAACCAAGTCTCACTCAAGGAGAAGTCTCACCCCGAAATCTCGCGAGAGTTGAGTTGCTGCAGGAAGACAGCTAAATAATCAGCTAAATATTCAGCCATGACTCTGAAAATATTTTAGATACCACTAAGTTACACTTTCTTTACTCCAACACAACAAACTCTTCCCGGCACTCCTCTCTCCAACTCTCACTCACGTTTCCACCGTTCCTGCAACAACTCAACTCTCACTAGATTTTTTTCCACTGCCTTCGACAGCTGTTTCTAAAGCATGCATATTAATTCTTTGACCCTTTTAAGAACGAGCAGATGAGCAAGTTTTTTTCATTTAGTTGAAGTTGATATTTTCCAACATTATTGTCTCTGCTGGGGTTTTATATATTATTGTACAAGTAGACAGAAATATGGATAAATTGCTCCTGCATTTGACATGTACTGGTACTGGTGAGGGAAGGAAACTACCATTTGGAAAGAAATGAAAGAGGAGACGTCAGATGCTGCTGCTACACTATGACTGAATGTAAGTACAATAAATATTCTCGAACCACTTTAAAAAAAAATAGTGAAGATTCCCCCAGAAAGATTCACTATATCCAGGTCAGGAAAAAAAAATCAATTTCTCAAACTAAAGGAGACTGAGCTTCATTTACTAACACATCATCAGAGGGGTCTGAGGCAACATGAACACTAACTTTATTATTTGTGTCTTTAGTCTTAGAAAGTCTCAGAAAATCTGCTCTTAGCCCATCCTTTCACCAACAGTGCCTAAACACCCCCTCCCTTTACTCATTGAGAGAGAGAGAGAGGGGGGGAGAGAGAGGGGATAACAAAGACAGACAAGAGACCAAGAGAAAGCTTGTGGTCGGGTCTGCTGAAGCCATTTTCTCATAATGCACATTAAGGGTAAAGCCTTGTAACACATCCAAGTCAGTGTAAAAAGAAATTATTCAGAAAGGAAACAAAAGACCTGGGCAAGAAGAGACGCTATGGTTAACTTCATCAGAACTTTAGCCACAAGACCCTTTCCATCTATCCCCCCACCCTCCCTCTTTGTCACATTGATTTATTTTTGGCATCGTACATTAGCATTTTCCACAGGAAAAACTGTCAAGAATATGATTTCTGGCCCAATACGTCCTTTCGTTTCCATAACTTCCTCGCCTGTTTTAGATGTCTCAGTAGCTGCTCCATGATGCAAGTGGTTGATCAGTATTTGTTTCCATCCAAGAGGGCAAACACACACTATCTGGAGAGCATGAAATTAAGCAAAGACAAAGTATGTTTTTTCTGTGAGGTCTGTCTTTAAAAACGTAATGAAATCAACAAGTTACAGTTGAACTCCGATTTCCATCTATGTTTGAGGTTATTGTAAATATGCAAGACATGGTTCCTCAGGTCATTTTTGCATTTGTGTAATTATAAGGTGTAGACCTTCTAGATGAAGTCAAGTCTTTCTTGTGTACTCATACTTGACTCACACTTGTCAATAAAACTGGCGATGCCAAATATGGACCAGCCTTCTGCATCATGGATCAAAGTGCCATATGACATAAAAGTGTTCATCATTGTCACATCACCTCAATGCATGCTAAAGAAGAGAACATGCAATATTCAGATCTTATATTTCTCAGGATTGTGCACACATGCACAAATATACACTATGTACACACACACACACACACAAATATGCACATGCACAAGCTAAATTGCCATATCTGATATGAAAACAGTCGTGTGCCAACAAAACAGCTCCCAGTATCTTAAAGGCTGTATTGGGGAGTGAAGAAGCCAGATTGGCTGGCTTAGTCACAACTGTGGAGCATATTTTACATCTCATGTCAGATCAAGCTGGCAGATACTAGGCCGGCTGTCAACCTCCACCAACTGGATAATGTCTAATCGTTGAGCTTTTAAAGACAGTGGAGACCTGTGTAAGGATAAGCAGAATAATACTGTCAGCTACAGTTTGGAAATATGTACACTTTGGAAAGCTCAATCAATTTTATTTTCAATTACAAAGGCTAAATGATCAAAGATCAGAAATGATGCATGGGAGGAACAAGAGGACTGGTCACCTTGTAATTTATGCGAAACCCGGATGTTGGATTTTTTTTCCCTATTAGGTTTATTCATAACAAATAAATTCATAATTAATTTGTATTCAATGCTATAATTGTGCTGCTCTCCTTAAAACTAATACAAGATGAGGATTTAAGGCCTTCCTTCACATTATTTTACATTAAAGACTGTCAGTGTCACAGCTGACAACATATTTTCATAGAGTCCTTTAATGCTTACTCCAAGGCAGTGGCTTGCCCATGGGAAGGCCTGATCCAAGCACAATGGGGGGGATCACAAGCAAAAGGGTTGTTGTGACACTCTTGTGTGTGAGCAGCGCAAAAGCCAACATTACACTAATCTCTTTTCCCTTGTTCACTCACAAGACCCGAGCTCAGGTCTTCAGAGCTTCTTCAATTCTAGTAGGACAGAAATCACACTGGGCTGGGCAGAAGATCACAGCGTCTTTTAGTCATAATCCTAGCATTCTGCAACAAGGTCATATCTATATATACAGTGTGTATATACAGTATATAGATATATATATATATCCATATATGAAAAGCTGATGGAGTGATATATAAGCATAATTTGTCTGTGAGTAAAAATAAAGGTTAGTGTGACTGCAGTCAGTGAAAGCAGTTACTGAGTCAGGGGAAAAAATAATAATTACACAAATTCACGGCTCTATTAAGCTGTAGCTAACAAAATGGTTGCCACAGAGAAGGAGAAAACTAACTTGTTTTCTTGAACTGGCTTTGGATTTCATAGCCGAATGTCTGCAAAAGGAACACGGACCGACATGAGTGTTTGTTTAAAATTCAGTTTCAACCACCTGCACTCATTTCACACAACCTGACAGTTCTTAGCCTTACTCTATATGCTGCGTGCGTGTGTGTGTGTGTGTGTATGTATGCACGTCCTTGTGTGTGCGTACGTTCACTCATGCCTGTGTCCCCATGCCTGTGTGAGGGAGGAAAAAAAATAGTGTGTGTGCATATGTGTGTGTATGAGTGCCTGTGCCTGTGTGAGGGAGAAAGAAAAATAGAGTGTGTGTGTGTGGTGTGTGTACGTGTGTGTGAGAGCCTGTGCCTGTGTCTGTGTGTGTATGTGTGTGTGTGCATGTGCAGGGACTCAAAAATCCACCACATTTTAATTACTGCCCGGCTGCACTGTGTGCCTCTTTGATATGGAAATAAAGGCAACCATCTTCACACAGCCACTGTACAAATCTTCATCTGATTCATAAAAAACAATGAGCCTGACTAATTCCTCCACCTGATTACCGTCCCAGACCTGTGTCAGGAACAAGCGGCCACCAAGGCCCTTCCAATTAATTCTACATATTAATGTGTGATTTAAAAAAATCAACAGAGGCTACTTACCATAGCCTAGACTGTTGCATTTTGAAGTCAAAGTTAATTATGCACAACTATGCAATGGACTAAAAGAAAATGTCCAATTATTTTGAGAAAAACATATTCAGTGGGAGAGTGAATGATACAGATCAAAATGGGCCACTTAGGTTACTCGTGCAATTATACAGTTCCTGTGAAGATACACATATTTAGATTTTTTTTTTTTTCATCTGTAATCCTTTAATGTCAGCAATACTGTTCACTTACAGCAGCCAGGGGGACACAGAGATCTAACAGAGCAGAATAAAACTGCCCAGACCCTTGTCGATGTTCAGTAAGTGCTGGCACACATAGGTGCTATTTGTTTTTGAATAAAAAAAAATAACGTGCTTAAGTTTCATCTGTAACAGAAGAACCTGAGTTCAAGGAAAAACATGATGTTAACAAAAAAAAAAACATCTCTCAATCAGCTTGTGGGCAATTTAACAGCCAAAGCTGGATGAAATTCAAAATGTTAAAGCTTGAGATTCTTTTTCAAACAACTGGTGTGTTACACTCCCATTAATCTGTCTGGCTCCATGTTCTCATAGCTTTTCATTTAAGATGGTAACTTCGTGGAGGTGATGCCCCACTGTCTGCTTGTGAAGACTCAGTCAGACCATCAGTATTTCATCAGTATTTCTCGTCTTCGAGAGTGACAATGGTGCGCACTGAGAAAAGCCACAATTTCCTCCTGTATGAGCACTTCATCCAAACAGATCTGCACCATACTGATTTTTTTATATACTGTCATCAACGCACAAAAAAAACACAAAAAAAAAACCCCAATCCCACCAAATCCTTATTTGGTGCACGGAGGAGGGCGATTGACACCACCACCAGAGTTCTCTTTCACTGCATGTATTCATTATACAGAATACAGTGCAGCACCTAATCACGATGTCCTGTGAAAGGAAACTATGCATCATGACAGAAGTGACATGTTACTAACTTGTCAAAAACTTCTTGTTGGAGGGGACAAATTACAGCTAAAAACTGCTACGGCATATTCCCATCAGTTTTGATCATTGTTGAAATATTCTACAGCAAATTAGATAACACTTAGAAAGACAGATGTCACAACATGTGCTGCCACATTTATTATCTCCTGCAGTCCTCCGCCCTTCTGCTGCCCCCCCTCACCCCCCCGCTTCTCTACCTTTACCAGGCCTGCTGTTGTTTACCTCCTCTCATCTTGTTTATCATCAGGTCTCAGCCGCTCCCTCCACTAGCACGAAGAGAGGGAGAGTACCTATGCATCCCCACAGCCGCCGAACCCCCCCCCCGCCCCCCTTCTATATCTGCTCTCTCCCTGCCCGCATCCCAGCAGCGTCCTGTCACTTGGAACAAAATAGCTGTCTCTCTGCAAACCACTGTGTATACAGAACGATAACGCGATGTGTAAGGTCTCAGTTATGCGGTCTAAATGACATCTGGACAGGCGAAACAGAGTGGCTTTTTGGATTTTGACATTTGAAATCAAAAACAACAGCAGTGTTTATCCGTGTGTCAAGAGTGAAGACATTTTTTGCAAAATATCCAGCATAGGGAAAGTATCACACATGCATAAGTGCACACAGGCTCACACAAACACAAACGCACACAATAATAACAATAAGAAACAATTGCACTTTTACATCTATGAGAATAATATTAAAATATCAAACTCTGGAGTGACTGCTGCAGCCTCTTTACATCTCTGACTTTGTATGAAACAATTTACATATCACACATATTATTAACACCGTTTGTAACATTGCTCCATCTGCACATGACAACACATAACTATTATTTATAACACTGTTGCAGAATTAGGTCGATATTAGAATGGTTTCCTCCTTCTCCAACTGTGAAATCAGCTTATCATGAGTTGGAATTGGTTGTAATATCATTAAAGAAATTCTGTTTGGCAGGGGGAATACACTCCGAGTAAAAGTGTTACAGCAGAAGAGCAAGGCCATAAAATGAAACCTACAGAAACCAGCGCTTTCATTTGCATCACCGTGTGGCTCACAGAAATATAACAGCTGAGTTTTAGCAGGGAAATTAAAATCACACATAACAATGAATAAAATAGATCTGCAAGCTCGAAACTGATGCAGGTACTTTTAGTCGTCTTTCCTTTTGAGTTGAATCACACTTGTAATAAAATTCCTAAACATAAAACAACTTCTGCCATTAACTCTGAATGACCAGATTCACCTTCTGCATTAACCAAAAGCATCATCATATATAGGGTAAGATATAGAAAGATATGCAAACAATAAAGCACCTTTCTTTCTGCATCCCTTCCCCCCTTCTCTCTCTCTTTCCCTCCCTCCCTCTCTCCTTCTCTCTCTCTCTCTCTCTCTCTCTCTCTTTCGCTCCTGCTTTTTTCTTTGATCTCACTAATTGCTGGCACAATATAGTTTTAACAAATCCTACCTGTAGATGATGAGGACAATTAACAGTAAATCTTTAAGTAAATTCAATTCGTGGCACTTAAGAGTAAATAAATGTCATAATGGGATCATCCACAACATTTCTGTTCCACTCAATAACACATATAATATTTAAAAATAGCAATAATCACAATGTTTCATAATGGGACAAAAAAAAAAGGATTCCCAGTAGCAAAGTTGCTCTTGCAACACGGGAGACATTGGACTTGGACAGAGTGCAGGATATGTTTAGACATAAATGAGCTAGGTGGCTTCTCCCTTTCATGCCAAAATGAAAGTCCTAAAATCTTTGAACTTACTGGCACATCAGCTTCAGCGAGTCTATATCTTATGCTGAGTCCAGGTGGGAAATGCTGTCTTTCTCAGTCTTGCAAAAACCTCAAGTCACCCCGAGATCCACTCGCAGATTACTCCTTGAAAATACAGAAAATGCGCAAGGCCAGTCAGTATGAAATATGACAAATATGATATCATTGCCCTGCATTTCTGGTTAACTATCACGCACCCGCAAATTGACTGCCTTTAGAGGTTAATTCGACTGCAATTACTGCGAAAGAAAAGCAAAAATGTCCCGGGCAATATTGATAAAAAAAAAAAAAAAAAAAAACAGCAAGAGATTATTTGAAGATGGTCGCATTGCCAGAAAATTTATGAACATTTCAAATTTCTCTGGTGCTTAAAATGCACATTCAAGTTGCATGTAACGTTTGCAAAGGAGGTGTACAAAGGAATAAGGTAATTAATTTAGATGCCGGTAGTTCCCCTGTGCAAAAATATGTGAGAGATGTTAAATAAGAGCTAAGTGCGGTTCTGTGGCATCAAAGGGCGCTTTTCACTCTTTCCTCTCTCTCGCTCTTTTGGCGAGCGACACGCTGAGCTGCACAAGCCGTCAGAGACAAACTCTTATAGAGACAGAGCCGAGTGTCCCTGTATAGCAATCAGGACAATGTGCTGAATGGGCAGTCTAATTATAAATGTGCCATTTAGACTTGCATTTGGTGTCCAGAACCGCCTTACCTTATGAGGAAACCTGCGTTCACTCAGCTACATTAAGAGCAACTGTTCAAAAGAAAACACCAAATGGTCTGAACTTTACTCCGAGCGCAGAAGATTGGTTTTCTTTTTTCTTTTTTTTTTTTTTTTAACTCGAAGAAGTGTTATTGTGTGTGTGGAGTTTTTAGCAAGGAAAACGCGAAAGATAATTATGTTTTCATTAATTAGCCACAGGTGTGTTATTTGTGTGGTCACAAAACGCACGTGCTCAGCTTTTAATAAACAGAAGAACTGTTCAATTCAATTAAAAAAAAAAGCTCCCAGTTTCTGATTCTTTGCTTACTGAAATGTCACAACTCCTGGAGCAGTTTTTTTTTTAAAGGCTCGTTTTGTACACTGTGTCTAAATTTGGAAAACACTTAAAAATGAGTGGCCATCTCCACGATGTCAGTTTCATGCTTATTCAATGACATTTCACTTAAAACGCCTCAATTTATGATAAATCTGGAAATTAATTATAAAGTTTGTGACAAATAATTTTTTTCCCTCATGGACAATGTATCAGATTTTTTTCTGTAATTTCCCAGCTCTTAAAAATAATCAAAGTCTATATTGTGTTCTAAAAATATTCAAGCAGTGTTTATTCTAACATAAGGCCCGGTGATAAATTGTCGGGAACCGTCTTTCAGCAGCAACAACCGCATAAAAAAGCAAGAAAACAATTAATACTCATTGGGTACATTTGCACTATTCACAGAACAACTTCTGTCTGTTCAGCCCGACAGCGCCGAGCTTCAGAGCTTTCGGCTTAAATGGAAAACTGTCTGTGCAAGTACATCTTCTCTAAATGGACAAGACTTGCGATTGTTGAATTTAATTTATGACTTATGCATTCTTTAGAGGTCAATTCCCCTGACCTCCCGAGAAAGTTAAAGAAGAGCAACTTCCCAGGCTAAACGGGGGCCAGACTAGACTGTAGGTTTCTGTAAATTTAAAAAAAAAAAAAGAAAGAAAAAAATCACAGAAAAATCTACGAGTGAGAAGGCAGTTTGGGAAGAAAGAGCCCTGGAATATTTAGTTATAATGAGACATGAGCGAAAGCTTCAAATAAACTTGTCCACCTCACATGCAGAGACAGGAAACCTACCAGGGCGCACGTCATTGTCAATGAATGGTACCGCTGTGTGGACAGAAGTGAAACTGCCACCAGCAGAAGAAAGTTACGGGACATGTAAACACAGACTCTAACGCGCCGACAACGTTTAGATATTTAATAGTTCGAGTTAACAGACTAACAATCACCACTTATTTACGAAGCTCGGCCACAGTGTTATCGGTCTTAACGCTGCAATTTAAACTGTACAGCCCGTGTCCGCTTGCACGGCTTCACGCTGCTGAAACAGATAAAGATAAAACAAAGAATGATTTCAAACCTTCAGACAGTGCTTCAAGTTGTTACAGAGTTCAGTTAAGATGAAGTTAGATGATGAATTTAACACATATTTGCCGATTCTGTGGCGAGCTCGAGCGCCTCCGAGCCAGCACGTAACGCGCCACTCGCGTCTCGCGTGCACTTCGCTTGTTTTGGTGAAAGCGACGCACCAAATAATCACAATAATTAAAGTTCGCCAGTCTTTCTACCCGTCACAAAATGTGCGAACCCGTGTAAGCTTCACACATAAATTACTTTTTGGAAATGTTTTGAGGCGAAATGCGCGTAACGTGACGGAACATTGAGCTGACAGCACGCTCGACGTTTAGAAATCAGCAATAAAACACTGAGTGAAGATATCAAGACAACATAGAGCATGTTGAAAAGTACAGCAGACGTGTTGTTTACCTTGATGATCTCAGCCGGGGAGAAGATAATTGTGCGTCCTTTCCCGTGCGTAAAGACAGCTAGACTCGGCTATACTTTGTAGAAAATGATCACTGGGGCTATCTGTTGAGCGAAAACTTAAGTCTGCTCACACGGGGCCATATGAGGAGATCCCGCACACTCTCTGTGAAGTTCAGCTGTCCAAAACTACAAGTACCTTTTGTTGTTCGCCTATCTGTTCTTTATCTCACTCTCTCTCTCTCTCACTCTCTCTCTCTCAGACAAGAGAAGACGATGGGTAGAGCTGCTGTCAATCTTGGCAATCAATGCGCGCAGCCATGTCGCAAGTATTCAAAGCATTTCCCGTCGTGCAACATCAGAAAGTGAGTGGCCAGGGCATTGATCTGAGGAAGGCAAAGAGGCAGGACTCCCCCTCCTCCTCCCAGACAAGAGATGCGAGAGAGAGAGAGAGAGAGAGAGAGAGAGAGAGAGAGAGAGAGAGAGAGAGAGAGAGAGAGAGAGAGAGAGAGAAAGCGAGGGGGGGAGAGAGAGAGAGAGAGAGATTTGTGGTGAAATAAAAGTGGAGACAGGGAGGATGGTTGTTAC
This sequence comes from Thunnus albacares, assembly GCF_914725855.1. Taxonomy (NCBI): domain Eukaryota; kingdom Metazoa; phylum Chordata; class Actinopteri; order Scombriformes; family Scombridae; genus Thunnus; species Thunnus albacares. The sequence continues at coordinate 23,227,316 of NC_058106.1, forward strand.
TGCCCGCAGTTTAGTCAGTTTAATAAGTTTACTTATATGAACATCACTTACAGGCTACACAGCGACTGCAAAGTTAAGGATGATACCCCCCCCCCCCCCCCTTCACCCCCACGCTTTTTCCTTTGTTGACGCTTTTTTATTTGTTAAGTGAGAAGAAAAATAACGCACTGACCTCTTTAACTTCAGTGAAAGTGATGAAAAAATGCAAAAGACAAATAGATTCGGCTGATGCGGGATAATGAGAGCAGGTGAGAGAAACACATAAGAGTTCAGGCACCAGTTTAGACTTGTGTGATACAAGAGATTTTGATTTTTATTTTTTTATAAATGAAAGCAGCACAAAAAATATATCAACACAAGACTCATCTCTCTTGTTCTCGACGTGTTTTTAGATTGTCATATAAGAGATATTTTTGATTTACAGACATCCAGATATTTCCAAGTTCTCCTCAAATATTTGCAAATACTACATCACATTGTGCACCACAGCTTGTCTGGATTTCAAGATAATTATTTATCCTATACGTTCATCATAGTGTCCTAATCAAGCAGAGCGTTTAACATTTATTTCCACGCCGTCTATTTATTATCAGACAATTAAATTATTACATTTAAAGAACATGTCAAAAGTAGAAGAATTATCTTCATGGACATGGTCAATTTTGAGAGTTACACTCTTTTAATTAATAGCCCGATTTCAGAGACAAAAATACTGATTATTGTGCAATTGTTTAAAATATCTCTAATAAGGACAATGACACGAGAACAAATATTACTTTCCAGCATTACATTTATCAGTATTTCATGCCTTTAATATTCACAAACCTTGACAGACTGACACATTTTATTGTTGAGCTTTTGAATAAAATTTAATATGGGCTTTTAATATAGAAGCTGTAATCAAATAGTCGTGTTATCAGCATATTAATACATGTCCAATTAACAGTGTGTTTGACAGATTTGAATTAATCTATATTATGTTTTTTAAAAGATCCGGGAGGAAAAAAAAAAGTCATGTGGCATCTGAAATGAAAGCAAAGGTCCAGCGGCTGACCTGGCAGACCCACAGGTTGCGATCACTCGCCAAAACAGAAGCTTCTAACAATGAGACACTTATCCGTATTGAATGAGCATATGTTTTAAATTATCACCGAGCTTGGAGGAGGCCCACAGTGTGCCAAACACACAACAGCAACTATTCTCAGTCCATCAGAAAAAAGCACCCCCCCAAAAAAAGAACAACACAAATGACGGGAAAGTTGTAATCTGTAGCTATACATCAGCAGCAACATTGAAGCCCAACATACAGTAAAACACCATCACTCCGTTATTCAACATGCAAGTGTCACAGAGTTGTCTGTCACGTATCATATAATGTGAATAGAAAGTTACTTACAAAGAGAAGAGACAGCAGGAGGAAATTCTGATTGTTAACTGCAGAGTCACATAGAACTAAAGGAAGGAGGAGAAGCGGAGAGACACATGGAAAGGGGGGGGGGGGGGGGGGGGGGGGGCGAAAGAGAGAGAGGGGGAGAAAGAAAGAGTGAGAAGGAAGGGGGGGGTTGGCTATAGAAGTCATCTACAACATCTCATCAGATCAGGATCCTGTGCGCCTTTCTTTCTTTCTTTCTTTCTTTTTCTCTCTTTCTTTCTTTCTAAGGTGAAGTAAATCGCACCACATCTCCATCAGCCGCGCGTCTGCTTCACACCTTTACACGCCTCAGTTAAATTTCCTGTATGTCACTTTTCAGTCCCTCTAATTTTTATTTTCCCTTCCCACTCACTGGGCCGCACACTCTTCAGTGTCTGGTGTGTGTGTGTGTGAATGTAAATTTGAAATCTTATTGAAGGAGAAAGAAAGAAAGAAAGAAAGAAAAAAGACTTACCTTCCCGAGAATAAACTTTTTTTTCTCAGTTGTTCTGCGGACACTTTGAACTTGAGATCCTCCTGAAGTGAAACTGAACACCTGTCACCTACTTTATATCAACATGAAGCTCGCGCACAGATTAACACAGTTGTTTGGTAAAATCATGAATAATCTGGGTGACAATCTAATACAGTATTATGCAGATCCATGCATGATGATTCATATGTGATATCTGCTGTGTGTGAAGCCTCTTCTTAGAGCGGACTTTTTCCTCTCACCAACCGGCCTGATATGTGTGTTTCACGTGTCTCATACGCCACCTTTTGGACACTGTGGGAAACACATTCAGACGTCGAACAAATGACCGGACAGACAAAATGAAATCCAGTATTTAGGCCATAGGGTTATGCTTTTTTGTGCTACTTTAAATTATGTTTAAATGTGGTTAAAACTGCATTTTACTCTGATGCAGGCTGTCATTGTAATAGATTGCATCTTAGCAGTAAAATCCTCCCAACTCTTATAGATTGCTGTTTTTGCATTGCACTGCATTGTTGCTGCTTTCAAAAACAATAATCTGATCAGCATCAGAAGAAAAATGGTGATGCAAAAGGACACAACTCATTCTATTTGGCTCGACTTGATATCTATTACAAGGCTTTAACCTGAGCAGCGAGAGTCGATTACTTATGGGTGCAGCTGAGCAGGTGCCAGCGGGTGCCAGATAGTTCTCAAAACACAAATATAGTCTACTATTTTTATAGAGGTGACTGTAATGGCTTCCTCTTTATAGCTCAAATGGTAGCGCAATGAAGCCCACATGAATAGCAAAAGACAGTCCAACTTGTTGGGGGGTAAGGCAGACACATTTGCATATCCTGTGAGTCTTTGATGCATCTTGAAATTCAAGTCTAGCCCATAAATATTTGAAAAGGAGAGTGCATGAAAATCAACATTTTTGTTACATTAAATTAACATGTGTTCTTCTCCTGTTCTGCATGGTTAATTAGAGAACGCCATTCAGTCAGTGAGTGAGGATGAGGAGGGAGGGAGGGAGGGAGGGAGGGAGGGAGGGAGGTGGGGGCTGCTTTGATTACAGTGCAGCTAGAGCAGGTTTCAAAGGTGTGCAGCTGATTCATGCTTAGGAAGAGAGTGATTAGTATTCTCGATGAGGATTCACAATTATCTACATTTTTTTTTTTTTTCTGAGTAAGATTTTAAACTTTAAACCTTCAACATGACATTAAGCCAATAAAATCAGAAAATGTGGGTTAACATACCAGGATATGAAACAGAGCTTTTAATTGTTTCAAATTCATTCTGACATGTTGTGTTGGTGGCAAGACAGATTAACACGTTAATTACAGATGTGCACAAACTATTTTGATCTGTGGAGTGAAACAATAAGTTGCATGTCATGGAATGTGGTCATTATGGAGAGATGTTTTACTGTTGTATAACCCTGCATCCGCTGCAAATTAAACAAACCCAGCAAGGGCAAAGATGATGGCAACGCTTCAGCCACTCCTCCTTCACTTGAATGCAGAATTTTTTTTTTTTTTTTTTTTTTTTAGTATTCATCAGTCGCTCTGCAAGGGGTTGAGCAACACCTTTGCTTTTCACTTGCTTTTAAATCATCAAAAAATTTTACAGACATTATTTTTTTATGTTTATTGCTTTATTCAGTCTGTGCCAGACAGAGATTACACCAACAGTAGCAGTTCAAATGGAGTTAGAGAGTTATGGGGAAAACATTTACCACCATGACACCAGGCAGGATAAGTGATGTGAAAATGAAGTGATGGATACGTCGTTATTTTAAATGAGCAGTTTTTGAATATAAATGCAGGCTGTGGTGAATTTGCTTTGTAGTTTTCCAGTTCACAACAGTGTCCTGAATATTTATTGTTGTGTACTGTATGAAAAGTGTAAATCTATGACTTACTGTATGAAGATCTTCTTCAGTGACAAGGGATTAAATAATCCTACATACCTGCCATCAGTGAGATGGTGCTGCTCGTGACACGGTCAACCACTGACACGGTCAAGATGTAAAGAACCGTCATCTACCAAACCGCTATAACTTAGTCATTACTGAATGCCATTATGCAATTAACTCAAACACTATTTGCATACATGCAAATCGTCTCTCTCCCAATTGGACTTGCAAAGTGGGACGCTCTGTTCTCATTAGTTGACCCAAATCTCTTACTTGTGACTCTGGATTTCATCAAAGTTTAGTCAGGATCTAATATTTCCTTTCAAGTTAACAGAGAACCACTGATTAATCATGTTGAAATAAGAAGTGCAACATGCCAATTCTAATTATATAGTTTTCAGGGACATCATCACACAGCCTGTGCCAACAATACTACAAATATCAACTCATGAATACACTTATATGTGGTAGCATATGTGTAATGTATTTCTTAATACATAATCCACATTTTTTTGTTATTTGAGGTCTAATCAGGAGTCTGGATATGTGAGTTTCTTGTTTTTCATAAGAGCTAACAACAGTAGCAGTATTTCAGCAAAGCATCTTATTAATTATGGCTTAATCTGACAGTTGCAAGACGAGTCCTGCCTGGTGTATTTTAAAAACACTGATGCGTCACTGTGATACTGTACTGTGGATCTGCGGATGCATTTGTAGTCTTTTCAGGAGAGACGCTGAATGAAGTAAATTTCACTTAGCTCAGTATGCGTGTGTGTGTGTGTGTGTGTGTGTGTGTGTGTGCGCATGGAGCTGCTAGATTAAAGAGGAGGCCCAGGGGCATTTGCTTCATTTACAAAGCAATTGCTTTTATGTACAAAAAGCCCAATTCACTGTAGGTATTGTAAAAGCCTTCCGTTTAAGGAACACAAGATTATTGTTTTATGTAACACCTTTTCAACACACACTTAATGATTAATGTTGGAGGAATTGTGTCCTCTTACTGGTTTAATATATTAAGATAGTAACTGTATGACTTAATATTTTATATTTTTGTATCTCTCAAGAACTATAAAACCTTGACACAATGGCTTTTTATCTAAAAGATGACACAAATGGTATTGTTTTAGTTACTGCAAATAGTTAGGTTAATGTGCAGCGTGACTGTAATTCAGCTTTCCCTCTATTCTTTTTATAGCATGCATGCACGTTAGGAGGAATATTCAGTGATTCCTAACTCTTCAATTATTCAACAAATCACCATTCCATTTCTTACATATTAAAAAATGTACCATATGTGGAGCTTGAAAATGATAAAACAGCATAAAATACTGTTTTAAAATCAAAGCACCTATTGCATCGGCTTCCTTGGTTTCATTTGTACAATTGGACTACAATCCGGGTCCCCATGGTGTGTAAAGGAGGCGCCGGCTGTGTTTCCACTGTAGTCTAATCCTCAGACATTCACAGCAAGTAACAATAATATTTATGTGATGGAAATAGATATCAATGGGAATCAGTGTGGGATTTCTCCTTTCTCTGCTGCTGTCAGGGGAAAGCTGTGAATATTTTACAAATGCAGTGTAGTGAACAATATAGACCGGAGAACAAGGTCAAAATCCTCAGCATGGTCTCAATAGGCTCTTCCTTTCAACCATACACCTGGCAAAAAAGAAACCTGGCAAAAAAAAAAAAAACAGCAGCAAAACCTTAACCTGACCAGCATCACTTTAAGCACACTATGAACACTGGAACAAGACTCTCTCAGTTTTGTGATTTAAAAAGTAACATTTTATTTTCTGCTACTTACTTACTGCTTACCTAGTTAGTACATCTACAAAAACCACTCTCTAACAAGCATCCCTGTCAGGAAACTGAGCAGTATGTGTCTCTCGGCATCTGAAAAAGCATTTCTGAAGCCAGTAAGTATTTAGTAACGGATTAATGCGGGAGGCCTTGATTGCGTTTAACAGAACAGGACCCAATTAGCATAATAGGCCCTCTTTCATTCTCTTTGAAGTCCAGAGCATAGAATAACAAATGTATACGAACCACCAGCCAAACGTCAATACATGGAAATGCCACAATCCTCAGTGGAGGGTCTTGGGTGAATTTTTGCAGGAGGAGGGAAAAACATCCCATTTTATTGCAAAATAAGCAGAACAGAGGATGTGATGGGTCTTCTAGCCACCAGGGCCAGCAGGCGCAGTGGGGCCCCGTTCCTGGAGGAGAGACGGAGGCAGAGAGGATGTGGCTGCACCCACCGTGGAGCTGAGGGAGGTGCATCCTTTCTCTCAGGTGTTGTCAAAGCACGCCACGCAGCAGACGAGTGAAAGTAATTACTCTCCAATTAAAGATAAAGATGTCACTTGGGAGGGAACCGCAACACAACGGCTCACTATCAGAGAGGCGAAGGAGGGCGAGGCGCCGTTTGCATTAAAAGAAGTGTGCATCACATCCTATCGAGTGCGTGCACAAGGGTTATTCATGATAAATATAACATGATAAATATTTGTGTTGAAATCTGTAAGATTCTAAGCAAGATAATAACAACACAGTTGCACTTTCTATTTAAAAACATACTATATTCTCTAAATTCTTTTTTTTTTTTATCATCAGAAGTTCAATACATGTATATCTATGAGGTTTCTTTTACAATTGCAATGGAGACATAGTTCATGATTTAAAGATATGAATTCTGTACTTCAGAATCCAAAGTTATTAGTATCCACCTTCTTGGTTGAAAATACACAGAATTAAAAATGCCCTTTTGAGATGGAAAAAGCTTTGAACTTAAGAAACATTTCAAGAAGCCTTTTTTTGTATTGAAAGTTCACCTCCTTTGAGCATGCCATACTTTGGTTCCTTTTTCAAATAATAGAATGAAGTTTAATAGGTCAAGGCAATCAATGTGGAAGTTCAAAGAGAATCTTGGAGCTATGATGAGTGCACATTTTGTACTTTTCCTTTGTACATGATTAGAATAAAGATACGGTGAAAAAATGCATCAGTGAAATATAATGAAGAACAAAGGCTTTTTTTGTAAGCTTAAAAGTAAATAATTTAAGTAATAGTTACCTTTCTTCCTTCCTAATTTCTCAATCAAACAAGAATAAAATATTTAGATGGGATCTGGACAGTTCGAACTACATTTTGTACAATACCGAATCCCTAAAAGCAGGCAGCAGGGCAACACTGTCCTGCCGCTACAGTGGCAGTCAATGACAATGATCAGTGTAGTGCTGTTTCCAAGGTCAAGAATTCATTTTCAATATAATTTAAAACAATTTTTAATGCAGCTCAGGCAAAATAAGCATTAAGCTTATTACTCTGGTGTCAGTGATGTAGGAATTCCTGAGTATCACTTGATTACATCACATAAAATTGTCCTTTTTCTCTTGATTTAGGAGAGCTTTTTCTTTTTATGTTGCACAGTGTAGTGATTTCTCTTTACAGGAGCAGTAGGTAAGACTGTTACCCTTCATATGCACACAGCAACCATATATAGCTGCAAGAGCTGACGTGGTGGCTGATCAACACCAGTGACTCGATCAAGTCAATTATAGGGACGTATAAGCTGTATTCAGGCAACTTTTTATCACTGGTATAGAAGGACAAAAGGTCATTGATTACTTAGTTTTTGAGTAGTGGGATAGCTGAGTTTACTGTATATGGTACAATAAAGAAATACATATGTGATGAACAAAACATTGTGTTAATATATTTAATATTCACATTTTTATAAATTTCCATTGTGCAACCTTCCCCAGTCACACAGAAAATATGTTAAAGGTTATTTTCAACCAGATGTAAGCAAAAATAAAACTCATTTTGGCAAGCTAAAAGGAGACTGGCAGTGCTACAGTAGATACATACGTACACATGATATTTCAAGTGGTTTGGTGTAAGAATATTATCTGAGTTTTGACAAAAATACTACCATCATGACACATTTAGTACCTCTTGTTTTTAACATTCTGTACCTGAAAAAACAAACATAAATGTCCCCAGTTGAGATCACACTGCAAGTAAAAGCAATTCAGTCATACCTTGAAAATATTAGTTTCAATTTTTCACCATGATACAATGTACAATTCAAAGTGCAATAATGTGTAGAAAATATTTTTTTTTTATTATAATGAGATTAACATTTGTTAGACAGTTCCTCCATAGTTAATAAGCACAGCAGCTCCCAAAGCAAAGTCTTCTGTTTTCTTCGGGAAAGTCGCTTTCAGCAACTAGAAACGCTTTAACGAGTCAATGCTGCGTGAGCCTCAGAGAGCATGTTAAATGTTTACTACAGTTCCTCTACTGCTGTATAGAAAGGTGTCCAGAATAAAACAAAATCCTCTCTTCTTGTAGAATCCAGCTGTTTGTTGTCATTGTGAAATAGCACCTCAGTGTCCAGAAATTGCTTGAGCTGAGAAGTGAGACGAGAGAAAGACAAAGTAAGTACATGAACAGAAGACAACATTTCAACAGACAACAACAACAGTGTAAACATGACAGCAGGTTTTTCTTTTCTTTTTTGTGTACAAGAGAATGAATCCGTTAACCCTTACATACCATTTCTATACCAAACTTAAAATCTGTTATTCTGTCATAAATACCTTATCAGTCTTTAATAAATGGGTGATTAATCCTTAATTAAGATTTCACAGAGCAGAGAGAGTGTATTCTAAAGGTTTTATGCTATTTGTTTATGGAGAAAAAATTGCACTTCTTATGGTCTCTCTCACGTAAAACAACCTAAGCGATTTCAATGACTGTCACTGAATGAATGAGGAATGCAAAAATCATTTTTGAATGGTGATTTTTGAATTTTTTAATAAATACCGGTCAAATTTATCCCGGTAGCACAAGCTGCACAACAACAACAACAACAACAACAAAAATTCCACTTTTGTATATTTGTCACTTTTACAAATTTTCTGACTGAAATAAAGGTGTTTAGGCTGTTTTTACTGCTCTCAAATGTAAAAATGGGTCAAATTTGACCTGAAAAGTATGTAAGGGTTAAAAATGTATTAATACTAGGGAGTCCAGGCTCTTATTGTCTTTTCAGAGGTTGTTGTCAACACACCATGACCAAAGACATGTGCAACATTAACCAAATATGCTCTTCCTAGACATTGAGTATGTAATAGTCAAGTAAACCTGTATCCTCCACCTAGACCTTGTAACACTCCAAGCATCTGTAGTACACACACATTACTAAAAGTGACATTAAAGGAGAATTATTTAAGATTTTATCAGACGTAAAATGGCAATGGCAATAAATATCTACTACACAGACGGAAAAGCCATATAATTCATATATAGAAGAATGAGTGAACATTACTCTCTATATGATGTGCTGATACATTTGCTGAGTATATAGAAAAAGTCTCTCATACTCTTCCTCAAAATGCAAGAAAGAACTGAAGGTTTTACAGTCTGTCACAGTCAAATCACCTAAGAATGCTGCAGTATAACTGGTTCTTAAAAAGTTGTGCAGATACACTACAGTTCAGTGGTCTCTGCTGTAGTTCTGTAATTGTCATATGAAATAAGAAATCCAAATATTAAAGTCTGATCTTAAGCAGTGGTCACAGTGGCAAAGAAAACTTTTACAAACCAGCTAAACATCAACACCACCTGTAAGCAGATGTGAGCACTACAGAACATCTTCTGATATGACATGAAACCTGTGTTATACTAAAAGGTCAAAGGCTAAACACAACTACTGTAGATGGATGTTTTGTCACTATGTGTGTGTGTGTGTGTGTGTTCACTTAGCAATATATGAATTTTTTATGTATGTGTGCCCATGTACGGCACGTATTTTATCACCCTCCAGGTATATATATCACTTTAATTAGTTCATGGGGGGTTTATGATCATATAAATGAATAACTTAAGATTCAGAAACAAAATTTAGCAATCAAATATCTGTCAGTTTGGCTGATGGATTTAAGTTTTAAATAAGGTGGTAAAATGACACAAGCCTTCTTTTTACATTTACAGTAACAACAGTGATATGTTGAGTTTTTTTTCTGACTTATCACTGCTAGGCTACAGATGGGGAGCTAATTGGTGCTGTGGAATGCAGCTGTGCTGACTGCTGAACTGTCAAGGTGCTAAATCAAAAGGTGTCTCTTTTGTTAATTATACACAATGCTACAAGCAGTCATGTTCGTTTGAGCCCTTTCTTTCCTCAACCATCCATAAATATTTTGGCAGTGGTACAAAAAAAAAAAAACAAAAAAACAATTTACACACAATTATCACAGTGGGATGAGCAGACTGCCTGCAGATGTTTGTTTTGATTATAATGGGAGCAGAGGCAGGGCTTCCCTAACCTAGACAAGATGTGTTTCCTACAATCACAACAGAGGAGTAAGCATGCAGTGAGGTGCAAAGCACACCGGAGCCCCTTGTTAGAGAGAATTAGTGAGGCCATGAAAACATTAGTGCCGTAAAACATGCGGTTAGGCCTTACTTTATTTCTCGGATTAGACAAACGTGTAGTGAATTCCGTTGCTTAGAGGAGAGGGAGGCGCCAGAGATACAGGAGGGAGAGGAGGAGGTGGAGGAGGAGGGGGTGGAGGAGGAGGAGGGGCCTGTGGTGGAACTACGGAGGAGAGGACAGAGGTAAAAGAGAAAAAGGGAAAAAATGACATTGGTTGAATCAAATGTCAGATGTCCAGCTTTAAGGGCATACTGAAGGCTGGAACTGGTTCAGCAGCACACACTGTCTCTGAAAGAACACACAACTACTGTACGACAGTGATTAATGTCTGTCAGCTATCTTTACACTTCCTGTATTCTGCATAGTGTGCAACATGGATAAAATCACTCTATATGTCAACGTCAATAGTTTTTTTTCTTCTGGATATTCAGATTAGAAACTTTTTTTTAGTTAAAATAACCAGGTGGGAGTGTGTGTTTTTGTTTATTCAGCAAATTAGCAAATGAAATACCTAACAAATCACATTGATGCAAAGTTTCTGCAAATCTAATACTGCCATAAAGCCATCCTGCTCATTGCACTGCAGCATTGCCCACAATGGTGGAATGCTACGACAATACAATATTTAAGGAATAACTACTATATCACAATATAAACTGGAGCTGAAACTATTAGATCAATTAGCCGATCGACATAAAATCTATCAGAAATAATTTGAATGATCATCAATTAATCATTTCAGTCAATTATCAAAAAAAGAACTGGTTCTATCCACTCAAATGTGAGGATTTGCTGATTTTCTCTGTTTTATATCTTTGTTAATTGAATTTCTTTGTCTATGTCTTTGGTTTGTTGGACATTTTTCACAGTTTTTTAATCACTAAAAAACTATTATTCAAATAAGAAATCAATTGATTAATTATCATGAAAATAATGGTTAGTTAAATCCAAGTATAAGACACTTTTTAAAAAATCCATCATTTCAAAAATGTGAACATGTAGATTACAAGAAATGTAATTAAATAAGTATTATTTTCAAATAGATCATGAAAACCAAGATGTCTTAAAAGTGCTTCTCTCTTATTCAGGATGTAAAAAGATCCATAACTCTTCATACTGTAGCATCAACAGTGTCTTTAAATGTTTTTAGCAACTTCTGAGCTGCTGTTTTTTCCAGCTGTGTGTCCAAATAAAATCGTTTTATGTGCAGATTCCTTTAAATCAATGTGATTTCAGGTAACATGTATCATTGTTTTGCTTCCGTTTTTTCTTCCATGAGCTGAAAGTATTTGAAATCCAGAAAGTAATTACGATAGTGTGCGTGTTGGTGTGATGTGAGCTTACTTTTTCATCATTTGAACATCTCATCAGTTTAACAGAGAGAAAAAAGCAATGAAAGGTTGAAGAGGCACTTCTACTACTTTGCGTGGATCATTAATATTTTGTATTTAATTTTACCAGCACAAAATTAGATTCTTTTCGATATTTCAGACAAGTAATTACAAAACACCAAATTATTTATCTATTTAGAATAACTAATCCAACAATCCAAAACTGCTTTTTAATATATACTGCATGAAATTGCGGTGCTGCATATTCCTGCTTTTATGCTGGCATTATTGAAGCCTCTCATGCATAATACTGTGAAAAAGACTCTTCTTTTAATTCAGGGATTACTTGAACACCAAAGGGAGAGAAAGTCATTGATTCATTCTCCACTGACAAGATGCCACCAGTTATATTCTCTGACATTTCTCAATGCTGGAAATAATGTTATAATTGTTGACTTTGCCTCACAGTGCATATTAAGCTTCCACACACTCTGACAGCTTGAGTGTTACTGTGTGTGACAGATATATGTGTGCATGTGTGTGTGTGTGTGTGAGTGAGCGAAGCAGACTGACAATCTGCTGTAGCTACAGTGAAAATGAACTTGCCTGCCTGCTGTAGAGTATGAAAGAGATGAAAAGTGAGCGCAGTGTCTTTTATGCAGGTTCAGAGCTAGGTTCAAAGAAGCATCAATGGTATGCAGAAGGAGAGTAGAGTTTGACTGGGTCATTGATCAGCACACAAAATGGCCTCATCAAGCGATTCCTCCCCTGTCTGAAAGATTCTACACGGATTGCAATTAGAGACTATCTGAGCTTCTAATAAGGAATAATGTTCAGTTATTAGGAAATGAACAGCCTTATTGCTTGACTCTGCACCTTCTGCCCTTCTCATCTCCATACCATCAATCCAGCATTCTTGAAAGGCTACTTCCCTCTCTTTATCCCTTCTTCAACCAAAAGATGTCAATTTGATGCCGGGAAAAATTTTACTGATACTGTCAGCTCTGCTTCTTCTTCTTTTTTTTTTTTTTTGGCAAATACAGTAATAATTATTTCTGTAAGTACTTCTGTGGAATAATGATCATCAAACTAGATTTTTTTCACTCCTTTATAAAGCAAAGATGTATAACCTATAACAAGCACTGGGTCAAATGAAGAGAGATTTTATTCCAGTGATATGAATGACCAACCTGCCACCAGTTTGCTTTTGAGGGAGGCCTCCGAGGCCAGAGCGTAGGACATGGTGATGATCCTTTCCTGCTCCTGCAGAGCCGAGTCAAGTGCCACCAGCCCCGCCTCCGGCTTGTCCACAGACACTGTCGGTGTTAGGTTTTGCACACTGTCCCATGCACATAGAAATAAAACACCAAATTGAGGAAACATGATGCATTGATAATAATGTGATAATGCATTTCTTGCCACATGACCACCTACAACGAGGTCACAGACAAGAGTTTTGAGGGAATTGAGCAGCTTGCTCGATCACACTTCTGTAGGGAGAATGATTATCAACATACAGCTTCATTTATCAGCAGCACTTAAATACAAATTTACTTATTTTATTTACCTGGATTTCGCTAAGATGCTCTTGATGCGTTCCACCTTACGATGACGATCCTCCACCTCCTGAGGACTGAGTGCCTCCTCAGGCTCTGAATCAACGTATCGCTCCGGGATCAACACCTTTTGAGGCTTGGACAGCTACACAAAAACAGATATGGTGTGGGTTTTCTCAAGTTCACGCAAGATCTAAGCTGCTTTACAATCATTAGCTCTTTCAGGCCATCCAAGAATTTACACAAGTGATGATTTCTGAGTGGAGAATTTGTTAAAATTTTTAAGAAACAGCAGTGAGAATCCACAAAACACTTTACAGATCTAGTTTATGATCCTGTAGTGATAAATAGATGGATGGGTAAGGATGAGCTGAATGACACACAAGGATATAAGAAAGATTTAGCTCACTGGTTCATTATAAAGGGAGCGCCTGCTCTTGGATATTAAGCTACTTGGTTAAAACTGCAAAAAAGATCAGATCTAACAACACAGACCAGGAGGAATGTAGCTGCTTATAGGGGCTGAAAGCTACTGACAGCTACAGTATTTTATTGAAGAAATTTTTAAATAATATCAGATGTCTGTCTGTTTTCTTCTATCTCATTTGTCTGCCTCAGAGAGTAAGCACCAGTCAACATATACTCTGAATTTACTAAATAAATCCTTTTCATGTGAGCAGGCTGACTTAGTTTAACAATGTTATAGCTACTGTCTTATGTGGCTGAGGTGATCAGCTCAAGGTAATTTCTTGTATTTCTGTGTTCAAGCTCAATGTTTCTTCACTGAAACAAAGATAACTTACTGTTACCTCTTTGTTTAGATCCAGGTCATATTCTAGTGGTTCCAGGTCGATCTCATGGGCGGGAGGGGTTGTAGCTGCGGAGCGGAAGGTCAGCCATTCGTCAGAGTGCGAGCGGGGTCTCTCTTTGTGCTCCGGTGGCCTTTCCTCCCCCTGGACGCTCCTAACTCCCTGAGCCTCCTCCCCCTGGACAGCCCTCTCGAGCAACTGCAGGTCAAACTCCTGCTCTCTCTTCCACTGGACAACGCACACAGGAAAAAAAAACAAGACTGTGAAACAAATTGCAGGATGCTGACAAGTTGTTTCGTTTAACAATTAAATGTGAAAGTACTTCACTTGCCTTCGCACGTAATCCCATGTAACAAGCACTGTGCAACACACTAGTTATCGCTTGTATCCTAACCTGATTTTAAAGACTGCAGAGAGTGTGTTTGTGTGTGTGTGTACAGGTGTGAAAAAGCAAAAATAGAGGGCACATGCATATATGAGTATGCATGCTTATATGAAATTGAAAACTCTCAAATCACAGCATGCTGTAAATTATCTACAACAGTGATAAGTAGGACAGCAAAACACCACTGAAACAAACAGGAGAGATCACGTCGCTCATACTGATGAGTTTCACCAAACACAACCACATACACTGTATGTATGTATTCAGAGAAAAAAATAGAATAAATGAAAAACATGGCAATATGAGTTCATTAGAAAATAATGTTTATTTATTTGCAAACATTCACAATTGAAATCTTATAACTAAAGATTAATTAGCAGATAAAAAACACTGAGCAAACACTGATATCACTTTACCAATGTTTTGATATGAAATGGATGTCATACACTTTAGTATTGTCTAAATAAAAGGCAATTCTTCATCCTACAACGACTGGGAGGTGGTAAATGGGACTAAAACAGGCCCCGATTTACAAGCACTCAGACCATCTTTATCTTCTTTAGAGTCATGAAAATCCAGCAAGCAGAGATGTTATGATGAGGTTGAGATGAGTAAACTTAAATAGGCATTGCTCAGTGTGTCAATGTTTTGGTCAGTACTGTAGAAAACCCGTAGGCACTTGCTTTCTCTCTCTCTCTCACACGCACCCACACGTAAACACACAGAACATGGGCTGTCTGAAGAGAATGGAAGACATTTAGTATCTAGAAGAGGGACAACACTGGGTGTTATTCTGAAAGCAGAAGCCAGTGACAGGAAACCAACAGTGTAGTAGTATGGAGGAGAGGTGAGAGGATGGGTGAGGCAATGTTAGGATCTATAACAGAGAATAATGGAAAAAAAAACAACCCAGAAATGGATGAGTGTGAGGGGCAGATGCATTGAAGGCCTGTGTCTGAGGTAATTAGTGTGTTATCTGTATTTGAAGATATATCATTTGTAAAGATTTTGAACAAGAATAACAAGAAGAACCCCTTTTCAATGTAAATGTAATTAATTTCACTTAATAAACGTGTTCTGACAATTATATAAGTATCATAAACCTTTTGATAAACGTTTTGTGCTACTGTCTGTGAAGCAGAAACTGTAATAAACTTATCTGTAGGTCTGAAAACAACATACATGAAATAAGTACAGTTAAAGCCACATAGTGAATTACCAT
The DNA here is from genome assembly GCF_914725855.1 of Thunnus albacares. Lineage (NCBI taxonomy): Eukaryota > Metazoa > Chordata > Actinopteri > Scombriformes > Scombridae > Thunnus > Thunnus albacares. Next base: position 23,242,874 of record NC_058106.1, read on the forward strand.
ACTGCACTAATTTACTGTATTACTATCAACTTTTGTAATGTCAGTAACAGAGAAAAGACCGTCTACACTGAGTAAAGGCATGCATTACTACTGTAGATAGATCACCACTCTCTGTTTGGTTGTCGTCATGCGTGAGAGTGTGACGTGTGATGCTGCTCTAGTAACATACTGATCCCAAGTCTGCTGAAAGCGGGCGTGAGGATGAGGATGAAGGGCGCGATGATGAAGAGGCATGGCGGTCTCCGTGGCTCAGGGTACGCTTGCGCTGTCGGACGAGAGCCTTCTGGTGCCTCTTCATCCTCTCAAGCTGCTCATCAGCACTCATCTTCCCACTCTGCTGCTGCTGCACCGGGTCCGCAGAATACAGACGCTCCAAGGCACTTTTTGGTCTCTCCTGAGAGAAGTGGGAGGAAAGAGACTTGATAATAAAACCAAAAGGCGAATGGAAAAAAAATAAAAACAACCAAATTGAACAGAGAGGCTAAAGGAATGAAAAAGAACCTAAGTACACAATCCAGTTTTCACAACTGAGACATTACTTAACATACTTAAAGAACCAAAAGCAAAATGTATTGCACAAACTGTGTAAAAAATGACGAGTCCCACAGATGCTTATCTTTCTTCTCCAGAACAATACTTATTTATAACAGAATTAATATATGTAGTTGGTTATTAGTAGGGCAATAATTCAGTATTAATCTTTATTGTATGTCTATATATTTGTGTCATAACAAAGTTCTCAATTTAAGATCAAACTTGAATAAGATGCATTTTACCAAAGTCTGTCACTGTATCACATCAGAAATACCTAAAAACATAATATTATTTTGAAATCATGGATTTTTTTCCCAGAAATAACATAAAAACATTTGAACTGGAGTTCTTAACAATGTGATTTCTAACTTATCAAGATTGTGATAGAAAAATAATGCTGTTTAATTATTGCTGATTCAAATTTCAGTATATTACCCCCATTACATTACCCTCCTATTGTGTTTGGGTCAAATTTGACCTGTTTTCAAGTTTAGATGTGTGAAATATACTTTTAACTTCCATATGATGGCTTGAGATTAATCATTGTCTTTGATAGTCATATCAGGCTTAGTCAGGCTTCATTACATCCTCTACAGTGGTCTACTGAATATGATAAAACATATTTTGATCATTTTTGTTTTTTTTGGCAATTAAAAAAAAGTTACATCTGTTGTATTATGGGTCAAATTTGGCCAGGTACTATTTATGGATTGTTTATGCAGGGAAATACATAGTAAATGTTGCCAAACCATCATGAATACCAAAAATGACAACAAAACAAAAATAATAGTAATAAAATCCAATAATAATAGTATAATAATATTGTGTAATAATATTAAAATTATGCCTCATGCCAAGAAAGCGTATTGACTTGAATTCAATTGTATAGTGTCAGGCAGCAAATATGGGACAATTGTGGACACAACTTTTGTCCCTAGTTGGACAAGCCATCCCCAGTTGACTCGTCTTTAGTCCGAAATTTGTCCCCAAAGTAGCCTTTGACAGACACACGTACACACACACATACACACACACACACACACACGTACACATCTCCTTTCCCCCAGCTGTATAGCAGTATATATCTGGGGCTTTCTCATGCTTTATTTCTCACATCTCACCACACACCCGTCACAGCTTGCACACACGCATGTGCGCGCACACACACACATACATACACATCTCCTGTTCCCCCAGCTGTATAGCAGTATAAAAGCAGGGGCTTTCTCGTGCTTTTTTTCTCACATCTCACCACACACCCGGCACAGCGTGCACACACGCATGTGCGCACACACACACACACCATGCTGGAGATGACACTTGTTGTGTGAGTGACCAAAATTAAGTGTTGTTTTTGAAAATTAAATAGACATTTTTTCCCTTTTTTCATCAGAAAGTATAGGGGATCAATTTTGATCCATAACACAACAGATGACAGATGAATAATTGCTCATTATTTTAATGTATAAGAAAATACAAACAAGTTATTTTGGGAATTATTTTGTTTATCATTAGCCTCATGGTCTTATATTTGCCATTCTGTTCATCATACACAATAAAAAAGATGAATTGTGCCTATTTTAAATTAAAAATGGTTTGTACATTGTAAGATAAATGTGGTCTGCGGTACATAAAATATCAAAGTAAGTATGTATATATATATATATATATATATATATATATATATATATATATATATATATATAATGGTAATGGATGAATAAAAAGTCACTTGTCACTTAGCAGATTTTACTGGATGATAATTAGTGTTTTTTTCAGTGCTAGTTAATGAATTCAAACACGGGTCAAATTTGTCAAAACTAAGGGTGTGAACCCTTTTCAAACACAATAGGGGGGTTAAGACTGTATCAACAGTTATAATACCATCTGGCACATAAGTTTAGCTCCACTACATTTGCTGCCATTCACCAATTCTTACAGTTATATTCTTCATTTCATCCACTCTTTTTCATCACAGTCTCTCAAGTCACTAATGCCAGCAGACAAAGAGAATCCCTCACTGACTTCCCACCTGTGAAACCACCTGCAAACATATGTATGCTCCAAATATAAAACAACTAACATTCAGTAAATGAATTCATACAGTACATTTTATTGGTATCACATAGAATATCAGTCATTACTGCATCTGTGCTGTCTCTCCACTGATCTGGATACCCACTTTTGATTCACTCTTTACGATCCGATTATTTTAGTTTAACTCTGAGCCTCACCTTCATGCCGGCAGCTGAAACTGCTCTTCGGAGGGTCACATAAGAGGAAATGCTCGAAGACTGATTCAGTCTAAGCGAGGAGCCAGCCACTCCTGAGGGGAAGCCAACAAACATTAAAACACAATTCTCAACTTTGCATCATAGTGAAAAAAAATCTTGGTGGGTGGGATTTATGTGTGAGGTGCTAGTTTAAAATTTTAAAGTAGTAAATATGCTAAAGCTAAATCAGCTCTACTGGTGCCAGCATCCACTTACCTCGGCTAGGTAATGTCTGGTAACCTCCGTCATGTCCTGATGCTGCTACACTGATGTGGCTGGAGCCGTCTCCAGCACCCATAAGCTCAGGATCGCTAAGGAAAGGCCTGAGTTCCACCTAAAATACACAGACAAAAATGATACACAGATGTGAACGGACATTTAGACACTTTAAACAGTGCACACAAAACATACACAGATATGTACCTTACTGTCTCCATTAGTGTACTGGCCTATCTCTCTGTCCCTCTTGCGTTCATCTGACTGTCGTTTGAGGCCACGTACAGAGGTGTGTCTGATGACCGTTGTCTCCCTGGGCAGCGGGGGAACAGCAGGGGGATGCTCATCAGGACTGTAAAGCTGAGGTAGAGGAGGTCTGGGAGGCACGTCTTCCTCACCCTGCAATAGAACAACTAACTGATAAATGCTTTAAATGTGACATCAAACTGTGACATCAGGGCTTTCATAAAAGCCACATAAGCACTAATGAACTGGAGCGTATTGCTGGCTTAGGGGTTTAAGTCTCTCCCTTCATTTCCCTTCGCCTCTATCCTGCAAAGATTTGTGGACTCTCATAGTAAAGTATTCCATGTTTTTCTTCAGTTCTTTACAATACAATAAAGCAAATCAGAAAACTAGAGCTATTGACAAATATTTTGATAAATTCTTCATGATTTAAGTCATTTATCAAGAAAAAAGTCAAACATTTACAGCTTCTAGCTTCTCTGCTGTGAGGCTTTGCTGGTTTTCTCTATATTACATCACTGTAAATGGAATATTTGGGGGCCTTGAATTTGATCAAAGCAAGCAATTTGAAGATGTGAAGATATCATCTTGGACTTTGAGGAATTGTGATGGGCATTTCTCACTATTTTCTTACAAAAAAAAATCAACAGACAATTTAATAAATGAATATAAATGCAGTTGCAGCTGAAAAAAGATGTAGATGTAAATACTGAACTAGAAGAAATGCTTTCCGTATGGCATCACAAATAATCATGTGATATGTTGTCACACACAGGAAATGGTGTACTGTACAAAACAAATGACTAGTAGTACAAAGACTACGTGTTCATACACGCCCTTCATTTTATAAGAACCAGCTGAAGTTTATTTCTGCAGCATGGGTCACTCACCCATTTAGGCCCAGTGGTGATGGTTGTAGAGTGGTGCTGCTGGCTGAGGCTGGGGGAAAGGGTGGCGGTTGTGGGGTGGTGGCTACTGGGGCTGAGGTGGGGGCTGCTCTGCTGCTGCTGGGACAATCTCATCTCCATAGCAGATGGACTTCCAGGCACAGAAGGCACTGATGACACCGACACTGAAGGCACAAATTTCCTCTCTGGGGAAGTCAGTGTACACAAAAATGCAAAATGAATACAAGCTCACTCCAAGGACGGTGCTTTCTTTTCCCATGGGAAATGTTGAAGGCATCAGCACTGACTATAACATTAAGGGCTTTAAGTTACAGTAGCATGACCACGTGGCTTGAGCTGCACTGCACAGACAAGCAAACATAATTTGCTTTGTACACATGGAACTGTTGGTGTCAGGCTTCTGGGTAGGCGTAGCACTAATCTCACCTGGGTTGGTCACAGAGGAGATAGTGACTTTGTAGTTGGCTTTACTGCTGCTGAGGCCTGCGATAACATCCTCAATCCTCCACAACTCTTTCCTGATCTGGATTTTCTCTTGCTGCTCACAGAGAAACAAATAATGGATATCCACAGACACACACACATATATACATTTTCATTTGCTCGTTCTGTTAAATTCCTTTTATACAATTGATAATAAGTCATCTCTTTTGAATTTGAAATCAATGCATAATCCCCTCTGAACAGATACTTTATCTGTGTGTGATGATCTCAGCACTCCATCCTCTGTAACTCATTCCCACACACACCCATCCATGAGAAAGAATGAGTTCTTGTGTGTGTGAGCAGAGATCACTGAGCCACAGACCTGAGAGAGATCACTGCGGTTCATCTGTCCCTGCAGGGCTGACTTCAGCCAGTCCACGTCTCTCTCCAGCCTGTTGTACTCATTCCATGCGTTCTCCATCTCCTACAGAACAGAACTCCATGTTATAAGACAAGAAGCAGTTTTCAGATACTGTAGTCATCTCACTTTAAACATACAGTGTGTAGTGAGAGGCAGAAGGGAGTAGTAGAGAGCAGGTGTCATGAGTGATTCGAGTCGTAGTATGTTTTCACGCCAGAACACTTCTTACTCTTTTTCAATCAGATAAAGTTACTGGTAGATCTTAATGATTGCTCAATATGAAAGTCACACATTTGTGAACAAAATGAATGTGGTTGGAAATGTCTTGACACTGAAAACAAAACATTTTATTATTGTGTTCTCTGCCATGGCATCCCACATCTTCTTGTTGTGTTGACATAAATGTTCTTTTGAAACTCAGCATTTCTCATTTTAACACTGAATATTTTGAATATTTATCAACATTTTGACATCTTCCAGAGTGACAGAGGACTGTACTTATGAGTTATGAGTTTCCTTTTGGACCCAAGGTTTGTCCCCAAACACTCATTTTGATAGTCACAGTCAACCTGAAACACGGTGCCAGTTGCAGAAACCATCAAAAGAGAACAACTAAAAATAGAAGGGAACATCTTGTTTTCAACCAATAAAAACATAACACATGTAGTAGAATGTTTGTAGTGGAGGAGACTGTCTGGGTTGTTTGTTTGAGAGGGCTGGAGGGGGGGGGGATTGCATATTTTATCTTTAACAAAACAGTCAAAAAAGCTGTATTTCTCATTATGACCATAATGAACATATCTTACTGTGGACACTTGGGATATTTCAGCCCTGATGTGCACCACATCCTCCTGTAGTAATTTTTGCTGGTAGGCGATCTTCTCAGCATGGGCTGGCTGATCTCTGTACTGCTCCATCTGCTGGTGGGAAACATCCAGCACAGACTCCAGCTTGTCCTAGATAGGGACATGAAAGACACTGTCATAACAAGAAAACATTTATGGACCACACCAATACAGCCTAACACACACATTTAAATGCTGTAAATATGAGAAAAAAAATGTGCAATGTATAAAACAAAAACCTTGTCTTCCTTCAAAGTGCGTATTGTGGCCTCTAGCTCCTGCAGAATCTTGTCTTGTTCACACAGTCGGCTTAATTTCACCTAAAGAGAGAGAGACAAAGGGGAAAATCCAGTATCAAAGAAAAGCGGGAAGAACATTTGCATCTACTTCTCCTTTTTAATATCCTCTGTTAAACTCTAATAATAAATCAGAGCACAGACAGAACATGCAGGAAAGAGATTAAACAGTCACAGGGCTGATGAGATACAGTATCTGTTTACAACAGAGGTCGCCCGCTCTGTGTTTGTCTTTGTTGAACTATATTCTAACAACACAGACGGATAAGACGAATTGATCGTCTACTGTAGTCTAGGCTGTCTATAAATATGTCAATAAGGCTCATCTATTTGAAAAGCCCGGAGGAATTCCTCTCATCAGTGCAGTGAGAAATATCAAAAGGCTCTATACTGTCTAGTTTGGGGGCAAGATCGGGTAATGCCCATTATGAGTAATCGTAATCAAAAATCCATATTTTCAAATTCACTTTTGGAGAAAACCGTGTTTATTGAGAGTGACAGATTTGTTTTCCCAGAAATGGGTTATGTGTTTATGAAAACAACATAAGACTGCCAAGTTCAGAGTCTTTCTCACACAGTGCATTTTTTTCTCAGATCTATTTATCATTCTGTTCAATTAATAATTAAGCTGTTTTTATTTTGCTGCCGTATATTGTTGTTTTTAATTGCATGAAATATTCATTGTTCAGACAAATTTACTGGCAATTTCTTATAAATTGTTAAAGTGGAACAATGCTAATGATGAAAAGCCAGGACATCCATCTTATTTACCTCTATTCAGCAGAAAACAAAGAATGAGAAAAGCAGGATCAGGCAAATCAAACTGAAAAATTTAACAGCTCAACATCTAAAACTCCCATTACATGTATTTTTCCCTTTAAATTGCAGGGAGGAAAATAAAAGCTGTGGTCGATACTCTCAGGCCCTCACTGTGCAGCGTGGATGGGTGTCCCCACAGTGTTGCAATGTACATACGTTCCCTTCCCTGCACAGCCTCTGTTTACCACGACTTAAGAACACACACACACACAAACCACACTGAAATACACAGTTAAGTCAGACCAAAGTCAGCTGCTTCTCTGTAGTGGATTGTAAGAAGTCGGAAATGGTGATCTTAAAGAAAAGACAGAGACATAAACAGGGTGCTTATCAAACGGTCTTGAGAGCATAATGATTCACTTACATCAGCATCGCTTTCTGCTATTTTCACAGGCCTTGATGATTCTTTTTTTAGGCTTTCACGTCCAGTAACCTGAAATGCCCAACAGCCACAAAGAAAATCAAATGTTTAATACCAGGAAGACGAGATATTTTATCTTACATGAATGCTTTACTTTAACTATTGCATTATTTTTCAATACACAATAAACAGTGAGACTGCTGGGCAAGTCAAGCCAGATGGAACAGTAGAAAAACTAATGAGAAAAAAAAAAATCACGCAACCAGAAAGAGCATGAGCATGAGCTGGTATAACAAAACTTTGTGCAGAAGCAGAGCAAAAACATTTATGCAAAGAGAGTTTCTGCATCTTTGGGTTTTTCTAGTTTGGGGAAAGCCCAAAAATCCCAGAGCTGCTCTTTTGTGGCTGCTTGTTACTGTGAACAACCAAGTCCCTCATATAGACCATGAGGAAGGAAATGCTTTCTGAAATGTTAAAAATCTTTGTTTGTGTTGGAAAATTGTCAGGTTAACTTTACAAATATCTTCATTTTACTGTCTCAATGTTAAAATGCTCCATGATGTCAAGGCCTCTAGCTTCATGATGGTGTGGTAAAACGGGGTGTGTGCCGGCAGAAAGAGCAGCGACAGTGTGAACAAAGCCAGCAGTAAGAGACTGAATAGGTGGGGGTCATTAAAAATAATGAGCTGTATATGTTGTCAATGTACCAAACATCTCAGCCACTGATATGATGAAACTCATCACAGTTCAACATAAGTGAAGAGACCTGTAAAATTATATTTCACTGCTGAAACCTGAGGAAAAACTCTCTTGTTTCTTCTTAGTTAACTGATTTGATTTGTTACAACTTATGCTTATTGTATTTATGTGTCATGGAAACAGTAGAAGATGCATTATATTATTCAGCAGGACTGAAAAATGTGAGCAGTATGCTGGTGGGAATTGCTGTCAACATGTACTGAATCATAAAAAAAATCAAAATTTGGAGCATTTGTTTCTTTTCTTTGTAATTTCAGGGCGTGTACATTAGTGTTATATCCCTTATGGGACCTGGAACATATCTGACAGTTTAGAGAGTTTAATGATTTCACAGTAAGGTCAATAAATTTTCTCTTTTTATTTTTCTGTTCTAGTGATTTATAGTGTCATGACTACTATAAAATATCCCTACATTATCTAATGTTTTTTCTTTAATCAGTTCTGATGTAGCTAGCAGTGAGCTAATACTTTATATTTTTCTCTTATGCTATCAGTATAAGATTATATGGACTGCCAGTCTGTGCATCCTCTCCAGAGGTTCTTCAGATAATAGTGAAGTCATTTGTCTCTCTGTCAGTTTGTAGTGCATGAAGCTGAAAAGTGTGGGCGGAATATTCATAACACACCCACATCAGGATCACCACAGCCAGCACAGTGGTATGAACCAGTACAAATGGGAGACTCTATTAAAAGGGACATTCCACCAATTTCACATGTCAGAGTCAGTTTGCCAGTCATGGGGAGTACAACACAGCCTGTGAGAACAGTTTTATAATGTATTCTGCGGTTCTGGAAGGAGCTTTGTCAAGTCTGGGAAATGTACTTCAGTAATGACCAAGATATTTTGGCTTGGGGTAGGAGACTACAAATTTCAAATAGTCTGCATCATGAACTAGGGACATCAAGTTTGAAAGATGTGGGCATTAAAAGTCAGCTATTGAGTTAAATGAATAGTTCAAATCTGTTATATCAGTTTTGGCCATCTTAAATCTGTCTCTCACAAGTCCACCAGCTTTATGAAATGTAATACTAAATTACTGGAGTACTTTTAAGAATAAAAACACACGCCACTGTTATCATCCATTTCAGCCAGTTTACCACCATGAAACTAGAGGTCCTAAAATGTAAGTTGTAATGTCACACCACAATCACAGTGCCAGTACATTTCTCAAAGAGCACCATTGGGTCATCACTTATGCTCTCACAAGCAAAACAAAAGCAAAAAGATTGGATACCAAACAAACATTAGGAACATTCAGCAATGCTTAATGGCATGCAGGAAAGCACGGGAAGCCTTTTGACATAACGACTTCCTTCCCATCATCTCAAATCTCATAGCAGTGTCGGGACTATCACACAGTGAATGATTGGATCAAGGTATTCATGTGCAAAATCCTGCGTAATTTCCAGGGATGCATCACATTCCATTTGTAAAGCAGTGGAATGGTCTGTTTCACTTTGTATGCACACCATCCTTACATTCAAACAGTACCCAAAACTTGGAGTGGTGTTTTCAAACACATTGTGTATTGAAACGATCAGCGGGTCAATTCTTTGGATCTGTTTTAAAACAGGAAATGGAGAGGTGTTACAGAATGTCCTGTACATCACTAGATGACCTCCCTCCATTCAAAAAGATTCAGAATTAGTGCATTATGGTGTTAAACATACAAATCAATTAGGATAAAATGCTTTGCAAAGGCGTTAATGGGATATACACTATATATGCCAATAGCTTGCTAAAGACATGAGACATGTTACTCAAATCTTTGTGACACCCACATAGGATTTGGAGTTCGCATGACTCACTTTGTAGAAATTCAGTCATCTGCTATTAAAAACTTCAATTCCCATTAGGATAAGCTTAACATCATTGTTACATCATGTTTTAGGCTAACGTAACTGTATTACTCAGATGAAAGTAAAGTACAATCCAACTGAGAACATTGTCACATACTAAATATTAGGATAAAATAACAGTACAGAAGCCAATTCTTAGTTTATGTCAGTCACATTGGACTGTATGCTGAATTATCTCATGTGTTGCGTTATCCTCAAACGGAAAATTAACATTAACAGAAGACAGTGAAAACAATGTGTTAATTCCATTGTAACAAGATACTAGAAAGCACAGCGCAGAACAAAGAAAAGATAGGAAAAGGGAAAACAGGGAGGCAGATGTTGGAATAGGCAGCAGGAGAGCAAGATTGCAGTCCAGAGAAGGGAGATGGAAGAGAGGATGAAAAGAATAAAGTGGCATTTACTTTGTTGGGGCCCACCTTCAGATCTAGATACTCCAGGTCCTTCTTCAGTTGTATGTAAGTATCATCAGCCTTTAAATGAGCAGTGATAAATCATCAATCAATCAAGAGATAAATCATGTGAAATGAAGCTGCAAAGGATAATGGGCGACCAGATTACTCCTAAGGCCTTCATCTGCTGTTTGGAGTTTGCTAAGACAACTTAATTTTACTTGATCTCAATTACAGTTCACTTATACCTCTATTTTTATTTTTATCTACAGTTTGTAAAACCAAACTGTAATTAAGTAATCATGTCGTTTTTGAACTCTATGTCTCATGTTTGACCTCATACACAACTAAGCAGCACAGGTTTTGTGGATGCCATGAGGTCAAACTGCGTGTTTAATCTTCTTTATGTGCATGGAAAATGGCCAGAGAATGGTCGGATGTTAGAAACTGGGTGGAGTTGTTATTATGGAGCACCGTTGCAGCTTCATTCTGGTCTGTTAGTCTGACAGCAATTCACTGTTTGTGCACAGGCTCATAACGGAGGCCGTTACCTGGTTGGCTGCTTCAAGACAATAATGCTGAGAGTGAGGTATTTATCAGCACACAGACATATAGACATAAATGTGCTATATTCATAATGTGTTTCTTATTGTGGCTGTTGAAGGTTACATAACTATCAAACAGAGGAAAATATAAAATACAGGCACATTTGACAAGCAACATGCGTCAAATATGGCATATTACTTTTTACAAATAGAATACCACACACCCCTGAAAGCTTTTCCAAGTTTTGAACAAAGTGGATGAATGAGACTAACTATAAAGACGCTAATGTATAGTGAAAAGGCACTTTGTACAATCTATAGTGCAATGCAGCCCATGCCAATATGGTTGAATAAACAAAACAACCAAGCAATACCAACAGAGCGCACAGTCTTATGAATGACAGGGAAGAAATGTATGGGATTGGCTGGGGAGAGGGGGGACCACAATGCACTGGCTGGGGTTGCAATGTGCTGATGAGGAAGTTAGGCAAGTACGAGGGCCCCTGACCTGCATGCTGGGGCCTAGAAGGCCGTTGTGCTGGTGGTGCTGCAGGTGTGCGAACGCATCACTGGGACTATGCACACCAGCCATCTTGGCCTGGTGCCTCCGAAGCTGAATGAGGAGCAGAGTCAGCTCCTCTGGCTGTAGCCAAGCCCGGATTTAGGGGCCGGAGGCCAGTGAAAGCGCAGAGGGATGAGAGAAAATACTTAAAAACCATCTGGGCAGTACAGTGGCTGAGCTATAGCAGTGGAGAGAGCCAAGTGGTAGAGAGGCTAGTATACTTCTGTATCTTTTAATGTCCTAATAACACTTCAAATGTAAAAGCTAAAGCTGCTTTTAGGAGACTAATATGGGAGGATGATTTATTGCTGTTGTCTGAAGATAGGGCTATCAGAACTGACACTGACACTAAAATAAATATCATATGGCATAAAAATGAAACCAGCTTTACATTTCACAAAATCAGCCATCTCCATCAGCTCTACATTCTAGATTTTGATATCAGCAAGAGGAGCCTTAATGATCAAATTTTGGACTGAGATGTTCCTGTTCACACTTGCATATTGCACACTTGATTGCATATCCTAGATTACTGGAAAATTATCTTTCATATATCTTTTAAAATGCAGCCACATTATGTGCTAAATGTCATATAGAGGATCATACCGTTTTGCCGTGCAAGCTGGGCGCACTGACAGTGTGTGTGATGTAGCCCATGGCTGGCATGGACCTTCTCTCTATTTGGGCGGTCTGTGGAGAGACATAATTCATCAACATGTTATTACAGATCTTATGGAGTTAAATCAAACAGAATGTATAATTCACTGAAGTTATCTTCAATAGTTGTTGAAAGAAACCACCGTATCACACCGAATCAAAGTTAAACCATTGCCTCCAAGTCTGCAAACAAATTTGACTACACAGCACATTTATTTTTTCATCTATCCTTTTCTCCGTTTCATCACTCCTACTCTCATTTGAAACAAGGTGTGCCCTGAGTTTCAGACGCCACAGGGCTTGGAAAATTTGACGTTTTTGCTTAACACACAGAATTAGCAAAAACCAGGCCCACTACAGAACCTTAAAAGGACACAAACAACAAGAGATTTAATTAACTACACATAAATTATACTAAACCTGCTTTCTTAAAATAACATTTGTTTGCTACCAGCAAGAGAAGCACTGTAAGCCATTCCCTTTGAGATTCCCATGCCACTATTTTTTTGCTGTATAATAGGTTTTTTATTTAAATGCGAGATCAGAAGAAAGAGACCGCTGCTGATGTTTGAGATACAGTAGAGATGTTTATAGGGTGCTGAGAAGCCCTGGGCAAATTGGATTAGCTGCTAATAAAACATACTTCTTAATGATATTCCACAGAGGTATACATATTGCTATTACTTAAATGCACTCCAGCCAGAAAGCATCATCAGCCTCAAAGATGCTTGGTGCACCAAAACTAAGTTCATCTGCCGACTAAATTTAGTTCCCATAAACATTGCTCCCTTGGACGGCCTTGCACAGTCACTGTGGCTGCCTTTGTTAAAAATGTATGTTTTTAAGGACTTTTCCATAATTGTGTATCACTCTATTTTATGGTTATAATTAGTGTCTTGACACTCAGTTGAATGATGGAGGAAACAGAGCATGTGTGACACTTTGTTTACTTGTGTAAGGTCAGCGGGTTGGTTATGAGACTTGTGTGCGTTGGCAACTGTGGTGAGGGTTTATAGGGAGATCTTTTCACATGTGGAGGGTGTGGTAGGGAGACAGCGCAGGGTGTGGATGACTGAGTGGCCTCTTGCTTCGTCTCCTGTGGCGGTGGTGGTGCTGTCTGAGCGCCATCATGGTTTGGGGAACGACGGAGGAGCAAGCTTTTACTCATACATGGTCACACCACCTGTGGAGTGAGCCTGGGCGTGGGCTGTGTGAATCTGTGAATGATTCACATGAGCATCAAAGTGTGCTCGCTGAGAAGTCGGAGCCTTCTCATGCTTCTCTTGCTAATCTTCCCATGGTATCTGTCTCATATGAGCTCACAACATCCTTCAAGTCTACATCAATAGATACCTCTCATACATTATCCAAACCTACCGTGAGAATGAGACCTTTGTCATTTGGCTCATTACATGTGAATCAATGAAAGGGTACAGACATTTACAGTGTGGCAGTATTACAGTGTGTTAAAGAACCAATGACTGAGTATCAGCGCATAAATTCATGAAGGGTGGGACTTCCATCTATCCATCCGCCCATTATCTACACCTGTTTATCCTGTGTAGGGGGGTGGGGTCTAGACCTATCACAGCACATATTAGCCAAAGAGGCGGGGTACACTCTGGACAGCCTGCCAATCTGCTGTCTATCAGGGTGGGACTTCAGTAAAATAATTTTGCAAGTGTCTTGTCATTTACTAAAAAATAAGGTAATTCACTCCATTCACACACCAATATTACCATGATACCATCTCCTCTCTGTGACAGGGTAAGAAGCTGGTCCTCTGTTCCAGTACAGAAATCTGAGGTTCAACAGTCACCCTTGGCATTTCAATCAATATCATATCAATTGATAATCAGGACACTAGGCCAATGGTGGGGCCAAGGTTCATTCTACATTTATTGTGCAATTTTAATATAATTTCATCATGTTAGATTGAGGTGACATTTGTATTAATTATGTCTTCTGTATAAAAATGTTTAATATGCAGTAACACCTTAGCTAATGACAACTTATGGTCATAGTCCTGCAAAAATTTGGTCAAAAAAAGAAACTTGAGGAACCACTAGGCTACGCTATGTGATTCCACAGTAGTTACAAAACTACTGGCACCCTTTTTTAAAACTGTGGGAATCACCACTCCTCTTTGTCAATTGGAAGGTACCACAGACAGTAAAGAGATGTGTTAACCATGACACCCCAACAATATCCAAACTCTGTAGCCCTTCAGATTTAGTTCTGTCCACCACCTCTGCCTAGTCCAGTTCTAGTTTATTCAGTGTCTGTACTTTCGATTTCTGGAGAGTGGTTTTGTGTCAGGTGGATGATTCTGAGAAACTGAGACTGTGTTTACTCTGCTAAACAGAATAAACTTCACTGGCCATGGTCATCATAATGAAGGAATGTGTTGGCCGGTGAAATGATGTGGCTCTTTTATGTGTGAAAATAATGTCCTTTGGCATGTGTTCTATAGCATGGAGGCATAAATTATATCATCAGCCTTTGGACAAATTAAATATACTTTTGAAGGATAAATTCATTGATGATTTTGGTGGTTTCAAGGTATTTGTTGAAAATGATTATTACCTTTATCTTTCTCAAGATCAAGTTAATAATATAGCAGCATTTACAATTTTCTTATCTTTGTAAGAACCAAAACCTGTTTGTCTGTTTGTCTAGATCATTTTTGATCAGGCTGTATGTTGCTATCCTAGATTATAGTACATAATGAAAATTTGATTGGGAGAAAACCAAATTTGTTTGTACTTCATACTAAGAAGTAAAGTAAATTACTAGAGTGATAGACTTTTCCTTAGAGTACAAGAACTTCAACTATTATGATGGACAGTAATATACAGATTGTCTAAATGCCTCTTGGGAAACATTTCTGAGGGATAACTTTTATTTAACCTTTTACCTTTATTACACAGGTCACAGTAGTGATGCAGAGAGGAAATGGTGAGGGAGAGAGAGGAGGGTATGATCAAACTGGGTAAAGTGAAGTTGTAATCTCAGTATACGGTATGCGTTTTAACGACAAGGCCACCAGGGTACCCCAAGACCCTACAATCCTAGAGATGTCAGAGATGCCTCCCCACATAGGTGTCATACCTGAGAAAGATGGGCACAAATATGGCCGGGGGAGCTGGATCTTGTGCTGTCCCCAGGTACCATTTCATCCAGGGGCCTGACTGTCCGTCTGTCTGAAGGCGTGTGTGGCCTGCGAGGGGACAGGGGTTTGAAGGAGGGGACTGACGGTGGGACTTCACAAGGGGACGGGGGCACAGAGATGGAACGAGGCATCTCCACAGTAACTCTAAAAGACTGAGAGTCTGCAAAGTTAGGGCCAGTGTAGATAGGAGCTGTGGGGCTGCCATGGCGGAACTGCTGCCGCTGCTGCCATTCATACAGCTGCCACACCATTCCCTCCTTAGTGGCCATGCGTTCATCAGTGGACATGCGGAAGTGGCTGAGCCGGTCATGGGCATATTTGTAGTCACTGGGCAGGTTGCATGTTGCTGAAGGAGAGTTGCTGCCAGATGGGAGACGGGGAGACTTTGGCAATGACTGATAGGTGACATCCGCTGTGCTGGCTTTGGGCTTTAAGGGAGGAGTCCGCCGAGGGAGGTTGTACTCCGCAGGGGGAGAACTGAAACAGAAAGACACACAGAAATCTTTTATACTGTATCAAGGATTTCATATCTGTAGATATTTTATAAAATAATCAAATAAACCACACCTATTAGGTAATTCAAGCTACAAAACCTCATATTAACCACTAGAGGGAGATATTTATTCAAAAATTCTTTCATCAGCATTCATGAAGCTTTTATAGTGAATGTCGGCTGATTCAAATTGACTGTGTGAAGTCGAACTGACCTCTTCGGCGGGTCCCCTTTTTGAACTTTGACCCACTGCTCCACCTGAGCCAGTGTATTCTTCCTCTGTACGTGTTTCTCAGTGTCTGCCCGGGAAACAAAACCCCTCTGATAGACGAGATTTCCATTCTGTTCTGGTGGCAGAGTCACTTGGATTACAGTCTGCTGGCCGTTCTTGTGGGTTATACCATCAGCAGACTCTGGAGAAAGTCTCTCTACCCTTTCCGTTGTGGCTGGCTGGCTGGGCCTTCCTTGGATCTCCAATCCATACCTCACTTCGTCTCCATGAGCCAGTCGGATACCATTATCCTGAATTTCCTCTCTGTCTGTCCTCCGATGGCTTTCTGATTGAGACGAGTTCTGGTTGATGTGAACATGATTTGTCTGGGGAACTGCCTGCGGTACAGCCTTCCCTGGCTTCTCCACCTCTCTGTGAAAAAGTGAGATGGGATGATTGAATATACAGTACATTAACAACAACAATAAATCCTGCCTGTACTGTAGGTGTGTACTATATAGTATTTAAACAATTGCAATGAATTGCTCCATACAGCTCATCTTAAATTACAGCGTATGCATTGAAGTGTTAAAAGTACTTCATCTAACTATTACACAAGGCTACACTCAACAACATTTATCCATCACATCCTTCCCGCTCTTCATTGTACATTATGATGAAGTACAGCAGTAATTATGATGATTAAACAGCCTTAACCAGTTGATAATAAACCACAATGGGCACTTAAATTAACCTTAAATGATCCTGAAGGTAATTTCCCAGTCCATTTGCAGATACACTTGTACATATGGTCAGATTCATTACTAAGTTTCTCTTGAGGAAAAATCAGAGACCATAAGGAGCTATTCAAAAACTTTTACACAGTACATTTTTTATATTTTTCAAAAGGGATGAATGAAGGAGAGTAGAGCTCTTGCTGGAGAAGCCATACAGAATAAATCCCTAGAGAACAGAAATGACACTCACTTTGTCTTCATCAAATAGCTTGGGGTAGCCAGCCGCTCTTCTCAATGTGCTAAGATGATAAGACTGCAATTAGGTTTTACGTTTTAATTAATTAATCCATTTCCCACTTAAGGGAGCAAGACATGATTTAAAATGTCTCATTTTCAAGCAGTTTTTTTTACAAACTGCATACACTAAAAGGTTGGTGAGTTCTGTGGAAATAATTCCTAAGAGGTAAAATATGAAGGTAGGTTCAGTATAAAAAGGTGTATTTTAGCTGATGGAGGTACATGTTCTCATGGTAGATGGCAGTTAAGTGATCACACAAGACTCAGTGGAAAATGTTTTCGTTATTCTTACTTCATTAATATAGATAATTTCATATAATGAATGTTTAATTTCAAGAGACCAAACTAAGACTGTCATGTGGGATGTTTAGTGCTTTCCAACATTTTTGGGAATTCTGAGTAACATTAGCCTCTAGGTGGCATTATTGCACAGAGCGTCCATGCTATGCAGCACATTCAGCTGATCTGAGATGGCTAAATACAGTTTGTAATGCATTTACCACAAATGGTCATAGAGTATCAGACTGTATTGCAGATTATTTCCGCAACAGAGTGTGAATATAAAACAAAATATGTACACGGTATGGCCACAAATCTGCTTTGTACAGAATGATTACAGCTACAGAAACATCTTCTGTAGCAGAACATCTCTTGAGTATGGCCTGGGCTCAGCTGGCAAAGAGCTGCAATAACCCTCATCTATAGCACATCCAGATGCAGTACACACACACACACACACACACACACACAAAAACATCTTAGTGTCCCAGAACAGATGGACAGGGCAGGACCTGCTGCGGAAGACTGCTCACACTATTAAAATAAAGCCACAAAGGCAAGAAAAGGGAGCAAATATTAAGTTATGAAACTGATATTAAAGGAGGTGCCTTGAAGAGTAAATACTGCAGCGCACCACTAGAGTTTGAGCATAAAAACCTAAATACATGATGGACAAGCATACTACATACATAAGAATACTGTAACGACCAGTTTCTTTTTATTATATCAACTCCAGACACATCCACTTCAGAAAGACTGCCGTATTTTATGGGAGGTGAGATGTTATTACTACTAGAAGCCCAACCAATAGGAGAAGTGAATGCTACTCTGTAGAGCGAGACCAACCTCTTTATGCTGTGACTCTGCTGCATCAGCGCAGCCTGGTTCATGGCCCGGATCCAGCCATTCATGTCCTCCTGTGTGTCCGCACTGAAGAAATATGTCCGCATCCCGCAGTGTTCTGCCTGCGAGCCAATCACAGAGTTCTTATTGTAAATGTAGGAGCGCATTCCTGTATGGCTCGCCTATCAAAGACAGGGAAATTGAGAAGGAGAGGGGGGGGTGAGAGATATATGAAAACTTCCCACTAAAGACAGGAAAAAGCCACCAGCGAGGCTTACAAGTTGATTTCTTTCTTACTGAGACTGACAGCTGTCAGCTCAATGAGGACAAAGTTTTACAGCAACATTTTCTGGAAAAAAAAGGGAGGGAGCAAAGTGCTGCATCATAAATAAAATATAAGCACTGTGCTGTTTCTGGCAAAAAAGGGCATAACAGGTTATATTTTTCAATTACTTTTCAAAAAGCTTGCAGCAAAAGATATACAAACCCTTTGCACACATATTGATACAGAAATATACAGCAACTACAGCAATCCAATACAGAAGGAAACAAAAGGTAATTACGGGCATCTGCCACCACTTTAATAAGGATACAAACACACACAAACACACATCCTAAGTATTACCGTACCTTTTGTTATTTCTATGTAGTGGAATACATCTGTCCTAATAGCTTGACTACAATATGTACAAATGTTCCAAACTCCACTGAACCCCAGGCGACTCATATGCAGACATCCAGCTATACAACAGTAAAAGATCATTTAGCACCTTTTTGCACAATTACATGGCTTTTGGCTATTGTATCATCTGATGTTTACATCCCAAATATGTTTCATTCACACACTTAACATACAGAAAAAGAAGTGCAAAGGATTATTTAGTGACATTCAATCAATCAAACCGGATTATAGGCCTCCATAATCATAATCATACATTTTTGTGTAAAATGCTACTTATTTCACATTTGTTCTAACTTCACATTCACAAATGAATTTAACTACAAAATTCACGAACAGCTGCTGACACTAACACAGGAGCATCCATGGCACTGCACTGAATGTCATTATGTACACCATCAAAAAAGCCTCATCTTCAGCACAGAAAAGAGGTTCTTCAGTAATTATAGAGATACAGTTTATCGTAGCCATATCCTCACAATGGAACTCCACCTATAATAAAATACTGCATAAAGATGTGAAATCAGTGCAAAGTTGAGTTACTTGTAGAGGGAGCTCTCTCCTTTTATTTCTTTTGTTGATGAAATCCGAGCATGTCACAATAGCTATAGCAAATGTACGCAGGATATTTTAAATGAAGAAACTGTATATGACCTTTGAACACAAGCTTAGGTGACTGAGAGTCCTAAAAAAAATCCTGACCGTACTATTACCATAGTGCAATCTAACCTAATGAAAAACCTTTACTTTTAAGGCAATATGTGAGAAGCCAAACACTGCAAAGTAAAACCAACAAGGCACCACATGAGGAGAAACATATTAACGGTTTAGATTGCATGTTATATTGTTGACAAATTATAGGGGGACGGATTGTTGATGGCGGCGAGCAACAAAACAAATGCAATGAAATCAGAGAAGAGTGTAGAAAAGCCATGCTGTCCCACCTCTCCTGTGATGATGAGAGTGCGATAAGTGATATGCGGCTTGACAAGACAAATACCAGAGCTATTGAGCATAGATGTTTATGACACTGATTAAATGACTAACTACGACATTGAAGGCATAATGTTCTACCCATTGACCACATTTGTACGCCACATTTATAAAATTAGTTAGCTTATTAAGTATTTGCATATTCACATACTCTTTTTCCTGTTCTGTGCTTCAGCACAATGGATTTGAAATGAAACAGGTTGCAGTGGTGACTCACAGTTTGATTTGTGTACATCCATATTGTGTGAAAAGTGCACAGTGGGATTATAGCTTTTTCATTGTCCTATACTGTCCAAGAACTGGGGGACGATATTGTACAACTAAAAAGGGTTATAGTACCTTCATTAACTAAATTTTCTGTATCTCATTTCAAATCCAATTTGCTGAAATTCAGAAACAGTATCAAATGTGTCACTGTCCAAATACTTAGGGACCGCACCGTACATGTAGAGGACATTTTTTAAAATGAAAGCTCTGCCTTTTCCCCCCCGAAGATTTACAGCGAAATCATTTCCTAAAACTAACAGCGCTCTGGCATTGTCCACAAATGACTGTTGCCGTACACGACAAGACATCGATGCACATTTCGAAATGTGCATTCAGCAGCTAGTAGCATGATATGAAACAAAATGAGCTGAGGATGGCGCTTCACTGGTGAGGCTGAAGTGAAATCAAATACCTATTCATGCAAGACAGGAAGCCTGTGTGATTCAGGACGGACGCCCGCAGAGAACAGTACTCACTCCGCCCGCGCACACACACCGGGTCACAATGGGAGGCAATTGACCAACAGGGAATGAGAGAAACACAGTGAGATGAGCAAAAATAAGAGAACACAGCACAACAGGAAGTCAGAGCAGACCAGAGCTGACTACATACTGTAAGAGAGAACAGAAATTGCTCTGGTGTTTGTCTTTTCGCAGGTCTTCGCAAGGGCAAGAATGAGTGACGGTGGCAGCATTGTAAGTGTTTGGACACTTTAAAATCGGACACATTATCGTGGCATCAAATAAGGTAAAAGAGCATCTCTAAAGTATATATTTCAGAGGAGTATTGTACTGACATACACAACTTGTCACTTTTCCTCATAACTTCTCCATTCAGCTGATGTTCAAATACCTTTTATTACTGAGAAGAGTTTGTGTCGTCATCTCAAGTCCATTATTTTAACTCCTTATTTCTTCACAAACTGTAGTCTTAAGTCAACTGTACATGTCACTAACAGTCTGGAACATCCCATTGTTCAACAACATCAGACCTCTAATGAGCTGTTGTCAGGCTTACTTAGCAGTAACTGAAATTTACCAAAGCACCTCAGATACATGTAATGATATATCCTGCTCTTTAATGCATGGCGGCTCCGGGAGGGCTGAGGGGAATAAAGATCTCTTAAATACAAGGTGACTCATTTCATCTAACCTCACATATACTTCATGGCAAGCTCTGGGAGGAGACGGTGCAAGGGTAGAAAATAGGCTTTATGTATAATTAATATTCCCAGCAGCACAATTATCATACAAATCCCATTGTATGTAACATGATCTTAAAACGCAGGGAGATATGCACCACACGAGCACACACATTCATACTCACACGGACATGCACTTACGCTCACATACATACAGAATCCAAGAAGAAAAAGCCAAAGTACAAAGGAGCTGAGAGGATTGCAACAGCATGCCCTGAAGCTGCAATGGTGCATCAAACATTCAGGCACTATTGTTCTTTGCAACAAGCTCTTTGTTTCCACAAAGGAGGAGCTGGATAATGTTAACACTCTTGCTGTAACCAAAAGACATAAATCCTCTGGCAGAATTCACAGAAGGAAAAGAGGAAAAGACTTTGTTCTGCATGCAAGGAAAATTTCTGTTGCACACTTTCAAGTAAAATGATATAATTAGGGTTTAGGTTTAGTATAAGGTAAGGTAATATAAGCAGTTAAGGTATAATAAGCAAGCTATGTACCCTTCAGATTTTACTGAAAGAACGAGAGTCTTGTGCTGTGCACACCAAAGTGAAGACTACACTGCTGCTGCCTCTTCAGCACACTAGTGTAGCTACTGAAAAACTGAGAAAAAATTGCTTCTGCCCCTGTCCACCATGTCTGCTTTGTCTGAAATGCATATGCAAATTTGAGCAGATCATATACATTAGAAATCATGACCAGAATACATAAAGGTTTATACTGCAGTCATCCACTGTAACACCCACTATTATGTTAAAAAAGGTAAATGACCTTCAGAAATCAAAAACTTTTTAAGGAATTCAGTAACTGATGAGCTGCAACAAGAACTTGATTAATCAAACAGCCAATTGACAGAAAACTAATCACCAACTATTTTGACAATCAATTAATCGTTTTGAGTCATTTTTAAGAAAAAATGCCCACATTCTCTAATTCCAGCTTGAATGTAATGTGAAATGTGAATATTTTTTGTTTCATTTATTCTTCTATCATAGTAAACTGAATATCTTTGGGTTGTGGACTGTTAGTCGTGAAAAAAGAAGACATTTAACATCAGGCTTTGGGAAACAGTTATTTACATTTTTCATCATTTTTGGACATTTTAAAATTAATCGATTAATTGAGAAAATAATCGTCAGATTAGTCGTTAATGAAAATAATTGTTAGTTGCAGCCCTAATGTGCATGCAAAATATTTCTTACTAAAAAAATGTAATCATCTATTGTAAATAGGGTTGGGTATTGTTTGAAGAGTCTGTACCAATACTGAAACTTTGTTCACTTCCCTATTTTAAGAATATAACCTTGGTAACAATAAGTAAATAAAACTAAAAAAAACGATGCCAACCTTTGACTATTTTTGATACTCTGTTTTGATTGGTACTCAAGTATTGAAGTTAAAAACCCAGGCCTAGTAGTAAATCATAAATTGCCTTTAAACAACTAGAATAAGAGACACATGAAAATACAGTAAGATGTAGATAGCAGGGAGTGCACAACCAGTATGTGGTGATAGTTATCTAGTAATAAAGTTGTAATTAATATTCTTAGGGCGATCATAAATAACAAACACATCATGCTTGGTTACCCATGCACATGAAAATTCAGTTTATAGATCTGATTCAATACCACTTCAGTGTTACCTTGAAAGCATATTTGCGGTTTATGTGGTCATCAGGCTCAATTGGTGCAATGACATAACTGGGCAGAGGGATGCTACCGAGCACTGTCTCCTCTCGGCTGTCTGTGAAGCAAACACACACACACACACACACACACAGAGTATTGTTATTGGCACCCAAAAAACTTGACACATAATCCTGCAAAGATCTTTTATTGTGTTTACAAGTGACTGCAGATTTATGAACAGCAGGAAAATTAGCGAGGCATAATTCATGGATTACTCTTGTCTGGGTGAGGCCACGTGGCAACATGTGGCACTAGGTGGCCTGTGGCTTATCTATTATTCAGTATGATTAATGGAGGAGAGGAGCTAGATGCTATGGCAACACAACCACAAATTACATCCCAAAATGAAAAACTCAAGTTAATCAGGAGAAGTGGGAGGAAGAGAAAGCTGGTGAGTGTGAAAGATAGGAAGAGATGTCATAAGTCTAATTACAAGCTGTTGTTAATCAAGAAATTTATCTTCCATTCTTCTCTTCACTAAAGGTTTGTATGTCTGATTTGACAGTCATTTAAAATCATTTCATTTTTGTCTGTTGTTTGTCTAACCATAACACTAACCCTGGCCGAGTGCACTTTTTTTAGACTCACCTTTGTAGTAAAACAAGCAGTAGTCTGACAAAACAAACCACTTCCGTTTCCACAGTCGCATTCCAGAGCTGTCCTGGAGGTGAAGGATAAAACGCAACACACAGTGTTTTTAGAGATCATCCTCAAAGGAACAACATTTTTAAATCACAATTTAATTAAAAAATGTAGTTTGGGAATACTGTGCTCGTTAGCAGAGAGCGGGGAGGAAGAAAAGACTTTGTGCATATTATTAGAACAATAATTTAATTTCATTTAAGTTTTTTTTTTTCTTTCAGCATTTTGCACAAAGCTGCAGCCTCTACATTGAATACAGAACAAAAGTGTTTGACTCTTTTTTATTTTATACTTTTAAGAAATATATGCTCTCATCAGACATTCAAGTCCTTATTAAAATGGCTTTGCAGTTCAGTTTGAGCATTCCTTTACAGTCCATATCATATTAAAATAACAGATAACTGATAAAAGCATTAAGAAGAAGAATTGAAAAGACAGTCACAGGGGAAGAATGCACTGCAGAGGATCAGTGAGGGAACCCTCATTTGAATGTCATGTTTATCCTACTCCAGTTCACAAGGTCGCTTAGACACCACACACAGATACACCTGCTGTACAGTGAAGTATCTCACCTTCTGCAGGGAGGGATAAACTGTGAATACTGTGATTAACATTCCGCAGTGTGACATATTTGTACCTCTGTTTACTTGTTAACATGCACTGTTAAACATGTGACAAGTGGACTCTTTTTTTTCAGTCTCACAACAACCTCTGCTCACCTGTTTATAGAGCCAGCCTCTCACCACCACTGGGATGTTGAGGTTTCTTTTAATAGCGTGATCCCTTTTGCCAAAACTGTGTACTTTCCCCGCACCCCTGGAGCCCTGCAGGAAGAGAAGAAAAAAACATAAGAGTTGACAATATGGTTGTTTTGTTGAAGAACTGCAAGTCATTTTAGTTTGCTTACATTAAGTAAGAAACAGTAATTCATAGAGAGGGATACTGTCCTCCACAGAGCAGAATAATACAACTGCACAGTTTAGTTACTTGGAAAGCTGCCTTCTCTCTGCTGCACTTCCTTTCTCAACACCCATAACGAGAGGTGGAAATACCAACCAGCTATTCCCGTGGACGTGCATATCCATTTATAAACTGGTATATTCTCAGACAAGGTCATTTCAGACTACATATTCTCTGCAGAAATTACACTGTATAACAATTTTTCTCAGGTGCTTTTCTACACAAATATCTGGGGTTGTCTGACTGATAGGCTGGCTAAAAGGAAACACAAGTGTTAAGAGGACAAATATGCATACCCAATTTCTTACACAGAGTCATGAATATGTCACGATGATTGATGTCTTAATCAGACATAATAGAAAACACCTGGAGGACCACAAGCTATCAGTCACAGAAAACAAACATTGCACAATTAATGAAACAATCACAAATATGTTTGAAAATATCTGCAAGTAAAACTTTTTTTTTTAATTATATGTGTATCTAACATCACGTTGCACTGACATTTGTTGTAGTGCTAAACTTGTGTAGTGCAGGAGACCAGTCAACTGAAAAGGATCCAGAGGCAGCATGAGCTATATACAGTATTTCATATTTCATCATGACTCCATTACAGTCCTGTGTTCCTGTATTGTGACTCATATTCAATGACAAAACATGTTTTCAGCTAAACATTTCCATGATCACTGTGGAAAAATAACAGTAAGTCTATCAGAAAGCGTACACCACACCCCTCTCCAGCCCAACAGGGTGTGTGAGTTTTATTATGCTTGAAAAATTACTAAATGATTGTTCTCTGTGGCCATTAATCAGAATGAGATAATGTCTTCAAGAGATGATTAAACCAATTTATCAACATGAGCATTAATAGTCATACAGAGAACACCAAAAGCAATTAAAAATTTGGTCACTTAAAATTAATGTCAAATAAGAAAATCTGAGAAAACATTTTCAT
Source organism: Thunnus albacares (assembly GCF_914725855.1). Lineage (NCBI taxonomy): Eukaryota > Metazoa > Chordata > Actinopteri > Scombriformes > Scombridae > Thunnus > Thunnus albacares. The sequence continues at coordinate 23,268,408 of NC_058106.1, forward strand.
TTCTGTTTATAATAATGATTCTTGGACTCTCAGAGAAGAGAAACACTGCTGCTCACCTTTGACCCTGAGGTGGGATCCGCTGCTGTTGAGGTCACCGCCTTGGAGGACTCTCTGACCATGCTGGGCGATCTCTGATTGGCCGCTGACTTGGACATGTGGGATTCTATCCTACAGTTGTGAAGGCAACGTGGAAGAAGATCAGTAACACAGGCAAGATGAGCAGCATCGGATAGTGATGTTCCTTCTCAATTCCTCTGACAAACTACTGACATGTAGCGAAACAGAGTGGGGTCCTTTGCTGAGCTTTCAGATATCAAGGATATGACTATTTCCTGACACCGCCACGCGACCTGTCAGAGCCAATGGCTTTGCAGTGGATGTGTTAACAGTGGAAGCTTTTTGTTCCACATACTTTAGTGACACTTGGTCTCACACTCACCCCCCAAGGCACATATTGTATACACACCCAGATAACAACTCAAAAATAAACAAAAGCAAGAACCCAAGTCTTATCTTAAAGCCATATGCACAGACTTCATCTCTCTCTCTCTCACACACACACACACACACACAAAGACTATCCTTGGACAGCTTCCAAGGACTCCACATCCCACCTCACATTTCCTCATGACATCATTATATTGCTACGGATCCAGGATAATCGTCATGGAAAAAATACAGCACGGCCCATTCAGTTTGAATGACGGGCGAGCCAAATAACAGTTTTTGTTTTGTGGTCCACATTATTAAGAAGATTTTCAACAGGGTATTTTTGGCCTTGACTACCATATTGCATACATTACAGTGCAAAGTGTGTCCTGCATCAGGAAAGGCAGCAATCTAATCCATCTAAAACATATCACTAAGAAGGTAACCTTGTATTGCTGTAGTGTTAGGGAACATACTGAATGAGGGGTTAGACTGTATAGTCAAATACCTTGTTATTTACATAATTGTAGGGACATATTGATTAATTGGTGATATTGTATTATTAGTGTCCCTACAAAACATCGCCTAGGCCATTAGAAAGTTTTTATCACAAATGTATTGGTAGTACAGTTAAGTGAATGAATGATTAAGGGGGAAAAATAATTAATACTTACATTAAAAAATGTAAAAAGAGCAAAATAATGTTTTCCTGAAAATATAATATAACATATTTTACAACAATGGTAACATATTCACATTTTTATTTGACTTGGCATTACTATGTGTAACAATAAGTATTCAGAAGTGTTATCAATCAGGGAAAATGCTGTCACCCAAGCTGTACCGGAGATGAGTGAGCATACTCATTAAATGCATCTCTGTTGTCAATGTCAGCATCACTGATGGTATAATTATCACCTACAGTTGTTTCACTCTGAACTAGCTGTGAGCTGCACAGTCCAATTGTAAATTAAACACAATATTTAGTTATATTATTTAGAGGATGATTTATCACCTGTGTTGTCCTAAGACCTTCAGCACTTCAGTTCCCTGTGTTATTACCATAAACTCAATTTAGGAAAAAAATAATGGTAGAGTTTTTAATGCTTACTCTACTCTGGTCAGTCTAGCTGTGAATGATAACCTTTGAACTCTTGCCTGTTGCGGTGGAGAGAGGAAATAAGAAATTATGTTTAAGTATAACTTTCTACATGGGCTGAACAACATTGTACCCACAGTCATTTGTGTGTTGCCTAATACACACTAACTCCTAAAGGTTAATGGAATGAGGTAGTGATGGTAGTTAGGTAGTTTCACCCTTCAGCACAGAATTACACAGATGCAAGATGTGATCGGCCAGACAAATTGGACTATTTCAGTTGACTTAAAGTGATTACTGCGATACATCTTTCAACACCACTGCAGAAAAAGTGCACAAGTGCAATGAAATTATGTTAGGAACATATATATATATATATATATATATATATAGATAGATATATAGATATATATATATATAGATAGATAGATAGATAGATAGATAGATAGATAGATAGATATACTGTATATAAAAGTAAAATCAAGCAAACAATAATAGGAAAGTTAAAGCATAGCTTTGAGTTAAAGACAAAAATAATAAAATATAATAGAAGACAAAATCTAACAAAGAATATATTGAGATTAAAGGTGCAATATGTAAGAATTAAAAATTCCTTCTCATTAATGACACCGGTGGTCATTAAGTGAGCTGCAGTCAACACCCTATTGCTTGCACTCGCGCACGTGCTCATACTCCGTCAGTGCGTGTGAGCAGCGGCGCTAACATCAGCTAGCTAAAAACAAAATATCACAATACATTTCACATGCTTTGCAGTAATGTTAGCTTACCTGTCCAATGGGAAGAAAGCCAGCTCTGTGTGGGACGTTGGCGGACTCCATTTCTAAGCTAATGTTAGCTAGTGTTGCACCCTGTTGGCTCTGTAGGAGGATGGAAGAGAGGCAAGGCACTCTGGAGTGCGCATAAATGTCACATCCTTTGGATTTTCCTAGTAAAACCATCCCAAGTTTGTTACATAGAAATCAGTCCACAGGTTGTTATAGGCAACCGAGAAAGTCGGGGAAGGTCTAATTTTATTATTTCTTCACATTTTGTTGATAGCTTTAAGTTTTGAATGTTTTAAACTAAAAGTCTTACATAATTCTTACATATTGCACCTTTAATAAATAGGTAAAAATGACAGTTTTTCTTAAGTATTTTTTCTCCACTTACCACCTTTTACCACTACAATTTCTTATACTTTTTCCATGCTACTGCAGCTTTTTGTATTACGTGCTCAAAAAATGATGCATCATAAATAATGAGAGACTCTGAGACAGCAAGGACCATTCTCTTTGATTTAACAAGGTCCCAGCAATGTTTCCTATGAATTTTAGTCCATGCTGATTCAGTAATAGCATGCAGTTCCTACAGATTTTTCATCCACAAATGCTGCAAACCTCCTGTTACATTTCATTCCAAATTTACTCTGCTGGATTGAAATCTGAAAACTGTGTTGATCACTGGATTAAAATGAAGTTACTCTCATGCCTCTGGAATCATCTTGCAATGATGATTATGGCACATTTTTTGAGCTATTTGAAAACATGAAGAATGTGATCCAGAATGGACACAACTGGTCAGCAACAATGGTATTGATGGACATATGACGTTCTCATGCCATTACACTGCCAACACCACCATCCTTACACCTCTTCCACTCCTGTCCACCTACTTTTTTTGGGGGGACAGGGGATGTTTAGAGAGAGATAGCAGGTCAGCAGTATATGCCACATAGAAGTGGCATAAATCATCTGAAAGCTGGCACCCTGAAGATTAATTTGAGATGCAGCACTGTGTGTCACGTTTTTCTAGTAATAAATCTGTGATGAACATTGTGTTAGGTGCCTATTCAAATTTTGAAAGTTTAGAGTGTGCAAGGGCTTAGAACATTATGATGGAAGTATATGATGGCCATTCCCATGCTCAATTATGTCCCATAAATTGTTGCAGCAATTTGGGTTGATACCATTTGTTTGGTGCAAAATTAAACCATTTTTGACCACTTAGGAATTGATAAAAATGTGATTATCCTAGAGGTCACAGTAGGTCATTTTATATAGTGAGGTCAAGTTTCAAAAAATGTTCTCACTACAGTGAACTGGCTACATTGGGGACTAACATCATCACACATGAATACAATTGGGCTCATTGAATCCTCAAGAGTCTCAGCTTCCCAGTCATACCAAATTTATGCGGTTCCAAGACTGTTTAGGGACACCAGTATGCAGAAATATTCAAGTAAACCATTTTTAGAATAGGCAAAAATAACACATTTACACTACATACAAAAAACTGCATGGTTTCTGCCCAAAACTGCATGGAATTAGGATAAAGTGGGCATGTCTGTAAAGGGAAGACTCATGGGTACCCACAGAACCCATTTTCATTCAGATATCTTGAGGTGAGAGGTCAAGAAAAATGGCCTTTGAAAATGGCCATGCCAGTTTTTCCCTCACCAAAATTCAGCCTAACTTTCGAGCATTATCTATCCCCCTTCCCAACAAACTAGCATGATATGGTTGGTATCAATGGATGCCTTATGTCGTCTAGTTTCATATGATACCATCTATCTTCACTGTAGCTTTAAAACTGAGCCCGCTACAGCCTCTGAAAGACAGTAATGTCACCCGCAGATGCCAGCATCCTCGAGGAGATTAGAACAAGCCAGGACAGTCTGTCATGTTAGTTATACCAGACTCCTAACATCTCTATGTCACATTTTAAATTGAGACCTGTTAGACCACAGAACATGTTTCCACAATTCTGTCAACAGGTTTTGGTGATCAAGTGCTCACTATAGCCTTATCTTCCTGTCCCTAGCTGATACTAAAGGAACCTGGCACAATCTTAAGATGCAGTAGCCCTAACTTCAGCATTTTACAATTTTTCAGAGATGCTCTTCTGCACTACTTGTAGACTCCATGTTTTAAGATATACAAAATTGTATAAAATTTTAATAATTTATGTCTGATATTGTTTTTCCACAAAAAATTACAGAAATATTTAAAATTATATCTCCTCCTTCCCCCTAACTGAAAAATCCAGAATCTAGGAATATGCAAATATTGTTTGTATCAAAGTTTAACTGCTGGACAGAAGACGTCTCCTACTACATGTTTGAGTGGAGAGGAGTGGAGTGGAACTCTGACCTGACCTTATAGGTCTTAAACTGCACTACTCTTAATAAAGGAAGTGGAACTGAAAATACCATGTCTGTGATGCTGTGACCACCAGGTCAGGCATCTGGGGTCAAATCATGTTCACAATCTGTTCTGATATTTAGTTGAAATTAGTCATTCAGGATCGTGGCATTATCTGACTACTTTATATACTGACTTGTAGCCATATAATTTCCATTAATGTACATCCATACATATTCCATACCACACATATCACTTTTTAAAGAAGATATATGGTTGGGCAACTAATACAATGTCTTCAAAAGTCATCTGCAGCCAGTCACCCAGTATAATTGAAATGCAGTTGTCCAGTTCTTGGAAGATCTACTTCATGACTACACAGTATGAGTAAGCTTGCAATAGGAAACAATATGTGACCTGTCTCACTGAGAACACTGCCAGCAGCCCGCTGCATTGTTTCGCAAAGGGGTTAAAAGGAGCAATAAGTCTAATTTTTTCCTGTGTTGTGGGCAGCACTACACTGAAGCTAAGGAAGAGGAGATAAGCCAGGGAGGTGTGTCAGAGACTGAAACAAAAATGCTTGTAGAACGAGGAGGAAAAAAGACCACAGTGAAACAAAACTTACAGTATCTCACCGCCTGGCCTGCGGCCAGTATTTTTACAAGATGTTTCTGTCTTATTGAGGGGACTCTGCTGTTTATGTGAAGCATTCATACTGTTTACCACCACTGTCACTAGAACAGTTTCCCAGGAGATTTGTTGTGGCATGTGGTGAAGAGGGGCGATATTTCACATTGTGTAGTGTATAAGGGTGAAAGACACTAAGCTGTATTTCTTCCTGCTTCCCTTGCTGGAAATGAGGGCACATTCGACATTTTTAATCCTTTCAGGCAGCAGGTTTCCATGAGAGTTGACAAATTGATCATAGTGTGATAATCAATGACAAAGTCAAAGGCTTCAGGCCAGCAAGGCATAAGATAATCGACCACTCCATGGGGAAGAGCCTCCTGAAGCCTTTCTTTTCTTGCTCTGTCCTCAATCCCACATGGGTTTCATGGGAACACACTGACGTTCTCCTTAGCTGGAGGAAGTTAGTGTTTCATGGAAGAAACCTACTTCCTATTCAGATATCATTATACACAGAATAAAGCTAACAATATCACGGTGACAGTGAACAGAAGCAACATTTTGCAGTCACCGTGAGGTCATGCCTCACACATTCGATACCAAGACTGCACCCCAGCTGTCACACGATCCATTCATCTCTACAACAAGATTATAACAAGGAGGGTGGAGGAGAGAGGCACAAAAAAGGGAGATAAAATAAAGCAATGTTGGTCAAGTTACAAGTTGGTCCAGAGGTTGAAAAAAACAGCCTTAAACAGCAGTTAGCAGTTTGTGTGTACTGTAAGATAAAGTATTTGGAGTAAATGCCTTAATAAAATGTGTTTAGTAAATGAGTTAAAAGAGCTAGTTTAATTTTATTACAACACATAACGTATAACTTACAATGTTACTGAAAGGACATACATCTACAAAGCAAACCAGCACAACCAACAAAAATAATTCTACACAGATAAATGTTCAAATGTTCACATCTACCCATATGCTGTAAGACGAAGTGTTGTTTGATGTTACATAATTTCTCTGGTCATCAAAGCAGGTAATTGAGTATTAAAACGTGGTGCAAAATCTACTGTTCTGTTACAGGTGTATGTTACACAAGACTAATCACACATTCATGGAATGTGTTCACTGTGGTCTGGTGTCGCACAAAGACTGGCAGTCACGGAAACAAAGTCAAGGCAGATATATGCACGGATCAAAACTGTACGAAATAGCCAAGTACATCGTTTTTAGTGTGGTTACCTTTGTAGGTAGGACTGGTCATCATAGGCGGGTGATAAGTTCAATCTGATCAAAAGGTCAATAAAAAGTAAATTAAGAATATAATACTGATTGTCTACATACTACTACTAATACTCTTTTAATGTGTTTGTTGAAAGCAGTATCCCTCTCTTAACTGGCAATCAAGAGGTGATTGCTGCAGATCAACTGTTAATGAGGAAAGTGGTTGAAGTATGTAAAAAATAAGTTGGAGTTTTGCTTCAATAATTAGAATTAAGACAACATTTTAATATGCTTACTGTACACGTGGAGTCAAGGTTTCTTAACCTTGTCTTCCCTGTTCCATGACATTCTTGTTTATGTTCTTGTGGGAGGGGCGTTAGCTTGATACTATTCTTGGTGTTACAGGCTTAAAGAGATTAGGAGTTGCATTACAAAGCAAAAGAGTCATTCTGTAACTGTTAAAATATGCAAGTGAGGCAACCATAACTTCTAAGCCTCTTGATGGTATACAAATCCATGGCTCAACAGACTTGAAACAGGGATAACAGAGAGTTGGAGGACAGTGGAGGATGCAGATGAATCACAATCAGTTTTGTGCTGCTTAAACAGAACAGCTTTTAATCAGTGAGAGTGTGGAGGTCACATACTTGTCTCTCAACCTTCTTCTGACTATAGTGGAATCTGCACTACGCATGTGATCATCTTACACCAGCCAGCTTAAATATGATCAGACACCTGCTGCATTATATTGTGCTCTAAGCTTTGATGGCTTTGCAGGATGAGATTCCCACAGTGACATAAAACAGCATTAAATCCAACTGTTATATGGCGAAGTAAATGAAAACAGTGTGGTCATTTTTCTCAAAGAATCGTTGTCTTTTTATGGTATTGTATATTAATAAAATCTAATTCTAGAGAAAAAAATCATGCAATTTAATTATTTAAAAGAAATGTCATATGTCAAATGTCAAAAATATACACTTGACACAGAGATGTCTTCGCCAAATTGGATCAGTCTTAGTCTAATTCATACACAGTTGGGTTTCCTTTCCTTCCTCCTTTTATGACTTCAACAAAATTGAGAGAAATAACCGGAACAGAGCTGAAAAAACAAATTCTTATAATAAAGCCAACATTAGCATAACTTGGCAGATTGATGTGGCCGATTCATCCGGGTGTGATATGAACACGGTCAAAAGAATATGTGATTTCCAGTTGTGTCATTACCATAAATTCAATTAAGGCAATAATTTGAAGAATAATACTTAAGAATCTCCGTAATCCAAAGTCACTGACATGTGCAGTCAGTTATGAATACCGTGGTGATAATGAATAAATTAAAATTTATTGAGAAATTTCAATGTTCATCTATTAGTGTTCTGACTATGACTGCAGCTCATTTTCCTGGTGAACAGTTCAAGTCCAATATTTTTACTCTCTTTCTTACAGCAGAATAGACCCCCTGTGATATGCTTCATCAGGGGAGGAGACAGGCTATTTCTCACTCTCACTCTAGTCACTCTCATTGCATGACCTTGAACTAACCTACTTGTATATTTAAGCATTCAGTCTATGCATCACTCACCTGTCTTGTAGTGTGTATTCTGTGTTTTCGGGGGAAATCTGTCCGGTCACAGGGTGCCGAAATGATGTAGCCCTCAGGTTGTGGCTGCAGGACAGACAGGACATGGAGAAAAGAAGGGATGGAAAGAAAACAACGGGGGAGGGGGGGGGGGGGGCAAAATCAAGTCATTAATCATATTTCCCTTTGATCACGTCCCTGCATCTCTGCACAGCTGTGTTTCTATTATTGGCTGAGGTTACAACAAAGCCACATTAAGTTTCTCATCTTGCAATAATACTTAAGTCAACTGTAAAAAATCTACAGCAGCACTGAAGCCTGGTCAGGAACCACAGCTCATATTCTTTTACACAAAGCGTAGGGCTCAGCACTCTCCCTTAGCCAGCTCACCAGGCTATATTGATTTCAATTACAAGGAGTCATTCATTGCTTTAACTAGGACATAAATGCATGTTACTGTCACAGGATAATGCAAGAAACAGACAAATAGCTGGTGCTGGTGTTGAGAGGACTGAGATATTGTCCCATGACTAATTCTCCTTGTTGTTATCTATTGAATACTTATACATGACTGGGCAAGGACACTTAGGCTGCTTCATTCACAGTTTTACAACAAAACAAAACATAATCCCAGTTAATATCTAGTCTCTTATCATGCCACTGATATATTATTAACACACTGCCCATATCTACTATGTTCACACACACTATCTTGTAGTATCTGGGTAAATCATCTGTTGTCAAACACAAAGAGATCAACAGCCCTGAATAAACCTTTTGTCTGACACATTGAAGCATAGCCAGGCCAGCCTAATTCAGTGTCATAAATGGATAATGTTTCTTATGCTTTATACAAAAAAAAAGAGATTTAGTCCATTGCTTATCTTTGATATAGTAACCCGACACCCAACCTTATCATCTAACCATCATAGCAGGTAAAACGTCAATCCTAGCTTTCCATTAGTTGAGTTTCTCCAAGGATTTACACAAAAACACACTACTGCAGAGATCCTGTAAGGTGTATGGCTACCCAGGGTTAGTTAGTTGCCACTGGTACTCAGCATCGCCCTCCATTATCCTCTCAAACTGTGTCACATTCTTTGAGATGCTGCCAGCTTTCTGATCCTTAGTGTACCTATGAAAGCTTTAGAAATATTTGTTCTGTAGTAATATTATACAATCTAATGTTATGAAAGAATTTACTATTATCTAGTAGCAAGGGTGTGTCTGTGTGTGCTCTCTCCTCAAGTGTAACTGGTGAGGAGACAGTTATTTATCTGAAGAGGACAACAGATAAGTGCTGAAGCTTTTCTCCCATTCAGACTGGCTGAAAAACTGGTGACAGTGATTGGGTGAAATAATGTACTGCACTGTAATATAATGCTTTTAAGTCTGGCTTGTGTTAGTGCTGGATTTTATTCCTCATAAACTCTTCTTATCTTCCCTTATCACCACCATACACATCTATTACAGCAGAAAAAACACAATAGTATTCTTCAACAGAAGCTGGAAAACGCTGCACAAGCATGCAATAAAAACAGTAAATACTGTTGTGCAGAAGCAAAATCCACATGCTGTTTTTCCATAAACACGCACACTAGTACAGATAAATTAATAGCTGAGATAATCATGTTGACACTATTCTCACTTAAAGCGTACCAGGGGTAATTAAATGACTATATGTCTAGCAGAATCCTCTGAAGGACAGCTGCAAAGTTTCAGCACTACAAAGGTGCAGAATGATACAAACAGAAAGTGGTGCCTCACTGCATCACCATGCAGCAAAGGGAGGGGAGACAAACTGAGCAGGGTGGAAAGATTTATGAGTTGACATTTCAGAAAAGTTCAGAGGGCCTATTGAACAGGAATGATGCTGAACGATTCTGCACACACAAATATGATGTGAGATAAGAACAACATGTAAAAGTTACACATACACTCATGTAAAAAAAAAAAAAAAAAAAACCTCTTTGGGTACAGTATTTCCACAAACACATGCACACACAGATGCTTGGCCAGGCTTGTTCCCGGTAGCAACTCATAATTTGCTGAGCTGCACTGGGCACAGCACTGCACCAGCATCCCCTGTTAATTGGGAATCTGAATTCTTTGAGGCTTTTGTTTTAGCCGCATTACTTCTGAACTATTTGTCACGGAATTTGCAGCATCCCCAGTTAGTGTACAAACACTGCAGCACAGTAGATGTATTTGTGTGCAGAAATCTAGCTCCCATCAACGCTTGTGACAATGCAGTCCCGAGAGGGAAAATGAACTCCTGCTGCAGATGAGCTATAAAACTGCCTTCTGGATTATGTTCTGTACTGGAGAGATGACATTGTTTGCAGCACCAGTCAGATGTAGCTGCTTAAATTTAATGTCATAAAGATACTGTGATTTCACATTAACCCTGGACTTCATATAAAACAATATTTGAGATAGTTTTAAGAAAATCTCAAAATAAAAACAGGTTCAGCATTACTTTATTATTACTTTACTTTATTATTCATTTGAATGCAGTCAACTCCACAGCTATTCTAATCAATAACCTGTGTTTCTTGATTCAAAAATCTCCTGGATATTATCATTAAGATGTAAAACATAAACACTTGAGTTGTCACCGTAATTCATTACAAAAGCAGTTGCAGATGCACAGGTGCACTGAAAATTCTTAATTCAAAGAGACCTCAAGATGGAAGATTTGACAAAATGTGTCCTCACTTCAACATACCAGTATTCATCCTAAGAGGTTCTATGTTAGACACAGATCAAGGTTCAGGAAGTTTTCATTCCAAAATCAGGTTCTGCCACACACTCCTAGCATGTTACTGAGCACTGAACACTAAGCATCACTTCAAGTAGCAGATAAAGAAGAGAAAGAATGACTGGCATCTCTCTTTGCAGAGAGCCTCAAGAGGGGATTTCTCAATGTAGCAGGGTTTACATTTACAGTACAAATGTTATCGCAATGTAAACAAGATCAGGGCAGCAGCAGATCTTCTATCAAAAACTGGTGTAAAATGGGCATCCTTGGCTATGAAAAAAAACAACTGAGAACAGATTTCAGTCAAATCTTCGTCTGAGAAATGTGTAGAAACAACAGCACTGCAGCACACATAAAAACATGCTCGCTCTCTCTCTCTCTCTCTCTCCCTGCTGCCCAAATGCACAACTCTGGAGTACAGGGTTCAGCCCTGGCATGCCATACCAATTTTTTTCCAGCAAAACAAGAGGCTCAGGGTAATCCCTGTCCAACACAAGGGCTGAGTCTTTGCGGCAGGGGCACCAGGGGCAAGGCTTTGTGTTTTGAACACCTCTCCCTCTCTATGCACACATATAGACACACATTGAGGCTTCACACCGCTCCATAACACATAAAACACATGGATATCACCATCTGCTTACAGTCTCAACTACTGTATCTCTTTTCACCACTCCCCCTTTGGAAAAAATCCCAGTGGAGAAAAGTATATCCACTACTAGCACAGACTTCTCTGTTCTTGTGTAAAGACTTCAGCTACTTACTATGCTCTGCTGTATCGTGCGCACAGTGGAGACAGTCTCACCTGCTGCGAGAGAGTGAATCATCGTGAATCAGCTGCTAGACTCGCTGTGTTGCTGCAGGTCATGGAAATCCGCTCGGCGTTATCAGGGCAGGTGGAGGATGCAGAGAGGGTCTCTAGTAGCAGCTGGCATCCGCAAAGAGCAGAGTAAAGTGGAGCCAGGGGGATGAGAGCGGGAGGGGGAGCTGTTTATCTACACTTTCTCCTGCTCGATCATGCCTGTCTGAGAGTTTCACACCACACTTGCAGAGTGGATGGTAGAGATCCAACTCCCTCCCATCAGGGGAATACCTCAGTTGCTTATCAGATCCTCCTCCCTTTCCATTTTCTACTTCCCTGTCTCCATCTCTCACTCCCTCTTTCCCAGTGTTGAATTTGCTAAGTATTCAAAGAAACAGTAATTTATGTGGCTGCTAGAGGAAATGCTTTACCTCAGTAGTTCTGACAAAAATGTCAAAAGGGTATTTTTTGCTCGGCTCAATCTTTGCCAGTTTCTTAGAGTCAGAGCTTACTAATGTGCTGCCCATATTTCTTCTATAATGTAGCTGTCATATGTCACATAAATGTATTCTAAATCATGTTTCTAAATCACAAGAGTGTACCGCTGGTATCCTCTGAGCGGCAGTATTGCAACAAAGGTATTAAAAACAAGAGAGAATGTTGGCAATTGTGCTTTCATCACCCAGTAAGATAACCTTCTTTGATTGGCTTAATCATCCACATTCTACAATACCAATAAGTTGCTCTGTATACACTTTAAAAGTTCACATGAAAAAAAAAAACTGTGGGTAGTGGAGACGATCTGAAACACACTCACACACCTGCAGCATTCACAGCAGCAGTTCTGCTGTGTAGTCAGTGGACTGATTCTTAAAACTATTCAGATGTCAACAAAATGAGTTCACATTGAACACAAGACAAACAAGAGAGTTGAGTTTTTAATCCAGGACCCAGAAATAAACTGTAACTTATAATACTGATAACTTCTTGGGCCCCTTCAAGGGCACCTCAGGGTCATTGGTTACTTTTTGAGGCACTGGTTTAACAGTAACATTGACCTTTGACCTAGGTTAAAAGGGAATTGAAACTAATCCTGTGGAATGTGGGCCGAGGGAGCAGGTGGTACCAACATACTGTAATCCTGTTGTAAATATTGAGAACCAAGGAATGGGGAGCCAAAGGAACACTATGGAGTTCAGAGTTGTAGTTTCTTAGAGGTTTATTACAATCACTACTATGTTAATTCCTCAGCTGATTAACACTAAAGTGATTAATTAAATCTCCATTTATATGATATAGTTAAAAATGACTTTGTGATTTCATTTATGAATATCTATTGCCTTTATTTTTGGTTTCTTTTTACCCTACACTTATATCATTTATAGGCACCTTAGTCTAATTCTTACCTTGCAAGGCAGCTGGATTTGTGAGATCACAACATCACGCGAGAATCCATCTTGACAGACTTCAAGTTATGCGCTTGTGTCCGAATCAACTGATGGTTTGGACCAATCAGCATCCTATGAGGATTCTTGCGTGATCTTGTGATCTTGCGAATCCAGCTGCCTCACAAAGTAAGACTGTGATAGATGGTGATAGACAGATGGTTCATCCAATCACCTGTCAAGTATTTTTTCGAAGTGCTTGCCCTTTTCCTAAAAGTTTCCAAGGACGACTTCTCAGATGGTTCTGTGTAACAAACCATCTGGCGCATCAGGTTAGTCTAACTCAGTGACATGTCTCGATTTAATTACATTCAGACAATGTGACACAGCAAAAATTCAACGAGTTCCAAATTACACAGAAGCAAATGATTAGTTTTACATGCTCTGAGCATGGGCAAGAAGGGTTTCTCTTATCTCCCTCCATGTATCCATCATAATAAGCATCACAGCATCAATGTGGTGTCACACTTGGGGGGTGGCTAAAAACATAATTATTATTTGGCATAAATTTATTATATGTAATAATATATGCTGCTTTTAAATGCTGAAATTAACTGATTATAATTAACCACTGAAAACTTTAATTCACAGTCACACTTACAGCTAATGCATAAGCTCCACGCAGTTATAAGCTATTCATTATGTAACAAACTTAATTTCACATTAAAAAAGCCACTTCTTATTGACCACATACACAGACACACAAACATCTAATATGTCAAATTTCTTCTGTGCCAGATGTCGTGACATCATGACAAATCTTCAAAACTGTACATCCCTATTGAAAAAAACAATAAGATGAGGGTTGAGTTGACTGGTGAAGATGAATCTGTGACAACCACAGTAGCTCAACAGAAACTCATTGCAGGAACCAATGTGATTGTAATAAATGTCATATACTGTAGCAGCTTGCATTTTGCCTTACATTGTGGCTCTGAGTGAAGTAAAACACAAATCAATGTTATGCAATTCTACTAATCACCAGAGAACACACAACAACATCATTTAATTTAGTTGGGCTGCTGACTTCATTTCCAGACCAATTCAATTAGCTGTAATGACTAATGTATCATTAATATCAGCAAGCTGTTAGTGAACAGATGATATACCTCTGCAGAATCCAAAGAATAAGATAAAAACAAAGAAAGGTTTTGGATATGCACACATTACAGGTTAAATGAGATGCCAGGAATACTGAACTCTGTACTGACAGTCATTTCTGTCGCCCCACCCAGGCAGTGTTAATGCGTGACGGAGTGTGACAGGACATTACATCATGAGAGAGAGAGATATCATGGACCTCCAGAAACACCCTGTAGCATGCAGGCCTAGCAGGCAGAATTAATTAAGCCTTAATAACAGTGGCTTGTGCACAGTATCCAGACAGAGAGCCATTAAGGAGATAAGCATTCTGCAGCACAATTTGCACATGTTGACTGACCTTTATCAGTTTCATAGCAGAGCACTGCAGCAGCCTTGCTCAGCTTCATTTCCCACCATTGTGTGGGAATTATCTAGGCAGTCCCATCGCAGAGTTATTGGGAGATTCCACTGTCATTCAGTATGGAAATGAAGGTATCCAACCAAAGACATCTCACTGACTGGCCTTTCACTGTCACTGCACTCATTCACTACTATCATCATCATCAGCATCATCATGGTTTACAACAGCAAGCTGAGTTGACAATGTGACACAGTGATTACAACCCTACTGGAAAACAGTTAAGGCTGATTTGCGGATGGTCGCTCAACACTTTTGATAAGTGTCGCTCGAGAAAAATGACGTATTTTCGGCAGAAAAAAGTGTCGCTCGACACTTTCCTTTCATGTTGCGCACCTGGAGAATTTTGTGATGTTGCGGACACCATTATATTTTGTCGCACAATGTAATTAGATAGTGTTACTAACATTGTCATGGAGATTGTAGTTTTCACTGAACTTCCTTATTGATATTTTGGTCTGTAACTTTCTTATTGATATTTTGGTCTGTAACTTTAGATAAATTGCAACAACCTTGTTTAGTTAGTCCCAGTCAGGATGATGTAATGCAACTAGAAAATGCAATTTCTGAAGAAATTGCGGTGTGAATGCAGGCTGTTGAAAGGCTGATGCTAAACTGGATTGCTGGCTTTAATTTGGATGAAGAGGCAGCTGAAAGAGTATGAATGAGTTTGAAAAGTGTTTGAAAAATGGGTGGGTCAAATTAGGGAAATCTCATTCAGCGGTGTTGAATATTTTCAAAAAGCATGAATGGGATTTAAAAGTTGAATAAAACTCCTAATGTAAAACCTAATGTATGAAAGATGTGGAACATTTTAAGGTTTGAATGGAGTATGAATCAGTAGAGAAGAAAATGCACAAAAAGCAGGCGAAGCAGTATGAATAGTTGGAAAAGTTGGAAAGGGATGAAGGATGCAAAATACAGAGTAAGCAATGAAAGAGTTCAAATGGGAGTTTTAGAGCAAGGACTTAAATGAGCTTAAGTGTACTGAGGAGTTGAGGTTTCCTTTAATTGTCTTTGTTGGAATAAGGATGAAACATCAGCTGAGGTCTAAGACCTGACAAGAGTTGAACTATCAGCACTTTTATTTTGAAAAACTAGGTCCATCTCTACTTTCCTTTTAACATACAGTGACCATCAGGAGCTCTTATTTTAAAAAACAAACCTCATTCTGAGCTTCCTGTTAAGATACAGTTACTCTGTGAGGCTTTTATTTTGAAAAAAACAGTCTCGCACTGAGTTCCCTGTTAAGATACAGTTATCTTCTGGAACTTTTATTTTGAAAACTAGGTCTAAGCCTGGCTCATCCTTTTATGATAAAGTTACAATCTTGGGCTTTTATTTTGAAAATCAGAAATAACAATGTGTGTGTGAGTGTGCATGCGTGTGTGCATGTGCGTGCAGTGTGTAGACTGAGAATTTAACTGTGGAATTAGCCACAGAAACAGACGTGTGTCAGTTTCTTCTCAGAGACTGAGTAACAGGTTGCTATGGTGACAGTGCCCCCCGTGGCAGGGGTGAGACAAGCACCCACATTCATATCCATTGCCTAAGCCAAAATTAGTCACCGAACAACTTCTTATAACTCAAAAACTAAAAGTCACATCAAAAAAAAATTCAGTTTGAGCAACCTGAGACTTCACTTACTAATGTAAAAGTCTGAGAAGGGCTAACATTTCATGAAACTTGAATGATGATACAAAAATGTTGCATTAATGTGAGAAAGTCCAAAGTATCGCGACCCGTTAAAAGCTTGAATGACGTTTCTAAATGTGAAATGTGGAAGTGAATGTATGAATGATTTGGAAGAGGTTGAAGATTAGTGGTTTTGAATGTTTTTCTAATTGACGTCTGTTATAACTAAGGTTCCAACAAAGATGAATATTTTGAAAAGTTTTAATGGGATTTGAAAGTTGAATAAAACCTTGAATGTATGAAAGATGTGGAACATTTCAACGTTTGAATGAAGTGTGTAGCTGAAAGTATAAATGAGTAAAGCAGAGCTTCCTATAAGCACTGGCTGCCAGCCAAACTACTCATTTAAGTCCAGCCAGCTACTTTATTACATTAATTTTTGATTCTTTGATAACTTTGATTTGATTAACAAGTTGCGATTCGCTATGCATGTACAATTACAACCACTAGCCTCCGCTTTAAAATAATGCAAGCATGATGATTGAGAAACGTGCTTATCTGTCTGTATCTGTCCCGCCCCCACATGCTCTAAATGAATGTGTGTGCACTCAGCTGAGAGGTTGTGTCCTGCCAAGTAGAGAGCAGAGAGTTGTCCTCAGTATTTGACAAATATTAGCAAAATAATTGATGACAAAACACATTAAGAAATGCACTGATTGCACAGACAGGGGACATCCTCATTAGATGGGCTTTGAGCATTTAACTTTTTACAGCAGAGCCATCTCTAAGATGCATTGCAAACACTCACTATAACATGCTTTGTCATATGAGGAAAATGTGGGCTATGCCTCAGCCTCACACTATTATTTTACAGTTTAAAATGTCCCACACAGCGTTTGTATTTTTTTCCATTGACCAATTATGCAAACTAATGTCAGATGCCCCAAATCATGTTTTAAAAATAATACATGATGTAATGGAACTTCCTGTAGTAATATATATAATCAAGTATATATGTTTTTCCACATCATACATTTTATCGTGGTTTTCATTTTTAGCTATCCTGTCATTGAGTTATTTTCTCCTGCTTTGTGTGTAACAAAATGAATGTTCATTCTTAAATCATACCTGCTTATATCTGGCAATAATGTCCTAATTGAACTGAATAA
This sequence comes from Thunnus albacares, assembly GCF_914725855.1. NCBI lineage: Eukaryota > Metazoa > Chordata > Actinopteri > Scombriformes > Scombridae > Thunnus > Thunnus albacares. The sequence continues at coordinate 23,285,819 of NC_058106.1, forward strand.
TTTGATGTCTGAATGAATTCCTACACTGAATAAAGTAGTAGAGTGCCAAAAAGTGGGCGTAATAATAATAATAAAAAATGTAGAATAACATACGTCGTGAATGCTTCCAGCTTCCAGCATTCACACCAACTAAACAAGCTGGCTGGAGGATAGTGTCTGGTTACCATAGAGATGACTGAAACCTTTCACCGAAGAAAAAAATTGAAAATGTCGCATTACTCTTTAATTTCTCTTGAGCAGCACTTATTAAAAGTGTCAAGCGACCTACCATAAATCAGCCTTTATGCCTCTATGAATGCATATAGTCTAAAATAGCATCAATGAAACAAGAACAGTCTGGTCCAAGCTCTGCTTTTATTGAGCCTGTGGCCATACAGCAAACCACTCAAGCAGCACTGGCAAGTGTGGCAAAGACAGGCCAAAACAGGCCCAATGGAGAGTAGAAACAGGTGCAAAGACTTGCTGTCAGACAGAGGGTTTGGCAGAAATTGAAAGACCTGTCACCCTATTAACATTCAACACACACACACACCCACACACAGTTCTGACACAGCACATTTCATTGCAGTCACAATGGTCCTTTAGGCCATGCTGTTCCAAAACATAAGCAAGGCAACAGCTAATTGCATTGCAGTGAATGCAACAACGGTCTGTGTTGGACCAATAATACAGAATTAGGATGCAAGGAAACGCTACCCCACTCCTCATGTGCACAACTACTTCTGAAACATAAACACTGCTCTAAGTGAAAACACTGATATTGCTTTTGCTGGTCAGAGGGTTAAAATAAAATCTGTCGCCAAAAGTAGGTGGTTCCCATCAGTCAATTCCCATTTCATGCCTGCTCAGTTGGAAATAATGTCTTTCAAACTGAACTGACACCGAAAAAGACTAATGGATGCTTAAATCCAGTGTGCAAATACAGGCTTCACAAACATAAACTCACATTAACAGCTTGTACACAAGAGGGCAGTCTCTTGGTTGCATTGTTATGAACTTGTTATAAATTGAGAGTGTTCAAGCTGCTGTCTTCAGTCCAAGCATTACAGAAAAAATGGCCTCAGGGAGTGATGGAGACCTACATGACTGTGGGCACATCAGCACTTCCATTGCTCCACTGGCACAAATTTAGCTGACTGATAAATATTTATAAAGTATGATCTGAAGTAATTTATCACATAAATTGTGGTTTTATAATGCTTCCAACCATGATAATGAAATGACTTCCAAAAGCACTTATCACAGGGATCAATAGAGACAGGGATATGCTGCGACAAAGAAAAAAAAGTTGGGAAGTTTTCTGGAGTGAGCATTACTCTGGGGAATAAATCAATGAAGAGTCCCCTTAACTTTAGGTCAATATTTAATACCACAGATCTGTCCAGCACCTTACTCACTGAATAATGACTAACCCAGGAAACCAGGAGTTGTTTCATCTCTTCATATGTTCTAACAAGAATAGTCAGAATATGAAGTGTGAATATATGTGTATGTGTGTGTGTGTGTGTGTGTGTGTGTGTGTGTGTGTGTGTGTTTTAGGGGATGCTAGCCAGGGAAAAAAAGCCTAAAAGAGATTTGATACTCTTACACACTCAATCTAATTTAAAGTAAGGTAATCCTAATGGATAACTTTATTGATTTTCAAACCAGGCGTTACTAAAATTTCCCATTATTTATTATTGTGCATACCCAACTTATCAATAGGTTTAGTTTTGAGAAACCAACCATCTGCTCATTGGGGATTAAACAAATTGTGAAACAAATTGTGGCAATCAAATCTGATTTCAGCAAACAGGAATCTCAGGTTAAATCTAGACATGTCTGTCTATGTTGTATCAATAAGAGAAAACCAAAGAATCCTGCACACTGTCCATCACTTGAACTCACTTTATTAATACAATGTTTCGGTCCTCAGACCTTCATTAGGCAATAACTATACAAACAAGTATGTTCTATGGATAAAAAGGTCCACAACCATGCTTTCTTTGGGTTTTATTATTAGTAGCATTATCAACAGAAGTTCATAAAACCCAAAGCATTGTTTGTGACCATCTTCTAATAGCTCAGTAGATGTCCACAAACCTAATAAATTGGATGAAAAGGGCTAATCTAAAAGTTGTCATTAGAAGGAGTGGGAAATTGATGTATATATACATAAACATTTGTTATTTTAAACATTGCAGCAGCATAGTTGGTTTGAAAATCCAAACATTTGATCTGGCTTGGCAATCTCTCAGTGGGGCACTGAGAAGCTCCAGGAGAGAAGATTTTGCAAAGCAAATGATCTCTTTCCAAGACAAAAATACACAATCAGCAAAAACATCACATACCTGACAGTGCAAAAGACACATGAAACAGTCTCCAAAGAGCATCAGGTTTAATCTCAACTGTAGCCCTTACCTGCACATGGATGTTATCAGTAGAGCTCATCTACTAACAAAACATTTTCTAATAAACAGATATCTTAAAATGTCTAATTAATCAAAGTGATAAGTTGACAGAAAAAAAATCAAAATCTCCTCTTTCAAACTCTGGACCAAATGAAAATGAGCTGATGCCTTTTTTCTCTCCCACCACAGTCTCTCCCCCACAGTGATCAGCACATTAATAAGGGAGGTTCAAAGGCACTTTGTTTCCCTTCATCGACACACACAAAGATACAGACACCTCCACAGCACTGAGTCAACCTTTATCATCATAGGTCTGAGCTGCTCTCACATGAAGAGTGCAAGAACAACAGGAGCCACTTGCCTCAGGAAATCACAGGTTAATAAGAAGTAACATGATGAACCTATGGCCTCCATTCTCATGAGGCTGCATGAGTGATTCACTAGCATTCAACCACAGTAGGTTAGATGTTAATGTAGATAAGTGACTGACACTAAAAGGAGGAATTTGCCCATGAAAGATGAAGCACAGGTAGGTCATCACAGTGTACACCAGCTGCAAAGTGAAAGCAGTGTGTCAGCATTCATCAGGACAAGAGCAACAGCTGTGTGTCCTCTGTTACTGTGCTGTTTACTGACGGAGCAAAGTATGAGCGCTCTTACTGCAATGCACTGTGCATCAATGCGGGATGGATTTACCCATAGTTTTCAAGAATTAAACACTGTATGATTCAGGAATTAATCTGAATTGTAAATTTCCCACAGAGTCTCACATCTATTATATTGCAAGGTTTCCCTTGCTTGCCTATCAGCCACACTGTAGATGTACCACACAGTGTGAGTTTGTCATCAGTTTAAAAGTGTGATGTTAATCTTATTTAGTTTGGTCGCACTTTTTCATAAATATGCTTAGCTGAACTAAGCATATTTGTGATATTAATGTCATCACACCTCACAACTCACGTTTACAAGCAGTGATCCTTAACAAGCTCTGCTCACTGAAAACATGAGGGTGCAAATTGGATTAGACAGCGAAGACTATGCTATGGTAGACAGGAGATGACATAGAAAAATTAGAGAGGAGGAACAATAAAGAGAGGTGACTGACGGAAGTTTTAAGATGTGATTTCTCAGCATATTCACATGAGACATTTATGGCCAAGACTGTGACGTAATCATCCTTTTGTTGCCAAGTGGTTAGCTATAGCCATGTCTAAAAAATGCAGTGAGCCCTATTCTGAATTTAAAGGTGGATTTAAAGAACATGAGCTTGTACATAATCATGGGGAGGACATGTTATTATAATGATGCACTATGGTAAAACTGTGACAGTCAAACAAAATGCTATAAAGTTATCTGTGTTTAATCATTTTACCTTGTTGAGCCCAAAGGTTCAATTTAACACGTCCCCTACTAAATCACTGATGAAAAGGAGGCTCTATGCCTTCTCTACTATCAAATGTTTGTAGCAATCAAGCATTGGCAAGCAGCTAATATAGGCATAGCTTGTTGGCTTAGCAGTCCAGGGAAACCAGATCAAGTCTCAGGAAATTATTCCACGTCAAGTAAAAAGGTTATCAGTCCTGATGAAGAAGATCATGACTGACTTGGTCTGTAGTGGAAACCGAGGGAACCCAGGGAGAATGAATGTGGCTACCAACCACCAGTAAGAAGTGCAGGATGGATGATCAGAAATTATCCAGAAGGAATGTAATCAAATACATGTATTTCCATTTCACCCCCTTGCCTCTCTCAAGTAGGCACAGCTCCTTCTCTTCCTGACATACTGGAATGGCTGTCAGGCAGGAGGACATGCTACACTCCAGTTCTCTCACTCTGATGGACTTCTACATCTTGTGATATGATGCTGTGCTCATTTACTGGTCTAATGAGGTGTGAGACCTTGGTCTTGTCTGAGACTGCTGAAGACATAGACTATCACAACTGTAAAAAAAATGTCTCTTTCAAATCTACTCAAAATAATTAAAACAAATATGAATTATTACATACAGACTTGCAAAGAAGATCAAATTAGCTTATGTTATAACCTGTGACAGTTCACTTTCATCCGTGGCTAAAGAACAATGACCCAGAGCATCTGCTTGATTGTCACACACACTGTATATCAGCAGCTAAACGCAGAGTCCAAACCACATCACAAAGCCAAACACAGCTAATCGCTTAGCTGTGCAATGTAGGACAGAAGGGGATGTGAAGTGCGGGGGAATGTAAAAGCTGAAAATCTCTGGCAGGAGATAGATGAGGGCTTGGACACACAGTGCCGCAGGCAGGAAAAAGAGTGATAGGGAATGTTGCACAGAAAGCTCTGTGGATCTGAAGCTACACAAGACAAAAACACCAAGAGGCCTTAATAACAGAGAACTACTTACTCTTAAAGCACTAAAAATACTGTCAGACAATCTCCTCCAACAGTATCACCAGTACCTAAAAGCAGTCAGATAGTTTTAATAAAATGGACCAATGAAGAACATTCTTGTGGTGTGAAATGGTGATGACTGATTAAACTTTCATTACATCCTCAAGAAAGATACTTCAGTAGTAATTCATTTGAATTTGACCGACTCACCCTTGAATCCCTTCAGGGATCTCCACCCATGTGTAGGAGGCTTAACTAGCAAAACGATCACTGCACTGTCAGCAGAATAAAAACCAAGAATATTAGAGAGCTTTAGGTTCTGAACAATAACAAAGAAAGAATTAGACAAGATAAAGAAAGGCTGGGGCCCTTACTTCTTCTCCTCAACCTCATTGCCCATATCCACAAGCTCCCATTTGAGTAACTTAGAAACCAAATAAAGGCAGTGAGTCAGCCTGGAGCTGGGATCAAGTCTGGCCAAAAACAGAAAGATGAATTTCCTCCCAAGTCACAGGCACAATGTCAAAATCAAAAACAAGTTAATGACAAGCATTCATCCTGCTGAGGTATCCTTGAGCAAGACACCAACTAGCTTTGGCTTTGAACACAATATGAAAATGAAAGAGATTCTTTTTGCAGTGTCAATGGTGTATCACAAATTACATCATTACAGTACCAAGGGAAATTTATTGAAAAAGTTCAAGAGGCAAAAACTAAAATAAAATAAACACTAAATCCAACATATCAAGTTATCACGTGATTAGATGACATTTTAAATTGCAATATCTCTTCTAGTTGAAACCTGTGCTTCTGCTGTGACTAGAGAGCATCTGTGGGAACTTTTCACTGGGAATATTTCACTGTTTTATCATCATATCTCTATGTCTCTGGTGGGAGAAGCAATGATAAATACATGATGCAAAATATCACCAATTAGGAGCACAAGTTAGAAATCTAGCTCCAACATCCCTGTCAAAAATTTAAAACAGCAGAGATCTCCCATTAATATTCATCATGAATTGTAGTAAATGCCTCCGAAATACAGAAACAACACTTAAATTAAAATATTTTATACTTAATAGGTAAAAAGTGATTGTGAATTATGCACATGCTAATATTTGCACATTTGGCTTACAGATTGTTAGGTTGGATTTTGCCATCAGCACAGCCGCTGGTTTTATCAAAGTAAATCAGAGAAATGTAGTCATTAGAATATGCATCAGATTAATTTGTGTGTCAGTAGCACACAAATGTAGTGGTGCAAGATTATTTAGTATTCACACACATATCCACAGAGTTTTCTACTCATCCTATCAGATTAAATATGTTTCTCGGCCATTTCTCTCTGAAAAATCTGAACTATGAGGAGAGAAGAGGTGAGGAAGCGGAGAGGAGAGGTCTGTGTGAAACAATGGAGATGGTGAGTCGCTGCACAGCTTCTTTGCAATCTTCTGACACGGTACATGAGTACACACATGTGAAGTGCCTACTTATCCTGCTGTTTAGGGCTTTAAGAGAATTTATTGTCAGGCAGCTTATCCTGAATCCTGCAGCAGTTCTGCAGCACAGATGTCAGCCAGAGATGACAGCTTTTGTCTTTAGACTAAAACAATCATTCACTCTCAGTGATCATAAAAAAGTAAAAAGGTTAAGAATGCAGAGTTGCAAAGCAAAAATAAAGAATAGACAAATCAACCAGGATGATATTTTGGCCTGTAGTAGCTCACTGCAGATACATATCAGTACTGGTGGATGAAAATTTATATTGGCGGATATATAATTATCAGATTTTGAAAATCTCAAATATCAATATCAGTACTGACCTCAATCCTATATTGTTCAGGCTATAGTAAAGAAGCATAAGAGTCAGCTTTTCATTCCTGGTTAAAGACAAGAATACTTCTAATCAATACTCGGAAGGCCCTTTAACGAAAGATTAGACCAAGACAAAGCCCTCACTTCAAAGCAACATGCAGGAGAACAGCTTACCATTCACTAAACTGAGCAGTCAGCATCCATCCCTAAATGAGCCACGTGCACCTTCTAAATATAAAACTATCAAGCTTTTCATGAACAGATATAACAAAACAACAACATGGCTTACCTGCAGGTTCTCAGTGCAATTCCCATACAGCAGCTGTTAACATGTGCTAAACTAACTCTGAGCATTTTTCTGAGTCTTCCATCTAAGGAGCTGTCTGCTATCACAGGTTCCACAGTACAAAATGAATGATCTGCAGCGCGACTCTGTCTGATTCTGCCAAAGTGAGATGATCTGTCACTCTACGCACACACTCTCTGGTGAACACGCACAGACACAAATTGCATATGTTCATAGCCAGATAATCTGTCGGATCTCTGATCCCGATAATCCCGCAACATCAGAAATAAATCAAACATCACAGATAAAGCCCAACTCAAAATTGTGACAGTCTTGACAAAACGAGGCAAAGAGTCTTTGAGATATAAAATGAAACCTAAGCCATGGGGAGGTATGTAGATAGATTTGATTATGTCACAACTGTGAGTGTAATGGCACCTGGAGAAGCTGCAGGTATGTTATCTAATGAGGCCCAGCACACAAATGAACGTGACAGAGCAGTTTATCCTGTTGTTCTGCTGCTATGGGTGGACTAATGTTTGCCATTTCAGCATATCAATACATGTTCTTGGGAGAACACTTCTGTAAGAGCTGGACCTCAAGGTAATTAATCTGTTAATTTTAATAATCTCAAAAACAGGTGTTCTCACCTATCTCATCTTGAAGACAAATAGGAGACATTAATCCCAGGCCTGGAGGTATGTTAGGACACAGTGTCCTCATGCCCCTCCACCATATACCTGTAATAATGTAAAGAAACAGGTCGGACATAGTTGAATTTCATTGTATCCTTAAGGATTACATTATCTGTACCAGAGTAATCTCTGTTTTCTAATACCATTTCATGAAAGCCATGTCACTTGCCAGTGCTTTTATCCAAAAGCTGAGGGGCAGATAAACAGTCACTGGATCCTCTAACAATCAGATTCAGCTAACCCCCATTGCTGTGAAACATGTCTAAATCCCTTACACAATCATGTCAGAGGCATTATTATTCCATCCCACCTCTGAATACCCCTTCTCTGCCTCACACACACACACACAAGCAGGCACACAGGTACATGTAAGAAAACATTGGGGAGCTTTTGTCAGCAAGATGACAACAGAGGAATGTATCAAATTATCCAACTTACTGCTGAAAAATGCACAGTAAAGGATACTAAGAGACAAATCTTTTGTTCAGACTTGATTACATTACTCTTTTAGAATTGTTACAGTTGCAAATCATAAATGATAAAGTCATCACATTTTAGCAAAAACACAGAAGCTACTGTATGAGAGAAATTTGATTAGTCTGGTAGATTTTGCTGCAGAGAATCTTGGCCCTGTGGGTCTCTGAGCTTGTACAGTATGGCGCAGCACACTTAACTGCAGCATATCTGTCATTACAGTATTTGTTTGAATGTGTACAGTATATTTATACTATGTTATCAGAAGAGGAAGCAAAGACATTTCTGACATCTCATCAAGAATAGCAAACACCTTCTCCTCTCACTATGCCTTCATGGCAGGACATGCAGACTGAGTCAGCTCTTTCTGTGTGTGGGATATCTGCTCTCTACTAGGAGTTAACTGTGTCCACACTGGCTCCAGGCATGGAGGGACCTCTCTCCTGCACTTCTCATTAGAGAATATGAGCACACCGCAGAGTGAAAGCGGCCACTGGTCACATTCACACTGGATAGTTACATTACATCTTTACACACAGCTACTCCGTGACTGCAGTGCTCAGGCACTACACACAGAGGCCCCAGTGGCCCAAAAATACACATGTATTTTCATGTAAACTGATTTTTTTGAGAATGTCATTGTCTTGTTATATATTGCAGTATAATGGCAGTGAGGATGGCTTCACATCTGCTCTGTGTAAACATACTGTACACAAAGCTATCAAAGCACTGCAGGTTTCTCTCACAATCTGTTCCCCCTAAATTGTCTTCTTATACTCTTGTATTTCCATGTGCCATTGTGCAATACCTGATCACCATATTGCATCACTGGACATCAAATAATGAAGGGTTATTTTAACATAACGCACAATGTCACCCAAAACCTGCTCCTCACATCTGTCCCTGTGTTGCTAGAGCCATCACATTATCATTTTATCAAGGCAATTAAACAGATGGATTAAATAAATGAGGTGAGGTTCCACTTGGCTAGCAGAGGGTAACTGAATTTAGAGGCTATTTTTAGATATCTGTATCCTGAGGGTGGGGAGAGCTTGTGGAGACTTTGGAGGCTTATTAAGTCAGGCATCAGTGGAGGAAGGTAGGCCACATCTGGTGAACAGCTCTAAAACTCAATCTGGCCAGCAGAATTTACCAGAACAGTCCCTTCACTGGAATTTCCATCCCACTCACAGAGGCTGATCTAAATCACAAGCTTGGGAATTTAAAAGGTCACAGTTTAATACAGAGAGAATTTACTCCCTTTTCAAATACCTAACCCTTCTGTTGGGTATCATCATTATGTCTATTCTTAGAAAACTTAACTCTCCCTGGGAATGTGCAGCATTTGTGGTTAAGCAGAGGTCACCTCCTTCCTCTGATACTGTCCCCCTGCACCAATTTTCGGTGTGTCATTTTTCAGCCTGAACTTTCCAGCCACTTAAAGTTGCAGTTAAGATGATATGACCTCTATCAGCCGAGCATACAAATGAAGCACCTTGGCTATCGGCCACATTTCACTCCGTGGTCCAGGGATAACATGGGAAGGATGAGCTCGGCTGAGCTGGGCTGGGTGTGACTGGGCGGGACTCAACATGACCGGGTCGAATACAGAACTAAACATCAGATCAGATGTTATTCAACACCCTGAGTAGAACCAGACCAAGCTAAAGCAGAGCCTTACATAATCCATTAAAAACAGACCACCACACAAGACTGGACAAACCCACAAGGCTAATTGATGTTTGTTTAAAATGAGGTTGTGGTTATAAATGTAGCTGTACATTCTGCAGTGAAAATAACATTGATTAAAGCGAGACCAAACTGTCAACCTCTGTTATCTGCTGTTCATAGGTAAAACTTTGTGGTCTGGTGTTTACAGCCCCACTGCCTCTGTGGCTGAGAGCACAGCAGGAGGGCTGACCAATGAGCTAGCACATGCAGGAATGATAAATAGGCTAAGTAACCTTATCGCTGTGGCTGACATCAAGACTCTGACAGAATGATAATAAGCTTGATATCTTGTGCATAGATCAACGAATGGATTAATGGTCGGATCGACTGTATGTCCTGGTTTTCATGTTCTAGCCCAGTTAAAATTGTTAGCATTAACTGAGGAACTGCTTAAAAACAGTAGTTTGCAAGTTCATATACCTGAGGCAGATGGGAAAGTGCACTGCAGAGCAGCATGCAGCTGCAAACTGTACAATTTAGTTTAGCCGGTGAATACCAGAATTCACCTTGATGCACCTATGCTAACATAGCACTGTGGCAATAGTGAGCTTGTACTATGCAAACATACAATTTCAACAAAAAGAGAACTATATAGCCCACCAGTGCATGGAAAAGTGCAATATGCAGAAAATGTGACACTGTATGTGTACGTCTGTATACAGCATATATGTGCATATGTTGGCTGAGCCCTATTAGCATCTGTGTTTAGGATTGAGGAGCGAGCCCATGTAAACAAGTACATTCCTATGACGAGTATATCTCTTGCTCAGTGAAACAACCAATGGGGGTGGGGGGGACTGCATCAAACCTCCACTGTAGTCTAATCTATAGAGACCCCGTATTAACCATGTTTATAGAAGAGCATCATAATTAGCCTGAGAGCTCACAATCCTGCTGACATCAACACAGCGGTCAGTGACCTGTGATTATGAGGCACTGCGGTGAGCATCTCTCGCTTTGTCCCTCTGTCTTTCTATCCCTATAAAGGCTGCTTCATTAGCGCACACTGATAGGAGCACTTCCCAAAGGCATTACAAATGGTTGTTTTGCTTTTTCAAAACAGCCAGCTGCCTTCTCTGCCACAAACACAGATGACAGACAGTTCTCAGCATGCATGTAAATTCTCCCTTCTGCCCTTATACTTTGTACAAACACTTAACAGCATGCAATCCAAAGCACTTTATCTCCTCCAGCTGCTGGTACGCTTGAGCAGAGATGCTTCAGCTAGCCATACAATCCCACATATGTGTTGGGAAGAGGCAGCGATACACACCTGTGAGTCGCACGATACACTTGCTGCCTCTTGTAAGGGAAGTGTAAGGACTGTCCTGGTTGGCCCAACATGTTAGCCGCAGGTCTGTGATTTGCTGTGCTCCGCTGTGCTCTTCTCAGTGGTGACTGTGTGTGTGTACTCCTCTCAGCTGGTAGTACCGCTGTTGCTGACGTCCTCTGCTGAGCACCGTGGCGTTGATTCATTCAAAACATCCTCCTTCCCACTTCTCCTGTGTTATGCTGCCGAGGTGGAGCTAAAAATACATGCAGTCAGTGGACTGTCTCCTGTCTCCGAGAGCGTTAGGCTTGTGATGGGTATTATTAAGGCCAGCCAACCTCACCAATACATCATGTAAGAAGCCCCAAAGCACCAAGTAAAACCACAGGTACAAAGCATTAGCCATAGCCCATATAATCATATTCTCTTCTCTCCCTGTGGTGGTACTCTTTCTCTCCTCACCTCTCCTCTGCTTTCTTCTAATGTATGCGTTCCTCAGCAGTGCTGTGCCGTCAGAGCACTTCCCTGAACTGGACGCCCTCTCTGCTCCATTCTCTCTGCAGTCATGCAGGCAATGCACAGCATGCACAGCGAGAAAGGAAGAGTGAGGTAATTACTGTAGTGAGTAAGGAAAAAAAAGAGAAAAAGATGAGGGAGTGACGACGGGAAGGTGAGAGAAAGTGTTGCAACTTCACTTTATGTAATATTAGATAAGTATATGCTTTGTGCTAATCTTCTCATTCTACTATTTAGTCATTAAGTGTGTAAGATATTTTCATACCGTTTTGCACCAACTGAAGATGATAAAAGGTAAGCACTCACGAGCGTAATTACAGAACATAAACTGTCAATTTCAAATTTTAAAACTTTTTAAATATTTACTAAAATTTGTCTTCCAACGATAGTTTTTTTTAGCTGCCCCAGTGGCATGACGCTTTATGGCAATATCAGTCAGTCAGTCAGTCCAGATTGAAATATCTCAACTATTAGAGGGATTGTCATGAAATTTTCTTCCCCCAAATTGATGGTCCCCAGAAGATGAATCCAAATGATTTTGGTGATCCCCTGACTGTCACTGAGTGACACCTAGTTCAATAATGAAACTTTTGATGGTTGATTTCATTATTGATGAATTGGCAGAACATTTTGGACAGATGTTCATGGTTCTCCTAATATCCTGTCCTCTTGTCCTAATGACTGTGGGGATCCCCTGACTGTCATTGAGTGACACCCAGTTCAGTAATTGAACTTTTAATGATTGATTTAATTATTGATGGACTGGCAGAACATTTTGAACAGATGTTCATGGTTCTCCTAATATCCTGTCCTCCTATCCTAATCACCTCCTAACTTTTCCTTTTCCTTTATTGTCACAATGAGGTTGACATTTCTGCTTTTGAGCAAAATATCTCAACAATCTTAACTTAAATCTTAACTTTTCATCTCATGCTATCAGCGGGTCAATTTTTTTAAACCTGCAAAACATGCCATATTTATGAGTTTCCCATCAGCCTCAGCTGTATTTAGTTTTTAGCGCTAATTAGATTATGTTGGTATACTAACATGCTAAATTAAGATGGTAAACATTGTAGCTGCTAAACATCAGCAAGTTAGCATTGAGTCCCTATTGGGAAGACGTGATTCATGGGAAGAGAAATGGAAGTCAAGACTGGGCTGTGACCCAACAGCTGCAGAGACTGATGACTATGCCATGCTACAAATGCCTGCTATCAGCTAATAAAGAGAGTGGGGGGTACATGTGAAAAATGCTTTTTGCACCAGCTGAGGACTCGGAAAGTCATCTCACACATTAAACTGACAGTACCTGCACACACACACACATGCACCAAATTGCAGGTAATGCATCCAGCTGCTGTTGTCCTCGTCCCCTGAGTTTCATCCTCTGCTGCTCTTTCTCATCGATCTATGCTCTCCCTCACATCTCGTTAGCATACCCCAGGAGTCGAAGAAGGCACTCACACTGCAAGGAAAGACCTCTTCAACATGATGAGATGATACAAGGCAGTCTGACAGATCTCTGGCTCTAACCTGCACCGACGGTCATTTGCATCGTGCATTAGACCTCCGTTAATTAATTTATGGGAAAAACTGCAACATCGCATGCCATTCAAACATAAAACAACCATTTACTGGGGAATGACTAAACTGCTGCAAAGTAAAACAGTTTCAGAGTGTCTGCAGTATACAGTGTACTGTGAATTAACCTGGCAGAGACAGTTGTGCAATACTAAAAAGATGATCAACACATGAAAACGGCATCACTAAAACACACACGGCCTACAGCATGACCTTCAATACACAGTACTCTATGTCTACAACTGGACTGATATATAGAAATGTTCTTTTTATCACATTTCTATGATAGAGGTATACATTCATATGGTATGTTGAAATTCATATTTATATTATTTGTAGAGTTGTAATAACTGATCTTTTTTTTTGGCCTCTTCAGGGCATAAGTTGTGATGTATCGTCACCTTTTAAGTTACTATGGCGAACTTGTTAGTAAACGTTTGCTTTTTTTAAAATACATCCAACAGTTAAGGAGCAACATTATCATTCATTTGGATTTCAGTTTCTTGTCACCTGGTGAATGTAAGTCCAATATTTACTCTCCTTTTAGCTCTGGTTTTGGTCTCTATCAACTCCTAAGGGAAATAGCTGGCTCTATAGCTGCTAACTGCTCCACTATGTTCACCAGCTAGACACTCGCTGTGTCTGTTTGTCATTTGTTGCTGAGCATGTGGTGTACAGTCAAGTTTTTGGAGCTTGTTACATCACAACGTAATGAGAGCGGTGAGAGTGAACCAAAACAGTACATTTTTGGGCCAGAGAGCTAAACAATAAGCTGAAACTTGCTATAAAGCTTCGTAAAGCCGAGGGGAGCTGCTGAGTCGGGTGACACTTCTCACAATAAACTATAATTTGATACATTGTTGTTATAAAAATATTGATTATAGCTGCTTTGAGTATTTAGAAGTAAAAAAAACTAATATATAAAAATGTTAAGGACTGAAATATCCTACTTTGAATGCATACAAAAGGCCATATACATAATGAATGAAACAGCATTTAAACAAATCGAAATCTAATTTGTAATCGTTTTAAAAGATTAAACTAAATGGCTGCCTTCTTCTTGTAAAGGCGTATTCCCTGTATGTATCTGATAACCTCAGAGTAGTCATACGTGTTGATACATTGCTACTCACCAGTAAATGATCAGAGGTGGAAAGCAGTAAATCCAATTCAAAAGCTTCAAACATCCAATTCTGTCCTAAGCTTGAAGACAGACAGTAAGTAGCGTCCTTTGCTGTTCTCTTGTTTTAACACAGTGCACAGTGCTATGCAGGTAGGTGTGCTAGAGAGGGCACAAAGAGCAGTGTCAGATAGGAATATAACTGCTGTTTCAGCCCTCTCTCTCTACTCTCGATCACTCCGAGTAACACTGCCAGCACTTGCAGTACATAGCTCTAGTGAGCCTCCACAGGGAAGAATAAAATGATAACGCTCCATTGTTCAGTCCTTATGTAAAAAAATGAAGGGGGAGGAAAGGGGAAGGGTCTGACTTGCTTAGAAACTCTGGAGCCACCAATCTTTTTGGTTACCACAGGTGAGCAGTTATCACTTCAACGCGTTGTCCGGTCAACGTAAAGTGCTGACCTTGGTCTCTGACTGCAACCAGAGCCTTCCGTCTCACCCTGAGCCCTCTTTATCTGATCACATCCCAGTCAGCCAGGGAGACAGGGATGGAGGATGGAGGATGGAGGACAGACTACAGCTGAGTAGCTGGCTCAGGGTGCTGCAGTGCCAGGTCAATAATCCACAGACAGACATATAGATAAGAGCAGAGGGCTGGATGAGGGTGGTCGATACATCAAACGGACCTGCCACTTTTATCATCCTGACTGTTGGAAAACAGAATGAAGCTACCGGCTATAACAACACTGTCTCAATAAAATTAATCCTTTCTATGATACTTCCTGATCTGTTGTGTTAGCAAACCGGATACCAAAAAATATACCACAGGTGTAATGTTGATATACTAAAACTGCTCGGACAGACAGACAGCCTGAAGATACTGTCAGTATCTATTCAATACAGAACTCATGAACACAGGATTTTTTTGTCAAATACAAGAAACAGAATATTCATATAACTCAAACTCAGTTATAAAGTTACCTTTTTTTGAATAAACATAATTCAATTTCAGCACTGTAAGCACAATCCTACACAATAAGAAAGATTTCAGTGGCAAAAACAAAAACAAAAAATGAAAAAAACAAAGAAATATGAAATGGCATCAAACTGTCAAATGGACAAAGAAAGACTCAGCAGCAATATCTAGTGGCTACATAGAGAACAGCATTACACAGCAAAACCATACTGTACATGCACATGCTCCTTCATCAGTCAATGATTTACTGACAGGTGAATTTGTCGATAATCTACATTATCACACTTCTTACAGTTCAACATCATTTGCTGCACAAAACAAATTCAAGCTTTTCTCATAACGAACTCCAGAGAGAGGCTGGAGGAGACAACTGATCACAGTGGTCAGAAATGATCAGATCGTGAATATTTAGAAAAGAATAAAGAGAGAATTCACTGGATCATGAAAAAGGAATTAGGCTTGCATCTCTGCTGCACTAAGCAAATTAAATTGGATTGGTTTGCAGGAACTCACACAGCCGCGTGGTCAATGTGTTCAATAAATGCTGCAGTGAGTGAAATTGCCCAAACCACCAGATCTGCTCTCGCTAGCACTGGCCAGGAGCGCCTTTTCATTTATCTTTTTCACACTCGATAATCCATTAATGGGAAAAGCAATATTTAATCAAGTAATCCACAATGAGAAACATTTTTTCACAGCTCTTATAGTCAAACTGCTGCTTAACATAAGCTTATTGAAATGTTAGATTATTCAGACTTCAGATGACACCATTAAAGAATATATAGAATAAAACACTGCAAAGCCAGATTATTGCTGACAAATTCCTATAGGTCATCAAGGTGGAATATTGAGAAATAGTTGGGAGTAGGGAGGAGAATTTTAACGCGTATTGATCCCAAACATATAATTCATTTTCAAACATGGCACCGTTTCCTTCTCTCACCAGACAATAGGACACAGTTCAAAGTTCATGGTTCAAGGTCATGTTGTGTTTAACAAGTTTTCTTGGATGTTTTATGATTTCCTGCTTCAAAGCTGCAGTGCGGGACTTTTGTCTCCCCCTTCTGGCAGCGAGAGTAAAGGGGGGCGCTCGGCCGTGATTGCCTGACACAGGAATGCAGGTCTCATGTGCACCCTGAATGACAGGCACACAGAGGGGGCAGGTAAAAACAGATATGTTGTGACGGTCCACTGGCCCAAAAATGTATGTTTTGATGGCCCACTGGCCCACCAGAATTTGTTAGTATGCCACATGGCCAGTACA
Organism: Thunnus albacares; assembly: GCF_914725855.1. Lineage (NCBI taxonomy): Eukaryota > Metazoa > Chordata > Actinopteri > Scombriformes > Scombridae > Thunnus > Thunnus albacares. Next base: position 23,302,313 of record NC_058106.1, read on the forward strand.
CCACTGGCCATAACCTACTGCAGCTGTAAAACGATGGATGACTTGTTTTTGAGCGTTACACAAACCTCATGAAATGACTTGTTTCGCGATCAGAATGTGACCCATTCGGTCCGATAACATTTGGAAAGTCTAGAAGAGCTGCATGATTAATGGCCAGCGTAGGAATGTGGTGCTCAATTTAAAAATTCCTTGTACTGTGAAATACAGAGAGATTTAGCTGGCGGTGACGGGTTTAATCAGCATCGTGTGAAATTGTTTGGCAAGGGCTTCAATGTGACGGACATGTAAACGTTGCAGGTTTAACCTGATTTCTTAAAATAACCGATATCTTTCTTACAACAACCCCATAAATTGAGCATACGGTTCATTCTAGTTACATGGGAAATAGTTACACAAAAAATCTCAACTCAAGGTCCACTTACTAGCTTTTTCCCGAGCTTTTGGAGACCATGAGATGCCATTGAAAGCTCCGGAAAAAGTTAATAGGTGGACTTTGAGTTACAATTTTTTTGTCAGATAGAAAAAGTTTCAGTTTCAGCTTTATATGTGTAGCATGTATGCAATAATTTCAGCAATTGCTTAGTAGTAGTTTCACAGTTGTACTGAGTAAAATACATTGCATGCACTAACTTTTACCAGATGCACATACCTTCACTGAACCTAAGCCCTTTTTATTTAAATGCAAATTTGCTATGCTCCTAGAAAATCAATGTCATTAGCTCTTTTTACCTGGCTCACTGATAGCAACATTTGGATGAATAAACTTTTGTATTCTACATGTAGGTTCAAAAGCAGAAAGGCAGAGACTAAAGTCAGTGTTTTCTAGCCAGATCAAGCAAATTAAAACATGTTCCAGAGCTGGGAGGGATTTTAAAATCTGTTCTTAATCTCTGATTCTTATCTGTTCTTACTTTATTAGCTATTTTAACAATATCGCAAAAACATCATTGTTTCATCTGAGGAACATAGCCAGAATTAAACCATTTTACGATTCTGAAATGTTGATATGTGCTTTTATTACAAGCCGCTTAGATTATTGCCACTCTTTTTTTAAAGGTCTCCCTAAAGTCTTTAAGAAAATTACAGTTAATTCAGAACACTGCAGACAGGATTTTGACCAATACAAAAAAAAAGAGATTGCATTACCCCTCTGCTCACATCACTACACTGGCTACCTGTATCTTTTAGAATTGATTTTAAAAACCTTTTACTTATCTACAAAGCCTTACATAATCTAGCACCTTCATATATCAGTGACTGCATTTCATTTTATGTCCCAACATGATCTCTCAGATCTTCCACTGCCATTCTTTTAAAAGTCCCTAAAGTGTCCAACAAGAAATCTGGAGAGGCTGCTTCCTGTTTTTATGGCCTTAAACTGTGCAACAGCCTCCCCTTGGATCTTAGAATAGCAGACTCCCTTGGAATTTTTAAAAGGAAATTAAAGACCTATCTTTTTAATTTGGCTTTTAATTCGGGTCAACTTTACTCGTGTCATTAATGTTTTATTGTATTGTGATTGAACTGTTTTTGTTCATTTTTCTCTCATTTATTGCTATTGCTGTTCTTGATATATATATATATATATATATATATATATATATATATATATATGTATACATATAATAAAACTTATTGTTATTGTTTATTATCATCTGATCTTGGTTTGTTAAGCACTTCGGGCTCCATCTTTGCATGAAATGTGCTATACAAATAAAGTTATTATTATTATTATTATTATTATTATTATTATTAATAATAATAATAATAATAATAATAAAGTATCTTGTAGATTTGTGAGCTTACATCACATCCACTGGTGATGTAAGCTTCGCACATTTAAATTGCCTACATGTTGCTCATCACTTTTACAGCAAACACTGGAATCTGTTGGACAAAATAACAATGACCACTTTACAAAAAAAAAGCGTGGCTCTCAGACAATCTGCAAAAATACTTTCTGGTTTTATACGACATCCATCTCGCACCTCTGTGGCTGCTAACTAATCACTTCTCTCCTCACCCGTCTGGTGAGATGAGAACAGTGTGGGACCTGCTTCTCTCTGCAGTGGCTTAAGTCACAGTCGGGCTCTGGCAGAATGCGGCAGAAAGAACTGTCATCTGAAGTCAATCAGAGGGAGGGTATACAAACTCTCTCTTTCCTCCAGAGAGGCAGCTGAAACTACTGAGGTACAGAGCATCATTCTTAACTTTACAAGAGTGACAAGAGTGATAAATGACACTGGGCAAAAAAGGAAAAAAGTTGTATTTTAATTGTGGTCAGCTGTTTTTTTGCATGCCAGTTCTATTTACATTTGCTGTGCATTGTCATAGCATATTACAGATATTCAGATTATAGTAACTTTCATGTATAAAAACTGACATTTCTATAACACAAATACACAACCAGAATTTCACAGTGTTAATACTTAATCCTGCACATGTTAGGAAGTATTACCTTTTCTCAATCTGCCTCTCCTTGCTCTCCAAACTGGAGGGTTCCAGCTCAGTAACCAGCTCTATTTCATGATCAGCCGAGTCAGTCCCCCGGCCAAGGGGCAGGCAGCTACAACAGCAGGTTCCCATCCCGGCTCTGGCATCTCCCCTGCCTTGTTTCTGCTCTGACTCCTGCTCCAGCTCTGACTGGTCAACCTGCTCGACTGTCTGGACAGGGAATGACTCATTCTTGATAATGTATATCATCCCACAGCTCTTAATGTATTCATTCATTGCAGGTTCCTGGGTTAAATATTGCAAGTCAAAACAAGGCCTGATGGAATGCTTCCTTTCTGCTCTGCAGCACAGACACCCACTGTACCAGACTCTCAATCTACTCTTTGTTTTCATCCCCTTCATTCAGTCCGCTGCTTTAACCTCTAACTCTATTTGTAGGCCTCTGTCAGTGCTGTACAGCATGTGTTGTTTAACTATCGCAAGCCTCGTAATCAGTCACTGTGGATGTGATATTGACAACGACGGCTCTGTTTATAAAACTTTCCTGCTTCAAGTGAAGACTCAGGCCGCCTCACGAGCAAGGAAAGAAGACAGATGCACCAACATAATAGCTGGACACGATTTAAACATGATATAAGGATCTACTGATGATGACAAATGGTCAACATAAATCACCCTACAACTGTGAGAGAGGACTGACTACCTCACCAACAATACATTTTGCAGTTCCTTGGCCATGAATCCTGATATCAATTTCAGCATCCCTGGTCTTGTTGTTAAAGACGGTGTTATCGTGTGCACCATTACCATCTTCACAGGATTAATGATTCCTGCTTCAAGGCCAGTTTATGTGTCTGTTATAGAGCAATGTGTAATTTTTGGGTGTGTGTGTGTGTGTGACAAGGAGCGATAAAGTGAAAGAGATAAGCCTATCCTCATGCATCACTACTACCATCACATTCATCTGGAAAAAAAAAAAAGATGTTAGAAGCACTACAACATATTGCGATTGTCTTGACCCTGAAATGCCTTTCGCCTATTCATTCAGTATTTTTCATTCCCTGCACAGCACTCATGGTGCAATGGTGGGAATAGAAGCGCAACAAGCTGGGAGTTGCATTACAATGAGGAAGTGTAAGCTAAGGTTTTGTTAAAAACTGAGACTTCGATGCTGTAAAAAGGAACAACCATGGACCATATCTGATCATCTGCTAATTTCATCAGCAAGTACAAATAAAATGCATGATGATGATGCATCAATCACAGAACAACGCAAATACTAATAAAAATGTTGAATATATTCATTCTCCAACCAGCAGACATATTCAACATTTATTTCTTGCGACATGGTGAAGGAATGCAGTGTTTTTAGTTCCCTGACATAGTAATGATGCCCCCAAATCAAATTTCTTTATTTTGCAGAGATAAAGCGAGAGTAATATGACCCATCAGGATTTTGTCAAGAATGACACGACCGTTTTAAAGTATCTATTTTCAGCTGAAGGTCACCGTCTCAACAAACAGCTTGAGGGAAGGGAGAGAAAAGGGGTGAATGAACTGTGTTTACACACAAGATAAAACAGAAAAGAAGAGTCTGCAGAATTGATATATATTTGAGCCAAATGATAAATACAATGTCCAAACAATATACTGTTATGAAATCCTGAAAAAAAACAAGGAAAATAATCTGATATTGAGGAATGTCCTGGAATTAACTTAATTCAAAATACACACCCACAAATGTTACATATGTAAATCACTTATATTTATGTGTCACATAATATCATTTATTGTATTATGAACTAGGAAGAAAATGTCATTAAGTAACCAAATGAATCTAAATGAAGCCAAGGGGAGTGCACATATCATGTCTTATGACATATGACATATGACAAATATGTACAAATAAATAATTAATAAGATTCCTCATTGTTAACTGTGCTGAAGTGCATGAGTCGTACAATTTGGTAGGTGATGTAACCCTCTCAAGTTTGTGTCTCTGCTCACATAAGAAAATATTCAAAATCAAGTCAAATCATAATGCATTTAGGTTGCTAATTTGAATGTTAACATGCTTATGCTGCTGTAAACAGAAACCTGTCAGACAAAAACAGGAAATCAACAACAGCAACAGCTCTTCAAAGTGTACAAAGATAGCATTATGCCAATTTTACATCCAAAGAAAATATTCAGTAACGACAGGATGTATCAACTTAGAAAGTTCCTGTTAAAAAGTAAGGTTTAAGATAATTATTTAACCTCGTAATGCTTTAAAAAATAGCCGCGGTTCCTTTGGCGCCTTGATGTCAACATTTTAGCTGTGTGACACTGTAGAGTACTATAAGTGGATCTTGAGTTACCCTGCAATTAAGTGCATAAACTACACTGGAAGTGATCACAGTCCGAAGACACAGGAAATATGTTGCCTGTAGTACTCTGTGGAGCCCTATAGAGGCAGTCAACAAGCAAGGCAATTATGAGGCAAATGCAACACAGTCTGGTAAAGCAGTTTCTCATAATAAACAAATACACGGAGAAAGTGTAAGAAAGAGTGAATTGAAGAAGAAAGGTTTGTTTCTGTATTATCCTTCGCATGAAGGCAGACCTGTGCACCTGCACTGTATATAAACATGTTATTAATATTTGCTCACTAGAGCACACATACTGCAGGGAAGCTGATGGTGTTACGGGATCTTATTAAGTGAAACATCTGTGAGGAGATTCGCATTTGATGAACCAAATGACATACAGAATTTAATCCATACCCTCTTGTCTGTAACATCCCCACAGTTTCTATGTGGGCACTCTTACGGATAGCATAAAGATTGATAGACATCAATTTCTCTATCAGTGAAGATGAACAGCTGCCTCACTGTTTCTGCCAACCTCAGCTTTGCTGAAAGAAAAGCATTTGCACCGATGCTTCTCCTGTCTGCTGCATGGGGTGGGAGAGCTGATTCTGATCTGACTGGTATTTAGTCATGCATTTTCAATCTTTCTCTGTTACTTCCCATGACACTTGACAAAGATTTCTAAATAAAGTCCCTTCACATCCATGGTTCTTTGTGGAAACATAAATTTACTTAGCAAATCTAATAGTCAGTTTCATCTGCAAAACCCAATGGAATTTTAGACTTACGTCAGTGAATTATGTTGATTAGCTTCAAGACATTCGCTTCAAGACACAAGTTTGAAGTCACATTCTTAAAGTGGACCTAGCTCTATATTTTCATTCTGGGACTCCACTAGATTAGCTTTGCATGATTCACAGTTCAAAAAACTCCTCATTTATCTTATACTGGCCCTTTATGCAGCCTCTCAGTTCAGCCTCTGTCTCTAACAGGCAGTCTTAGCTCCTGTCTCTTTAAGGCCCCCCTCCCAATGAACCCACTCTGTTCCGATTGGCCAGTTTTCCAGAGGCCTGCCAAGGGGCAGTCATATCAGAGTTGTGTTAAGTTACTGCTGATGATGCAACATTTCCTGCTTTACTGCTTCATATTAGCTTTTAAATATAAAACTTTTAAATGACTAAATAATGGGAGACCTTTATTGTGAAGAATTTACAGGAAATTAAACATGTTCCTCACCGCATTAGCAGAGCTTCTTTAGCAGCGCTAAAAACCGGTTGACACAATAACATATGGAGATATTTGGAGCTATTTGTTCAGCAGATCACTTAGAAATAATGCAGGGAGGAATAGTACAAGCAGAAACAGCCACAGTGATGATGATGTTTGATGAAGAGCTGCAGACGACCATCACACCTCCAACAGGTAAACAGCTTATTTTACTTTGTCGTGCTGTGAAATGGAAAAACACATAACTCACAGCGTGTCAGCTTGACTCGAGTCATGGCTTTTTGCTCATAGGGATTTACTTCTCCATATGTTTATCTCATGATTTGACACTTTGGCCACGTTTAATATGAACATCCGACATTGAAGCTCAAGCTCAAGTTAAATACTTCTTGGTCTATGATATAATGTTTAAGGAATTCTGACATGTATTTATTTGACAGCACAAAGAACCTACAGTTGCACATAAATCTGTTTCATGTTAAAAGAATCTAAAATGTGGAAGGGAAAAGGTCATTTGAAGGATCTTAGGGCTCGTTTGTGGCACTATCCTTTTTGGCTCTGATGTTTTGAACTCAGCAGTTACTAAGACACAGATTTGCTCTGTTTGCAGAAAAAGAAAGCTTCATTAAGACAGCCTTAAGATAAGGGCCGGTAGGGATACTAAACTTCTTTTTTATTCGCTATTAAAATGCCCTGCCTCAAAACTCCCAAAACATCTCATGGCCAATTAATTCACACTATCCTGATCAAAACAGTCAGCTAGTTAAAAAATGCCAACACAACCTAAAAACATAACAAGCAGCGGGAGAGAGGGGGAAGATAAACACTTTTGAAAAATCTCAGAGAACAATAAAGTAGTGATAGTGTTGTAACATCTGACAAGTGAATGAGATTTAGACACAAGCAGAGGAAGTCTTCTAGTTTTTGGTGTGAAATCTATGCGAGCTTTTAGTGTGGATATCCTCCTGTCTCACAGTATTGTAAGCCCATTCAACAATGTGAACTGTGTCCTCAACAGGACACCATTGTACCTTAGTGGGGTCATTTTTCTCCTCAGGGAGCTATAGAATTGCACATTTCCAATGCTCAGTGAGAGCCAATGATGTGGTGGAGAGTACACCTGACTGAACTGAAGTTTTCCCAGCTTTTACTTGGGAATTAATACAACTTATGAGGATCTATAAATATGAGATAAATTAATAATTTTAATTCAAATTAGCACAATAATCATTATAATTCTAAGTCTTGTGATAGAGATTTAAATAGTGGTTATCATTTGATGTATTTCTTGTATATATTATATATGTTACAAATGTTGTTTTCAAACTAAGGGGTCAATGTTTGTTCTCAATTCAATGTGATATAATGCAATGTCACTGTGACACTGTGGTATAAGAAATACTATATTAGGCTTGTTGAACTCTTGAACTTGTTTCTATCTGAGGGTTGTTTGCTGAAACCTGGGGTTAGCTAGAGATGTCTTTGCCTTAAGCCTATTGTCTTAGAAACTATGTGGATCATGAGGTACCAAGATGAGCTAAATTTGAAGGATATCCTTGTCTGAAGTTATTGACTGTCCATTAGGTTTCTGTAAGTCATCCTATGACCATACTTGTTTGTACAAAAGTGTAACAGTTTGTGGAAGTGTCCATTGAGGGACCTGACTGTTTTTAACTTTGCTTCTGGAGAGGTATAAAGCTGTTTAGGTAAAGGGCTGACTGAATAACATGCTTTCTCTCCAACAATACAAGATAATTGTATTTTTGTTTTGTTTACAACTATTGCAGTCCTATAACATTGTTGGACTCAATTGACAGAAGAAAAAAAGATAAAAAATGCAGCAGAACTAGCGATATTGGGCCTCATTCAAAAACAGTGCGTGCACACTGCCTTAGACCATGCCTATGCACAAATCATACTCTTTGTGTCCAAAGTCTTAAAAAATGATGTAGTCAATATTTATTCAATATAAACAGTATATTAGAACCACAATTATTTAAAAAATGATTGAAACTAAATATACAATATTTAAAAGTGTGAAATTGCTAATAATACACAACTTATATACTAATTATAATATTAATAGCTAAGACTTTGTAATCCATAAATCATCATCATAAATGTAATGAAATTAGCAATGTATTAAATTTGTCCTGTTCCCACTTTTAGATGACAATGGCACTCTGCTTTCACTACATCACACAGCCTGTTATGGACAGAGACAAAACATGATGCACACCTGGCATAGCAGTAGGGATTTATTTAGATCAGCTCCACAGATGTACACATTTACCAACTTTTTATTTTGTTATGGACGTACTGCAGGCTGTATACAGGATTCACAATCGGGCTCCAAATGGTTGTGCCAATGACATGCTTATAGCCAAATCTGGCTTTTGTGACTTCTATGTCTGAAACTATCATTTGCATTTCACCAGCAGTAAAGTTTTTCTACAGTTTTACCATCACGGTCCTCTTTGCAGTGAGTGACAACTCTCTCCACTGCTGCATCGCTAAAATAGAGCTTTCCTTATATAGAGAAATGGGAGCGTGGCAGTATGCTAATTACCAATAGCGGGCATGCGTCTGTCGATTTAGAATGACTCTGATTCACGAACATATGCACGGTAGTATAAACAAAATTGGTCGGTGTGCACGTCATGAATTTGACGGTAATTTTGCATGCGCTCTTGTTTTGTGCGCAAAGTAATAACATTTCTACGTACATATTAGTGAATGACGCCCATTGTTTTTTTAATTCCACGCATCCTTCTACCTTGCCACGTGCCACCTAATACAACTCAACCACCGACAGTTCAGCCAGAGTTCTAAGTGTGTGTGTTATGCTAGTAGCGGCTAATTTAGCCTTGAGCCACTAGCCTCAAGCAGAGATGAGGAGAGGGCTACAGAGGTCTGGTACCCTCCACACCACCAGATTTTTTAGATTTTAAAACTTGTAGTCTTCAGCCCCAACTGACGCCAAACTTATCAGATTTCACACAGTTCCCCTTTAACTTAGTTGTATCATACATGTATTGTATCTATAATAAGATATCTCACTATCACACATTTTGGCCTTGTTTTTGCTTTCAACTGGCGTATTTGCAGTGATATACACATATTTGACAAACCTCAACACACAGACTTGTGTCATCTGTAACATAAAGTATCATCTTCAGGAACTGAACTGAATCATTTTGGAGGCTGAATTTCAAACTGGGTCACATCCTTGGAGACTTGCCAGAAGTATGACAAAGATACTCTATTTCAATCTGTTGCCACGGATGAAAGCAGACCTCAGCCATTAGTTTTGGCAATCTTCTCCATCAAACTACTCAATTCAATATATTGATTTATCAATGTATCAAAAGTTCTGTAACTAAGTTGAAGTAAAACTAAACTAAAATGTGTTACGTAAAAAGCTACATACTTTAAATTATAAATCCGTCTTAGTCTGAGATGAGGCCCTGAAACACAATTAAACTCACAATGTTCATGCATCCAACATAAAGCACTGCACCCAATTAACCATAGATCAGATCTGCATGCCACAGGCTGGCCTACAGTGAGGTGTAAATAAATGCCACAGCAGCAGTGTCTGAACAATCCTTCCTTTGTACTCCACCTCGGCTAAATTCACAAACAACACACAACCAAATCTACCAACCGTTGTCACAGCAGCACCATGTCGATTTCAGTCCTGCTTGAGTTTGTAGCTGTGCGCTTCCTGGATGGCTGAGAGGTGAAAGATGGAGTGGGATGGACACCGGTTTATATCAAAGACCCTATTTGCTTTGTGCTAGAAGATTTGATTCCATGTCAAGCGAGGTTTCTCAGAAAGTCTGATGTTTGAGTGAAAATGATGTGTATGTATGAGATGAAATTTCATTAAATAAAAAGAAACATAATTCGCACCCTGGAGCAGAAAAATAAACTCACCTAAAGTCAGTGCTCATAGGGGTTGTACCTTTAGTATGAGTTGTAGCTAGTTATTATAAGCTATAAACTAATAATTGTGATGATTTTATCGGTCTGAAATAGGGCCCCAGTCCAAGTCATCCATACCTGTTTTTAATTTTTTAATGTGATTTTAAAGAATAATCCCCCTGAGCTGGAGCCATCTCCACTGTCTTGAGTGTTTGAGCATTGCCAGCAAACATTAATAACCGAGGCATATCTTGCACCAAAGCTATTAAGATATTCCTGGATAGTAGGCTGTTTTTAATCATTAATCTGTCAAATCTACTCATATTTGTAAGAACAAAGTAGTAATAAATATAACAGAAATTCACTCTTACAGCTTAATAAGCTGAGTGCTGGAGTTCAAAGCAAGGTAAGCTTCAACAACTGACACTCCCTATAATTACCCTGTAGACACGCGGGACAAATACAGAAACCTGGCATCATCTGGGTCTAAAATAAATCAAATAAACCACCAGAGATAAACTCCTCCACAATGAGAAAATGACAGTACTCCATCACCAGAGAATAATACAATGAGTCGCAATGAAAAGGTCACACTCATCACAAGCTGTACACCAATTAGCTGTTTCTCAAAGTAATTATCCATGAGAGCACTTAACAGCAATATGGGAATGTTTCACGGATTAAACAAAGGCCAATCAATTTGTTATATCAAATCAGTCTTATGTTTTATTTTTTGAAGTTTTTAGTTTTGTAGCTATCTTTATATACATTTGTACTTGTTGGCTGATATGGAGAAACAGTATTATCTTAATAATATATATCAATTTTCTGTCAAATGTTGACCTTGTCAAAGTCACATGATGAAAACTCAGATTCATGTTTTTGTTGTGTTTTAAGAGACCAAAATTCTTAATTTTCTAAGAAGAAATACATACAGTACATCAAGCATCATCATGCAGTGACAGATTTTGTCATTGTAGTCATTCAGACCTGTTAATACCTATACTGGGGTGCACACAATGATTTTGATTTTCTTTCACGCACCAAGAGCACAAAGAAAGGTGTCAACTGTGCTCAAGATAAACTGTTAAGTTAAAGAGAACGATCTTAATATGTTCCTGTCCGATGTTTGACTCCAAGAAATCGCTCTCCAAAACAAAGAAGTAAAAGCGAAGCAGGATCAAAACAGGATCCTTCCACCGCGCCAACTGGGCAACAAGTAGTCGACTAATTTTACAGCCTTGACATTTAGGCTACCATATATCACGCAACTTCACTGTTGTATTGTTCAGCCTTCTTCCAGAGCACAAGCTGAAAAAACTGAGTGAGCACAGGAAACACAGTGACCACTTTTATTCAACACACAATAAATGTGTCAGCGACAACAAATTTGTTAGTTTATGTGCCATTTTAAAGCCCACAACATCTTCTGATCCCAGTCTCTCCTTCAAAGTGGCTATTGAATGCATGTAAATCCCTTTTTCTTTTCATAAAGTACCTCTTTTGTTATCTCTTTCATTACACTGTGTCATACAGATCTCTGAGCCAGAATGAAAAAATTTGTACGGAAAATGTTTTTGCATGAAGCAGAGAAACCAAAGACCTCTTATTAATAAACATCGACCTCCGAAAGACTGCAGCTACAGGGATATAAAACCTTCCATACAGGCCTTCTGTCTGGGACAAATGGGGCAAACTAAAGGGGCCATTACGGGACAACGGGTAGTGGGACAACAAAACCTTAAACAAGCTACCGTGGGAGGGGTCACTGTAATTCACAATGATGCAGTTCCAATGAAGAAATGATGTCTTCAGTTTGTTTTACAGTAAGCTTTCTGTTTGTCATTGTTACACTGGCTTAATCTGATTGGCTTCAGCATGATTTGCTGGTTTCTCTTGTGTCCTGGTTTGTCCAACAGGACTCGTCCGATATAAACTAAAATCTGCAGACCAGAATCCATGTTGTGGCATAAATCATTTCAGATGCAAATGCAAATATATTACACCTAATCCTCAACATAGCATCTAGATAAACATAACGGATGTGTCAGCGTGGTACTGATGATGTGGTGCCTGCCTTTCACCAATTTCCAACCTGAATCCTACGATCGAAATCTAGGACGGACATGTGGAAATCTGACAGAAAAACTTCACACTGCAGCCTGTGACTTTGGAAAAATCTGTCCTCTCGGCTTCAATAATGCAATCATGCCATACATCTCTGTCACCACATGGTCACACCCCTCTCCTGCAACCTTTACAGTCTCTCTCTCTCGCTCTCCCTACCACACACACACACATACACACATGGCTGTACACCTATCTAATGGAGAGAGTGGAGGTCCTGCATGGAGGATGTGAGGAGAATTTTAATAACCTTCTTCCTGTCCTGCTAGGCACTGCCACTTTCCATTTACAATGCAGGCCGAGATAATTGGTTTCACCTATCCAGTGGGACCCCTGTGTGTTAATCCATATGGTGCGTTTGTGTATCATCTGTCAGCTCGTGTACATACTGTTTTCAAGACAAAATATTGTCTTTTTAATCTAGTTTGAGTGTTTGATGGCAGCTTTAACATGTAACCAAACATGTCACAACGGCACAGAGACAGAAAGGACGTGAAAGGAGCAGGAAATCATTTTACGCAAACCACCTCAAGGCAAAACAAGCAGCTAATCAAATTTTACACAGCCAGACGATGCAACAATGCACATGAGCCACTTACTTGATGAAGTAGCTGGCTCCCTCGTCCGTGAAGCCCTCTTCCCATCCTCTTGGCAAATCTATAACACGGGACAAAAAAAAAAAAAACATATTGAACGACCCGCCACAGGAAAACCACACTGCAGCAAAAATGCCCCTTGATATCCTGAAAATCAGATAGTTTGACGCGTACCTGATCGTATCATATGTCCCGAGTTAACAGGTTCACCAGTGCGCGGATGTAGCCAAGTAGTGCTCTGAGTTTTATCACTGTAAGAAAGACACCTGTTACTGAACGATAATTAAAAAAACAACCTAAAAAACCCTTCACAAAACGTTAATATCTCACTAAGTAACCAACGTTGAACAGTTAAACCAGCTCACTTAATAAAAAAGACCCGGCCATCTCTACAAACTCCGTACGACCAGTGGTCAGGTAGGGTGTCCCGTCCGAGAGGTGCCGCCATGATCTCTCGTCTCCGGCTTCGGCTTGTCCCCCCCTCTTCCTCTCCGCAGACTTTTCCAGGGAGTCCAGATATAATACCACCGCTAGGGCTGCATAGTTTTTTAAAGGGGAAGAATACCGAACTCGTCAACACACTCCCTCAGTGTTTTTTCGTTGAAATTTGAGCTGACGAGAAGCGGATAACCTGTTCCCAGAAGTAGCAGTCTGGTGGACGAGTAAAGCAAAGCTCAGACCGCAACAAAACAATGGAATAATAAATGAAGTCCACTGCGGAGAAAAGTAGGGAGTAGCCCCTAGGGTGTAGTAGAACTGCACTGGTTTAATATGACTGGGACTTTTCAGGGCAATGGATTTTGGCACATAACACAATAAAAGTATGGCTTTAAGAAAACATCTGGGCCAATCCTAAAACTAATTTTAGAATAAGTCACAGCTGAAAGCAAAGAACTGTAAGTTCTTTATTGCAGTAGTTCTCAAACTTTTTCACGTCAATGACCCCTAAACTGACACAGATTAGATACGATTTTGTCCCAGGCTCCCGCATCGGATAAGATTTTTGCTTTTAGATGTTTTATTACAGAAAGTGTATGAAAACAATGACCAAAGTAGTCATACATTCTGTCATTATGTTACTTATGGATGGAATTATAGTGGAAATAAATTATTCTCCTTTTTTGCTGGGGGCCCCCTGGAACCACCTCAAGGATCCTACTTTGAAAACCACTGCTTTAAAGAATATTAAAGGATTACCTACTTGAGTACCTCCTGTAAAGCTACTACAGTATGCGGAAATGTGAGTGTATTTGAGAAAGAGAAATTAAAGACTGATTAAATAAGGAACCAAGTATCCTTTAAGAAATGTTTCATCATAGGGTTATGAGAAACCCTGAAAACATATATGAGGAGATAAGAAGTAGGTCTAGTGTAATTTTTCAGCCCTTGAGTTGAGCATGTTTGTGTGCAGCACCACCTAAATAAAACTAAACCAACAGACAAGGAACTACTGCTGAGGGAAAAGAAGAAAATCAGTCACAAAGATAAAGTCAAAGAACACAAAACATTCACAGGCTCAGGGCCAACTTGGTGAGATTTGAGTGATGAGGACTGTCTACATTTTAACCCAGATGACACCACCTTCAACTGGAAGTGAGTTAATCAACTTTGTCCGTGTGTGAGTCATGATGCCAAACAATGTGAGTCTTTAGGTCTTCTTTAAGTCAGTAGTCAGTAGTAATAAACATTGCAATATACTCTCTTCTATTCATGTAATCTTCTTGAAACACAGTATTTAAAGTTATGTATTGATTCAGATATCTTGCCTTTGCACTAACCTTCCAACAATCTTTTTCTGAATATTGGATTCAGGAACATACAGTATATTGTCCTGTGATGTTGTATAATTTGTATCATCAGAAATACCCACAGTCCTGTCTATGTTTACTCTAGTTTGGGGCTGCAACCAATGATTGTGTTCATTGTCAATTAATCTGATGATTATTTTCTCAATTAATCGATTAGTTTTTTGGTCTATAAAATGTCAGAAAACAGTTGGAAAGGTCGATCACTGTTTCCCAGAGCCCAAAATGTCCTCAAATGTCTTGTTTTGTCCCAGCCAACATTCCACAACTGAAAAATATTTAGTTTACTATCATAGAGGTCTAAATAAACCAGAAATATTCACATTTGAGAAGCTGAAATCAGAGAATTTGGGCATGTTTTCTTAAAAAATTACTCAAAAATGGATAAGAATGGAAAAATGCACAACCGCTGTTCAGAGCCAGAGGTAGGATGGAAAGAGACTTTCAGAAAAATATTATGGGGGATGGGGTAAGCATCCCCCAAAAGTGGGGCCCTTTGTCATACAGTAACAATTTCAACTGCATAGTAATAGCTAGAGTAATAGCTTGTACAGTATGTGTGCATGTGTGCATGGAGCACAGCTTGCCTGCATGTGTGAATGAATAATACTGGAAGCTTTAGATGAAGTTTACCAGTCTCACATCACCTTCACTGCAGTCAGGCTTTGAGGACAGAGAGCCTTCCTGACCATGACACATTACAATAATGCTTACACTGCATCAAACAGACCTGCCCAATTTACCAAAGCTGCCCATAAATTTCACTTGAGTTGTGTGAGGGCAGGCGATGTTCAAAGTCACAGTAGTGTTGGCACAGGAGTTATTTTCGCTGAGCATTGGGCACCGGGAGTCAAAGGTTTCACAACATAATGACATGTTCTTTTACAAATGCATCATCACTAAAAGTGCCCTTCCCGTGCAGGATGTGGGGCTTTAACTAGGGAAGAGAAAATGGTTTGCCAATAAACTTGTCAAACAAACATAAAAAGACATGCAGAAATACCTCACCAGCCTCTTGTGTACCTTGTGGCGTATAGATTATGTGTCCTCTGTGGAGGGAAAATACTATGGGGTGCATGCACCCCAGTGAGCAGGAAGCAACAAACATCTGTCAACATTATAAATATTTGATCTGTGATTCCCTTTTGGGGAGGCTTTGTTGTAACATTCTCCAGTGGTTTAAGGCATTGTTCTTCAAAGGTTATCGGACATAAAACATTCCCTCTAAAAACCGTTATAATGCAGCTGCTGTGCAGAAACCAAATCATTGTAAACCATAAAGTCTTATCTGCTTGGCAAAAAGTCAAAGAATTTAAGGCTTACATATGTTTCTAACCCTTTGTGTAGTTCACAAAGAATTAATAACAAGAAATTAATTATTTAGTTAATGAGATCTGCAGAGATGTGACAAATTAACTTGAAAACCAAAATTAGTGGAGAAACACAACATAAGAAATGCAGATACTTCCATACATGCACAAATTGAATGGTTCAATGAAAATTAGTATAATATGAATCATATATTATGGCCTTCACAATCACCAGATCTCATCCTTTGGTCTCAAATCTGAGGGAGATTTTTGGTCAGTGCGTTGGGCATTGCTTTCCATCATTGTAATCAAAGGACCATGTGAGGGAATGTCTTTTGGAAGCAGATTTTCACAGACTTTTATCTTCCACAGTATGAGAACTGCACCACACCATTTCAGTGGACTTGAAGAAGAAAATAGCTGCACACTGACAGACGGAATTTGTTCTGTTCAGACAGAAATGCTCTGCGTGTAAGGTCAAGCAGAAATTGGCAGAGATCTGCAACAGACATAAATATACAGCCTGGATTCATCATTAACACAGCCAATAATTTAAAAACTGTGTCATTAACCGTGCAATTAACTTGGGTAGCTGGAACATCATGTATACTGCAGTGTAATCATCTGATATCCCTTCTTCATCCAATTGCTGTTATTTGACCTTGCCATGATTTATCATCATCCCCATTACATACACACCCACTTGTACATACTAATTTACACACAGAAATACACACATGGATGCGCAGTTGAGTGCAGCTCTGCAGTACGGTCTCTGCTGCTGCTGATGCACCGCTGATTCCTGCCTCTCGCCTGCCAGAGGCTCACAATGCAGCAAGGTGACTCAATGTTATTGTCTTCTCCTCAGAGAGCCTCCTCCTGCTGAATCACAGTTTACTAAAGGTGCTGAGCGGAAAATGTAATAAAGATTCTCTTGTTCTCTTCTGACTTTCAGTAGTTTGGGTACTAATTTATCTAGCAGATGCCCACAGGAAATCAATATCCTTTCTGAAATTCGTTTATACAAATGATCATTTAATCTAAGTGGAATCAGGTATATAAATTAGTGTGTGGAGGTATTTCAAAGTGCCCTAATTATTATCAACACACAGTATAAAGCAATGTTTAGACAAGAGTCTATTGTTAGTTATGCAGGAAATTTAATCATCATATAGTTGTCTATTAAAAAGAAGTGCTGATCTTTCCCATCTGTTCAAGCTTTCCTTCACTTTCCACGTTAGTCGTGATCTAAAGACAATGATTAATTGCTTTTCCAGCTCATTTAACTATTACACTGACATCTACAGGGCAGGGATATTATATTTAGTCATAAGCCAACTGATCCAGATAAAAATTAGATTTATTGTCTTGCTGTACTTGCCAGGACTCATAAACAGTCTTTTTGGAGTTATTATTTAAGTGCTCATAGTTCCAGTAGAAAGCCAATGTTTTTACAACCCCTGTGCTACAATTGTATATCCTCTACGCAAGCTTGTACAAGCAGCTGTTGAGGTGTCGCATCAACAAGAGGGCATCTGATTTTAGCACCATTTCGAAATTCACTTGAATTATATTTAATCTAATATTGTAATTTCTGCATGTATAATACAGCTAAGTAAGTAGAACAACTGCTGCAGGTGCTAACAAAGATCACAATATGTAGTTGGCTTTAATCACGCACTCATTAGCTCCTGTGCCTTCTAGCATATGTGACCAGTTAAGCAAACATGGACTTCCATCCAGCAAAGGATTATGAACAGACTGCAATGATGGATTTAGCCAACACATCCCAACAGCATCCTCTGCTGGAGAGATGGGGGCTCACCACGTGATGCCGAACCTAAAAACAGAGTTGAAGTGATCACTTTTACTTGGTGGGTTTGACCTGGTACTGTAGCACCCACAGGTCATGTGACAGCACTTAACGAATAGTGAAGTCAAGCAACTTTCAGTCCCTGTTGTGTCAAAACGCTAATGGCTACCTAGAGAGCAGAATATTTGATTAAGTTCAATTTGATGGTAGTGAAAGCTAGGCTATGTTTTTACATATAACCAAGTGAATTTAAATATTTTATAAATGACTCCTAACAATCACATTATACACAAAGTGCTTCATTGAGAATCAAGAACAGAAATACTCGGATAAATACTTTACAGAGACTAATGGATCATCATGCAGTGTCTTGATGTTTGTATACAAAGCAGTACATAGAAAACTGTTGACTTCTGTCAGATGACGTACAGTGGAGAACTTCACAAATAGATAATACTGTCTTTGAGTGTCTCACAGAAGCTCTGGTTTAATCAGCCTGTAAGATGCAGAGTGCACTGAGAGGAGTATGACAATCTGAAAAAAACAGCCACAATGTTGCATGTGAGATCTCCCCATGAGGCCATTGAGCAGGGCTGGGGTAAGAGGTGAACTTGGACCCATTAATGACAGACTGCTGCTTGAGTAAAGACAGAGACCCAGCAGCTGTATTTGGGATCCTACACCTAGAAAGTAGCCTTAAAAATGACAAAGAAGGAAAGAGAGGGTGTCATATATTGCAAAATTCCCCTCATGCCTTTGCAGTGTTCTGAAATTTGTTTAAATATCTGAAAAGCTGTTAAGGTGCGTATAATACTGACATGTGGTGGTGGAATAGTATATCACCACAATGCGATACTCGAATTTACTGCACATTTACTCAAGTACTGTATTTACTGTAAGTGCAGTTAAGAGGGTATTGCACTTTGGGTATCTCTATTTTATTTTCCTGCTACTTTACACTTCTACTCCACTCTATTTTAGAGGGAAAGTCTTTTTTTTTTTTTTTTACATCATCACATTTATCTGACAGTTATAATTACAAAATACTCAAATGAATATTGAAATATTCATTTCAGATTAATATTTTACATACATATGGCCATCTTATGAAATATGTTGCATAACTGATTAAACTAAAGTATGTAAAATAATTCAAAATAGCTCCCGCTTCAACATAGCCCACTGCATGCGCATCAGTAATAATAATCCAATATTACCATATACCGCCTAATAATATTGACAGGGGTCAATGATGTCTGCAAATATGAGTACTTTTAGTTTTTTAGGTACATTTTGCTGATAATACTTCTGTATTTCTTAAGTAACATTTTTAATACAGGACTTTTGCTTGTGATAGAGAATTGTTTTACATTGTGGTATTGCTACTTTTACCCAAGTAATAGATATCTGAATCACAATGCAGTAAATGAATGATAGGTGTTGTATTTCATTTAAGTTATGACATAATAAACGAGACATGTGGTGCACATTATAGTCCTTTAAATACAGGTTAATGTCTATTGGATAAGACATATTGAAAATCCACTGATAAAACATGCCCCTAAAAAGAGCAACAATGAATCATTTAGAACTGGCCTTATCTGTGCTGCATCATGTGTGTTTCTTCTTCTTTTTCTTTATTGAAATATAAAACAAATGCAATTTTCTTCTTCCACAAAATGATAATAAACAAAATATGGAAATATTCAGCTTGTGGTTTGGAGAAGAAAATTAAACAAAAACAAACAAACTATGAGCAAAGGGGAATTACAATTCATACAAAGATTTCAAACAAAAAACACGTTTTCAGAGTTTTTACAGCCTTTGGATTAGAGGAAAATCGAATTGAATCAATGTACTCTTTGACCTCCTTTGTAAAAATCAAGAAGTTCAGCCTTTTTCCAGTAAATTTGCTTTTATGATAATGAAATCTGGCCAATAAAATTAAATGATTTGTAATATATAGTATAAACAAGTTTTCCGTACAGGAGAGTGCATTGGAGTAAAAGTCAGTAAAAACTGATTATTAACCCTTGGTTGTGAATTAGTGTAATGTGGGACACTGCCAAATGTGGGAAACCTAAACTAAAATGCATCTATCTCTTTTTCTAGCAAGTGCTAATGAATAGTACTGCTGTCAAATTAAACCTGAGGTGTCATGTGACTGAAATCATATGACTCCACACGTGTGATGCCATGGTTTGGGGCGGGCAGTCTTCCAAGGATTTAGAGTAATTTAATGTTAAGGATATAAATTTGCCATAAATGAAGCAATGTTGCTGCCGATTGTTATCAGATTGTGTTTATGATATATTAATGCATCAAAATATGCTATTATATGGTGAAAACATGTTTCATATGTTATATTTCAGTCAATTTTTCATTGCCCTACTTTAGAAAATATGGTTTGAAATGTGGTCCAGCATGATTTTACTAATGTGGAACAGTCATATATGTTATTAAACTGGTGAAATATGCATTTAAGTACATTAAATTTGCAATACCAATAGTTATTCAGGGGTCTTAGTCTTGTAATGCTTCATTTTTACTTATTTTTAAGCAGGTTGGCAATCATAGACTATTATTACTTATATTTATACATAATACATTACTATACTATTGTAGCAAAAACAATGTAATTACTAAAATGACCATATGTGGGCATGCACTTTGGCCTTGAGTGTTACTGACCAGATAAGTTTTTATTGTATGAATTCGGGTGATATACATCTTTCAGCCTCCCAATGAGTGTCCCACATTTCAGCCTGAACTGTCCCACATTAGCAAAGGCTCATAATATGGGACAATTTGGAACAAGGAACACTTTTATATTTGCCATTTCTATGCCAAGTGTGATATTTGCATTCTCTTTTCTGATATGATTAGAAAACACCACGGGGATTTCAGAATGGGCTGCGGGTATAATAAACTTTATTTATAGTGCGTTGGCTTCATATCAAAATATATGGCTGATGTGCCAACTGCAGAAATTGTCCCACATTACTCTTATTCACCTTACTTGAAGAGATTGCACCAAAAACCTTCGCATAATCCCCTGGTGTTACAGGGATGTTGTATTGAGGTAAAAACTCCTCATACTGTAAGTCGATCCACCAGAATAACATCATGTGTTTCTCCTGGCCTTCTCCCTATTAAATTGCCGTTATCGCAACAAGAAGGGACCGCCCACCTGCTCTGTCGTCATCTCGCCACGTACGATCCA
This sequence comes from Thunnus albacares, assembly GCF_914725855.1. Classification (NCBI taxonomy): domain Eukaryota; kingdom Metazoa; phylum Chordata; class Actinopteri; order Scombriformes; family Scombridae; genus Thunnus; species Thunnus albacares. Next base: position 23,323,146 of record NC_058106.1, read on the forward strand.
GTGCAACGCAACTTGCTGGTCAGTTTGACAGACAGCTGCGCTGACCAATGATGAGTTACCGCCACCACTGAGACAATCTGCAGTGCTGACGAGCAGGAAGTCCAGCTAAGAGGAAGCGACGTGAGCAGAACAGATGAGGTCCAGCATCCATAATAAAGTGAGTATGACACTTACCTAAAGGGCTCTTCAGGGAAGCTTTCAACATGATCTGTAGTGTCATCATGGACGTGTGGCGTTAGCTGTGTCGTTGAGACTGATATCATGAGTAGCTTGCTAGTAGCTACTTAACCAAATGTGTCAGTGGCAGTGCTAAAGCTAACACCAACAGCTTCCTGTGGATATTATTAGCTGGCCAATAATGAGCAGCCAATGCAGACTAGCAGAGCTGTTTGAAGAGAAAATAAGGAAGCTGGCAATTTAAATGCTCTGGTTCCCGCAAACATATGCTGATTGTTTATCTTCATGTGCTGTATAGTGTAACTACATGTTACAGCAATACAACTGCTGTAACGTTTAAATGTCCTCATTTCCAGATGTGTTGGAGCCGGGCCCTACTCATCCTGCTGGTCCAGCTGCTGAGTGTGGAGGCAGTGCCCATCAGTATAGACAAGACAAAAGTCAAAGAGCCCGAGAAGACGCCTGAAGAGCCTCCAGCTAGTGTGGTGAGAAGTCACAGCTGTTTACACACACACCTCTGTTTTTAATGAAGAAATGATCTCAAAGCAGAAGTCCTGTCCTGTCTTCTTACTGCTGTGCTAGGCAGCCCTGAAACAGTCCAGCAATGGATTACACTGCTCAATAAATGACAGAAGTTGATTCTGTTGGTTGACCATTTGGATCTGGTTTTGATAATCGGTTATTTGCTCCATTTTTGTATGAAATAAAAGTCTTTGCTCTTTGCAGCATTACAAATATGGAGAATTTCATCTTTTTTTTTTAATTGTAAAATGAAAAACAGCATGAGCACATGTAAGGGTTCATTTTGGGCTATGGCAACTTGTGACTGGCCTTTATTCATTTTATACAGTTAATGATTACATCAGTAGAAATGACTTCCGCTGCTTAATAGTTTGGCAGCAGGAGAGAGTTTGGCAGCAGGAACAGTGCCAAGACTAAGTTTAATGAGAGGTGGGCTGATTTCTCATAGGGCTACAATTAAATTAAATTGCCTTAATCAGATAAAATTATTTTAACTCAAAACTTATGATCCCACAAAGCCAATTTGCTATTTGTACAACAGCTCTAGATGTTTTAGCTTTGTGAGTGCACAGATTGGAGTCTCTGATTTCTGCCTTAAGTTAGTCCATTTTAAATTTTGACACATTAGGCTGCACAGAGCTTAAACAAATACTATGTAAGTTCTGCTTTGTGGTGAAAATTCCTCTAAATATAACCTTTTTGTTACTTCTTGGTTACTAGTCTTCAACCACAGAACAGCTGCACAAACAGTAAGTGAATTTGCAGAAGGGAATAAAGCAGTTTATATGCATTAATACGAAACCTGTTATCTGTGTATCAAACAACAGAGGACCATACAAGTCAGCAGACCTGTATCCCATAAAAAGCTAAATATTCTGTTCCTCACTAACACTGTCTTCAGTATATCATACTTACAGATAAATGCTGATAATAATATGTTATTATATAATAAAACATAAGTAAATTTCTTGCTTGGTGTATTTAAGTGACATTTGATTTGTTGATGTTATAGGAAACTGGGCTGCACTATGACCGCTACCTCAGGGAAGTCATCGATTTTCTAGAAAAAGATCAGCATTTCAGAGAAAAGCTCCACAATACCGACATGGAAGACATCAAGGTATCCTGTGCTCCTTTTGTTTAGTCTTATCAGCATGGTGGGAAGTTTCCACCAGCCCTGAGTAAATTGTTAGGAAATCACTACTCTTGTTGGAAAATTTTGGACTCACTTGTCCAGGAATGTGATTAATTTTTTGGGAAAATCATGGATATTTTGGGAAATAATAACACTCAATCCAGGCTTTTTCTCTTGTAATTTTGGTCCACTATACCATTAATTTTAAGTTTACAGAACTATGAAAAACAAAGATATTTTAGTAAAAAATATTTGTATGTGTTCTACTACAACCTTAGTGTTGAATAGTACTAACTGTTGTATTCATGTACAATATAGCAAGGTAAACTGGCCAAAGAACTGGACTTTGTCAGCCATCATGTCAGGACAAAACTGGATGAGTTGAAGAGGCAGGAGGTGAACAGACTCCGAACCCTGATTAAGGCCAAACAAGACCTTGAAGGAGGGAATGGTATGTTGTGTTCAGTTGTAACTTATATTTAATTTAAATATTATTTAAATTATATATATCTTATGTTTAAGGTATAACCTCAGTACTAAATTAAGTTATGGGGAAAATGCTATGTTATATACTGTATCAATATATAGTATGTGTGTTCTTATTTATGGTATAATTTACCCCCCTGATAGACATAGCCGTGGACCACCAGGCTCTGCTGAAACAGTTTGAATACTTGAACCACATGAACCCACATACATTTGAAGTGGATGACCTGGATCGGCTCATCAAATCGGTAAATCTAATCGCTATCTCACACACAAACACACACAAACACACACACACACACTACTTGCCTAAACCTAACCCTTACCCTAACCCTAAACTTAACCACTGACCCAAAAATCAGCTTTTTTCCAAATTGGCGACATAACTTTTGTCCCCAATTGGACAAGCGGTCCCCAATCAACGAGTCATAAGTCTGAAATTTGTCCACAAAAGTAGCCTATGACAGACCCACAACGAAAATGTTGTGTGTTGTGCTTCACTTGAGAAAAGGACAACAACACAGGACCACACAAAACTGCTTTATTTATAAGCTACAAGTAATTGTCAGAGCTCTGTGAATTGTAGACAGCCATAAATTGTCAACATCCGGGAAGGAAAAGAAGGCAAACAATAGGTGTAGAGCAGTAGTGGCAGTATGGAAACCTGCAGTTCCTTCTGCAGCTAGTGTCATGTGACCTGCTTTTTTATTATCAGCACCTACTGTCAATTAAAACGTTTTTTTTCTAACTGTTCATTTTTGTACCATAGTTTATCTTTAAGGTTTGATTTTATGTCAGTGCTGTCTAGCAGTTGACCTGGATGTCCCTGATCTCAGACTTGACATGATCAGCACATGAACATGCTGAGGACCTGCAGGATCAGTCACAACAATAAAGTCATTTTGACAAATTCTTTCAGACAGAATGTAGCCTTTCCTTAGCAAGTTTTTTGCAAGTTGATTTTCATACCAAATTGAATGACTGCCTAAGACGGATAAAAACATTCAGAAGATCTAAACAACACTGTATGCTGTTTGTATCCAGCGTGGTAAATTAGATTAGGTTCCAAGCTATAGCCCAATTTAAAATATTCAGATAAGATAACAGGACAAAAAACTGTAATTTCCCATAAAGTGTTGAGTAGGACGTTGCACTAAATTAATTTCTAAATCATTTTGTCCCTACATCAAGGCCACTAAAGATCTGGAGAACTATGACAAAGAGAGACATGAGGAGTTCAAGAAGTATGAAATGATGAAAGAGCACGACAGACGGGAACACCTGAAGACACTGGATGAGGATGAAAGAAAGAGAGAGGAGGAGCACTATGAGGAGATGAGGAAAAAACACGCTGACCACCCTAAAGTCAACCACCCAGTAAGTCTGATTCAGATAGACAACGTGATGTGTTTTGTTTCAGCTAATTAAGAGAAACTCTTTTTTTTAGTGCATTTGTATTTTTTTGTTGCATTATTGCAAATAAAACATATTGATTGTACTTGATTTGTACATAATGGGCTTTGTAGTGTATTTTGATAATTTATATGTAAACTATCTGCTAAAAGGTTGAAATGAGGAGTCATTTATCTATTTATTTATTTGTAATTCAAATTTGACTTTGCTTTTGTGTTTCAGGGTAGCCAGAATCAACTGAAGGAGGTGTGGGAAGAAGCTGATGGCTTAGATCCTGAGGATTTTGACCCCAAAACCTTTTTCAACCTGCATGGTAAGAACTTTACCAACTTGCACCTGTTAAAGATTGGAGGGGTGGTGTTCATTCATCCAGTGCTACATAATCTGTATTGTCAAATATAGCAAAAAATGGTGCATTTGTTTACCACGTTGTCATTTTTTCCCTTCTTCATGATGCAGATACCAATGGAGATGGCTTCTTTGACGAACAGGAACTGGAGGCATTGTTCACCAAGGAGGTAAAGACATTGCATCTGAAAATGTGTAATGTTTCAGTGAATGGTCTCTGCATTGACTGTTGGTCTCTGTGATTTCAGCTGGAAAAAATCTATGACCCTACAAATGAAGAGGATGATATGGTGGAGATGGAGGAGGAGAGGTTACGTATGAGAGAGCATGTTATGAATGAGGTACAGTAATTTACACTCGGGGCCCTATTTTCATGAAACTGTACTCCACACAGTACCCCTCCACCTGTTAACTGTTGTCTGTATAGCATATATAATCTATTCCTTTGTATAAAGCTCTTTGCTCCTGTCTTCCTCATAGGTGGATTCTAACAAAGACAGGCTGGTCTCTTTAGATGAGTTCCTGGTTGCTACAAAGAAAAAAGAATTCTTGGAGCCAGATAGTTGGGAGGTGAGACACAATACATGAGACTGTATCTCATTGACATTATTTCGAAGTGTAGGCACATGGTAGGAAATGGTGTCACATCCACTTTGTGTTCTTCAGACCTTGGAGCAGAACCAGGCTTACACAGACGAGGAGATGAGGGAGTTTGAGGAGCACCTTGCTCAGCAAGAGCAGGACCTCAACTTGAAGGCTGTTGACCTCCAGAAACAGAGAGATGAGCTGGAGAGACAACAGGAGCAGCTTAACGCACAGAAAATTGAGTTGCAACAGGTAGAGTGGCACACTGTCATTTGAATTACTTTTAGTTGCAAACGAGGCCAACACTGAAAACTGCAGGCTTGACGTGCCAATATACTCCATCAGAACTGCTTGTTGGATAGTCGAACATCTTCAGAAACGCCCTCCTTCAATACATTGAATGAACTAGTTATTTTCTAGCATAATCTGATCCTTACTGGCAGTGAATGTGCCGAATTTTTTATCAGCAGAATCTCAGTAACTAACTAAAAATGAATCATCAAGTTTTATTTAAGCAATCAAATTAATGTGACTACATTGTATTGTGTACATATGCAAGAAAAACTTGTGAAACTCCATTGTTCTTTCCAGGCGGTGGAGCATATGGAACGACTGAAATCACAGAAAGTTGAACCCCCTCCTGAGGTTCACGGTGAGTTGCACCATCTCATTTATTTTTGGAAAGTTTGATTTTACAGACTGATGTCTTGAGAAATGTAAAACGGCCTTCTTTGTTACAGTTGAAGGAAATGCCATCCCAGACATACATGCAGCTGACAGCCAGTTGCATCCTGGACAAGAGGCTCAATCCCAAGAGCATCAACCTGCAGCCCACGCTCCTCAAGATACACCTCAGGAACATAATAATCAACAAAATCAAGATCTGAGCCAGCAGGGTCTTCCCCAAGCACACCATGATCTGCCACCGGGCCACCAAGAAGCCCTACAAGGCCAGCATAATGTGCCATAAAAATACTGTCAGAACTTGAGCCTGTACAACCTTACACCCAGACTTTTGCAGCCCCTCCAGTCCAGCGTGCAGAGGAGCAGTCCCTGCAGATTATTAGGCCTCTTTAACCAGCATGACTTAGGGGTTTGGAGGGCACTTGGGATGAAGGAGAGCAGCACAAAAGGAATCCCTGTTAAACGATACCAGTGTTTGATTACTGTAATTCTTGAATTACATAATGGAAAGTAAAATGACCAACCAAGGACATGCATTTTAAAACTACTTACATTTTCAAGGAGCTGAGTTTGATAACATTAGAAATTATCAAGAATGTTTGGTAATATGATTATACAAAAAATATAATTTTGTTGAGCTTTCATGGCCTACTGTTTGAACCTCTAAAACGAAACACTACTGGCTCCACAACCTGATGACTTTCATCCACGAGCCTGTTGGATATGTTCAGTGCAGCTGTTGAGCGGGATAAGGTGTAAAAAGTTTTTTCAGACTTAGAATTTTTGACTTAGATTTTCTGACTTGATTATAAAGATACCCGTGAACATTTCAAACAAGAGTTAAGTGTTTATTTTACATGTGTGACATGTTTGTCAGGTTTTTCTTTGGATGGCACCACACATTTGAGAAATTTAGTGAAAGGCATCTTTTTTTATGTTTTCTGCAATTACATTAATAGCCTAAATTGCAAAAGAGGCACGATACCATTACACAACATTTCAGTGTCATTAACCAGAAGCATTTTACTTAAAAAGTACAGACCACTTAATATTTTATATCCATTATCCTCAGCTTTCCATCTTTTAACCAATCAATAAATCAGTGTAGCCCATGTTGCTCCAGAGACCTCATACTTGTGTCAAGGAATCATTTCACAGATATTTTTGCTCCTTTCTCAATGTTCATTGTGGTTGCTGTCATACCGTGTCAGCTGTTTACCTACATTGAAAGACCACTATTTCATGTGTGTAGTCAGATTATTCTCTCAAATGTAGAAAAGGTGTGCTCTGCCTCAAGAGATGAGCACTGGGCTTTTAAAAGCTGTCCATTTTTGGACCAAATTGCAATTTTTCTCCACTTACTTTGATGTTAAAATGAATAAAGGTTTTAAGTTCTTAAAATAAAGATAGACATGAAATCACCCTCCAAACAACAAAATATTTCCCCTCATTTCATTACACTCAGAGATGCTGATATGGGAGTTTGAGTTTACTTACAGTATGGTAGTATGATTCTGTTCAAAACAGATTTGCAAAGCAACCTGATTGCCACACATAGTGGGCAGATGGCAAGCCTCTTAAATACTAAGTTTGCATTCTTACAGTATAATGGGCATTTTAGTCTATTTTTCATATACAACTGTGTATGTGACATGTTTATTTATGAGTTGATCAAAATTGATCATGATTTTTGATTTGTTAAATGAAACAGTTTTGATGTTGGGAAGCTCATGCAAGTAAGCTGTAGACCTTTACTAAGGTGTCCTCAATCACTATTGTCTGCATCAAAGTATTTTGTTGACACAGCTGCTAGATTTGTTAAATTAGTTAAGTCAACTGAAAGATTTTATTAGAAAAAAGGGCAAAACAAGAGCTGAATCTATTACTAGTGTCTCAAAAATGCAGCAGTTTGTTTCTGTTGTCTGTTGAAATCAAAAATATCATATGAAAACCTCTACATTTGGTTTCTTTGCATCCAGTTCACATCACCGTATCTGGCAGCAGAAGTTTATTACTTAACCTAATTTGAGGAACTTCATAGCATGGTATACTTTTTCCCAAATATCCGTTTGGTGTGACTACAGTCCAGGTTCCATCTAATGTTTTCATGTAATGCTGTGGTTTCTTTTAGCTGACAGAGTGGTCATGTAAAACTGGTTTTGAGGTATTTCCATTGCATCCTGTGAATAAACGGGTCTGCCTTATTGTGGATTTGTTCATACAAACTTTAGACATGGAATATATGTTTTTCTCTTTTTGCTGTGTCATTAGTTTTCTGTGCCAAGTGTTTCTTTGAGACAAAACTGCATCATAATTTGCACAAAATGTACAGATTGTGTTTTCTGATCGCTTGCTGCTGGATAAAATAATCATTTGATGATACTGTACACCTCGGTAATAAAAAGCTACAACCTTTCAAGTTTGTGCAACCGATTTGATCACTTTCTGAATGATCCATTAAAATGTGTATAGTAGTGTCAGCGTATATCTACTATAAGCCATTAAATGTGGCAGAATGAACATGCTGCAAACATATAGATCACCATTACTGTATAAACAAACATGTTTGCCATCTATCATCACATTAAGACATCTATACATATTGGCTTTAATTACAGGATTAGATTGTTATATGACGAGCAAATAAAACAGCTGGTTGTGTCACCTTAAATATACGTGAGCGAAATGCAACCCAGTCAAAACCAAAGAAATACCAGCAAACAACAGGTAATAGAACACAACTTTATTGAAACAGTCTCAACTAATAACATCAGCGTACAAAGAGGTGATGGCGCAAGAGGTGACAATGGGGTAAATAAAAATAAACATTAAATGCCTTTATGAAAACTATAGGATCAAGAGGAAAAACGTGGCTGACAGCACAGGGGAGAAGAAAATAATCATCATGGAATCAGATCGACAGTGGCAGGGTATTTTTTGCATTTATTTTGTACAAAAAATAAATTAATGAAATCTTTCAAGTTTACAGGAATATCTATTTGTTGTTTTATACCACACAGACTTGCTGATAATCCTACATGTTCATGTGAAGTTCAGCATTTTGTGTTAAAACATTAAGAGGATCTAGACAGACCAAAGCAGACTGACTGATAAGTAGGCCAGGAGTTAAAAAAATAAGATTACCAATGAGAAACAAAACATTGTTATAAAAGTGAGCTGGGGCGAACACATTCAAAAATCCTGAATGTTCAACGTGGCGCGACTTGACGGTCCTTAGGATCTTTTAGGATCTCATTGCTTGAGCGTTTCCTCGAGACAAACCTCGAGGTCCTTGGGCAGCTCCTCGTTTGTATCCTTGCTGATAGCCCTCCTACAAGAAAAAACAGAAATTTAACATCAATGACCACTGATACATTGGTACATTAAACCCTTAACTATCAAATCTGAGAATGATAATGAGATATTATATGAGCTTTTTGTTACATGATGTTTGTTTAATTATCAAAGGAAAACTTACCCTTTGGTAGGTGCTATTTGAATAGTCCCGGGGCGTGTTATATTGGGTTTGACCATAACCACTGTTGGGAGCATTTGAGAAAGGAGGGCGATAGCCTTCATATCCCCCTGATGACAAAAAAAACATTATGATAAATAGTGGCCTTAATGGGTTTTCACTTGAAAGCAACAATGTGTAACATCAACATATAATTTTGTCAATACAATGAATAATTAGGTCACTGCATATATATCTATACAGCTTGATGCATGTACCTCTAAATCCATTAGAGGACCCCCGGTAGCCATTCATCATACCACGGGGGTTCCTGGGTCCACCCCTGGGCACGGCCCTGCTGTTGTAAAAGGACTGGCCTGACTGTCCAAATCCTGCACCTGGTGACGACTCTTCATGTCCGCCTGTTGGGGGCATGACCTGGGCTTGGGGCTGGAACCCAGCAACAACTGAACAGAAGCAAATGAGACAAAATACTTTAAAAGTCTATGATGCACTGGTGAATGTTCTGCAGTGTAGTTTTAAAACATAAGATATATTTCTGCAAGCTGAAAATAAAATTTAAAAAAATTGATCAACTCCTACTTTAGCTTTATTATCCCCAGCATGGTGAAACTACACTGTCCTTTAACTGGCAATTAACATAATATCTAAACATATCTTTCATGTAAAATGCACACAAACTTTAAGTTTGTATAAATGTTTCCTCTTAATACCAAAGGGGCCAGTATGCGTCAACAGAAGTGCTTGCTGCATGGTTGAAAAGCTTCAGAAACTCCATCCCCCACATCTTTCTGATGTCATTATTTGGTGGGCTGCATCCAACAATTTCTTTAATTCATTCATTACTCAACAATTCTGTCACTTTTTTATGTGTACAAACAAGTGCAACACAACAAATGTCTTCTGGTAGAGATTGCCTGAAAATGTGCATTAAGTATGTTATCCCCATATTTGATTATTCTGATGTGTTCGGACAGTATTTCACACCAACTGGTTAAGTTTACTGGTTAACCCTGCCCTTGTATACTATCAGGTGAATATAGATGTGATGCCAAACAATGTTGACAGTTTGAATTTGTTTCCAAAAACAAACAACCATCTGTCACTCATCCCTCACCTGACTGTAGTGTCTCCTGTGGGATGTCAGGCTGGTCTACAGTATTCTCTGACTGGCTGCTAAAGCCCTGTCCATAGCCACCAGGGAACTGGCTAGGCTGCTTCAGAGGATCTGCTTGGCCATCAGTGGCTGGCGGCACAGGTGCATTCAGGTTAAATACCTAAAAAAGGGGGGAAAAAAAAGTTTTCTGCATTTCTGTCCACATCCAAACAATATCCCAATCACAATGTCCATACAAGTTCCAGCTTGATAATATAATGATATAGTATAACAGTAATAATAATACACCAGTCAGATTGTAAGATTAGGATAAGGTATTACATAAAATGTTCAGAATTATGAAGCTCTATATGGCTAGAGAAAAAAGGGTGTTCAGCGAGGTAGAGGAGGAGCGAGACGTAGGATTGGGAAAAGAAGGGACATGTCTAATTGTTGCCTGTGTAGACGGTCCACCAATAATCAACCATTCATATGCTGTTATTTCTTAGCAGTGTTACCCAGCCTGTATTTCTGATTTATTCTTATAGCTTCAGCTAGTAAATCCAAGTATGGAATCCGTTTCCAACACAATTAATTAAGTAAGTCCGAGGAGGTGCTGTATTGTTTAATTGGACTCAGATACAAAGCATACCGCTTGCACTGACTGGAAGGGTGCTGCGTTGACATTGATGCCTCCTGTGTGGGTGGGTTTGGAGACAGGTGGGAAGGCAGAGGACAGGGAGCATGGGGCAGGGGACTGCTCAGAAGACAGAGACATCGAGGCCTGGGGGGTGGGTGGGGTTGAAGGAGGGAATTCAGGAGGGAAGAAAAGGAGGATTGTGGAGAGGTGAACGGGAGAGACAGTAAATTTTTGTCCACACCAACGCTCTGGTTTTTAATCTTAAAGCTCCCTTCAGCTTTATGTTCATATTCAAATGAATCAAATGACTCCCTGTAGATGTGCGTTACTTTCTACCATTTTCGGCTGTGCTTCCACTCTACTTACTTGTGAGGATTCCTGTGGTCCAGACACTGAACTTGTTTGAGGAAGTCTGGACTCTGAGTGTGCTGTTAGGAATATAAAGAGAAGTGCTTAAGAAAAAAAAAATCTTATTAACTGGTTTAATACCCTAATAGGATAATTTAACCAAGTTAGGGCGTTTTCAAACCTGCATTGTTTAGTCCAGCTGAATCGGACACGACTCCTTTGGGTGGATCTAAACATTGCAATTGTATTCTGACCTGCACCCTTTAGAGGAATTGAAACAAATTCTGGAGCGATTACGTTGTGGTGGGAACATGATCCCGCCTCGATTTGACCCCATCTACAAGGCATACTCTGCAAGTTTGAGGTAAGTGGGATGCAGATGAGCGAAATCAACAGTCGATAGCAGCTATCTGGAGAATGAATTGAGGTCTGACTAGCAGTGAACCACGTTGCCTTTTTGATATTTGGGCAGATAGGACCTTCCTCTCGACCTTCTTCCTGTGTTTATGTTCTTGCTTCCTACCCCAGACACATCTGACCAACGAGCAGAGTAAATGTTCTCACGCAACATGAGTGACGCATTTTGGTTGGCTTGAATTTTTTTTCCTGTGTGAAAAGAAACTGAATCAAGAGGAAAACGCAACAAGTTTACCAAATTCTCCACTGATTGGACTCCTTCAACCAGAGCAAACGAACTACAGGTTTGAAAACACCCTTAAGCCCATCTCGACTAAAAGTTCCAGGTACTTTGGACCCAGAGGAACTAATCTCAGGAACTAAACTTGGAACTTTAAGTCCCTGTAGTGCAGTCCTGTTTGCGTTTCCACTGAATCTGAGGAACCAGGTAGATCATGAGGAATTAAAAAATGAGACACAGCATTCACACAAGGAAAAGAAAACAACACAGCTTTGTCCTGTTGTTCTTTGTATTTACTGCTGGATGTAATAAGTGAATGAAAAGGAGAAATGCAGAAGAGGAAAACAAAACTAAGAGCTTCTGTTTGTGTTTGACCAATCAGCGATGGTCATCCTTGCAAACCCCGCCCCAAAAGTTCCTGTACTTTTGGAAAGTACTACCCCCTAAGCAGGGACTTTTTGGGGGTAAAACGATCTCCCTGGACCTTTATTTAAACCCTGGTCCCTCTGGTGGAAACGCAGGTTGAGGAACTGAGTTCTTCAAAAGGTTCTTAGTTCCTGGGGAAAGTTCCTGCGGTCGAAATGTGGCTTTAGAAAACAAAAGATTTTTAAAATGACCAGATGCCAGACAAATACCAGGACAGTGAGAGAAGCTGGTCAGAATCAAGGTAAATTAACTGCGCTCACATGAAGCACAGCCCATCTGCTGCAGGTCAACAGTCTGCACAGGCTTCATCGGCTGGGCGGACACAATGGCTGGGTCAAGAGCCTGGCCATCGAACTCCAACATGGAGTCCTGGGGAACCAAATAAGAGTAAATGTATGGTTATAAACTGGTGACATCTGTGACTACTGACACAGAAATAGAGCACACAACGTCCACCGCTGAGCAGTAACTGTCATGAGCTGAATTACAGTACATGCTGGACCTTCTCACCTGCATGAAGTTGTACGTTCCTTGCATCTGGGCCATTAGATCTTGCACCGCCTGCTTTCTGACCACTGGGTCGTTGGCCGGAGGGGGAGAGACATGGTTCACAGTAACGGCTGGTTCTGGAGCCAGCTGGGCAGGGGGCTGGTGCTGGAGGGAATTCACCATCTATCAGGCACACAGACACGGCGTGTGACGGGGACATTAGAGTGTGCTCCAATAGGGGAAATATGAATTCTGTGGTGATACAATAGTGCAGCATACCTGTGCCTCCACTGTCCACTCCTCCACTTGGTCTTTGTCTGTGCTGCTGTACGTGGTTTCTGGAATGAACTGTCTGTTTACAAACTGTAACACAAAAAACATACTGTAACATCTGACAAAAAACAAAAAGGCTTTCAATTTTAAAATCATGATTTTCTTATTGCAGTATATTTGCAATAGTCATACAAATCTCACCTCTGTGGTTTCCATTTTTATTGGCTCTGTATAATTTTCAGTAGCTGTTCCTTCTGAAAGAAATAAAGAAAAGTAAAGACAGTTTTTCGACAGGGCTACTGACACACACGTCTGTTAATGTGTTTAGAGCTGCAACTAAATTATTTTTCCTTCTTGATTAATCTGACAATTATTTTCTCAATTAATCGATCAGCTGTTTGGTCTACAAAACATCAGAAAATGGTGAAAAAAAGTCAATCACTGTTTCCCAGAACCCAGGGTATCCTCAAATGTCTTCTTTTGACCCAATCAACAGTCAACAACCCAAATGTATTAAGTTTACTATCATACAAGACTAAAGAAACCAGAAAATGTTCACATCTGAAAAGCTGGAATCAAGAGAATTTGGGCATTTTTTCTTAAAAAATGACTCAAAACAACTAATCGATTATCAAAATAGTTGCTGATTAATTTTCTGTTGATTGACTAATCGTTGCAGGTCTAAATGTTTTGTTAGAGAGGTTACCGGGTTCTGATGGCTGCTCCCCAGCGTTAGACTCAGCCACCACGATCTGCTTCCCCTGCTCCTCCTCCTCCTCACACGTGCCATTCTGATGAGTTTGTGCTCTGTCAAAGTAACCACTCAGCAGCACCTTGTCCAGAGTGTCCTTCAGTGACTTATCTGGAACAAAGATAGTATAAGTCAGGAAAACACTCAACTCATTGTTAAATTAACAATTTAATTGTGTGCATGGTGGTTGAGAATCAAATAACAGTATTAACTGAAGTCTATTTATTGGATTTTACTGCAATGTGTAATACACACACACACACACACACAGTATACATACTGTGTTGGTACAATAAAGAACATTTTATTAGCTTTAAATCAACGTTCCATGAGCCATGAAAATACTTACATGTGGTCCCTGCCACAGCCTTGTCTCGGCCCTCAAGTAGTTCCCACAAGTGTACTGAGGCCTCATCATATTGCTCAGTCAACCTGCAAGTCACACACACGGGGGAATATACTCATACAATTTAGTATTATACTCTTGGCTCCGTTTCTGTACCCTTGCTCACTGAGCCAGTGACAAAACTGCATCTCCTTGCAGATTATTTCCATTACTTGCACAAAATATTATGTACCCACTACACATTATGATCACAATATATCTTAAATGTTTGTGGCACTAAAAAAAAAAAAACACAGGAGGTGCCCCCTACCTGACGTCATAGTTCCTATCAGGTCCCACAAGTTTGTACAACTCATCAAGGGATGTGAGATCAGCATCAGTTAACAAGGGAGAACCAGAGGCATCAGGCCGTTTCAGGTCCTGCCTGACATTGTCATCTCCCAACTGGTCCAGTAAAAACTGCAGCTCCAATACTGTCTTAAGCCGCCGTTGTTCCCCCTCCTCCCGCTGCAGCTGCTCCCGTCTTGCAGTTTTCTTCACTGCCTTTTGAACCTGAACGCACAAAGTCAGACATGTTTCTGAGCATCACAAGATTTCCCCAACAAATCACCACCACCAAAGTGCACCCTGTACATCGCCGCACTTGTAAAATATAGAAATGTCAATGAGCCAGGAGCTAAGAGGTTGTGCTGTTCAATGCCAATCACCCCTCTGTTCCCTTAATGACTTTTGATATTTCAGACTTTCCTGAGTCAGTCTGTACTGTAAATTCTTGTCATGTTTAAGAGGGGTTGTTATGAAGGTCCTTTGAGTACAGTATCAGTTACCTTACAGATGGTGGTGACGTTTAAATTTGTAAGCGAGATCTCAATGTAGATTTTGCGATTATGTAGTTTTCCAAAGTGGGCATGAAATGTTACGGAAAACATGTTTCAATTGAATGATAACAAGGTTTGCATAGATCACAAGAATAAATATAACTTAGGACTCACCTCTTGGCCCAATGCCAGGAAGCTCTTCTGCAATTCTCGAGCAAACTCAAGGTTGTTGGTGATCTCTTGGTACTTTGTCAGCGCCTCCTTCAGGTACGTCATGGAAAGAAAATTGAAATTGAAATTTGTGTATCATCTAAGACATATATTTTGTTCACAGAAGACTGTAATAAAACAAGGCCCCATGTACAAATGAACAGCAAATGTCTTGTACATACCAACTGATCTTGATTCAGTCTTTCTCCCTTATCCTTCTTTGCTTGATAGTCATCCAGTTTGGACTGAAAGAGTATTAAAAAATGCCAGATGTTATGTAGAGATATTTCAAGTGGGATGAAACAACAGACATATGAAAAAGGAATTTAAAAAATCATCCTTGCTTAACAGAAATTGACGTCTCACATTCGGAGCCTTACTTATCAATATGGTTTTATATATGAATGTGAGCCTAGTCAGAACAGATCCATCGTTTTGTAAACACAAGCAATGCCAGTAAGAACAAACTAGGTTACAAGAACTAGCATGTCTAGGACATAGACCTGGGACAGACTGCTGTGTGGAGAAAATGGGAGCAAACTCAATGAGTCTTGAAATTCCGAATCCAGTATCAGATTTGAATGTTAAGGTGAAATGAAAGACAGTTTCTGACCTTGCTGCTATGTTTTATCAGCATACACACCCAAATCCGTTAACTGATGGACTGTCACTATTGGTCAGCACTTAAAAAGTTAATTTAAAAATTGACTAGAACAACTCACTAGATAAACCCACAGTATCTTCCCTAACCTGTATCCTATAATATTTAGAATAAATTTGATGATATCCTGCGTTCTTAAAAACTTCGGAGGACATCCAGTACAACACATTCACAAAGAAAATATAAATCTTATATCCTGCCTAATCAATCAACCAATATTTAATATTTAAAACACTAGAGGTACCTTTTTCTTTTCCATGTTGCGAACCTTCTTGTCAACCACACCAAGAACCTGCTTCATGGTCTCTGAATGACTTCCATTTCCCAGGTCTGGAATGGCAGACTGGACAGCATTGTTGCCAACCATTGCTGAAGGCATCTATATGGGGGGAGAGGGTGGAGGAAATATGGAAATTTTTGTTCAGATGATCTTCTGTAATTTGACCTGCTCATTACCCCAAAGAACAGGACTTAACCGCATCAGCCACATGTTAAGAACATTGCTAATGGGCATGAGAAGTGTTTCTTTTTCACTTTACAGTGGGTATTAGCCTATAATATGTTCTTATGGCCAACGTTTATTTTCTAGGTGTCTATTCACAACTAGAGAATAAACAAATGAATATAAGCAGTCAAGGTTGCACATCTTCTTTACCGCGCTGTTGATCTCAGAAACTTCTCAGGCTGTCTTTGTTGATAAAAAGAATGTTTCACTTCCATTATAGATTCTGCTTTTAGATCCCAGTCTGTCAATACACCTTACTATTTAACTGTTGGGTGGAAAAAATAGGTAATCTTTGCAGTGTATAGACAGGTATAGACATGGATTTGCTCCTGAATCATTTCAAATATCTGTAGCTTTGGATTTGTATTATTTACACATGTCCAAGTTATTTATATGAATATGTTAACATTATTATTGCTGTATATTGTGTTTGTTGCTCCTATACTGGATTAGAAAAAGATATTTTCATTTTCAGGTAAACTAATGCCAATTAAAGCTATGTATGTTTGTCTACATATATATGTATATAAATATGCGTGTATGTGCCTGTGTTATAATCTTATTTCTGATTAAACTGCTTAAAGAAACATTTCCATTAATTTTTTGCAAACGGTGTCATTGAACACCGTTTGATGACTGCCACCTGTAAATGTCAATCATATAAATTTATCTGATACTGAGATTACCCAGGATGACGTTATTCACTTTATGTAACGTTAGTAAGTTTTGAATCGCATTGTTTTTACTAACTGACCGGATTTACTGTCGAGCAGGATTAACATCAGGATACTAGGGAGGCTGTGACTATGAGGGGAAGTGATACCGACGTTATCGAGCAAATTAACCAGTCTTTGATTTGGCCTAAGAAACGAATAAAACCGAGTATGGTTACCTTGGGTTCTAAAGTTAGGTACATGGTTAGTTGGGGTTAGCTAAATGCATAGACTCTGAACTGAATAAGGAATTTAACAGAGGAACTTATCCAAAGTGAAAATGTCGGCCCTGCTTTTAAAAGTTAAAAAGCTTATAGCTCCTTTGAAGACACCGGCTAACGTCGCTGACAGATGCTATAACTGTTAATACGTAGCGTTGACGTTTCTGGCTTTCTTAGTAGGCCAGGTGTTCACTTTTCCAGGTTACCGTAAACTGCCAAACGCTAACTCAGATAACGTTATATTTAGTAAGCGGCCAGCGCAGGTCTTAATCTCCCTGTCCCATTGTTAGCTGGAAAGCTAAGTTAGCGTGCTCGTTAACATTATGCGGCTAATACTCTTTGAGTTAACCGGATGTCAGTTGCTACTTAATAATCAATAAAAAAGACATTTCTGGTGTTTATAAAAGAAACGATAATACACGACGACTTCAACTGTGAAAAACAAAGACCATCTCGGGACGCTGCGACAGCTCGTTATGTGCTCGTTTCGTCTCGAGTAAAGATGACAAAAGACGATTTTATGAGGCGCATAGCTAACAGATTAATGAGCCATTTGTTGACGATGACATGAATCCCATACCTTTATACTCTTTGTCTTCAAAGAGATTTCCTTAGACGGGGTTAACGTTAACTGTATAGGTGCAGTCTGAGTCTTTCACTTTCCGTGGTATTTTTCTAGAAGGATGCTCAGGCTCACACCGGCCAGTGGCTGAGTAGCTGCTGCTAGCGGCTACAAGGACCCCTCTGCTAACTTCAAGACTGCCTGACAATAAAACAAAAGAAAAAATGTCATTCTATTGTAAGATGATGCTGCAGTTGAACATGTGTAATTACAGTACACTGTTGTAAAATTAAATAGGATTCCAATTGAATGTTTATGAATGACGGTGTTTGCTTCTTATTATTTTCATCTTTACTAGAAATTTCTTTGCCTAATGTATGATGTTGTAAGACATAATTAAAGTCCTCCTCCACTCAAAATAGTTTTTCTTCTTGTTCTTTCAGTTGGATGTTTGAGCTTCACTGTGCAGAATGATGTATGTTCAGAGTTTGACACTTGTAGGCTGTTTTCACATTCATCTGCTGAAAGTGTAAAGTGTTTCTCTGCTCACTGAAAATCTGATTTTAAAGGGTGGGCCTATAAACATTATTTGTAACATCAGAAATAGTTTGTGTCCAGAGGTAAAACTTTTGAAATGAAAAATGTTTGCATATTTATAGATTCTGTTGAACAAAAAATGTTTTTGTTTGAGATATTGTTGGTTTCAGCTGCAGACACACATATGACGTATGGCCAACTTTATGTAGATTAGAGCCTTTGCTCTAAGCATTGTTGGTGGGGTTCCAAACATAATTTGCAATGTGTTGGAAAAAAGTGATTCTTGTGCCACTTATTTCCAAAAATAACCCAGAAGAGATTTCCTTAAAGATCCCCTCCAGGCATGTTTTAAGACTTATATAAAATACTCTACTTTGAATAATAATTTGTGTCTGAAATGTTGAATTGTCTTGTTAAAATCCTTATAATGACATTTACTTCTCCCTCATTAAAAATCACAGAATCTATAAATGTGCAAATATTTTTCTTTTCTAAGGTTTAACTGCTGGACACAAGATGTTTCTTACTTCACTGTAGAGTTCATTCTCATTGTTTGTGTACTGGAGGCTTCAAGTTTCCACATTACATTGTAAATTTAATACTGACCCTTGATTGGCGCCAAACTGTTTGTGATGTCACAGATAATGCTTGTAGTCTCGCCCCTTAAAATCAGATTTTCACTGAGCACAGAGAAACTTTCCTCTTTCAGCAGAATAATATGAAAACAGCCCTCTAGTGTCAAACTTTGCACATACATCATTCTGTACAGTGAAGCTAAAACATCCAACTGAAGGAACTAGAAGAAAAACATATTTTTGAGTGGAGCGGGACTATAATTATGTATTAACAACATCATACATAAAGTTGTAAGATCTGGACAGCTGCTGTTTGACTTTAACAAAACGTAAACTTCCCTTACCAAAAAAATCATTCAGGAATATGTTTCAGTTGTGAAGGAGTTCGGCAGGTATTGTGCAGGACTTTTTGTAAGGTTTATAAGAGACCTCTTTGGTCCAGACCCCATGATCATGCTGTGAGGAAAACTCTTAGCCATCATAGATGACAAGTTTAAATAGTTAAATCCCAGCTACAGTAAATGAGGTAAGGTATTGAAGACATAGATGAGCAGACAGAAATACAAGTAATTCCCTGTAATAGCAAAGAACCAGCAGAAGATGGCGCAAGTGGCAAATATACTGGAAGGGTCCCCTACTTAAAAAACATCTGATAGCCAAGTACCTTAGCTGTTGTCTCAAATAGTCCTCTAGTGTACTTATCTTGCTGTTGTTGAAATTTGATGTTCTCTCTTTGCCATCACGTAGTAACCAAGCGACCATGTGCTGGAATTGAATAAAATAAAGAGAGTAATATATAGAAGAGTAAAAAAGAAGAGCAGAACAGGGGTTTCCTCAGGTGTTTAGGTTGTACTTCAGAGTAATTGTCATGACCAGGTTGTTCTACGTAAATACAACCAAGCCAAAACACAATGCAGTACACATGTACGTATACAAACAGTGGTATCACTGATTTAATACTCATTTCTTAAAATCAACACAGCCAGTGTTGATATGAGTCATTAAAACTTAGTACTGGAAAATGCTGTTTATACATTTAAAATGCTGTGCAATTAATAAACGTTTGCATTTAGACATTTCTCCGCAGAGACTGAATTGATATGTTCTTGCTTGTTCTCATGGTTTTATTCCAATATGGTAAGTATTCAGAAACACATTTACATTTTGAAAGATCAGAGTGAAAGTTCAAATATCTCACACTTTCCATCATATGGTGAAAAAAAACAGCATATGAGAGCATCACTATTATCAAACCCTTGCAGCTTCAAACCTTTTCACTGAACTTTGACACTCAATTTTCACACCTCCTTTATGATCCGTGTGTCTGACTCTCTGTCCGATGCTGGATATGCATATAACTGGTGAGGTGGGGATGTATGGGATCCTTGGCCTCTCTCTCTGATGTGGGCAGCTGAGTAATGGCCATACATCCTTCAGTGCTCCTCTTCTGCAGCACATCTGACTGGATTAAATATGTGCTGAGGATTTATTGGCTGAAAAACCACAAGAGCCCCACAAACACTTTGGCCCCAGACCATTTGTAGTGAAGCTGAGGCAAGCACAAGAATTCATCTGCGACCTCTTTCTCTACCTCTACTCTCCCATTCAGATTATGTATCTTTATATTTTCTCATCCATGATTTTTTCTCACACTTCCATTATCTCAAAAGGTCCCAAAAGTGTTTTCATCTTGTAATAAGACACAATAAACACAGAGGAGAAATCAGAATCTTGGGTATTTCCAGACTTTTTTTTTCTTCTTTTTTTTTAAGGAGGGAGGCTTTTTCCACTCACAGACTCTCTTAAATTAGTCGGGCAGCATTAATAATTCATGGCCCTCTGTGTTACAGACAGATTACAAGCTTCTCCACTTAACTACTATCATTATCATTATTACAGCCAGAGAATTTTATTCACCAGCATGCAAAGACTGAGGTTTGATTTTGGAGTGTGGTTCAAGGGTGGATTTGTTTACAATGCAGTCTTCTGGGACAAACTATGATGATTAGTGCCTCCCATTCTTCCCATTTTTAAAACCAAATGCACCATTTCTCACTGCAGTGCATTCACAAGACCATACCAGCAATGCCTTTGGTGATGGTGGTATTTTCAAAAAATCTGTATGACTTATAATGTGTTATGCCACAGAGGTGGGCTGCGAAACTGCTGTGTATTCATGACCACTTATATTTTTGAAGGTATGGACACAGTGCACGCTGACCTGATGCTCTGTAGGGGCTGGGGTCCTGTTTTGTGTGAAGGTAAACTGACACAGCAGCTGAAGATGAGCAGGGTAATCCTGCTGGTATTGATGGCAGACACCCATCAAGGTACAAATACATCCGTATGCACTCTGGCACTGGCCCTGCTATTAGATGGCCTCTCACTCTCTACTATACATCTTCACATACGCTTAATCATTTATTTTCTTTTATTGTTTGAGTCCCTCACAACATGACTTAGTCCAGTCCTTAGTCTAACAACGTTCTCTCTCTTTCTGTCTCTCAGCTTTGACATCTCATTATGAACCGTTTGACAGTAGAATTGACCAGAAAATGCAGGTAGTTATCACTGTATAAAAAAGATGCGGATCTGTATGTGTGCAAAAATGCTCGTCTCTAGTTATAGTGACCACAGTAAGATTTTACTGAGGAATCTTCGATAACTTCATGTCACCATTTATATCCAATCCAATATCCAAATTCAGTTACATATAAAACATATTAATTTACATGTCTGTGGAGGGAGATTCATGTAATAGGTGATGTGAATTATGTTTTTATGTAATTACACTGTGAATATGTCTATATTTCATGCACAAATGTACCAACACAAAGTTTGGCATTAATCCATTTTGTATGTACGTTCACATACACACACATGTGTGCGTGCAGTAGATTACAACCGAAGGAGAAAATTTCCAGTCTTAGGATTTAGCACAAGAAGAAATCTTTATATATGGCAAATATACACAAATTGTATATATTCTTTTGCTATGTTCTATTTTTATATTAGGAGACTACGTTTTTATTTCTAAACCAAGGTTGGTAACACTCTCTGGAGGACAGAGAACAGGCTTCTCTTCCAATTTTCAAGTGTTCTTGGTTTCCACTTGTTTACATGTGAAGGTTTTCTTTCATCACAAGTTCCTTGTAAGCCACACAGAAGTCATTGAACTCAATCAACCCATTTAAGGAATGATGGCTTGATTTATGTGACAGCTGGTTAAAAGTGATGATATCAACCTTCAGTTCAGAACATCTGCTTTGCATATTACATAGTTCAAGAACAGTAAGCAATGTTTACTCTAAGTCTCATTGCTAATGATTTAACCACTGTATGTGTTAGATGTTAATAAAGTCAGAACAAAGATAAAATGCCAGACCATAGTGAGATGTGTATTTATATTCCAAATAGATGAATTATGAGTGAAGGATTTCAGGCTTAATGGATGATCTAAAGAAACAAGTCACTGACTTACAGTCAAAAGTAGCAGGTAAGATTAATATTAATCCCCACTGTTTGTTGATTATTACAACAAGACAAGCCACACATGTACAAATACTAAGATATAATTAGTAACTGAGGAAGCATTATCAAATGTCTATTCAACCACACTGAACATTTTGTGGGTAAAATAGCAAACAGCTTTTCAACATATGCAATGCAAATCAGTCTTTGTTAAGAGTGACACTTTATTTACATAGAGCATTGAAATTATTGTTCACGTGTGGTAAGAAGGAGGGTGTGCACAACTTCTTTGTTATTTCTTTGTAACAGTTCTTTTGTCCTGCATGTGTGCTGCCATTTTCTCCACACCACTGTTAACCACAGCACATCAACAAAAATATCAAAATCAAAAATGCTTGAGAAAGCATTACAGATAAAAAAAATAATTCAACTCATTCAATCAAAAAATTTGAATCAAAAACACACTGTAACATGGTTTCTTTCTCATAAACTATTGTTGCATTCTTCTATTATAATATTTAGACACAGCCTGTATACCAAGAGAAGTTCAGGCATATTTGTTTTGTTGTTGTTAGATGGTCGGTTATTGCTGTGAGGAATGGAGTAAATGAGAAGGTGGAGGAAAGGTAAACTATGACCTTTGACTTCCTGTTCTGGCATTGCGTGACTAGCGTTGGCTCCTGAAGCTCAAACTTTAGCTGCTTTACTGGGTCAGCACTAACCTGGACTGCTCTGTGACAGGAATCCAACACACAAACTGATCTTATCTGACGGCGTGAAACCAGAGCAGACCTGGCACTTCTGTCCTACAGAGCCTGGCCCAGAGGGCATCATGGGAACTCTTGGAAAGCCAAATCAGGGATGAAACACCAACAGAGGTTCATAGTCTTTTGACCACCTCTGAAAATAGATTTGGAATAACATCTGTCAGTCATGGATATGGTTGGGACATCTCTCATGTTGCAGGAACATAATTAATAGAAAACTTTCACTGTTATATCAGTTCACACAAGAGAGATCAGACTAATGTTATTTATCAACTCACTCTCTGATTTCTTTTACCATTTTCTGGAACTAAAAATTGCTGTAAATAAAATAAAAGTGCTAAAAATCTAGGTCTATGTTTGTCTATACAAGCAAGACTATGCAAGGAATAAGATTTAATGACACAGAGCAAATAAGCGTGAGATGTGAAATGGGTTTTGATGTATATAATGATGTAATACTTCTTTACTTCTATATAATATATACAGTATATAGCCAGGAAAAAAACACACCCAGAGGCTACACATAGTCAAAACAGATCTTCACCAGAGATGACAGGAGATGAGTTGAGCTGAAATATGCAGTCATGCACCCCTTTGAAACATTCTGCGGTTGCCGTTAAAACTCAATCCATTTTGCTGTAAAGCGGATGGAATGTGTCATGTTTACTCTGCGTTTAGATTCAAATCAATTTGGATGAAAAACTAAACCTAAACTCGGTGCCAAATAACCTCCGCTGTTGGTCTGTGTACTTTAAAGTTATGGAAGAGTTTTGGACTTCCACTGTTACCTCGGGTGAAATCTATCCCTGCTGAAAAACCAAAACAAAAAGCGATGTGGAGATAATAATACAACATGTTTCATCCAAGCTAGTCAAACTGGAAACATACTTGGATGTATCCTGACCGTGAAGATGGTATCAACCACCAACTGTGAACGGCCACAAAAATGTCTGACCTCCTCGAACACCAGCTCAAAATCAAACAGTTTGTGTTGCAACTGTAGATATTCAGTCTATCAAATCTTGAGTCAGGGTTTGAACTACAGGAGTAGTAGAGTCATATCTCTGAGGTCAGCTAAAGTGGAAGCTCTAATAAACAGTGGTTAAATAGCTCCAGCTTATATTTAATGTCTATATAACTGAAAGGTCTGGCAGACCAGGAGGACGTGTACAGAAAACCCCACAGTATGACTGGCCTGGAAACACATTAAAATGCAATACACATTCATCATATACCAAGTCAGAGCTAAAACAAACAAGTGCAGACCTGGACAATGACAAATGCAGGACTGTTTTAAATGAGTGTGCACAGAGCTCTGATATATGCATGATTGTTTCCTATAAGCATTCACGCAACATCGGGACACACAAGCGGTTGACGTCTGGTTAACATCCTCAACAAAAGTCTCTGTCATGACTCCCCTGTATCCCAGAATTCCCTCTGCTTCTGGTGAGACGTTTGCACAGAACTAGAGAGTATCTGGACCCTGTCAGCATTTCCCTGAAGACCTCAATTATACAGACGTGCTTAATTAGATCTGCCTTGATTGTTATTTCAAATGACGGGAATAACATGAAGCCGTGTGTTTGTCATCCCCACCCATCTCTCTCTGTCTTAGTGGTACTGAAGTGCTGTGTACAATTCTGTCCGGCTCCACGTCTTTCGTGTCTGGAGTTGGTGAGTGAGTGGGCGTTGTGACGGTGACGGTGAAGGGCTGACGTGGCAGGTGCTCTGCAGATGATCTGGGGTCAGACATTAGATTGAGCCTGAAGAGCTTTTAAGGAAAGGTAGGCTTTTGACATTACGCACCAGGCCTCTGTAACAGTATGTGGATTTATACAGAGCAACCAGCACCTTTATACTCCATCACAGACACACACACACACACACTGGCACGCATAGAGTGACACCCAGTTGAGAAGAGTCCCAGAAGCACAACGAGTACATCACAGCGGCCAGGATCGAGTTTAGTCATCCAGTGTTCCGCAACAGGTCTCTATTTGTGTTATGCATGCGTGTGAACAGGAGGAGGTCACATGTTTTGGCTTTGTTGGTGTATGCCATGTTATGTTTTGCTGCCTGAGTGTATTTGTGTGCATGTGTGCATTTGCATGTGTGCCTATTGTGATCAATAGCCTCTAAAATTCTCATAGTGCTCACAGTTTGGGTTTGAGTCTCAGGCATCATCTAATGTTGTGGAATAAGTGGACAACAACAGTATTGTGCAAATACATAGTTAATCATCTTTTGTTGTTTAAATAATTATCAGTTAGTACAAAATGATATTTCATGTCAAATTTTGTAGTATTAGTAGAATCCGATTTGGATATTGACCCCTGTGTATTCCTTGGATCCCTGACAAGAAGTTATGGAAGATTCTTTTATAAACTGTGGGTTCAAAAAAGCTGAATCTAAGATAATGTGTCACTAAATATCAAACCTTTTTTTAAGGAAATAAACATGGTATTACGTCACGTTTGTTAATCTTTTGCATTAAGTATTGTACTTCTTCTTTACTGTCAAATTGTGAAGACATATATATGATAATTTACATAATCTAGTTTTTAGTGATTCATTTGAAACAAAAATGGGCAGAGTAAAATGGTTTCTTATAGTTACATTTCTTTTAAGTCTTTTTTGTGATGGGGAGGTAGATGAAATAAATATTTTCAAAACATGATTTTTTTTTTTTTACCTTTAAAAAGTGTGCCTATGTTACTTTAAGGAGAGATTGTGGAGAGAGACACACACAGAGAAAGAGAGAGAGAGAAAGTGTGTGACTGACATCTGAGGCACAGCAGTTAATTATGTAGTTAAAGCTGCAGATCAAGTGGTATTGGTGGTGGTGTGACTATGCATTCATTGTGAAGCAGCCTTATGTTGCATCAGGTAGCCAAAAACAGGCTGTCGAAAATTGAGCTTGGCTCCTTTCCCATTTTCGAGCATTAAATTATGTTGTTTTATTAAGTCTGGGCAAAAATATTCTGAACATATAAAACTGATAACAGAACTTTCAAAGGGCAACCTCATCCCTAAAAATACTTCTAATTATGAGCCAACATGTGCTAACATCTGCGAGCAGTAATTGTCTCAAACTTGGATTGAGTTAGCTCTTGAGTTAAAAATACTGAAATTTATGGCAAGAAAAGATTTCCAAACTTTTTTGAACAAATGATAAAAAAAAAAATAAAAAAAACTATTCTCAGTCTGGTGAGGGAGGAGTTCAGGTGCAATTTTTGGACTGTGATATTTATGGACTAAGCCCACTAAACCCAAAAAAGATAATAGGCAATTGGGCAAAAAGAAGCCAATAGTGAATAAATAAATTACAAAACAAACTCTTTATATGGATATAATGGGACACAGGTGGTTTCCATTCTTTACTAAAGTAAAACAAAGGAACATGATGCGAAATTATCTTTTAATTTGTGCAGTCCACCTGTTCCGTACTACTGAATGTGATGTGCTGCAGGGAAAGCTGCTACTTTTTGACTTGCTAATTTGTTGGCTGTTCGGCTTGTTGTCTTGCACTAACAAGACTAATAACTTCATATTGCTGCAGTAGCCTCCATATGTGTTAACCGTATGTATCTTGGTCAAACATGACGTCTGTTTGGCTTGTCTTGCTTTGACTTATGTCAAGCTGTGGCTAATCCCTCCTGTTGCTCTGTATCTGCATGGGAAAGAAGAGACTGCAGTGATGCTTGGATTTTGTGCTCAAGCTGAGGCCTTTGAAGTCCCATGCCCCCGTGTCCTTAAAATAATTCTTTATTGTTTATTTGGTAATACAGCTTTTCTGTTAGGTTTTCATCTCTTTACCTAAAAACGACTCTGATCACTCTTGCTGACTCCACCCGAGTTTTCTTGTATATTAAAAGAACTCTTTTGGTTGCAAAAAAATAATGTAGCTTCTATTATGCCTGTTCAGTTCATATCAACAAACATTTCTGGAGGTCAGAGGGTACACGTCTGGGTTCCTCGGGATAGGAACAGAGTTGTGGTTCTGGTTTTAGACACACTGTTACTGCCACAGGAGGAACAGAGAGGGGCTCAGAGAATGCAGACTCTCCTGTCAGTGAAATAAAGCCAAGCCGTGCAGATAGCCAGCAGGGTTTGTTTCCCCCTGTCAGTGAAGAGAGGAGACCATGAACAGCGTAAATACAGCACTTCCTCCTCCTCATGGTTTTCATTCTCAGCAGCATTCTCCTTCCACTCAGTGCATCTCCTCCCAAACAAAAACACACACAGAAATATACCCACACTCCCAATTAGGCAAGACAGTGTGTCCACTAATGGAAAACTTCTTCACAATGACAAGAAACAGTCTCCAATCACATGTCGACAGACCTAAACAAGCAGAAATTAGCATTACGTTTTTTAATGTCAGTCTGTGTATGCATATTTGGCAAAAAAAAAAAATCACATCTATAATTACACTTGTCATAATTCTGCTACAGTGTACTTCAGGACAAAAGCACGCACGACAAAGTAATTACAGTGACCTTATAGATGCAATCAAGAGCTCAGTGTCCTCCAGCAGTTCTCTTCTCTTTGTTCCACAGGACCATTTTAAGCACTTGTGTTTGCTGCTAGTTCTACAAAACAAACAAAGACAAGCAGAGTTGGAGCAGTGATTAGAGAAATCAACAAATCCTCAACAGGACATGAGCACATGAGCCTCTGGGCCGGATCAGGTTCTTTGGAAAGGGTGAGTCAACAAGGTTAGAGGATGAAGGGTGAATGTGATGAGGGTGTGCAGGGGTGCTCTGGGACCAGAGGTGTGAACTCCCAGCCGACAGAGCAGCCTCTCTCAATTTAGTTTACCATATCCGTCATGGGAACATCACTTCTATTTTCTTTTCATTACAGGACCAATCTCTTCACAATCCTTCCAAACAACAGTGGAATAACAGCTTATTTGCTCTGTGTGGCCTTGGTGGAAAGTGGAGTGATTGTAGTCTATGTGGAGGTCCACAGGATCCTCTTTGTTGTTGGGCTCTGTGCTCAGTGAAGGTGGAAACAATCTTTTCATTCATTGCAGAATTCAGTTTTCCCTAACAACAGATTGCCCTGTTGATTTTCCTCTGCGTCTCCACTGAATGATCTTACAGGTTGGCCGCTCATTAGTATGCCCATGATGCTGTGATGTGAATGAACAAATAAAATGTATAAAAGTAAATAAATAGATAAATGCAATAACTGTGAAAAAACTGTAAAAATTAAAATTAATAAGTATCAATTATGACATTATGACCTTATTTTGTGTTTAATGCGTGCAGAGGATATTGCCACAAAAAACCAAAACAAAACTGAAATACACTATATTGTTGGTGCACAGCTTCAACATTTTCAAGGAACATAATAGGTCAGGCATTTTCTGCCCATTTTGAAAACATGAACACATGTTTCCCTGTCTCGGTTTATTTGGCCAGACAGGTGAGTGATGCATAATGCCATAGCTTGGCACGCCTGTGCATGCCTCGGCTCTGTCTCTGCCTAATTGTCCTTCCCACACGTAGCCTGGTTCAGATCAGATCTGACAGAGTGTGTGAAGCAGACATACAGAATCACTCTCTGCATATGTGTGAAACACTTTAGGGTCTGTTTAGAGTTTCCCTGAGGACTGTTTTAAGATGTGTTTAACTGTACAGATGGCCCTGGCTTTTAGATTGGGTGTGGTGGGTACTAGCATATCAAAAGATAGTGATGATGATGGTAGGATATCAGTTACAGAACAAATGGCGCCACTGAGAGAGTCTTTGAAGTTGTCAAGGTAACAAGACTGATTGGCAAATGTGATGACAGGTTTTAACACTGTATCTTAATTTCATTGAACCAAATACGTTGTCAGTTTCCTTTGTAAGTTAAAATCCTCCTTGAAATCCTCCAAAACTCTCCAAGGATGAAGATACACTGAGAAGTTTGTTGCTTCTCCAAAGAAACAAGTTAACTAGAGGGGACATGTCAAATCTGTGTAGATTATCTACGCATAATCAAAAGCTCGTTTTCTCTAGTAAGTGTAGTCTAAGAGACACAATAAATCAATACTGTGTTGGAGGGAATTAGAATAATGTGTAAGTATGGCTACGCTCTGATATGATAGACTTTCAGAGGCCTGTTTATTGCAATGAAGATGGTACACTGCTGCCAGGAGTCCTTGAGATAGTTTCCTGCCATAATACCATGTGTGAAAAAGAAGAACATGAACCTCTCATTTTGAAAATAACGTTAACACCAGACTGGAACTGGAAAATGTCTGTTTTGAGAAATAAACCCTTGACTTATCTCATGAGTGAATCAAAGGGATGTTTTGAACATTATGTTGGCAATTATTGCTGTGGACTGTGGTGCTATCCAGCTATTCAGCGTGCTTTTTAGAAACAGCCAGACACTCCGTATACCCCTTTTTTGTCTGGGCTTAGCTTTTAATGTAACTGCAATCAACCACAACAAGATTTTTGAGGCCCAGCGTTCATCCCTTAGAAATCCCACCAAACGTGAGTAGTTTTGGAATTCCGGAGCACCATGCCAACCGTGAAGCCTCCCTGCCTCTCACAAGCACTGCATGGAGGGGCAATTTTCCTCCGGCTGAACTTCCCAAAGCTGCCTCACCTGGAACCAATCTGTAACACAATCGAAGGGTTCTGACTTGAAAGCCCATTCCTTCCCTTTGATAGTCTCTTCTTGGTAGCCTGCACGGCGCTGGAAACAGGCCTTTTGTAATCTGCAGATACAAAAGAGCCACGGATTGAGACGAGTATCCACCCATCAAAGTGTATTATGCAAAAAATCGAGAAACAAAGCTCAGATACTCTGTTTTTTCTGTCCTTTTTTTCTGGGATGAGGGGGAAATTGGGCTGGTGCTCGGAAATTTTAAGGTTGTTGTCATCTGCTATTTTCCTCTGGAGTAGCTTCTTTATTTACTCCTTTTACTACTCATAACTGAGACACAGTGTGGACATAAGTTATTGCTTCTCTTTGCTAACCTTTTAGCGACAAGTGTTAGTCGAACACTGAGCTCCTTTAACGTGATTCAACAGATTTTCTTCCCCAGTAGTTCTAAATTGTATCCCACCAGTGCTCTCACAGCTCTTCCAATAGACAAGGAAAGCAATTAAAGCTTAATAGCTGTCCTTTTAGGGCTCCTGGGAATTTTAGTCTTGAGTCAACATGCCAAACACTATTTCCTTCCTTCACTTCTTCCTCTGCAAGCAAAAGCACCCTCAAGCAAAACTGTATCATAGGCCTTTCCTCACTGATACCGTTTGTGACTGTACAGTAGGTAATGTAGTGTAAGGAGAAAAGTACATAAAATAACATTGAGAAAATGCAATAGCGAACCTGAACATGACAAACTAAAAACTAGCTCTAATCTCTCTAATACTATGAGCACAGGAAGATGCACCAGAGTCCACTTCATTCTCAGCACCCAAGAGAAGAAGTTATTTTTATGCAGAAGTCTTTGAATAGGTTATTTACTTGCTCATGCATGTGATTTCAATTGAGTGATTAGCTGCAATTGAATCAGCAGCAGAGGAGCAGAGCATGCGGATGTAAAGCATGAAATGAAAAGGACATTTGTTTAGGGAGCTGTTCTTCTACAGTCACAGTCCATAACTTGGACCGTCAAAAAAGTCACAAGCTCTAGACACTTGGCCAAAACTCTGCCCTTTGCTGCTCTACCCAGAGTGAAGTCCAGCCAAATTATACACTCATCGGTTCATTCTGCATAATGAACTTATCCTGTCTCCCTTTCATGTCGCTTATTATCACACGCAAAGCTTTTGTTGTATGTCTAATTGTATTTCATACTCCAAAGGTCTTAGGCTTACAAAACAATTTGAAATCTAGGTTGAACTTTTGTGAATGATCTATTTTGTAAAAATCAGTGGTCTCATCTTTCTATGTGTAAGTTCAACTTGTTATTGCAGTATTGTTTTTACATATGTTTGTTCATGTAAATGCCATATAATTTATAAAAACAGATAAACTTAGACCTGTGTATTGCTGTGAGGATACAGAATAATAGCTGTGATTCTAGATATTGAGTCATGTAAAAAAAAAAAAAGGAATTTGCTCATTAGGCAGGTGTTTTAAGTTGATATTTATCCCATTCACCTGTCAATCATGACAATGCTGTTATTTGATAAAAATACTGCAATGCTATAACAAGGACCAACATCTGTACAAGGAAGATCAAGGACACAGAGTGGGAATATGATTTAAAACTTTACAAAACAATTATTGAACTCAGTGTAACCATCAGGTTTGCATTTGCCCTTTGATGAAATCATATAGAGGAGATCTGTCTCCTGCCTAGACTTTAAGATCACAAATATTAGTTGATCTATCCAGAGACAGAAGAAAAACAAATACAGATTCTAATTCAGGGTTGATATATTCTCTTGACCTTCATCAATCAAATGAGACACAAGATGGCATATAATTTAACTTACAGATCCCCTCCAGACATGTTTGAAAATATATTAATTTTCTCTGCTTTGATTAATAATGTGTGTCTGATGTGGTTTTTCTACAAAACAAGTTCAATTGCCTTGTTAGAAATTCTTAAAATGACTTCTGCTCTTTCTACCTCATTAAAAATCCAGAACCTTGACTATGCAAATATTGTTCAAACAAAATAGTTTCAAACTGCTGAATGCAAGATGTCTCCTACTTCACCGTCCAACTCCATTCCACTTCAAGTTTCCACATCATACTTTTGCAAGTTGCATATTGGACCATGATTGGTTCCAAATTAGTTGTGATCCTCACAAATCCCACTCGTAGGTACACACCATTCTAACACAAGGAGAACATATTGTACAAACTCTGTACTAAAGGGCCACAGTCAGTCGTGTGAAGTTGGATCCTATGACTTCTCACTATGAGGCAACCACTGACCATGCCGCTCACATTTTAGGTTGTGAGTTACAAGGTCAAGAATTTCTGTCACTATAAACGTTGATGCTGTTATATAGTTACATACCCAGTAAATCATTTAAATGTAGGGGAAGTCTGAGAGAGAAGCAGCTCATCTAGTGATGTTTGTTCTTTCTGAATCACTGTTTGGCTTTATTTTTTACCCCAAACACTTCTACTCATTCTTATTTAAGCCACTGTAGTAAAAGCACAAACGTCTTGTACTTTGTCATTTTTTATGTTGTTAGTTATTGGTTATTGGTTGTTATTGCTACAAAAGTGATACAACTTCATGAGTGTCACACAGTCTAGTTTAGTTAGGCTAGGTATGATGATAAAACTGTTGCATTATGAGATTCTGTAGTGCATCTGGACAGTAAGCTCTATTATTCAGAGCTGTATACATTTTTGTCTCAAGGCACCTCAGACTCCCTCATCTTCTCCTTCCTCTGTCCTCTCAGACTGGTCACATTACACTAAAATGTCAATCTGATCAATTTTCTCACAGTTTCTGAGATCAGTTCATCAACTCAGTCTTGTTGTCTGTATTTCAGAGGAAAGGCTGCATGTCTGCCAAGCATGACTGTTTCTACCTTTTGCGTTTTGCTCTTATATGCTACAGTTATGTTGAAATCTCAGTGCATCGATTAGAAAACTGTAAAAACTGAAAGCTTTCAGTAGGCAGACAGTCCGGTCTAATAACTTCGTCAAAAAAGTAAAACAATGGATCTCAGTGTTTGTCTGAGGAGACTCTGGTCATAGTGATCCAAGGTTCTGCTCTCTACTTGTAAGATTAGACTCCTTCATGTTTGACTTGCACGACCCCAGCCTCAGTAAACAACACATGCAGCTGTAATTGGAATCACTTGGTCACCCTGAAGCAGGATGAACAGGGCTTTGTTGTCAGCAAGGCAGCTCACAGAACCTGGCATACATATCTCCAAGGTGGCTGGACCCACAGAAACCATATGAATGTTCCACACCTTCAAAAATCCTAAGCTGTAGCAGTTACTGTAGTGCCACTACTACTAATGATTATTACTACTACTATTATTACAATGCCAAATTTGATGTGAGTAATAATAACATCAAATTTGACAGTATTCATTTTGTTTCAGGCAGAAAAACAATGCAAGACCACAAAAAGATCACAATTACACATATTTCCATGACTAAGTCCGCACAGGCATGTTTTACATTTACAAACACTTGTTGCTAGTTACCATGTGTCTCTCTATACTGAACTGACTCACATGCAGTGCACATGCAACACTATTTTAAAATCCAATTTAAATGGTTAGTCAATATTAGATTTTTGTTGAACCTGTGTCAGTGTTGCAGGACATTTACACAGAGAGAACACAATAACATGTTATAATCCATTTTACACTTGACAGAGAGGAGGATAATGAACTATTAAATGCATCAAAATTGCAGTTCGTGTACTCTTTCTGTTCAAAAGTATGATTGATCACACATGAAGATGTGTTATTGATAAAAATACACTAACCTTTATCAAAAAGTTGTTGCGCGTTGTTGCTCAGAGTCATCACTGATCAGCACCTGTTGCTCCACCAGGAACATTGAGGTCTAAACTTTATGTCGAGAGGATACATAACATTACACTGAATTTATCCGTTTATTTGGTATGCATTTACAATCTAATCCAATACAACAGGCCTGGAATAAATCCTGCCTGTTGCCAGTTTTGTTGACACAGGTGTAGAAGTGGTGGAAGTGTTGTACTGGACTCTAAGAGGTATTTTGCATTTGATGTACCTAATAAACTGATAAGTCAGTGATCCATTGTGCTCATAGAAAACAAACAAACAACACTTTTCATATTTTGCACTTGGCACTGTAGATGTATTCTTTTATTTCACATTTTTTTCTTCTCATAGTGTCTTGTACCATGTAATAATGGCAACACACAAATACAACCACAAATACAAATTCCAAGAAGACAAGGTGTACGTGTGGTGAAAAATTAATGTATGAATGAATAAGATGTCTGTTTTGTTTCATTTCTTAGTTCTCTGAATCTTTCCTCTTAACACTAAACATCATAAGATTGGTTTGAAGGAAGGGCCATAGGACTGACTTACGAACACGCAGACATTATATGTGACAGAAATAGTAACCATTCATTCTTGTGTGATTCCTCAAACTTCCTAAAATGAATGAATGAGCATCTTCAGAAAGGGCATCTGCATCTGTGCGTATGTCCTCTCAAATTGAATAAAGAACATGACTCTGATTAGGATCCTGTTTGAAAGGACTGTTTTTTTTCCCCACAGCTTCCAGGACATTCCAGGATATTAGACCAGTGAGGGCTCTCTCTGTTTTCTCTTGGTGCTGACCTTTGCTAAAAAGGTCACTCAAGTTTCACTGCTGGTCATCGATGCTGTTGCGCTGCTCAGTCCCTCGGTAGTTCACCAGCCATCCTCGTCATAGGAGCTGTGACTCAAGATTGACGTCAAAACCTGGAAACATAAACTCCAGTATTTAATTAATGTTGATTTATTTTTTGAAATCTATCTGACTAATGAAAATGTAAGAAATTAAGTTATGATACATTTTTTTTTATTGTTTGTTTGTTCATTCTTGTGACAGGGCAGCTCCAGCATACTTCTTATTTGTGTTGGACACTGAAACAATGTTTTGTGAGGATAAACATCTTACTTAAAAACTCACACTGTTCATAAACAGACTTTTTGGACTCATATACGAGTTCTCATCTATTTTTGAAATACTAAAAAAGTTCGTATGATGGTATCTAACTTTGAAAAAAAGGTTTCTTAACCCTTTAGGACAGTTCTGGGTACAGAACCAGTGTGTTTCTGGTCTTTGTTTGAGTCAAGTAACAGCACAGGCACAGTGGTTGGACAAAATATTCAGTCAGAGTTTGAAAACTTTATTAATCTTGATTAATCATAACTATTCATTGCTGCAGTGCTTCTTATCAAAAGCTTGCTCTCTCTAGAACATGATAGAAGGTGAGGATAAAACATATGTCCTGTAGCTGACATGAGGATTTCCTGAGGCTGATGCAAAAATGAACCAACATTTTTATGAGACAGCATAATCTCATTGACAAACTACTAGAGATACAGTATAAGCCTCAACCCCTGAGAGCTACAGAGTATATACTGTACCTTTGAGAGAGACAGAAAAAAAACTTTAGTTCTGTTCTTCCATTGTTTATCAGTCAAATTCTTCCCCACAGTGCAAACAAAACACAATCTCTGAATATGAACAATGTTATATACTGCAGCTTTGAATCTTAAAATGTTGTGGTGTCTCTGTGGTGCAGCCGATCAACAAATCAGTAATTGCAGCTCATGATGCAACAGAAGAAACCAAATTTCAATCCAAATAAATGCAAGAGCCGTGACTGCCTTTGTTATCATTACTTATTTCATGACAGAGTTATTTATTCCTTGTTCATACTCTCTGTCTGTGTAACTAGAATCAAACGCATTTTACCCTCGTGTAATTACCACATAAACATGTTTAATGTAGCTTAATGTTTGTTAATCAAAATCAAAATGAACAGTAATACACTAAAAAGGTTAGTATGATCCAGAGTCACAACGTCAAAGCTTTTGATAAACAGTTTACTGTGTGGCACCATAAGATTGTTTCATGTAGAGACCAATGCAAGCTGATACAGAAAATCTATTAAAATTTATTCATCCAAAATCATAATTTCTGCATTATAGAAAAAATATAATATATGATAACTGAGGCTACATGTACAACAAACTGGTTGGCACACTGGTTCTGGTTGTTCGTGTGTCTGTACACCATGTAATGGACCTGACCAAACTAACAGAGGTTGATTTCTACCCAGTGTATGCTGAGAAAGGCTATGATCATTGTTAACCTGGACAGTAAAAGGAAAAGGTATAAATGCATGAAATGGATCTAATTTGTCATCCAAACTTAAAAATTATGTAAGTTTATGAAAAAGGAAATAAAGAGAAAGAAAAGAGAGAGAAAAAATACAAGATTTAAAAATGCCCTCCAGACATGTTTAACACATATAAAAATACTCTGCTTTGAATGACAATTTGTGGCTAATATAAAAAGTCTAGTCTCAGCATACATGTGCTGGAGGGTCCAAATTTTCACATCACATTTGTGTAATTTGGACGAAGATTGGCTTTTCAGCCTGTACGTACATATCTTCAACTGAGATTTAAGGTCAACTAAGAAACTTTTCACTTTCAGCAGATTACTTTGAAAACAGCTGTCGGAGCCGCATTTAAGTTTATGTCTATTTATGAAATTTACTGATTTTTTCTATATTTGTGTTTGTAAGCAAAGTGTGCACCCGCCACAGGTGGTGAGGGTGCTCCTATAAGTTGGTGTGCATGGTGCATGGCGGGGGGAGAAAGTGGGTCTTTGACGTCAGCCTTAGCTCTGTGAATGCATCTGCTGGTGAGCGGCATCTGCAGCACTACAGTTAAAAATGAAGGATACTGAAACAACTGCATCTTATTTTTGTGTTATGTTTATTTTGCAATAAATTCTAAGCAACAGTGAATGATGAACTCTCTCAGGATTTCTTCTTGGAAACAAGGCTGCAAGTTTGACATAATGCAACCGCACTCTCTATGTGGTAAAAACAATAGGAGATTGAAATAGATGTTAAAGGAAAAACCCGACTTTAAGATGTTTGCCATTACAACAGCCTTCTAGTGTCGAACTCTGCACATACATCAACAGTGAAGGTCACATATCCAAGTTAAGTAGCAATGAGCAAAACACATTTTTGAGTTTAGGGGTCTTTAAAGATATCCCAAATTACAAAATAACTGATTTAAGGGTATATTTTGCACAAAAATGCTTTTGAATAAAGAAATTTGTGTGCTCATATTAACGAAGCATGCTCATGTGTTTGTATGTGCCTATTTAATATTTTATCACTCCCACTTCACTTCAGCCTCATCTGGACATTTTCTGGCATTTCTCTGTGCCACCTGCTTTTCAAAATTAGCTGGCTACTCTAAACTTTTGTGAGAAAATTTCTTATACGTGAAAGAAAATTCAGTGAGGCTATTGCTTGACATCTGTGCACATGTTCAGCAGCAGCATCCCTGCCCTTTGACCTCTAACTGAACGTCCCACATGCTGCTGTTGCCCTCTTCTCTGGAGTCTTGGTGATGTCCAGCGGCCTGAGTTCGTAGGTCACAGTGATGACAGCGAGCACCTTGCTGCGAGACTCCTATCTGCCCACCAAAATAAACACAGGAGGGTCCGCTCCAGCACTCCACACAATACCCCCTGTCCACCTCTGACTGAGGCTCAGAGATTAAACACTAAGGATGCACAGGATCCTGCCTCCTCTAATCAAAATACTGTCAGGGTCAGAGGTTGAGCTGGGAGATCACAGACTTTTATCACAGAGACATTGTCCCAGAGAATGTGGCTTCTGGGAGAATCATGCCTTTTTTTTTTTTCTCCGTTGGACTCCTGTTTGAGGAACTTTTTACCACCACCTGCTTGTGTTTCTCTTTACTCTGCTTGCACAAGATCAGCCAGCGTGCATCAGTAAAAGAGAAAAAGTGATGTTCATGACAGTCCACATCTGTCACTGTCTTAAAAAAACCTACTAGAT
The DNA here is from genome assembly GCF_914725855.1 of Thunnus albacares. Lineage (NCBI taxonomy): Eukaryota > Metazoa > Chordata > Actinopteri > Scombriformes > Scombridae > Thunnus > Thunnus albacares. The sequence goes on from NC_058106.1 coordinate 23,360,562, forward strand.
GTCAGGTGACCCCTTTTTTGAAAAGGTTTTTATGTAACACAAAGAAATATAAAAAATTTTCAGCCTATAAATGTTAAAATACAGTTCAATTGCAAAGTGTTGAAGCACTGTATCAAATCTATAACTTTTGTCCCTTCAATCCTCATTGCATTTTATAATCAAGTCCATTAGAGAACCATCTATGCCAGAGAACACAGTAAAATCCTGTGTTTGATCTGTAATAATGTCAGTGACTGAAGGACAGAGGTAAAAACTTCTAGCGAACACCTGAGCAATGACTAAGTGTGGAACACCGCTTGGCAGATGTTCTGGCTATAAATAGTGCTGTCAACTTTTTTTTTGTTTTGCATTCAATTTTTTATGAGTACTTCTATTTGGCTGTCACAAAGTACACAAGAGAAAAATGGAAAGGTTGCAGTAAGGAAGAACACGAAGGAACTTTGCTCTCCTCCCTGCATTCCACACTCTCTACATGCTACTGCGCATACATCAAGGTAAAACACTTGAGAACATGAGTCTCTCAAATAGCTATTCAGAAGCTACATTACTAAGATGTACTATGTTCTTGTTTTCATCAATGGATGCACCACATTTTCAAGCTAATTGCAACAGCCCGTTTGGATTATTTGATTATTATGTTATTGGGTTTACATAACTTGAGGGCACATTACACAACATTTTACATCTATAATTTGATCAGTCAGTGACTACTTGTCCTTCCAATCCCACTAAGAATGTACACAGCTCTTTGCATATTCAGCCAATGAGATATTTTTGGCTCATTGTTTTGGTTCGACTCTCACCAGCCTTCTGTGGGATTGAGGCAGTCACTCTCCCCAAACCAGCTCAGAAAAGTCGTTTCCTCACTACTCACCCATCATGAGATGGTAGAGAAACTAGCGAACCACAGAGATACAGATATTTTTATCAGGCCCAAAACCAGTAGTTGAAGTATCATTTAGGACTTACATCTAACAGAAGACTCAGGCCCATGTTGCCCTGTTTCTGCTGAATGTGTATGTTGGCAAGTGTTTGCTGACCAATTATCCATAAGAATATACTGTAGGTTACAATTTGTCATTGAGCACTAAAAATCACTTAATGCAACTTTAAAATTGATAAATGGAGGGTTCTTTGCTTAATAAGATTACAGAAATATGAAAATATGGAAATCAGTGGTCGATCATCATCTAAACACAGTGGCTTGTTTCGTATGTCTACACTATTATAAACCAATAAGGGTTTCTGATATAACAATTTTGCTATTGAAACAAATTGGTTGGAAAACCTCATAAAACTAAGCCAGATACATTATGGTTTTATATCAACTTTCATTTTTGAGTTTCATGGTGGAGTACAAGGTTGAGGCTTGTATAAGGCAGGAGATCTTAAGTTAGTGTCTTTGAAAACATCTAGCTGTATAGGCCCAAGAGTGCCCAGTGTGTACTGGGTCAGAATTGAAGACAATTGACTTCATTGGACTGTAAATGAAAGTCAATCTTATCCTAAAAGAATGAATACTTTAACTGTTTTTTGACAGCAACTACCCTTGTGTGGTTTACCAGACCTTCACAGAATACACTGCAAGTGGCGCTGGGTTTAACACAATGGTCAACTTTTTAGACTTTCAACTGTCTAGACTGTCTAGAAAGCCTAAACTATTATTTAAAACAATGCAAAAGAAAGTAGAGAAGAAAATGTACAGTATGCGAAAACAACAAACTGCATAACTGCATGGAAGGAGATCCACTGTAACCAAAAAGCTGACAGCATCAACCAACAAGCATCTGGTCATTTGCAAATACGGGGTGGTAGGGAGGGAGACAACAAATTGCTGGACATTTGTGTAATTTATTCAGAATACAGTCTCCCTCTAGATTGCAGCCTGCAACCTATTTGCACAGCATTATCTCTCAGAAGTGGTTGGAGTCGGGTGAGGTGCCAGTGCCGTGTTTCAGAAGTCTCTTCATACTGGTACACATTAGTATCACATGGCTCTACTGCTTGTTTTAACTTACCATATAGTAAAAATGTATACTACTCATGTTTTATTGGCAGCACATCTTATTTGACCCTAGAAAGACTGATTGCGTGTTTTTTAGTCCATTGTCCTACAAACAAATGAAACATTTAACCATTAAAAATTGAATTTTCAGTATCAATATGGCTCCAAATTATTCCTCAACTGACATTGTTCTCTCTGAAAGTTGGTCACCAATTTAGATAAACGTACTAAGAAATGGAAAGCACTAATTGTTTTTCACAGGAACCAGTCTGAAGGTGGTTGTGACCTTGAGAACATGTACAGTAGCTCAGTCTGAAAGACTGCCATCACATTTGCTGTTGTCAGCTGCGCAATCACCATGTTCATGTGTCATTATCCCCTGAGGAGCATATTTGAGGCCATGGTTTCCAGAGACTGTATAGCCAAATGAAGACCTCCCTTGAAGTTTTCTGCCCAGTAGAGCAAGTATAGTCGCTCTTGGGAGCTAAATTATAGGGGCACACACGATAGGCAAGAGAGGTTACCAAGCATACCAATTGTGATTGCAAAATAATCAAGAATTTGATGAATGGCAACAGTTTTTTTCTGTCTCATACTTTCTAAAAGTGCGTACTTGTTTTTCAGAGACAGTGCTTATGAGCAACTGTACTGTAATGTTGAGTACTGCAACATGAGAGCTGGCCCCTTTGTTATTAGTTTCATACTGTGAAGTTGGCTATAGCTCAGGTCATAGAGAAAGTTGGACAGCATGGTTGGTGGTTCAATCCCCGTCTCTTCCTTCCTGTTGTTTGATTTTAGTCAAATCTAAATTTATGGTTTTTTATTATAGAAAAAAACAAAATAAAATGTTCCTAGTCACTATATCATTTTTATTTTCTCAAAGTGCAAAATCACAGCAGGCCTTTGCACTCAAATGTTTCTTTAACAAGATTACACATTTACAGTTTGATTCTCAACGTGAACTCTTTTAAATCAATCAGAACAATAAGGTCGTGGTTAAACCTGAACAATTACCAGCTCGTAAGCAGCCAAACACCTCACCGCAGGCGCTTGTGTTTTTCTCACCCTGGTAGTTTAAATGCATTGATGTTGGTAATGACGCTTTACCTGCAGCTTCTCACTTCCAAATACTCATCAAAACAGCAACAGTGCAGCATGGTAGTACTATGGCACTACTAACACACACTCTCCCAGTGAGAGCACCCTGACTACTGAATGACACTGCTCAGTTTGATCAGTAATATCTTCCAGAGGTTATCTGCTTGTGAGAATCTGCAATCTGCCAACCTTAACCCTTGGTCACATACACTCAAACCTCGCTCACTGCTGTGTGCTGTGTGTGTGCTCTGAATTTGATGAAGCGGGATAATTCTCTCAACTGATCATATCAGTAAAGGAGGAATCCCAAGATCAATGCCAGACTCTTGAGGTAGTCACATATGGGATGCATTTTTGCAGATCCTAATAAACTTTCATCTGTGTGGATCTGTGTATGTTGAGGGGCTGGATGGGCTGGGCACCATCTCCAGGCCTCCTACAAGTTCCGCAGAGCTCGAAAATAGTCAAGGTGTTTTACAGAACGCAGATGGAAAATAATAACCTTGAACTCAATCTGAGGATCCACACTGCACTGCACTGGCATGGAATACACATAAATGCTTCCACATACAGTAAATATGGTATAAACTGTACAAACAAATGCATTCCCAAACACAGACGACTAAGGAAAAGAGACTGCTCCAAGAGTACAACAACAAAAACAATCGTTTTAAAACCAAAAAAAGGTTATCAATATAAAAGCAGTGACTTCAAATTTGATTTTATATCACAAGCACATTTATTGAACTATGCAATCACATTTGGAAATCAAATTTAGTGCTTCTGAACCAACAAAACACTGTGGCCCACTGGGCGTTTACCTGTTCTATCTTTGAACCTGCCTGTCAGAAGGCGCCAGATGTTTAAAGCTCCTCCACAGGAAGTCCAGCAGATGTTTCACTGGCACTGTGTATAATGGAGGTGCAGACTGTTGCTCTGCCTGTGTACACCAAGATTACACACCAACCAAAACTCTTATTAAGGATGAAGAAAGCGAGAACAGATGATTTTTCTATCTTTACCTCCTCAGGCCTTTTTATTAAATTCAAGATAAGTGCAACCACTGGCTCTTCTTTTCTTTCCCTTCTTTCTTCATTTAATTTGATCAGAAAATATGCTGACGCAGTTTGGTCCCCCCCCCCTCTCATGTGAAACCAATTTCAGCGGCGCATAAAAATCTTCTGCAGCGCTTCAAACAGACAGAGGCACGGCTCATCCTCGCCCAGAAGACCCTCACTCACATTGACCATACAGTAGATGTGTGAACCTGCAGGTGTGTTCTTATGCAGGGACACAGAGAGGGAGGAGAAGCTGTTTCACACATTGAGCAAATCCTTCACATAGTGATAGAGCTGGCAACACACTACCAAACAACCTGACATGGACATGAACAAAGCAACAGTATATTCAGTATGTTCTGCGCCACGCAGTCAGATCCACAGAAAGATGATATGGTGGCAAACATTTTTTTATGTATTGCTGTGAATGGGAGACAAACCAGACCTACAACCAGATATACATAAGCCACACATGCACCAGCATCAGTTTACCGCACAGCACTATGGATCTATAAAATAAAACACAGTTATGAAGAAACAATGAACAAACAAGAGACAGATAAGACATTATCTAATCCAATAATTAAAGTAGCCAGCATGTTTGACTTCAGTGTGACTTCAGTAACACATTTATTTGTGCAATATTGTTAACAAGTTGATTTTTTTTGTGTGGTGAGCATTCATGGACTCCAAACTTAAGGCATGACCTTCGATAACAAGCACTTCTAGAAAACTACAGTTCAGTTCTTCTGTTTCTTTACTGTGGACCCGTTTCTGCTTTCACAGCAGCTCCGGTAATTAGTGAAGAAAAAAGGGAGAGAATATACACAAGGATTGAAATTTAGGTTAAGAACATTTGTAATTGAAAGCAGTGTGTTTATGAAAAAAATGTTGATTTGGCTACATTAATTACAAATTTATCAAAGTAATGGCTGATACAAAAATAAAAAATAAAATAAAAATAGTGCAGACAAACATTTAATTTAGAAACCTCCTAAAAGTAAAAATTAGAATAAACTAGAATAGTATCTAAATTGTGATTCTTCCCCTTTGGTGTTGTTTTTGAATTGTTTCATTGATATAAGAGGGGTCAGTAATACAGTAATAAAATAGAAAACATATCTGTTTTTCATTATGTGTGTGTGACATTTAAAAAAGTCAATTTGGAGTGCTGTCTTAGTCTTTCTTTTTCATTATTTACTACGTTAAGGATCCAGCCAGTTTTCATAGTATTATTGTGAGTTGAGCGCGTTGAATCTTATTTTTTCTGAATCAGACAATGACGACATTTATTGTGATCTATGGTTCACATTCATACATCTGTGTAGAATTTCTCTGACATTTTACTCTCAGTATGTTATCACTGTCCTTTGTGCCAAAATCCAAGATGAACAATCACACATGAAGTCAGTACAGAGTTAAACTGAGTGAAATACCACCATGCAAATATGAGCGCAATTGCAGAAATGTATTCACATGCCATAAAATCTTCGGATTGCCATAAGTAAGATATAACTTTGCTGACTTAAATCTGCTGTAGAGTCACTGTTAGTATATTCAGTGTAAAGAGTGTGAAGTGAAATGTTTTTGAAGAAAGGCTTAGAATATATTAGTGTAAGCACACTAATCAACAAATCTCTAATTTAAGGAAACAGGAAAATTGTTATAAATCAAGCAGAAATCTTTGAACTCTATTTGCACCTGCAACGCACTTAATACATCTGCAAGTGAAAATTTACAGAGGATATACAGTATGCCTTATTGTTTCCTATGTACAAATCTTCATCACAAGAAAATCTGTGAAGCATTTTGCGTTTGTCCTGTGGGTTGTATCATTAAATCTGAGAACCAGTGCTCTACTCAACTGACTCCTTCTGAACTTTACTTTCTCGTCACTAATGGCTTTGAAAAAGTAAAAATAATTAGGAATAATTATGTTATGATACATACAATGACAAAGCAGGTGAAAATATAGTAATACATGAGCGTTAGAAGGGTCAGTGTATAAGAATAAATAATATTAAAAGTATAGTAATAAAAGTGCACGTCTACTTCTTAGTTTGCCCAGTAATCATTTGATTCACTGCAAAAAAAGTGAAATGAAAGAAAAACTGTTGACTTTTTAAATCTTTGCATAGACTGGGTTGAGTCAAGTCATCAAAGAATCTGATGAAACACTGGTGCAGCGCTGTTGTCCCGCACTGAAAACAGTGTAATAGGATATGACAGGAGAGTAATCTTTGATTCAGTCAGATACAGTGTAGATATTTGCATGTTATGGAGATGAAACACTTCACCACAGCTTGGCTCATTACTTTACACTGAAAAAGAGTGTGGTCGAGACTAATTACAGATGTTTTTCCCGTGGAGCAGGGTTGACCAACATCATGCCAGGTAGTGGCTCAAAACATTCCTCACTGTTGATTTGGACAGTGCCACTGAAATGATTTTCCAGTCCTGTGTTTTTAAAATTCTGCTGTGTTAAAAAAAAGAAAAAAATAGAAAAAGAAAGCTAGCCCACAGTGTGTTTCAGAAACGCTCAACAAATCACTGCTGCACACACAACATATGATCCCCAGTTTGTTTAGGGAGGCTGGGGCTTGTTTGGGCATCTCATACGAAAAAGTATGAGATGCCCAAACAAGCCCTGTGAAGATGGAATGTCTCTTTTATGTGAAATTAAATAAGATCAGCTTGTGGGCCTCTCTCCTTCCTGTTCCGCTTTCCGTTTTATGTTCATTTCCATTCCTGAACAAAGCCGTCTCTCCACGGTGTATTAATGCCCATCAAAGGCCTCAATCAAGTTGCTTTGCCACAGGCTAAAGCCGAACTGGAGAGGCTAAAGTTTAATGTTGTCAGTGCAGTGAGGATGTGGGCTCATGTCTCTTCCGTGTCCTTGTGTTTTCTTTTAACCCCCACATTCACAAATATCTCACAAGTCCGGTTGGTGGAGGCAAGGCAATCCGAAAACAGCACACACTAAAGGGCCATTTCAAGGTCATTGACTGTGACAACAGTCTTACTCATTGTGCCATCAGGACAATGTCTTTATGTATTTCACTGAGAAAGCAGGAAAATTCAGAAAATAAAACATAATTACACAGGGCTTCCTAAAAAATTAGTCACGGCTGTGAGTCAATAGACTCTTAGTTTAGAAGTATCCGGCAATGAGAAATATTTAAGAAGAAGCTGCCGACTGTCTGCTGACATTTTCTCCCCCTGACTGGAATACTGTGCTTTGTATTAGTCTTAATTAAACTTCCCTTAAATGTATTAACCATGTGCATTGTGTGTTTGTGTCAGTGTGTAATTAACAACAAGGCTGAATTCAATTAAATCTCACTTGTTTTTTTAGACTTTTCCCTCTGTGAACAGCTAAATTAAAAGTCTTAATTTAATTTTTAAGCATTTTTAAAGTAAAGAAATAATAATTTATCAATATAAAAGAACTTACAGTGATTAATCACAAGCAGTTTGTCTTTTTGCCGTCAATGAATATATTTATGCTCCTAATAAATAAAACACATAAAAGCTTTCATGAAATGAAATGAAAACCTGCTAAATGAAATTCTCATTTGACTCTTAATTACCACTGTCATTGATTTGAAATATTTTAACTCCTGTCAGTAATAGTAATGACTTCTTCCTACAGTCATTTTGCTGAATACTATACTATGTAAATACAGAAGTAACTTGTGTTTCTGGAGGAAAAATATGATGCCAGTGCTTTTTTTTCTGTGTGTGTGTGTTTTAATGCTCTCTTATTCACTGCAGGTGGGCCTACTGTCAGGGGGAAAGCTCTCCCTCGCTGTGCCAGAAAACTGACATGTAAATAACTCTTCAATAATGAGGAATACAGCTCTCTCTCTCTCTGACCATCCCAGGTTGTAAAAAAAGAGACCGCGCATGGTTCTTATAATAAAGCAATTACAGAAAGTAAAACTGGGGACACTTTTGTCTGTGAAATAAAGGGAGATCAAATCATGCTTGTGGCCAGAGCAGGAACCGCCCTCCAAACATGCCAGTGGAAATATAAAACACACTATATTCCATCTTTATTTACAGCAGTTGCAGACTTCCTGGAGCTACACTATAGATGAAAACAGATTAGACAATAATGAGGCACATATAGCATTCAGAATCCTGCTTAATGGCACTCTTACACTGCTTTATCTATAAAATTATTAATCAATTACCTTTCAGTTCTGGTGCATGGTGGTGAACATTGAGTCCTTAAACATCAGAGCGTTATTGTTTTGCATCCTGGAAATCACAAGAGTAACCTGCGTCCTTTCACTGAGTAGGTGAATCTGTGTAAAGGCTGTAACATTATTCCATTACAAGATCATTACCTAACATCAGCTCCCAGCTAAGAATAGCACAGACAGAAATATACTGTTTCAGCAGGTTTAAAAATCGGGTAAGTAATCATTAAGTCTGGTTCACTGCCATAAATCATGCTGCTGACATATGGCGAGAGAGTTCAAAGTAATTAGATATTTTGTTTGACTGTATTAGATGAAACATAAACTGTTATAAAGTCATTTCATCTTTCCCCTCTGGGACAGTCTGTTTACAGCTGAGTGTGAGTCAGGTTTTTGGGAGCATGAACGTTGCATCAGATGTACAAGTATGGAAACCTTTCGGGGTGAAGGGCTTGATATGAAACCCAATCATGTAAATGGAGCAGATTTGTTCTCCTCTGTCTCCCAGTTGCTTTCTTTTTTTTTTTCTCGCTCACACATGCGTGTTTGTGTGCATGTGTCCACCATGTGTGCGTTGCTGTATGAATATGTTTGTGTGTTTGTTTCATTATCTGCACACTATGAACTGTATCTGCGGTATAGCTGTGAGTCCTCCCTCCCCCCCACTTGATCTACTCAATTTCCAAAAAAGCTCTGTACATCAATGTGTACCCAGACTGAGTTACAAGGTGACAGCACATACAAGGTGGCATCACAGTACAGTACCTGCACGACCAAACAGAGAGGTTGAAGGTCACACCTGTAGCAGAGGACTGACCAAACTGTGTGCTGTTAATCTGTTATTTTGTTAATGAACATGTCAACAGTCCACAGAACATTTTGACATGTTTCTGAAAACACATTTAAACTGACTTAGAAGATTACATCCTACAAATGATTGCACTTGATCATTATTGATGAAAAGACAGATTATTGCACGAATATAAATTTTAATACATGTTTAGGCATAATTTAAACTGATGTGTATCAAATAACTGGGCCATGAAAACTCAGATATGTTTATGAGCAATATCAAAAAAAATATATTACTGGTTATTGGACTTGAAAGAAAACTGAATAATTGGAAAACATGTGCCTAATTATGTGCATAATTATTATGACATATTTCATGTAAGGCTTGTCTTGGCTGTCCTATTGTGGCTTTATCGTTAGTGGCATGACACAAACAATAACATAAACTACAATAGAATTAAATTACGATTTTTGTGCTCATTTTAAAATCCTTATTATTTTAACAGCGATAGATTGTTGTTATTAAATAATTGAGGATCCATTCACACTAGTGAGATTAGGTTGCTCATATGGGGGGAAACAGACTCTGAAACTGTGTGATATAAAACTGACATTAATGGTGGGATGTCGTCGACTTAAAGTTATTAACTAGTAACTTTACAATCATGTGTTATGTGAATTTCAAGTAAAGAAAGTAAAGCATTATAAGCGGTAAAACAACTCAGGGCCTTTATAACATTACTATCACAGGCACTTTGTGACTTTTTTTTAATATTCTCAACTCTGTTCCCATTATTTCCTAGCTTGACCTGTACTATAATGTCTCCACAAGATTTGTTTTCGTTACTGAGAACACAGCTTTTCCACAGTCTGTAGCTACAATATCAATGTTCTGAACAGCTTTTCTGCACCAGATGGCTTTTCTGAGGCAGAAGTGTGAAAACACACGAAAAACAGGATTCAAAAAGAACTCGCCTCTCGCAGAAAACATGTTGCTGTGTCATGAAAATTCATATCGATCATGTAATTTTTTACACAACTAAACATAAATTGGGATTTTTTTATCTTTAATTTCGGCAATAAGCGCAGGCTTAATTTCCTTGAGACCAAATCTATTAGACAAGATGAAAAAAACAAGGAAGCTATAATGATAAAATAATCTAATCTAAAATAATTTAGATTGAAGTGCAGTGTAGAATACAAGTGAGCCTGTGCGCAACGATACGTGATATTGCGGTAATATTACTATTTTAAAATAGCCTATATTTGTTTACCTTCATATATACACCACATGATAATATTTCTTAATCCTATAAATGACGAGAAATTGGAGAAAAACTATCCGGTTCTGTGAGTGTAAAATGCTTTTCATGACAAATTATAAAACATCAGCGGATGAAGGAAATAATTAGTGTGCAAGTGTCTCGATAATCCGTTTCAAGTGATAATTAAATCATTAAGTTCTTATAAACTAACAGCCACTTTCATTCAGAAGCCACTGAGTTTTGCCAGAGGAGACTGTGAGGACACAATGGGCTGAGTATGGATGATTTGCCCTTGATGAACCATTGCGAATGAAGCATAAAATTGTGCCCTCTCCGCTCTAGTCAGTGCCATCACTCATAGGCTATATTCATATCCAAATTGCATTAATGTCATGTGTTAAGCCCCCCGCCCCTATTTTGTAACCTTTTTTTTCTCTCTCTCTCTTTTTTTTTAACTTTTTTTTTTCTTTTTCAGCTAATAACCGACCTCACTCGTTCATGTCATCAGCACAATCACTTGGGAGAGGTCTTGAATCCAGGAGATCTGGGTCCCATCCTCTGAGGAAAGACGGGGTTTGTGAAACTCTTCTCAAACCTGAGGGGGAGTTTGGAGTGTTTGGTCAACGACAGTGGTTCCTGGAAAAGATCTGAATCGTTTTATAACCAAACCCAGCTGCGGTCTGGTGTGCGCTGCAGTCTCTGCGTGCATGTGTGTGTATGTTCATCTGTATGAGGTAGAGGAGGAGGGGGGTGTCTGCGCTTCCCTTTCCAAGAGAGAGAGAGAGTGAGTGAGAGAAAAGTTTGGTGTTTTTCTCCCCTTGACTCTTTTTTTTTAGGCATGAACGCCGAGACCTGCGTTTCATACGGCGACATGACATCCATGGATTCATATTATAGCCCCTCTGCAGCGCAAGGTAGGGATCACCAGACAGACCACTTTAGGACATTCCCAGCCACTGACACCAAATACAGCCCCACTGCCTTCCTGCCCAACAAAGGTCAGGCTTACGGAGAAAAGTCCCGGAGCCCCTTCCAACAGGAGTGCCAGTCATTGGATGCCGCAGCAGCTGGGCAAGGCACTTTCGGCAAATACCACGTCTTCATGCAGAGGTCTTCTTGCAAAACACCCCCCGAGGAGAGCAAACTGCACCAGGAGACCGGACACAACGGAGCGCTCATCCCGTGCTATGGTGAGTGAGGAACCCCCCACCCCTCCCCACAAAAAAAACTTTAAGATGATTTTGTTACTGAATTTTATCCCGAGACAAACATGTCAAGATTTGACGTTGTAAAGCTGTTTTCATCATAACGGAGCAATACGATCGAACACATGTCAAAATTATTATGAGTTATGCAACAAAAAATCACTGCAATCATTATCAGGATGTTTTCTCTGAGCTGCGTGCTACAGTTTTGTGTCTGAGAATTTCCTACATGGGCAGAAACTGTTTTAACTCTGTCAGTTATTGTCATTGCTCTCACACAATAGATCAGACTGGTTTGGAAGTTTTGATCGCGAATAATCGTACAGCTGCAGCAGCTGGTCTTTAGGGTTGCGTTAGCGCATGGACACAACTGAGGTGTGTCGGCCCTTGTTTGATCTTAAATTGTCTCTTTACTGTCTGGTAAGATAAGACCACTTATCCAAAACCATTTGAACGGGTTTGTTGCTTCTTATATTTCCCCTGTTTTGTTTTCTTCTTCGTGTGTTCTCTTAAAGAGGAGGGAAACCTCCTTCGTGCGTAAAAACGGATCAACAAACGTTTCTCTCTTGCAGCAATGTACAGGAGATCCCAGCTCTCGTCAACATGGCCCTGAAGTTATGTGCGTAACACAGTTAAGAAGGGACATAATCTTCCCGACTATCAGATTTTCCCTTTGGCCATCAAAATTAAATTAGGGCGCATTTAATGCGATAATCTACATTACAATCCTTAATATTGGAGCTGAGTCGCACAATTGAATTAACAGGTTTTCAGATGGCACAAATAGTGAGCTCCAAACTGATAATATTTTCATTTCATTGCTTGGTCTTATTGGCTCCAATTAGATTTAATTGCGCGGGGACGTCGCTGTAATGGGCGAATGATGAGGGTGTAAATAAAACTTTGACCCTCGTTTGAGAGACGGCCGCTTTGAAGCAGCATTAGTTGTTTTTTTGTTTTTTTGTTTTAACCTGCAAAGACCTTTTCCCTACACACTTCTGATGTCACATTGAACACTGGATAATCAAGATTTGTCTGCAAAAAGGAGGCGTAAAAGGTTTTTGGTGAATTAAAACATGGTCAAACGTTCAGCTGGTTTTGCCCTCAGCTGCATCCCTGCCTGCTCATAAAGGAGAACACACACACACACACACACACACACACACACACACACACACACACACACACACACACACATGCAAAGAAGACTAATATTTGATATCCGTGCGTCATCTCTTTTTTCAATCCAGATTTATGTAATTCAACTGCCCATCCTGAAGGGTTTAAAAAGGCAGAAATGATGAGACAAACGAACAAACAAACAGGGTCTTTATTGTGTGATTCAAGCTGTTGCGTAAATGCTGATGCCTCATTATCATGTCTGTGGATTATTTCTAAGCTCGAAGATCAAATGTTGACACGTTTAAAATAATTGTATTTAAGACAATTCTGCAAAACGTCTTTAAGCGTCTAGTGTCAAATCGTTTTTTTTACTCTGAATTGAAAAGAGAAAATTATCATCCTGAATAAAATCATAAAGCCTGAGGGCTCTCTCTCTCTCTCTCTCTCTCTCTCTCTCTCTCTCTCTCTCTCTCTCTCTCTCTCTCTCTCTCTCTCTCTCTCTCTCTCTCTCTCTCTGCCTGTCTTTGCATACAAGTACAAACAATTTCATCTCGATACCTTGAACATGAAGATGATCCTCTCGTGAGTATTTTTTTTTTGTGTTCAAATTAGGGTAAAAAACTAACTATCTGTATTATATTTTCTAAAATATTATGGAAATGTAGGCGTATATAAACGGTGTACATGACCCTAAAAAGATATGAATAACCCCAACAAAGTGACAATAATAAGAAAAAGAAAAAGGAGAAGAAGAAAATAAACAAAATCGACTGAAGAAATGTTTTCGCTTTTACGCATGAAGCCATCATCCCTTTTTTCTTTGAATTACATGAGCTGCTTGTCCATCAGTATTACACCGAAACGCTTTAGTGGAAGTAGTTTAAGGATGTTATGACAGTTTCTGGAAATCGGCCTGCAGGAAAAGCCTTTATAGCTCCAAATATGTCAAGAACGTAGATCAATCTCTTTGAAAGCGCATACCGGTCTTTTATAATGGCTGTTAAGTTTTTATTACCTATTAACCTTGACATAGATCCGGTACAGCCGAGATGAAATTAAATTTTACTTCATGTCGTAAATAAACTGTAGTTATTATGTTGGGTAAACTGCCCCTTTTTGGACCACACCGCGAAGAAAGAAAATAAGAAAACGAATTTACAAAGATATTTCAAATTTTACGCGTCTTTCGCTCGACGTGAAGGACAAACACGTTTGTACGTATTCAGTCAGTAAGTCAGTAACATTAAACACGATTTAATTTAAATTCTCAACTTTTTTTGAGAGTTTTTTTTTTCTTTTCGATTCGCTATCAAAGTAAGATTTCTGGAGTCAAATGTGTCACTACAGGTTGTTTACCAGGCGCTCTCGTTTAACGATAAGGAGACTCAAATAATGACCGGATTCACACTGCAGAAGACAGGAAAAAACATCTCGGAGAGCTCTGGCATTAATGCGAGTCAGATGTCAACTTCTCTGTTTGCCTTTATTTCCCTGCTCACGGTGACTTGCAGGCCCTCAGACACAAAAAATACTCCTTTGAGAGCAGAGCCTGCTCAAAAGATTTATGTTTCAGCACTTTATCTCTGACGTAACTCTCATAACGGAAAGTAAAAGAATAATTCACATTCATGCGTAAATTACGCGCCAGTCAATAAAAACAAGAGCGAAATTCGTTGACACTGGTGGCTGTTGTCCTTGTGATTATGACAACCAATCTTTCTCCTGACTTCTACACCGCTGACTGGACATAAATTGAAGGGAGCAGTAAAATATGCTGAATTTACCAGCTGAGGAGAAAAAAATGATAAATGATTCCTGATGTTTTTATTGGAAAATGGTGGTGTATTTTACTTCCTGGCTCAGTGCTTTTATCAAACCTGTATTTTACACAATCGCCGGGTAGTTTCAAATGGTCAAAGAACGGCTTTGTTGCTGTAATTTGTGGCTGGATCCGTTCAGTCAAAGGTGATGTGATGACTGGTCTCAAAGCTGTCTGAAGGGTGCACGCTGCCAGCTACGCCAGAGACATTTTTGGCACATAGAAAACATCATGACTGTTTAATAAACATTCACATACATTAGAGTCACTGCAAACACAGTTCTATTGTTTCTACTCAACACATTGCCAATCATGTTGTTACATGAAATCAGCGAGGCAGCTCTTGGAGAATGGACAGCTTTTAGTCCGGTCTATGGAGCATCATAGTGACTGAAATTGAAAGAGAAATGTATGAGCAGTGTGGTCAACGTCAAAAAACAGCAAAACATATCAGGCAGATAAACTGACAAACTAAAAACTACACAGTGGTGGAAGAAGTACTATTTTCTGTAGTAAAAGTAGCAAATTAAAATACTTAATTACCAGTAAAATTCCTGCATTCAAAATTTTGAATTATATAGAAATGTTATAAGCAAAATGTCCGTAAGGTATTAAAAGTACTCCTTTTAATTTTTTTTAGTTGGTCATTTTTATCTTCTTGGGTATTTTAATATTTTCAATATCATATTTTTGAGCTGATTATATTTTGCATGTAAAACCTCTAAAGTAGAGGAAGAAAGTAGCATCAGATAGAAATACATTAGTACAAGTAACTTAAAATTGTACTTAAGTTACTTTCCATCACTTTATTCAGCAGGTGTAGAAAAAGTCACACTGGCTGCCAAACAATAATTGATCCACTTATCAGTATATATAGAGAAAAATAGGTCCCTGAGGACAACTCAATCAGGCACTTCACAGTCCTAAAGCAGCCACCTACATGTCTTTGTGATCCTCCATAGACACCACATTTCTTCTTTTGATGTGTTCGTGTCTTCTCTCGGTGTCTGAGGGTGTTTGACCTTTAGCTCAGCTTGTCATCTGTTTGGAGAGAACTTCCCCTGTGTGCACAAAGCAGAGAAAATCCATTTGAAACCCCTCATTTGAAGCCTTGTAATGTCAACGCAGAGCTCTTTGCAACATTTGGAGTCCAGTTCAACATAGTAAACATTTAACTGCACCAATAAGACAAAGCATGTTACTTGTTGTTGCATGCGTGTTGAAATGTAGGCGGAATTGTAGAGGGATAATGTCTTTTAGTATCTTTTCTGTCTTTTACAGCGACAGTGATGTGCACTGCAATTACTTTAAAAACAAGCTGCGGGCATAATTTGAATCCATGAAAGGATGCAATTTATTCCAGCTTAAACCATAATTTAGTTTTTGGGCAAAGTGAAAATTTGATCCAGTTCTGCTGCCCTGCAAGGACAAATTAATTCCCTGCAGAAAGAGTAAACTCCAGCAGGACCAACATTCAGGTGTGATTGCTTCACCTTGTGTGATTTTGTCACTCTGTAATGAAGACCTCATCTTTTTTGCTTTTTTTTGTTCCTTCACCGCCTCAAACCTATATAGCACGACCATTTCAACCTCTCGTAATGGCCGTCTCAACTGATTGGTTGGAGCAGGGAGTAATGGGAACCAGCCATGCAGCCCAGACAACTGAGACACACTTCAGCAAGTCAATGACATGAGTGGAGGTGACAAGGACTCAGGATCATTTTACCATTTAGCTTAAAGTTTGGCAGGGCAATTTACATTAGGCTCAGTTTGCATGGACGAGTGAGAGCAGCAGGGCAAAAAGGCTCATGCAGTCCAGGACTTCCTTTGGTCTCTTTGTCACCGCTTCATGTAAACTGAACACTGATACAAAACCAACCGTGGAGGACTGCAGATCAGTTTTCACTGGTTTATGTCAATATAGAAGAGTGACCTTTTTGTCCAGTGCACTTAGTCTATTTTATTTGATTACATTTAAATTTCTATATTATAATATAATGGTGTGTATATTCTCAAAACCAGGGTATAAGGTTATTTAAGGTTTTTCAAGATATTTCCTTGTGTGCCAGTGTCTCAAAAATACTAAATTCAGTTTCTTGGAAGGAGAATATTGTTTTAGTACTGAGGGCTATTCAATATTTATACTCTTGACATGCTTGACTACTTAGCGCATGACCTAAACATCCAATTTACAGTAAGAGCACACATGAATACAGTACAAATAGATCTTAAGATTCCCTTAACATATGTTTTCAGACATATAAAAACACTCTGCTTTTAAAAACAATTCATGCAGATTGTAAGAAATTCTTAAAATTACATCTATTACCTCTCACTTTTTGATAAATACAAAAATCCATAAATGTACAAATATTACTGATTTAAAAAAGGTTAAATGCTAGATACAAGATGTCTCTTACTGAAAAACACTGGAGGCTTCAATTTTCCACATCAACCGTGTGCGGGTTGCCCTTGTGGCTTCCAAACTAGGTGTGATGTCACAAAATCTGCTCGTACATACACGTGTTAAACTCTGATTTCAGCTGAGCACCGAGAAACTTTCCCGTTCTAGTGTCAAACTCTGCACATACATCGTTCTGTACAGTGAAGCTAAAATCTGACTGAAGTTACAATAAGTAAAACACATTTCTGTGTGTAGGGAGACTTTTTCAACAACAGCAAAATAGTTTTCAGTGGAACTTGCTTTTTCTTGTTGTGTTTTTTTTGTCGTGGGATTCAATTTTCATTGTGTGATACTGACAGCAACAGGTGTGTGTTATTATGCAGTTTCATTGCACCAATTATACAAAAAATACTCCACCAGATTTGCTGGTAGTCGTTTGTTTCTCTATCTCAATGTTTCAAAACCTAATCTTCTGAATTTCCAGAGGTGAGGTTGGTAGATAGATAGGCCTCAGGCCAAGGACCATTTAATTAGATTTTGTTGGTGATTGAACAGTTGTATTTCTGCCATTTGACCATCATCATCATATTTCATCCTTACTTATGAAACTATCAGATATAGAGTTGTGTTTCCAAATCCAACAGGACTGTTTGTAGAGCAAAAGAATACAACTTGAAAACTAAGCGTTAGGATTAATGTCTTTGGCTGGTTGAAATCGGGTGCATCGTGTGCTCTCAGACCACTGTTTGAAAATTTTAGATCAGTTGCTGAATCCTTGGTAGGAAGATGTGATCGTGCATGTTGTTAAGTGAGTTTCTCAGCAAAGTATTTTTCATTTTATGTGCGTGCACACAAAAAATGTACGCTACCAACTTTTTCCCACTCGGATGGAATGTTCTCCTTCGATCAGACAACAAAAACATGAGATGAAGGAAATTCAGTTTTGCTCCAACGTCTGAGAGAAACATTTGGAAGAGAGCTGGTGGGAGGAAGAGACACACAGAGGGGGGAGAGTGCGAGGAAGACAAAGAGTGCGTGAGAGGTGATTTATCA
Organism: Thunnus albacares; assembly: GCF_914725855.1. NCBI lineage: Eukaryota > Metazoa > Chordata > Actinopteri > Scombriformes > Scombridae > Thunnus > Thunnus albacares. The sequence goes on from NC_058106.1 coordinate 23,378,588, forward strand.
GTCTTAGGCTTTATGGATTTTTTTTTTTTTTTTTTCATGGTCTGTGAATTTTGCACAGCCTGCTGTGATGGATCATCTCACTGCTCAGTCAGCAGAGTTGAATTTCAAAGTGAATGGCTACCTATCACATCTTCACAAAAAGACAACTTTTTGTTAAAAAAAACAAAACAAAACAGTAATATGCTGATATTTGCTCAGGTTCTGTCTGTTTCCGAATCACAGCAGACGGGTCCATATGTATGGAAGTGTGTGTAGAGTATGCGGATGTGTGCGTATTGTCCCAAAATGTTTTATTAAATGTACCTGACACCACACTGTGCAAGTACAGCCATGCTATTCTTAGGCCATGTTATTTGTGCTTCCAAAAAGAGACAAGGTTAGATTTCAAGAGCAGAGAAACTTACTGCTTTGTGATAAGCTCTGTTTTGCATGCAGCAGACAGAGAGCTATTTCCAATGCTAGTCTCAATGTGCGGTGACACTATTGTTAGACAAAGCCAAAGGGCACCAAATATACAGTAGTTTTATATATCATATGTGTCATATCATTCTTGCCTGGGCTTGGCTGTTCAGCCCACTCAGCATCAGGCATCAGTGTCTTAGCCTGTCTCTACATCTTGCAGCCAAGCGAGACTCAAGAAGTATCCACAATTCAAAGCTCCATGTTACATCCCAATCCATATTTTAAGACAGGAAAACAAACTCACCCTTCTAAAGATGTACAAATAAATACTTTGCTCACACATTTCCTTTCCTACTTTCTCTGCTTTTAGTTAGACAACTTTTTTCTTTCCTTTTCAAGCTCTTCATCTCTTTTCTCTCCGCTATTTATGTCTCCCATTATTTGGGATATTTCTTTCTTTTTTTTTTTTTTTTTCATTATGAAGCAACATGTTGTTAATCTCTCTCAGTCGCCGTGTGGTGTGTAATTTATGGTGTTTCCTCTTAACACTGTGAGCTGACCCCAGTCATCCCAGTCAATAAAGAGGCAAGGAAGGTGCCCTGTCGCTTTACAGCCAGTTAAATTACACTTTGATGTTGCCCCCTCGTTTTCAACTGTGAATTAATGGCTGTCTGTACTGAATGTCTGACCCACAAGAACGTCATCCTGGAACTGGAAGGCTCTCAGGTTAAGTTATTCAATCAGTCTTTCGTGTGACTTTGATGTTAATAACATAAATGATATAGTATGTTGTGAAAATTATCACTAATATCGGATATTTAGCAACATACTCTTTTTGTTGACCTGTTTTTCGGTGGTCAGGTGGGAATATTCACATGAGATAAAGTGAAAATTACCTCTCCACTTGTTCTGAAGCACTTTCGGTGTATCTAATTTTTACAGAGCAACCTCTGTGCCCGCTCACAGCTACAGAGTCTCCTCTCCTCACTGTGCACAGTAACTGGAACAGATGCTGACTGTTGGATCCACTGCAGAGAAAATAGAACATTCTGTGGTTTGCATGGCATATTCATCTCAATAGAAAGAAATGAGTTTTGGGTTAAAAAACTTGTGAGTGTGGTGGATTATTGTTGGGACCTTCTTGTGTTAAGACAGCACACGCAGGAGTGCAGGTGTAAGCTGAAAATGGAAAGTCTTTGTGTAATGTAATTTAACTCGGAGAGAAAGCCAGTTGTACTCGTGATCCAACATGTGTTTTTCACAGTCAGGCCTTCATGCCTCTTTCCACAGAGACTTTATCCTGACAGGCATTGTTTGCTATAAGACTTTCTTATGTTCCTCGTACATATGGTGTTCCCTGCAGGGGGGCACACTGCTGTTCACCTTGAGCAATGCTGGAGAGCCTTACAGCTACAGCAGATTGCATGGATAACAAGGAGGAGATTGTCACAATATCCCGTTCTTGCCAAAAAAACATCAGTGACATGCGATATAAACAACGGCCTTTGATCAGCAAGAGGCCTCATGATTTCAAACAGCCTGACAGCTCTTGCCTTGTGGGGACTGCGGGTGTCAGCCAGGGAAATATGATGAAATAACTAGAGTATTTATGCTGGGATAAAAACACATTTGCTCCATTCAAGACTAACAGGATGTCTTAGTCATGGACAGCGAGGCAATGTTGCGGCCGTTAGACCCCCAGCGAGGGTTCTGCCACCAAAACATGGCTCCACAGCTCGCGTCCATTTCCAGTGCTGTTAGGCAAACCTCTCAGGAAGCAGTGCCTCAGTGTGCAGTGAATCTTGCATGGCTAAATTACATATATAGCCGTTCTGCTCTGAAATATTGTCCTGTGTCATATGTGGTTGACAGAAACAAAGACCACTTCCATCCTTCCAGCTGGTGGGAGTTTATTCTCTCCTTGCAAAGCTGACTACAATAAAATAACATCAGTACAGCAATAAAATAAAAGTATATAGGCTGTGCTGTTTACCATTACTGTCGTGGGGTTTTGAACCTCAGTACTTTTTTTGGTACTGGTCGAAATGTGTTTGTAGCACAGAGTAACAAAAGCTGCGAAGTACAAAAAGCGACCATCGATTGCTTTCTAAGATTTGCACTTTTACGCTTTTTTCTGTGTTTATTTATGCAAGTTCTTGTATGGCTGCTTGTTTTTAGAAAACATTTAGAAGTTTGGCTTCTTTTCCTAAAGGGAAAAGGTTTTTGTTTCAGAGAAACATATACTTGATTCCACAAAGTAAGATTGAAAAAATAGTGTTTTGATATCATATTGGCACAAGTTTAAAAAAAATAAATCAAAAGATACTCAGCCTAAGTCATCACGTACAGTAGTCAGTTCTCAATAGTTCCATAAAAAATACCAGTCCTTATCAATACAGTTACCATTCAATATGAACATCTGTATTTCTTAAAAAGTGACATTTTGCCATCAGCCAAAAGCTTTTTGGTATTTTAGACATGATGATTAAAACTGAATTTCAACAATGGACATAAAATGTGTGCAGTGAAATACGAGTTGCACAAAATTATCGGTAAAAACAAAAGTGGAAGTTCACATACATGAATAGAATAAAAATAATATCAGTACATCAACACTGCACTTTTATATTCACAGCTTTAAAGGAAAAAGACATCAGACTGAAGGAGAAACCACTCATGTTGCAACAAGGCTAGCTTGACACTGGTATCCTACCTTGCTGCAATAAAGTGCTGTACTTTTGGTGACCAAAAATAAAAATTCTATACAGCAAAATCATACTAACTCATCTTTACACCACTGTTTAACTTTTCTATCAAGTTTTAACACCCACAGCAGTAACAGAAAATCATCTCTCCTCAGCAAGGCTTATACCAGCAGTGTCAAAGGTCACATCACGAAAATAGAATAAATAAAATAAAATCTATTCTCAAAATACACACAGAGATAAATATAAATATGTACACATGAAAAATAAGAACATAATATGTGCAGAAATAAAGAGGGATTTTTTTAAATGAAATATACTGTTTCTTCCATCACATGTGTTACATAGGCAAACCACATATTAACCCATCCAGTAATAAAATCTAATTTGTGGGATCAATCCTCATCTAATGGAGAAAGCCCACAACTTTCTTGATCTTTTCAAACACATTTGTGCCTATATAGAAAATGTCTTTGTATTGTAACAACAACAAAAAAGATGCAGTTGAAAGATGCACTTTTGTGTGTTTGTATGAGAGCGAGTGCATGATAAGCTATCCAATCACCTCACCTTGCAGCACATTACCCAACATGGCTGCGAGCTGAGGGTCATCGGGTGTTTGTGAGATCTTCTCTGCTGACTGAGTGCTGAGAATTGCACAGGGAGCTCACATGAACACACACACCTCCGGGTTCTAACCTGACAAAGTCTCTGGATGAGCACAGATGTCCTGAAAATAACTCCTAACCTCATGGTATCGCAGAGCAGGAAGGTGCAGCGCTGTGAGCCGCCACTAGACTGAGCCAGAAGACAGGCGGCTCATTTAACAGCCTGAAACTATGTCCTCTACACACTTTTAGCAATCACACCCCCCACAACGGGGAGTGTATTGATGCAAAGATATGTGTATAAACTGGATAGTTGAGTGAAGTGCAGCGGTGGGGTGAAAAGAACTGCCAGCTTAGACAAGAACACTGGCAGAGACATGGCTGTGGAAATTTATGATCAGAGAGCTGCCTGAGGTTTTACAGTTAAGCTGCAGCCATGAAGAAAAGCAAGTGTGTGTGCATGTGTGTGTGTGTGTGTGTGAGAGAGAGAGAGAGAGAGAGAGAAAGAGTATAAAGATGGGTCTTTCTCTTTTCTCGTGGTTAGAAATTACTACCTGGCAAATAAATTGTGACAGTTTTACTTCCAGGTGACTTTGCAACCACATGATAGACCTCAATCACATGCACGACTGATAAACAGAGAGGTTGAGTGAAAGACAGAAGTGTGTGCGCACATGTGTGTGTGTTTGTCTTATAACAGAGGGTGGTTGGGGAGGGTATGCAGTAAAAAGCTGCAACTTTCTGTCAGGCTCAAATTATGACCAAGGTGTCTGTTCCCCAGCACATCACAGAATGATCTACGAACTACAACTGGATCCTGTAAGCAGCTAGTGATCCGGGCCATCCGTTACATGCAGGCAGATAGACAAACAAATCGACACACGTACTGAGAACTGCGTGCCGCCAACAGATTTCACAACTGTCTCAGAATTTCCTCACAAAGAGCGAGAAATTCCTTTGTTCCACCCTGTCAAACTCCATGAATTATTACATTGATCCAACAAATAAATTTTGAGTTATGGATATATTGCCAGAGCCAAGAGTGACTGAATATTTGAGTTGAGTTGAATAGAGGCACAGTAAAAATGTTTTGTCCAGGTGGCAATGGTGGTAAATTCAAATAAAACATAATATTTCAGCATTTATGTTCCAGCAGTAGTCAATTATGTTTTAACATTATTTGAATTAAAATCATTTTGAATTAAAATCATTTGCATTTTTTTTTACAAAATTTTCCAAAAGCCTTTCAATCACAATTGTTGCACTGCAGGTAGACAGTACTGCAAACAGCTAGTTTCAAAACTTTGCACGTGACATCAAAAAGAGGGAGTTAAGAATCTTTAAGGTCTAAATATGAGCAAAGTTACACATTTTCTGTGTTGTATAAACCTGTTAAAACTTTGCATTGCAGCTTAACTCTTCACAGGTGAAAAACTTTTAAATATTAGCTCTAGGACATAATGCATTAAATCTATCGAATTATTATAATACATCTTGCTCACTAAAATGACAGGTGGTGTCTATAAAAGCCAAGTTATAACATTGCCTTTTGCTTTACATCATCTGTTGGCTTTCATACTTTCCTTTATTTCCACTTTCATCTTCAGGTAGGGGGCAACACATTCACAAAAATCTGTTTTGATTGAATCCTTTTAATCCTGAAAAAAAAACTATGAAAACAAAAACCTCTTTTTACAGTGTTTCATCTCCTTCCTTTCTCTGCAGGTAAAGACAGTTCAGGTCTGACAGACTCCGACTTGGCACCAGACTCCGACCACCCTGGAATGGACACCAGCTATCTGGCTGTGAAAGATCAGGGTGTCAAGGCGGCCTCTGATAGGCCGCCAGGCACTGATTTAGCAAGCCCTCTGGACAAAGGTGACGGTGGTGAAAGCAACAAGGGCAAGAAGAGGCGCAACCGCACGACCTTCACAAGCTACCAGCTGGAAGAGCTGGAGAAGGTTTTCCAGAAGACGCACTATCCTGACGTTTACGCCCGGGAGCAGCTGGCACTGAGGACTGACCTGACTGAAGCTCGTGTGCAGGTAATGCAGGAGACTTGACAACATTTTTACCAAATGCTGCTTAACTGTGCCAGCGGATTTAAAAAGAAAACACAAATCAACAAACATATCAGATTTCTTATAATAGATAATTTCTTATAATAATTTACAACCACATGCCTGTCCTATCAGCAAGTAAAAAATGAGCTCTTCATCACAGCAGAACAGACAATGTTTGAACAACACAACCTCGTGTGTCCTTCAACATCTGCAGCTCTGCAGAGATAACGTCACTCGCAGAACAACATGAGAGATTTATCTGGTAATGTGGGAGTAGGGAGGAGAGAGTGGGGGAGTGGGAGCTAACAGAGGCCAGGGGGCCCAGGGGGCCGAGGTTTGAGCTGCCTGGGCCTCATATGTTCGGTTTTAGGGGAGCAGACTTTCATCAACATGTGAGGAGACATGCTCCACTCTGTTGTGTTTCGATGGGATCGTCATCGGTGGGCTTTTTCTTTGTATCTGAGCTGTTTCGTTTCCTGAATTTGTGAGTTCAGTTCTGCTGGTATTAGTCGGGCCTGAGGCATACAGCACCCCTCAGACTGAAACCCCTCTAGTGACCTTTTGGCCCGATTAGCATACAATCCGGTCATGACTGCTGTAATGCATTCCAACACTGTTGAACAGAGAGAGACCTCTATTTCTATATGTGTGTGGTGTATATCTACATCAGCGTGTGTGTGTGTGTGTATGTGTGTGTGTATGCACCACGGACTACCAAAGCCCCTGGATTTTCTGTGTTTTTCTTTCATTAACATCCTGTTCAGACAAGAATGTGTCCCTGCTGTGGTCTCCAGGGTAGGTGTGAAACCCTTCCCATGAGCTTTGAGAAAGTTAGCGATTGATATTTCAAATCATATCTGACTTCTGAGCACTTTTAAGGCATGGGACGTACTATGGCTTTGCTCAAACTAATGCAAAGTTCTGTGTATAGTTGCCACATTTTGGCTACATAACAGTTGTGTGCCAGTGGGATGAGATGAAAACCAAATCTTTTACATGACGAGCTGGAACAGTGACCAGAAAAGCTTTGCAGTGAAACACAGGAAGTCTGTGCAGCCGCGGGGTTATAACTCAGCCCTGAGGCTCTTAAGGTATGCTGCTCTGCTCTGCTCTGTTGCTCATACTATCACGGACCTGCCTGCTTCAGATGGATGCAGCTTTACAGCCATCGGCTCTCCCAGCGGCCCTCTTAAACACTCAAGTTAAAAAGATAAAAGACACGAGATGCCTTGTCAGTCAGAGAACAGGGCTCTGTATTCTATTCAGGTCATTCACATGCGAGAGGACTCGCAGCTCATGAATTCAGTGTCTGGAGTGAAAACCTTTATGGCTGCAGAAAAGTTTGCGTTTAAAATTTAAAGCACATATAGTTTAAATACTAAAACTAAAAACATTTTTTTGAACATTTTCTAGGCTATGTCTCTTCATTGACTCATGTTACTAACATAAAGAACAAGGGACTTTCAGCTGAAAAAGTTAAGGTCTGGAGTTGTTTGCTTTTTCTGTCTTTGGGTTTCAAAGGGAGAGAGTAAGTTCGGATCTGAGTCACATGCACTACGGATACACGGGAAGGTCGGAGGTCAAGGGTCAAGGGTTTCAACAACATCACATCTCTCAGATTTTGCCGTTGTTTTAGTCCAGCGAGCTCAGAGAGCTGAGATGCCATCTGCCATGTGGAGTTCACCATGCAAACACAGGTGTCCATATGACTTTATCAATCCAAACAGTTAATGAAAGATAAAACAGCAGGAGAGCCTGATTTGACTGCAGGATACGGTGGTAATAGAGAATCAGTCCAAGCTAGCAGAAATGATAAAATAGTCTTATAGTAATTTCTTTCATTTTCTAAACAATGTGGAGGTGAATTATCTGATGGTGAGAAATCATGAAGACAATTTTAAGAAATAATAGAAAATACACTTTACCTTCCAGAGCCATTTGTCAGATTTAGAGCTGAAATGATTAGTCGATTAATTGATTAGTCGACCGACAGAATAAAAATCCCTATTTTTAGTCAAAAATGCCGAACATTCCCCAGTTTCAGCTTCTGTTGTGATAATTTGTCTTCTTTGATACTAAACAGTCTTTTTTCAGATTTTGAACAAAACAAACCTGTGATTGCCACATTTCACTATATTCTAACATTTTTTAGACTGAATGATTAATCGATTTAACTGTCAACTTCATGACAGATGGAAAGGAAATGCAGAATATTTAAGCTGTAAACAAATCTTAAAAACTAATATTAGATTACTATATTATAGTTGTTGAGTTTGAGTACAACACATCACCAATTAGAAAAGCATAAACTGATATCAAATTGCAGCACCTATATCTTTTTGTATCAGGCCAGGGAAATAAGAAATTATGTTGTAGAGGATTTTGGTGAAAATAGAACAAACTTACATTTAATGAACAACAACAGTGGTCAGAGGTGTTTCCATGATATTATTATTGGTGCTTTGGGGGGTGTTGGAAAACCGAAGCCAGGCTCAGCCTCGGATTTCTTTTTACTTTGCTTTGGAAGCTGACATGAGTGACAGCAGAGGCGGGTTATCAATCCTCTGAGCTGGTCTCTCACTTCAAAGTGTTTTCAGCCCCATACAGCTCTCCTGCTGGGGCCAGGTTGGTATTTCTCTGCTCTTTCTCTCTGGGGCTGTAACATAAATAAAGCCTCATTGAAAGTCCACCAGCTACTTAAGCTGTCAAGGTCTTTACCAATTACTGTCACGACGCAGTGTGTGCAACACAAAAATATGTTCTCCCTGTATAATAGCCAACAGACTCGGCACAAAAGATTGAGCAGATGAGAGTGGGGCAGCGGTTGGTAGTCGGTGACACTGTATATTAGGAAGACTTTTCATGCATAATTATTATAGAATATGTTTTTTTATTGGAAAAACACAGTGATCTTGTATGGAGTTATAGATCCTGAGTCAAACAGCACAGGGGAAGATGCATGAAAACATCAAGGAGAGAAGGATTATGATCTGTGTGCTTCTTTAATTTAGGAAGAGACAGGATCTGAAAGCCAGAAGCTTAAGACTTCAGGAAATTAAAAAGGAAAATGCAAACAAACCCCAGTTATAATCCCATCTCACTTTTCAATTTCCCATATTGCCTCCTTAGATTTTTAATGAAGTGTATGAGCAAAGAGCAGATACACGGAATATGTTTGTGCTGGTAAACTCATGCCATAATCAGTACAGTCAGGTAGTTACAGTCAGATAGTCAAGAGATGCGTATCAGGCATCAGTTTTGAAGAGAAGCATGCCAGTTGTAAAGCCCATCAAAGACAAATATATTTAGATTACTTTCACCCAGACTGATGGTAATTTAAACACAACCATGCTTTCAATAAACAACAGTTTCAGATTCGGATGATTACAGAAAACAGTCACAAGAAAAGCGCCCTGCTTTTGTCAGAGTGCAAATAAGCAAAGGTGAAGTGGTTTATATTTTGTTTTGAGGACTCAGATGCAGTGAAGGCTGCACAATGTTTACAAAAATTAGTTTCTCTTCCATTTTTGTCTGTGCAATTTTTTTATTCCTTCCCTTGAACCTACAAAAACGTACATCTGTATTACTTCAGTTGTGTCTGAATTGTTTGTACATGTGTGCTGGTTCACACTAAGAAAAGACTTTGCATATTTGATGTGCTGGGGATATCATTTTTGATCTTCAGCCTTTCAGTCTTTTGGCAAAACTGCATGGGACCATTTTTCCATTTAAAAGGGGAACTCAGATTTGTATCTATAGAAAAGTATTTCCTTCAGACTTGAGGGGAAGGTTGCTGTTAGAGGGTTTCGGAGTACAAGTCAAGTGAATTCTAAACCTCACCTTGACATAAGACCAAGACCACTGAGCTGGATGAAACTAAAGAGCCCCTTTTCTTTCTCTCTGATAAAATCACTAAAATTCCAATGTTTTCCCTCCGCAGGTGTGGTTCCAAAACCGAAGGGCGAAATGGAGAAAGAGGGAGCGTTTTGGTCAGATGCAGCAGGTCCGAACACACTTCTCCACGGCTTACGAGCTGCCTCTTCTGACACGCCCTGAGAATTATGCACAGGTACAGAATGAGTATCTCAACTCAAGTTTGATATTTTTTATTTACTCCAAATCACATATATTTTAAGTCATTTCAACTTGCAGACTGAAAACTTGCTTGTGATCGGTTCATAACTAAGAACATTTAATTGCCCTCAATTTTTTGTCAAAGAAAGAAAAAAGTGATTGTTGTTTATTAATGCTGTTGCCTGCACAGAAAAAAAATCATATATTCTTTTAGATTTCCAACAACTTTGCTCAATTCTTTTCTGGGACTCTGAAATGCAGATCAAGTCAAGGATTTCTTGAAGGCATCAACAAGGAATATTTTCAAAACAGTTTCTACTCATAACTGCATAACCATGCAACAATAACACAGCTGTGATAAAAACATAAAGACTCTATTATGTACTGAAACTAACTGGAAATCAATGACTGCATGGGAAGTAGAGAAGTAAAAATACAATAAGTTGTAAGATGACAGGCCAAGCAACCAGTATAGTCTTGTAATTTTTGTAAAGATGCATTAGAATATGAATGAGCTCAGAAGAGACCACATGTCTGATTAGCTCAATAATGAGAAAATTATCACCACGGCTCCATCACTCTTGAACAATTTTGATTTCCTGTCATTATTTCAGATTCAGAACCCCTCTTGGATCGGTGGCAGCAGTGCAGCATCTCCTGTGCCGGGCTGCGTTGTGTCCTGTGACACCGTGACTCCCTGTATGACCCCTCACCCCCACTCTGCCAGCGGGGTGTCTGATTTTCTGGGTGTGCCAAGCCCTGGAGGTCATGTGGGACAGGCTCACATGGGCAGCCTGTTCGGAGGATCTCCTGGCATGGCTACGGGCATCAACACGTACGATCTCAACATGGACCCTGACCGCAAGTCCTCCAGTATCGCCGCTTTGCGCATGAAGGCCAAAGAGCACAGTGCAGCCATATCTTGGGCCACATGATGTGTTGATACCTGCTGGATAGGGGGGGGGACCTTTTTGTCCCTTGAGATGTCTAAGCCAACCCAGCATGGGGTGAGGGGGCACTAAAATCTAAAACTACAGGCAGCAGTGACTACTTTCATAAATGTTGCAATAAAATGATTATGCAAATGAAGATTACACAAAGAGATTTGGAAAGATAAGTGCTGTGTTTCTCAACGCCTCTGCTCTGTGGCGAGAAAGCATCCACAATGGGCGAGTGAGCTTTGTGGAAAGCTTGGTGGGACGTAATGCTGTACTGTAGAGCAAGTTACAGTGTAGTACTGATGATAAGCAAAAGAAAATGTTTAATTATTTCAAACAAATCCATGCACTTATTTGCTAAAATACAGAAAATTCTGTGTGTACAGTGCTTTCAGTGTCATTGTAGTTCAGGTGCTGTTTTATTCTTACTTTGTTATTTAAATTTTGAGTGTTAATGTTTTTTTTTTCTTCAGCTAATTTGTTGCTGGATTTGATTAAAATAGTTCATCAAGCATCCTTAAAAACTGAAATTCTAATTTAGTTGTTATATGTGTACATATTATTCTGCCAATCTTTATCAGCAGAAGTGTGTAACTTAGTCACGCTGGTGCTCTGACAATGCTACAAAAAACTGTTTATATCCAGCATATCTGTCAAATTATGCAGCTTCTCAGATTCAACACAAACATTAAAATAACCACCCGAGTGTGCGTTTCAGATACTAAAAAAGTGGTTCTACCTTCTAGCATTTAAAAGTTAAACAGATGAAATGTGGTTTGTTTTAGTGTGGTCAGGGTGAGAGATCCACCTGCCACACTGACTCAGCCTGCTGATGACCAGGGAGAGGAAGCGATGGAGGAGGAAGTGGTGTTTGAGCATGAGAGAGAGGCACAGCAGGCCTGCTGCTCTCGGGGCTGAAGAGCCTGGGAGCGCCAGCCTCCCAAACAGAGCCAGCTCTGTTTTCAGGAGAACAAACTCCAAGTGGACATGACTGTGCCCCTTGCTTTTCCAAGTCTCTGGAGTTTCAGAGGGAGAAGTGCCTACTAGTCAGTCAGACTGCCAGAAATAACACCTGAAACCAGCAGCAGCCACCTTTGAACAGAGGAGGCTGGTGGAGATTACGCAGAGTGTGTTGACACTTTAAAATACTGAACGGATGTCAGTGTTCAACAGATTTTTTTTGGACTCAAACTCACCGATGGCTGTTTGGCTGTCAAAGCTGACCAGTAAATGGTCGTGAAGCAGCACTGACATACATGTCATTTTCTCTCCCACTTTTCTCTCATTTTTCTCTCTGTTAAGTAAAAAGCAATCAACCAGATTGATGCGCAACATCCTCCTTCATCTTCAGCAAAGTTTTGACTATGAGACTTAGCACTCGGAAAATGTCATTTGCATCCTCCATAATCCCTGATGTGGTCCTCCTATTTTACCAGAATAAAAACATGCTCCTTTTGATCACATACATATCTCTGAATGATGTTGGATGATGGTATTCAAGGTTGGTGTGATTTCTATGATGTTTCAGGTGAGGCACGCAAAAAAGGCACTGTGTCAGTTGGTTTTTGGTGATTTGATTACTTGCAAATTTGTTTGTGAATTTTCACCACTGGAGCATGAAAATCTCAACCGGGTCCGTCATTATTACATAACCTTGTGGTGATGTCTTGTAGAAGGGCCATGTATCAAAAATGAATAACTTACATTGTGCTCACATGATGCATTATCCAACATAAAATTGTGTTTAATCAAATTACCAAAAACTAACAGACATACAGAAAAAAAAACCTTATATAATATTGCAGCACAGTACTGATTGTTTTCTGGATCTTGGCAACATATTATGAAGCAAATTTTTTGCCTTGACCCCCAAAAAAGTTCATCCAGACATGGTTACCAGATACAAACGTTGATAGTTAAAAATTGTAAGGTTGTGTAGAGCAGCACAAGAAAACATGGCTGTGCCAATACTGTCCCAGAGTTTCAGCATGTGTGTTGTTTGAGCCCAGCCTCATTCGTTTTTTTGGCATGATATCAGAGCAGGAGCAGTTTTAGTAAAGCCACTAACATGATAGAGTGAGCTCAGTCTCAGCTCTGGTTACAGCCTTTGCTCCCTGTTTACCTCTATCCGGGCTCGAAACAATATGTCTGTGTTTGTTTGTGTCCCTCTGTGGGAAGAGAAGAGAGGGGGGAAAGAAGGGGCAAGGCAGGGGCTGAAGTGGAAATTGCCCACCTTATTTTTTCCCCTGGTAACTACCTCCTCCAGTGACAGAAATAGTAGATGAGGTTTTCCAATTCAGTATCAGGGGGTGTTCTTCTTTTGTTTGTAGGGTCCGATTTAGGCCTTAAGCATAACCAAAGGTTGCATGGTTTCAGAAACTGAACCTGACCTTGTAGTACACCTTCAGGCACAGCAACCATCGCTAATTCCCTAAATGGAACCACATTCACTGTCCTTCTGGGCAGGTAAGAGAAGCGGGGTGCAGGCTATAACCTGTCAGCAGAGCAGTCACCCTGCGGTCGTCCAAATTACATCCAGTTTTACTCTCCGGTCCAAATCCAAGGCATGTGCATAATCCTGACTATATAGTACATATCTCAAAACTAAGAGGAACTCCTTGGAAATGTGGACATGGGGCCCCCTCTGCTCTTGCTGAGGGGTTGGACAGAGGGCGAGCCGTGAGGGCGTCTGCTGTGTTCCGGTGTTCTGGGAAAAGGACAGTGCACACAGCTGCGCTCAGGGGGTAAATGCAAAACAAACATGCCTCACACATGCTTCCCCCTCAGCTGTCATGGCTCTGCTTTCAAAGATTCTCTCTCCCCCCTCCCCACCCTCATCACCCACCTCAGTACACACATTGCACTGTTCCTCTCCCCCCTTCGCTCACTTCCACTGTGTCCACTGGTCCAAAGCTGCAGCCCCCATCGCAGGGTTCGAGGTTCTCTGGCTCAGGGGCGAGGCACAGCCACACCGCCAAACCCAGGAAGGCTTTTTAATTAACACTGAGCCATGTGGAGGCTGCAGTATTGTGTGTCAGGACAGACAGGGCTGTCTGTCTTTGCCTTGGTTTAATGTAGACTGCTCTTCTGCACAGTGCCCATGGACATACAGGCATCCAGTAGCTCAGGTTTATGCAATGTATACTCACTGTTTACCATTTTCACTCTGTTCTGTCTTCCTGTATTTATGTGTCTCTCCTTTTGGACTGAAAACATCTTCAGTGATGTCATCCTCTACTTAACCCCCCTTCTTTCTATCCCATATCACAGCTTCAGTTGATTGTCCTACAGTCACATACGAATTGTTAATGCAAGATTAGCTTCACATAAAAAGCCTTATCCTCCTGAATGCTGCATTACTCCTGAGGTCATCTTCCACTTATTCTCATTTTCTAATACTACTGAAGTCAGGCAATCAGTATAGGAGTAATTATATAATAAATATGTGTGCTATTGTGTGCATGTACATTTTTGGTGCATGCAAAATGGATTGAAGTGTTGACTCTTGGAGATGATACTAATTTGATGTTTGATTTTTTTTTTTTTTTTTTTGTGAGACAATGATATCAAGTATTTGAGTAAAATTGTATTTCCAAAGTTGTTTGAACATTGTTTTTCTCGAGATATGTAATTCTTCAGAGTTTCAAAAGGTTTTTTCAAGTTTTTTTGTGGCTTTAAGCTGTCTTCTGAAATGAGTGTATGAATTTACTTATGCTTGTGTTGTGTGATTAAAGTACAATAAGTTATTGCACTTCTATTCAGAATCAGTGTTCATTATTGGATTTGTTAAACATTCCTGAAAAGCTGAAAGCAACAAAAGAAACAGTATAATCGATACATTTCTTGCAAGGTAATAGTGATGCTTGTACTCTCTAGTTCCTCAGCAGACCAAATGTCACCCAAAACTCTGTAATAAGTGTTACCGACAGTACAGAGAAAAACACGACAACTATTCACCAATTAGTATTAAGAAATCCTTCAAGTCACTCCCAGTTTCAAGAAAAGCCTTTCAAGTAATCAGCTCAAGACACTGATTAGCTGCAACGTGTGAATGCAGTTGTCTGCTGTTGTTTAAAAAACTATGAATTTACAGCGTCTTATTGCTTTGCACCATCCTGCCAAAATATTGTCATCCCTGTCATCACATTCAGAAATCCCTGTGCATTTCAGTCCCTTTGAAGGGACACGAGTGCTGAAATGAGATCGCACAACCCGCAAGAGTATCACACTAATTGAAGTTGACAAAAATACGAACTGCGCCCTTTTGTACTGCTGACATTGAACAGGGTGGATTAGGCAGCGTATATTAACAACAGGTGACAGGCTGGAGGGAACAGTGGATGTGCCGTGTCACGGAGGGTTGACTCTGGATGGTCACAGAGCAAACCTCAGCACCTCACTCACATAGTATATACATACAGTATATATGGGATAAAAAAAAAACCCTTAAAACTGACACACTTTAGTGTGGTCTTTATTTATCATGTATTAAAAAGTCATAGATACATAAAATCAGTCAAAAACAAAATTTAAAACAATTTCATTGACCTTATGAAAATAAAAAAGGCAAATAAAAACATCACAAGGCAATGTTAACATCGTAGACTGCATTGCTCTCCATGTTATATCCTACTTACTGGAGCTTTGACAGCTAGTGATGATGGGGACACAAAAGGATATAAATACACACATGTAACAGCTACAATAAAATGGTAAAAAAAAAAAAAAAAAAAAAGACCAGGCATCAAAGTTGCTTTATACACTGTTTGAAAAACATAGATTTGTCTATTGATACAGTATGATTTCAAATGCATGGCAAACAAATAATTACTCTTATGCAGTGTTCATATGCATAAATCATCTCTTTGTTGCTTTTTTATGTATAAATATAAAGAAAGACTTGCCCCAGCAATATTAACTTACAATTCAGGATGGTCCAGTAGCTCAGCAACATTTTTCTTTAAAGTTTAAATGGCCAGCTACTCTAAATATTAGATTTATGACACCAGCTTTGTCTAATGGTCCAATCAGATTGTGTAAAACTGAATTTATGAGAACCATTTACTGCACATCATCTGCTGGCCACCATGTTTTGTATTATATCACTTTTGATAAAGCCTACATAGATATGTCGCTGAATGATTAACTATATATCATGTAAATCAAACATTTATTACTTTTTCTTTTCATATAGTACAACCAAAAGATTCAGGTCCATGTCTGTCTTTGAAAAAAAAAAATCCTTGTTATAGCATCATAAATTATGACTATTATACAGCACTGCTGCAAAATATATATATATGTATATATACACTGTATACACTGATTCCAGAGCAGCTGGAGCTCAAAGTTTCCAGCTCCAAAACAGCAACAGTGAGGAACCACAAGCCTCCAGTCGGTCAGTCTATCCATCAAATCTCAGACTCAGGGGAACACTCCAGCAACCGCTCATGTAACATTAGTGTGTAGATTAGTGTTGGAAATGAGATTTTTATTTATTTATTTTGTTAACTTTAAACCAAATTAACAAATTAATGGAAAGGTGAATGTAAACTAAACTGGGAAGTGACAGGAACATGTACCACTTCAGTCTGAATATTGATGTCCTGGTAGAAAAGATGACAGTGATGGTGGAAAATGTTGATGTGTTGAGGCTGTGACGAGGTCCAAACATCTGTTACAGGCTGGTCAGAGGCTGCCGATGTTGGGGAAGCTCTTGAGCTTCTCTGGGAAGTCGTCTTTATAGAGAACTGGGTCTGCACGGTGCTCCACCACCTTCAGAGGCATTGTCCCAAAAACTGACGCAAACTTGTTGATGCACTCAGATCTAGGGAGGAAAACAAAATGCATTTACTTCAAAAGCAGGTCACAACCATTTAGCAATACTTGCTAATCATATAAATGGATGTGAATGAATTTAAAATTTTCAATCTTTCCTTAGTATTTTTTCTTCTATTTTATTTCTACATTTTCACATGTTTACTGGCATAGAGTGGCTATATCCAATCATTGATTTCTGTTTTATTTCTTGTAAAGTATTTTTGAACAGCACAAAAAACTGTACCAAACTTTTGACTTTGTTTCACTGATAAATGTTGTTGCAAACAAGCAGATCTGGGGTGTATTCCAGAAAGTGTTTTTTTTTTTTTTTTTAAAAAAGATAAATGTGCACCGTCCACATACACATGAATTAATATCTCAAAGACTCTGCCTTTTATTTACCTGTTGCCATAGTGAATCGTACTATCAGAGCTCCATTGATGATGACTTTTTTCATTCACCATGCACAAGCTTAACTCTGAACTGAACTGACTCTGATCAGCTGAGTTTCCCATCTAAGGTTTCATCAACTGTGTTTCATACAAATCTG
This sequence comes from Thunnus albacares, assembly GCF_914725855.1. Taxonomy (NCBI): domain Eukaryota; kingdom Metazoa; phylum Chordata; class Actinopteri; order Scombriformes; family Scombridae; genus Thunnus; species Thunnus albacares. The sequence goes on from NC_058106.1 coordinate 23,395,748, forward strand.
ATGTCCCATGCACACACAGGTTATGTTTACTGCTGAAAGAAGACACTGTTCACTGCAGTTCACAAGTGTTTGTGCTATGAGCAACACATAACAGAATATGATGAAAGTGAAAAAAACAACAACAAATGGTTAAAGAACAGTATTTGCGCTGAAAATGTTTTTTTTTAAATCTCAATTTCAGCCTAATGTTGGATTTTTAAAAAATATTTAAAATAAACCAAGAAATTCCTGGATATCTTAGAAATAAAAACAAACAACGAGCTGACTACCTACTGAAATTTTGCACAATACCAACCTAAAAGTAATACAGGTGCATTCTTGCAAAGTCTACAATTTGTATAACGCTTCGGTCACAAAAACTGAAAAACAAGAAATTTCCAGTTGCAGTTTGTACACATGCATGAAAACAAAAAATTAAAAAAAAAAAAAGATTCTACTGTGCTCATCCAAGGGGGAAAAAAGAAAGAGAGAAAAAAATTGTACCTCTCCACCATGTGTGTCTGATCCAGGGACAGTCCATCTATGGCAGTACACTCAGGACACTTGAACTTTTTCCTGGGGGTCACCTAAACAAAAGTAACGTCAGTTCAGTTTAACCGTTTGTCAAACCTCAACAGCCCAGACAGACGCTAATAAACTGTCCAGTCTGGTGATATAAGTCTGTGACATCCTACAAGAACTCATTCACAGCGGGGGGAAATTGTCTGAATTCTCATCAGTAGACTGATGATGTATGGCTTTCCTCTGTCTAACCTCCATCACATCTACACTCTGCCACATGCCTGCACCCAACGCTCGACCTGTGAATGTATTGTGTGTGTAGAAGAGGAAAGAAGAGAGAAGAAGACAGTCGGGGTGAGTGTTTTCTGAAGGAACCTGTTTAAGATATGGTAGGAGGTGGGAGCGCGGGTGCAGGCGTGGGGAAGTGTGCAGCTTGCGATTTGATGGCAGGGTGTGCGTGAGCTCCGGTAAGCTTAGGAAAACATACTCGGAGGGGGAGTGCCAGTGAGTGACACCCAGATAAGGGAGGTTAAGGCTGGGCTTTAGCTCGGGCCCCTGCACCTGGGCAAAGTCAGTGTGACGGGGAGGGGGAGAGGCAGTGAAGTAGAAGGGTGAGAACTGATCAGACCCAGAGATGCTGGTCCGCTCTGTCAGGCTTCATCCTCCCCCTGCAAGTTTAAAGCACCCACACCAGTCAGTGATATGAATGTACCTTTATGGGGGCTTTGCCTGTGATGTTAGCCACCAGAAAGTTCATGGCAATATCCTCACAGTTCATATGAGCATCCACCCAGTTCTTGATGTCTCCTGGCATCTTGTACGTGTACAAATAGTTGAAGTACTGGAATGGAAGCAGATTGACAATAACAAATGATCATTTGATATAATATAGATATATACTGCAGATTCATTATGTACAATAATGCAGACAGTTTGACTGGATGACCCAAGAGTATGTAGGAGGAATCACTGCTCTAGAATTTGCTTTGAACTTAAGTGAGTGTGTGAGCTTTTAAGTAGAAGTCAGATAACCTTGCCCTACCTATGACACACTGCTCGTCTATCACTGTAACCTTCTTGCCTACAATCCGATCCTTCACATTCCCAAAATCAAGGGCCTACAGGAAACTCTGTAATCCTTTCTGCAAACTTCATATTTCATTTGATTTCCAGTTCTAAATGTACAATTTCCTTTCCATTACTAAGCTAAAGTTCAAACACCTATGAGTAACTTTCAGGGAAACTTGTGTGAGAGGCAGAGATCAAGCAACCAAAACTACTCAATTTCAGCCAGGCATTTCCAGGTCACCTTGTGGTAAAAGGCAGCTCCCGTCAGAACCATAGAGACCTCGTTGGTCCACTCTGACTCATACTTCCACTTCCCCATTTCATGGTCCCAGAGATGCAGCCGGCCTGGGTAGCCCACCAGCCTGTCTGGGAACTCCCTCCATACCTGGAGCAAGTGGCAGGAAAGAAGACAGATTGAGCTGAATTGAACCAAAGTGAGAAGTGCAGGCTTACACCAAAAGATTCATATTAGGATCCAGTCTCTAGGCTATCTAAAACAGAATTTAAAGGGGCACCCCACCATTTTTGCACATTAAGACCAATTTACACACCTTACGGAATACTACTCAGCCTGCAAAAACAGTTGTATTATGGGGGTGAGGAATTTGAAAAACATCATGTTTACCAATCAGGGAGGATTTTAAAAGAGATGCTATTATGTTGTATTATGGGAGGATTTTTTTTCAGTGTTTTTGGAGTTTGATCCATCCTAGGGACTAAAAGTCAGGATACCTCAGCTTCTGCTTAGATTTTGACTTGGGGTCTAATGGTTTATATATTCGTCCTGAACCATCATAGTACGGACGTTGCGGTCCAGTGAATGCAGTCATACGAAAAGTACTTTCTGCAACCCAAATAATTACTGTCAAAATAGTTTAATAATCCACTTAGTCTGACATGCGCAGCAATAATTCTTCCACCCAGAATGTTATGACAGTGCACCAAAATCATGCTTATGGGTCTATGCTAGCCAGCTTAGCCAAGGTAGCCTGGTTACCCTGGTTACCCTTTAGTGTCGCTGCCGTCAGAATGACAAACGACAGACCCCTAACACTGACTGTGTGCAACACTATTATCAAAATATGCTCTGTTATCTCCATAGTGAAACAATACCACGCCCCCCCCCTCCCGTCTCTGTGACGGTCGGCTTTTCACTGAGCGTTTGAGTGAAGCCGTTGAGAACAACAATAAAAACATTGATTTCTGACGTGGTCAGACAGCACGTCATAAGAACCACTTCAGAGAGAGAAAAATGTAGTTAAAAAGTATGAAAGCGAAAGTAGTGGTTTGGTCCCTCTGACTGATATTTTTTTATTTAACGCGGAGGTCCCTTGAGATTGAAATCTCTTTTCCAAGGGAGACTTGGCCAAGACAGCACGTCAGTTACAGTTTAAGGAGGAATAAAACACAACAGATAGGGAATACAAACAAGGAAGAGACTGAATCCAGCTCAAATAAGGCAATTACAATTCTCAGTAAGATTGACTTTTAACATGGCTTTAAATTTATTATTATACTGTATTAATTGTTATATATGACATCATTAGATAATTAATAATGAAGCAACAGTGTGTAAGCACCTTGTTACTGTTGTAATTGCTGGAGGTGGGGTTAGTTTCAACCACCTTTTATATAGTTAGACCATAAATCAGCATAAAACAGTTGTCAGCAGGTGTCCTTTGCAAGAAACAGAAAGGTTGTTTTTTCCATTGCAGCAAAACTAAACTGTTTCAGTAATAGTTTCCACTGCAGCACAACTAAACTTTTTCAGAAATAGTTTTGGCCAATGAGCTATTGTTGGATGTTTACATTTTTCAAAATAAAAGCCCAAAATGTTATTTTTTTACCTTTTTTCTGCTCTATGGAAATCGTACTGAACCGTGAATTTTGTGTACCACTAAACCCATCATTTTGACCATTCTTTTAAAAATCTCTCTCTCTTCAATTCTCCAAATTTATGGAAGAAAATATTGAATTGCTGGAGTACCCCTTTAAGAATTATGAAATCAATCTTAAGTTTCCAAATATCTCTGTCTGAGCCAAAAATCTCTTCTGAGAGTCAAATAAAAATATATTTTCAGACAGAAGAAGCTTGGCTGAATATTTTTGCTCGACAGAAACCAAGAGGCACTGTCATCTAGTCAGACAGACAGCTCCTCTACGGTATCCTGCCTCTAATTGAATGTAATTATCCTTAAACTGAGCACAATTTTATTAAATGGCTTCTAAATGCATTCAGGTGAGTGTGCCGGGCTAAGTGGAGCTGGCCAGGTATGGCATGGAAAGCATCAGCTCTAGACCTGTCATCATTCTTCACACATCAAACACAACCAGCGGGCAGTCAAATCCCCACTAGTGGAGAATGAGACTGTAATCTCCCTGAATGACTTTAAACTCTGGGATCAACTTGAAATGGTTCCCTGCATTACATGCCATCAGGGGAAAGATGGGAAAGTATAGTCAAGGTTAAGGTCTTTTTTTCCCCCTCACCTCATAGCCAAACTGCAGTTCATCAGATGTCAGCATGATGATGTCATCATCGATTGCCAGCACAGCTTCTGTCTCGATCTCGTCGTAGGGGAAAAAACGGTTACTCAGCTTGTTCTCTTTTGTTCGTACAACTTTGAGGGGAACACCAATCTTTGGCCAAAGAGACTCTGCCAAGAGGAAAACAACAACAGAAGAGCCATTATATTTCTAGCTTTTTACACAGATATAGAGCTGAAATGGTGAGTCAACTAATTGACTAGTCAATGTACACAAAATTAATTGGAAATCAATTAATTGTGTAAACCATTTTTCAAGCAAAAATGCCCCCAATTTGCTGGTTCAAGCTTTTCAAATGTGAAGAATTCCTGTTTTTATTTGCCTTAAATGATAGTTTATTGACTATCTTCAGATTTTGGCCTGGTGGGTTAGCAAAACAAGCTGAGTGAAGGCATCACCTTGGGCTCTGGAAAAATTGTGATGAGCAATTTTCACAATTTTATGACATTCCATGATTTAACTAATTAATCTAAAGAAAAAAACTTGGCAGATTAATTGATAAAGAAATTAACTGTTGTACACAGTATATAGTATTGGACGGTATAGTTCACTTTTTTCATACATTCTGTAGAAACTGAAAAAATTAATAAATATGGCTACTATCAGTGCCTGAAGATGGGTGAAGATTTATGATGTCATTCACCACTGACAGATATTTGAAGTCTGTCCTGGCAGTGGAAAACAGTGCTCTGGGAGTTTAACTTCACTCAATGGCTCGTATCGCTGCGCTAACCTCAAGCACGTGCAAATGTAACCACACTACAATTCTTCATGAGGCAAATCAACAAAGTGTTTTTTCAGGGGAATATTTCAAAGACCTTGGGCAGTGTCCATGGCACGGACTATGGCACAGACGGATCACACAGAATGTGTCCCCTCATTAATGGTGTAACTGGGGCCTGGCAGACCATAAGAGGAGCTCTAGGTCCGCCTAACCACGTCTGAGGACTCCTGTCAAAAGCTATTGTCGGGAAACTGCTATGTTAAATGCCCAGAGTTTCTTATTTCACTCTGTCCATGTTCCTGTCAGCCCTTCTTCCATTTCCAAAGCTGGAAAGAGACAGTAGGAGTGGGGGAATTATAGGTTATTATCTAAATTCAGCCTCACCTTGGCATGAGTCAAGATGCACACACTGTAAAACCTACATATAACTTATTTACTCCTCTGTGACTTTTTAAAATTGTAAACAAGAAGTGACAAAATAAATCCCATGTTCTGAAGAAAAAGCTTTGGCTTATTGGCTGTTTGGCAGTTATTCATAGCTGCTGTAAAGGTACTGCAGCACTGTTATCCTGCTAAAAAAAGATCCTTTATAAGAATAAGCACTGAAAGCAAGTCAAGACAATTTGATAAGAATAATGACATTTAAATCTGTTACAAAATACGATCTTTTGACTCAAAAACAGAAAAAGCAATAATACTGGACTGTGTACAAAAACATTTTTATCCTTGGTCAGCATCTTCTTATAAAATAAGAAACATGGGTCGAAGCAAAAACAGCAGCCTGTAAACACATCTGATCAAGGCTCGGTGTGAATGAGAAAGAAATCTTCTCTCATATTGGACTGAGCCCCATGAGTCTGACCCGTCAATGGCCCCTTGTTAATTCTAATGGGTCACAAAGCTCCAGCCAGGCGCCGCTGACGCCTCTAATGAAACGGCAACTCACAGCCACGAGGGAGCACTTCAAAGTCGTCTCACTTCTTCATTACGTTAGCCAACTCTTACAGCGGCAGGACCGATTTAATTCCTGGTCAAGAACGGACTTTATCTGAGTTAAGCCGTCAGTGGGGTAAAGGCACGGGTTAACAGTTGTATACTTAATTGTCATATTAAGGCAAACGATTAGAGCGCAAGGTGCAATAAATAATGACTAATACGAGCTTACTCTGACACATCTCCAATGGACTTAAACTGATAAAGTAACAACCGTGATAGACAGAAGAAACAGATGTAAATAATACCTGCTGGTCAGTCATGACTGAGACCTGCTGATGTCTTCTTTAGGTTGTCTTGGTACAAAAATACATTATGCTTGTTGTTGTGCTGAGTAATGTGCATAATAAAAACATCTCAGTTGTTCAGCTATCACTTGTTATTCTGTTACTTGTGTTCTGTTTGAGGGTTGCCAAGCTACTCTACACTCTCTTCACTCTCTGTAAAACAGAAAGCCAGAGAGCTGTGGCTCAAGCGTTCAACATGTCCTGACAGCATTTATTCTGAAGAGATGAGGCTTGGCTGCTCTTTCTATTATCACTCATCTGTTATACATCAGAGGCCCCACTTTGGGACTTAAAAACCACTGTGGCATCAACACCCCTACTCACAACTTGTTACACATTTTTATAACAATTTTTACAGAGCCGAGCAGGTGTCACAGAGGGAAAAAAAAAATTTGTGAGCACAAATTAGTAAATCACTCAATTAACACTCAATGTCACCTTACTTTAGTAGCAGAAGTGACACTACAGGTTATTAGACACATTAGTTTTAGCTATGTGTACCTGATAAACTGGCTACTGGCTATATATACACAACTTCATCTTCTAAAAAGCATCATGAACTTTCTTATTTTGGTAAGAATCTGTGCATAGTTATACTCACCCTCAGGAGGACTCTTATTCTGGTTATTCCACACAACCAGCAGCTTAGCCAAGCTAGGCACCTTGGAGATTTCTGTGATGACCCGGAAGAGACTCTCAACGCGGTCGTAGGTGAGCACCACTGCTGTGAACCCAGGTGCCCTTGGTGGGATAAGTGGCAAGAACAGAGGGCTGTTCACACTGGACCACTTCTACACAAGACAGAAAACAAAGACAAATATGAGGAGATTAAGCCTCACACATCTTTTTCATTTCTATTGAAAACTACTGTAAAGTTTAGCTTCGTGTCTTCTGTGTCACCCTCATCTGTCACATTTTCCATGATTTAATGCACTATAACAGTGCTTCACTGGACAATGAGGTCACCTGCAATAATTTCCACATGATGGTTTTTATTATGGAGCAAGAATCATCCAATAATGTCTCTCGGGGGCTAATAGAGGCAGAGCAAAGAATGCCAAAAACTTCCAGTCAGACATTGGCCCAGAATGCCACGTAAACTTTACAGAAGCAGCAGTTCATGACAAAGAAAAAAACAGAGAGGAGTTTTCAAACAGGACTGGCTGGCTATTCTCATATGTATACAGGTCTTTTGGTGTTACTATGATGGGTGAAACTCTTCTGGGACCCAGGAGAGAAAAAGAGTGGGACAGGGAAGTAGAAGCAGAAAAGGTGAGGAACACTGCCAGGTAGTGAATAGTGACTTTTCTTTCATTGCTCCCCATTAAAATGGCCTGTAAACCCCCTGTGAGCCCCACTGACTCCAGCTTAGGTCAAGTGACACTTTTAAAGTAAGGAAGCCAAATGAGAGGTTTCTAATGCTATATGTGTGTACTAAATACTGAAAATTACTAAAAGTCATTCAGATTGGACAACTAGCATTAGCCGGGAATAAAGTAACGAGAACTTCATTTTTGGTGCGCTTTTTTAAAACTTACATTTGGTGTTACTTTTTAATTCTTTAATTCTTTCAAACTCTCATTTAAAATAAAAAGACAGCCCATACTTATCAGTCTCCTAAAATGTTCCACCCATGGTTACAGTGACAATTCTCAGTCTGAGAAGGGCAAAGAGAGCAGATCTAACACAATAAATTTGCGGGCTTCTTGAAGTACAAATAAAGTTTGTTTTTCCTCTGGTCCCAGGTGGCCACAAACACACAGTGGCTCCTTCCACAGCATCAACACAAGTCTGTCAACAGAGACACAGCCACTGCCTTTTACACGACATCTGTCACTCCTCAACCAATAAAAAGTCACTTTACTGGCAAGTGGAAACTTCCTCGTGGTCGTTCTCACATTGTCAAACAAGCAGAGAGGGAAATAATTAAACTAACACATATACGCAGCACAGATGCATTAAAAACAGAATAAAAGAGGCAGAGACCACTTAAGTCATTTGTCAAATTGAGTGAATTAGATGAAAAGAAAGCCACAGCTAAATATGTCACCAACAAATCTGAAGGAGTTGATTAGTCTTTTTTTATACTTGCACTGAAAAGGAGAATTTTATTTGGTTATTTGAACTGCTGAGTGGTTCTTCATTTATCTGAGACACTTGAAAACCCTCAAAAGGTACCTAGATTAAGAGCAAGATAAAATGAGGAACCGCCAAGTATTCAAAATGGCTTCATCTGTCCAGAGACATTCTCACTGAAACAAGTTTTTACATCCAACTTTAAAATCACAAATATTATATATATTACTGATATGCACAGGTGCAGATAAACAGCAGTGTTACATCTGATCTAATCTCTCAATTTATTGCTTAAGGCAAACAACAAACTTGCAACACAAGATACATAAACGTCTACAAGTATGAGAACAGTAACATTTTATTTATTATTTTGGTTCCATTTCAGCAAACTGGATTTCAGTCCAGTCAAAAGATTGAAAGGAAAGAATTCTACGGACTCAAATTAAACCTGTACAAATACTTTTGGACTGCACTGCACTGTAACTAGACAGTGATCAATGCTGAATAAGACTTCATTCACTCCAGATGGTTCATTGATGGCCAAAACACAGTTTTAAAATGCTGGCAAATTTAAAAGTCTGAGATGCCTCAACCTTACAACTTTGCCACTACCTACAACTCCTTCACAAAAAGCAGCTTGTCCTTTATTCTGAAAACCCCCTTCTAAAAGGCACCAGCAATTCTGGGAAATGTGCTTTCAATTACCAGCCTGAAGACTACAGGAGGTGGGGTGGGGGTGGGGGTGGGGGTGGGGGGGGGATCTCAGCCTGATTTATTTAGTGCTCTGTTCAAGTCCTTCTCACCATCCATTCACTGAATCCATCAAGAAAAAAAAAACACTTCATCTCCCATCTCAGGCAGGAATGGCACCCCGACACAATTAACCTCCAGGTCTGCACAAACCTTGAGACCTGAGTGATGCTAATATATTACGCTAAGGGTTGGACCAAACATTTTGACATGATAGAGCAAAGTCAAGTGTAAATGCTAATTAACAAGCTACCTGTTCAGAGGAAAACAGGTCAAACATGGTCCAGACTGAGCACCTGCCTGTCTGGAAACCCATTAATCCTGCATAACTGTATGGATTTGAGCAGCACTGGATTCCCAAATAATTACAACACCTGTCAGAGCATGCTTGTTTACACCAACACAACCTGATTGTGACTACCACCTCTCTTATATTAGCATTTGAGTGTGTCTGCTTATAATGATACTCGCAGACACTCGTATGCAGCATCAACAGACATATTCTCACATGCATGCGCCTCTACCCCACAGGCTGAAGATAGAGGAGACTCTAGATCAGACTGGGCTGATTAACAACTCCTAAGAGATGGTCGCACAGCCAAGCTGTCTGCAACCACAAACTCCCATAACCGCAGAGATGCTAAACACACACACACACACACTCACTATTCTTCACATCCAGAGTACTCTCTACAAACACAGTGACTCAGACATGCAGGAACTTATTTTTCACCACAATGGAGGCATCCTCCTAGCGCCGAACTGCTGACACAAACTGGCTGCCTTAGAGCCAGTTGGGTGTATACCAAACTGTGAAGCTCTGCATGTGTGGTGCTTCAGAAAGAAGGAAGGCATCTACTGTCACTCTGCCATGGAGGCTTTGATTTACAAGGCACAGGAGAGTGGGGAGGCTTATGTGGCACTGTGAGGGTCTGTATAGTCAAAGCTCCTTTCTGGACGGATGGCATTCTGAATGCTGGGAAAACTTCTAGGAGTACAACTACACATACTGTACAGAATATAGCTGTATGTTGGAAGGGAGCAGCCTTTAGGATACTTAAATTGATAAATATTGGACACTTCTGAAAGACAAATATTGAAAGTTAGGTCACAATAATGAGAGATTATCTCAAAAGTAAAAAATACTTCAAGTCTACAATTACATACCACTACAGGTGGATTGTTCCACTGCTCATAAGAACGTGCAGCATATGGGTAGATGCGGTCATTGATGATCTGCAGCGTTGTCAAGCCAATCGCCTTCATGGAGCTGAAGTAGGCCTCCCAGAACCAGCGTGCCTATGGACAAATGGAACAAAGTTCTTCAAATGTACCCATGCAAACCCAAAAAACAAAACAAAACAAAACAAAAAAGCAAAAGAACACATGTGTTCTTAACAACTTTCTGAAATATTCACTTTACAGATGTAGACAATAGAGGTTCAGAATTAGATTTTTGCACTGACTGATGAATAAAGACACATGTATGAAAAGTGACACTCTTTTCATACTCAAAATATGCTGCATATAGGTGTAAGAAAATCCTGTTGTTGTTCCCAGAATTAGTCATCATTAAGGTAATGTTAATGAATGTGTAACAGAGCAATTTTAATTTTTATGTCTGTGCTGAAAATAATAACTGTTTATGTGGACTCCAATGATTGACATTAAAGGTCCAGGTTCAGATTGCAACCAAATGAATACAACTCCCCCCCCCCCCCCAACCTGTGTTGGGCAACCTACGGTGGCCCCGAAACTTGCGAAATATGCGAAAGGCCCTCTCCAGAGCCAATGTTTGGTTTGTCTGTTCTGGGCTACTGTAGAATCATGGCAGTGCAACACGAAGATGACCCACTCCCTATGCAGATATAAAGGGCTCATTCTAAGGTAACAAAAACACAACAGTTGCTATTTTCATGGTATTATACACATATTAAAACATGCTTATGAATATTATATTCCATTTCTGCCAAGTCCATTCATCTAGATGCCACTAAATTCTACACACTGGACCTTTAAGTCAAACAAGATTTCATTATTTCATTAAAACTTAATATTAATTGTGGACATGTTGGTATTGTTTATAAAACAGAGCATTTTTATGCTATGGATAACGGCCATTATGATAGAAGATAACATCAGTGTGAAGTCATAACTGTAAAATCCAGATTTTTCCCTCCTGTCCAAGTCTTTAAAGACAGTTTTGCAGCCTTCTTCAGCCTCATGACCTTCAACAATGCTTCTTCTGAAGTTCTCTGAAATCTCTTTTGACTGTGTCTGTTTTACTTCAACAGATCTCTGATGTGAAAAGCAGACTTCAATGATAACTGAACTCTCAACCCATATCTTAATGTTATCACATCGGCCAGAATACCGAACTCCCAACTGCACTCATTTTAAGTTTGCTTCACAAAGTTTTTTCAGCCATGATCGAAAATATGAATAAGAATACCTGCTTTAAATGTGTTTTGTTTATGTTATGAAACAACAACAAACTCTTTTTCATGGCTATGCATTTATATAAAATGTGAAGGTTACAATGAACTCATCAGTCTAGAGTAAATCTACAGAGGATGACAAATGTGTCTGGTCTCCTTGCCTCCTGCAGGTCCTGTCCCTTTGCCCCTTTTCTATTAAGACACTTCAAGGTACAGTTCAGAGGCGAGAGAACCCTATAAGAGTTAATGAAGCTTCAAACAACACTGTCTCCTGCCAGGAGACACTGTGCTACACTGACCTGACTCCACCTCACCAGCTCCTCAATGACCCACATTTCCGGGGTAGAGGATGTGAATATTTGTGTGTCTTGTCCACCTCCAATAATGCACCAGTGTGTGTGTTAATGGCTACCATGATATGGTATGTAGCATCGTGCAACAACTCAAAAACAGCTTTTATTTTCATAGAGGGGTGAGGAGAATCCAAAAAGACTTTCTAATCTCAGAGGGGAATCCCAACGGCCCATAAATCAGCCAGTGATGAAAGTTTCTTTTCCGACTGGTAGGAGGCAGAAAGCAAACTGTGCTGGCCCTGGGGCCCCTCCCACCATCCTCCACCCTCTCCCAGCGCCTGCAGAAATTTTTATGAGCAGGGAAGAAGAGACAGTGTTGCAAGAGAGAAAGAGAGACCCCTACTCCACCTTTGGATTGCATCCAGTCTAGAACCATAATCTACACTTCCTTTGTGTTTGATCTACTGACGAACAAAGACCTGCCATGAGCTAACCACAATTTATTTCACCCATAAAAACAAAACTAATCATAATGTAAGCAAATTGTTAACCTGCTGCTAAAAATGAGATATAGAACAAACAATCCAAAGACAGTCAGGTCCAATAATATATTCCTCTGTAAGTCAAGCAGAACAGTCATCACATGTAATGTTTGGTTTAAACTTAATATTCTCATTTCCTTCCAGATCAGCAGCTTCAGCTCTTTTTTTGTTCTCTCTACTCTGTTTTTGTTGTTTAAAATCGTTAGTCAAAGTCACAATTAGAAACAGTTTAGAGTACAGAAGTCTGCATCACTTTGTTTAACTCAGTGAAAGTTGTCAAGTGCCTGACAGATTATTCTACCTATACACCAGAACTGGTAGCCAGTGAGCTGTGGACAGAACCGGGCAATCATTAGTGTTTTTGACGTAATCAGAAACAGCAGCAAAACCATTTCTGTTTCAATCATGTAAGATGCTCACTGGGAATATTCTTTTGCTCAAGATTTATTAGCACTTTACTTTTAACTGTGATCAAAACATTTCTACACACTCATACACAGAGTCCAAAATTAACACCCACCAGGCGCCAAATGCGGGTGAATTTATTCTTTGGAGAGTAAATTATGGAGGCTGTCCGCCACTCTCACCGGTAGGAAAAAATGAATTTCCTACACGCGCTGGAGAAAGCTGCTGGTTTGCTGTCACTTCAATCTGCTAGATCTGCCGTGCTATGTGTGTCATGCGTAATACGTAACTGCTTCAATCGTCAAACCATGTGATTTTTGGTTACAGTACATGAGGTACTTGTTGCTGTCATCCGGGCAGTTGAAACAAACACTGCTAGCTATGTGGAGATTTATTGCAGGAGTGGAGCCGCCAGGAAAGAAAAAGAACTTCAGGCGGAAGACACCACTGCTGCCGCGGCCAATGCAAGTGCCCCCTCCTTGTCTCATCCGCAGACACTGCCATCGAGGAAATTCTGTGAGAGGTGGCGATAAAATGATTCAGGTGCTCCAAGAACAAGTCAAAGAACAACTCCAAGAGGACTGAACATGAAACCACAGAATAAAAAATATTACTACTAATACTCTTAACTTATTACTCTTTACTTGTTATTGTTAATTCATCAAATTCTTTAATAAATGAGCCTTCTTGCACTTAAAGGTGAATACCACTGAATTTATCAATCAAATGTGTGACCCTTTAGTGTTGAAACAGTTATATTTCTGTGTACAGTTAGTGTTACTAATGTTATTACTGCACACTAATATAATATTGATTGAGAATCGCATATGAGACCAAGATGACATGCTAAATAGCAATAATGGCAAATTACAATAGTAAAAAGCAATTTGTCTGGCCGGTACATTTTTTCATCTACCAGCCATCATAGCAAGTAATCGAAAAAGTAAATTGTGGACCCCACTCACACACACGGCTTGCTAATTATTATGACTAACTGGTCTCCCAGGTGTAAATAAAACTAGCAGGACTTTTTGGTCCAGAAGACAACAACTGCAGACCAGCAGGCTTCATGTGAGATAACACAGCCTTGGTACTAGTGAGCCCCGTAGTTTCCTGGATTTCAGACAACTGAACTCACGCCTGTATTCTTTTTGACTCACGATATTTTGCAGAGTTACACCAGGGACACCTTGGGACAGCACTGTGCTCTCTTTTGTTCCAACTCAACGCCTTCAAGTTTAACTTTGGGCTGTGAAATTGAAGGAATGAGTGTTTGAAAGAATGCATAGGATCTGGTGGCAAACCTCAGCTGATAGTTCAAGGAGATCAAATCTGCAATCACTGACCTCCTGTCATCATCCTGTCTGACTGTTCAGTTATGTATAGGGGGCTGCACATAAAAAAAAAAAAAGACTGGACCGAAGAGGCGGTATATAAGGCAGGGGAGAGTAGACTGACTTGACATACTCTATAAATCAGCTGCAGCCAGTGTTTGTTCTGCAAGGTGGAGAGCTGGGAAGGCTACATAGGCTACATACAGTGTATGAGAGGCTACATCAAAGTTAAGAAGACAGGTAGGATCAACAGACTGTAAAAAAGGCAAGCCTTGTTGCAGGGTTTAAGCTGAATACAAAGGAAAAAATAGAGGAAGGGAGAAGGAGAAAGTAGAACTCCCATCTCGCATATATATTGTAATTTAATAACAGAGTTGATTTGGCTGTGCTAATCTAATAAAGGTCTGCAGTGTTTGTGTCCTATTCTGAAAGTATGACCCAACCAGGCTCATGGGAGTCAGTACGCAAAACATTGGCTCAGTGGCCTCACTTGAACACTGTTAACATCTTGCAGCTGTGTAGTATGTGATCTTTTAAAATGTGAGCTAAATGAAGGCTATTACATCAGCTCAAATTTGAAAATGAGCTCTGTTGTCTGAAATGAGTCTGCTGACTACTAATTAAAGCTCAACAGTAGTTTACCACAGTTTGACCTGGTCTCCAATAAGACTTGTCACTTAAGTTAACCAAATGTTCTGTTCACAGAACCATCTGAGAAGTTGTCCTTGGAAACTGTTTGGGTAAAGAGCAATGATTTGATGAACCATCTGTCTATCACCGTCTTACCTTGCAAGGCAGCTGGATTCGCGAGATCAAAAGATCACAAGATCACAAGAGAGTCCTCACAGGACGCCGATTGGTCCGAACCACCAGTTCGGACACTAGCACATAGCTTGAAGCCTGACAAGATAGATTCTCGCATGATCTCAGGAATCCAGCTGCCTTGCAAGTTAACAATATATTTGTATAAGGTAAAACACACAAACCTTACCACCATGACAACTAATAAATAGAAATGAATACTTATTTGAGGACATTACTTCTCTCTACCCAGAAAAGCTCATATTAATAACTTTTGGTTAATTAATTTTGTCTTCTCCCCACAAAACCTTCTCTCAACAATCACAGACTTTGAAGAAGCTCTGTTTTTTGCAACCTGAAGATATATCACACATTTCTGTTTTCTGGACTCTGACTCTTATGAGGACTAACTATAAATTATGTTGACAAAATCTTAAACTGTACCACAGAAATTAGTTGTGAGTGGTCCAAATTGTATGGTAATGTCTTTGAGGTAAGTATGCATGGTCGATTCTTAGTTTTACATTTGTAAGCGCAAAGGTTAGACTATGTGGGAACACAGACATATAAACACTATCAAAGCAAAGACTACTGAGCCCTCTGCTGGTAAAACTTATGAAATACACTCAACCAGCTCAACCACAACAAATTCAGTGTGAGCTTTCTGCAAATAACTAGGAATCGATCTTTCTCAGCACTAAAAATGTACTCTTACTAACAGAAAGAGAGAAATGTTTCGAGATGTATGCATGTAAAAGAGTATAACATTACACATATCCTGGACAGGATGGACCTTTTGTACTAATTCAGTTCAGTGTCTTGATCAAGGACACTTTGGCATGTGGACAGGAGGAGCAGGGGATTGAAATACCAACCCTGCTCATTCTGTTTTTTAAAAACGGTTTACTGAACTGAAATGAACTGAACTGAACTGAAGAGGGTAGAATCATATGATTTTCTCTATAACCATCACTATGTGCATTGAACAGTACAGAGTGGGTTTAGTGTGACTAAGAGCACACAAAATGCTAAATAGGGGTTTATGTTTAGTTCCACAAAACTGATAATAAAATGACTTCAATAGAGGAATGTTTCAGACAAGAATAGGCATGCAGCCTACTGACATGTATATAGACCATCAGAAAAAGCAAAAGAGTACAGATATACGCTACTAAGTTAACTGTGAGCTATACACAGCAGAATGCCCCCTCTTCATGAGCAAGCCACGTTGTAGAGCTTGTCTAGTGTAATCCAACCTCAAGCCGTCTCTGAGTCTTTGGCCTAAAATGTCTGTTTGGCCAGTATAATTGGTAAATGGACTAGAGTTGATACAAGGCAATGAGGAGCAGCTGAACTGGTACACTTCTCCCCTAGCTGCTTCCACTTTTGTTTATTGTGGCTCAATACAGCTATCAAATGGAAGGAAAGAGTGAGCCGTCTTCCATCATTTCAGTTGAGCTAAAATCAACATAGTTGAGACTTCTGGAGGCTTTTTAAAAATGTAGACTGAGCAAAGGAGGAGGGAATTCAAACTTAGAAAAAAATTAGGGTAATATCCAACTGTCTGTCTTTCGTGCATCACAGAAAATTTGTTTTGGCTTTCATAGGCTTGATTGGTTGGTTGTTTAAGGCACAGAAACATCTCAGACATGACATGCAAGTGCTCTACCCCTCTGACCAACATGTCAGTCTGGGGGTTCTCTGAGTACTTGAACTACACCTGAATGAAAGGCATTTAAATATGTTCTGTCAAGAAATGTTTTCTTTTCAGCTAGACACTGAGATCAGTACCTGTCTCTGCATCTCTTCCACTTGTCTGTGAGGAATGCTCTTTAGGATGGTGTACATTTCAGAAAGCTTCTCCTCTGGAATAACCACAGACGCCCTGTGCAAAACCATGAACATAAGATAAGTGACCTTAATTGAGCTAGACAGTAAATGCCATTTACTTGTTTTTCAACAATTCATTGACTTAAACAGACCTTTTCCAGTCAAGTACTTCAGAGAACGGCAGAATGTAGGAGTCAGCAAGGATGACAGGGACACAACCAGCCTGCAGCACATCACTGAGGGCAGCCTGACCCAAACGTGCCCCCCTCAAAACCACACAAAATGATGATTCCTGCAGAGATGCATCATGAGGAAACTGTTATTGGGACATGTGATTTTTCATTGTACAAACACACACCAGATTCAAGTATTAAGCACAACTCTATTAACCCTTATCCACACAGAAACTGTTGGTAGTACAAACATCAGGATTTGGGATGGAAAAAAATATGAATATATGAAAATAACAGATTAGATTTTTAGTCGTAAAATTTAAGAAAGTAGTGCTGCATCTTGACATTCAAAAATTGATCTTTTCACACAGCTGTGCTTCCCACCTGCAGGACCTGTGGGTAGTCATACACCTGCCCCTTGTAGCAGCGTTTTCGTGCAGAGGCAGCTCCTTGAGAGAGATTGCTACACTTGTCCAGAAGGAGCAATGCCTCTCCATTTTCTTCCTTCAAGCGTTCGAGTTCAGCACGGTACTCTCGGTGAATGGCAGTCTGAGAAGACAGAATAAAGTAGCGCCGGGGCCTAGGGGAATGAAGACAGGAGATATGCAACTAGTTATCAAGTCATACTTTTTTGCTGGATGTATAACTCCTTAATCAAGACTAACCTAAAAGTAAAAAAACAAACAAACAACAAAGAAAAAACTTTTTTCATTTTATTCAGGTATGTATTCTAGGTGTCACATTATTATGTTCCAGCAGGTCGCTGCTTGTAGACAAGTTGCTGATTAATAAAATTAGTGACAAGATAATGAGAGTTTAAGAGTGAAATGAGCTCACCCTGGCTGTCTCTCGGGCAGCTCAACATCAGCAGAGAGGGGGCTGTAAACTGGGATGCTGACATCATAACCTTGTCTGTAGGTCCATGTAGAGAAACCACCACCAGCCAGCAGTGCTCTGAAACAAACAGAAAAGGCCTGGACTGTGAAAATGCTTCAACACGCTGTGGATTTCAACAGGAACAGGAACAGGAACAGACAAGTTCACTCATTCATCTTTTTGCTTCCTATGAGTAATTATTTATCAACAATCCTGATGTGAGACATGAAGTAACATCAAACAAGGCTTGGCGATTGGCATAGTTAACAGAACCCATATCGTTCAAATGTCTAGGTGATAAAAAAGTATTTTGGATTCTGTTCTACTCTCAGGCAAGGTGAATATAAAGTGGAAACACACTGACAGTCACCCACACCTGGTTCTGATGAGGCTCCATGCCAAATGGACTCCAGCTGGATGAGCCCAGGAAATTCTTTACAGCTAAAGATAGTGCTCATTGTCTCAAGGCTGTGTATTCATAAACCCAACCTCTTACAACCATCACTCTAGCCCCCAGGACATTTTGAGAAACACACAGGGCTCTTTGCTGGTAAATACCACCAGCTTTGAAACATATCCTCAAGGCCTCTTGAAAATATGTTATAGTATATTCTAACTACTTGTAAGTATCTCTTTCATCTTCTTAAAATGATCATAACACATGTGGGTGAGTACAGATAATGGACAATTGTACTTGAGGTTGTGTGATCCATTGTTCTATGAAAATTTATGTCTGTCTCATGTGACTACAAAGGAGCTATAAAAAAACAACAAAAAAAAACAGGAAACAAAAAAAGGGATGTACATAAACAAGAAATGATTTATCGTTTCGTTCTGTATCTACAACTTTGTAGCAGTGCATTATTTATCTATTCATTAGATAATTTTAAAGCCATAAATATCTGGGTTACCTGCTGTATGACATCTGCTGTCTGTTTTTGTTCTACACATTTACGTTCAACACAGCAATGTATGTAATTAATTCCACTGTATCATTTTAACATGCTAGAATATTGCAGAAGTGAAACATTACTGTTAATTTCAGATTTCTCCAATTTTTTGAACCATGATACTGATTATAATAGACCCATTCTTATGTTACACAAATGGCTTTAGAAGATGTAGCTACCTGTCTCTGGGCACATCCAAAGCAGTATTATAGTCTGGAGGGCCTCCAGGTAGCATGTTGAAAAGTAGATGATTCATTCCTTTGTCCCACCTACAAAAACATACACTGGATTAGTGCTAGAATGATAGGCTGATTAAAGATAAGGGAATAATGGCAGTTTTGCTGATCAATTAATGGTGTAAACAATTGTGAAATAATATTAAACATAAAACATTCACTTTTATAGAGACAAAAATGTGAAGAATTATTTGCATTTCTCTTTTTCATTGTAACATTGTAAATTGAATATATTTTAGGTTTTGGATGTTGGCCACATCTAGAGAAATTTAAGCCATCATTTTGGGCTCTGGTGTCTTATGTAACTTAAGAGGTTATCTGGTCTTTTTTCTGACATAAACTGAGTGATTACTCTATTAATATAAATATCAATAGATTACTTGGTAATAAAACAATCAGGATCTACACTTGAGCCTTAACAAAAATGATAACTGCACAGATATGAGAGCAATTTGAGAAAAATAATTTCATAAAGGGGAATAACTGCAGAGTGCCTGACTGCAACTGACATTGACAAAGCAGTAAAACTCTACTACCTGTTGTGATTATGACAGATTAAAGATATGAATTAATTTCATGACTAGGATTCCAGTAAACGTTACCTGGGTAGCATTGCTAGTGCCTGGGCAGTCTCTCTGATACGCAGGGAGTTCTGATTCAGCACATCGATAGATGGGATAAAAAGACAAGCCCTCGTGACGTCATCCGTGTAAAAGTCACTGTCAGAGATGGCACTAAGAAGATCATTGTATTCTCGTGACAGTCCCGTGCTGCTGATGGGAACCCCCAGTTCATCCACAAACCTCTGCAGAGGGTAGATGTAAACCTACAAAAGCAACAATTTCAACACTGGGTCATAATTTCAACCAAGAACCACTCAGGGACCAATGAGAAGGTAGATCTGAAAGGCAAGTACCTTGATTCGGTTCTTGGGATTGTAGCCACACCTGTACACATCAAAGCAGGTGTGCATACGACAGCTGAGGTCACCCCTCTCAGGAATGGGACTGGAGACAGGGAGGCGGATCAGAGGTGCATCATGAACACTGCGTTTATCCAGGGTCCAGTCAGCTGTGGACTCAATGGAGTGAGGCCAGAACTGAAACATCCCAGTGGCGATGAGTCCAAGCAGCACCACGGAGAAGAGGGTGATGTAGTATATGCGGTGTTTGGTTTTCATCCGTGGGATAAGAGCTGGCCCCCGCGAAGTGTATTTACCAGAGGCATACATGCCTGACTCCTCTCTGTCCAACCAGCCACTATTAAGACAGAGCTGAGATAAGTGACAGCTTCATGTACTGTTTATATACAATAAAGTAGTCTACATTAGCCTCAAGTACCAGTCAAAACAATATCTGAAAACGTTACCCTGTATGATAAATACAGTCACTGGTCCTCTTAAATCGAAGAGATTCTTGATGTCTGTCACAACAACTTGTCGTTAATATGATAGCTACATTTAACAGTAAGGTTAATATGCTAACTTACCCTTAGCTACTGTTAAACCAATGTCACCCGAAACAATAAACTCTGACCACAACGTGAGGAAAAAAAACAGAACAACTTATTTTGGCTAATTTTCTAGATAAACTGCCAAAACAGCGACGAGAGTAGCTATTTCCTCTTAAACAAACGTTAACCAGGAAGCTAACTTGGCAAACAACAGCTAACATTCATGCTAAGTTAGCCTACTTACGTTAGCTGGCGTTAATAAACGTTAGAAAATTACGGAAAATGATGACAATTATTTTCTAACGTTATGTGTTATTCCATTGAATGTTTTACCCACCGAGATGTTTAACTGAAGGGGCTTCGACAGTTCGGTGTCAATTCATGGCAACGGTGAGAAAACTAACTAAGCTAACGGCTCACTTGTAAATACAGTGGTAATGCTAACCTAGCAGCAAGCTAACGTTAGCACTCCAGGAAATCTTTCAGTGACTTTCGGAAGTAATTCTTCTTTGCTTCTGACATGTGACTCGGGGGTAGAGACTTTGTTTCCCTCTGGTGGTTGGACATCATAATGACATATTCATATACATATACTGTCTTTAACAGATGTTGTGCTCTCCAACAAGTCTGATAGTCCTTTAGCACAGGTATGAACCATAGACTGTATATACAGTTTTAATACATTGAAGCTGCATGGTATCTGGGGACTCACTAAAACCAGAACTTTTAATAACATATTATCTCATTCTACTCTTTAATAAAAATGTGTTGATGAATATTTGATGTGTTGTTTTTGTTTTTTTTGTATCATTTTGAAGATGATAATAATGACAATGTCAGTACCGACGTTTGAGGCCTACATTTATGGGTATGGCTGTATCCATGTGCATGTGTGGGGTGCAAAAAATGCAAAACCAAACCTCAGGGCCTTTTTTGTGTGTGTGTGTGACGTATGTGATTTTATGTTTATTTATAGGTTGGTATCAATTCATGAACTCTTCATGCTCGTGTGAGAAGCAGAAAGAGCAGAAATATCAGTTCCACTAGCTCCATAGACTGTATTTATATATATACAGTCTATGGTACAGCCACTGGTATGAACTCACAGACAAGTTTGGTGTTAGTTGAATGGGAAAGTACAGGGTAAATATTTAACTCAACATCCAGTTATAAAATTATTGTGTTGTACAGTAGGGCAATTATTGTTTTTCCGACTTTTACTATTCACACAAGCCAAGCTGGTGTTGGATAGCTTTTCTGCTTCAATAAATAAAATTATCATTTAAAAACTGTATATTGTGTTTACTCTATCCCACCTATGGACATTGCATGTTATAAATCTCATAATCTTTGCACATCTGTGATCTTTGATCTAACATCGCACAGTACATTAACATAACTTGTATTATTATCATTATTATTAAACCTGTATTAGCTCTTCTCACATAGAACATTTTTGTTTGTAAATTTCTTTCTTTCTTTTTTATATTATTTAGGACTACTTAATTTATAAATTTAATTATTTTTAACTGTTATGCACAACAACACCAAGGCAAATTCCTTGTATGTGCAAACCTATTTGGTAGTAAACCTGGTTCTGATTCTGATTACTCAGGTTGCCTTTGTTTTATGTTAAATTTTGTTTGAAGATCTGAAACAATTAGTTATGAGTATGTACAAAAATAGAAGAAATCAAGAGAAGGGGTAGGAGTAGCAGATGATTTAGTGGCTTTTGAATACTAGATTTGACCTTTGAGCTTGTCAAACAAAACAAAACTTTTCATCTACCTGCCGGACACATAAGTACCATCTAAGAATATGTGGGATTTACCCTTGAGAACATATTAACACATATTATAGGACTAAATATCAGGACACATATAAACTTACTCACTATATCTGTTTGGATACATAATGAAAAAGTGATGGGAAATTAAAAGCAATAGCTCTAACTTGTTTGCCCAAAATAACTAAATGTTCAGTGAATCTATAAAGGTGTAGGTTAATAACTACACAGTACAGCATTTTAGTATATTTAACCCCATAATAATTCATATTCAGGGCTGCAAACAAGTCATAACTGCATTATAATTTGAGTAGGTGTTGTTAAATTGAACACAGAGATTTTAGTGATCCTCCCTGTCCTCAGTTGGGCAGTGATCACAGATTTCACAAATATCATGGAGTAGTTAAAAGCAAAACTGATCTCAAACCATATAAATGAATAAACATTTCAAATAAGATGATAATGATGATAAAAAGCAGATGTTACTAAAGTAGTTAACTGGACAACTGCTTTGTGAGACCGGTCCAAGGTGTGTCATTGGTGTTATCAAACAGACACCACCCATCCATACTGTTTCATTTGACCCATGGCACCTCAATAAGGCTCAACAGTAGGTTCTGATCCCTATCAGACCTACTGTACACTCATAGACTGCACCTACACTTGGACTTAAATATAGCTCAGGACAACTCATGCCACCTTTACTCAAAATCCATCTGCACTCAGCAGTTTTAAAACTGATGACACATTCTTTACATCTTCAATCTATAGCACAAACCTTCTCAGGATGGGTCCATTTGGCAAAAACTCCTTAGACAAAGTACCTTCCCTCACATATCCAGGGTACTTGGCATCAAAAGTAATTTGTTTAAAACAATTAATTTAAAAATAGCTGAGTCTGTACTCCGTTGCCAAAATGCATCTACAATTTAAAATATCTTTTAGGAGAAACTCATTAGACATTTCATCCTTCCATTATACTCTTACTGACACAATCTTATGCTATTTATATCCAGTCAATTTTCTTAACAGAACAAGATAAGACATTGCACCTCAGCAGAAATGGTATCCACCCCAGCTTCCATGGCACAAGTGCACTTTCAGCAAACATTTTTCATTCAGTTACTACAGCTTCACATCACTGACTGCTATTCACTCCACAACAGCTCTGGACTACTCTCATAGACTGTAAAAAAAATATATTACTCTTATAATATATCCATGCACACCGGTCACTGGTCACTCTTCCTTGTCCCCAGTGACCTCTTCACCACCCACTCCTCCTACAGCCCTAATAATTCTCATGATAATCCAGAGAGCCTCTCTATCATCCCAGTTATAATCAATAATAGATGATACAAACGCTATAATGCAGTATGCAAAACCTGTTCTAATCTGGTTACGCCCCTTTTATAACTCTGCTCCTGAACATTCCTGACGTTAATGTTCCCTTTATCAAATTTAGGCTGTTAAATGTTAGGTATCTCTCTAATAAGACATTAGTCATAAATGACTTCATTTTGTCCCAGAACTAACTGAAACTTAAACTGAAATCAGGCTGAAGGAAGGAAAATATTGTCAACTTTTGGAGCCCCCCAAATTTTGGCTATTTTAACCCCCCTGGGCTAAATGGCCATGGTGGTGGTCTAGCTGTGGTTTAAAAAATCACTTTAAATGCTATCTAGTTACTGTTAAGTTACTGTCAAAAAAAGTTAGCAGCTTTGAGGCTCTCATGTTTCTTATAAGCTGCACTATTCCTGTATGTTGCATTGTCATTTACCGTCCACCAAAACCGAACAGCATTTTTTATGACTTCTCTGATTTTATTGCTGATGTATGATAAAGTGATTATGGTTGGTGATTTTAATTTCCATGTAGATGATGCAACAAATGTCCAAGCGAGTGGTTTTATGAGTGTAACTGAGTCTTTGAATTTTTTTTTTACAACATGTAAAGTGTCTCACCCATAACTGTGGCCATACCCATGACCTAGTTTTCACCATGGGCGTGACACTTAGATCTCTAAAATTGGATGATTTTATTTCTCATCATAAATGTATTGATTTAATAATTTAGACTTTTTTACATCCAACCATTTTAACCAGTCAGTCTATAGCCACATTTTCTTCTACTTTTTCCGTGTTGAATCAAGGTGGGTCATCATCCTCGCATTTGATGACATGGTTAACCATTTTAATGATATGTGTGTGTCTGCTCTAGAAGCAGCTGCCCCTCTTAAGACCAAATCAGTTTCTAAAACCAATTCATCTCCCTGGATAAATGATGACATCTGCTCTGTGAAAAGAGAATGTAGACAAGCAGAGCGTAGGTGGAAAACCACATTACTGCTTGTCCACTATACTCAAATGAAAGACTTGATGGTCTTGCTGAGTCAAAAAAGTGAGGATGCATGAACTGCTTATTTCAATAATCTCATCACTACAAAAAAACACAACCCTAGGTTTCTTTTTGAATCTATTGCCCATCTCTTAAATAACTCCAGCCTCCAGCATGTCCTCATCTTTGGTGGAGGATTGTGAAAAATTCTTAACCTTTTTTGTAGATAAAATCAACAGACCTGTCTTGTCTTACTAGATCAATTTTATACCATCTCCCTCAGTGATTTAATTAATACTGTTTCCCACACTCATTCTTCCATGTGTCCCCTTGACATTGTGCCTCCCAGATTACTTTAGGAAGCCATTAGCATTATAGGACCATCTCTGCTCACTATTATGAACCAATCCCTCTCGTCAGGCTTTGTTCTTGAATCCTTTAAAGTGACCTCAGTTCAACCCCTTCTACAGAAACCACACCGAGATCCTAGCATACCAACAACCTACAGACCTATTTTTAATCTAAAAGATTTTAGAGAAATTGGTCTGCAAGCAACTTCTGGAACTGGCCGAAGAAAATGACATATTTGAGAAATACCAATCAGGCTTTTGTCAGAAACACAGCACTGAGACAGCTCTCCTCAGTGTCATGAATGATATTCTCAAGCAGTTAGAAAATGGTGAAATTGACATTTTAGTTTTTTAGATTTGTCTGTGGTCTGTGACACTATTGATCACGCTATTCTAATTGATCTGCTTGAAAAATGAGTTGGGATATCTGGTGTAGCACTAAACTGGTTTTCCTCTTATTTATCCAAGTTTTTTGTATCAGCTGATGCCAAGGCAGCCACCTGTGCTTTTCTGACTTGTGGGGTGCCTCAGGGGTCAATTCTTGGATCCATTTTATTTTCATTATTTTATTTTATTTTATATCTTTGACTATGAAGCACTTTGTAACTGGTGTTTGTGAAAGGTGCTATATAAATAAACTTTGCTTGCTTGCATTATATATGCTCTCCTTCGGGCACTTGATCTGTCAATTTGGCTGTGTGTTTTATCATTGCTACGCTGGTGATACACAACTCTATGTATCCGTTAGGCCAGATGACCTCTCAAATTTAAGTAAAGTATCCGAGATTAGTAACTCTATGTCTCAAAATTTTCTTCAATTAAATCACAGTAAAATTGAAATTTAGTTTTCACAACAGATCAGGTCTCTACTAACATCCTTCAACACCTCGGTCCTTTGGCTACAAATAGAAAATCTTTTTCTAAAAACCTAGGCATCATTTCTGACTACCATCTGAAATTTGATAAACACAGTTATTCACGCCAGTTATTCAGTCCTGCTACTTTCAACTGAGGAATATTGCAAAAATACACCCAGTTATCTTTCTAGCAGTCAGAAATGATTATCCATGCGTGTGTCCTCCCTCTTAGACTACTCTAATGCTCTTTATTCCTGCCTAAGCCAACATGCTGTTACCCAGTTACTGTTAGTCCAAAACTCTGCAGCAAGATTACTCACTAAGACTTCATATTGTTCTCACGTCACCCCGGTTCTGATGTCACTACACTGGATTCTGATTAAATTTAGGATTCGATTCAAGATCCTCCTTCTCATCTATAAGGTATTGAATGGTCTTGCTCCAGAGTATATTAGTGAACTACTATTGCCTATTGCCTGTCCTCTGCCTGCTAATTGCACCTCGTTCAAGACTGAAAACACGTGGGGACTGTGTGTTTGCTGTCCTGGGTCCCAGGCTGTGAAACAGTCTCCCTCTGGGAGTCAGGTCGGCAAACTCTCTTGGGTGTTTTGTCATAGCTGAAGACATATCTTTTGTGATTCAGTTATCATGTAAACTATTTTGATTTGTGATGCCCTTAACAATTTGTTTTTATTGTGCTATGTCTTCTGTTGTAAAGTTTTTCTTTTTTTTTTTTTTACTTTTTTTTTTCTTTTAATCTTTTATCTTTTTGTAAAGCACTTTGTAGCCTAGGTTTTAAAAGTGCTATATACATACAATTTTACTTACTTTTACTTACCTCAAGATAAACTACATCCTGATAATACCAAACATTGAGGACACACCCAGAAACCCTGGGATGTACTACTTTACAATGCCTTTTTGGTTAGTTTAGATGGACAAAAATTGACAGTATCTCACTAGTACATGTTTAAAGAAATATGACAAATATTCATAGTTATTTTCATAGTTTGTTTATTCCATTACAGGCAGGGCAGTAAGGGGGAGGGATTAAATACATTCTCATTGTGGGGAAGGAAAGGAGGGAAGCAAACCAGGTAAACATGGACAAGACATAGTTGAATTATTCCTCTTTCAATATAGACCAATTTGTAAATCTGCCAATATTTGAATAAATAACTTTCAGATGAAATATTTTTTCTATATATCAATAGTGATATCTTTTAATATAGTTATTTTTCTCCTTATTGTTATATATTGTTTTCTACACAACTCTATTGGAATTTAATCTTTTTTTAGACATCTGCATAAATAATTACACATAGAGGATGGTGCTGTACACATCATGGTGAAAAGTAATCTAGTGCTTTCTTTCAGGAGTTTAAGTGTATGACTGGCTGCAAGCAAAGCTACAGAATGTAGGAAATTGCTGGCTCAACCTTAGTGTATCTGGTGTGAGACTACTGGGACTGGCAGCACGGTTTGAGTAGTGTCAGACTGTTAACTGGCTGGACCTGTCTGCTGTGAGAAACCACAGCAAATCTTGTTCCAAATAGAGAAAGTGTGCAGATCCAGGCTTGTCACTGGCACCGCACCAAAGGTCACTGTGAGCAGGCTGTCACTCTGCAGCATGTCTCACCACTTTGAAACATTTGTAAAAAGAGCATATTGTCACCATGCCATGGCAGAATGTCAAATACTTTTCCACTTGGACAGAAAAAAAGCTGAAATATATAACTCCTTACATTGGGAAAGTCTAAAAAGTTTCCCGTACTGTCCCAACAACTGAGATAAAAACCACTGACATCAAGCCAATCTGTTGCAAGAGCAATAAGGATAATAATACCATCAAATATAGCAATAAAAGTTGTAACAACATTAACGGTAATAAATAATGAAAATTATGAGCCACCTGTTACACCCCGAGTGATATGGAAGATTGCATGCCACATATTTAAAATTGGCACACATAATGCTCGAGCCCATTTATTCATTCAGTCCAACCTCGATGGTGTTTGAGATGAACCAGATTAAAGGGAAGCAAACACCTTGACATCCAAGATGACTCAGAGCACCTTGAGAACAAGAGAAATTATATCCTGGGACAGTTTTAGGATACACAGTTTGGTCCTGTCTGGAGACCTGGGTATGCATTAAAAATGCCCGCAAACTTTGGGTTTACATACATGGTAATTTCTGGGCATCTTTACAGCTTATTTATTATGACTTGATGACTTGTTCTATATCAGCCATGCTACTCGGAAATGCATAAAGCATGCAGACCCTGACCTGGGCACATTGCTAAGAGCTCTCCAAAGAGAAAAGGTACAGTAGATTATGACAGCTATTAGCAAGCTCATTATTGTGGCCTAGATGTTAATACTAGGACTGGTTCAAACCCAGGGTACAGAGTTCATGTTTTGGAGACAAAAGCCATGGCAGTGTTTTAAGGTCAGGATGGCATATTTTCCGTGGTGTTGCTGTGTAACAGTCTACATGGGAACCAACAGAATGGTTAGGGAAGGAGATAATGATTGTAGCTTGGTACTGTTGTGTTTAAATAAAGCAATATTCATATACATATACAAAATTACATCTCATAAATACATTTGGCAATACAATGTATTAAATTTTTTGGCAAAGGGGGAGGGGGGAATTGAGCAATATGATGTGTGCAAGAGTATCCAAATGTGGCTTAGTGACAATTTCTCTTTAAAAATAAAGAAAAAAAAAACTTCTTCATGCACTATAAAGAGTAACCAAAAGACTTAAAAACATCCATAGGCATCTGTAATAACTTTGTCACAATCACTAAATTTTTAAGACACATGAATTCTCACCAATGAAACACACTTACTCTCTTTCTCAAAGTCTATTCTGAATAGACCTGAGAAACATTTCGCAATGTCTTCTCACTTCTATTGATTCACGAATATGTCCATCTTCACATTCCTGATTTAAAAATAAAATTAAATCAAAGCTTGACAAAAATTTCCAGAGCTGCTGAGGGTGCAGGAAGTTGTACAGTACATCAACTCAGATGATGTGCCTATGCTAACCTCTTCTACAGTGTTAAGTTTTTGAATCCCTGCTCAGTTAACTATTCTCCCTTTAATTTTGTAAAGTCAGGGAACGGATGTAATGCTGAGGCGTCCCTACGTGGGTGAGACGACATTGTTTTGGAATGGCATTGTGAAGCTACAGTTATTTATATTTACCCGAAAGCAGCACAGCCCCCTGGCATGCAGAGAGAGGTATCTTTTTTTTTAGTCATTGCAATAGTGTGAAAATGCTATAAACAGCGTTCAAAGGGGACACCTGAAGAATGGAAATAGTTTGAGTTGGTCAGTCAAGTTCTGTCATCGGATCTCTGATGAGTGACTGCATTCCATCGCATGCATGTACTGTGATATGTTTTAAAATTTTGGATGACTGCACCTCTCAGTTTAGAGCAAAGGAAGTCTTGGGAGCCCACTACACCATAGAGGATAGTGTGTTCTCCTCAGGACAGTGGCAAGGGGTAGATGTTCGTAGGGAGTGTATGGCAGGTGGGGCGCCCTCACCAGGGGAAAGGTCGTTGAGCTCCTCAGACGATGAGAGAGGGAAGGAAGGTGACAAAGAGATGCCAGAAGAGGGGTCAGCAGATCCAGCAAAAGTGCGTGGGGGCTTGGGGACTAGGTTAGGCTCCAGTGTTGCTCTGGCCAGAAGTTGTTTGTCATCCAACTGCTGTCCTTCTCCCAAGCACTCCTCCTGCCCAAAGGAACCCCGGCCTGACTCTGACTCCCCGTCAGACAGCTCCAGAGGTGGCGAGCTGCTGCCGTCCAGTCTGAATAGAGAGTCTAAGTACTGGGCGAATTCTAACACTGCCTGGCTGGGGTTTCCATTGGATAGTTGGGGTGGAGGAGTAGAAGCTGCCGGTCTGGTCTCTGCACTGAACTGTTTCTCTGCTGTGTCCATCTCCCACTGTTCCTTCTTCCCATCCATTGGTCTAGAACCAATTTGTGGACTGAGGGGAGCATTAGGTGTGCTACCTGGGCTGTAGACACCAGGCATCTGTTGGTGATCCCCATCAGGAAGCATATTTGGGTTGGCGTTGGGCTCTGGCTTGAAAGGCTGAGTAGAGACGCTCTGGTTTAGCAGAGCTGGGGAATGTTGTCCACTGTAGCGTGGTGTGGCAGGGGACAGACGCATTGGGTAATCTGGGGTGGATGTGGATTCCATTGGGGTAAAGAAAGGCCCAACCTCACCCAGGTGCTCTGGTGTAGCCTGGCAGAGGCAGTCGGCAGCCAGTAGTTCAGTGCGAGAGCTGAGAGACGGGTTCTCCTCTGGAATTGGGGCATCCAAGGGGAACGGGAGGCTACTCAGCATTGGAGAACCCCTTAGCGCAGCTGAGGAGCGTCGGGAATCCAGACTATAGAGGGATTCGGCGTCTGAAAGACTTTCCATGACAGCTAGCGGTGCTTTGCGGTCCCTCAGCTCCACTGCAAGGCGCTCCCGTGCTCCACGCAGCACTACAGGGACTGGAGGAGGAGGGCACTCAGAGAAACCATCCAGAGATATTTCAGACTGGGCACAAGAACTAGAGGATAGGAGATGAGAAGAAAGGAATGGAGAGTAGTGACAGGGAAAGGGAAGAGGGATCCAAAACACAAGACAGACGAAAAATGAATCAAAACAAGTTACGGAGGGCTTAACAACGGACAATTGGGAAAGTGTTAGTATTTAAACCATATCTGGATACTAAAGACTAAGTGAACACTAGAAAAGACATTACATAGATGGAAGAAAGAACAAAGAAAAGGGGAGGCTGGGAGGCCTGGAGTGTATCCTAGTGTGTCCTCTTGTATTAGCATCTAATACAGGAAAGGTAACATCTTAATTCAACCATCACTATCAGTAGTTCACACTGACTTTGGACAGGGACTAAACCAGAGAGGGCGAGGAGGGAACTGAATACTACCATACGTTGCAACTGCTCTGTGGTCGGACAGCGTGCATGCGTGCATGAGAGAAGGGAGCACATCATGAGAAATTAGTGATTGCATGCTTTGCTTACCGTGACAATGGTTTTTGTCTTGTTTTTTTAAACCAAAAGGAACAGACAGAAATGATAATTTTGAGAAGACAATAAAGTAGCAATTAGTAGCAGTAGTATTGTTTAGTATGGTTTGATAGTAAAAATTAGATACATGAGGAGAGTTTTGACCCTTATACAGTATTTTAAGTTATAGGGGATACTGAATATACAGAGGATCAAAGCAAACTGTTTTACACATTCTTTTAGGATCCAACACACCCACAGAGGTGCCTGATGTACTAACCGAACACTACTGTTCCTGCGGTGGTGGGTTGTAGGCGTCGGCTGATGGGATGTTGTTGATGCATCCATGAATATATTCTCTGGGTTCAAGTCCACTTCAGTTGGGCTCACCATGATCTTCGCTGCTGACAGCAAAGCTGTTTTTCCTTTGTTGTAGTTCTCCAGCACCTGTCACAAGCACAAAGGTATACACAGACACATGACTTGTAGCATGGCAGACATTATTGCTAGACTTAATAGGTAAAAGTATGATGAGAGCATGAGGGAGCATAAGAACAGGGAGGATGAGCATTGGGGTTGAGAATCAACGCGAACAGAAAGATGCACAAAAAATGCATTCCCCCACCTAAATGGTATATGTTAAAATTCTATTTCTGCTACACTCAGCCAATAAACATTCAAAAAATGTTTGCATACTTACTTAATTTTGTGGACTGAACAGATAACTAAGCCCAATATTTTTTCTACTCTAAAAACTGAAGATACCCTGTGCACAGCAGTGCTTCTCTCCTGGGTGCCAGCTGGCGCAGAGTAAACCACAGTAACAAAAAGCAATATTCCAGCGCACACCAGGATACTAGGATTGACACTATTTTATTAATGGATTACATAAATCAAAAAGGAGTGAACTTTGTGTTTTGCATGTTGCTTCATCAGATTCGCTCTGCTCGCAAAAACTAGATTTAAAAAAACCCAAACTTTGCAGAGACATCTCAATGTACTAACAGAAATAAGTTAACATGTTTTTCTTAAATCCTTCTTCTATGTCAGCAGGATATGCATGATCCACATAATCATAATCCATTATGGCCATTATGAGTCTGGGAATGCATCATCAACACACACACACACACACACACACACACACATTCAGGTACATGGTCACTAAATGCAGGATCACAAATATCTGGTTACATATTTGGAGCACCCTTAGTGATCGTATGATGGTTTTAAATTACATTATTCACAAAACCACTACATCCTTATTTAACTGCAGATATGATTAGATCTATTATTATAGTGTTAAAAAGGCACAGAGTAGTTCAGATAAATGTAAGTGCGATCTAAAGGTGAGCTTACTCCTACTCCAACTGACATTAAACACCCACAATGGAGTCATGGATGCCTGAGGAAGAACTACGCAAGCCCTACAGTATGACAAGGAATAGCAATCAATAAGACTACTGTATATGCAACTTCAAAAACATTCAAGAAATCCCATTGTTTACATTTGAACTGTGTTGTGCAAATAGTAAAAAATGTGAGGGGAACAAACACTAACGGCAAATCACATCAACACACAATTACATATATTTGGTTAGCTTTAATGAGTTAGAACACTTGATGGAAGAACATGATGATATAAGAATATGTGGAGCAATAAGTAGACATGAAAATTCACAAAAAAAACCAAAACATACAATACACGTGACAATGGAACACAATGTAATAAAATGTCAAAACTAAATGAAAGTTAATGTAAACAAAGACTTAAAATCTTTAAAGGGATATGGGTTAATTAAGTTAAAAATGGCATTAAACAAGGATGTTTACTATGTTTGAGTTATGAGGATGGTTATGGATCACACATTAAAACATGACGTTGTTACACAGATGAGTGTGGCCAATTATACATGATAACAAGACTGCCGCAAGTGATAACTTACAGCTAATATTTGGCACCAACAATATAAAACACAGCACCAGCAGTTGTAGGCACAACTAACAAGAAATTACTAAAAACAAACAAAGCATGTGGCTGCATACTCTATGCAGAGAAAAATGTATACTCTGAGTTCTGCATTTCCTACAGCCATCTATACATCAATAATTTATGAAAGCACATTACTGTATGGCATAGAATGATGAAACACATGCATGGCGGAAGACATTAGGGTTTAACTCCTTTTTTCAGTCTTATTAACAAAAGACTTGGTAAGCAGCAATTTCACAGCAGAGCAGTGGAGCTGAACAGAGTGCCCCATATTTACAAATTTGTGCCCCCTTGTTACTTCATCTGCTGCTGCAGTAATTGACAATTCCTTGAAGGGAATACGATTGAGGAAAAACTGAATATGCGCTTTCAAAAAGCAAAAAAAAAAAAACATCCAGAGAGGAGCTACAGCAACTGAAAAACCCTGAGAGAAGCCAGCCAAGGAGGAAGAAAGAGCAGATAATGTGGAAGAAATTAGGTTACCATGGAAACTTTGTGAATACAAAGAAAACTTGTTAGCTCGAGGGACAGGGTTAGCAAGTTCATGCCACAGCACTTGACCAAATGTACCTTAGCTGTGAGAGGAATGGAAAAGAATGAAAGGTTGATTTGAGGAAAGCTGGATGATGAATCTCATTAACTAGAGAAAGAGTGCAGGTGGGTTTGGACTCATCAACTTGCAGGGTGTAAAAAGTCTATTTTTGACTCGTGAGGGATGTTAAAGGGATTACATATTCTTGTACTGTTATATACACTATTAGTCTGTGATGTATTCCAGGAGCTATGCAGTAATGAGATTTACCACAGTAGCTTATTGTTGTTTACACATGCATTGCCTCAACTTGCTTTGTCAACTTCTTCAAATTATTTTAATTTCATCTCCCTGTTTCTTTCGCCTCCTGGAATGCCTTTTGACTGCCTCCAGTGAACATGCTTGGACTTGCTGCATCCAGCCACTGTTTTTATGTGCAAGTGGAAAGAGCAATAATACAAGCTGTAAATCTTAGACTCTCTCCACCTCTTTTCTGATAACTCTCCCATTGTCTTTTGAATGTTAGCACCAAAGTTAAAATCTTTGAACTGACCCCAAATTCTTATGTTTATATCAGAAAAATGTTTGCCCTTTTAAACTCCTTTGTGCTGCTCGGTATGTATTTAAATTACATTATATTAGTCTGGCAATTTAGCCACAGTATTAATACTAACAATGACAATATTTAGGTTTTCCAAGAGGCAAGAATATTCAGACGGCTTGATGATGATATTGTGCACAGAGGCTAACAAAGGCCAAGTTTAATACTGTCATACAGCCTGTGTCGGAGAATCACAAGAACTGTTTGGCACTTGTAACATACAGGTCTCATCTTTTTGTGAAGAGCTATATGATGTTACTATCTTGATTGGAAAATTCTCTACCTGAGACTCATCAGATAGGATTTCTGAAAGAGGAGCAGGAATCACATCTACACAGACGGGAGGGTTGGGTGGGTCTGTTTGGGTTTGTGATGGAATGCATGAATCATCTTCAACTGAAAGTGCTCCTGAGTGATGGTCTAAAGGATTATTAGAAAGTGGTGGGACAGACACCAAGCACTGCTCTGAGGCAGAAGTACAGTCTGACAGAGGAGGAGGAGGAACAGCCTCAGCATCTGAAAAAGAAGGAGAAGCATTGACAGTCAGAGGGAAAGAGAGTGGTTCAGACTCTGTGAGGGGGGCAGCGCAAGGTAGATCTTTGTGGGTGAGAGAGGGGGTATCAGAGAGGAGAAGATTAGAGTTGAATTCTGTTTGGGAGTTTATGAACGCAGTGGCACTGCAGGTAGGTTGACTGACTTCCAGCTCCTCTGGTTCCGGGTTTTCCTGCTCAGACAGGGGACAAAATGGTTCCAGTACCTGCAGAAACACCAGAGGCATCATTCTACAGCCTAGGCACAGCAGTCATACACACATGCACGCACACACACACACACACACAAACATACAGTACTATACTTCATCACAGAACTTTTAAACATCCATCCACAGACGTACTGAACCTCAAAAACCAGCAAAACGGCGTAACAATTCCCAAAGTGGATCCATCACATGCAAACATACGCATTATCACCCTGTTACCAGAACAGCTGATCAGTGCCTGTGAATCATAAAAAGACCAGAGGACACCATGAAACCAACCACGAGTGAACGGTTCCCCATGCTTTGCTACTGGAGCATTGTGAAGAGAGAAAAAATGAGTGGTAAGTAATATGTTAATGATGGCTCTCCATGCATACATTGACCATAGAGTCAGAGTCAATCTTCCAAATCTCTCAAAAAGCATTCTGAACTGAACACTTAAGGGGCATAACACTGATTTTTAAAACTCAAAAGGTTTTGTCTTGTGTCTTTGCAATAGTGTGTTTTAAAAAAAAAAAAAATTTAATATAATATTTGATTGCTGAGGTATTCAATCTCAAATGGCGTTTTCTCTATTAATGTCAAATGTCTTTACCAGTTTTAAATGACAGAAGGCTTTCCATTCCATTTCTAATAAAAACTAGTACCATCTGTCGAAAAACATGAATACATTTATAACATTTATATGAGCTTATGGCTGAATCACCACTGGAAGAAACTGAATCATGATAATGTGCATTTGGAGTCTATCAATGCCTACAAATGTTGATATGGGTAAATTCTCAGCTTTCCACACTGTTTTAGTACCAGCCTCTGAAATTGACCTGTCATTTACTGTAGGCAGGTATTTATCAAAGCGCAACAGAGTGAAACACATCAGCAATCACATGTTTACTCTATAACTTAGTTAAAGATTTGTTAAAAAGGGATTCATGGGCCATATCTCTAGAAATATTATATTAGCACATGATCTCTTGTCAGAATAAAGTTTAAATTTGTTCTTTTGGCGCATATAATTTTTAAACAGTGGTATTCCCCTTTATGATCAGTTGCTGAAAATATTGATGTGTTAATTATTCACATATACTCTTCATCCAACAGTTCAATCGCCCAGTGTTGTAAATCAGGAACAAGATTCAAAAGACTTTTCATCATTGCTTTAGATTTGAACACCTCTCCATATCTATCTGCATGCACGTAAATAAAACAGACCTTGTTTAGGCCCTCCATCACCATGTGGGGCATGTGCTCATTAAGCATGGCGGGTGATATGATGACCTCATCAAAGGCCTTGTTGTCCCCCCACAGAGCTGAGTAGGTTGGCTCTTCCTGGCCACAGCTACAGAGAAGGGGAGGAAGGGAAAGTCTGTCAATCACCGTGACAGTCAAAGTCAACACGCGTGTTGATTTAACAGCAGCCTGCCTCAGTGCCTCAGGGGTGCACTATAGAACAAGTACAGTAAATGTTTGCAGTGTGTAACATGAATATATAAATAATAGATAAAGAGTTTGTATCAGAGCTATGTGTGGGGATTATGTCACTGTAACAGAATTGTGCCAGTAAAAACCTAATATTGCATACTCAGAGCAAACATACAGGGGGTTGTCTTGTGGTTGTTTTTAGGATACCCTGGCCAAACCACTTCTGCTTTGTGGTTTTCCACCAGACTGCAATGCTGAATAGATACAAAGCAGTAAACAAAAATGAGGTAAAATTGTTGCAACTTTGTAGACTCATTTTAGTTAACTGGCTTCCAATGATGGTCTGCAATGCAACCGTCAGCCACTGAAGGCCTTTCACAATGGTATACATTTACTGCACATAACTTGTTTTATCTAACTTGAGAAGTAAATAAAGTTACTCATATCTCTCATATCTCATATCTCAAATACTCATTTGATTCTTTTTAACATACAGAACGACATCCACCTGCTATTCATAAGATCACTGAAATGTATTCTGGCTTTGGATTACATGCCAGCTGATGCAGGAAGCTTATGTGTGATACCAGTGTCTGACAGCGTCAGTATCAAAATTTCAGTATCTCCAAACAATAGTGATAAAGATTTGGATTCCTCGTTTGAATATATTCCAACATTGTACAAAATAAGAAATAAGCAGGATTGGAAAAAAGTAAGCACAAAGGCAGGAAGATTATTAAAAAATGAGAAAGCACAGCTGAGTGTGCAGACAGAAGAATGGGGGAGTGCCGCGTGACACACTTTAAACCCACACTGTCAAGTATGCAGCGTATACCTTTTTCCACTCAGCTGCCAGTTGTCGCAGTGTGAAACTAATATAAAATTAGCTTTGCGGTAGCTGCATTCATGTATCAGTTATACAACACTTGAACATTTGTGAGCTGGAGCTGTGTGGTAAATTTCATGAACAAGTGTTTTATTATTTAACAGTAAAAGAACTACATTTGGGGATTTAAATTGTTATCATCTACCCACAGCTCTAGAATCAATTTCCTCACCATGTCTCTGGAGGATGGTTGTGCACAACGTGGATGATTCTGCCAGGGGGGAAGAGGGGGGTTGAGGCTGAAAGGGCAATGCTGAGGTCACTGGGGTGGAGCCACAAGCGACTGCTGGGGGGGGCTGCTGGCTGAGACTGAGGATCATCATCCTCTAGTGGAAGCTCTGATTTTGGGATGCATTTGGTGCCCCCCGCAATGATCCTCCACTGTTGCAAAAGAAAAAAAAAAGAAAAAGCATTTTAGTTACGTAACATAATATATTAATTTAAATGTATCCTTGATATATTGTATGTTTTTTTTCTGCAATAGCCAGGAGTTAACTAAATGATGCTTTAATTACAGCAGAGATAACTGCAGTGTTGTGACAGGTTATGTGGAAGCATGCAGTTTATTTTAATCACCCATTGCAAAACTTGGCAAATGCACCAGCTCGGAGAACAAGATGCTACTCGGTTTATATTGTTTTTAATTTGTGAATACGCTAAAGTTTTAAATATGAATGTGAGAACAGTTGGAAAAAAAAAACGTGAAAATTAGAGAAACTAATATTATTATTTGTATAGTAGAGATGTGGTTTTTATTTTTAAATTATCACAAAAAGGCACAACTTGTTCTTGGAAGAATCAGCTGATGGCACAATGTATGAGTCTCTGATGTTTTCATTGTACAAATGGTCTGTCTGACTTCTACAGTGTTGAGAGTTGAGTCACCTTTGGCTTGTTACTTTTCTGTAAGACTTCCAGAAGGTGGCGTCGGAAACCCTCCAGTTGTGACAGGCCAAGCCTATGAAAGACCAGCAACAGACATGTTTATGGTGGTAATACTGCAGTAATCAAGTTAGCGTCAATATACTGGATTTAGTAAAGGAGATACCTTGGTACCAAGTCTTTTCCTAATACCACAGAGGTGACAAACTCTTTGGAGTACTCCATGGCATCCTCACTGGGTAAATGAAAGATGGAAACATTAGTCACATTATGTGAACTAGAAATGTGGAGAGAATACTGAGGGGAAAATAGGCTCTTCACACACATTTCCAACTCACACTTCCAAACAAACATTTGCTTTAATGTCTGAAGCCAATAATAGTAGGCCCTATATGATAAACTTTACACTATTCTTCTTCATTTTCTAAGGTTTCTCTGATCATATTCACAAGAGAATTATTGAAAACATCGACCATTAAAATCAGAAAGTAAAAAAGAATAGAATTCCTGCCCCTGCAGAAGACGTGAGGCCTCGCTTCCCATTTGCTTATGCGTCACTCACTACATAAATAGGTGTAAGCAACAGCAACTCCTTTTCCACAACCTGCTTTGCATGTGTGCATGAATATTAGGTGCAATCTCACAGACAAGCATATGGTCTTGGGTGTCATTAAAACAGATTTGAGTAACGTTGCAGAGTTGCTGGGTTTTCCAAATATGGAACTGTTGAAGGGTGTACAATAAATGTTCCAAGGGAGATGTTGAGTAGCTCAGATCAAAACAAGTAATTGAAAGCCTTAAAGCACAACAGGTAACATCACAGTGACACTGAGGTGCACAATAAAGAATTTTAAACACACAATGTATCACCATCTTACTTATACCAGCTGTACCACTAGTATGAGAGTGTAGCGTACAAACAAGAAATAATGACACAAAATTTTCACAGCTGTGCAGGCCAGTGGGGGAATGTAATGACTAATTAGGGGCATTATAGTAACATTCACTGAGTCCATTTATACCAGTAGATGTCTTGATATCAGAGCATAATATCAAACAAGACCATGTTTATCCATTCATGGCTTGGGTGTAACCCCTAGAGGACGGGTATTTTGATTAGGATAATGCTTTCTTTCATCAAGGAATTGTTGTGGGAAAGGACAGACAGAATGCAAACGCTAAAGTCCTCTATACTACAGCTATTATAGGTTTATACAATAATTCTGATTTCCCTCTCTTGTATAATCTTTAGTAAATCATATAAACACACATAGATTTACTCACCTAAGAAGGCCACCGGGAGGGGAGTAAGAGTAGCAGTGAAGTGTGGGGTACTGAGGTCTCAGCAGGAATGAGAGGATAGCAGCGGTGCCTGCACCAAGAGAATGCCCGACTATCACCAGCCCATAGTGCATGGTGCCCTTGCTCTGTGAGAGACAGCCAGAGTCATTACACTCACAACAGCACACTTTTGTCACCACAGTGAACATAATCCCTTTAAAAATTGCCTCTACTGCTGTTTCTAGAGGGATTATTTGTTTATCTCTGTAAAGTTTCAAGGCTAGTAAAGTCTTGAAGAAAGTACTACAATACCAAAACACAGTCCAAAATATAGAAAACGTTCATTATTCAGCTCGTCACGTCTGGATACAGTATTGAGTCATGTACCAAATCTCTTCCAAAGGCTTGTGACAAGATCATTTCCTGCTCCAGTTTCTTCTTAATGTATTCTGCTGAGTAAACCATCCCCTAAGAGTGGAGGGAAAGAGAGAGAGATTCAGTGGAGCGTAAGATGGCAAGGGTGAAATATGGGCAAGAAGTCTGCCTCATTAATCTCTTATTAAATATCCTCAGTAATTATTCTACTATTAGCAGCTGAAATGACCTTTGGGGTCTGGAATAGTATTGAAACTGCACTATGGAGAACAGAGACACTTGAAGAGTTAAAATCTCTAAGGATACGGTCTAGTTGAGTAAAAGTATTGGAGATGAGTGGTTTACAACAATAAGCTCTAACCTTGTGACCAAGCCACGTCCCATGCTGCTCCTCCACTGGCAAACGTTCAGAATCCCCCGTCAGATCAGTCAAGGCATCCTGATACACACGAGACAAGTTAAAAATTCTACAAAAAGGCAGCATAAAGCACAAAACACAAGTGGATAAAGCAAAAAAAGGGGAAAATTTAGACAGAGAACACGATGAGAACAATTTAATAAGGAAGTGCACAGGATTTTAGGATACCGTTCATAATCTCCACTGCAAATCTGTTTATTTGTTAGAATGTGATAACTGGGGTGTGGTGGTGGCTACAGTAGGCTTTATGGCACCTCAACATCCCTGGTTCGCATCAGACCAGGGAACTTTGTTACATGTTGTCCCCAATCTCTCGTCCCAATCATTTCCTCTAATCTATCTCCATCTCTATATTGCGATCTAATAAAATGTATAAAATCCTGTTATTAGACAGACAAATAATACAAAAAAAGAGATGTATTAACTGTACTTGGATATACCAAGAGCTATACAAAACAATGGTATATCCAATGCAGTCTCAGTTTAAAATTATACACATTTTTTTAAACATTAAGATCGGTTTGCTTGTTGTGGGTAGTACAACTCAAATCTGAGCAAAGAGCTCCATAATGTCTTCTGTGACTCTGGAAGGAGAACGCCTGACAAATGTATTTTTAGTTATCTTGGCCTGGACATGGAGACTTCAAATTCTCCAAACAGAAAGCTTGTGTTACAAATTGGGGGCAGGTATTCAAAAGATGCAATTTTTTAGCATGCAGGAACGGTCTAACCAATGACAATTGAGGATATCCAACCCTACAGACGAACAATACTCAATTGCTGGACGACACCTTTAAGAAATCATGATCACCATTCCTAAATTGCTGATGAAATATTACACTTCTTCCATAATGTTTTTTCCCAAAGCAAAGTTTTCCTTGGCTCAACATGAGGCTACAGTGGTACGTACTGGATGGAGGAGCCAGAGAAGGTGCTTATTTGAATTATGAATTATGCTTGTCAGAAGTTTAAAGTTTGCCCAGAAAGCAAAAAGAGCTCAACTGGACACTGGTGATCAACAAAACACCTTAGATATTCACAAACACCCTGAAAATATACCTTTCAGCTTTGTGTTTGTAAGTTCCCACTTCATTCTGATTTGCTAAATTGATAAACTAAATGTTTTGACTGGCTGAGAGCAAAGCATTAGAGGATTATGAGAAGAGAAATTGCTGTATTTTCGTTTCAAACAATGTTTTGCCTTTTTATAAGGCCATTATTCATCTCTTACCGGTTGTTTTTAAGACATGATTTGAACCACTACAGAAAGTTTCAAATGATATGTAAAAATGGATAAGACATATATTTCTGAAAGTGGACAGTCATGCCCCATGCGTGCATGGTGTAGGAGTATCAGAACACTATTAAATATGACAACTTCACTTGCTCTGGAGGTGTTAGTGAGGTGTGGGGGAAGCAGGGTCAACTAATGTTTGGAGAGGTGAGAAAACGTTAAAACAAGACATGAAAGCTAAATTCACCTTTGGCGATAGGGTTCCTCTGATACTGATGACAACCTTCTTTTTTGCATGATCCACTGCCACAAAGAACGGAGTCTCATAAACCTGAATGGAGGACGCAGAGCAGACAGTAAAAGTGACAAAGTGAGAGGGGCAGGACAGGGGTTAACTGGGGAGACGACAAATACACGTACAACACATGTAGTTTTCACTTTCATCCCAACTAACTGGGCACTTGTATAGTTTTTGTCATCAAATCTTTTCCAAGTTGGCACAGTCATATAAATCACTCCATAAGAGAAATTTATAGATGGAAACTCAGCAATGGCCAACTTCACTTGCTCTGCTTTACAAATCACAGCTATTGTGTGGCTCAGTTGCTACCGTGAGTGCTATTCAACATAAAAATAGAATTAGCAAATTTAATATTCTATGTAATTAGGAAACTATTTTAACAACCAATGACTTTACAGACTGTCTGAGCCTGTTTTATATTGAGGGATTATTTTGAATGACTTCTGAAAAGTGTCCATTTGGATGGAAGAGTGATGTTGGTTACGCATGGCTGTACTGAAAAAAAAGTTGACTTTCAAAAACTCCACAAAATGTTTCATTGATGTATTGGTTTGGCAACTGCACTTTACAAGTAACATGAACATTCTGTTGTAAATTTCTATAATTCTTATTTTGGGTAAAAATCTGGCATTTTTACTCATCAGCTTCATTGGCTAGACTTGGGGATACAGCAGCATTGCTAAGCACATCTTTACAACAAAAGTGGGTAACAACACACAAAATCACACAGGTTTAAATCAAGTCAACAACAAACCAAGCCACTCATTGGGAAATGAAATCAAAGCAGATCATACCTGAGTCGTCCATTATAGAAACACATTGGAGTGTAAAATTTTTGTGTCATCGCTACAGGGGTAATAATCTTAACTGGATTGTAGATCGATCAGTTAATTGAGAGCCTCACTTTCAGGCTGAGTTCCCTTATCACATAGATGGTTTGGTATTAAATTCTCACGCTATGCTGTTAAACACTGCCAAAAGCCAGCAAG
The DNA here is from genome assembly GCF_914725855.1 of Thunnus albacares. Lineage (NCBI taxonomy): Eukaryota > Metazoa > Chordata > Actinopteri > Scombriformes > Scombridae > Thunnus > Thunnus albacares. Next base: position 23,438,069 of record NC_058106.1, read on the forward strand.
ACGACATCATACGTTAAGGGCAGAAATGCAATCCCTACTACACCAAAGTGGACACTTTTTGGCTGCACCTCAAGATTCTGTCCATGATGATTATACATAGAATCTGTGACAAAACACAGCCTTGGTGAAGTCCAACACCTCGTGAGAACGAACTCAACTTACTGACGAGGATGCAGACACAGCTCTCACTCCACTACCCATATTTCAGCAACTGAACTGGTGAGTGAAGTGTTATCAAAACAGATACAATTAATGGCCAAAACTACAAGAAACAGTAAACCCACTAATGTTGCAGTAGATGTACAGTGCTGCGCAACAGCCCAGTGTAAAGTGGTATTTATTTGTCTAATATCCTGTTTACTTTGCAAGCATAACACTGCATGCACAGCTCGGGGACTCTATAGTATGTATGCAAAAGCCTGAAAAGAGCACACTCTAACTCACCTTAACTGTGCACTTTTCGAAAAGACATCAACACAAAAGGAAGAACAAATGAAAACATTATCCTGATGCTGTTTATACACTGCTACACAACACCCATCCTTTGGTTGATTCAGGAAGTAAAGCCCAAACACCTCTGACTGCTCGTTAGCCAGCTGTTGGATTACTCACAGCATCATGGCAGGAAGTGTAGACAATGTGAACCTGCTTGAGGTCCCTGTCCAGGAAGTGTCTGCGTATGGCCAGGACATTACAACCACAACAGTTGTCCTCCTCCACTGTCACTGACTGAGACAACCGAGAGCCAGACACTGATGTGCAGCTGGGGTGAGAGAAAGAGGTGGGATGGTTATAAGAAAAGAGGAGACATATAAAGACTAATAAACAAACAAAAGACTGATTGTAAAACACCAGGTGGGACAGACGTAAAACAAATTAACAGGTACTACAGATGTACAATACAGTATCCCAGTGCAGGCAATCTGGATACAAGTATGTGATTAATTCAACATTGCTTGTCAGTGAGTGGGTCTAACTAGAGTGGTATTGTCTCAGTGGATTACCACTTGGCAAGTGTTGACGCATGTGAAATTTGATCTGCACTGGAGAGGCTCAAGAGACACAGAAGCCAAATAGATCAAAACTGTGCGGGTGTTTGCTTGAGTGCTTACGGGCAGGAGCTGACGAGGCGGCACAGCCCACAGGCAGGCTTCCTCATCAGGTACATGGGCCAACCATATGCAGCGAGGGCAAAGAGCATGTAATAGCACACATCCTTGTACATGTTCATCTCAGCCTGGGAGAGGGAAAGAGGCAGACAGACAGACACACATACACACGCATGTCAGAATAACTGAGGAATACACGTAACAACACATTCAGAAATTGATCCTCAAGTATTATTTCAGATAAATACACAACAGCAGAAAAAAAAGCTCAATACCATTGTTTTACTATTATGTGACACTATTATGTGACAGTCTTACTATTATAAGACTAAATTACTTTATAAGAGTTACATACTTAGATACATAATAAATAAATCTGTTATCGTTTGTGTTTTGTCTTCATCCACAAAACTGCAATCTATGGCGCCAAAAGGCCTCTAGGTCTCTTCAAACATTTTTTTAATCTATTTATCATTATTTTTTCTTTTTTAACTTTGTGAAACTTTCTGGAGAAAAATACTGATGTCCTTGTGAAACCTTTTACTACCTACAAGCCCTCTCTTGTATATCATTTGCAATTATTTACTTTACTTAAAAGCAAATAATATTATTATTAATTATTATAATTATTTCATGGACTGAAAACAGCATTTAAGAATGAGTACAAATGCATGTTGTATTTTTGTGATTCAGTATTTGATTGTTTACCTGAATTCTAAACATTTTAACGTTAACAAGCGTCTGTTCATGTGCTTAAGCATGTGATATGCAAACACACTTACCGAGTTCTTAAGGTCCAGGTATCTAGTGTTACGTGTGACAGGCATTCCAGATAGGAAGGCTAAAATATCATTGTTGGCCTTAACAGGACAAAAAAAAAAACAGAATAGGAACATTATTTTTATTATAGCACGTAAATATCACAAGCATGGAAACAGAGACATGATAGTATATTATAGACAGTGATACCTGGTCCAAGATAGAAGATCTTTTAGACCTCTGTCGCTGGCGGAGAAGTACCAGGCCAGCAATAATATCACTAGGCACAATGTCCAGGTCTCTGAAGAACTCTGCGAAAAGGCTGGCCACTTCTGAATATGCATCCTGGAGAAGAGAGCGGCAGATATGAGTACATCTTGGCAAAGTAACAGTAACAAAAAGTTGACTGAACTACAGGAGGTTTTCCACAAAACAGACGTAATCAACAGACACGATCACGTACTAGGACAAGTGTAGTAAATGAATATGTATAAATAAATACTATGTCCCAGATAATCGTGAAGATTTAATAATGTATGAATAAACACCATGTCCAGATCCAAGAATAGCCGTGCAGCACTTTTGTTTTTTCACAGCTTTTATGGATTTGTTTATTTGAATTTTGTTCTGTTACAGTCTAGTAGAGTAAATGGTAGTTATAATATAACTGAACTTATTTAGGGAGGCTTGTGAATTGATTGAGCCTGAAATTAAATCATTATACATTCATATTTTATATGAAAGGCCCAACGTTGTCAGTAAGTAGCTGTGTAATAAGCTTCTTTGCGTCACTCTTGATTCATCTTGTCAGGGCTCATTTTATTAACTGGCTTACTAGACATTATCCCTGACATATTTCTGGTTTTATTCTTTTCTGTTTTCCTATAACCGCAGAGAGGAAACTACTAAGTGTGTAGTGTGACTCACTGATTGTGTATCCTGGGCTCTTGTGCAGCACATGAAGAACTTTAGTCTCCTGCTCCAGCTGCTGGCTTGGCCTTCCTCCAGCCTGTGTCTAATGGAGAGAAAAGGTCAACAGAAACGGTCAAAACTGAATTAATGTGAGAAATAGGTGATATTGCATGCCTGGATGCTGTGTTTTAGTTGAGTTCTGTGTCAAAATAAAAAGAGATGAAGAGAAATAGAGAATCTGAGGGCCTAGTAGTACCTTAATGTGTACGTAGTGAGGTTGCGCTGACGCCGCCGGGTGGCTTTCAGTTTGACAAAGGTCCGACCAGTTGGATCAAAGGTGCACATGAGAGTAATGCAGACACTGAATATCACCAGCCAGTTGCATGCAACGATTCCTGCAGACAATAATGAAACAGAATTCACATTCAAGCATAGCAAACTCTTTTTAACTCAAAATTTCCATTACTATTCTCTTTAACGCCCTCTTTCACTCACCCAGAGCCAGGTTTTTGGCAGTGACATCAGAGCATGGCTGGTAATACTGGACGAGCCAGGCAATTCCCACCACGGCATATACTAGCTCGACCAACAGAATAGCTAGAGAGAGAATGGAGGAAAGAGAAGGAGTGAGTGGAATAATGATCAATATCTGCCCAATCAATAAAAACAGTGTTCCAATCTTAACACGGAACCACAACTAATCCTCACAACCACCTCATCCAATTCTCACAAGTATCAAGAGGTATCTGTACATAAAAGAGAGCCTCATGTACAAGAAAAGTGTGTATGCTTGCATGTCTTACCCAGCCGTATATAGATGACATACTGCACAGCTTCCCTGGGCTGTGTGTACAGAATGCTGCCTCTCATGCTCAACCACATGATGGCGCTCTCACAGATAAGGCAGCTGACCAGGATGCCCAGGTACCCTCGGCCATGGTCCACCAGTGTTACAGAACAGGACTGGTCTGAGCCGTAGGGGAGGCCGAACAGAACCACCGACAGAACCACCAGCCTGAGCATGAAAGACAAGGGCAATGTAGTAATGATACAGCAAAAACAAACACTCCTTCGTACAGGGATACATTGAGAAATAAAAAAATAAATATATATATCTGCAGGAAAAAAAAAAATCAATACAGTGAAAGAAACACTGACTCACCAGATGCAGTGCAATAGAAAAAGAAAGAGGGCGGGCAGCACCAGGTCATCACTGCCAACTGACCAGCGCCGCCGAAACATCACCATGCCAGGCATCACTGCCCTGTGGGAAGATCAAGGGTGAGAAAAACACCTTCAGGGATGATGGGCATCATTTCAACCTTGCATCATTGTTTCAAAGCCTATTGTGTCTAATTTCTCTACATACATTTTGAAAAGCTTTAACCCAATTTCCTATATACTGCACGTCATAATTTTACATGATGTCAAGCTTCAAAACAGCTTAAGATGGCAAGAAAAGGTAAGAAAACAACATGTTTATACTGGTCAGAAGCTCAGCATCATCAGCATGAACAGGGCAGTGATTAACTTTCTGTGTCTTACACTCTCTATATGTTAAAACTGAGAGCGAACTGCAGGGATTATAATGGAAACAGCCTTGCCACAAGAGAAGAGTGAAAGATAATGGGAAATGGAATAGATGAGACTAAGTGGGTGAAGGGATGTAGAGAAAATGCACTACTTAATGAACAAAAGAATGAGAACCAGCTTTGATACATGATGGTACCATGCCGGTTATAGCCACGTGAAGAAGCTTCTTTTATGTCACTGCGGCCTATTCTCTTTGTTTGAAAGCATTGTGAGTTTACTCAAGTTACCTCCGGGCTAAACTGAAATGAACTGTAAAAGACATGGTAGTAAGGAAATGGCAGGGAGAGAAGGAGCCACAGAGAGGCTGATGCAGACCTCATGATGCTGATACAGGCTGATACAGCCTTTATGGAGCGCTGCTCCTGCATATTTGCTGAAAACTAAAGGACAGCTTTCACAAATCTGACAAAAAATTATACCATCCATCATGCCAAAACCATTGACTATATACAGTGCATTCAGAAAGTATTCAGACCCCTTCACTTTTTTCACATTTTGTTATTTTGCCGCCTTACGCTGAAATCATTTAAATTCATTTTTTCCCTCATCAATCAATACTCAATACCCCATAATGACAAAGCGAAAACCAAATTTTAGATTTTTTTGTAAATTTAGTAAAAAGGAAAAACTGAAATATCATAAATACATAAATATTCAGACCCTTTGCTATGACACTTGAAATTTAGCTCAGATGCCTTCCATTTCTCTTGATCATCTTTGAGATGCTTCTACACCTTGATTGGAGTCCACCTGTTGTAAATTCAATTGATTGGATGTGATTTGGAAAGGCACACACCTGTCTATATAAAGTTTCACAGCTGACAATGTGTTCAGAGTAAAAACAAAGTGATGAGGTCGAAGGAACTGCCTGCAGAGCTCAGAGACAGGATTGTTTCGAAGCACAGATCTGGGGAAGGTTCCCTAGATCACAGTGGCTTTCATAACTCTTAAATGGAAGAAGTCTGGAACAACCAGGAATCTTTGGGGGAGAAGAGCCTTGGTAAGAGAGGTGATCAAGAACCTGATGGTCACTCTGGCTGAGCTCCAGAGATCCTGTGTGGAGATGGGAGAAACTTCCAGAAGGACAACCATCACTGCAACACTCCATCGATCTGGGCTTTATGGCAGAGTGGTCAGACGGAAGCTTTTCCTCAGTGAAAGACAGAGGAAAGCCTGCTCAGACTGTGAGAAACCAGATTCCCTGCTCTGATAAAACCAAGATTGAACTGTTTGGCCTCAATTCTAAACATCATATCTGAAGGAAACCAGGCACTACTCAGTTGAAGCCAAAGGTGCTTCAACTAAGTACTGAGTAGAGGGTCTGACTTATGTGAATCTGTTATTTCAGTTTTTCCTTTAATAAAAATGCAAGAAGTTCTAAAATTCTGTTTCTGCTTTGTCATCATGGGATATTGAGTGTAGATTGATGAGGGGGGAAAATGAATTTCAATGAATTTAGCCTAAGGCTGCAACATAACAAAATGTGGAAAAAAGTGAAGTGGTCTGAATGCACTGTATATAAAACATGTAGAGATGAGCTTAGCAGCTCAACTTAATTTTAAGTCTTCTTATTGGTGACTGTCCAGCCCTCCTCTGCTTTTAATATTGGTTCAAAGCATTTTTTAAAAAGTTTTTTCAGTTATTGAGAAACTGGCAGCACCCTCCTTGTTTCAACCTTAAATCCCACAATCACAGTTGTTCAAGTCTCCCTCTGAGTTGTGCCTGCATGAAATAGCAAAAGGGACAGCTGCATCACTGCCTGGTTAAAAGGTGTAAACGTAGGATTGTACAAAGACTTTCTGGTTGGAGCTTATTAACACTGCAGCAAATATGTAGTAATCTACATTTCAATAGGTTTAACTTTAACTACAGAAGCAATTTGGTGGGATCAAAAAGCAGGAGCTGCAAGATCTAATTTGTTAATTTAAACTGCTAATTTAAATGGATCAAAAGAGACAGTGATGTGCAATTGTGCATAAAAGTTAGATCTTGTGGCCACTGGTCCGATTGGACCAAGACTGCAGAAAACCTGGTGGCAGCATTCCTTTGTTTAATATTTTTCAAGTTTGTTCCTGTTGCTGTTCCTGCTAACACAAGTAAGGATTGAGAAGAAAAAGCCTCTGCATAACTAATAAATATGTAGGCTGCCAATGAATTGTAAAGATCAGATCTTGCCCAGATCACAAGGAGTTCCCCCTACAGATATCTGCATTGGACTTGCCTCTGACCAAATCATTTTAATCCTCTTTACCAAACCATGTATTACATGTATTCAATATGGTAGCTCACATATCCTGAATTGACTAAGAAGGACAAGAGAGGACATCGTCCAGTCTCTAAAGTATACAATTCTTGTGCAGAGAAAATCCTGTTCCTGGATTGTACCTCAACAAGAATACACATAATTACCTCTGAAGGAATAAATCAGAAGATAAAAACATTCAGTGAGGCATTCGTGCTACCACCTACATAGCTCTCAGTAGGGATGTGTAGAGTATGACAGAAAAACACTGGCATTTCCTCTGTCCAGATCTGGTGGAGAAGTAGTTTTTTTACAAACCATTCACTATTTTGTTAAAACAGACGTTTATTTATATAGTCATTTATTTATTTTTGTACGCAAATGAAATGAAGCCAGTATATCTCGGTAGTGTGGACCACCAAGACATTTAGTGAAGATATGACTGCCATCGACATTACAGTAACCCTGACACTTACTAAACTGTAAAAGCAAAATTCAGTATTTCAGTTTCAACAGGGGCAAGCACATGTCATGTATTCAGGTTAATTTCATCAGACAAAATACTTGTCTGATGACAATAACAAATACTATTGATCATTTGCTCTGATGATTTGAAGACTTTGCAGTGCTATACAGCTATACAACAACAACCCTGTTACTTTGTCTAATTGCTATTTTATTCTATGTAGAACATTACCAAAAATGCGTACTAATACTGAATGAAAGAATGTTTGTAGTGGTTTGTTATGTCATCAAGGCTTAAAATATATTTTTATCCATATAAGCCAGCCCTACTATTTCTCTCTATTGAGTTGGAAATGAGTCATGAACTTACACATGGATGGATATTGTCACAATTTAACAATAAGCATGATCTGCAGCTAAATATGAATCACATATAATAGGGTGACAGGACATGGCAATAATTAGCTTCCTCTCTGTTCTATTAAGAGAAACAAAATAACTGGTGGAAGTTAGTTTTGCTTTTTGAATCATCCTAATCCCACTATTTGCCTGACTGTGAAATGTCTGCTTTGACTGCTTGAAAATTGACATTAAGCTACAAAGAGCTATACTCTCCTTCTTTCCTACATTAGAAAATATTTTGGTGATTAAAACCATTTTTTTCTTTGGCAAGACAAATCAAGGGACATGATTTCTTCATTACACCACACCAGAGGGGTTGGTGATTAGTGGCTATTGGTAATACTAGTGGAGCTAGATAAGTAGGTATGGTGGCTGGACAACTGAGCGGGCCATGGCTTTCAGATTTAACTGCTCATCAAGCCAGTGGGGTCAGCCAATGTAGTTTAGCCTAAGCAGATACGATGCAGATATAAGGCTGGGTCAAGCCACAGAGTATAAGCTCTTTGCTTGGGTGAGGATTCAAAGGCAGTTTTAAGGTACAGTAGGTCAGGGTTAAAGAATGAAACAGTGTCCCCTATTAGGAGGCTAGATAGATTTATAACAGCACAGCAAATTATCTACAGGGCCTGATCAATGGTCAATGGTCAAGATATCATGTTACATTACATTAATACTTCCATAGGAATGCTCACCCAACCTTTGGCACTTTTATTGTTATGTATTGTTAACTGTTGCAGGGCAATTTATGCTCAGTAATTACGTCAATGTTTTAGTGGCACAAAAAAAAAATTCACAGTTTTCACTACAACTTAGCCTGAGCTATTTTGGTAAATGATTACAACTAGCTAACTGCATCAAAGCAGGGGAGTCAAATCATGATCAGTAGAGTGGCAGTGTGAAGGTTTTCCTTCCAATCAAAACACTACAGCAGGTGGTTTCACTGATTGGCAAATCTTCAACCAAAGAGAAAGGACAAATCAGTGAAATCAGCCTCAGTGGTGTAAGGAAAGTGGTGTAATATTTTCTCTCAGCCTTCCACCGCAAATGATTTGACACCCCAATATAGAGCTTGGTCTCTTGCTGTCAATATTCATAAAAAGGAAGCAATAAGGAGAAAATTAAGCAAATAATCTTAAGAGCAAAAGCTTCAGAGGGGACTGAAAACTTAATAAATATGAGGTATGTGGCTCTTCTGCTTTGAGGTGATGCAAGAGAGTGAAGGAAACAAAGACAAGTGTATGGGTTCATGTGACTGAAGTCAACTCACAGCCACTTCTATTACTATCTGGGTTGGAGTAGCATTAAAGAGGACAGTAGAATGAGGGAAGAGGGAAAGAGGGGAAAAAAAATAAAGGAACATCTGAACCCCCGCCTCCGCCCCAAATCTCATTTAGGCCAAAACAATCAGGCCAGTGAAATCAAGCAGATCTCTCAGATGCGAAAGGCACAGACTAGACCACCAGGGACACTGTTATCAGCACTCTCCTCCAGGCCTGTTGTTACAATATGGCTTAACTCCCAGCAGAGACCTCAACGGTGGAAAACACATTATGACATAATAATGAATTAAATCAGATTAGACAGTTACAGTGTGACCTTGTTGTAGTGTAACATGTAGATGTACCCAATAAAGTTTTTAGGAGTAAAAAAATAAAAAGTCATGTTATGTAAGATCAGTGGGATCCATTCATCCAAGTATACATCCGTTTTCAAAACCACTTGTTATAAGGGTCACATGGGGATGGAGCCTATCCCAGCATGCACTGGGTGATTTATTGTTTCCAAATTGAGTTTTTTTGTTGGCGCTGCATCATCTCTCAACAAAGCACTGTTACCTAAACAAATTTTAACTAATACCACTATTAAATCAAACATTTTCATTGGGAATTTGGTTATCTGTCCAATATAATTTGATGTCTGACAACATCATACTATGTAAACTTTAAATCACAACGGTTTGTTCCTTACTCATCCTTTTTATTAATGGTCTTTTAATGTTTGATTCTATTTAATTTTTTGATGTGATAAATCGCTTAATCTATAAAATATTTAAAAAACTGAAAAATGCCAATCAGTATTGGGTAAAGTCTTCAAGCTGTTTTGTCTGACCAAGAGTGCAAAACTCAAAGATATGCAATTAATGATATGAAACAGTGAAAAGCAGTATATCCTCATTTTTGAGAAGCTGGAACCACAGAATAATAATAGATAAATAATAAATAACTTAAACAATTACTTGAATATTTTTACTACTATTTAATTTGCTGTCAGTCACTAATCGATTAATCTTTTTAGTGCTGGTTATGATCCGTAAAGCACTTTGCACTTGCTTTTAGACAAGCATTTTTATTAACATGTTTACCATTTCTACGATCTTCTTTCTCAGGTTGTACTCTCAATTTTCATGCATCTATCGGGCAACAACAGTGACCACAGATCCTTAGGTCTATCAATGTTCCCCATTAATCACTCTCCAGATACTGAGGAGATTAATGTGCTAAGAACACCTCTGAAGAAATAGCCCTTTAACTCTATCAGTGTAGCTAAAAGCACTTTCCAAGTCCAGTTTAAAATGATTTAGGTATGTACACCTGTGACAAGTCCTCAAGTCCGTTTCTGGCGATGATGTGCATTTTAAAGTGAAGCTTGACTTTTTGTTACAGTCACACCCCTTACAGTCAAGAGCACACTAGCCCACTAATCTTAGTATAGGTAATCAATCAAGTTGCACAGTGACATACACGAAATCCAGCCTATTACTCTTGTAATCAGTTCTCTGTACAACTAATCAGCACTGACCTCACGCGAGACAGGCTCTGCTTGCCTCGTTTCGTGGAAGAAGACACTGGCCATCAGTACATGTCTGAACCAAACATCCTCACTAATAGCATTTGCCTCCTCAAGGTCTTTCCCATCCATCACCCTGGGGATTTTAGCCTATTAGTGGTGTTGTTTGGCTTCTACTGTAGAAGCAGACGTACTTAGACTTTTTACACCGCAGTGAAATGCTAACAGATCATACTCATGTTACATTCCACTTTACTTTTTTTTCATGAGGAGGGGCCCAATATATTTTTATTAATGAAAAAGATGAATGCATTTTAAAAGCAACTAATTAGAGACAAAATGGGATGTATAAGATCATCCAAAATAAGACCACCCAAGAGTCTAACTGAGGATTCCCAGCGTGGTTTCCAGAAAACTGCAGGAAGATTTTGAAAGAAGATGAACATCTTTACGAAGAATATGTTCATCAGTTCAAGAGGTATATCTGACTTGCAAGTGGGCTTCAATGGCTCCAATCACACTGATTCTTGCAAAGTAACAATTTGTGATGAACTAGACATGAAAGGAGATTTTTGCTGTACATATGAAAACCAGACATGTGGCTTGATAGGGGCAAATTTGGTTTTGGAACGGAAATAACACATTCCTTTGACAATGATGGCAATTATTTGAGTAATTATATACCTGATGTTCTATCAAGGCTCCATGAAATAGACAAAGACATTTGAAGATTGTCAAATCTCATCCCAAAAAATGAGTTACAGCATTAGGGCTGTTGTAATTTATGGCAACATACTGATGTTGCATGCACTCAAAAGCCATAATCATCAATGGTTTGAGCCACATCTGAACATTTGATCTTATTGTGATAAAACCCTTGCACATCCAATCAAGATGAGAAGTAAAAGTCCACAAAGGGACAGAGGATGGAGAGGGGAAAAAACACTATCAGGACCTCTTGTCAAGTTGGTCCTACCCAGCATGCTTAAACAGTTAAGTTAAGCAACATAAGCTAATGGGTGTTATATTTTCACATTACAAGGCATCATAGTTTGGACCATGTTACTATATAGAAACTAATATATATATATATATATATATATATATATATATATATATATATATATATATATATATATATATATATATATATATATATATATATATATATATATATATATATATATATATATAAAAATAAAAATAAAAATCAGAGTAGTTTGAACTATAAAAAAACATGCCTCAATTTGGATTGGATTCCATTGATGATAAAAAACTGGAAGGTAGAATTTCAACACATTTGTACTTTTAAACCTCCTCAAGCAATAAATATATTCAGCACACATCTCGCACCCTGCTGAATTTCTAACCTGAGATCAAAAGAGCATCTAAATGTCTAACACCTGACCTTTAGGGCAACTCTACTACACAGAAAACCCATTTTCGCTGCTTTCCCTGACTCTCCTATGATCGTGCTTTTTACATGCGGCATGAGTCATGCAACCTCCTCACTCTCATCCGTAGCTGGTGACTCCATCTGAATCCAAATGACATGTGTTTTGTGAAAGGACTGTGACATATCCCTGCGTGTGTGCAATGCTTTTGTGCTCCACACAGCGTGCTACTGTGTGCCAGGCCCAGGCCCGTACCCACGTGACGCAACAACAATGATGTAACAACAATGACAGGACTCCCTGTCCGTCATTATTGCTTTGTCTTTGATACAGACTTATTGAAACAAACAGGACACAGGCAGGGGAATGCTGCACGCCATCTGAAATGTTTCACGGAGAATGCTTGCTTTTCAGTTGCCAGATGCATCTTCTATATATGCTATACTGTAATAGAGGTTACAGTAATCCTATATATACACAGTATATGGCCAATAGATGTTTTACCCATGAATGCTAATACCAAGGTAAAAATTAAAACACACCCGGTCTCACTGCTCAAAGATTACACAGAGGACTTACAGCACCATCAATATATCAATACATTACTCCTGAGGCAGCCACGGTCAATGGAGTGGAATCTCAAATCTGCACAAACAGTAAACTCGCAGTTTACACATCTGAAATCAACACTGTTGTATATTTCTTTTGGCAGACAGCAGGTTGATTTGGTACGACTTGCAGCAGGTGTTTTACAATCCTACTCTTCCATCTCACTCACAACGAGTCTGCTGCCGCAACAGCAGCATCAAGCCGGGCTGTTGCACACAGCCTGTTGGTTACAGCTTCTTTATTTTTTATTGCGTTCTCCTCCTGCGTAACCTCTCAATCTACCACCACTGTTAGCAAACCCAAGAAGAACATTAACTTTGTCTTGAAAACATCTCCACACACACACACACGTAAAGCAGATCTTACTAACTGGTTTGAAAACAAACAGGTGAGATATATGAATCCATTATCATGACAGGTAAATGCAATAACCAAGTCTTACTGATGATATGTTACTGCAACATAATGTTTCGTCATTCTGGTTAATCAATTTTTTCTGCTAAAGTAATTACAGAAAGAAAAGGTAATGAGTACACCATTACCCTTTTTTTCAATTAAATGTTATGCAGCAGGTCTTTATTTTATTCACTGTGCCTTTATACTGACGAAAAACAACACTACTACTTTTAACACTTTCAGTTAACACTCGCTCAACAGTGAGTATTAACCTAAATCTTATCACAAGGTACAATCTACAGTATATTCTGCGTGTCAAAAAATCATCCCCTGTAGGCTTTAAAGGTCATGGTACAAAGTTTTTTTTTGTTTCTTTGAGCTCAAGCTGTGATCAACTGGATTTCAGTCAGCCAAAATGAGTCCCAGCAGTGACAATATGTCAAGATGCCTGCTTCAACTTTTTTGCCGGACAGACGACCCTGTGTTTGTTTTGGTGGAGCCCTCTGCTGCTTGCCTGCCCCCATTCAAATGAATGAGAGGGCTGCGTTTTTCACACAGGGCTAAAGCCAGTCTTAATGTGGCTACAAGAGTCCACAGCCATGCTAGCAGCACTGTGAGACTGTACTTAGACACTGTGACACAGTGGTTTAAGCTAGACAAATCAGGGGACCACCAACATCACTAGGATTCATCATCTGGGAACCATGAATGTCTGTACAAATTTAATCCAGTATATGTTGAGATATTTCACAGTATCAGTAACAACTTTGACTGTTGCTGGTGGTGCTACAAAAAAAGTTTGAGAATCACTAGTCACTAGGGTTCATCCTCTGGGCACCATGGATATCTGTACCAAAACTCAAGGGAAATCATACAACAGTTCTTGAGATATTTCAGTAAAAGCAAAAAAGGTCAACCTGCTGGTTGTTTTGGAGGAAAATTCAGAAGATTATCTGGGGGCTATGAATTTCAATCAAAATCAATCAATCTGTCAATTAGTTGTTCAGATATTTCAGTCTAGATCAAAGTGGTGGACCAACCGACCGACTGATAGACCCACATTGCCATCCCTAGGGCTGTGCTGCTAGCATGGCTGAAAACAGGATGCCTGGTTGTCTTGTAGGGAAGCTGTGGTAGTGTAGCAATGCCTTGTGTATTTTGCAGAAATTGATTAAACAAACAAGAAACAATGTTCCTGTTTCTCCTACTGCTGGGTGACCTTCTGTCAGTGTGTGTACTATTATGGGTGTCCATCCAAAATTGGTATACTCTTCTATTCTCTGATGAAAGGAGCATGTTCTGATGGAGACTTTTCTTTTCAAACCATGTATTTCTTATGGTGTGCTTCAATAAATGCTACACTGACCTAACCTCTTGAGTAATCATATTGGACACAATATTTCACAAACATGCATTCCATGTCTGAATTGCATTCCCAACCTCAAACTCTATATTTGGGTTGCTTTGCCAGTCAATCAATGGACAGTAAATACGCACTACTGAACTACAAAGCTGTATTTAAATTTGATCCATCTTTAGCCTACAAATACAAAAACACATGTTGACTTTTAATAATCAGTAGTGCCACGATTCCTTCACTTGTTTGATGTTCAACCTATGTAGAGTATATGCAACTCTTGACACATTTACATGTCAGCACTGCATAAAACAGCTTTCAGCAGGATGGATACTGGAAGTGAAACTATGTAAACTTGGGTGTGTCAAACAAAACACAGGTGAACATACTCCAGCTCTTGTCTAAGCATCTGAAAACAATATCTGACAGTCACTGAAGTGCATTTAGTTGCTGCATTAAATATGGCGTATGCTGATCCATTACATGTGACGCTTTTATTTGGTGAATGCAAAATGAATGTTATTCATTGTTGACAGCCCGTATGCACTTGTGGGAGTCTACATGTTGGGCACATAGAAAAAATTCATTTACACAGGTCTCAGCCAGAACTGGTTTCTAGACAGGAGGAACTTACATTAGTGCCATGTAACATTCCTGAAGTCATGTGTGTTAAAGAGTTATTTAACTATTGGTTAATGGTAAATGGACTGCACTTATATAGCGCTTTTCTACTTTATCGGACAAAGCATTTTAAAATTTTTGCCTCTTATTCAACCATTAACACACACACACACACACACACACACACACACACACACACACACACACACACACACACACACACGGCGGAGGAGCTGCCATGCACAGTGCTGCTCAAGGACACTTCGACACACGGACAGGAAGAGCCGAGGAATTGAACAGCCAACCCTGCGGGTAGTGGATGACCCGCACAACCCCCTGAGCCACACCCGCCCGTTTACGCAGTATTGCATTTTGAGGTGGTGAACTATTATTCAAGAAAGGCTCTTCAGACAAACATTCTGTCATACAGGTGTCCTGTGCTGTGACTTTCCTGTCTTGAAGGTAGCTTGTTGTGGTGTCAGACTCAAGAAAAATCAACAGGAAAGTAAAAAAAAATATCTGCTTTGAAGAACAGTGTAGGCAAGCTAAAGAAGGCTTGGCATGTACTGAGGTGTTGGGCACGATTCGGGACAGACAGAACGTCTGCAAAAAGTGCTGAGGTTACTAGCATGATGGTGCAACACAGTCCTAATTCTCTCAGTCTCCTCTGCTCTAAGTCATACACCCATCTGCTCCAGTCTCTCTCTTTTTCTGCCTGGGTCAGAGTTACACTCTGCGTAGATCATGATTCTCTTCAGCGTTTGTCACATCCCTGGCTCTTACTCCTGCTGTTGCTAATGATCATGTCACTCCCTATTCTGTCAGACTACAGCAGCATTCTGTCCATCCTAAAGAACCTCACCCTCTTCCGTCTCCATTTCACCCTCTGCCTTTCTCTTCTTCTGTCTTCCCATCCTCAAGCTCTCTCCTTCTTCTCCTTCTACCCACACGCTCATTCAGTATTCATATTTTAGAGGACATTTATGAGCATGAAACCGAGCGTGTGCATCTGGACCATTTTCGGTGCAGAGGAAACCTACATTTTCTCCTGTAGCCTTCGCAGTCCCCTTCCTCTTCCTTATCTAGCTAATCCAGATTCTGGTTTTGGTTTTGCGTTGCTCATCTTTTTTTAGACTGAAAGCCATGTGCCACTCACTCCTACTCTCCCTCTGCCTCTTTCTCCATCTTTTTCTCCCACTGCCACCCACTCAATTCCTTTCACCTCTTCCCACTCAATTTTCTCTTCTTTCAGTTGATGTGATAGTATGTGCACTGCAGATTGCATGTGTGTGTTTGTGTATACATGGATGTTTTTTTTGTGTTTGGGTGGTAACATATGTGCTCTGCCAACCTGTCTGTGGCTTACTGCCACAAAACCATGCACAGATTTATTAGTCATTGTATCAGATACTGAAAATAACTCCTGCAGTTTTGCCCATGCAACACACTACTGCAGCCAAAGGGTTTTCAGCAGTGTGTTGCATGCGTGTATTATGGGAAATGTTAAATTGGCTTCTTTCACGCACTTTAATTGAACAGTTGTCTGTTAATGGCTTTGCTGCAGAATCACATGATTTCAGATCTGCAGCTTATAGATTTTGGAAAATACATGCAAGGCTCTCTGAGAGGGGACACACACATATACACTCCTGCCTGCAAAGCACCTGCACAGATCATCAATACTGTGAAACACTCATCACAGTAGGTTGCCCTTTTAAAATGTGGCTTTTTTAATCACCTGTCCCATGGTGCACTATTAAAAAGATAAAGTCTAAAATTAATGCGCATGCTATGAGAGTCATATCTCCACAAGACATAGGGTATAGTAAGGTATTACATAAATCAAAGCCTTTTCACAAATTTTATTTTCGATTGTGGTGCTAAAACAATTTATATTTATGGTCCATTTATAAAGGAATGATCTGTTATAAACATATAATTTTATAATTAACATATATTCCTAATTAGGTAACTAAAGGGTGCTTTGGAAAGCACATGGAATAAAATTTTCCTCTGGGGTTATCATCCTAGAATTGGCATTAATACCTGAACTGAATATAATAATAATAATAATAATAATAATAATAATAATAATAAATTAAATGGCATCAACATCAGTCCAATCAACAATAAAAAGGTGCAATAAGCAACAGAGCATATCTCAGCAATGATTTAAAATTGACATTATAGCATAACATAAGAGGCAGTTGATGCAGTTAAAGTGAGTAAGCTAGTTTAAAAATATGGGTTTTAAGAGCAGTTTTGAATTCTGTAATGGTAGTCCAGTATGCGGATGTGAGGGGGAAGGGAGTTCAGAACTTTGGGTGCAGCATAGGAGAAAGGCCCTGGCACCCATTGTGCTGAGGTTGATGGCTGGTGGTGCCAGCAGACTTGCATATGAAGACTGCAGGGAGCAGTTTTTAGACGTAAAACAGTTAGTCAATAAATCGCTTTGTCAATCCACAGAAAAAAAAGTCAGCATGCAATTCATCGTTTAGACAATTTGTTATGGAAAAATGCCCAAATATTCCAGCTTCTCAGTTGTGAGGATTTGCTTTTTTCTTTGTCCAATTTCATAAACTATGTATCTTTGTAATTTGGAGTGTTGGTCGAACAAAACTTGACATTTACGTGATGTGCATTTTTCACTATGTTCTGACAGTTTATAGACTGAACGATCAACAAAAATCGACGAAATAATCTGCAGATTAATCATAATGAAAATAATCATAGGTTGCAGTCCTGAGCAGGATAATTCAAAATGTTAAGTATCAATTGTATTGGTCCTCAGTTGGGCAGATACATGCAAATATTAAATGATGTAAGGTAGTTTGACCACCATATGTCCACTCTTCTTTCACAAGCTTTCACCTACACACATCGACACAGCAAACACGACAATAAAAACAACTGTGTAAAATGTTCTGCTTATATAGACCTACATCTTTTGCTATCAAATTTATGTCCATCATTGATCCCTAACCCTCTCAACACTAAAAACACTCTATTCACATTGGCTAGAGGGAGTGTGCAACTGTGACGTAGTGTAATCATTGTTGTAAATTAATATGAAAAGGCCTATAAAAAATGTACCGGTGGGCATTCTATTCAAAGTAAAAGCTGCAAATCCGAAAATTGCAATATGGATTTTAGCATAAACTTCAACCTTTTACAGCAACACAAAACATATGAGGAAGAGGAAGCAGTGGATGAAAGGTTTACAATAGAAGATTAATCAAGAAAACTTCACAAAAAGGCACCAGATTTTGACAGAAGAGGATCTTCACAATGTACAAGAGAGGGAAAAAACAGAGACACATAACAGCAGCCTTGTCAGTTATATTTCATAAGACTTCCTTCAGCCCAGTGGATGTGAGCAGATATTGATCAGTGACAGTGGCAAATCACCTTGCATTATGGTCAGTTATATTTCATAAGACTTCCCTTTGTTTAAAGGAGTGACTGCATTAGTGGCTGCATTCCGAATTGTGATATGGCAATGTCCACAGTGAAACATCGCAATGATGATATTGTTGTTGGGGCGCAACTTCTATAAAAGGTACTATAATTTTTTGTAACTTTCTTTTATACGTTTTATGTGTATTATATAGATATTAATTAGTATTTCTGTTTTTTGCACATTTGAGCCCATTCTCACTCGGTCTTTCCTTATTTTTCCTCCCTATAGCCTATGCTTAGGCTGCAGAATATACCAGCCAATTAAAAACAAACAAATAAAAAAAACAGCAGTCAGCCCTGCAGATGTGAGGGGATATTGATCAGTGATGGTGACAAATCACCATGCATTGTGGTGGCAACAAACTTGGTTGCTAAAAAAGGTACCACTTCACCCATCTGGGAGTACTTTGGGTTTTGTCCTAATGAAAGCAGAGAACCAACAGACACTTCTGAAGTGGTGTGTAGGATTTGTGCTAATGTAATCCATGCAAAAGATGGACAGACGATGAATCTTCACGACCATTCGCGTGTACAACATCCCATTGATTATGGATGGCCCAACCCTAGACTGCATATCAATAGCTGTTCCTAATTTTTGGCTATGATGTAGTCGTGTTATATTCTACTCTGTGTTGCTTTAGGTCATTCCTAACTGCTGCGTACTTACTATTCTTGATCTGAATGATCCCTGATTTAGACACACAACAGGACTACATGCGTCCATTTAAGGCTTTTGTCCAGATTATAGGGCAAAAATGTGAAAATTGTTGGTTGCATGCAGCCACAAAACAAACAAATGAATAAATAATAAATACTGCATAATGCTCTCTTATTTGCTGCTGTTTCATCCTTTAGCTGTGTAATGTCTAGAATACCTGTGAACACCCAACCATCAGCACTAAATTCTGCAAAATCAACCTGCATTTGTTAGTCAATAGATGGAGAAGAGGAGCCAGTTTTTTTTGGCACGAGAAGAGGGTAAGCATAAAGAAAACACACTGCCTTGGAAAACAAAGAGACAAGCTATTTGCCAAGACTACCTGGAGGTGCTTGTTTTCCACAAGGGTCGAAACCTATGGGGATAGCCAGGTGTAAACACTGGTGATGATGCAGTCTTACATGAGTGGGCCTGGTTTTACTGTCCCATTTTGCTTCAAACTGTTACACATTTAGCTAATCTCAGGGAATCATTTTTTTTTTATCTTGATCACCCCTAAATTATAACCACAACCCAGTTTGGCCCTGTTTCCCTTCTCTTTGTGTTTAACATGTTATGTTTAAAGGCCTGACTCTTTAATGATGTACATCACCGTTTTCACCCTTAACACCACATCAGTGCATGCAAACAAATGACATACTACATGTGCTGGAGAAGAAATGTGGATGGTGTGGAGGGTCACAGTTACAAAGTGCTGAGTAAAACAGGAAAGATCAAAATCTGGGATTTTGTCCATTCAGGGTGCCTCAGCACTTCTGCTCACAATAAACTTCTGTGATGCCTTACAGTAAAACAGAAGTCTACATCAGGTCCGGACTTATGTACCACTTCTTGCGTAATCACTATCACTTCTCACTCTTGCCTCATTCTTCTTCCCTAAACTCATCTGTATAGACTTTCTCAGAACTCAGTGCCGTCTCGGTCTGAATCATCATATTATCATCATTTTTAAAGGCCTTACGAGGTGTTCACTAACCTTGTTGGGATGGCTTAACATTCTCCAAGTGACACCTCTGGCCTCAGCAATAACATTGCTACAATGCTTAGTGGAGGCATTAGCACTTTGAGTAGCATGTAGATGATGCCAGAGAAAAACAGTATCCACAGCTGGAAGTCGTGAGACATGGAAGGCCCAAAATATAACTAAAATATTCTCAGGGTGAGTGAGAAAAAACAGGTGTGACATTCCCCTTGTTGTCACTGTACCAACTCCCCGTTAAGAAAAAAAAGTATGGCACCTACTGGCCAACCAAAAGCACAGTCTGGATAATGTAGCTATGCGTTAAGTCTGGTTAATCAAGTTTCGGGACTGATCAATTAGCTACTACATAAGCAGAAACACCATCACCAATTTTGATAATTGGGTCTGTCATTCAACTTGCCTAAAGTGAATATTTTAAGGGCCAGACAGCTGTTTGCACAAATAAGGCTAAGAAACTGTCACATCACTTACGACTCTTGTAACTTGCACTTGTCACTACTTGACATTTTGTACAGTAAATTGACTGTAAAATAACTGAAAAAAATCACAATTGATTCAAACCACTGAGAGGATAATTTGCTGCAGCCCGGTCTGTTGATATGTGTGCAACAGCATCGAAATGTGTAATGCCAACAAGTCGATCAGCAGCAGCGGCAGTAGTGTCTAATCTCATTTAAATCAGGACAGCTGCTTAAGGTGGCATCCTGCGGGCCTAGCTAGTAAAGATGTGGCCTAAGAATGTGTCTCAAACCTGCACTAAAATATGGGGTAAAAAGCCGGGTCACGGTGCCCGTGCCTCGGTCGTATAGCTACACTGCACTGTATGTGCACGGAGCTAAAGGCATTTGATCGGGGTGTCAGTCAGTCTTCTCATCCGATAGCTGCTGCTCACCTGTATTTTGACGATGCCTTGCTGAGACCCACTGCATCGGTTCCGCTCGCTCTCCCATATCCTTCCGACTGCCGACCCGCCTCAGCCCCGCTCTCCCCGACACCGGTTCAGGGTTGAGGGGGGGGCAGTGAATCCTCAAATGTTTCACCGATAGTATTATAATAACAGTACAGACGTCATTACAGCTGACGGATGAATGGACCCAGAGTCATCAAAGAATCGGAGCTCCCTCGGTTATCAGGCGAACCTGATACATGCCATCGGACAGCGTAATTAATAACACGGTCGTTTTCAAGCCGCTGGCGGCTCGGTACTCCGCTTAATTGCAACACGTCGTCTGCTGTGGTAGTTCACTGACTGTGGCTCCTTTTCATGTCCCTCCGGCGGTGCTCGGCATGATTACTTGTTTCCACAGAAGAGGACAGTCCTTCGGGTTTCACGAACAAGACGAGCCCTTCCTTTCTCACACGCTGTAGTCAGTAGCTTGTGTGTGCCGTCAGTCGGACAACTCCCGAAACCCAACGAGAAGCTAAACGGAGGCAGCATTTCCCGAGAACCTGGCCCATCCCCTCGGACATCTCTCCCACAAAAAAATACGTACGAATTGGCTATTCCCCTTCCGTGTTTAGCTGCGCAAATCCTGTTTTGATTACGCATACCTGGCTCGTTTTGTAAATGGAAGACACTTTGGAGATCCTGTGGAGAAAGGGCGCCACTGGTGGTTTGGGAATATCAAGGAATCAGCAACTGGTTCAAAGAGAGCAGTGTTTTCCGAGAGGTTGCCGCTCCCCTGTTAGTCACCAAGAAAGACCCCAGCGGCTATCTTTTTTTTTAGTTAACTCATAATTCTCGGAAGCTGAGGGCTTTTAACGCTGTCCGTTATTATATCTTTCAGCAACAGAAAGACAAAACAAAACATTGTTTGCATATTTCACGATTTGCGCATGCGCGTTTCATCCCCTCATCAAAGCAACGTGCGTTACCACAGCGACGCAACAGCGATGCGCGTAAATGAAAATAAAATGTGTGTTTAGTTTGTTAAACAAGCTGTCCTCTATTATACTACACATTGTCTCTAGTTCTGGCATTTTAAACACAGCGTCTCAAGCGTCACATCATGTCTCAACTCAAAAGACCACATATTGCTCTTCTGATTACACTAAGATAATTGTAAAATCCCTATACGGTGAGATGATGGGTAACGGGAATTTGTATGAGTGATTTCGGAACATGCAGGGTTCCTACTTAATCCCTTTTGGCCGCGTCTTCTGCGCCAAAGAGTGACGCTCTTGAGCGACAACTCCATACTTTACCGATTACTATCTTGGCACGCTTCGCTCCTCTTTGGATCGACGTACTGGGCGTGGATCAACGTCACGTCATAAAATCTACACATGAGTACTGCTCTCTTGATATAGCCCTGTTACTGTCATTGCTCAGAAATGCAGACGAACAAGCAAAAGCCAACAGTCTATTCAAAACCGTTCAAACGGAGAAGAGACGCCTCATCAGATGGTCTACAGATTTTCTCCTTAGGTTCATTCACACGGCCTGTTGACCTCACGGTTTGAGGTTATTTGGCAGACATCTCTTGGCTGAAATTCAAAACTAGCGTGTCAACTGCAGTAGGATTCACTTTGATAAATAGATATGAAATATTTCAAAAAGTATAAAACGTGTGTTCACGTTAAAGTAGTGCTGTTTCTTGTTTAATTCTATTCCAAAAATGTTATAAGAATGTTCTGTCATTGTACTGCATTTGTAACCTCTTTTACACTTACCTACAAATTATAAATATTTTTGAGTTCATTTATATTAGTTCAAAATACAAAATGTGAAATAACATGTATATCATCCATTACTGTCAAATATATATATTTAAGCAGGCTGTAGGCTATATACTGTACATAACCACCTACTGCATGTATATAAAGTAACATTTTTCCCCATACAATATTTATTCCAGCACTCCATTCAATATATATTTCAGCACTTCTGGCACACTACTTGTATCCCTTTTTGTACAATTAACAGAAATGGGTTTGCCTGTATATGTTGTTGTCCATTTGTTGTTTCTATATGTATGTATCTATTTTTGCACCTACTTGCTTGTAAATAATAGCGAAATGTTTGTGTTTAATTATCTTTGTTTGGCCTTGTTTCAGCTGTTTGTCCATGTGTATCTTCCTGCAGATCGTTTTGTGCAAGTACATTGTGAGTCACTGGAAACCGGAGTCAAATTTCTTGTATGCGTGAACATACTTGGCCAATAAAGCTGATTCTGATTGTCTGATATCTGCATTTTGATATGCGGCTGTCAACAGGACTTTTTCAACAGAAGACATTTTGACATGTCACAGCAGGAAAAGCACAGATGTAAATAATATAATTAATGATGGTTGTTTTTCATTTAGCTGCTTCAGTTTCAGGGTCCTGGTATTGTGTATGCTGGCTCATCTTCATGGCTTACTGGAACACTTAAATAGAACAGAGCCATAGTTAATTATTTAAGTAATACCTGTGTAGCGTAGGGGGCTGGTGCAAAGTCCCCTTTCTGCCAAACCTGTGCTTTTTCTACTTTACCAGGCACAATTGTCAAAGAGAGATCTTGCCCAGTGCATGCTGGGTAGGGTCTAGCTTCTGCAACCCTGAGTTTGGTGTAGAAAATAATTGATGTTTATTTAGAAAGAACTAATGTGGTTACCCACTAATGTATAAGATGTAGTACTTAGTATTAAAAGTATAAAAATAAATCAATTCAATCATTTTATTAGTTTAAATATTAATTAGCAATTATTAGTTATTTCTTGTACAATGCAGACTAAGTGTGTTTGACATTCTAATTTTGTTTTATGTTCAGCTTTAATTTTGAGGGCGTTTACATACACAGATGAGCAGTTTGGGAACTGTAACCTTGTCATTTTCCAACTGCATTGTCAGAAAGGTGAAAATTAGCCCTTTAACCTCACTGTCATTGTCTAATTTCAAGTCCTATGTGCTTGAGGACAGAGGCAAAAAAAAAAAAAAAAAAATCACTGTCCAAATACTTACAGATTGCAATGTACTAAAAGTAACCAGAAACAAATATATTCACCTGAACAAAGTCAGAAAAAAGCTGCAGTCTATAATTAAAAATCAGCAAAAACAATCACCTCATGTATTGATCTTTTAGATAATTAATTAATTTCCAGTTAAGAGGCTTCCAAATCTGCTGATGCGTTTTGGTGCAGTAGAAGTGCACCTGTTTCCTCTTATGAAACCAGAAAAAAACATTTTTAAAGGACCAATATTTTATTATTAAGTTAATGAATTAATAATTAATTACAAATTAGCATGATATTGCATTGCATCATTGAAATAACACTTACTGTAGCCATAAAAAAAAATCCCTGGAATTTGATTTTTTAGGCCTCTAAACACAGGATGTAATCAAAAAATTGACTCCCCCTATTTTGAGCACTAGATGGTACATCCCAGTCTCTCCTCCTCTCCCTCTCCCATTCTCCTCCCTCCTGCTTTCAGTGTCCTCCATCTCTCCGCTTTCTCTCATTTTCTTATACTAAGGACATTCTGACTTCCAGCTACTGCTGCGGTTCCTCCATCCGTTATTCTTGTAATCTCTACAGGGCTATTGGAGAGGTATGTAATGTCCAAATTTTCTCTCATCACATCACTGCAGGATTTTATAGTGAGCATTTTTGTTACGACTAGTCCAGCCTGCATTCTGTCAAGTGCAAGCTGCACTCAATGTCAGCAGTATTTATTGCTGTTCATTCTTCTTTTCTCATTTGAATTTTCACTGATTTCCTCTGTGGCAGTCACTGTGGTCCTTATTTCTCGCCTCCATCTTGTCCTCCATTTATAGCACATATGACTCACGCAGTTTTACAGTGCGAGAGGACAGAGAAATATAGAGAGGGAGATTAAATCGACATGTTATTGCATCTGGATTAGGCTCTTGTCAAGATCAAACAAATAAAGATTCAGTCCTTAACTATGAATAAGCTCTGCAGCTGCAGTATCATTCCCCCTTCCTCCATCATAAATCTAGCAGATTGTCCCATGAAAAAGCTTTACAGAGGAAGCAGTTGTAACATTATTTCTTTAGCACAAGATTGTGTCACAGCTGCTGTGACCAAAATAAACATTTCGCTGTTCCTCTGAGCATCCGAGTGTTCCCATCAATGTCATCTTTTTCCAAGGTCACATTTAAGGCCCTGCTGCCACATGACTGCTAAACTGCTGTACAGTGAATACATGGATTTTGAAGGCCCTTTCATATGACAGTGTCTTAACACTCTGCAGAGCAGATGACATGATGTCTGAGCCTAATTTAGAAGGATAATCTGTCTGTGTCTGTTTGCTGTTTTTCCTCAGTCAAGCAGCACAGAGCTGACCTTATAAAGACTCCTCCTGACCAGACCACACCTCTGTCCATGGAAGCCAAGGCCAAGTCCGGGGCTCCAGCGCCCAAGGTGGCATCTAAAGCAGAGAAGAAGGAGCCCGCACCCCCACGGAAGGCTGACCCTGCCCCTGCGGCCCCTGAGCCTGAACAACCTCCTCCCCAGGATGGGGCAGCAGAGGCTGAAGCACCAGCGGCAGGTGATGAGGCTGCGGCCTCTGGCACGGACTCTCTGGAACACCTGAAACCCTTCCTCATTGGTGGTGCCGTTATTGCTGCAGGAGCCATCTTGCTCGGAGTGTTGCTACTGGCGAGGAGAAATTAAAACCAAATCATAACATTAAGTTAAAGAATCTATTGATTGATGAGTTACAATAGAGCGTCACTTACTGATTGGTTCACAGACTACCATGGTTCAGATGGGAGATGGGGAGCCACTGTGCAGCTTATGTTTTTATTTGTTTTCTTTGTCTGCCTTCACTCGTAGTGAATTGAACCATGCAAGGCTGTATATGGAGCATAATTACACATAGCATATGCATGAAGTTGCTTCAATACTGCAGCTGAACAGTTATAATCTATTCTGTAAAAAACTCACACTGTAGTCCTGAGCTTACAAGCTTGAACTCCCTAAAGGTAGCCTATTCAACTGCTTTATCTTCGTTAACCCAGTTTTCACAAATGTTGACAAAAGCTTGCAATATTTGTTCATTCTTTCACCCGAAATTAGCTTGGTTCACTTTGCTAAGAGATAATGACAAATGGAACTTGTAACACTGAAACTTAAGAGGAGATATTAAAACTAGCTATCAGACTTGGTCTGATGCAATGTGATGTATTGCACATATTCTGACAAAATACTTAAGCATAGCAATTCAGTTCCTCTTCCTTCAAAGACATGCCCACATATAAAAAATGCTAAATAGAAACTGGCAGTTTGCAATTTAAAAAGTCAGCTTTTTCAGAGATGAAATATAAGCATCTTGTGGTTTAAGAATGGCATGTAGGTGAATGTTTGAGATACAACATGTATGTGGCAGACAAGAATTGTAAAGTTTTTGCTGTAGAATAAGAAAGAGTTTTATGTTACTGTCTAATGATGTCACAAATCAATAACCTTTCATGTATGTGTAACATCAACAGTCGTGCTGGTTCAATCTGTTTACATCTTACAGTAGATACTTAGCTGTAGCAGGCTGACCAGCCATTAGTGTTGCTGTATCGGTTTTAAAGCCTGCTGCCAAAACATAGGAGTTGTTTCTGGCTTTACTGTGCTCCCCTTAATCCTTGTTTCAAAACCTTATTAATAACTAAATATATATATATCGTTTAATAACAGCATCCTAGGTTGCTAGTACAACGAAAGTGGAGCTTAGATGAAATATTACTGTATAGTCTACTCAAAGAAAATAATGTCAAGCAGTCACAATTTTGTTGCTGCACACACTCACCTGTATAGCTGTACACACTATTGTCCATTCACATGCAAAGGTCATGGGGATGTCCCTGTTACATAAGTAATAACAGAAAGACAGTTCTGACACACACCATTTTTTGGTTTTAGTTGCAAAGGTATGTAGGAAACACATTACTGACAAAAAATCTTATATGAGCATATTTCACCACAATCAACACCCCCAATACATCCAAAAGATACTATGCCAACACCAAAACAAACTTCACCTTACATTGTACAATACAGTGTACCAAAAAAAATCCTATTTTCATAATTTCAACAGCGTATAAATGCAATAATTCAGATAGGACTCCTCATTTAGCACATGTGCTGTAGCAGGTTAATTGACATAAATGATGATGTAATAATGCTGGTGATGATGATGTATAATGTTAATGATGGCGATGACGGGAATGTTACGGATGATGATGATAGTCATGATAATGTTTTTCATGGTGATTGTAATAATGATGGTTATGATATATTTTTGATATATTTATAACATATTTTCCTTATGCACACTCCCCTCTGCCCCCAAACTCCTTAATGTAAAAAATGAAAGAGGTTGTAATGTGACCTTTATTAAAGGCAGTGAACCAGCCCAAATGAGTATTTCTTTGATAACAATTTGAACTCTTTATTTCTGAATTATGAATCATCCATTTGAAGATATGGCTTCAGCTCTATGAATTAATTAGAGGTGGACTTTCACTTAAACTGGTCAATCATTTTGAGTTTGCATGAATGATTAGCATTAATAAGGGTATCATTTTTGCATGTTACATGCTGGCTCACCCTCTTTTTAAAGTACACTTTTTAAGAATTCAGGTCTTATTCAATTTAATCTTCATTCTACCCTACTAAATCTATATTTTATTTTCTGTATTCTGTGAGATATTAATGTTAAATGCTTTTTCCATTTTCACTTTTAAAATACAGAGAAAAGTCATATTGCCACTGAGGGGTGAACATCTATGTTTTAATTATAATGGAAGTATTGTGGTCCTTAGAAGATTCTGAGCTTTGGCCTTATATGAACAGAAAAGCTAAAACGCATAAAAAATCTTAAAAGAAATCTTACAATTTGGAGGCATATGCATTGCTTTTGGCAACAGCATCATAAACATGATAACCTGGAAAATGCCATGTTCTTGAACACAGCATAGTGTGAGTACAGTTATAATCAGGGTCTGAAAAAGACATGGTATATATTCAGTAGCCCTTATAGCAGGTAAGTTTTAAAACAGTTGTAACAGTCTATCCCACTAGCAAAATGGAATTGCCTCCTAGCATCAGCCATTAGGAAGATAGTATAAAAGTTTGAAATGTTCTTATTTAGTATTTAGTATCTAATTTCCAGTTCAGTTGACTGGTCAGAATTTAACTTTATATTTACTGCTACTGTCATGTTTGTCACTAAAATGTATGGTTATACATATCCTTTATAAATATCCTGCATCCGCAGTCAGTACATATCATTACCACAACTATTTAATAAAACATAATTTTTGTTGATGTAAAATTTGTGCAAAGACAAAAAAAATGTTCAATTATGTTCTGTAATATAAAATGTTCTATATTGTTAGCGTTGCTGGGAGTGTTGCTACTGGCGAGGAGAGATTAAAACCAAATCATTATCTTAAGTTAAAGAATCTATTGGTTGATGAGTTACAATAGAGCATCACTCTCTGATTGGTTCACAGACTACCATGGTCCAGATGGGAGATGGGGAACCACTGTGTGGCTGATGGTTTTATTTGTTTTCTTTGTCTGCCTTCATTTGTGGTGAATTGAACCATGCAAGACTGTATATGGAGCATAATTACATAGAGTATATGCATTAAGTTGCTTTAATACTGCACCTGAACAATTAGAATCTATTTCGTAAAAAACTCACACTGTAGTCCTGAGCTTACAAGCCTGAACTCTCTAAAAGGTAGCCTATTCAACTGCTCTATCTTGTTTAATCCAGTTTTCACATAATATAAAAATGTTCTATATTGTTAGTGTTAGATTATTTTTGGCAGTTGATTGCCTTTATTTGACAGTTAAAAGTGGAGAGAGACAGAAAACAGGGGTAGAGAGAGGGGTATGACGTGCAAGGTCCATGGATGGAAAGAAACCACAGACTTTACGGTTATGTGGTATGTGTCTGCCCCCTATGTGGTAATTTTTACTTTCAGATATTGATATATACTGTATATTAGCCCACAAAAGCTAGTATCAGTCAGGCTTTACTAAGTGTACATACACACACAAGTAGTTTTTATTCTGGCTAATCAGCCAGAATAAAAACCTCTGTTTAGGTAGAAGTTGGGATAACCGTATTGTGAGTCTCTTGAGGTCACCAAAATCCACTTACACAAGAGAATTATTAAGTTACAGGTCGCAATTCAACAGGTTCAAGAAAACCCACAGGAGAGTGAGGGATATGTCAGTCAAGCATGTGATGTCTGTGCTGTACACACCTGAGGTCTAATCAGCCAAAATAAGTGAAAACTTGTGTGTGGGTGTACTATGGGTGTGTAAGTTTTACTTCTGAAAAGTAGGCAGGGGATTCAAAGGATCAATCCAAGCTAGTTTCAAATTACATTTTAGAGTAAAACAATTATACTGCTACAGATGCACAGTCTTAATTTCCTACTGTGGGGCTTAGTTACTCTTAAACGTTGCAATTTTAATTGTGACCTTTCTTTTTCAAAATTTGTTAACTTTCTCCTTATTCAAACATTATTGTTCTTATTCCGGCTGGAGAACGATGGTTGTATTATATGTATGGTTTTCATTGATGGTCTGCCATTCTTCTTAAACAGCTACAGATTAAATGCCAGTTTTAGGTTACAATACAGGTTACTTAGACATATGATTTGTTCGTGAACCATCGGATAACTTAAACAGTAGAGAGTCACATGCACATTACATTGTATAAAAACTATATCTATCTATCTATCTAGTAGGCCTTGTTTTGAGTCTATAGTTTTTGTTTTCTCTTACACAGCTACAGATTATAAAACAGATTTTACACAAATTACACATTGTAGCTCCTCACTGATATGAATAGGATGGACAAGATATTTGAAATACCACTCAGTGTAATGCAATGAATTTCAACATCACCACAGACTACACCTCCAAACTTACCATAAAGTTGAATCCAGACCTCTAAAACCGTTTCAAGAAAAAAAAATACATCACAGCCTTTAAGAATGGTTGATTTCAGGGCTGATTTATCAGATTGCATTAGTTTTAGCCAGATGTATCTAAATACAGAACTGCACAAAAAAAAAAAAAAAAAAAAAAAAATCTCATCCTGGCCATTGTGGACATTGCGTTTTTATCCTGATGGACTTGAGCCAGCAGGTGTTACAGCGTATTTGGTGACCCATCAGATTCCGTGACCTGCAGTGCTCTAAGAAGTACTCAGATCCTTTACTTAAGAGTATCAATACCACAACGTAAAAATACTTCATTACATGTAAAAACCCTGCATTCAAAATCCTACTTAAGTAAAATTATAGAAGTATTACCGGTTAAATTTACCGTCCGATTTTCTGCAAAACTAGTACTCTTACTTTAGTACTTTACGTTGGATTTTTAATGCCAAGATTGTTATTTGTAATAAAGTATTTTTACGCTGTGGTAGTGATACTTTTGCTTAGATAAGGGATCTGAGTACTTCTTCCAGCACTGCAGGTAACAGACTCTGATGGGTGACCAAATACGGTGTAACACCGGAAGTCTTACTATTTATGCGGTTGCAGAGAACGAGGGAAGCCACCATCGCTTTCCATCCTCAAGTTCTCCCATAATATTAACACATTTAGGCTTATACTAATTAGACTGGTATCGGTGAGTAAACAAAGCTATATTTTTTTTAGCAGACTTTGTGTTTGACCGTCAAATAGTTTTAACATTTTGACAACGTGTTACTAGTTAGTAGCTAACGTTAGCTAACAGTCCACTGTTGTGCTAATCGCGTGGCTAAACCGTACATTAGCCAATTCTTCAATTTACTCTGGAAAAACGGCATTAAACTTCAACAGAAACTACTATAGCTAAGCTAAATACTTATTTTCTGTTGACATTTCAATGAAAACATAACGTTAAATTGCTGTAACTACAATGATAGCAAATAAACACTGAAGTCAGTTAAGTTACTCGATAAACAGAAGGGAGAAATGTTGTGTTAAGCTCAACCTGGTACTCCTATGATAAACATGAATGGTTGCATTAACGTTAGCTAACCTAACGCTAATTGCCGCTAGTTGTCTTGCTAGTGTTAAAATTTACAAGGTTATGTGCTTCTGTCCCCAGGTGTGTCAAAATGATCATCCCAGTGCGGTGCTTCACCTGCGGAAAGATTGTGGGTAACAAGTGGGAGGCATACCTCGGCCTGCTTCAGGCTGAGTACACTGAGGGGTGAGATACTACCCAATGAGTTCTGTCGTTACACTGTCTTTTGAGATGTTACTGTAATCACTTATTACCTTTTTAGCAGTAATTCATTTAAATTGTGAATGATGTTCAAGTCAAAACCAAAAGAATAAACAGTGTAAGCAGTTTACAGTGGAGTCAATAGATTTTACCAGAAGCAGAAGTACAATACACATCGAACCTTTTAGCCCATTAAGTCACAGGGTTATATTTATTTCCTCCATGGTTTTCATTTGTCTACATTTACACTCAGGATGCAAATAAACTAAAGGATGGAATGAGAAATAGCATGCACCTGAGGCCTTTTAGGCTGCTATTGTCTGCCGTAATGTGCATGTACTCTGCTTATTCATTGAACCAGCTGTATGCCATGCATGAGGACTGACATTATTTCATCTCTCACCTATTAAGAGATGCTCTTGATGCCC
Source organism: Thunnus albacares (assembly GCF_914725855.1). Classification (NCBI taxonomy): domain Eukaryota; kingdom Metazoa; phylum Chordata; class Actinopteri; order Scombriformes; family Scombridae; genus Thunnus; species Thunnus albacares. Next base: position 23,469,486 of record NC_058106.1, read on the forward strand.
TGGGCCTGAAGAGATACTGTTGTCGAAGGATGCTGCTATCTCACGTGGATCTTATTGAGAAATTGTTGAATTATGCCCCCCTGGAAAAGTGATGTTACCTGACCAACTTCAAGAACTGCATGGACTTTGTGAGGCTGTTGCACTGACAGACTCTGTATCGTTTTGGATTGACATCGCAGGAGTGAAATGACGACCACAGTGAAGAGTTTTGGAACATTAGTTTGTGAACCTATTTGATAATGCATTTTTTCTAAATAAAGCTGTTAAATGACATAGTCGCCTGTATTGCTGGTTTATCGAATTACAGCAATAATTTTATGTGAACTATATACGTTAATAATTTTCACACGTGCTGTGTCATTTTGCAGTGCATTGAGATAAAGCAACATTTAGTTTTCTCAGAAATTAATATTTTCTACTATTTTTACTCTATTGCTGCATTTGCCTTATATATTAGACAGATCTTTTTTGGTTAACCAAAAACCTTGTAGTGCAAATGCAATTAATTTATTTTCACCATGTCTCTGAACTTGCTGTCCTTGTCTTATTAGATCTTTCTCACAGCAGAAATTTTGACCTAAAGCAGAAAAAGAACAGCTGCAATTTTAACTTTAATTGTGTCTTACTCCCATTTTGTTTTTCCAAGTACATGACCCTGGTATACTGCATGATGATTCCCCAGTGTGGCTTCCTCAGACACTTGAGGGGAACTGAGCCATCATTAATCTTATCAGTACCACCTGTGCTTTTCCTGCAATAATCACTCAAAGTATCTGCTATAAAAAAAAAGGGACATTAACAGCAGTACTGTTTCGAAGTCCCAATGGTCTTTATATGAAAATATATGTAATTCACCATTTTTGTAGTCCTAGATGTCTTGAGGAAATACCACACTAGAATTTATTTTTAGGGGAGTGTTTTTTAATCTGTAGATTTAATACAAAAGAAAGTGATGAAAACATTACACAGTATTACAGAAGTTATTAAGGTGTCCTGCGCATGCAAACAGATTTTAATGTCCCAACAACAAATCTACAACCACATTCTTTTAAACAAGTAGAAGTCCCACTATGTACAGATAACTGGAGAAAAGAAGTACACTTTAGACTTTTGGGGATACACTGTCACTCTCACCTTAGAGTCATCCAGGTTTTTATACAACTTTGTGCAGAAACAAATAGTCCCGTCTTCGCTCAGTTGACATTCCACCAATCTAGAGGGAAAAAGAATAATACTTTTTAAAATCATGTTTATACAGTTGATTTAATTCAAGAGACTGAGAGGATGTATGTTAATTGTCCTTTGATCTATTCCTTTATGGTATTCAGTCCTGGCATCTTGAAACAACTACTGTAATTCCTGAAAACTACAAACACAATCTGAAGTGTTTTCACGCTGTGTTATCAACATCTAAATATACAGTGCACTGAGCTAGCAGAACTTATACTGCAAACAAAAAAAGACTAAAATATATGACAATAATGTATTAAGAGTCTGGTTTGCAGACTTAAACCGTTCATTGCACAGTAAGAACTTTGTACTAAAAAAAGAGATACTTTGCAGACCTTCATCAACCTCAGTTTGTTCAAAAGGGGTTGGGTCTGCTGAAATACCACTTGACTCATTCTCTTCTCAACTCTTCTGAAGCTATTGTTTGGCCAGAAATGATGCGTCCCAGTGTGTTGTGTTGTGTACATCCTGGGAGATAATTACTGGAGGGAAGCTTACCAAGTTAGCGGTAGCGGTCTCTGTGATCTCTGTGCCTGTCCCGCTCCCGTGAGCGCTCCTTGTCCCTCTCTCCGCTCTCTCTGGAACGGTCTCTGTGTCTTCGAGACATTCCTGCACCTTCCCAACCGGAAGAATCCTCTCTGTCACGCTCTCTGTCACGCTCTCGCTCTCTGTCACGACCCCTGTCCCGGTCTCTTTCTTTATCCCCTGAACGACTGCTACTCCTGCAGAGAAATTTGTATTTGTGTGATATTGACTGATAAGATTGCTTATGCCATCTCCATGCGCAGCTTCAGTTTATTAAAAGACAACAAGATGCATCACATCGAGAGTCCTGAAACAGAATTACACAAACCTGTAACCGTAGTTGCCCTGGATGGAGACTAGACAGTCTTTAAGTGAGGTAACCAGGGCCTGGCAGCGTTCATCTCCATACACTCTGGACTGCTTAATGATGGCAATGGCAGTTAATAGAGTCTCCATGGCCACCCGCAGGTCTCCTGCATTAGTAGTTAAAGAAATTAGATATTAGAGACAGTTTCTTATAATTATTTGAGCACTTAAGGGCTTTTACAGTTATGTTTAAGTAAAATGTAAAAAATAGCCTAATAGCTACATTTACCCCCACATAAAGTCAAGTTTAAGCAGAAATTTCAAGCACTGAAATCCATTTGGACTTAGATACAAAAAGGCTTGAAATCCCTATCATCAGCTCATCAGAAGGTTGTCATTCACCATGTTCCAGCACAAACATTTCACATGGTGCATCTGTAAAAATCTCTATTTTAAATCAAAATGTAGTTCCCAGCAACAGCTTGTTTCACCCTGATTAGATCATACTAATACACCTTGAGGTTAATATTATCTTACCCTAAGTTACATACAGTATTTAGAACAAAAGCATTGCGTTTGCATCAGGCACTTCTGCTACTTACTGTTTGCTTGCTGTTAATTTGGTTTAATCACGCTGCTCAACATCATTGAAAATATTTTAAACATCTTCAACACCAACATCCCAACAAGAACTTACTAACCAAGTAGTGTTTGGACTCCTTATTTGCCATATTTTGTTGTTGTGTTGTGACTACTGAAATGGATCAAAATGGATTTTGCCAATAATCTAAACACAATATTGCGGTTTTTGAATATTTATAAAAACTCCACCAGAAATTCTTTTTGTACATATATATCTAAGCCCTTTGTGGTTATACTCCACATGGAGCATAGATGCATCCTTTTTCCTTTGGTCATCCTTGAGATGCCACTTGAACAACTGAGGTGTATCTGTAGCTTATTCATCTGATTCAACCAGATTAAGAAAGCTACACAACATTTGTGTCAAAGCACAGATCAAGGAAAAGTATATTTTTAAATGAATTTTCAAAGCACCGATGTTGCCAAGAACACAATATTCCATTGATCAGCTTTTTGTGGTACAGTGTCTAGACATAAACTTCTCCAGTATAAAAGGTATGTGCCTAGAATTTACAAAGCATCAAAAGGACTATTGGGGCTTGTGGCAAAAGATTTGATGGCCTAATAATAAATTCTTTGCATTATTGCCAAGTGCTACATGAAGTGAAAACCACTACTGCTCATCAGCTGGCTGCTATCATCCCTGTGATGAAATGTTGTGGTTTCAATACTGTGCTATACCGATACTTGTGAGTAGCAGGGACTGGGAATTGGGATTGAGGGAACACACAGAAACAAACACGGAGAGGTGCTTTAAAGAAAAGCTGCACAAGGACACACAAAACCTGAACTGGGGTGAGGATTCACCTTTCAGGACGGTAATGACCCAAAGCACACAGTCAAGACAACACTGGAGCAGCTTTGGGACAAGTCTCTGAATGTTCTTGAGTGGCCCAGCCAAAGCTTGGTCTTGAACTCCACTGAAAATCAAAATTGAAAACACTAGAACTCACAGATGTTCCAATACCAGTCTACAGACAGAGCTACAGAGGATCTGCAGGGAGGAATGGGATGAACTGCCAAATGCAGATGTGCAAAGGTGGTAGAGACATACCAAAGAAGGCTTAAATAATTGAAGAATAAAGGATCTGCATACTTATGTAAATTATATACAGTACCTACTTTTTATCTTTAATAAATTCAAGAAGAAAAATGTAAAAACATATTTCTGCTATGTCATTATAAGGGTACTGTGTTTAGAATTTTTTTAAATGAATTTTACATTACAACACAGCATAGACTGAAAAAAATGAAGGTATCTCCGCACTTTCCAAAGCCACTGTAAGAGGACTGGTGAACTGCTTAGAAAGTGCCTTTTTAATTTTAATTTTTTCGAGTTTGTCCTTAATACTCGACCAGGGACCAGTGCTTTCCCCACATGGCTAATTAAGTTTCTGTGTTCCTTCTTCTACTTGACAGAATCTCATCAGCTGTACTTACCAGCTGTTGCTCCGGACACAGCCTTGGAGATGGCACTGCTGGCAACAGCTCTATTTCTGTTCATTAGCTCCTCAAAGTCTCCATCTGTACTTTTAGGTGTGTGTCTGCAAAATGAACACATTGTTGTCACACTGGCTTTTTTCATAGTTGCTATGCATGACAAAAATGCTGACTCTTATTTTGTTCTGTTTGTTATATTCATGTATCTTGAGTTATGTGTTCCATTATCTTTATATGTCCTATTCTGTGGTATTCCCATCTGTATCCTGGTCTTTTGCTCCTACAAAGTCGACATAATTTCCACAACAATATCAAGTTTCATTAAGAAAAAGACATATTATTGTACAGAGGTAAACGGTAGATGTTCTCACTTTTGTTGGCTGTAAACTTTGCTGCTGTGCCCGTCTTGTGTTGGGGTGAAAAATGCTGGATTTATATGAAGACTGGGAGGTGGCTGGCTAGGAACATGGACTGGATGGGGAGGGAACAAATGGGGTGGCAGGAGTGGAGGGATGTTTGGCGGCATACGTGGGAAGGGAGGAGGTGGCTGGCTAAGGAACGGGCTGGGTATTGAGGGAAACCTGTTTGCGAGTGGATGTGATGGAAAAAGTGGGGGTATAGTGGGAGGGCTGGGCTCCTGTGATAATAATGAGGGAATTTTATCAGAAGAGTCTGGAGAGTCTTTGGGATCTTTTGAATTAACACGCAGGGGTATACCTATGGAGAAACAAATTGTTTTAGTGAAATTAACAGTCAAACTGACATTTTGCTACATGTTATAAATTCCCTTAGTATTTTAAGATTCTGGTGCTCTTACGTTTGTTTGCTATGTCCTCAAACACAGTGAGATTCTGACGAGTAGCAAAGCGACAGTCTATCCTTTCCCCGTTCAGTTCACATTGGGGTATTTTCTCCAACAATATTTTTAAGGACTCTTCCGAGGTCACCACCACTTCTGCGTAGCTGTATTAAAGAGTAGAGGAAACAACATATGAATGATTACCCACACAAACTCACAGAAAGCCAAATCTTTAATAAATCAAAACGCAGGCAATTTAACAATAATCAAATGAGCTCATAGGAAACTGTACTTTGGAAGTTTGTGTATATTTCATAAACCTAGATCTACAATTACTCACCCTCTTGACTGGCCATTAACTCTGTTCTCTGCAAATTTGATCTCTGTGATGTCCTTCACACCCAATGTTTGGGCCATGCATGAAAGGTCCTTGTCAGATGTCCACTGCAGGTAGCAGCACGTACGGGAGGGGGAATGACAAAAATGGCAGATTTTGAGCTGATTCAGTAACAAACTGATATGTGCTGGGTTCTGGGTAAAACATTTTTGTTTAGGAGAATACATTGTCTGAGGCTGTATAGTATGATTAAAAACCCAAGCTTACAATATTTGCTCTCATTAACATAAGGTGCTAAGCCTAACCTTAGGTTACTTTTAATTTAACTTTGGGCCAGATGTCAGTTTGCAGCATGGCACTTGAGGCACGTTGACTTAATGAAGATTCTCAAAGGCAAAGGAAATGCTCAATATGTAAGCAGGGCCCTGCCAAGACACAGGCTTATAAAATTATGTGGTTAACTTGGGACATGCCCCTAGATCAGCTTTAATTCGATTTAGAATTATTGAAATGCATTTTGAAGAGGAAAACAAGAGCAAAACAACCACTGCAGTTTTGCTGTGAAGTAGAGGTGTTTTACCATTCTAGTGAATACTGTTAAACAGTCCATTTATTTCCATTTTATTGCCTTGGAAAAAGGAAAATATTTTGAGTTGAAGAAGAGCAAATTTGGGCTTGAAAATGTGTACTTTTTCTACTGTAATAAAACAGACCTTTTGGAAGAAGCATTTAATGATGTTTCAACAGTTACAGCTTTTTGGACTCAAGAAAGATATGTGTGTTTTCCACACTGGTCAGTCTAATGTCTGAATGATTTTTTCTAATGACAAATGACTATAAATCACTAATAACTAATCACTTCAACTGAGGAGACATCACACCCCCTAGTAAATGTAATTTGAACCACTTGTTCATAAGGGTTGCCTTCTGGGGCTAACTCTCATTTCAGCCACTACATACCCTTTTCCTATCCACAATGCCACAAGAGTGGAAGTGGACTACAAAACCAAGAAACTCCTTATTTACAACTCAGTCTTTGTGTGGTGGGTTTACACAAAAATCACAGTATGTGAAGTGAAGCTGCATAAACTGCAGTGTCCCTAAATCAATTTGACTTATTTAATAACAATGTATAGCACACATCAATTTAATAAAAGAGCAGACTTGTTCTTTTGGGGATGTTTTGCATTGTACCAGAATATAATTTAACTGAACAACTAAGAGACCAAGGTGTCTATCAGTATTCATGGTGTGACTTCATACTTCATATGAAGTGAAGCTCTATAGCTGAGAGTAACGTGGGGAAAATCGCTTTAGTAAACAGTGTGATGTCTACTCCATGTGCACCAAACAAGACCATATGGCGATTAGAGAAATGCCACAGTAGTGATGTTGTGGCAGCAATGTAAGCAGCACACAAGTGGTGCTGCAGTTCCTCTCCCCTGTTCAATGAAGGTTACTTAAGTTTGACATACTGCATGTTGCCTTTTAATTGAAAAAACAATACTGAAATACTTTTGAAAACTACAACACACTACAGCAATGTCATGTGTTTATATTTGTATAAACAAAGAACATCTCTGACTTCAAAAGTATTGTAATGTTTTATTTTGATTTTGCATTATGGCTTCATAGATATTTGAGCACATTTGTTAAAAGGAAAATTGTACATATTGTTCCTTTTTGTCAAGTTTTTCTGCTGATTTTGCATCTTAGGACCGCCTACTTTGACAGATCACATTTTTGTGATTCTCTGTTATGTTTCATGTAAGTTGTTCTCCGAGTCTATGTGGACTGGACAGCAGAAATTACACTAGACACTTAAAAAACAAACAAACAAACAAAAAAACATTTACAGGACACATGCGTGACTCACCCAGGGGAAATTTCCAATATATAAAGATAATCTTCTCAGTGAGTTTCCTCCTTTTGGGGTTTTCACTGTTTCTTGTTTATCCTCCTCTTTAGCTGGCATCTCCTTACCATGAGGAGGGGTCACATTTGTGGTAACTTTCTTTTCCAGATTGACTGAGCCAGTCAGAACAGCATCAAAAAGTTCATTTGCTTCAGCGATTCTGTCCAAATCCTTTGTGGGGCAGAAAAAAAACCTCTTAATGGTGTCATCCTGTGTATCTTAATGTGCAGAACATCAATAAAAGTCACTTTAAAACAAACACTGCAGTACAAAGCCTAGAAACTTCTCAGCAGCTTTGTGCTTTGACAGAGGCCAAAGATCTATCTATTGCATACTCTTACTGTTCGCCAAAAAAGGTTAATTATAAATTGGATGACAGTACTCTCACTGAGCCAATAAACAGGTCTACACAATGGAACATATGGCAGCACAACTTTAAATGAAGATGGGAGTTTTTTCTCACAAGATGGACTGCAGTGATATTGTGCCTGAGGCTGTGAATGCTTGACTGAAAGGACACTTGCTGTAGTTTTATTTTATTTGGAAAATACTGGCAAAACTCGAAGCAAAATGTCGAAAAAAATGTTTAACACAGTACACTTGTGATCACAGAGGTATCCAATAAAAACTCAAGGTGCCGACAAATGTACATCCACAACCCTGTGCAGTTGTCATGCACTTTGCAATGAAAGGTACGTAAGAGGAAGGTCAGACTCACCTCCTCGTTTTGATTCTGGTCACTGTAGATATCAATGAGATCCATCTTGGAGGTACTTGGTCCGGCTGCAGGTTGTGCAGCAGCCATCCCGCGGGCCTAAAATGATCCAGTTGATGGCACTGCAGCTACTCGTTTTATTTTTGCTGTCAGTGTAGCTTTTAGTTCGCACATGCACACTAGGCAACATATCAGTGCATATCGACAAACAGGTGCACAGTCAACATTCAAGAAATGTTTGTTAACGTTTCTAACGTTAGCTAACCAACGTTCCGTTCAAGTCCGCAGAAAACAATTATGTGGCTAAAATGAAATATGATGATAAACCGATACGACAGGCGGGCAGGAAATCATATTTTAATGGACACTATGAAAATACATGCACGACCCTTCATAGATGAGTACACATACAAACAGTTTCGGACAACTACTAGTTCGCTCTTTGATCAAATAATATAAATGCAAATATTGCTAACTCAAGTCCGTCAGGGATGTGTTACCGGTTGACAACAACAATCGACATTTGGTTCCCATGGCCATGTCCCTTCATGTTCTGACGTGGGGGAAATTTATTGAGCTTTTACGTTGATTATTTAAGATGGCTGCAAATAAACTAATCAAATAATAACTATAAACGATAGCGTGTTGACGCCTGTTTTTTTTCCGTAACGCTAGCCAAAAATGAGCGTTACCCTAGCAATATGGCGTCATCATCGTGTGCGATGCGCCCCCCTCGATAGTTTCCCGTCTTCCCGTGTGCTGTGACGTGAGAGCCGCTTGTGTAATTCTACTGTTAGTGTGTCTGACTTTGAGACTCGGAGACATCCTCACGGCAGGGAATCAACTCACCCAGAAACCTCTCAACATAAAAACAAAGAGGGCTAAACATGCTGTCTTCCATTATTGCGAAAAGAGTGAGTTATTTACAGTTATTTGTGGCTAACCAGACAAGTAGTAGCAACAAAGACTAGTACTTGCTGTCATGTAACGTTACTAGTCTTGGTTGAGGCTCGAGTGCTAACTGAAGAGATCGTCGAGGACTTTCAAATGCTAATCAAATGCTAATTTAAAAATATTTAATGAGACGTAAATTGATGTATGTCTACTTTGCATTTTTGTTCATTCCTAGCTTTATTTTGTTTGTTTTTTTCCTTTGTAGTGGTGGCATTAGCCTCAGAGCTCCGCTTGTACAATCCAGGAGTAAACAGTTGTACAACAGGGCAGCATGTGACATTATGCAATTCACCTCTGCTTCTCTCTCTCTCTTGACTGTATCATTTAAATTCTTTAGGAAATTGATCTTTCTCATCTTTCTAATTGTTGTCTTACATATTAAGTCCTTAACGTTAATTGAAAACAATTTGAGTTGTTTTAAGCAGCTGAGCTAAAGTATTTGCAAGGTCCAACTCCTTAATTACAACTAATAAATACTTTTTGGTGACCATTTTTGGATGCAGGTTGACCAGTTTTAGATTTCTGAATTGATTTCCCTACCACTCTTATCTTCCATTGATTTCTGTGGAGTATGAAAAATAAATTGGTAGCCTCTTAAATGATACTCGATTAATGTGATGTAATCCATCACAATGAACATCAGGTCAGTATTCATTTTTTGTCATTGTTACATTATTGTTGATTGGTAATATTTAAGTGCAGATTACTCTAAAAAAGTTTGCACTGTATTATGTCACACATTATGTAACTTTTAGGAATATTAATGTAGACCAGACTTGATATTCACTGTGATGGATCTCATAGCCCAAGAGAGTTCAAGAGTCTGCTAATTGATTTTCATACTTTTTATGAAAGTAAATGGAAACCAATGAATTGCTGAAATGGTAGAAATAAGGCATTCAAATTTCTTCATTGTTTGCACTATTGTTAGCTCTGATGTAAAGTGTGTATGATTACTAGAACATGGTCTAAAACATGTAAAACTACTGGAATATTCTCAGGAAACTTGTCATAGTTTCTCACCAGCATGTAGCCGATATTTCAAAAACATAAGCCAGTGGTTTCCAACCTTGCATTGCATTCGTAACCTTCAAAGGGGTCTCAAGGTAAAACTTTTCTTTTTTTCTTTTTTCCTCATGTGAAATACTACAAATCCCATTTTGTTTGAACAACTCATGCCCATATTAATGATGCAACTATCAATTATTTTCATCATTGATTGATATTTTGAGTGTTTTCTCTTGGTTGGTCTACACATCAGGAAGCACTGAAAAATGTTCACAAATCACAATATCCTAGAGCACAAGATGACATCATTAAATGTCTTGTTTTTGTATGACGACAGTCAAACCCCCCCTCCCCAAAATTGTAATTTATAATAAGTTAAGACCAAGAAAAGCAGCAAATGATCACATTTGAGAATCTGGAACCATCAAATGTTTGGCATTGTGCTTCAAAAATTCAAAAACAATGAATCCGTTATCAAGATACGTGACAATTCAATTTTCTTTTGAGTGACTAATCGAACAATTGACTAATTGTTGCAGCCATAAAGACATGGCAAACAAAAAAGGTTGGTAACCAGTGGCTTCTCCCTTCTCCAAGTGCCCTAGATGCTGTGTTTTACAAAGTGACAGAAACAATAAGAATTTATAACAACAAAAGGAGAAATGTCAGTGTATTGTTCAACAGATTTTGAATGGAGATATTGAATGGTGGTGTTCACGTGCGTGTTTGTTGCCTATCAGCTGGTGACTGGGGTGTGCCAGGCAGCATGGAGACCAGCAGTGGTAGGCCTGATACCATCTCGGGGTTACCGTGGAGACGCACCAGATGACACCAGGGGTGACCTGATTGAGATCCCTTTGCCCCCTTGGGAGGAGAAGCTCAGCGAGCCCACTGACATCAAGAGACGGCGCCTGCTCTATGAGAGTCGTAAGAGGGGCATGCTGGAGAACTGCATATTGCTCAGGTTGTTAAACTGTACAGTCTGCTGTCTTATCTGTCTGTCATCAAGCCAGTCTGGTGTTTGTTGTTTTCTCCCTCACTTGTACACTTAAAATCTTGATGTTAAGCCAGGGGTGGAAGCAGATCGGACAAAAATGCAAGTGTGTGGCTCTGGCCTTGTTTTGGTGCTCAAGCAAGCAGTCATTCAGCATAGGTGTGTGATTAGTTTGTTCAGGTTTCTAGCTCCTTTTACACAGCCTGTTCAAGGCAGGAATGCTGCGTCCTCTGTATAAAAGGTACGGACACGGAGTGGGGGGAGCAGAGTTGCTCTGCCAATAAGTCGGCTACAGAGGTAGTCATTGAGCTGGATCGACGTCTGTGTAAAAAGGACAGCCGGCACAGCGGGACAGGGAGCTAACACTGTTGTGTTACACGTCACACCTCTGAATCAGGAACGCCGGCATGCTATGGAAAAGCACACATGAGGGCAGCATTATGCTGGCTTTGTTTGGTTCAGTGTAAAAAAAGCAAAGGCAACTTAATGATGGATCTTCTTTAGACCATAATGCAGGATATCTGTATAAAAGAGCCAACTGTTAGCTGGACCAGGTTTTGAAATTGTTTTTGTTACCTTTTAAGGTTTTCAGGTACCAAGTGAGGAGTCCATTCACCGGCGCCTCAGATAATTACTAGACTCTCTATTTGAAGCAAAGACTCAAATGAATTTCCTCTCTCTCTTTTAGCCTTTTTGCAAAGCGATACCTGAACACAATGAGTGAGACTCAGCTGCTGCAGTACGACAGACTGATTAATGAACCTAGCAATGACTGGGACATCTACTACTGGGCAACAGGTGAGAAGAATGATTTCTTTGATGAGTTATTCCTCAGATATGTGATATTGCCTGCACAATATTATATAGTACTGTAGACATAATACATGCAGATAAACTTCACTCAAGGGGCATTTCAGACTCTGAATGGAATCTGCATATGCTTTTAGAGTGTCATTTGCCACATGTTTGAATGTTTAATGACACAAAACATTTCAGCCTTGCAATATTAATGTACGAATTGCAAATGCAAATAAGGCTTTGACTTAATATCGACCAAGAAACCATACACACATATTAAATTCAGCCTGTAACACAACAGAATATGGAAAACTCCAGTGGGTATAATAATTATAAAAGATCCGTTTTTTTCAACTGGCAATCATTCATGGCCGCTGATGCTGAAATAATGAAATCACAACTCTGCTTACAAATTAAGCTCAATTCCTTTTGGCTTGGACTTCACCCTGGGAGCTTTTTCACTATCCCAGGATAACCTACCATTTTATTCTTCTAATTTGAATTAATTATGTTTGTGTTCTGTTGTGCAAAACAGATTCAGTGTGAGAACAGCATCAACACATTCAGTTGGCAGCCCTTCTCTGGAAACCCAGGCAGGAAAGCTGACTTCATTGAAACGATAACCAAACTACATGAATACATTTAAACACACAATTAAAATTATTCATTGTGATGGTTTCCAGCTTGAATTTAATAAACAGAGAAAGTCACATGCGTAGCATATCACTGAACTCATGAAGAGCCTCATAAGAGACAAGCAAGACCTTGAAAATACCATAAAGAGCGTGACTGCGTTTTCCCATTACTGCAGTATGAAACAAATACAAATGTTCAGGTGAATTTTCTTTTCAGCGGAAAAATTTCCCATTGGATAAGCCTCCGTCAGCCATTCAATTTCGTGGTTTCAGCATGTCTTAAAATAGACCAATGTGATGTCAGAGGGGCTCCCCTCTGTGTGCTCACTGCTCTTCTGCCATCTGTTTCATGATTCAATTTCTTGCAAAGAATAAACAACAATCACTTCTTCTTAAATTAGATCGAATCTTCTGTATGTGAAAATGATGTGTTTCTCAGGTGTAATACTGGCAAGTCAAGCCTCACATCTTCTGAAAAGAAACCTGTTCCCTTTTTGCTTGCAGAAGCCCAGCCCACCCCTGAGGTTTACCAGGGAGAAGTCATGGATATGCTGAAGGAATTCACAAAGAACCGCAACCAGGAGCAAAGGTTGGATGCGCCCAGCTTGGAATACCTGGAAAAGGAACACCAATGAGGTCTGTGGCTCCCTGGACTCTCTCAAAGACTCATACTGGGTGGGGCACTGAGTGAAATGGCAGTGTCATAACCCACCAGAGAAATCTTTCTCTCATGTAATCTCCAGTTACATACAACAGAGTGTAAAAAATAATGTGGAGCGCAAAATATCTGGAACACTTAATTATCACACTGTCTCCACGTTCTGCAACTGTTTCATCTGTTATATCCTGCCTGTCATGATGCGGAGCTGCGTGGAAGACATGAAGATGGAAGCTGAGGGGGTTTTAGCCTCAGAAACGTGTGAAGATTGTTGCATCACAATATTAAGGAAGTGTTCTGAATATTTGACATTAATTGTATAGGTTTCTTGTGGTGGAAGACTGTAAATGGAAATCGATGATGTATCTATAGTAGACAATAAAATAGCCATTCATTAGCGTAGCTTGTTGAATCGCCATGGCTTGGTTCTGTACTATAATTTTACTGTGCCTATTACAGACATTATGGGTTATTTAATAAATGTTGATCCTCTACCATTTGCTGCATATGTTGATTCTTTCATTACTATTCTCACATTTCAGAGGGTTGAATCACGTGACTGGAGGATGCTGTGATTGACAGTACGAAGAGTATCTGTTACATAACAAAGACTGTGCTACCTGTAGTGTGGGTACATGGCCACCAGATGGAAGCAGACCACCTTTTTTATTGAGTTTCATATTGATGCACCTGCTGATCTGTGGCAAGTGCAGCACCTGTAAACCTACAAACATCTCACATACCTTATTGTTTATGCAGGATATGATGTGAAATGTAATTGCCTGCAGAGAACCATTGTGCAGTGACTTATGAAAACTGAGGTGCAATTTGCTTGAAAAAACAAAGCTCACCTATTGCTACTACAATACCAAATTTAATGGATATGCCAGGTGAAAACCAAAGACTAGTCTGTGTGGTTATTATTCCAGCTTTTCTGAGACACAGCATCAGTGAAATCTTCTGTCAAGCCGAGTGCCCAATTAAACCACAGATATTTTTGCTCAGAGCCACGTAAACAAGGTTATATTTCTCTCCCTCTTTATCCTCCAACACTGGATCTGTGTGTATGTGTGTGTGTGTGTGTGTTGACTACGGGGAAAATTTCTTCCCTGGGTGTGTGTCATGTCGGTTCAGTGGAACCTTGTACTGAGAGCAGAAGGGAAATGCCCTCTGGCCGGGAAGATGTGCACAGAATCTCAAAACAGATGAAAAGCCTGCTTGTGTATGCTCATAGAATTATAATGTACATATGATCCCCACTGGAAAGTCAACATTACAAATATGAGACAAATACATATGTTGATGTGCATTTTTTTTTTTTTGCTCACCACTCACCACCAGAAAAATATGTTGAGGAATAATTTCAGTCTTCAATTTTTATGTTGTCTGCTTGCCCTAAAATAAACAGAGGTGATATCAGAAAGGTTCCCTTCTGTGTGTCCTTTCCCCTACTGCTGTCTGTCTCATAGTATATCTTCGTTCACAAAATAAACCAGTGCCCATTCAAATTTACAAATGTCCTGCACACTTTAACAGTAGTGAGATGAGAACCTTGCTGACTTTTGACAATTCCCCACCTTTAAGAAAAAGAAAAGATGCCACCTGTGGATGCCACGTGCACTGGGAGCAGAATTCACATCTTTATTGCTCTGAGGCTTGTTTAGAGTGTATATTCATCAGTTGCCCACGCACACCCACTGTGCCTATCTGTAGCCCAGCGCTCCTGTCATCCTCCACTGCTGCTTCCTGTGTCGTGACAGCTCTCTGTTTTATCCTCAGCTCTGCTGTCACCCTCTGCTCCCCTGGAATTTCAATCTCATGTTCTCGTTTCCTCTCCACCACCAGCACCACCACCACCAGCATCCCTGGCCTTCCATCTTGTCTTCCCATGTCTGCTTGAGAGTCGCGAGCACAGGAGCGCAAAGGGAAACTGCTCTCACTGGTAAGAAAGGAGGGCTTCCACTTTTAACTTTGGGGATGTAAGTGTTAGATAAGTGGGTAAATTAAACATACACCCCCTCTCAACACAGATTTTCTCTCAGATGTTATCTTATGTTGTAGACACAGTGAAATGTATTGTGTAGGACGCAGAGCAGGCAATTTCCTTAATTCTAGAGATCAGCACCAATTCTAAAGATCCATGTTAATTACCCTTAAAATCCAGGTCCTATTTCTGCCTGAGCTGGGAGAGAGAGGGAGATAGAGAGCAAAGATGGCTATTTATTTCCAGCAGTGTCTGTAATAAGTGTGGCTTTTTTCAGCTGGGCCATGTGTTGCAATTAAACTTCTACAAAAGAAGTTGATGATATCAACACCCCAAATCAAACTAAACTGGGATTGGCAGTTGAGTTAGCAGCAAGTCCCTGTGAAATTAGAGGAAAATTGCACCTAATGTCTCCCAGTTTACACAAGGAATTTCACAGTCAACAACAATTGTTGGGAGCTGGTTTGCATCATTGTTCCCTGCAGGACCACTGAATAAACCTTCATGTTGAAGTACATTTAAGACTTGAGGAAATAAGAAGAACAAGCTTCTAAAAAATTCATAACAATACCAGAAGTATCTTTGTTTTATATACACATTTATATTTTTATATACACTGTACAGATTTCAAAAAAATAAATGGTTGATATTTAACATTGTGCACCCCACAGATGTGTAACTACAAAGAGAAAAGGGAGTGAAACAGGGGGCTGAGTGATACCAAGGACAAACAGATATCAACAACCCCAGTAAATACTGATGATTTTTTTTTCTTTTTTTTTCATACAGGACACTTCACAATCATTTGTACAGTATATAAATTAAATGTTGCTGGTTAACCTCTCTTTGATACAAGCAGTCCCCAAAGAGAATGCCCAAAATCAGAAATGCGAGCTTGTCCAGTAAAATTTACCAGCATAATGGTATTTGGCCAGTGAAGAGTGTCACTATATTAGAAAGACGACTCTTGCTCGATTTCTTAAAACTAAAACATACCAAACCCTGACTGTTTTTTAACCGATATTTGGAATTGCATTGATTGTGATGACTTTCACGAAGCCTTTGGAATGTAATGCTTTCTCAGCAGCACTCATAATAATTCCTTGTTTATCACACAGGGCCATCAGGACAGACAAATGACTGTGTTCCTGGTTATTTTGGGATGCTCCGATGCTCTGCTCTGACCTGAGACGTAGCTAATGATGCAATGAGGTGATGATTATCTCCTGTCTCACCTTTTTTTTTCCTACCCCCCTCCCTGACACTTGGATTAGGGAGCGCATATGGTGAAGAGCAAGGCGTGGTGGGGTTTATAAGGCACACACAGAACACTTTGTGCCAGAAAGCATGTGTGCATGACGGTGGGGTTTTGGGGGAATGTCAGCTGCAATGTTAAGGAGCTTCATCATTTTATGGCCTTGACGAGTCAGAGCAGACCAGATAGGAAGGACAGATAGGACAAAGTGTTGGTAGCTGCTTCTGTCTAAACTCAAAATCAGTTGTATGGCGGTGAAAGAAAACAGGTTTTTATCTAGGGTTGCTGTAACGCTTATTTGTGATATTTTTCCTATGACCTTCACTCTCAGCTTATGTATAACAGATTGGCCTCCTCCCAAACTAAGATCCTTCTAAACCACAGGTGGAGAAAATAACCCTGCTATGAAGAGAGGTTTGTTCCAGCATTGTCATCAACAAGTGCAGTGATTCGTTAGAAGTGACAACTTTAAAAAAAAAAAAACATATTTCTTTTTACATCTGGATCATTTCATACAGAATAAAAACGGTAAACAATGTTGTTCTGTATTAAACTGGCAAAATAGAACTCAGTGCAGATATACACACAGAGGGATTCATGGTAAATACAATCACACAAACTAAAGTTCAAATATTGACCCTCACGCACAGTGCACACACACACAAACACACACACACACACACACACACACAGTAGATGTGAACAAACAGTGGAATGAAAAAAGACCTTTCGCCCTCAGATATTATTACTCTCATATGTTTCCTTTCATTCACTAAGCACATGTCCATTTGGGACTTGGGGGAGGTCACATTCAGGTTCTGCCTGGAGCAGTGAAGCAAACAACTGGAAGACTGACAGACTGACCTGCACTCAGTTTGACTCCCAAAACAAAACAAAATCTAAAAAAGTCTAATATTGTAAAAAGGGATAAAAGAAAATGTTGATAGTGTTTTTTAATCCTTATTCCAGGTTAGATGCACAGATTGTTGCAGCTCATAAGACACGTGGTAACATGGGTGACTGGGATAAATTGTTCTGATTGATACATTTTCTTAATCTTAATCTTAATGGATTTTTTGGTACGTGACCATCTGTACCCCTAAAAAAGTAATTTACTGCCTGCCCCCATAAAGGGTCAGTTCACCAGAATCACAAAAAACATGCACTGAATTTTATCCTTGACCTCAGAAACAGTTGTTTGACCAAAAACCTTAACTCAAAGTCCACTAATTAGCTTCTTCTAGAGATTTTCAACTCACGGTCTTCCTAAATGGATGGAGTTTGCTCAGTTGAACCTCCTGGAAAAAACTGTTTAATCCCAGACATGCACACAGTGGCACTGCATTAAAGTGCTTAAATTGTGGGGCGGCACTGAGCAGTCCTTGCTTCCAGCAATTTTTGTTTGGTCTTCCTTGGGATGGTGTAGCTTTTGGCCCCTCTACTGATAACATGGGCTTGGTGTGTTTCAGTGTCTTGCCACTGTGTGCATGTTGAGGGTTCAGCAGTCTGTTTATCACAGTGTGATCTTTGATTCAACTGACCAAACTCCATCCGCTGATGACAATTGTGAGATACTGTTGAAAGCTCCAGAAAAAGCTCGTAATGCAGATGGTTTCAACATTATAATCTGAGTATATCTGACACTGAGACCACTGCCACCAGTCAACTACGTGTATGTATTTCTCTGTAGTACCCAAAGCACTGAAAAGGGACTATTTTTTTCTAGTTCCAGAGAAAACCATTCACCATGAGGTTTGTGGATTATCCCGATTTACCAGGACATTGTTTCTGAGAAGACAAGCTGCTGCTGAGTTTTTCAAAAGCCATTTTATATGCAGTGAGCATCCACAACAAAATCCCATTCACCTCCATTTTACAGGGATGGCAGCAGACATTTCAGCCGCAGATACATCTAAAACTAACTGCACGGCTCAATACCACAAGGGATGAGTTGGAAAATACTATATGTGTGTCTGTGATTTAGGTGGACTCACCCTTTAACCATAGTGACCTCCCCAGGTCTCCAGCTATCTTCAACACCATGAATTCTAACAGTAACATATTTTCACCATTATTATCAGGGGCAATGCAGTTTCCAACAATATCTTTAATTAGCTGTGCAACTCCAAAATACTCACTCATACACACACACACACACACACACACACACACACACGCACACACATACACGCACACATACATTAACCTACACTTCCACACTTATGGAAGCTGGCTTTTTGCTTATTTTCTGTGTCTGGAAGAACAGGTTGATTCTCTAAGTTCTTTTGAAAACAAAAATATAACACATCAATCACTTAACTCTTTTTTCTGTCCATCAGGGCTTCTTTTCCAAGAAAATAGGAAAGTTGTTTTTTTTTTTACACTTGCCCTAAGGACTGGCGTTAAACGTTCAGTCATCGTATCCTTTTTTTTTTTTTGTTGTTGTTGAAGAACTTTATTTGGGGTTACAGCACATCACCCACAGCACGCACAGACGACAAAGGGTTCCAGCCAAGGGAGAATTATTACAGTGGTGCCAGAGAAAGAGAGAGTGAAAAAGATCAAACATGAGTTGAGTCCGATTCCATTTTAAATACAGCCTGTCCCGTTCTTTCATTGCCTGTGTTGGTTTTCCTGATTTTTCAGGCATTTTAAGGGGGAGGAATAGTGAAACAAACAGAAGAGGATTTAAACAAAGTGCCAGGACATTGACAGAAAGCGAGGAGCAGAGTGGAAGACTCCTCACTCCAACAACAGATACCATGGGTCAGTGAATGCAGCCCGTCTTGCCACCATAAAGGAACAAATGGTTGGAATATCAGTTTGATCCATTTTTGGTTGGTAGTTTGTATTCATGGGTGGCAAGAGGTACTGCTCTTAATACAGGGAATGGTTAACAAAGAAGAAGAAAGACTGAGGGGTATCTTGAAAAAAAAAACAAATCTCATAGAAAGACAGTACAAGGAGGAAGTGAGTGAAGACATCAAAGACCTTTTTCAAGTTCAGACAAAGGGATGAGGAAGGGGGGGGGGTGTCAAGTGGGAATCAGAACTTGACAAGGGTGAAATTTAAGGATGGTGTCACAAGGACTGAGGGCAAGGGATATCAAAGAGGCCTGAGAACAAAGAGATGACACACATTGTCTGCAGCCCATGACTGCAGTTAGTGAGCAGGAGATATGTGCTGAGGGCAGGGGTTGAGAGGCTGATGCTGAATTCGGGGGGGAGGGTGGGGGACACTGTAGGCAGGTTGGTCGCTGGGTCCCTCAAGCCTTGAGAGCGTGCCACTGGGCCACAGCGGCACGAGGATGACCCATCATGTCTTTCCAGTGTTTTACCTCTGCAGGGCCACTCTTCCATGACAGATATATCTGTGAGGAAGAGAGAGGATGTAACTCATGTACAGTATCTAGTGTCACACTAGAGTGAGATTGATGTTATTTGTAAAGAGCATTCCAAAAAAAGACAAAAAACTGTGGAGTATTAAGTAAAAAAAAAATCTCACTGTGAGTCTTAAATTGAGCCCTGCTTTCACCACTAAGCCTGCCACTCTAATCAGAATTTAAATCCAGGGCAAAAAAAGCACCATTAGAGAAAGAGATTTCACTTGCTGAAATGCTCAGAGAAAGGCTAATGCTGACACTAACAAAGATCAAACAAGGCGTCTTTGAGTAATACTTTATATAAGAAGAAACTCCTGAAGTGTACATGTCACCGGAAATACTGTTCCAGGTTTTTCTTCCAGACAGTTTTGAGTTATTCATGAGTGTGGTATAATAGGCAACATATTAATTCTACTGTGCGTAGGAAGATAATGTATATGGTTAGGATGCAGAACATATATGGTACCTGTAATTACTGTGGATGTGTATGACTGACAGAGCACTCAATAGTTCATCAAAGATGTTTGTTCCAGTGTTTAAAAGGAACACAGATATGATTGGAGGGTTAGGGTCCTTCATATATTTTAGACAGAAATTGTGACATTGTGTTTTTAAGAAACAATCTAATATGCTAATATTTAGTCTGGCACACAAAACTACACACTGGAAACTGAGCATTTTCTGTCAGTTAAAGAATTGATTAGAATTGATTAAAAAGTAAATTAATAACTCAAATATAATGAGGGGGCACTTACCAAATAAACCAACTTAACACTTTTTTGTACCAAATGGCACCATCCTTTCTATAAAATGTCCTAAAAATGAACCGTTATTAACTGGCAAATTACACAGAACATTTCCAGGAAATAAATATAAAATTCAGAGACCTGTAAAATTAAGCATTACGAAAAGGAATTAATCTTTGCTCAGGTTTAAATGGGGACATTCTTTCATTGTCTCTGAAAATAAGCAACTGCTTACAACTATCTAAACTCTGACTTTACTCTAATTAACTGTCTCAAAACTGTCTCTATTTTCCATAGAATTTGTACCAAATTATGTTTTTCTTTCCAGGAAAAAGTCTGGAAAACAATTGGGAAATGATTATGAAATGACAGACCTGTAAGCTAACTAACTGAAAAAATATATTAAATCTTCAATAAATCCTTTAAAAGATATGGAGCAGTCAATCCTCAGTGAAACAGTGTATTTTTCTTATCACATCAAGCAAGAATTCACAAATCATAATCGAAATGTTGAAACAGCAATTGGGCAATAATACAATGTGTGTAACATTTCAATCAAAAGGGATATTCTGGTTGAAGTTTGGTGAATTTGGACAAACTGACATGCGTCTGTATCAACCATCAACCTGATGATCAGCTGATGATTGGCATGAAATCTGCGTGTTCCAGCAGGGGTCAGTAGAGACTGAATAAGTGATCAGGTGGTGACGGTTCTGTCACAGAGTCAGAAAAACACAGAGGAAGAGAAGAAGAAGGGAGAAGCGAAGAAGAGAGAAGGAGATACCTTTCCAATGACATCATTGCGACTGAGCCTGTCCTTGTCCATGACAGTGATAATTATGGTGGTCTCCCTCAGCACGTGGGCAGGCACGTCAAAGGGGAAGGACTCGTTGAAAACAGGGTTCAGACAGCGCTTCATTACCACCGTCTTCTTCTTCTCCACACGCTTGTCCTTGTGCATCAACCACACCTTTACGTAGGGGTCTGAGAAGAGGGAGATGTGCCTGTTTGCATGCTGTTCACAATTTCTCATTCCCATTTACCTTCTTTATATTTAGTGTTAGTTTGCGTGTTATGATGGATTTGATGTAATTTTCTAGCAGTGGAAAAAAACAATTTTCTCTTTAGTCTTGATGTCATTCAAGTGCAAGCAACAATAATGTATAAAGGAAAAAAAGCATATAGGAGATGAAGGAACATCTATACCAGAAGTGCCTCCAATGTCCATGGCTTTGAGGTTGCGGGCTTTGATGATGCTCACAGTGATGGTGTTGGCTGTGGGGTTGTAGCACAGAGACACCAGCAGATCCCCTCGGCTCCCCTGGGGAAATCATACACAACAACAGCAAATTGTTTACTTTTTTCATCCGCCTTTTCAGATTGTTCTCCCTTATGTTGCTTACTGTGTATTTCTGTTTCTTTCTCTGGCTGCCTGTGTTCTCTCAGTCTACCTGTCACCCTCTCCATATTCCCCTCTATCTCCTCTTCCACCAGCACACTGCCACATCTCCCTCGGGACCGTCACGGCAGCCAGGAATGACATCACCCGTTACATTCTGTCCCGTCTTCTCTTTCCCCTCCTCCCTCTCTGTCCCTCTTCTTTCCTCTTTCCCTCCCTGCCTCTCCCTTTCTTCCCTCCTTACTCACGCTGCCATCGCTGCAAGGTTTCAGCTCCTTCCAGAAAGTCTGCATGTTGGCCAGGTCCAGTTTGTTGAGGGGGATGGAGACCTCTCCTATGGGATCATTCCTGCTGAAGCGGTCGTAATCGAGGACCTGCAGGTATAGAGTCCTCTGGACCACCTTTTCATAGGGGAACCCTAAAGTAGAAAACAGAAAACAGTCCCGATAAATCACAGTGATGTACAAAAAAGCAAAAAAATCATTTTTTAAACCCTAATGCTCTAATGCTTTGTCCTGGAGACACATCAACATACCTAACATTGTTTTATCACCTTGATACTTTGTGACTTTTCCAAATCTCATGAGAATTGCTTATGAATATGATTTTGAACGGATGACATGTTTCAGGTCTAGCAAGAAGTCAACCAGTCAAACATAAATAACACCACTACGGAGGACTGAACATTTCTTTGTCAGTGACAAACAAAAAGAATGTATTTGTTCATACATAGACCATACACCATATATATTTTTTTATTTTTATTAAAGCCCAGTTTTATGGCAAAGAGAAGGGTTACCACTTCATTACTTTTCTAGAGCTGCAACAATTAGTCAATTAATGAATTAGTCGATCAACAAAAAAATGCCCAAACTCTCTTGTCCCATGTTCTCAAATGTGAATATTTTCTGGTTTCTTTAGTCTTTTACAATAGTAAACTGAATATCTTTAGGCTGTGGACTGTTGGTCGTGACAAAACAAGACATTTTGGGTGGCATCTTGGGCTTTGGAAGACAATCATTGACATTTTTCAACATTTTATAGACCAAACAACTAATTGATTAATTGAGAAAATAATTGACAGATGAATCGATAATGAAAATATTTGTTAGTTGCAACCCTATACTCTTCTACCCACTGGCTTTTAATAAAGCTGATTTTGCAATTATTATTATTATACGTAGAAAAGTGGGGTCTATGAGACTTCAAACAATGAGGAAGTAAAGCCAATTTTAACAAAACGCAAAGGTTAAGAGTATCTGCCTGTGCTGTGAAAATTACAAAGTTCATGTTTCTGTTACTTGTCCATCAAACCTTCAAATAGGAAGGTCTCATTCCAGTGGGGATTGAGATTCTTCCTCTTCACTTTGGTCTCCAATTTGTGCTTCTTGTCAGGCAGCAGGTAGAGTTTGACAAACGGATCAGAGGTGCCAGAAAAGTCCTTGGCAGGCAATTCCTGGCCCTTGAGAATTTTGACGGTTAGGGTGGAGTCCTGGAAACTGTAGCCCACACTGAACTGAATGCGACCCAGCTTCTCGCACACTGGACCCTCGTGTTCATCTTCCTCCGAACCCGGAGACAACTGGGAGACAAAAGGGGAAGAGGAGACACAGTCGATTTTTCATTCCCTTCTTGATACTCGACACATGTTGATACATTGCGATGAAGGTATATACAGTGTTTATGGGTATAATATTGGTTTTATATTCTATTTTGAAACAAGATAAATGACTGTTTTCAGGAGCACCTTCATCTTTGGAGGGGGAAAAAAATCTTCTTACAATTAACACCTATCAAAGATAAATTATAAGCCAAGGTCAGATCATGTTTCACTTGATATTATCATATTCATATATCACATATATCATATTACTTTTTATTAAGGTTCACTACTTCATTATTTCATAATGAAGCGAGCCAGAAAAGATACACTCAGCTGCTAGTTTATGTTTGTTGTGCTTTTGAATCGAGAAGTGTTTATAATATTTAATCTACCTCTTTGATATAAATGTGGTGGGCAAAATATTGGAAAAAAACTCAGTATCATGCAATACAATGCAGCTACAGCACAAACCTATTGACAAAACAATCTCAACTCAAAAGAATTTGATTCAACATTATGGTCGAGTTTGACAATTCATTCTTGAAAACAACTCAAGGTCAACTTACTCATTTGTTCTTGAGCTTTTGATGGTATCACACGTCAATAGTCACTTAATATGCCAACTTTCACATCAACTTTAATGAAAAGTCCTGGAGCTGCTCAGAATGCTCCAGGGCAACTGTTGATGAGGACCATGTGATCTGGTCAAGAGCTCCAGAACAAGTGAGTATAAGGGCCTTGAATTGAGATTGTTTTGTCGATGGTTGTTTCCAAAAGCTAGGGTGAGCTGTAATGTTGGACTAAAAAGTTGTGGCATCACCTCTCTAAAACACTTTCAACAAAAACTGCACATTGTAACCTTCATGAAGGAAGGATCCATCGTTACATTATTGTATTAGACCACATTAGTTTTAGCTAGGTGTACCTAATGAACTGGCGTGTGTAAGGGTAGAGAAAATGTTGCATAACTATTATCAAACCACAGGGTCAAACTCAGACATATTCACAGCATGTTCACACACAGATTAAACACTTCCAGAGGAGCTGACAGGTGGTATCACACTTCATAGGAATACTGGACTCCAATCCACAGGGGGCACTACTTCTGCGCTTCAACATAAAAAAAGCTCCTAAATGGCAAACTAGCATAATGTTATGTCACATGGTCGGTGTCTGCTGAGCGATAAGGTCACAAAGTGTGCATGGCTGTGTGGAGATGAGAGGCAGATTATCTGTTGGCAGACAGACCCTCTGACTGATGGTGGCGTGACCTGGAGGGAGGGAGGAAAATCCAGTTTAAAACTGCTATCTTATGGGGGAAGAGCTGGAGGCATTACTCAAGGAGCAGTTCCAGAAATTTAACATCCAATTCTGTATTCCCCCACATATTTCTGATGATACTGCTCAGCCTCATTCTCCATGCTGAATATGATCACTTTTCATTATGCAGTCCTCCATCCAACAGATGGCCTAAATTGCTTTTCCCCATTTTCTGCTATTTCTCTCTTTTTCCCAGCGTCACCCCTTCTCATTCAATTCTTAAAATCTCCTCTTCTTCAGTTTTAATATTCTATTTTGAGTATGTGTTTAGCATTTGTGTATATGTTTTCATGTCTGTTCCTTTTTCTTGGTGGCCATAACAAACATGAGGGATGGGTGGGAGTGGGTGGGAATGAGTGGGATCTAAATTGCTCAACTACAGACATTTTATATTCTCCGTATGTCAAATTGTACTGCCTTGCCTGTCAAAAAAGAAAAAAAGAATTCTAAGAAAAACTCTTCTTTTTTTCTGGAACCCAGAAAACCCACGTGCAGTGGATGCTAAATCTATTGTTGCACAAAAGTAAATAGGAAGGGGGAAAAAAGGATAAGTCTTGTGATATTCTACTCTTTTTTAGGGTCAACAAATAACATGAAAAGACCAAAACCAAAATTAAATTCATCTTTCTAACAAGTATTTCCTGAGCCGGTGCCGTAGACTTCAGTGAGCCACACCATGCGCTGCGTGACATGTTGTTGCTTCTTTACAAGAAACATTGGCAATGTAGTTTATTCTGAGTGGATCCCATATGAAATCTCCTTCTGCTGTAAATACTTGCTAGTACACCAGATCTGCAGCTGAAAATAGTCCTCAACAAATGCACAATTTACTCCTGTTTGAGTAAGAGTTTAATAAAAGCTACAGTACCCAGCTGCCTTGGGAAATCATTCATCCTTTGTAAAAAATGAAAATATATATTCATGAACTGTTTTCAGATTTATATCTACAGACGGTATTAATGGGCTTGGGGCTGTAAGCCACAGGCTGGGGAAGTCAAAAACTAATGAGAGATGGACGTAATATGTTGCTGGTTTTGGTCTTCTCAAAAAATAGTGTATTACTAGCCTTATCCTTACAACAGATAAAGGACATATAAACCTCTGCAAATGTGTGGAAGTGTGATGACACCGAGGCAAAGACACGTTCACACCGCACAATCCATGGCTCTGTGAGCATCACACAAAATGAAAGCAGTGTCAAAGTATATCCCGATAAGAACCATGTGAAGCTGACAGGACCTCCACCCACCATCCTCCAACCTCTATCACCTGAGCCGCTTGAGAGGGTTGGATGTATATGTACTCTGAAGTTGATGCCATTTCACAGCTTTCTTTTTTTTAAATACAGTCTATAAAATAAAGTCTGTACATTACCAATTGCCTCTCTTACAGCAGCAGAAGTGGCTCAAAAGTGTAGGATGGGTATTTTCAGCATGAAAGGAGGGTTGTGTAATATATAGACGCCTTTGGCAAAACTGCCCAGAATGAGTATTATCATTAAGCAGCACCACTGTGAATTCCTCAGACACACCATGAAACCCACATAATTACACACTGCTACCCATCTCTGCCATATTCTTGCAGCACCCACAGCACTGCATGTTCTTTCACAGCTAATTACCGAACCGCACTGAATAAGACACACTCCCAGTGTCTCACTTCAGAGTGATGATTACTGTATGTTTCAGATAGCTGACATACTGTATAACCATAACTAACTGCGATGCTCTACAGGTGGGTGAGCTGAGTGGGATGAGGGGAGTACTTTTTAAGTGATGAAAAACTTGGGAGGAGGAAACACTTCTCATAGGACTAAGCAAGTGTGTAGGATTCATTTTCTCACTGTCTTTTTCAAAACTAAGACAGTATGTATTATTTACAGTAAGTTGAAGGACAAAGATGCATCTTATGCAAAATGACTGAATGATGGATAATAGACAGTTTCATAAATAATTCTACTGCCTATGTTTTATCTTCCAAATAAAATAGGTTTAGCTAAACTGACGGTTTGTTTAAAACCTGCATGACAGTCAGACTGCTTGTGTTTCCCGCCCCAACTGAATGTATCTGTGCTCTATCTCAGCTATTAATTTGGTATGTACAATGTTATTTCTACTGATAGGAGTAATACTACAAAAATAAGACTCATGTTGTAAGAAACTGGAATTATCATTTAACACCGAACTCTAACTCAATAACAAATGCTGCTATAAAGGTGAGTTGTGTCAGCTAAAGTACCAGTTATGATATGTCAGGTTAGTTTTAAAAGCAACCCTAACTGAACTCCAAAGAAGCCAAATCACCAGAGCACAAACTTTATATTAATTTGACAAAACAATCTCCCCCCAAGATCCAATTAATCAAAGATTTATACAGTCTTCATCAGCAGACGAAGTTTCAATTTTTAATGAGATTTAAAATGTCAAGCTCAACTTTTAAGCCAACATGGACCTGAAGTCCTGAAGCTGCTCAGAATGATGTAAGTTTTGAACATCTACAGTTCAGTCAGAGACACAGGAATTGATCATATACAGCAAATAATTACACAGTTGATGGAAAAGGCTTTCCTTCTTAGGGGAGCTTTCCAAGCATCTGAGCAACAACAAGAACAGAATCTGCATACATGAACATAAAACTTAGTTAAATCAACAATACCAAAAAGTAGCACATATGGTGTATCTGGAGGTGTTGGGGTTGTGAGGGAGCTGCATCAGCAAACAGCGTTAGCATGTGTGTTTCAGCGGAGTGACATTGAGAAAGGTTTGGTTATAATGGCAGAACTGTACATCTGCATGAATATGACTGGATGTTCCTAGTCAGCTGGTAGCCATACAGCTCTGAATGAGCCACTCATTGTGAACCATGACTGAATCAGCTGATATCAGTCAACCAATACAAAAAAATAATAAAAATAAAAAACACAGACATGATGAACATATACAGTCTATATGAGGCTGATAAGTATTGCTAATTATTGTGTAAGCAAATATAACTCGCCTTTATGACAGTGTGTATAATGGTGATTAATTACTAATGAGCCCTATTTTGAGGTTTTTACATTATTTCGTCTAACTCCCTCTTGGCTCATTTCCAACTTGCTTGTTTCAAGGCCTGCATGTAACTTTCATCTCAGATTAGGAAAGATGACCTGGAGGCGCCATTCACGTCTCTTAGCCATGTCATTTATTATGATTTAAAAGGCTTTGCTGACAGCAGTCATCTTCCTCTTAATATAGATGAGTTCAGCAGTGTAGAAAACAGATGAAATGACAACAATGAATGAGTATCAATAAATGTGGCTCATGGGACTGCAGATATATGGTGTTGATATTGTGTGTTACCATGAGCATGTCACTGGTGACTGAGTTGGCCAAGTCAGAAGATGAGTTGGCATCATGGCGGCGTCCGGTCTCATCTGGAGTGTGACCTCTGGGGCTGCTGCCTGGTTTGTTACCTGGGGTCCTGTTAAAATGGACATAACACACAAACATACTCATTTACAACATTAATGTACATTAGATTGCAAAGAAAAACATATTTTTGTGCTTTTTTGGTTTGGGGCTGTTTTCCATGGTTTGGGCTAGGCCAATAAGTTCTACTGAAGAAAGTTCTTGATACTACAACATACAATAATATTTTGGACAATAGTTTGTGACAACTTTGTGGCAATAGTTTGTGGAGGGGCCTCTTCAGTTTCAACTTGACAATGCAATTGTGCACAAAGTATGGTTCATTAAGATCTTTTCAGTGTTCGATGTAGAAGGATTTGACTGGCCTGCATAGAGCCCTAACCTCAACCCCTTTCTAACATCTTTGGAATGAGTAAGAGCAGCAACTGTGAGTCAGATCTTTTTGTCCAACATCTGTGCAGACCTCACTGATGCTCTTGTGGCTAAATGGGGGCAAAAGCTTGCAGCCATATTCCAAAATCTTGTAAAAAGCCTTCAGAAGATTGAAGGGTGTCTTAGACACATCACACACTACAGGATATTATTAAGATTATCGTGCCAGAGGTAGCCATGCACCACCTCATGTAATCTCACATGATCTCATGGGGAAGCAGATGTAAACAAAATTTTGACTGAGATGATGCAACAACTTGCTTTAGTAAAGCTCTTCTTTTTGTCCATATGCAGTACTCGAAGTGGGCCAGTACTCGGCACCGGTATCAGCACTGCTAGTATTTACTCTTTGGAGTACCGTGGCTTCTTCTTGGGCACCGGCATTTCTCACAAGCTGCTGGTACTCTCTCTCTTCTGTTTCTGTCTCTGTTGTGTGTGTCCCAGCTGTGGTGAAACTACCATATATGCAGTTAATGCAGCTGCACTGAGGCCTGCAACCCCTCTTTATCTCACCACTATTGTATCAAAAGATCTCAAACATCTTGAGCACTGAATCTACAGTATAGACGTAGCAAGTGAAATTTAAATGTGAAAAGTGTGCCTGCATGGAACTCTGGGTAATTATGGACATGTATATTACTGCATACCAAAATCAACATAGCAAGTAAGTTAAGTGAGAAATGAGCAATGAAGTACAAACACAAAAGCAGGTTTCAGTGGTGAAAATTGAAAGAAAAAGCAAAGGTTCCAAAAATAGGCAGTTTCTTTAAAAAGAAAGACGAGATAGCAAGCACTTGTTGTTCCACTGGGCAAGAGCTGAAAAAGACACCTGCTTATACTAGCACTGGTGCACACCATCCACAGCAAAAAGCCCAGAGATTGCACCTATGATGTAAGTAGAACTTATTAGTTATTTGACTAATAAATCAACCTACACACTTGTGTTTTGTGTTTATAAAGAGACAATGACAATGGTTGCAGATTTCAAATTTTATTGAAACTATAAACCATAAAACCATGGTTTCTGCAGTGCAAAATTAATATTACAAACTACATACTAATCAACTAATCAAACTATTAAAAGCTGGATTCAAATACAATTCATTATAAACTCAAAATATTACAGACTAAAAAGAAATGCAAAGAAATGTAGATAAACATAATATGCTTACATTCATGGCAGGAAGGTTGGAAGGAGAACAGAGAGATCTACAATTCTGAGTAAAGGCCTTATATAGTGGCATGAAGCACACTTATCTACAATTGGCCATCAAGCAGGGGAATGAATAAGTTCAATTTGTGGTGAGTTTTCTTTCCACCAGGGGCTCCCATTTGGACAGCATGAAAGAATTCACAACAGCTGCCCCGACAGGAGCCCAGCTGCTGTGACTGGGAACAGAATTCCTTTAATGCTGTCAAGGTGGCGGTGAGAGTAACATGATGAGACGTGCAACTGGTCTGGTGTAGATCCGGTCCTGAATCAGGATATTCACTGATCTGACCAGTCCATCTGGACTGGGATGGATATTTACTATCTTGCCAATGGGCCACTAGGCTTGGGGCAGTTGACGATCCATTACAAAAACTATTATGTCCTCTTCCAGGTAATCTGTAGCAGTTAGCCATTTGTTCCATGATTGCAAAGTAGGAAGGTAGTCATGAATAAAATGTGACCAGAACTGATCTGCTAGGATTTGTCTCTGGCACCAGCAGTGTTGCCCCATGGGCTCAAGAGTGTTAAGTTACATGAGGTAATGTGGAATCATGCCATCTCATGAGTAGCATGTTGGGAGTAACTGGGTCCAGGTTAACCACATCTGAGGAGGTATATCCCAAAGGTTTGGAATTAAGGATTCCTTCAACCTCTATCAGCACAGTGCTAAGTATGTCCTCAGACACTGGTTGGTGAACAACTGCGACTTGAAGTGCATTTTTCACTGATCAAATCTCTCTCTCCCATATACCTCCAAAGTGGGGGGAGCTTGAAGGACTCAACTTAAAAGTGAGTTGATAGGCACAAAGTTTCTTCTGCAGTTCTGGTTCCATTGCCTGAAATGCTTCTTGAAGCTCTCTCAGCACCACAGAAATTTGTGCCCCTGTCAGAATGCAGCTCCATAGATTTACCTTGGTGGGAAATGAACCTCCTGAGAGCAGGAAGAAATGCATCAGAATCCAGAGAGTTGTTGAGTTCAAGATGCACCGCCTTTTCGACTATGAGAAGGCCGAGTCAGTCCAAAGCACTCCTGTGGCAAGGAATGGAGGGCTTAATAGCCTAAGTCAGGCAGATGGAAGGTTGGCCATAAGGGAGACTTTAGGCTTTGCTTGCCACTGATGGCAAGTGGTGCAGAATGATTGATGGTGTTTTATTGCCTCCCTCCCATGAGGAATCCAGTAGTGAAAGTTTTAGAATACAAATAGTGCCAATGGCATCTAAGAGTACGAATGGTTTTAAACATATGCTTAAATCGGTGTTACCAATCAAGCATATCTCTAGGTGTCCATGGAAAAAAATTCTTGCCTGTAAGGGGTCCCTGACCCCAAAAAGTTTGAGAACCCCTGATATAGGGTGTAAGGAACCCTAAGGGGTCATATTGTTAAGAAGGCACTTGAGAGATCCTTCTCATGGTCACTGGGGACTGTTGCAGGGGCTTGTGTGGAAAGTTCAAGACAACAGGGGACCAGTTCTACTTCAGGCCTAAGGTGGATTCTACTGGCCTCTGTTCTATACTGCTTAGTTTGGACATGGTAGCATCCACTGGAGCCTTCAGTTTGGGAGCATCATGAATCCAGAGGAGGGGAATTGCATAGCGCTCAATTACATCAATAGTGACCCTTTCTGTTCAGTCCTCCAACATTTTAATGGCCTATTTGTCTCATTGGGACCAAGTAATGTGTTTCTCACTGTGGAGGGGGTAGTACATCCAGTTTCCATAGGTTTTCAACATGACTAAGCAAGGAATCAGATGGACTAGTGGAAGCAGTGAACACACATTGGTGCGCTGGAGGACAACTTTCTTTGAAACTCTTGTGACCTTGGAGGGTCCAACCCAGCTAAGTGTGCACAGCAATGTCCTTTATATATGGGTAGTGGTGCTTAAGAGACTGAACTGGGTATGTCTGTTCAATGAGATCAATCTCTTTTGCAGTGAAAGCCTGTCGAATGGGTATCTGGCTGTGGGTGCTGAGATGGGAGAGATCTCAAACTGAACGCTTTTCCCTTAAATGTGGGTGAGTACAGAACAGATGTTGTGGAGAACAACTATTTCCTTCTCTCCCTTCTGACATCTGCCTGACTCTTATTCTTGGTAGTTCTGGGTGGTTTATTGCTTGGCTGCTCCTGCTGATACCATTGGACAAGTTGGTTTGAAAAAGCCTCTGCTGAACCTTTGATTGTAACCATCCAGCCAAGTCTCTTAGAATGTATGGGTTCAATGTAGCTACAGTGACTTTGCCTTGTCAGTTTGGCCCTCTAGCAATACCAGTATACTCACTAGCAGGTGAACCCACAAGGAAAAGCTCTGAAACCCTTGTGAGTCACAAATTTTGATGTCAGATGCTGTAAGTATTGCCACTATCTCACTCTGAGCTAACTGGTGGGGCTGACTGTACTGCAAATGGAGGGCCCACACTGTAGCAGTATAAGGCTATAGATGATGACAGCAAGGCTGAGCAATCATCTGAGCTTCAGGCAACTTAAGATGCTCAAGGAGAACATGATATTTATATTTCTCGCTCAGCTGAACATAAGGGTTCAGAAGATTGTCTAGGGCCAGCTCCAGGTTGGCAAAAATCTCTCTCACTATCCTTAGTGAAGTCTGGTATGGTAGGCTTAGGAACTTCGTACAGTGATGGCTCATTTGGAACTGTGCTAGCTGAAGCCGTGGCGGTAAGATGAGCCATTTCTAAAAAGGTGGTGGTAACTGTACCTTAGCTACCTGTTGTGATGTAAGTGGCTGTGATTGAGCACCAGCGCAGAGAAGAAACTGTGGATGATGGGAGCGGATAGGAACAATACATTGATTTCCTGGAGCTAGTGGATGGAAAGAACAAATGGGATGGCTTGCGGCAGGCATGGCATCACGTGCAGGGGGAACAATAAAAGATTGAGGACTTTTCTGGTTGGATGACAGAAGAAGCTATGAGCAAATAGGGCATAAAGAGGATGGAATAGGTCATGAACGTACCACATGAATTAGTGAGCCTATTACCTGATACTGTACTGGTAAACGCTGATGAGAGGGAACATGAGTGGTACGCTTGGGAACGAATCTAGGCTGTAAAGTGGGTTGTGTGTTCAAGCCTTGAAAGGTTGGGGGAGGCTTATACGAAGGTGCGGATTGAAGTGAAGAAGATACAGGTATCTTGACAGTACTGAGAGGAAGGTTATAGAGCTTATGAACAATGAAGTTCTCCTCTGCTGAATTGATATGCTCATTCAGAGATATAAGTTGCTAAATATCTCTCAGCCTGGTTTAAGGTCTGACCAAAGGTTCTGATGCATGGTCAGATTTCAGATGAGGTGTGGATGTTCCCACAAGATGTGTATGAGGCCTTATTCTGTCAAGTTGAGCTTCCCCATACACATTATGCTTTGTTTTTTCCATGAAGAAAGATAGACTGATTAGAATCAGAATCATTGTTAGGATCATTAAAGGGGTGCTTCCTGGTACATGGGCTCATTTATGTCTTCCTCCAGTTGATCCAACACCCTCAGCCTCTCTTAGTTCATCATTAAGTTTCAGTAGTTCATGAATCAGTATTCTCTGATTAAAAGCAGAAGACTGAAGAACAGAATTAGCATTGTGTGCATCTATTAGAGGATGAAGTTTAGGCACTGCAGGATTATTGATCACTTCAAGACTGCTGGGAAAGTGATGATCACAGGAAGGTGCTCCCTCTTGTGCCTCAAGTTGTTGATCATCTCGAATTTGGGGTTGATCTGTGCTCTGCCTCATAAGCAGCAGTTCTTGTCTTTTCCTGCCACGATTCTCAAACTCCTCCATTCTGCTTTAATGAGATCCATTTCATTAGTTTCCTCCATTTCATTTTCTTCAGTGATTCCACCATATTTGACAAGGACTCTTTATCCATGTGTCCATCCAAAAACCATGGTTTCTGCAGTGCAAACAATACATAATCCAAAATTAATAATACAAACTAAATACTAATCAAACAATTACCAGCTAGACTAAATTGCAATTCATAATGAACTCAAAATATTAAAACAGACTAAAAGGAAATGCAAATAAATACAGATAAACAAAACATGCTTACATTCTCAGGAACAGGTAGGGAGGTTGGATGGAGAGCAAAGAGATCTGCAGTTCTGAGTGAGGGCCTTATATTGTGGCTCGAAATACACCTGTCTGCAATTGGCCATCAAGCAGGGGAATGATTGGGGTCAATTGTAGTGAGCATTCTGTCCACCAGGGGTTGCTATTTAGATGGCATGAAATAATTCACAACAACAACTGACTGATTATCTTGGAAACAAAAAGAGAAAAAAAAACAACCTAAAATTAGTGAAGAGAAAAAATTGCCCCTGGCTCATATTATGTAACAATTTGGTAAATGGGCACGATACAAAGATCTGATACCAGTCTAGGCATATTGACAAATAAGACTAATGAGCACTTATCGCAGTGTGAGAGAAGGCCCAGGGAGAAAAGGCAGAGAGAGTCAGAGAGATGGAAAGAGAGTGAGTGAGTGAGCAGGTGAGCTGTAAAACACAAAAGTAACAGAAGACATGATATTAGAAGAAGGCATTGTGGGAAAGATGATCCGAGAAGGAAAGATAAAGTTGAAGACTTATCTGTGCACAGAGGATGAGAAGGAGTGAAGGAGAGGATTTGTGTTTGTTAAGACTCTGAGGATTAATCAAATGAACAAAGTGAGGTTACTGACTCAAATTAATGTGAGACCAAGACATTGCCAAACACACAATAACACACACATTAACTGAGAGAAAAATTGAGGAGAGAAGGGAAACGGGATGAAAAAAAACGAAACAGACCTGATGTTTTTGGATAAAGAGTGAGATGCTCTAAAGCAGAGAAAGGAAGTAAAGTGATGTTATATGGGCAAGCAAAACAGAAGGAGGCTGGAGAGGGACAGGGGTTGTATAGCAAAGAGACAAGTAAAGGGAGAGCGTGAGTGAACAAGAGACAACACAGAGGGGAGGAGAAAAGGATACAGTGTGGAAGAGAAAGAATTGATTTGTCACTCTGCATTTATTTCCTGTGATCCGCGGGTCAGAGCACCAACAATGCGGCACAGAGTGAATTCAAAATGTAATGGCTTCTGTTTCAATGACTTGCCAAATATATCTTACTGCTGCATGTATTTGCTAATAAAACACATCTGAAACGTAACCACATCGTTTCTCCAACATTTCAATTACAGACTCAAATATCAACCCCTCACACATCAGGGAACAATGTGTTATCTTGAAATAATCACATAACACATGGCAGTCACACAAATAACACCTGGCAGTCTCACTGTGCCACTGGCTTGACTCCCACCTGCACTGTGGTAATCTGTGTTCAAGGATGATACTCACTGTTTTTCTTATTTTAGCTGTGTACACCTTACATTACAACCGATCCTTTTATAAAGCACAGCAGTACATTTTAGATCACTTGATGATAAATAATTGAGTTAAGTGTCTTACATACTGTACTGTATTATTGTATGGGGTTGTGAATTGAATTATTGTTATGATTCTGTTTCTTTTTTGTGGGAAGAATTACATACGTTAATACTTTGTTTAATTAGTTTGCAACAATTTTGTCTATCTCTCTGTGCATGTGCTCTCAGTTATAAGCCACTTTTCTAAAAGAGCAAAAACAAAGAGCATCGAGGCTAAGATGATTTTAGCTCATAGATTTATGGGACTAAGATCATCTTAATCCCAGCTAAAATAAGAGTGCAACAATATAACATGCAACATACTGTACACCAGAGTGGAAAAATAGACAGATTACAGTATTTCCAAATATTCTTTGCTAAAATAATGTCAGAGAGATTCACTTTTCTGGACGGAAATTGAAGACTGATAGATATGGAGAATGTCTAATAAACCACCATAACCAGATGATCTGATCTCCACCCTTCCTCTGTCAACACAAACAAGATAATCACTTTATAATTTAATAAGTCAAAATGTTCCATCTTACTGGCATCCTAAAGGGTTTTGGCTTAGTTTTGATTTCCCCCCTGTAGGGTGCACTACTTTTAGAAATTAAATCTTTTGCACTCGTAAAAATTATATGGGCCACTTCAACTGAAGAGAACTTAATATCAAATTAATCAGTTTCATAACCAGAAGTTGTGAACTCTTGATACAGGGACCTCTAATCTCTGCTTTAAAGGAATACACAAAGACAATGACATGGCAATAAATCAGGATATTTATTTATAATACTACAGATACAAGTACTAAACACTACAACTACAACATTTTACAGACAGAGGGTTATGGCTGGTGAATGATTCGAATGAAAGATGCAGGGTTAGCTATTGTGTAGTTGGTATGAGAGACCTGATAGACAGCTGAGATGACTGTTACCTGAGAGGCAGTGAGTCAAATCAATGGTACAACAGCTTAGTTCTGAATTACCAATTGAAGTTACAATTTATGAAATCACCAGGGTTTAAGCAAGCTGATGAAGGTTTTGTAGAAATACTTGCTTGCTCCCTGGGGTGGCTTCATGCAGGGAATAGAGCTGGGGTGAGGAGCTGGAGACTAGATCTTGAAATGATGAATAAATTGGCTGGTCCGGATTTGGAAAGTTCCCGATAGAAGAGAGCTCCTGGTTTATGCTCTCCTAGTCTTGATCCTTAACTCATGACACTAGATTTCGAAGTTTCACCTCCTATTTTTCTGGATCACATCTTCACATGTGCAAAAAACAACCATTCCTCCGGCATGGCAAAAAGCGAGAAGACAAAGATAAAAGCAAGAAAAAGGGCAAAAAGCATGATTTCTCAGATAAGGGATTATTTTAAAGTCTCGGTTTGCTCGCCAAGATGATGTATCCTATCACAGGGACTGCAGAATTCTGGGAGGGGGGGGCAAAGACAGTCCCCTCCTGTCCATGGACAGACGGGTTCAACTCCTGAATGCTGTTACTCTTTTATTCAAAATTGTTAGTTTTATAACAATTGCATGATTTCTAATTGTGCATTTTTGATAGTAGCTTTATCGTTTTGAGATTGAAACAAGCAGAATGGCACTAGACATGTGTTAGTGTTATCAAAGATGATAGAATTATGTTAGTGGTACACTTTCTAGCTTAAAGGCAGTGGAATAAAAGTCTAACTAAAGCAAACACCTATTTTTATATACACACACATACTAATACACTATATTAATTGTCCTTAAGACAAAATCTAAACTACATTTTAGAGTTCATGCTCTTATGCTGGTTTGCCTAGTGATCACTTCTTCGGTTGGTCCTGAAAATCAGAGTTCACAGTAGGATTAAAGTTGATGCCAGCTCATCTCTGTGGGTGACTGGCTCTTAGAGGTGAGTTATGATAGCCAATGGTGGGGATGTTTATCCAAATTTTGCTAACAGCTCACACTGGGGTGTGAATTGTTCTTTCCATGTTGCTGGATCTTGGAGATCTTGAAGTGTCAAAGGTGGTTTGGGTCAGTCATCTGTTAGTGGCCATGTAGGAGAAAAGGGGTCTTCTTATCTTGATTGCTGCTGTTTGCAGGATGTTGTAAATCTCATTGGTGTCTTATTGGCCAGCTTTCCTAGGGCGCTGAAGAAAGGGCTGGTCCTGTCTGTCTGAAGGTTTGTATCATCTGCATACGAAACATGAGGGGACTTTTCCCTACACCCCTATCCAGCCAGTATGTTCCATTATATTCACTACAAAATGAAAATTCCTGCTTGTTTTCATTACAGAGTGGTTTTAAAACTGCTGGTTTTGGTACCTGCTAAAATCTCAGCGGCTCTCTTAGTGCATGAATGTATTAAATTCACTTTGTCCTTTACGCATGGTTTACATATGGTTATGTCTGGTTGTTTACTTTCCTGGTAGATTTCATGGCGACACACTGTAGCTTGTGACATACCACCATGTGAAGTTTAAAATCTGCCTCTGGTCAAAAAATGTGTTTTTCTTCTTGTTCCTTCAGTTGGATGTTTGACACTTTTCACATTCATCTGTTGAAAGTGAGACGTTTCTCTGTACTCACAAGATCTGAGTTTAAGACTTGTACCTACAATAATGTTTTGTGACATCACAGCTAGTTTGGCGCCGCAGTTCAGTATACAACTTACACAAGTGTGATGTGGAAACTTGAAGCCTCCAGTGCACATACACTGAGAATGGACTTTACAGTGAAGTAGGAGACATCTTGTATCCGGCAGTTAAACTTTTTAGAGGATTTTTAGGAATGCAGTTTTTTTATGTGGAAAAAACATTATCAGATGCAATTTATTTTTTCCAAGCAGAGTACTTTTATGTCTTAAAACATGTCTGGAAGCAGTCTCTAAAAATTTAATTTTCTTGTGAGCTATGAGGATAAATTGTTTCAAATGTAGCCCTCTAACAATGAATTCTCAACAAGTACTGAAACTTTAAATAATCTATTTCCCTTCAAAACCGTTCAGTTGTTGCTCAGCTGCAGGGATGAATCTTAAGAAGTGTTCGCCACTTTGGCTACTGAACACATAATATATGCCTGTCAACGGTGTCTCTACCAAAAGAGTCTATAAATGCTTACTTGTAGGAGTGGTAAGCTCAATGACAGCCCACTGAACCCTACTAAATCAACACCTACTACACAAGACAGAGTCCACATGAATCTTGAACAATCAGCCTTACATAAACACAGCCAGGCATTTTCTTCATTATTTACAATGGGGATCTGCATTTCATACTGTGCTACACTTGTCCATAAATCATCTTAGCCATGCAAAGCACATGCAATACCTTAAACAGTGCATATAGAAGTGTTGTAGTTTATGTGAGCTCGCATATATTACGCATGTGTTTTTCTAAACAAATCTACTGCTCTATCTTCTTCAGCCTAATGGAGTACTGAGCCAACCAGAAAGACTGACTGTATTTGTAATATCTGCATGAATGTGTTGCTGCGTTAAGTCAAGGACTGTCAGTTGCTCCAGTAAAATAAAAACAAGAGGAAAAAAGTTGGTTAGACGATTAATTGACAGAGCAAATACTTCAAATATTTTCTGTAACATGAGACAAAAAATTAGGAGTTGATTGGACAGGTAAACGCAGGGATAACTGACTGAAGTGTGTCAGAGAGAGGATGATTTGCATCTAAACATGCCAGGTCTAACTAGGTCTGAGGATGACGTGTCAAAAAATGAAAAATGAAAGCAAGAGTGAGGTTTTATTAATGGGAAGCAAAGCAAAGTAGTACCCTCACTTCATCTTGATGACCTTATTTATCAACTAAAACATAGCATTGATTACACTGTCACTTTCTATTTACAACATGTGTACATTTTATTGACTAGTTTAGTTGACTAGTATGAACTGACAGAGGATGTAACCACAAATACCAAGTACCTGAATAAAACCAAAAAAAATTTATTGTAATGTGAAAATATGTCCTGTTCATTGTGTCTAACAGTGATAAAATGCATGTCATTTTAAAAGAGGTAAATGAGTTCACTGCATTTGTTTACACAAAATGTTTTTTTTTTTAATTTTTATTTAATTAAACTTGTGGGGCTTCTTGTAGAGGTCCAAAGGTTTTCCTGTTGATTATATCATACATGCTATGATGATGCCAAAGACACAGTTTTGTCAGTCCATAAACCTTTTTTACAGAGGACATTCTGACATGTCGCAGTAGGAAAACCACAGATATAAAAATACAATTAATAATGACTATATTCCACTTAGCTACTTCATTTTCAGGGTCCTGTTATTGTGCCTGTTGGCTTGCTGTCAGACTGTCATGGCTTACTGGGACACATGAAAAGAAACACAGCTGTAGTTAATGTTATTAGTAACACCTGTACCTAATTAAAATTTACCAAAATGATTAGGACATGAGATGATCCTTGGCTTTTTTTTTGAAACCACAAATGCATTCAATATATTAACAAGCTTGTTTTTTTTTATCACAACCTGCATTTCTGAAGGATTCATATTATAGAAGTTCAGCTGTGGCGTCTGCTTGTCGTAGTCACCACAGATTAATGTACGGTGACATGAAAGGCAGATAAAAACCTGCTGCTGCACAGAGTATCACTGATTCATGGTAACAGCCTGGGGGACATGGAGCAATTGGGTGTGGTAGTGAGGTGAGTTCATCCATGCGTGTGAATATACATATTAACTCACTGTTAAATATACACACACCTGTGCACACATACACACACACATGCTGCAGCAGGGCACTGGTGCTGCATAATATCTCAACCAGACATAAAGAAATAAAGAAAAGATGGGATGTTTTGCAAAAATATTCTTCTGTAACATCAGGGAAACAAGAGGGACAACTGTTCTCTTTCCATTCAATTAATTCTCACCACACACATCTGAATTAATCTCACTGCGGTTATTTTGAGTCAATTACAAAACTAGACATAAACTCAACAATTTCGTAAAAATTTGCTGCACAACTGGAATAAACTTTGGAATTTGCCCAAATAGAAGGAAAATATCTGCAGTTGTGTGTTGCCCCCTTTCTGCCTGCTAGTGAGTATCTTGTCTAAAACACACCAGTTACATAATTCATCCTTTCCAGGTTGTTGTAACCATGACTACTGAAATGTGCGCTCCCACTTAAGGTTGTACTCACTACCATCATGTGTTTTACAGGGGGTTGGAGTAACCATGGTAACAGCAGCCTTCAAAAGAGGGCAGTAAGATCCAAGGAAGTTCCAGAGAGAGGGGCATATTGTATATAGCAAGGAGCCCACAGAGCAAAGGGACCAAACATTTAGAAAGCCTTTGAAACACACTCTTTGACTTCCCTCATACCTACACTCCAACCCCCTCTGACCCTGAGAGAGCACCACAGACCTTCTTCTGGGTATTTGTGAGCTCATGCTGCAAAAGGCTAATTCAAATGCCAAAAAGCAGTACAGAATATCCTCTAGCCATGATACTTAAAACAACAGGCAAAGACAGAAATGAGCATCTCCAGTATGGAGTTACCTCCTTCCCCCATCACGACTGCACTGCTGCTGGAGAAACAGTCTTGATCATTAGACTAAAACAAGCTCTTACCTCACTTATGTACTTCACTTTTTCAATAGTTGGGAAATGCAAATGTGCTACCAGTAAGTCTATAAAGCAACACA
Organism: Thunnus albacares; assembly: GCF_914725855.1. Classification (NCBI taxonomy): domain Eukaryota; kingdom Metazoa; phylum Chordata; class Actinopteri; order Scombriformes; family Scombridae; genus Thunnus; species Thunnus albacares. Next base: position 23,510,278 of record NC_058106.1, read on the forward strand.
AAAGAGCACGCACACACACATGAGCAATCTTTCTGGAGGTCGAGGGCAACGTCCCAGGAGAATGACCACTTCAATCTGACGCGTTGAAACTCAAAACCCTGACTTTTGACCTCATGGCCTCAATCTACGACTGAGTTGTAAGCCATTCTCTGTGTAATTGGACAAAGCAGGTTGTTACATCCCAGGGGACACAGCAGGGACATTTTATCTCCTTCTATGCCAAATGTGCATCGTCTGTTAGAGAAAGTCAATTTTGCATTGATTAAGAAAGGCTGAAAAATTGAAGGAACGTGCACCATTTATGCAGCTATGACAAAGTAATATCATGTGAGTAATTACAGGAAAAGAAAACGGATTAGAAAAACTAAAACCAGAAAAGCAACATGTGCAATCCAGATTTCATGAACAAGAATCTGAATCACTGTGTTCATGTCATTTCACAGGCATGTCACAGCCCAACCTTGGCTCATTGTGACCATATTGTACTCCTGCATGCCTCCTCCTATAGCTGTGAGACAGGAAATTAATAGGATGTCTGTTGTGCAGGAGCATATCGCTGCCATCTGTTTGCTTAGAACTGTCCCTTACTGTAAGTATGTATAAGCACATTTTATAAAGCAGATGTAGAGTGTCTATTTTCTAAATCTACCCAGTCTGATAGGTAAAAGCGGACGGGACTAGACTAAATCAAATGCTTGACGATGGAAAATTCAGCGGAATCTATCATTTAATTATCCATTTGATGCACCTCACAACATAAAATTACTTACATGCACTTATGTTTCATGTTAGCTCATCTAAATATAATATGGTATTTAAGTTAGGTGCTAATATTATATGCTATTTGCACTGCAATGAGAGGATTTGTTGCTTTTGAATTTGTAATGGTGCATTCTTCGTATAGACCACTGATCACTTAAAGATGAACTACGTCTATAATCAAAAAGACATTACAGAGTGTATTAGAAAAAGGTAATTTTCGTTGGTATTTTACCCTCTATCGCTTTCAGTTATTCTTGAGAAGTCATGCCAAAATAATTAAGTTAACTTGCCATAGGACATGAGATAAGTTATAAAATGACAATGATTTATTACATTTACTTTCATAGCTGGCTTCATGTGGGAAAACAGAATGAAATAATGCTTGACTTCCTTATCATTTAGGTGAATTAAAAATGTGAAAAGGCTGAGATTTGCAGCTAAACTTCGAATATTAACCTTTGCACCTACAGTAATATATGTGTTTAAATGTGATGTTACAAATAGCCTGTGCAAGCACGCATGTTTGCACACATATTCTATATTAATGCATGAAAACTGTCCACAGGGGAATCTCATTCCATTTTCCGATGTTCAGCAATGAAGCAGATTTATCAGAGTCTGGCCAAGCTGACAGTCATCTACACTGACAGAGGAGCGCTGCTGTGACATCATCCTGTCACAATGCTAGTCAACACCCTCAGGAAAGGGTGGATTATGTGAATAAGGAGATACTGGAACGGAAAAGGAGAGAGAGAGAGAAGGAGACCGATTGGCACAACAACAAGGCAAAGTAAGAAAAAAATAGTTCAAAAGATGCTTTTAAATAAAGAGGGAATGAGGGAGAGATGAGGACACAATTTCTTATTGAGAAACAAAATGAGGAGTTCAGAGGGTAGAGAGGAATTGGAAGTGTAGGGTGAGGGAGGGAAAGTGGATGGATGGGTGAGAATATGAGGGATGAGGGTTACCAGCATGGCCTGGATGAAAAGTGTGTCTCCATAAACATATTGTATATGGGTCTCGCTGATCATACACTAGCCCTGGGAGACCGTGAAACACAATATATGTCGCATGTCCCGTGATGGATGAGGCCCAGGCTCCAGTGTCAGCCCACTCAACGCTCCCCACCAACAGGGACAAATCACTTGGCCACCGCCCCCCTCAACACGCAAACTAATACAACTAATGGAGCCATCTACAGTGTTTGACTGGCGTGATGCTCTGTGAATAGACTTCTGCTGCTTTGGTCTTGAGATTCTTCTATACCCACTTGGAGTTGCTGTTTTCATGATTATAAAGTATAAAGTAGTATAAAGAAGGATGTCTTTAACATTAAAAATACAAGTCGATATTTTTTTTTAAAATGATGAATGAGAACGCTGGGTTTTTTTTTTCTTCCACTTCTCACTGTCAGCCTTGCTGTGACGTCCCCCCTCGCTTTCCTTTCTTGGGAAATGGGAAATGGTGAATGAGCTCCAAACTTAGATCTGACAGGTTTTTTAAAAAGATGCCTCGTTTGTGCTGACCTACATCGCTTTTTCTTTCCAATCATCTTTCCTCCTGGGCCACTGCCGGCTCCAGAGGCTGCCATGGGGACCAGTGGTCGGCCTGCAGAGTCATTAGGAGGCTTGACTCACTGTGATTGCTGGCTCAGACACACAATTCAAAGAGTCGGATATGCCAGCTGATAAAGGGTGACAACAACTTCCTGCTTGATTAATACTGTACAGTTTGGTGTTGTGCAACTCAGCTGGTACAGTATGACATACAGTCCTGCCAAGATTGGAACTGTGATTCCCACTGAGACCATCCATACCAACAGTGTACATACATACCCAAGGTACATTTACAGTTTTTTTAACAGCAACCATCAAATGTCATTCACTGTTGGACATATTCTTTAAGTGTATATTTTCATCTCCAAATGACAATTTAATAAGATATTTTCCTGCAGACTTTTGGGAAAAAAACAACATTTGTTGCCACTGGGTAGCGTATGCTTACAGCTTGGTGAATTGAACTGAAAGGGAGAAGATTCGCCACCATGGAAGAAATCTAGCAAGTATCACCGGAGGCTCTGGACACAGTGACAAAAGATGACTACAGGAATGTGAGAAGTGCTTGGACAAGTGTATCACATCTCAAGGAAAGTACTTTGAATGGGATTAGAAGAAAGATTTATAATTTATAATTTATTTTTAACAATTCCTGGAATGTTTGGGTATGTTTACTCATCTTTTAGCTCTGTTTTGGTCTTTGGTTTCCCCGAGGGAAATATTTGGCTCTTAAGCTACTAAGTGCTCCACTTTGCTCACCAGTTAGATGCTAACTTTGTCTGTCTGCTGTCTGTTGCCGGGCAGGTAGCATACAGTGGGTTCATCAAAGCTTTTTATCTGAAGAAGCTTAAATGATGCAGGTGAGAGTGGTGAGACTGAACTAAAATAGTGAAGTTGCAGGCTGTAAAACCAAAACAATGAGCTGAAAGACACAAAAACAACCTTCATCAGGCATTTCATTTAGCACGTGGCAACAAGCACATGCAATATGTAGACAAAAAAATTATCAACCAATCAAAAGAACATAGATTTTAAAGACCAAAACAAGAACAAAATATCAATAAATATCTAGAAACAACAAGAAAAATGAGTAAACCAAACAAAAAGTATTAATCTCTAATGAAATATACAAAGTAGGTACAAGATAGTAAGAATACAACAGCATCACCAACATGTAATGCAATGAAATGCCTGAAAAAGATTGTTGTACTGAAACGTAGCTATTAAACAAATTTACCATAAGTGTTGACAGTATGTGAGAGCCAATTTTTAATATTTATCCTTCTCACTTATTCTCCATTTACGCTCTTGTCTGTAAACAGTTACAAAGCTTTCTTTTCATTCTGACGGTTCATACTTTGGAAAATGAGTCCTATCTTATTCCTTGTCACATTTTACAAAGACAACTGTGAGGTTCGTCTCATTCATTCCCACTGGAGCTCTCAGCCTCTAAAGCGTACATTTTTTTTTTGGTAACACTGGGGCATGTTGCTCATTTTAAGGTTATAAATGGCCAGTCACATCACACCAGAGTTGAAAATAAAATAAATACTTCAATGTCACTGAATTATAAGTATGAGATTATCCACTGTGAGAGCAAAAAGTGTGATAGATGGTTGTATTTGAGACCACACATTCAGAGTGATCCACAATCTACTACTTGAACATCCCATCATTCGCAGGCTGTGCAGACACAACACATTCTTGGCTTGTTTTGAATGGAAACAGTTTTGATATGCTCCATTTCAGACACTGCTGCACATTTTACAGCTTTACCAACTCAACGCTCAGAGTGGAGGTAGACCGGGGCCAGTAAGCTCTTTTGGGTTTATTCATATTTATTTCCCTGTTGCGTCTCTGTGTGTGGCGAATCTCTGAGCTCATTAAGATGCAGCTCTGCCATGCAACATCAGCTTTCTGAGATGATAATAACACAAACAGCATCCGAGCTTCCATCATAGTTATCTGTAGGTGGGTGATTATGTCCAGTCCACCGCAGGGCTTTGGCTGGTCTACCACAGTGACCCAAACTGACTTACATAACAAGAAGCTCCACATACGAGATAAGAGGACCTTTCACTTAACACAAAGCGAGAAAAACACTGGCTTTGTCTGTAGATAACAGATCAGCTAGAGAGAAAATGTGTCCTTTGACAATAATATAATTAACTATAATCACAGCTGCATGGTCTTATCTCTAACATGTAATAAGTACTAGACTGCTTTTGTAGGCAACAGCTATTGCTGCAGCTGCATCCCTAATCACAGATTAACATTAAACTTTTCACATAAAACAACGAATGGGTGATAATGAACTGTGTAAATTTGTTCAGGGGGTGATTTTACTGTCACATCACACTCACCTCTGTGCACCACTGACAAAAGCAGGCTGTTCTACAAGTATTATAAGTTTTAAATGAGTGACGGGAGGTAAAAATAGATCATATCTCAGTGTTATGTTGCAAGCTTTGATGAGCAGTTCTCAGATTGCTCACCTCAATATCACTACTGATTAACAACCCTGCAATAAGAGTGAACAAGGCATACATCTCTCAATTTATGCAAGCACATTTTCCTTTGAACAAGACAATTGCTCCATTTTATGAGCTAATTATGATTCCTGAATACAAATTGCCTAGCACAGCAGTTCACAACCTTTTCTGGCTTGTGACTCTCCTAAAATAGTTTACTTGTGCCTCCTTGTTACGGGTTGCATGTGTCTAAAAGGTGTGAATAGTTTGACTAAAGAATGATTTTTGCTACTCAGATTGTTTCATTTAGTTAATTTTTAGAGGCCTGAAGCAACCCTGTTTATATACAATCAAATTGTTTTCCCAATTAAGTTCCAAATTTAATCTCTGGGTGGATTATGTTCACGTTTTGAGTTAATGAAGCGCTACATTCTCATCCTGTGTGGTTAGATTTAGATAACAGACGCACATTGGTTAGTGAAGGTTAGGGAAAGATTGTGGTTTCGGTTAATGTTAATTAATGCGTTGTGTCTCGTGCACTGCACTTTTCCTACATTAAACCAAGACCATGATCTTTCCCTAACCTTAACCAAGTTCTGTGAGTGCCTATACATAACAATAAAAAAAGTTTAATAATGCTGTAGGTGCTACACATGGACATTGTATTGCATGATCTGATATTTTGGCAGAAAATCAATGAAATCCATTGCCAGTGAACATTTTATTGATACATTCAGCATCAACATTCAACTGCGACTTGACAGATACGTATGTTAGTTAACAACATTTCCTCATTATGTTAATAGAAACTGTAATCTGGTCAGCAACACGTTTCCCTCAAACTGTTTTTGTAGTTGCAAATTAGTTGTATATAAACATAATTTCTAGTAGACAGAATTGCCTGAAGAGAACTATTTAGTATTTCACAAGAGCTAAGATCATCAAAAAGTCTCACTCTGTGTCCCAAAGACTATTTTTTTCTTCTTTGCTGTCCAATCAGTCCTCTTGTGACCCTTGGTGGGTTCCAGACCCCTTACTTGGGAACCACTGCCCTTGCAGACGTGCCATGGATTACTGACTACTAATCGATTTCTTAAAAACACATTAATCATAAATGTCTAAATATCTAAAAGCTGGTGAGTCATAACAGGGTGCCACTTGCTTATTTATTGTCTATGTTTAAGAGACGGCTTGTCTGAACAAATATAGATTTGACCTGACACAGAGCATTTGCTTTAATCTAATGATCTTCTATCATCAGATTTGGTGTTTTGTAGATATTTGTGCTCAGAGCTGCATTTGATTTCATTAATAAACCAACAGAATCTCAAATCTCTATGGGAATGTCTATTTTTATCTTGTGCCATATTTCTCTAGAAAGCTGAGAGCAAAGGTTTCCCTCTCTTCCTGTCTCTCTTTCACTGTCTGACAGCGTCTTGTCTTGTCACATATATTCTTGGCGGGATCATCCTGTTCCATCGTGCTCAGTCTACTGGGCTCCATGAAAACGGCCGGGAGCAAGCCAGCAGACGGGCACAGGGAGCTTATGGGGTAACTACAGAGACAGAGAGATGAGAGAGACGGACAGAGATGATGATGGAGAGCTGTTATTAGTTGTGGAAGGACACTAGACGACTTGGCCCATGTGACCCCTCGGGGTAGAGGCTTTCTGGCTGGCTGTGATTAGAGTTAGGTGCTTGACAGACCTCCAGACAGAGAGAGGGAGAGAGGATGATGGGGGAACAAGAGGTAAAGCTGATTTTCATCCTCTGACTGACCCTTAAATATTTTTAGTTAGAGGCATAAAAACGGGCAGCATAGAGTAGAGGCCTCAAAAAAGAGGACACATACATCTTCACAGAGATATCTTCATTCCTCCGAAACAGTCAGAAAATTCACAGCTGACCTAGTTCGAGCAGCACACTTGGATGCATTGCTGAGAGGTTTCAGGAAAACTTTGTGCTTTTTAAGAAATATAATGGAATTCTGAAGTAGCACCTCTTCTCCCCAACAAAAATCTATGTAGGGTTATGCAGGTCTACACCCAGGTCTATGCTTAGCCTACTAGTGTCGAAACAGTGGGTTAAGCACTTTATCCCTCAAACACTCTGATGTGATAACAGGGGCAACCTGCTCAGTCCTTTATTCACACTGTCGGCTAAGGAAACATGTTAGCGTCTGACAGCTGCTGTGAAATCACTAGTAGATGAGAGGTTAGCATATTTTTAGGCGAGCGTTTCATGTGAGGAACCCTACTTCTACATAATGAGGGTGCCCTTCTCCTGTGCCCACGACTCACAGATCAAACATACCGCAAAGAGCTGCAGACAAGCACACTAAGAAAGATCTGGATGGATGACATGTGAAAGAAGTGCCAAGAGTTGTGAAGTTGGATATGGAGTGCAGTTATATGCAAAATAAAATGTATGCAATATGCAAACCTGAGTCTTTAGTTGGGTTGTTGGTTCAATACTTGAAGTCACAATAACAAGTAGAGGAAGAAAAACCAACTAATACATCACTATCACGACATTTTGATATTGATGTAAACAGAACATTTTTACTAATATTTTAAAATCTTTGCAGATTTTCAAATATCTATGGAAAAAAGCAGCTGCTTCTTCCAAATTTTCCAAAAAATACTGACCTTAGACAATCAGGGTTCATCACTAAAGCAAACTAAATACAAAATTATATTTTTTTTTACATTGCATTTACTTCAATCCTGAGAAAGTATTTACTTTTATACTGTCATTTTAAGCAGCAATGAGTTATCCAGTCTTTGAAGGGTAACATGAAAATGAATTTGCCAATTTCAAGCTTTTCACGTCACCCTACATTGTAGCGCACAGCAACAAAACAACAGCTATAAATGGTACTGCAGTACTTTAAATACACACCATGACATCATTAAATACCTCCTCACCCCTTTATGGCAGACAATTACCTCAGAAACTCTGTTTTTTTGTGCCTGACAAATCACTCTCACTCTTTCAAATTACCTCTTTTCTGGTGTGGTTTCATTTTCTTTGCTTGCTGGTGCTTCTTGTAGGTCTGGGAGGTTGGCAAAGTCATCTTGTTCAGCCAGCCCGATTGCTAGAGACAGAACAACCATCTTCCCCTCACTGGACACACAGACAAAACAAGACATCACAGGACACACAATTGGACAAGTGGGGACACGCACACACACACATACAAAAAAACAAACAACACAGCCAGACGATGACAGAAACACAGCAAGATACACGCAGCACACACACACACACATACACACATTTCATGTACAAAAAGAGAGTGGGAGAGAGGTGGTAGACTGTTGTGAGGACACTATTTCATTTTGAAAAAGGCTCAGTCTATACTGTACATCGCACTACATCTCCACAACTGAATGCTGTGGAGTGAGTTGAGATGAGGATACAGACTTAAGAGACTCTACTGAATGTATTTCTTGCCATTTTGTGTACCATGTATTTCACTTGTTTTTCTTGTAGCCCATGTAGATCATTTAACATCATCACAACAATGAAAACATTCAATTTTGTTGGTTTATTGTATGTAAAGAACAAACCAACACTTAAACTATAAACTACAAAGGCAACTGACAATGTACAATTTGCTATAATTTGTTATTATATGTTGTTTGCACTAAAATTAGCCGCGTCTATATATGTAATGTGTATATCTTAACTCTAACATACACTGTACGAATATGTTGTAGGCAACTAGCAGGTATGAGAATAATCTTTTAAGTGATTCAGAGTTGTTTAATTCAATGATCTGTAGATTTGTAACACCAGAAAACTCAACTGCTATCATTAATGACATCCCTCAAATAAAACAATAATGCAAAACCCTTCAGCTGTTTGGCTAATTTATCTCATTTACTATATCAACAAATTAGCCTACATGAGAAGTCAGAAGAAAAGAGATCTTCTGTCAGTGAAAGAGGGTCTAAAGACTGCCTTATCAGTCCTCTGAATAAGTTTGTGAGGTTCACAGCCTTTGAGTCCCTTATTCTTACACTTACATGTAGGATAATTCATGGTGCCTTTGCTTACTTGATGTATATATGCTGAAATATTAGCACAGTTTCTATGGGAGAGACAAAGATGATTTTAGTGCCCATTTATTTCTCACGCATTGGGTTGGATATTACATGCACTTCTAATATTTGTTGTTTAGCAGCATAGCAATACAAGGGATGACACAAGTGGTATCCATCATTAGCCAACCATGGAAATAACTAGTAAAAAATATCAGTAATAGTTCATAGTCATAATGCAGTATATGAGTGGTTATGTAATGCATCAGTAAACAGTGCGTGTTCTTACAAGTATATGTATGCATTACATTTCTTATGAGTGGTTTCATAATCCACTGTATAAATGGTAGTCATAGAAGATGTAGAGAAATCTTATTTACAAAATGTGCAGAAGGATTGAGATCTATGACAGCTTTATTATCTTCAATTATTTGTTTCCTAGAAAAAGGGAGGTTTAAAAAAATAGAAAAGATCAACCTAAAAGAAGGGCTTGGATTGGCCAAGAGAGAAAAACAGAAAACATTCAAATGATATGTAGAAAAAGAAGAGAACAACAAGCAAGAGCAGAAAAAGCAAAATTAAAATCCATGAAAATTGAGGTTTACAAAACAAAAAGCAGCAACAAAGAAACATCAGGTTGATTTTCAGCCGCTATTCTGCCTCCACGCATGCCTCGGGTCATTTATATGATGTCTTATTGAAGTATGCTGCACTGTGAATGCAAGAGGCCATGCAAACAATGACCTTAACAAATACACATTTGCCCACAACTAACCTTGGTAATTCAGTCACAAAATAAAAACCCACATGCAGGCGCATACACTATTCTGGCTTCCCATACATTCTCTCTTTTCCATGAGCTTTTTCTCTTTACACGGCCTCTTACACAGCGCGCTGATCCAAGGACAACCGTTCCATTTTACCTCTTTTCCTTACCACAGTAATTTCTTAAAGGCCAATTCCATCCTGAAGTTTTTGCTCAGTTTCTGTATCCTTTCACATCACCTGGCTGCCCAATTGAAGACATAATCATAAAAAAATTAGCTTTATTTTCCATTTCATTTAGTGGACTTTGCTTTGAATGTTGGCTTGAACAGTCCTAATATAAACACAGACGTCTAGACAGGTTTATTTTGGAGAAAACAGACTGAGAAGAAGAAAGCAGAAAGAAAAATGCCCACTGACATGATGTCTCGGCTCAATATGAAAAGAGTAAACAAAACTTCTTTCAAAATATAACAGTTTCAATCTTGCAGTGATAAGCTTGACAACTATTGCAGAACTGAAAATAAATATGTGTAATTGTGCCCATTTAGCCCACGGGTATAAACAAAAAAAATCAATAAAGTGCATGCTATGTCATATTTGTTTTTAACAAGGATTTTTTTTTTAATAGACCTAACTTGTCCCCTCAGTTTTCATCTCAGCTTTCCATCTCTCACACTTCTGATGTATTTTCCCAGCCTGCATCCACTTTCTTTAGTGCATTCCCTCCTTAACAAGAGACTGTTTGTTGAAGCAATATTGACAACAAGAGGAACACATTAGCACTTGAAAAACAGCGGCCCACTGGGGATGTGTAAACAGTACCTACATGAGGCTCATCAATAAGGTGAATGGATTTGTATAGATGACCAAAAAAGACACGCGCACTCCAACCAGAGGGTGCTGAAATCATTACCACCTACACCAGTCCTATTGATTGGAAATGTAAGTGGGACGGCTCAGTTGCCACACTGTGTGACAGGCCTGGTGAAGGTGAAACTGCTGCATTTGGTTGTTCATACCCCACTGACCACGAACGCATGAAAACATATTCCCACTCTCCACAGTGTGTTTCTCCCCCCAGGGTCAACAACTGATGCTTTAACGTGTTTAGTCCAGCGAGATTCATGAGGACAGGGACAATGGGAGATGCCACCTCCCTATATATGTGCCCAGCCTTATTTGAATGATGATTCACGTAGGCAGGGAGGTCACTGGCCTGGAGACACTGTTAATAGAAAGACATGCAAAAAGTATAGGAGCGTAGAGCTTTGTGTGTGTGTGTGGATGAGTGTCTATGTTCATGGTCATTTGGGGAGGGGGTGTTTACGTGAGGTTGCTTTGCAGAGCACATCATCTGTAATCTATCACTCAAGTCAAGCAGAGGAGCAGGAGGGCTCTCCATGCTCGGTATCTCAAACAATCAGTAGCCTTCACACGCCAGTGGCCATCCTACACGGCAGTGGATGAATCGGAAAACTGTTGGCGTCGTCTAACCTGTAATGATCTTTGCTAACTGTCGAGTGAAAGAATAAATATTTCTTTCAACCTTGGTTTTGTTTTTTTCATGTGTTACTTAGAAAAACTGTATTACCAAAGACATGTTAAATCATGGTCTGTAAAATGTGACAGTATACAAAGTGTGTGAAAATGCGATTTATTTAACAATTACATCTAAATTTTCATTTTTAAAATTACAATAATTCCCGAATGAATCATCTTTAGTCGTTAGTACCTAAACAACTTTCCAGCTCAGCTGTCTGTGTACTCTCATACCTCTTCCACACAGATGATAATAATTTATTATTATCTTATTGTGATGATTCCAGACCCCAGAGATCTAACCTGATGGAATTACGCTTCCAATTTACAACATGTTTTCCAACTGTGCACTGCATGTGTGCTCCCTGATGCACACAAGCAATAAACATGCACATTCTGGGAGGCATGTTTTTATGAAACCTTGTCAAATCCAGTTAGATGAATTCATAAATACAAGCTAAAAACAAGGTTGGTTTTCCTAAGACCTTCTGGAGTTACTTGGTTTCCACAACATATGCAATATATTTGCCCAAATACATGACCATGTTCAGATGCTGTGTATACACCTCAGCATTCAGCCTGTTTTCATATAATGGTGCACACAAACATGCGCACGCAAAAACACACAATGACAAATAAACAAATGTATAATTACATTTATAAGTATGTATGAGTGTAAGGACTGAAAAGCCTTTCAAAAATCACTATGCAGCATACTCAGAGAGCTTATAGAGTACTTGAGAGAAGATAATATGACCTACTGATGGTGCATACATTAACATGTCAGGCTACTAATGTGCATAATGTAGTGACATCTGGGAACACAATTGTGTCAAATGACTAAATTATATATTACAAGACAGCTTCTTCTGTATATATCCAACCTTGTCTCCTTGGACTAGATGTCATTTCTAGGAGACAGCTATGTTTAAACAAACAATACCCTGAAAAACTGACCAAACAACAAAACAAATCAATAACACACTGTCATTAAAAAATCAAGATAATCTTTGCAAGGTAGTTTTTATTGCAGGGCTATTGTAGTTGATTGCAGTATACCCTACAAATGTTTATGTTGCTATATGTATCCACTAGTTAAATACTGAGAGTGTACACTCAGTTGTCAATTTATTAGGTACACCTAATCCAGTCTAATGCAACAGCACTGCAAAGATCCTTCCTTTAATATTCAGTTTTTGTTTAAACTTTTTAAGAGAGGTTTTGATTCAATGTTATGGTCATTTTGAAAGCTGTAGTTTGTGACGCTGATGAATTGTATTGGGCGAGACTGCAGGATGTTTCTAATATTTAGTCTAACCTAAGTAATATAAATGTACAGACAAAATATTAGACACACATCTCAGCATAAAGCAATACAATCCAACAGCACTGCAAACTACAACCTACACAATACATAACACCTCTCGGAAAAGTTTCAACTAAAACTGAACATTATGACCTACATAAAGGCAGGATTGTTTGCTTTAGTTTTTGCTAAGTGTACCAAATAACTGGCAACTGAGCTACATTGATGTATAATGAGAGTCATTCAACATTTTAATATTCAACAGTGTCAAATGAGCCTGATGCGACACTTACAGGAATGACTTGACGTCCAACCCTCTGTTGCGGATCTGTTCCACCATGTGGTCCCAGCTGCCTGGATTTGACCTTGATCGGCCTGCCCCCACCCCTCTGTACCGGGAGGCTCCAGCCGGACTCCCCCGGACCCCCCGTGGGCCCCCACGGTGGCCCCCACCGCCTGGACCTGTGTGCAGTTGGCCCAGGCTCTGTGAGGTAACTGGGGGGTCGTTAGGACCCGGAGGGGGCTGGTGAGTGAGGGGCTGTTGGAGGCTCTGCTGGCGGACCAGGGGCCGGGGGCGTGCCACGGCTGAGGACGGGATGTGCTCCAGGGTGGAGGCAGATGAGAGGGAAGTGTCCCCGAAACTGAGCAGACACACGGGAGCATCGGGGAAAGAGATAAAACAAGGAAGATATCAGAGTTAGATATAACATGAGAGACAAAAGACAGAGCAGGGAGTTTTGACAGGATTTTGAAAAAGATGATAGAGAAGTATATAAGAAAAAAGGGTAGGGAACACATGTTCATATATAAAAGAAAGGTGGAGAAGATAAAAATAGCAAAAATATATATAGATACAGGAGAGATTTAAATGTGAGAACACGGTGTTCACAGTGAATATCCAAGGGGAGAGAAGATCAAGAGAGAACAAACAACAAAGAAAATCAGTGAAAAGGGAGGAGGGAGAAATAGAAGAACAGAGGTGTCAAAAAAGCTGTAGATTACTGTTATAAATCTTTATTAAAACATCCATATGGGATTTTAAGCTTATGTGTATAACAGTGTATGAGTGGTAGACAGGCTGGCATGCAACGTGTAAACATTCACTTTATATTCTCCGATCTGGTGTCAAAACAAACCTCTGCTTAAGTGGAATTAAATTCAAACGGAGGTTAAAGTATCACTTTCACTTAACTTGAGTCTCCGTTCTCCATCTGCAGCGCTAAATTGTTTCTGTACGTTACCTCTCTCCCTAATTAGCCTTGACCTAATTCTTCCTCTCTCGCCTTCTTGCCTTTTGCTTCTTTCTCCTGTCTGCTCTTGCTATGCTCTCACTTCCCACTCTCTCCTTTACCTTCTGAGCTCAACTGCTCTCCATCTCCTCTGTTCATTCATCTTTTCTTCACCCTTTGGTCCAGCCCTAACATCAATCTATCTCCATGCCATCTCCAATCACCGTTCTGAAAGTCTGCTCTCTAATTACCGGTCTGCTACTCTTACAATCATGTAATAGTGCTTCACTCCTTATCCTCCCCTCAATCACTACCCTGCCTGACTGTAAGCTTGTGCTAAACAGCGCTGTCTGGAGCTAATGCTGTGCAGGGGGATTTACTGCCCTGGACTTGGGTTGTGTTAGCGGCGCTCTTCAGTATTAACTCGACTCTAACTCTGCTGGAGAGCCAGGAGACAAGCCCCCTGAGGAGCCGTGCAGTGCTGGATCAAGTAAATCCAAGACAGAGTTCATATACATGCACTCAAACATGCACGCTTGCTCTCATACACCCCCCCCCCCCCCACCACACACACACACACACACACACACACACACACACACACACTCACACTCACATATTGTTTTATTATATTTCCTAAGGATAGACTTTGATGAGAATGTTTATTTACTTGTGCATAATATTTTAACTAAGTGAATGTGAATTTATGTATAAAATTAGTTTGCTGGATTTCTGTTAAGTGCAAGTGTTTACGTGAATTGAAGTAGGGGGAGATATTTATTGAGGGCTTTAGAAGTAGAAGTCTCCTTTATTTTCTGTGCGACATTTGGCAAGTTTTACTTCCATGGCTTGGATGAAACACTCCTGATTGAATCATCAGTACAAAAGATGAGCTTTAAAAATATCTGGTTCTTCGATGAAAAGTGAGAGGTGCAAGCCTGTGTACATAAAGACATGAGTAAGCATTTTGATAAGAAAAATCAAATCACAATGGTGAGCTAAAGTTAAAGATTACACTTTGTAGAAACTTGATAAAACAGTCAGCAGTTTAAAGCATTTAACTTTTGGGTTCTTGGTCAGTTTTGGAAACATTCAGTAACGATTGCACAGTGTTTTTTTCAAAACTGATTTGCACCCCTGACCAGCTTCTTCTCCATAGTGACAATGGTTTGTATTTATCCACCATCCACTATACTGAACTGACGGGAAAAAAACTTTCAGAAATTAAACTTAGATATTTAAAACATGTGGCCATCACATAGAGCCTTAGTATTGTTGGTACTGTGTGTTTGTTCAAAGATATGTTGAATGATATGTTCTTCAAATGTTGAAATGAGAGTGAATATAAATACTCGCTGAAACAGTGGATCCTCCCACCTCGCAAATCTATAAGGAAGATGTCAAAATCATTTTCAATATGTTTAAAGTTACTACAAAGATTGAAGAATGAAGACTGCATTTCCCATGAGTAAAAATCTTGATCTTGGCTAGTGTGTGCATTTGTTTTGGAAGCGAGTGAAAGAAAGATGCCACTTATTTTTGATACTATTTTTCTTTTTTAAACATAGCTGTTTGCATGATTCATAGCGATCAGGTAATGTATCTATTTGTGGCTATGTAAGATTAATAATTGTAATATGATGATGGTGAAACAAAGTAAACTGTTGTAGTACTGTTCATACATCTAGGTTACATGTAAGGCTGCATTTACACCACATCCGGCAATGCGGTACCTTCCTGCAGGGTTGTGCGGAGGTGTGTTTATTTGTGCTTTAGAACGTAACCACCATGAAACCATCAGAAAATAGCGTTTTATCTCTCTGATTCACTGCTTTGTTCTCGCAACCGCCGCTCCCTCTCTTTATTCACTCTCTAGCTCGCTTGACCACCGCTTCTTGCTCTCTCTCAGCTCACTTGTGCTCTTCCTCTCTTTTCTCTCGTCTTTTTTAAAATGGGTCAGGAAGCAGACAACAAGTCTAACTTTACTTTTAACATTATCAAACAAAGAGAAATGTCCTCCCCTCATCCTAGTAACGTTTTTGTACTCACTCGCTCACTCGTGCTACAATGCTACATGTAATGTAAACAAAGGCTCTTCCGGTCTGCGTGCCATAAATCGTTTCATCTGATTTCGCGGGGAATCCGACCGGGTGGCAAGCATTTAGAGTAACTATATAGAAATAGCCAGTCTTCTCGCTGATGGTCTCGTTCACTTATGTAGGTCATGTAGGGCATCAGTATTAAATTGAGACTGTTTCATAACCAGTTAAAAACTCCTTGTAGTTGCTTTAACAAATAATCTTCAATAAAAGAACTGAACATACAGAGATATAGTCTGGTGAATGTATTATCTCATTCATTGATGTTCAATGAAATCAAGATCTTAAGGTGTCCATGTTATGTATTTTAAGTTTAACCAACACATTATTTTTTTGCAGTGCAATATGTGGTACATACAGTACATTTCAATTTTGACAAAGTCATTTGCAAAAGAGCTTTTTCCTCCACATGATGCATTATTCCTCTCACTCATGTGCCATGATGACTGGTGGACAAAGGTGAAATGAAATGTAAGAAAATTAAAGGGAATACATGTAAGAATGACAACACATTACAAAGAAACAATTGTGATTTGAACACCTGAGCATATAAACAAAACTCTACAGCTATGCTACAGTATAGTCTGTGGTAAGTGTGGACATGAAGAATGAATAAAAAGGTCTACACTGGACCTAATTTCTGGGTCCAACAAACATGTTATCATAACTGACATTATGATAAATCAATACATCTCGCTGGATTCATGGTGGCATTAGTTCAGGCATCTGGGAGCCAGTCCGTGTGCTAATATATTTTTCCAGTCTGTTCCGTGTCATAAATTTGTCATTGGATTTACTCGTTTGAAAAACTCCAAGGCTCTGCAACACAAAAACATTTCCTTGCAGTGAGTTCCTCGATTGTTGCATCTACTTGTGCTTTCAGGTACTGTACATCGTTATTGTCTTCTGTACAGCACCAGCACCACTCATTCATATGCTCTGCGTGAGAGCCCTCTTTATCTGCTGTATCCTATTACTGACTCAGAGGGTTATTTTCACATTTCTTCTTGCTTGAAAGTCAATTAAGATGACTTTAAACCTTGAATGATTTTGTAATTAAGGAAAATTGAAGAGGGTGAAAAACAAGGAGATGGAGACAGAGCGAGAAAAAAAAAATACGAACAGTGAGGAGTGAAAGCAGAGAGAAGGGGGAGGAGAGAGGGCGAGAGCTAAATGCCCCAAAATAGAAACTAGTTCTAGAGGAGAAATGGAAATACAGGTAGGTCTGGAGGGCAGAGTAAAAAGGGAGCAAAACAGAGGAGTGACAGCAGTGGAAAATAATGCAACTGAGTAATATTCAAGTTCAAGTCTATATTCTCAAATAATACATTGTGAGTCTGATTCTCTGTCTTTAATTATCAGATTCACATTATGAAATCAGTCTAATAGATCCAGTGATTCATGCAGCATTTGAGGAGGTAATTTAAAATGTCTAAGGCCCAATCAAGAAGCAGATATCACTTTGGAAGTCAAATTTTCACTCACTAGTTACTAATCAATCTACTGTATCATAACAAGGACGCGCATTATTAGAAATACAAAGTGAGTTGAATTAATTACTTTTATTGTGGAGCCACTACTGTACATCCACAAGCTAAGTTGGATCAAAAATCTAACAAATTATATTTTGGTCTTGATCTACTGAGTGAATTCTTAAGGCGATACAGTACAAAATGCTGTTTGAGTATCTGGGCTACAATTAACATACAGAGAACTTACATTTATTATTCATTGGTCTCCTCCACGCACTACTGGTATTCTCCAAAAACAGGCTGCTTTCACCAACCAAGACTTTGTTGTAGTCACATTTCCACATCTGACTCGTATGATGCAGGGGCTCTGACCTTGTCAATCCTACTAATCATACATTTAATGCTCAACAGTTGGAGATCAGAGAGTGATGATACCAACCTATGGATGTCGTTAGTATGCTACATGTTTGTCTTCAGCCACTTGTTTATATCCTCTGAAGATAGTGTTACTACAAGCTTGTGTGATTTGTGTGCTGGGGAAGCAGAACAGACAAACAGCAACTCAAATTACAAGGAGTCATTTAGTTAATCAGTGAAAATATCACCTAATTAAACTTTAAACAACCTGGAATATGGTAACATTTGTGTTTACCTACAAATCTTGGTGATTCATTTTTCTTTGGTTATGTCACAAGATGTTAATTATCAGTCACTGTTGTTTACACTTTTAGCTTGTCATGCTGAATATCAGCTGGCTTTAACAGTAACCATGGGAAATATATTTGACTGCTATTAGCAGTTTGATTGGTTCTTCTACAAGCCTAATCTCAAACAACGCACCTTCTCAGCTGTTTGCAGAGGCTGATACACAGCAAAATTTGGTTAAAATCAAGCTGCACTCAGCCATGCTGCAAGAAGGTTTTGATTTGTAAGATTGGCCTAATAAAACTGCTCTCCTGCTGTTTATACAACAACCCACTCTGAGTTAAAAAAAGCTGTTACTTCCAATGAAGAGACAAGCTATTTTTGAAGATTTTCTGTGAGCATCTGTTTCATTTGAAAGTCTTGAAATTGTCACAGCCCTCAGTAAATTGGAGCCTGCGGAGGAGCAGTGTGGATTCACTTTGTCTGAGACTGTCCTGACATCAGCTGGTAGAAGGTTGGCAGCTGACAGAAAAATTATATTTGTTTATTTGTGACGATGCTCTTTGCAGTCAGACTTCAACCAACAACAGTTACTCATGCATCACAGGTAGGTAGGTAGGTAGGTATAGCTGGCTTCTCTTTTGGGTTTTCCTTACATTTTCTTCGTCTGCACGCTGCACGTCAAAAATAACTTCTGGTAATGTCAAAGTTTGAGTGTACATGCAATAATATCATTCATTGTGCCTTTACAAACTCACACTCTTGCTTGATATCCACACCATGCTGCAGTTGTTCCCATTGTTCCCCCTCATGCGTGCCCCCTGTCACCATGCGCCACTCACTTGCTAAACCGCAGGCCTCCGGCATGCATGTGGCTCTGGACCGTCTGCCACCGGCCAGCCTTGCTGCCCCCCGTCACCATGCTTCGAACGCTGTCACTGCGACTGGGCCCCGCCCCAGTCCCAGAGCAAGCACCAACCCCGCTGTCGCTGGCCCCTGGTGAGGGTCCAGCACCGCCCTGCCCACCCTTATCCACGGCCCCACTGGGAGGAACGGTGGGGTGGTAGATCAGAGACAAAGAAACACGGACAGACAGAGGAAGGACCAAGAGAGGATACAAAGAAGAGAGAGAGACGGACAGACGAGAGACGGACAGACGTACAGAGCCGGAGAGCAAAAAGTATTATCAGTGAGGTTAGTCAAACTAAAGACACTCTGTGGGCTCTCGCTTCAGCCACCAAGTGTCCAGTACACAACAAAAACTCGGAAGAGCAGTTGCTGGTCAGCCAGACAGTCAGTAAATAAGCACTGAAGAGGTTTGGGCTTGGATTCACTGTGTAACACTTTGAGTAATTTGGAGAATACGGTTTATTCTGTAAAAACCTGTCTGAAAATTCAATAGTTTTGTTCAAAAGTGCACAAAATCGATGGTGAGTGGATTACTGTACTCACTGTAAACCATTTATTGAAATGACTTGTAATGCTCATTTCACTCAGACAGTGCAAAATACTGGCAAAGTGAGGAGTTTGAATACATCACCTATGGGGATATTTTGTTATTGCAGCTACAAAAAACCACTACAATCTGTTTTTGGAAATATTTGATGTGAGAAATTGGCCACATAATTTCTGTAATTTTGAGATGTCTGCCCCATTTCACTCCACACAGGGTGGCAGCAATGACCAATCTGCTGGCTCTGTGAGTCTGGCGTAATGGCCAAGTAATGATGCTGATGCGTCACCTTCAGATTTTCAGATCGCAGATGCAGGTGATGATAACAGAACACTAATAGTTATCTGTCTCCATAATCTCACAGCGACTCACCTGCAGCTCGTGATGAAAACAAACACGCTGATATCTAATGAGTTTGTATAAAATGTTTCCACAGTGAAATCCCATAACGTGCACATACTTACTGAGAGCAAAGACACTGTTTTAATACACATTCTCCGTTATTTCTTCTCATCCCGCCTCGCCCACCCCAGTTGACCTCGACTTAGACCTCACAGAGACGAGTACAGACAGAACGTCGACTTCAGCACAGGGACCTTCCACTGAGTGAGGACAAGACCACACAACACACAGCTGCACACCGGGACTACGTCTTCAACAACACTTAGACATTAAATGCAGGCTGAGGGTATCATGAATGAGCTTTTACTGAACAGTGAAATAAAGCTAATGTGTTGTTATAATGTCCTGACTACACTCACATATTTTTCCAAAGTGCATCCTGCATCATCAGCCTATTAAAATGCCACTTGGCTCTGAATAATGATGCCAATAACATAATGCAATGCAATCGCAACAATGGCTGGAATCACAGCTGCTCACTGATTTTACAATAATTTCGACATCGCTGCACAGATACAGGAGTAATTGATCACCCTGTGGTTCTGAAAGAGTCAAGTGAGTTGTTATTAGAGAGTATAAGAATGAACAGGTTCACTTAATGCCTCGGTGGCATATGAGATGCATCTAAATGACACAGTGAAAGTGAATATGAAACAAACGTTTTACCACCTAAACGCCTAATTGCTTTAGAGTACAAGATGGATACAGTGTCACTATTTTTGAACAGGGCTCAGTGGAGCAGACTCAGGAGGGCTATCAGGCAACTTTAAAGCACTTACAGTACTAGGAGCGATAGTCTGAGTTGTGACAACAAATGTGCAGAAACACAGAGCGACAGGAGAAAGAGGTGAGAGGGGTAAAAACACATAACGACTTAACACAGACAAAAAAACAAAACAAAAAACAACAAAACAACACAACAGCGAAAAAGGTTAAATAGAAACCACCCCATTTAAACCCCCCTATTGAAAGGTTTAAAATATATGTAAATCAACAACAGTCAACCCTCTGTGGAAACACTAATGGCTTAGGTAAGAATACATTTAAAGTAAGGCTGGAAGTCTGAGATGCAGATTAGAGTAGTAGGAGTTGAGCAGCTGGGTTGTAGGGAAGGGAAAGGGTTCAGGTGAAACAGTGAGATCTGCTCTGTGAGGGTTGTCCGTCTCCATGGTAACACTCCATGGGCTGCAGGTGAGAGGTAAAGAGGGTCTGATGAGGCTAGCAGGGCTGTAGGGAAGGGGCGATCAAACCTTTTACTTGTACACCTTGTGCGCTGTGCCAAAGCAAAATAAAATTTTCCAGATTTGATGTTTCAGTCTCAAACATATATATGAATCTGTCTGGATTTTTATAACAATTAAGAGCCTGTTTTCTGTTTTGCTGTTGGATATTTCAATTTGATTATTAAGGCTGTTGGCAGGCAGAGACACTGTCTTTCTATCTAAGTGGGATCATTTGGAAAACAGTCGTAATTTCTGTCAATGTTAGGGCAGTCCGAGGAATCATAGCAATATTGAGGGATGGTGCTGCACATCTCTATCAGGTGCTGCATGGCCAGCAGTGCATACTAAACACCACCTCACTGTGGACATGCCTGAATGCAAAAACATGAGGATTACCAGGGATGAGAGGAGACTTCTGTTAAAAGATATGCGCCAGACAGCATTACAAAATCAGGCTTTCTGCCCCCCTTTAGGCTTTATGCCCACAAATAACCAAACCACTGAAAATTGTTAAAATCACCAATTTGGGGTGTTCTGCAAGCCAATACAGCACTAAAATCTTTTTTTTTCTATTTCAGCCAGTCATATAGCTTTGAAGGAGTTTTCCAAGGTGCGTTCAAGCCCCTATTCATTACAGCCCTGCCCAGATAGAGTGGTCCCTTACCAGCCATGAATGAGACTCACTTGGGCGTGAGGCGAGGGTCTCCGTACGGAGCATAAGGAGACATGTTTAAGAGGAACTCCTTGGGTGGGTAGGAGCTCCACCTCTGTTGCACATTGCTGCTGTCATTGTTATTCCAAAAGTCTCTGTCTAGATCACTGTGGCCAGAGAGAGAGAAAGAGAGAGAGAGAGGTGAGACAGGTAAGAGCAGCAAAACTTTTAGACAGTTATAAAGGAGGAACATGACAGAGGAGTGTTGAGAAAGAGGGCAAAGACAAAACATAATAAGAAGTTAGAATACTATCTCATAAATCTAAAGGTCAGGGAGAGATTATTAATAAACAAGAGGAATGTGATAATGTCAGTGCCTATATATAAGTTATATTCTATATTCTTCTACTGTGCACTGAATAAATTTGTTCATAAAAAATGAAGTGTGTGTAACATTACATTTATCACACAATTTCACAGGTGAATGGTTTTTTTAAGATAAGCCTTTTGTAATTTGCATGTCCAAAAACCGATAGCAATATATCATATATATTGGTGTGTAATAAAACACCAGGAATGAAGGAACAAGAATTGACCTGCACGGATTACCACTCTGTCAGGGATGAAGAAATAAAACAGAGGAAGTAGAAAAGTCAGTATAACACAAACACAATTGGTTATTAGAAAAATGAGAGAAATACACTGGATAACAACTGAGTGAATAAAACTTGAAACACAATGAGTAAAATAGTACTAAATGAGAGATAAAAAAACATTCAAAACTATTAAAAGTGAAGTAGATTATTTGTGGGTCTCCCCCTCAGCACCTCTAATATTTGATATTGTGGTAACACTTCACTTCAAGTCACTCATATCATATAAACACTTAATAAATTGTTTATGTCTCCTATGAAGATATATTCTATTATATTAAAACTGTGTTTTATGATGTTGCCATCCATTATCTGTTTGTGTCCACACAAGAGAAGTTATAGTTGTAGACAATACATTAATAAATACTTATATCTACTAACAACTTCATTATTATAGTGTGTTATAACTCATTTATTAAGAGTTTATATGGTGCTTATAAATGATAAATAGGGCAACTTAAGCTAAAGTGTTATCAATCTTGCAAACCACAACAGACAAACAAGGTCCCCCAAGTAAAGTAAAATTTCTTGTTTTGACATACAATTGTAGATAGACTGCATGTGCTTTCAGTGTTATTTTAATGGTGTGCGACTCTTTTCCTCTTTGTATTTTGCAGTTCATGGTTGCATATTCCAAACTGATCAAACTTTTATTTGATTAGACTCCAATTAAGAAATATTTGAAGTCATTTTGTTTCTTAAATTTCACTTTTAGTTGAATCTGGTAAAGCCTTCCTACCAATAATAATGTATAATCCTCCAATTGATTTATACAAATAGAAAATGACTATTTTCTTTACTATAGGAGAGATTATAAAATTCAATTTATCACATTAACGGTGTTTGATAAATGAGAAATACAGACACATGTTGTCTTGAGGGCATCATCCTTGGGTGGACATTTCAGACTGTGCAGGGAGCTACGCGATTAGCTTTCCAATCAGAAATGGCTATTAAAATGCAAGACTATCACCACACCATAGATCATTTCCATATGACTCCATCTACACCCTCTCTGACACCTACTTGATGGCTTTATTTTCCCCTCGACCTCGCACAGAATCTGGAGAGCTGGCAGCCTCCACCCCAGGCTTATTCCTCTTTCCCTGCGAACAGACAAGGCAGAGACAGAGACAGAGAGTGATGGGGGGAGACGGATCTTAGAGCCAGTGTCTTGATCACTGTTTACAAAAGCATTTTTGCGAGTGAAGTGCTCATTATAGAGGCTTTAGAACAGTATCAGGATCCAAACGTGTTGTAAAATATGATAAATGAGGGAAGAGCAAGGAATTGGTTTGATGCCAGGACTACAACCTGCTTCTGAGCATCAAAACACGATGAGGGACCACTTAACTTCAATGAGATGCAAAAACACACTCGCATTCACACACAATGGAAATGCGCATTCTTACTGCACAATGCACTGAGTAACCTGTACATTAGACACACAATGAATCAGGCACTTTAAGGTACTGTGATAAATATCTACACAGAATTCTGAATACATACCAGAATATTAAATGGGAAGATATGAAACTAAATATTTATCAAACAGAACATTAAGACACCTTTTTATCATTGCACTACATTAGATTAATTTGGCAAAATGAATTGTATCCACATTAGTTTCAGATTAGGAGCAATTGAAGACTGAGTATTACTCACGGACGCTTCGACATGTGGAGCTGGGGAATTACCAACCCAAGCTCTACCGAAAGAGATACATTCCCATTAAAAAAGACAAATAGGAGCTGCCGTAGCATGGTTTATCAAGTCCTGGACAAAACCATCAAAACTGCACACGGACAGCACATCTTTATAAATCTGAGTCCCAAACTGTTTCTTCTTGAAGTGAATACAGGTCTATCAAGAGCTCTTTTTGGGAGAAGTTGGATCATTTGCAGGTTGAGAGATTTCTAAATAGGCAACATAAATACATAAATGTCTACTGTAATCATTTATATGGCTTAATTTACTTACTTTCTGCACAATTTCACTACTTAATGGACAGTACTTTCAGCAGAACAATCTACAGTACTTTCATTTTTTGACCCCTACATTTTATTGAACTCTATATTCATTGAATTCTTGAGGGTGATAACACTGTGCTCTTTCCAGCTGAGTCACACAGACCCTCGACTCTTACATAATGTTTTTTTCATTGTAACCTCACAGCAAGGACATGACGAGCACGTATGCCATAAAATAACCAAACCTCTATTCATTTCTCAACCTGATGTTAAACAAAATTGTTTTATCCATAATCAAGAAAACAAACATTTTGGATTTGAGCCCATTTTGAGATGCAGGTACATAACCATCTGTTGCTGTACATAATTACCTACCTCGTTAACTTGCCTGAGCTTTAATTACACACTGTGTATTTTATTTTGACAAAATATACAGTACTTTCCACTTCAGACATCTTTAAGAAATATCATATCATGTCACACTCTTAAAGCTTTACCAGTGCACAGTGTGCCCGGACAACAAATCACAGCTGGTAAGAACTTTCTTTTGTTCAGCATCTTTTTTTCTCTATCAAGCAGAATCAAACTGAAATTAGATCTTGGCAGTTTAATTTTTGCAGAAAAGTTGTGCACAATTGGTTATTGAAAAAAAACACACTGGAAGGAAAATTGTTTATTTATTTATTTAAATAAGAAAATCATAATATTAGTAATGTTTTGGTGATTCCCAATTCTTCCCTTCACCCTTAACCCTCTTCTACTGATTATAATTGAGATGTAGTGATGTCCTAAAACTAAATGTTATTCTTTGAAGTGATAATTTAACTTGTTTCCTCTTTCTTAAAACTGAAAGTTTTCAGCAACAACTACTGATAGCACGTTAAAGGATAGGTTCACAATTTTTGTCTGTTTGTCCTAAAACAGTATTCAGGTGCCCAAATGAACACTGACACATTTTTCTTGTTGTAATCATTCCTCCTGTTCATACTGGCCATTAAGTGATATCTTCATAATGCACTTTCAATTTAAATGATTGGGGACAAAATCCACAGTCCTCTTTCTGTCCAAATATTTATTTAAAAGTTTACTTGAAGCTAATATGAGGCTTCAGTCATTCAAATTAATCAAATCAATTCATTATCTCTCAAATCCACTGTCTTTTTGATGCCTAATTCCCTCATGTTGTTACTGTACTGCCACTGCAGCTAAACAGAAAAACAATGTCCAGCGACACAAGAGAGACTTTTTGTGCTAAAAAGACTGTAACTGTGGAGGATATCCACTTTATTTGACCAACTCAGATGGCTGAAGCCTCATGGGGCTGTAGATTTTGTCCCCCATTACTTACATTTTAAACACATTTGAAGGGAATCTTCTAATATGAACAGGAATATATGGACAGGAAGAATGATCACAATGAGAAAAACCAGTTTCAGTGTTCATGTGGGCACCCCTGACTATTGTTTCAAGGCAGACTTGAAAAATTGTGGAAAGAAAACAGTAGAAGTTGGTGACGCTAAATTAAACAATGCAATCTGCCATAAAATCATTATGTGAAATTAAATGTCACAAGCAGAAGAATAAAAAAAAACGTGGTTACATGTGATTTATGTTCTGCTGTTAGCTTTCAATGGAGTTTACAAGTGGCCTCCAATTCCATAATGGAGTTATTTTAACAGTCCCAAAACACTGTGATGTGGAGCCTGTTACTACTCATGCTTTTCTTGCAGTTTAGAGGATTTAACTGCTGCATTTAGTGCACCAGCTAGTGTGCAGCCACATCATCCATGGTACAGCATATCTGTTTCATGTTCACACCTACAGGCAAATTAGAGTTTCCACTTCACCTGATCTGGACTGCCCAGGACCATCCTGTTGTAAGTGACAGAGCTATTAGAGAAAAAGTCCATTGCTAATTTCTACTGCTTTCTTATTAGATTTTTTTTGTTGTTGTTGAGAGATATGTTGCTTGATTCTAAACTGGATGATGAATGGTGTACTTGTACTCAGCGGATTTTAAGCAGCCTGGAGGCTTTCAGACAGCACGGTGCTGAATGTTTATCTGAATACAGTTTTCAGTGTCCTGTAGACAGGTGGGCTCTTTATGTATTCTACTGTACCTATCTCTAATGCATCCTCAGTACACTCTATTATTTATCATGTCACATCTCATTTGTCCAGCTCGATACAAATATTTTCAATACAGACTGAAACTTGGAACCTGACCTGTCTGTGCCTACATTCAGCCACTACACTGTAAACACACTGCACAGCATATATGCACAGGACAGAATAATATTAGATTCGGGGAAGGATAGATTTCTAGCAGTCAAGAATATGCTATCAAGTGCAGCTCATCTATGATTAAACAGAATCATAAAATCTTCAGGAGGCTGGAGGAGGGTGGAGAAGGTACAATGTTGAGAGAGTGTGGGAGGATGTGAGAAACAGAAGGGAAGACCAAGAGGACGACGAGAAACAGGAGCAACTGGGTACCACAACGGAGTAGAGGGGCAAGGGAGAAACACAAAGGGACAAGGTAGAGGGGGTCTGAAGCAGAATCCAGAATAATGATGGTGCGAATGTGAGGCAGAGAAAGTTAAGGATGCCACATGAGATGAACTGGGGATGTGGGAGGGACAAAGGGGATTCCCTGCTCGATGCAGTCTGGCCCTGCTTCCCCTTGGAGCGTCCTCCTAAGTCCCACTGTCATCATATTTGTCACACATCTGGATGTTCAACATCACAATAACTAGCAGCACCTTCTCCTCTTGTCTGTCTATATGCCTCTATGGTTGTTTCTGCCTCTGCCTCTCACTTCCCGTCTCCTCCTCCTCTCCTCCCCTTCCACTCCCATAAAACAACCAATGACATGAGACCAGCTCCAGACATCTTCATCTCTCCTGGAGCAAATTCTTCCGTCCGCATCTTTCTGATTTTCTTTAATGGTCAGAAATGTAACACTCATTTTTTCATGCATCAGTAGAATTTGTGACCTACAGTATTGAACCAGCAACAGACTGAACAAACTACTTAAATGAAGTGCATTTGAATGATGTCATTGCTCAGATTAGAAAAAAAAAAGATTTTTCACTGACTATGAATCTTTGAACTAAGCAAAATGATTCAAGTCAGCAAGTAATTTGTAATTTCCACTTTTAGTCTTTACTGGTCATGTTTCCATCCAAATGTAGTAAACTCTTTTCCAGAAAATCTGCAAAATGTAGAAAACATGATGGAAATATGACATTTATGTTTGTTTCATGTCTTGTCTTCTCATCGCTCCACACAGATCTGATGTTTTCATCTCTTCACTGGAGCAGAAACTTGAGAGCTGTTTAATACTTCATGTATGTCATGATTTATTTGTCAAGTCTGGACTGTGTTGCATTTTGTTTTTATCAATGCATCAACTTTTCTACCTCTGCCAAGCATAAAAACCTTTATGTGATATTTCAACTTTTTATGTTTCCACTCTGTGCATAAAAACAGGTGAATGGAAACACTCTTATTAACTAGGACTGAAACAAAGTGGCAGCTACTGTAATTGTTGATTAACTGTTTGAGTTATTTTTCAAAATGCTTTCAAAAACATTTGCTTGTTCCAGCATCTCAAGCATAACAATTTGCTGCTTTTCAATGTATTATATGATAGTAAATCTTTGTATTTTGGGCTGTTTGTTGTTCAAAACAAACCCAAACCTTGGGCTATGGGAGACTGTGATGGAAACTTTTCATATTTTCCTGGCCTTTTATAGCCAAAAACAATTAACTGATTAATCAAGAAAAATAATCAGCAGAATAATTGATCATGAAAAGAAGTAGTTGCTGCCCTGTTGATGACCTTTTCATATTCTCACATTAGGGAAAACAGCGTCTATTTTTTACTCGCAGGTGTTTAACCTTTAAAAGTGTGACACGCAAAACAAGAAGGTAAGATTAAAAAAGAGACGGGGAAAGTACAGTAGCAGCAGAGGACGATGAAAGGAGAGAAGGATGATCCTTTGAAAAAGAAAACAGTGACATTCTGACAAGGACGTGGAGATAAAGTGACAAAAGGATGAACACAAACCAGACCATTTTTGGTATAAAAGGAGAAGGTGGGTGACACAAAAACAAAGACAGAGACATAGATAACATGAGGGTAAACAAAGACAAGCAATGTGTTTGTTTGTCAGGTTCAGTGGGTTTTGTTACTCCACAGCAATGATAGCACAAGCTAAATACAGTTTTAAGTAGCACTTACGATACTTTATAAGTCAAGTTAGAGATTGTGAACGTTATTCTAGAAAATTATGTAATTTTGTTTGGCTGTTTGTCCTCTGAATAGCCCAGTTAAATCTCAGCTTGTGTATGTTTTATCAACTGGTGTGCTAGAGTGACTACTCAACAAACAGAGACACAGACAGAGATGAGAAAGCAGGCCAAAAATGAGACAGTGAGAGGAGGAAAGCAGGACAGAGTGAAGGAAATGCCAGCGGATCAAAATGTATAGGAAGAATTACATTTACTCTAGCAGCAGCCAATGGCTCAGAGTGATGCTCATTAGCATATGAATCATTAGCATGGCGCCAGAGGCTGGAGGCAAGCAGCCATGATGCACAAAGCTCAGAGCGCACAAAGCAATGTTTACAGAGTGCACTAAGGTTTCTGATCATGTTTGCTGTCATGGCCAAACATACAGCCTCTCTCTGGCTCCTGTGCCTCCCAAAGCAAAGCAGTACTCAACAGCTAGAGCACAAAGCAAGCAATCACTGTATACATTCAGTTCAAGGGCACAGAATCATCAAAAGAAAACATGACTGCCCACACCAACAGCTGCAGTTAATCTTCAGTCTTCAAGAGTTGTTCAGAAACATGTTAGAAAAGAATATTATAGGCTATGAAATGTAAGAAAGATGTGATTTCATGAGAGCCACCTGTCCTCAGTTACAGGGCTGGTAATCGAACCTCAATACTTTTTTAGTACTGACTGAAATGTGTCAGCACTGCCGAGTATGAATATAAATTTTGAAAGCTGGCATTTTATGTCAAGTCAGATTTGTAGTCTCATTTACTATTCTTTGATCCGATAGTTTGATATTTAAACTAAAATATTGTCAATTTTTTGGGCCAAAGTTCTTGTACAACTGCTTATGTTTTAACAATGTAAGCTTTTTTGGTTTAATAACAAAAAAGTTTCATAGGAAAACATCATTCACTTCTTAAGGTTAGGTATTGAAAAAGTATGGTTTTGGTATTAATATTAAAACTCAGGTATAGTATCAGCACAAAAGCAAAATAAAATATAAGAGACAAAAAAGATTTGAAATTACTAAATCATTCATTATTAATATTACATGATAGAGATGTTATTAAGAATTATCGTGTCCAACTTGAACATTTTAATATATTAGAAACTGACAAAAACATTTGTGGATAAAAAACACACAGGAAACTGAGGTTCAAACTTTTGTATTAATCTATTTACAAAAACAATAAATTTTGATGGATGTAACCTAAACAAATGCTAATGCAGTAATAAAACAATCAAAGATCCTCTCCATACATGTATGAAGACATATAGAAATACTCTGCACACACATCATTCTGTACATGAAGCTCAAACATCGAACTGTAGGAACAAAAAGAAGAACCTTTTTTTTTTTTTAGCAGAAACATTAAAGTTACATGATGAACTGTCTGAGCGGCAGATCTAAAATAAACCGATACTACTGTTGGTCAATAAGTGCAGTTACTTTGACAAATTTCTCTAAAACATCTTAAATAAATGTCCATTTTGAAAAATGCTCACTGAAATGTGATAAATAGGCACTGTCACTTACCAGTTTACGTTGACAC
This sequence comes from Thunnus albacares, assembly GCF_914725855.1. NCBI lineage: Eukaryota > Metazoa > Chordata > Actinopteri > Scombriformes > Scombridae > Thunnus > Thunnus albacares. The sequence continues at coordinate 23,540,364 of NC_058106.1, forward strand.
CAGGTGCAGACGCCACATAGAGCTACCAGCCAAACGGCACATACTATGAATGCAACAGACACCAGGAATACACTGAGAGACACTGAGCCTGAAGGAGAGAGACAAAGACAGAGAGACAGAGAGACACACAGAGAGGAGGGTATTAGTGCATTTAATGAGATGCTTGTCCTTCTGAGGGTCCCGAAGTTTAAGGTTAAACATTGCAACTCCCCTCACATTCACGATGGATCAGGGAAGTAACACACGAAGTAAGAAGTATGACAAAACTCCCAATTTTAGGGGAATATCTAGGTATAATCAGGAGCAATGTCCTATGATGTTCCTTCCTTCCTTCTCCATTCATCGTTGTCATCTGGCATCTGTCATCAGTAAGACACAGAGAGAAATGTAACAGGAGTAAGCAGGAAAAGACATAAAGGCTCTGAAATGGCTTCATGCTCATGTTCCCTGCATGTATCAATAGAATATGCGCACATGTCAGGAAGAGATAATATCATGGGGCCAGAAGCCATGCAATTACCAGCTTCCGTTTTCTCTCCTCTATCTTGTAAATCCTTCAGCAACTTTTCCCCCCGTCTTGACAGATGAAAACTTCTGCCAGAGCCTTCTCTCTATGTCTTTCAATTACTGCCTCTCAACTATGCCATTCATTCAGTTGTCTGCCACCTTGTCTGCCAAGTAATTCAAAATGCAATGGCACGTTGGCAAAACAATGTCAGCAAACAATGAGCTCATAAATGCAACATCCCTTTTCTCTGCAGTACAGTCGATCTTTTTCTGAGTCTCTCTACCTGCAAAATTCACCAGACTGCTACTTCTCTCCTTTATCCCTCCATTTCTCTCCTCATCCCTGCTTGTGTGCCTTCAACATTTATAAATTTGTTGAGGCCAATAAATAGAGGAAGTGGATTAGCTGAGCCAACTTAATCATCCTTATCCACTCTCTGCTGTCACATTTTTTTCAATCTCCCTTCTTCATCTCCTTCAGACATATCATGTAGCTTTTAAAACAAGTTATATACACTGTTATTCTCTGGTAATATTGCTTTTCCAGCCACAGTTCAGTTACATAAATCAACAATAATCACACCATACAACCTCAGGGAGCTATTAAAATGTCAAAAATGTGGCAGTTATTCACTTTAGATGCTGGTTTCTTATCATTTCTAGCATGTCTATTATTATCTGGTATTATTGTGTTGGGTTACATCAAAACAGTGCTAACTTGGGGTGCCCTATCTCTTTCTGTCCTCACTTTTCTTATTATCTCTCTCTACTGTCTCTCCACTGTCAACTTTGTAATAAAGGCATAAAAGGCCCCAAAATACTTTGATAAGCATCAATGAGAACTGTTTGATTTTGTAAAATACAAAAGAAGTACAAAAGAAAAAGAACAAAAAACTAAGTACGTAAGTAAGTAAAGTTTATTTATACAGCATCTTTCATAGACACCAGTGACTTCACAGGCACACACACACACACACACACACACACACACACACACACACACACACACACACACACACACACACACACAAACAAAACAAAAACCAATAAATAAATAAATCAAAGATAAACAACAGATAAAACACAGGGGAAAAACAGGCATAAAACACAAGTTAAAACATAAAATACCACATGCTGTCTGAACAGATGGGTTTTTACTGCTTTTTAAAAGATTCCAGAGTCCACAGACCTCAGACTTTTAGAGAGTCTATTCCAAAGTTTAGGTGCTGCCGACTGGAATGCACAATCTCCTCGAGTCTTAAAACGTGTCTGAGGGACGCTTAGAAGACCCTGGTTAGAGGACCTAGGAGCTCGGCTCGTGGTGCGGGGGTGCAGAAGATATAATGTGGAGCCTGGCCATGACAAAAGAGTCTTTCTTCTGCAGTTCATCAGAAAGCCATCAAATATCCTCCTTAAGGTCAGCCATCTTTTTGTTTGCTTTCTGGAGTAGTAGTCCTCACAGGGCATAGTTGACATATATGAGTCAGTTAGCTTAGCCATCATGCTAGAACAGTAGGCAAGGTGTAATGCACCTGAATTTCAGTCAGTTTCTCCTGCTATGACACCGCTACAAACAGTTCTTGAAAACAACTTAAAATCAATGTCCGATGACAAAAATCCTGTATCCAGTTTAAAGATATGGTTAAAAACAACTAAGATCGAAAAAGTGTATAGCAAAAAATGTGGCCCAAAAGTGAATGGAAAGTCAATTTCTGACAGAGCATCTAGTGGGAAAAACACAAACGCCAATACAGGCGTATTTCTTCACAACAAGTCATACAAGCCAAAAACATGGCTACTTCAAGAAAAGTTTGAAATGCACTGCTTGAGGCACAGGACATTCAAAAGATATCATTAGAGAGAAGCCTGGAGAGTGACTTCTAATTACTCTTTTAGGCTCTTTCTCACATTACAGCACCATTAACTGAACAACTGTCATTGTATGTCCCCCCCAGAGGCTCATCCAGTTTACATTGTATCCTTACAATTAGCTGTTTGATTTCCCCCAATTATTAGTGTCAGCTTGTGTTTAACCAAGTCTATGGACCAGTTTGATAAGGTATCTGATTTTGGACTGCATTGCAGAATATGGTGGCAATTAAGATCATAGGGTAGAACCTTTTCATCCTCCTCTCCTTTCACTCTGGCAGCAGAGGCTAGGTTGTAGTAACATCGCTTTCTAAAGCTTGTCAATGCTTAACAGATAAGTGGTTTAAATCTTATCTGCGTTTTCTTGCCAATTTAGAGCAACACATACAGAGAAAAACAGAGAGCTAGTTGAAACAGCTAAGGGAGCAGAAATACTCTCCAGCTGGAGAGAACACAACCAGCTGGGAAGAAGAATGACTCCTTTCAGGCCTCTTTGAACTGCCAGACCTCAGAGTACGGACACACAACTCTTGCAGTTTTTCATTTGGTGAGTTGTTATCAGCAGGGGAACTGCATGATTTCAGACACTAGCCGAATAGAAAAGTTCATTTTTCCACAAGCTTTCTGCATTTCACGTAACGCGGAAGACAAGAGCTGGTGTCAGACGACTTTGTTGACTGTCTTCTTTAGTCTGTGCAAAAACAAAATGACACAATGAATCCTCTCAGCCCATAGTTGAAGGGTGTGCTTTAAAGAGATACAAGAGTTGCTCTACTGTAGCTGCTCAGGCCGTAATTTCTAACTCCATTGGACAACACATGTGTCATTTCAAAAAGAACAGGAGCAGGATTATTAAAACCACCAGTAACCACAGGTGTTGCCAAATCTTCTACTGAGAATCAGCTGCCCAACCTTGCATGCCAATTGGCCAGGTTCTTTGTTTTTTGGAACTGTTCAGCAGAGGCAATTGTTTTTGGAAACAGCTAGTTTGAACTTAATTTTACGCCTTAGGTGTTTCAGACACATTTAGACCTGGTATTAACATTAATGTGTAAATGTGATTGGATTGTCCAGACTGTATCAAGAAATGGTCTGGCTCACATTGTGATCAGATCTCAGCCAGGCGTATTTGTGAGAAAAATACTGCAACATTGCTTGCCATGTTTGTTGACAAGTGTGCCAGCTCCGCCTACCCGATTTTTTCATTGAGATCTGATCATTATTTGAGCAGCCTTGAAATAACAAGAACACTTATTAATGCCAGTTTTAAATGAAAAGATCTAATGTCATTATCCAGATATCATCTTCACATACAGATTGCATCTTAATAAAGGTGGAAATGGGGTCCTAGATAAACAACATCAACAGGAAACATAATCAGTCCCCATTCATCCATCTGTCTGGTTTTAGTTGCATTATGGCTGTTGACCCATCCTCAATGCTACCCCAGCCAACCAGTGACCTCATGTAAAACCACTTTGCATTACATTGCAGGACCACACATATCATTGTGCGTAGTTGACATTTCAGAGGTGTACATGCTGCTTTCCTTTGAGCCTCTGCATGTGAGGCTTTTTTCTGAGCTTGTCTCAATAAGACTACAGTTGAGCACCATGGACAGCGTCAATCTCCACAGGTCCTCAGATAATGCCACATTCATGTTATATTGGAGTTACTGTAATTACAAGTTTCCGACTTGTGAATAGCGTTCACATCTACCTCCAAGTGGTAATTACGACTGGGAAACTGGGATTTTTCTGAAAGCTTCAATATATGTGACTTGCCATTTAATAATATGGAAGTGCCTCAAAACCAAGTAGACATGGATGTCAGCCAAAGTCTGTCGTTAAATGTAATTAAACCCAAAGTTAATGGATATGGTGTAATTTTGTCAATGCACAGTATTTTAAACCCTCATATGACCAATACATTTATCATACAACCTTCCACAGTTGTCAGATGATGTGAAAGCTCACAAATCCTTAACATAGGAATCTTTCTGATCCTTCTCCTCCTTCTCTTCCTCTCATCCATTCCACACAGTGTGAACACAGCATAAAGTGAGGTCTACACACCTGGTGCACTCATAGGGCTGAGTGAGTTGTCTTGTTTCCTCATTCAGTTTTTGTTGTAAATACGTAGTATATAAATAAATCTCATGTCAACTGCAAGGATGTCTGGCTCCTGAATCTGTATCACCCCAAAAAAACCCTTTACTGAATCTCCATGTAAAGATGATTGGATGCATGTTTGCTGTCATAGATAGAATAGGCCAGCAACCTCATTTAAGATCTCATTCTTTCAGCCTATGATTACAGATAAGGGCTGAAAGCCTTTTTTGTTATTCTGCTCTCTCTTTACCATGATGTTTGGATACAAAACCCACATTACCCCAGCTGCTGCAGCTCACTAGCAATCTGTGCAATCCCTTTTACCATCACTTGAGAACAAGATCTTTGCCAAGGAGATGAGCTCAGACCCTCCAAAATTCACTACCTGCAGCAAACTCTTTCACAAAATGATCTACTGAGCATCTGTTGCAGCACTGGCCTCATTAAAATGTACTAAACATCATAGAGAAGTACTCTACTGGGAACAACAGATCAGTGGTAATAAGGTCCATTTCTGACCCATAGTCATGTTGTGCAGCTATGGATACCTTAATAAGAGAATGCCAACCAGCTACCTCATTTAAACCAGTTTGCATTACATTGCAGGACCACACATATTGTGTGTAGTTGACATTTCAGAAGTGTACATGCTGCTCCCCTTTGAGCCTCTGCATGTGAGCTCTGATTACCTTGTGTTACAACTTTTTCTGAGCTTGTCTCAATAAGACTACAGTTGAGCACCTTGGACAGCGTCAATCCCCACTGGTCCTCCGATAATGCCCTGTTCATGTTATGATGGAGTTACCGTAATTACAAGTTTCCGACTTGTAAATAGCGTTCACATCTACCTCCAAGTGGTAATTACGACTGGGAAACTGGGATTTTTCTGAAAGCTTCAATATATGCGACTTGCCATTTAATAATACAGAAGTGCCTCAAAACCAAGCAGACATGGACGTCAGCCAAAATCCGTCAATAAATGTAATTAAACCCAGAGTTAATGGATATAGTGTAATTTTGTCAATGCACAGTATTTTAAACCCTCATATGACCAATACATTTATCATATAACCTTCCAGAGTTGTCAGATGAGGTGAAAGCTCACAAATCCCTAACATGGGAATATTTCCGATCCTTCCCATCCATTCTACACAGCGTGACTGCGGCATGAAGTGAGGTCTACACACCTGGTGCACTCATAGGGCTGAATATGTTGTCCTGTTTCCTCATTCAGTTTTTGTTGTAAATATGTAGTATGTAAATAAATATCATGTCAACTGCAAGGACATCTGGCTCCTGAATCTGTATCACCCTAAAAAAGCCTTTACTGAATCTCCATGTAAAGATGATTGCATGCATGTTTCCTGTCACTGATAGAATAGGCCAGCAACCTCATTTAAGATCTAATTCTTTCAGCCTATGATTACAGATGAGGGCTGAAAGCCTTTTTTTGTTATTCTGCTCTTGCTTTACCATGATGTTTGGATACAAAACCTACATTACCCCAGCTGCTGTAGCTCACTAGCAATCTATACAATCCCTTTTACCATCACTTGAGAACAAGATCTTTGTCAAGGAGATGAGCTCAGACCCTCCAAAATTCACTACTTGCAGCAAACTCTTTCACAAAATGATCTACTGAGCATCTGTTGCAGAAACCGGCCTCATTAATATGTACTAATCATCACCGAGAAGTACTCTACTGGGAACAATGGATCAGTGATAATAAGGTCCATTTCTGAACTATAGTCATGTTGTGCAGCTATGGATACCCTGATAAGAGAATGACTTATTATATTATATCAGTTCCTCAAAACAGCTCTGACACTAAGGTGTAATCATTGAACAAACTAACCCTGTGTGAAAAAAACAATAAATGATCTAATAGTTTTAAAATATCTTTTATTTTTGGTTTACAGACCAACACTCTGAGGTGCTGCGGTATTTCTAAGGTAATTACTAAAATTGTTATTGTTTGGTTTTCCATGTATGTTGCACAACATGATATTTTGATTTCTCACTTATTGGTAAGAAACCCCACTTTAAAACAGCAAAGTAGATACCAGCTGTTGAAAAGAAAATTAAGTATGAAGCAAATTTGTCATTATAAAATATGCTCAAAAATAAGAGATTGAAAGCAAATGTCCACATCAAAGGATACGGCAAGTGGACAAACATTTTTCAGTGCTAACAATTCATGACAGGGTGAGGAGTTCAGTGAACCAAGAGGACCTGAGTGTCGAGCAACAGCTCCTCCACTTTGAGAGGAGCCAGCTGAGGTGGTTCAGCCACCCAGGAAAGGATGTAGCAGTCACAAGTGTGACAGAGCGGACACCACAGGGCAGAACATGATGGATATCTCCCATTGGGATGCTAGTTAGCAACAATTCCAACTCAAAGCCCACTTACTAGCTATTTACTAGCTATCTTTCAACCGTACAATGAGGTCTTTATAGAGATGCATCTGCTGACGCACAAGCTCAGTGGCTGTTTTGATTTCATCCACAGCATTTTTAGGACTTCTTGTGTGTGTTGTCTTAAAAGGAAAGCATCATTCAGGAAAATCTACCTGCTGATGAAGACTATGCAATATGGTTAAAAGCTCTGGAAAAGCTAGTAAGTGGACCTTGAGTTGAACATGTGTTCAGTATTTCAACAAATAATTGTATCTTTGATTAGTTAACATATAATTGCACAAAAGTGCAACTTGTGTTGTTTTCAACCAAGCCTGTCTTTGAACTGCTTACACATATTCACTATGCTGATGTGATATCAGGTCATGGATGGTTTAATAAATGCTGATTAACTTCAGATGAAGCACCTACTGTGCTGTGTTTGGTGTCATACAGGGTACCTCCCATGGCTCCAAGTGTAAACAAGAGACTCTGCTATCACTCTGCTATCACTCAAACTCTCACTCGCACTCTCTATGTTATGTATTTTGGAGTTACTACAGTAAGTAAAAAGCCTGAGATCATATAATTAATAGCCACTAAATGTAATGCAGAGAGTGTTTGATATTTAATTACAGGCAGCGATGTAGTAGACTCTCTTAACCGTTCTCCATGTTCTCTCATTAATCGTTATTCTGGTCCACCATCTTCCCAGTTGCAGTCTCTCTGTCAACAAACCATTATTTTCACTCATGTGGTAATTATATGATTTATAACACAAATGAACTGCTCATCTGAAAAAATATTCTTCACAAAAACTGCCTTTGTCTCTATTGCTCTCTCTCCACAAGCAGCACCCTCTCTCACCTCCAGTCTCACGCCCATTGTTCAAAATTTTGCAGAAATTCACAGCACGTGATTGATAACACTCAAGTACCGTTGAGAGTGTACCGTGACAGGAATGGAGAGCAAGTGATAAAACTGAGACAGACACTGGATATTTTCCCTTCTGAGCAGTATGGGCAACCTACTATAAGCAAAAACAGACTGTTGTCTGTCTTTGCCAGAAATGCCAGTGACAGTGAAAACATTTATATTTTGACATTAATAGTTTACTGCTCTCCAGTTTGATGATAATATGAGAATTTGTTTCTGAACTCAGCGGGGACCTGAAACAAGCCAAAGTCCTCTGCCAAATGTACTACAATGTGCTTTTTTTAATAAGTCAGTTTGTTTGCTTACAGTCAGTCACCACATTCATTGACTGCAATGTATATAAATCTCTGAATTTCTTGTGTTACCCTTCATTAAAGCACCTGTGGCTGCTTGATCCACTTTCTCTAATGTAGAAGCTAAACATATTTAACATGTTCTGTTTGTTGACTTACTCACTGTTACTCATGTACTCATATAAAACTAATACAAAGTTTAATTTAAAAAGTAAAATGCAACTAAAAATAACTGAAACTATTTCCAAAGTAACTCTTTCTATGTTTATTCACAGTTGAAAACCATCACTCTTAATGTCCTCCACCTGGATTAATTACTGGCTAAAAAAATCTGTGTTGCTACCTTCTTTAAAAAAATAGAAATGGCTCCAACAGCACCATTAAAATTAAATTAACTATAATTGACACTAATGTAAAAAGGGCCGCACATAGTGAGCACAAAGAACTGATATCCAACAGTTCCAGGCAGCAGAAAGCTGTTTTAAGCTAAAAATGAATAAATCAAATAAACTAACTCTATTGTACTTGCCAAGCACCAAACAAACCAGACAAAGTTAGTGAAGCTTAACAAGCTGGTGAAGAAACTTGAACATCCTGCAAGCGGCCCAGACATTTTTCAGAGTTTGTTAGGGTGAGAGTTTTTATTGGACTTCATCAGGCAGCCAGAGACAAAAGTCTGATGGAATAAAAATGTAGCTCAGTGTCTGCTGTATGTATAGTACTATTTGCTAACACATTAGCAACATCAACTGCATAAAGCAATAGCTGTGTGTCTGTCAGCTTGTTTTGGAACCTTTTTGCCCCCTAGTGCCCAAAAATGAATGAATGCAGGTTAAATATTTCTGAAGTAGAGAGAAGAGTCTATCTGCAGTCTTGCAGACCTACACAACACACCCGCTTTACTACATGAAACGTCCACTTCACTACATAACACACCCCCACAATGTTGTCACCATAGCAGCATGTTACACGACAACCCCCGACCCCTAACCCCAACCCTTACCATCTCACTGCTCACATCTAAACCTAACCAAGTGGGCATGTCATGTAGATACTGCAAGTCCGCACACAGACCTACTTGGAAGTAGATGTAATTTTGATCATGCTATGTTTTTACTGAAAAAGTATGGACTCACAACCATAAGACATTTCGCTTTTTATCAATGAATGGTCTCTTTTTAGTACTTCAATCAGTACTACAATCTGCAGAGCCTGGCTCTGCCCAAAAGTCAAAACACACACTAACACCTCTAAAGCTTGCTTTGTTTAACCTGAACACAAACACAAAAACGTGAAAACAAAAAGTTCTTATATGATACAGGAAGTTATTTGCAGTAATAATTTCTTGGCCAACAGAGGCCGTGGAAGCTTCGTGGAAGCTTTTATTCACTGTACTGATGGTTGCCAGGCAACCAGCAGAGACTGGGTTTTCACACTTAAAGCGCAAGTTTGACATTGCGCAGAGCAAGGCCCTCTTTACAAGTAATCTGTGAGGCAGAAATTATGGTGGCAACAATTTTACTGTAGAGAGGAATCGCGGAAGAAGTTATTTTGTACATCTCTGAATTCCCAAAGTTATGTTAATTCTACTCTCTGATGCCACCAGGACTTGACTAAAAAATCTCACATATATCAGAGAATATCAGAGAGCAAAGGCACACCAGTTCAGAAATATTTACATACTGATTTCTAGTCCTTAGCATCCTAGTTAGCTGCTTTATTGGATTATGTACAGCTCTTACCTCTGTGCACTACCTCTACCTACTATTTGCTCTGGCGCTTTTGGTCTGAAACTTGCATATTTTTGAACTTTGGTGTGAACCAGGCCAGCCGTTCCCCCCTGCTTTCAATCTTTATGATAACTGACTTCTGACTTCGGCTCCATACTTAAAGGACAGATGTGAGAGTGCTTTTCTCTCGGAATGAAAGCAAATAATTGTATTTCCCAAAATGTCAAATTATTCCTTTAAAAGCTGAGTTTCTCACAGGCTCATCCTCTTTCTCTGCTTCTCTCTCAAACACTCCCCCACACTGTCCTTCATAATTCAGTCCATGCTCTCCTCTCTTGTGGGCACCAGTATCTCTCCCTGTCAAATGTGCCCCTTCGTCTCTCTGCGTCTCCTCTCTTCCACCTGCTGTGCTTATCTGTTTGTGCTCTTTTCACTCAGCCCCTGGTGTTAGCGCCTGGCACGACACAGAGAATAAGCGCTATTAGTCACATGAGACCTCCGGAGGAGCATCTCTTGCCGTAGGTCGGTACAGCATGGAGAGGGCCGCCACCACGGGAGGTGACCCTTAACTGGAACAACAGACGCACTGATGAGGAGTGGCGACCAGTGGGAGGAACATAGGCATCCAATTATACAGAAAAAACCAAAGAGGAATGAAAGAGAGAAGGATTTTTTGTTACAAATATTACTGCTGTATAATAGCCCAGCATTACTTCAAACATATCTGTCTTTTGAATTGCTTGTTGCATGGATTGAGATGCTAAGAATAAATGGTTATATAGTTAATTAACTCTGGGGACTTACATTATTTACTGCTCGTGATTGAGTGGCAGGAGTGGAGCCACAGGGAGAAGCTGTTTGGCAGGTCGGGCAGACAGCAGGATAAATCTTGAATTCCCAGCAGGTGTGTGTTTGTCTCATATGTAACCACCTGACTGTTCAGTTCAGTTGTCTTTAACCTTTCTATTAAAAGCGCAAGGTTAGCGTTTGAGTTTGTATTTGTATAATTTAATAATTAAACACATTGTTATCTTAGAAACTACTACTATTAGCTTTATAATGACATTTCAAAGTGTACTATACAGCCAACCAGGGTGACAAATTGACTCCTTTATTCGACTCCTTTTTTGAGATCCACTTGATCACATAGATTCTGTTTCAACATACATCATTGAACTCCCTCAGGACTTCCTGTTCCCAGGAACTCACACTCAAGAAATGTTTATTGCCTCTGGGGATCATATTCTTTCCACTGCTTTCCCCCAAGGAACAGCCTGGAGCATGACATTTTTACAGGTGATAGAGAAAAAAAATACACTTCCATGTGAATATTCAAAATAAATGCATATATCAGCACTATATATTGAGGGATGAGAATGTGGATATCGTGCATTTTATGATCTACTGATCTGAGGCCCATTTCTACAGGCTTGTGAACATGTTTTTTTAAAATCTAGTTATTGAAGAAAATGGACATTTTCAGTGTACAATTAACATATTTAATAGGATTTGATACCTTCATGTGCTATATTGGTTAGCTCACAGAGAAAATACAAACTGGTGGCAGATTGCTGCTGTTCATGATACCTGCTGTACTGTGGCCAACTGTGGTCAGGAACTGTGGTTAAGGCACATAGTTGGCCGTGTTTCTGTACCACATCAGCAGCTTGCTGACCTTTATCACATCCTGGAGGTCCCCCAACGCGCAATAAGTAGCCCGCATCTCTTTGCCAGACCAGGTCACATTCAGCTCTATTTTTATTTTCCTTATTTTCTAATGTTTTAGGCTTATGAACCAAAACTGCACTGCAAACTTGGCTTGTTTACTCCTGCATGAAAAAGTGTTTTGTTTCCTTTTCTGCTCTTAATGTTTATCTAGCAGGGAGAGAGAGTGAGAGAGAGAGATGCTCTCTAACCAAAGAACAGAATAGGATGAAAAATTGAATGGATTTTATTTGAGCAGCTCAGACAATGGTGAGGCTGACATCTGCTAAATGGACAGGAGCTTCAGTGTGAAACTGAATTCTAAACATCAAGGACGTCAAGGTTATACAGGTGCAACAAATTCACTTTTAAACATAGCTGTGGTTTTGGTGCTGTTAACTCTGGTCTGTTTTTTTATTTTCATTTAGGCTGGTGTGAGAGTGGTCATTCGAATTCTGGTGAGCACAAAACAATCGATAAATGTTTTTAAGTTAAAATTAGTGCAGTTTGTTTGTGGTGTGGAATAAAATGGATCAACCACAGGATTTTGTGAGAGCAGAAATATGATTTTAGAATAATTTTGAATACTAAGCTACGGTTAAATCTATCTGGGGATCGTGAACTGTCAAGAAAGGATCTGTATCAGCAGTGTAGCCTCTGTATTTATGCAACATAATTAACTGTAGTAACCATGGAAACACATATGCATGTCAAGTGCAGGGACTTTCAGCAGCTCCTCATTAAAAAAATACTGAAATGTGGTCTGCTATGTGTCTGTAATATTATATTACTTTTTCTTTCTGATCTTTTCTGTTTGCTGCTCATGACAGATGGAGAGTCCCATTACTTGAATAATAAAAAATTAGTTATTTCTTAGTGAGCTCTTTGTGACACCAAAGATGTTGAATAAAAATAATATGGTGCAATAAAGTGCAGGATGACTCGTTGTCAGTCAAGGAATTTGATTCCCTATGTAAGATGACAATCACAAAACTATCCAGCAGATGAGAAACACTTCAGTTGACAGCATTAAAGGTATGAAAGTGACCTAAAAGCTGATTATGGTGAGTGTTTCAAATGTTGCCCTCTGTTAAGGTCAAAGCAGGACTTTAAAATTGTAGGCAGGCAGTAAAATCTCTTACTGTGAATGTGTAGTGGAAGCACAATTCACTTTAGTGCAGTGAGAAATGGCTTCCAGTTGAAAAAACGTAATACACTGAACTACTTTTCACATGTTTGTGAATGAGACATGAGACAAATCCTGCTTACAATCATACTGTTAACTGTAAGCCCAATTTTCCATTCCACCTTCTACTTGTTTCCCTTTTACTTTCAGGAAACCATGCAGCCCCTTTTCACATCACTCTCTGACGCATGCAAGCTGACTTCATTACACTGCTGCCAAACCATCACTGTGACTCTGTAACCCTGCAAATCATTCAACTGAAACGTCAAAAGCGTTTGCTCTGTTGCCTGCTTCTTACCCAAGCCAAGACCCACAGGGGGATGGGCATCAACAGCATTGGCAACTTTCCAGTCAAACAGTTAAACATGCAAGTCAATCAGGAGAGATGTATGACTGCTGCTGGGATCAAGCAAATAGGAAAACCTTGAACAAAACAAACATAAGTTTTGCTGTTGATCTCAGAGTCACTAAACACAGGAGACCGTGTGTTTTGTTTCAGCACATGGGAAGTGCTGAAAACAAGCTGTTGTTTGTCTCGGAAGGCTGTAATACCACAGACCCATGACAGGCTTATAACCTAATACACTTGACTGGCAGGTGTGTTTATCTGGGCAAAACATCTTAACAGTCTGCAGGCAGAGCCATCAAAGTATGTTTCTGTGAGAGCTGTGATCTGTTGTCCGTAATGAGGAGGATCCAGAGGTTTACTGCGTGCGACAAGGCAGGCTATGGGTGAATGAACGCAGCTGAAGAGTCATTATGACTCACACAGAGATGTTGAAGAGTTGGAGAGAAGGATGGGTTCTTATTGAGAGGTTAAAAACTCTCATGAAGTGGTGGAGAACTGCATGAAAAACAAAATGAAATGTGTGCTGTTTAAAACACAGAGCTAAAAGAGAAATGAGCTTTAATGAACATCCAATCTCAACTTTTAAGCCAACATAGATTAAAAGTCCTTAAAATGCTCAGAAAAAAATAATGTTGGAACATCTACAATTTAATGACAACTTAATCTGCTGAGACAGAACACGTGATACAGCCGAAAGCACCAGAACATCTAATAAATGGACCTTATGGTGAGATTGTTTTGTCATACTGTGTCCAAGATCAGAATGAGTTTTTAGTCCCAAGTGAGTTTTAGAATCATACTCCTTTATCTAAGAATTTAATTAATATAATAAATGTCCAGTATCCAGTCCAGTATAGTAATTTCTGACACATGCTTTAATATTATAATATTATGCAGTTTATCGCTGCATTTTTATTCAAATGTATCCCTTAAAATCCCTTAATGCATGAATTTGTGTATCTATAGTTAATTTTGATAAATGGTTATCTAAGACATACACTCCCTAATTTTGTTATAGTGGCCCCAAATCCAATTTAAACCTCTCTTTTTTTGTATGTGTAAACATTTAAATTTAACCAAAAGTTGCCTTCAGCATATTTATCACAGTATGTTATGTGAGAAAATGTTAAGGAATTAATAGTTCTTTTGAGAACTCACGTAACTTTCTCTTTTGGCTATGGCACAGTCAGTATTTTGAACATGAACAGCTCTTCCCTAAAGCAAAAAAAAAAATTACATAACCAAGCCTCTAATCTGTGATATCATGCAAATGTAGAGCTAGAATCAGCTGCATTTACAATAAACAAGATTGACTTTGTGGATTCAGAAGATGTGAATAATAACTCCAGTATCTCCACAGTTGTTAGTCATAAAATGCACCCTGATCCCATGAAAATAATCCTGGATGCATCCTCTTTCATTTCTAAAATTAATTCTCTATGCAGTGTGACACCAACAAATAGCATACGTTAAAAGCCTGGTGTTGCATTTATTTATTTTTTTTGGTCACATTATTTTTTATCACCTTTTTTTAAAAACCATGTAAATCTATTTTCACAGCTATTTTGTAACTAATGAATGGAATGTAAAATTCCTGTGTTTTCACACATAATTTGCACAAATATGTTTTTACGCTCCCCTTTGTTAAGTCTGAACTTGTGGCACACCGGCTGAATCCAGCCAATTATAAATTTTGCTGTAGTGCTTCTTGACTGTGTTGTTTGTTCATTCTGGCCGGCTCCACTGCAATTGCTGTGTGAGAACAATTCCCTGTTGCACTATTGCCTAGAAAGAGACGCTGCCTTCAGCTCTTCCAACCCTGAAAATGCAGACAGTAAGCTGGAATGTTGCGACCTACTTGACTAGCCTGAGCATGAGCTTATCATTTGTGACGAAGAAAAGAAGTCCCATGAGCCCTTTCCAAAGATGCAGTTTTACTCTGAAATCTTACACAAATTTTCTGTGTTTTGAGAGAACAGGAACTGCAGTACATACTGTATACTGGACAAGATGATCCAGCAGTCTCCCCACTAAAGGCCTGAGACTGATTCAAGAATGGCTGGTAACTGACTGATTTAAAGGGGATATACTATACTTTTATTTAAAGGGAACATATTATTCTTTTTGTGATTTTCTGTCATTTTTATACTGATATGATGTTGGATGTCTATGTTAAACATGGTCAAGGGGCAAAACTTGAGTTTTATATAAAAAAGCTCCCTGAAAGTTAAAAGCCCAGGCTTCCACCTCTTCTGAATGCATTTGCAAAGTTACCTCTGCTTCCTCCTCATGATGATGTCAGATTGTTCGTGCATCCCTCAAATGGCTGTCTGGTAGAATTTGCTGCAAAGGTTTTTCCACAGGTTTTTCACATTGCCCACTCGTATATTTTAGATCAAATTTGGTCTCAAACATATAGATGTATTTGAAAAGTTTCCATTTCAAGTAAAGAACCAGATAAAGAAGTGAAATCCGACTATTGCTGTTTGCTGATTATGTAGCTTCCAGAACTGCTGGAAGTCTGTTCTGGAATCTAACCAGTGTTCAGTTTCAGACAGAGACTTAACTGAGGGGCTGCATAAAGGGTCAGTATAAGACAAATAAGGAGTTTTTTGAACTGTAAATCATGCAAAGATATTCCAGTAGAGCCCCAGCATATAAATATAGACGTGGAAATGTGCCTGATCCGTCCCCTTTAAGAAAACAGTTCTTAATTTTAAGACTATTAGATCTAAGAGCAATTCACGTGGCATTATAAAACCAAACATGCAGCCTTTTTATTGCTTCATGTACTCCTGACCTCTGGATGTCTGGAATGTAATCAAAATTATTTATCACTGGTCTTCTAGTGTGAGCAGCTGAAGAACTGTCATTGTCAATGTCATGATGGAAGTTACACTTTCCTCTAAAGAAATTACATCAAGCTGGCACCTGTGCTTCATGCCAGGTAGCATAAAATATTTTTGCTGCATACCGGTCCCCGTGAAGAAATCGTTATTCAGTCAGATTCCCACGTCAAGCACACAAAAGGAAGTATATCATGCTTTTACTGTACATAGCCAATAAATCTCAAAGCTCTAAGTGACACATTTCAATCTTTGACTCGCTCTTGGTAGTATATTTGGAGCTAAAGACCAGTAAACTGGGATTTCTTTCATACATTTCCTTAAAACTTAAGAGCTAGAATGAAATTAATAACACACATTAGTTTTATAGCATCTCCTGTTCTCCTTCTTCTGCCTCCAATTTACACTCTTATTAGTCTCTTGCTGTGCCCCTGTTCAGGGACCAGATCCACTGAAATCCACATTTCTTGACTGAATATGTCAGGTCAACGTGGCCTGGCCCATTTCAAAGCCTCCTCTAAATGCAGCCAAGAAATACTGCCATATTTTGCCAGAATTTAAGACAAGCAGTATTTCCTTTGATACCCTTTACAGGAGTTGTTGTTTAATGATGCGCTCAGCTTGTTAAATCAGGAAATATCCCCTGACCATGCCATATTCACCTGCTGTAAGTTTGACGCTGACCCAGCTTTCTAGCATTTTAATGTTCTGAGTGAATGTTAGTAAATAATAGTGCGAACTAGTGCTGCAGGAAATGTTGACATGACAATCCAACAACTTCTACATGCGAAAGGGGCTGATGAGATGAGTGATGAAAATGCCAGATCTGTGGCTAAGAGCAGGAAAGTCATTACCAAGCTTTTGAATAAAAACAGCGTTATGCAACAACATAGTCAGACCCTCACTGGGTGACTGAAGGGGACATAAACAGAGCAAAAACTCCAAACAAAACTGCATTTATGGACAAGCAAATGCAATATGCAAACACTAGTATTTTCTAACACGTCAATTAGTGGCAAATATGTGCACCACCTGTACTTTCCCAACAGCAGATAAATGCACAAACACATCAAAGCTGAATATGTAAGGTGACCCTGAGCCTCGGAAATTCAATTTTGAAATTTTTACTATACAAATCCATTTGCAGCCGGTGTGGAGAGAGTGCCAGGAGACTGGCAGATAGAGTTGAATAAATTTCACTGCAACAGCATGCAGAGAGCCAAGTTGGAATCTCTCGTGGGGAGAGAATTTGCCTAACTGGATGCCTGTGCTCTGCCTTCAGGCCACCCGCACCCTTTATCTGGAAGCACCTAATGTTGTTGTGTGAACAAATATTCTGTGTGATGAGGATCCACATTTTCCTCCAAAAAACATCTTCTCTCTATTCAGGAAGTGGGCACAGCTCAGAACCACATTTACACTGCAGGACTGGTGAACTAAAGAAAAGGCACAGAGACATACAGTGTGTATGTGAATCACTGACATGGTGAACTTTATTTTATTTGATTAAATTAGGGCTCAAAAGGTTATTCGATAAATCATTAGCTGAATCATTTTTCAGGCAAAAAAAACAAATATTCTCTTCTTCCAGCTGCTCAATTGTGAGAATTTGGTGCTTTTCTTTGTTATATATGAAAGTAAATGGAGAATTTCAGGTTTTGGGCTGTTGTTTGGACAAAATTCACTCTGGGCTTTGTGATGGACATTTTTCCATTTTTTTCTGACATTTATATAGACAAACCCAATTAATCAACCAGATAATTGTTAGTTTCAAGCCTATGAAATACCACACATACCCACTAAGGTTGCTAAATTATTTGTGCTACCTGTACTGTACCAGTTCTCCACTGGTACATTTAAAATAAAATTAAATCTCACTGTTGTATGTCACAAAATGATGTGCAGGCTACACAATTATTTAGAGTTTTTTAGAATTTCTTTATGTCCCTTTAACCCTTTCATACTATTCAGGTCAAATTTGACCCATTTGAGTGCAGTAAAAACACCATAAACACCATTTTTTAGCCTGAAATTTTGTGACTTACATAATATACATAACATTTTTGTACACTGAGGGTGTTTCAGGTTAAATTCGACTGATTTTTAATCAGAAATTCAAAAATCATTGCATTCTTCACATTCAATAACATTCATTGAAATCATGATTGCAGTTATGTTCTCCTGTTTTAGGTAACATAGGATCGTGATTGTGACTGTTTTAAACAAATCATGTAAAAACTAAAGGATGCACTTTCTCTGCTCTCTGAAAGCTTCATTAAGGATTAATCATCCATTTAGTAATGATTGATAATATATGTAATGGATGAAAAATAGATTTGTGGTTCAGAAGTGTGGTATAGAGACTAATTATGAAGGGATACTGTGGAGGGTCACGGTATGTAAATGTTAAGGGTTTATGTTAAGTAGAGTGAATGTTAAAAGTCTACGTGGGGCTCAAAAATGGTGAAACATCACTAGTTTCATTTAATGATTAACTGTATAAATATATGTCCAAGTCTTAACTTGATCCTTTGAAATATAATTTGAAAATTAGTTCAAGAGATGCAGATTATCTAGTGTGGCAAATTTTTATCTCTGTGGGCTAAAATGTGCCAAATAATATACTTCAGAGAGTGAAAATTGACTGAGGTGACAGACGTTTTATGTGAAAAGAGTTGAGGCAAAGAATTGAAAAAGATGGAAAGAGAGTTGACATTTCAGCTGGCTGCTCTTCTGAATATAATTTTTGCTTTAAAATGGATATGATTTCTTGTTTTTTGGAGGATCACTGCACATGGTCCCCTACATGTGCTGTCAATCATCCCTGGGAGCAGATGGAGCAGCCAGACTACTGGTGATCTTCACATTATAAGATCCAATTTGCTGCAGTCCTGTGGGGGGCTGCATGCATTTTTTTTCCTTTCTCAGCTCATATAAGGGGGATTAAATTTTAACAAAACCACTTATAATCAACAACTTTCCCATACATTATTGTGAACGATGTGGAGCATCATTAACCCCAATGAAAGACCTATTTAAAATGTCTGAGATTAAACATCTCTCCTTCCTCTTCTTCCCACAATATACTGTATAATTTTCCTTTGCCAATATAGCGGCTGTGCCCTTAATTTCAGAGCTGTGGACTTGTGCCAGGATTCAAATTCTAATCTTCTCAGTGTAACATCACTGCAGCGATAACATCAGTCTTCCATCTCAGTTCTTCCGCTGTCTGTCCAGTTCCTATCTGATCTGTCTCTTTCTCTGTATCTGGCCTCCTCTCTCTTCTTTCTCAGACACAAAGACGGATACACACATGAGCCCGTGCACACATTTTCCCTATTACACAATATGTTGAGGATATGACTCCAGAGGATATGACTCCAGAGAGCATCCATAAAGTGATTGTGTAAGATGTAAAAATAATGACATATTATGAGTTAATGACTGTAGAAATCAGGCTACACCCTCAGACATCTGCACCCTTCACTAACCACATAATCTGCTGTAAATGTTAAACTGTGTGTGGATATCTTATTGGGTTACCAAGAGGCACTTCCTTCCACACCCTCTCTCATTACCAAACATGCCAAATAACCAGTTGTTTTTTAAGGAAGCCCAGAGAGGCAAACAGGGGGGAAAAAATCTGGTGATCCAATTTATAAGTCCGATCTAAACTGTTTTCTCTCCTGTTCATGACTTAAGAACAGGTGAAAAAAAGGTTTTGGCAGGATAATCTTTCTAAGTTCTTTATTTTTTATTAATCTGTGAAACAAGTGGACACTTCACTCCTTATGAGTGGGATGTTTTACCAATAAAGATTAAAAAAAAATGAGTGGGACATTTGGACACTTGCTAAGGGAATAGGATGATTTTGTACATTTAATGATAGCTTTACACAATATATACACAACAGAATAAGCTCTTTGAATACATTTTGATTTTGGCAATTTAAATTAGTATGGTTATTATTCATATTTATATGTGATATAGAATGTTTATATAATATTGCAGTTATAGTGTGATGCTTATTCTTAATCAGTCCTTCAGTTAACAGTTGAACCATTGGTACTTAGACAACTGGTTCTCAAACCTTTTCATGTCAAGGTCCCCCAAATTGATATGTAAAAAACTGTGGTCCCCCATTTGATAAGAGTTTTGTCCCAGGGACCCCTAACTGAAGAGATAGTTGTTAGATATGATTTAGTAGAGAACTCCATAAGTGTCTGTACTGTAGTTGGAGAGATAACCGTGGAAAGAGTGAAACCTCTGATCAGAATAGTCATTCTTATACATTGTGCCAGCTTCTAGTGAATAGAATATTAGTGAAATTGAACTACTTCTCATTTTTATGGGGACCCCCTGGAACCCCCTCAAGGACCCCTGGGGGTCCCCAGACCAAACTTTGTGAACCAATGACTTAGATCAATCTAAATCATCCTTGAGGCCAGTCAGCTCATTTTTCTTTGTTTAATATTCAGAGGGAAGTCCAAAACTTGACTTTTCCATCCTAAAGGTGTAAGCCACGTCTGTGAAGGAGGAGGCCATGTAAGATTAATAAGCTTTGTTTATTTATTCAATGAATAAAATACTTAAGTAACAGCAGCTATGATTCTGAATGATGCTGTCTTGTTTCACAGAGGGCAGAATAAGACCTACACACTGTTGGGGAGAAATTCAAACCAGATCAGTTGTGCGTAGGTAAGGTGATATAAAGTATGACCCAAGCTATCCAAGCATATTGGAGCAGTGAGCCAAACTTGATTTTGTTGGCAGATGAAAGTTCTCCGAGAGAAAATAGAATGTGTTGTTAGTCTTACCTCATGAATACTTTCATGCGAAACACAGTAATGATTGTACCATGTGCAGTGCATTGAAAAGACCCAATTTTAGGTCACTCTTTCAATATATTATAATTATGCTTCTCACTTTAAGTAATGGATTTTCCCCTTCCACTTCGTTTTTTACTTTTGCTTAAATTATTGGTAAAGTGGTATTATAAAACATACTTGCTTGATATTTTACTTGCAATGGGTGCAAAAATTCTGGAGCAGTAAATAGATAATGTATTTCAGATATCTTAATCTTCTCTTAAATCAAATATGAGGATGCACGGCAACCAAAGACCTTGTGGCAGAAACTACTGAGTGGTGCATGCGTAAAAGCCAAACTGAGTGGAAACATTTTCTATCAAAGAAATGTCTTTGTAACAAAATGTACTTAGATACTGATGATAGGGGTCTTTTAGGCCTTAAGCTTACTGCCTGGCTGGTATTACCAATATGGAACTGAATTGTCCGACTTTGTAATATGTAATGTATGTATGTAATATCTTGTCTACAAGAGATTGCATACAGAGAAATTAATCAGGTTGTGTAAGTGTCTGATTATGCCCTCAGAAACTATAGATACAACTCTGACACAATACTGAAAAGCTGAAAACTTGATTTAGGAGAGAGAAAGAATGATTCATTTAAATGAAATGACTCTACTCCAATCAGCAATAATCTGATATTGTATATTATTGCAAACAAAAGGAAGGATCTAAAAGTAAAAATCAAAAGAGAAGGGGAAAATCCACTACTTAAAGTGAGAAGCATAACTATAACATATTGAGAGAGTGAGCTAAAATTGGGTCTTTTTAATGCACTGCACGTTGTACAATCATTACTGTGTTTCGCATAGAAGTATTCATGAGGTAAGACTAACAACACATTCCCATTTTCTCTCTGAGCACTTTCATCTGCCAACGAAATCAAGTTTGGCTCACTGCTCCATTATGCTTGGATAGCTTGGGTCATACTTTATATCACCTTACCTACGCACAGCTGATCAGGTTTGAATTTCTCCCCAACAGTGTGTAGGTCTCATTCTGCCCTCTGTGAAACATGACAGCATAATTCAGATTCATAGCTGCTGTTACTTAAGTATTTTATTCATTAAATAAATAAACTAAGCTTATAAACCTTACATGGCCTCCTTCTTCACCAACGTGGCTTACACCTCTAGGATGGAAAAGTCAAGTGTTGGACTTCCCTCTGAATATTAAATAAACAACAATAAACTGACAGGCCTCTAGGGTGATTTAGATTGGTCTAAGTCATTGGTTCACAAAGTGGGGTGTGGGGACTCCCAGGGGTCCTTGAGCGGGTTCCAGGGGGTCCCGATAAATATTCTATATCGTAAATATGAATAATAACCATATTATCTTAAATTGCCCAAATCAAAATGTATCCCAAGAGCTTATTCTGTTGTGTATATCTATCATTAAATGTACAAAATTATCCTATTCCCTTAGCAAGTGTCCAAATGTCCCACTCATAAGTTGTTGTTTTTTTTATCTTTATTGGAAAAAAACTTCCCACTCATAAGGGTTGAAGTGTCCCCGTTACCATGATTAACTTTACAGTAAACTAACATTAGCTATGCAGTCAACTTAACCTAGGTTGTAGCGGTTGGTTAGGCAGAACAATATGTTTTTCACTCACTAGCTAGCTGGCTAACAGCTTATGTCAGTATAGCTAATGCTTACAACAGATTACCACTGATTAAAATACATTTCTAGCCAAAAGCGAGACATGACAGTATTGTTACATAACTTGCTAACACACAATATATGTATCTTGTGTTTAGAGTTCATGGAGAAATTAAAACTCACCTGGAAGAAAACATGAATGCTTTTAGTCCTATTTAGATCATGGGGCAGTGGTGCACTTCAGCCTCTTGTGGCTTTGTTGTCATGATTCAAACAATAACTTTCTGGTTTTGAGGTTATGGAAAGATTGTGGTTATGGTTAAAAGAGACCAAGTTTGACTGTTAGTAAGAAACAGGAAAAGTCAGACATTTTGTCGATCCATCCAACCACCCTTTACAGACTTAGTCCCTCAATAACAAAGTCCCACATCTTTCTTCTGTGTGCCTGACAGACAAGAGCCCTAATTTTACAGTTGCTAGAGGTCTTTGTCACTTGATTGTAAATGTACACCTTTTTGGGGAGTTTAATGACACGACTGATGCTGATGTTTTTCATGGGACATTCCTGTCTCCTAGAAATTACATTCATATACAATTCAATTGTTTTCCCAATTAGATTGCGTTGACAAACGTAATCGCTGCCTGCATTATGTTCATAGGTAATGTTTTTTGAATAAACTAAGTGTTACATTTCTATATATATGAAGTCACAGGGAAGATGTCAGGGTGAATGGGGAAAATACAAGATGCAGGACACCACAGACTTGGATTCGCATCCCAAGTCCCACGTATGGTTAGCTTTGGCAACAAAAGCAATTTAGTTAAGGCTAGGGAAAGACTGTGTTGTGGCTTAAATGTTAATAAACATGAAATGCTTCAAGTCACTGCAGACTTTTTTCTGTATTAAACCAAGACCAAGATTTTTCCCTACCCTTAACCAAGTGCTGCCGTGGCCTAAACATAACCATAAAAAGTTTAATATTGCTGTAGTTTCTACTTGCGGATATTGTCCTGCAAGATCGAATATTTGATGGAGAAAAAGGAGAACTGGGTACGTTGTCTGTGAATATT
Source organism: Thunnus albacares (assembly GCF_914725855.1). Taxonomy (NCBI): domain Eukaryota; kingdom Metazoa; phylum Chordata; class Actinopteri; order Scombriformes; family Scombridae; genus Thunnus; species Thunnus albacares. The sequence continues at coordinate 23,563,831 of NC_058106.1, forward strand.
TCACTAATATGTAGAGTATCAACATTTTTGTAACTTGCCAAATATGTTAATTAACAACATTTTGTCATTATATTAAGCAAAAACGTAATTCAGCCAGCATTACTTTTCTGGCAAAACGTATTTGCTGTTGCAATTTTGCTGTATATGGATGTAATTAGGATAGTCTATTTTGTTTCATCAACTATCAGTTAGTGCTTTGAGTGTAAGAAATTATCCAGTATCCCGTATTTCACGTGAACAAAAGTGTGATTCTGGTAATAAAAATAAATAAACATTATATGAATAATTGTATGATAGAAACATTCTTTTCTTATCCCATTAATCATATCCACAACAGATTGAGAACCACTTACCCACACCTTGCATCAGCTCTACCTGCTTCCCAATGTTACACAGTAATTCCCAAACTCACTATTTTTCTAAAAGAACCTGTCAGCGTGAATGCATTCGGGCAGAAAATGCCTTGACGAAAAAAACATGCACCTCCTGAAGTTTAACTCGTCAACTTGTGTCACCCACCTACTGTTTTTTTTCAGTGGTAGCATAGCAACAACTGCTCAGTAGCACACTTACTAGCGCGTGCCCCAGAGCGATGTGACTGGCATTTTTAAACCGTGCTCTCTGTCACCTTAATCACATGAACACAACAGGAAGGTAAAGAGTCGAACAGGGCAGACTCACACACAAACCTAACTAGCAGCGTAGTGACATACTGTAGAACCAAAACCAGCCAAAGCTTATTATGCAGCTACATGGTACACGGACATGTATTATACACATTTTCTTTGCTTTGTCACATCGATTTGGACAATATAAAGCCGAGTGAGGATAAATGTCAGACAGAACACATAGGCAGGATTGTGTGGGAACACATATTTGCATGCATGCAGTAGAGCCTGACCCATACTGGATTTTTGACACCAAAACCAATACTGATAATTGAGAGTTTAAAAAAATTCCATATAATGTCCAATATTTTTATTTTTATTTTTTAATGATTTTTAAAGTACCACTTTCTAATACGACACACTTTGTAAAAGATGTTTAAGTTGCAACAAATTGCTTTATTAATAGTGGATAAATCATGTACTTAGTTATAAGCCATTAATAAGAAAAACCTTTGCATTGCCACGTTGTGAAAAAATATCTCTAGTTTGTGAGTCATTAATAGTCAAATCATTAATAAAGTAATTAATAAAAGGTCATGATATTCTCACTTTCTCATAAACCAGCAGCAAATGTTAGTGAGTCATCTGCAATTTTTAATTTTAATAAGTTCTTAGATCAATTCAGAACCCTGTTTGCAAAGTTTAACCATTTTAGAGATTTAAAATGTCCTAATGGGATATTTTATTGTAATTAAACAAGTAACATATCATCTTATTTTTACAATCTGTACAATTTGTTTCTGTTGTTGCTTAGAGAGACCACTATAATAGAAATGACATGTAGAGACTGAGTGTGATCAAACACAATCAGTGAAGTAAATCAATAAATTTGCCAGTTATCTGTTTTTAAAAACATATTTTTGGCATTTCTGTGCTCCAACTTCTTGTTAGTTACTGCATTAGCACACATATACACCCATACCGAACTTTCTGTGACAAGCTACAATTAGCCAGTAATATCGGTCGTATCAAAAACATAAACTTATCTGCCATGTGCATTAGCGTAATGAGCACACACCGGCATAATGTTTCCAAAAAAAGCGCACAGGTCCAGACACCTCATGCAGACATGCAGCAGAGGCCTAATCAACTCATACAGTAATCAGCAACTGGTGGTGGCAGTCGCTGTTTTTGGCAGTGTCGTCACTTTAGGGTCCCTGTGTGGAGTGTTTTGTGACTTCATTACTGGCACTTAGACCTGAGAACAGTGTTAACCCTGCCCCACAGCACTATGATGGACCGCCGAGCTGAGTGGCTTTGACAGGGAAGTCCATATGGATGCACCTCCTTTAGCCCCTCTGTCTGACTGTGTCTCTGGGGGGGGCTGAATGGGTGGCTCTTTCACTGCTCTTCTTATCTACACCTGTGTGCCTTAAAGGGAAATTCTGGTCCTTTTCAACTGCTTATGTTCTTGTAGTCACTGCTCTCCCGACGATTGCAGAAGAAAACTTTTTCTGCAGAGTGGTACCTGTTGCTGCCAGACTTGGAAAATCTAGAAGTGTCCACGGATGAGAGTATAACCCCAGCTGTGTAAACGCTACAAATGGATTTACAGCATTTATCAACACTGTTGTCCCGGAGGCTGTTTCACCTCCACAAAATCAACTGGATGAAAAGAGCGAGGCTGGCTAGACCAAACACTCAGCTCCATACAGTAAAAAAAGTATGATTTCAACATGTAACTGTGTGAGGAATTACACCATGTAAGTCACCCACATATTTATCCACACACACTGGTTTGCTTACATGTTTGAGGCTGACTTTCACTGTGGTTTGACTGTAAGGAAACTAAAAAGTTAGCCATAATGCTGCTACAGACAGCTAGCTCCTGTGTTTACTTTTGTTGTCAGACACTTATAATAACAATCCAAGCCTGTCAGTGGCAAAAACAAGCACTTTTACTGGACCAGTTCCAAAAATTTTTGTCCTCATTAGTCACTTCAACCTAAAATGATGGGAAAATAGGGTCCCGGCTGAAAAATACTGATATTTCCCTTTAAAGTCTACAGCTGACTCTACTTTTTGTCCCCACTGACCTCTACTCCTTACTCACTAAAGGCATATAGAAACGTCTACAGTGTCACTCATGCATGGAAACAAACAAAGAAAGACAAAAAAAAAGATGCAAGACAAAGAGATAAACACACCTGGCTATACAAGGCTACACCAGCTGTACAGAAGAGAGGGTGATCAGGTGCAGCATATGTGTGTTTGGTGATGTGTGTGTGTGTGTTTGTAAATGAGAGTGGTGAGTGGGTTGGACTCCAAACAGCCTCAGGACCAGTCAGATCATCAGTCAGACTGTGTCCCGTCTGTTTGACAAGAGACAGTCTTGCTCATGGAAATGTCATCCTACGCTTTAGTTTGCGCCCATTAGCAAGCACCCAGGACGCCCTCATCACCCATCACATCAGAAGTACTCTTCAAGATGTCCATGATCAGAGACGGCATGGCATCAAGGTCAGAGTCTGGAACTGGGCCACACCATTGTTTTCTGCTGACCCTGCGTCATTATTGTTGTGATTGTGATGCTTATTATACTGTAAGATGAAAATGACAATCATATGATAATGTGATAATATGACAATGATAATATGACTTGTGAATCACAAGGCTTGGTATACTCTTTGTAGAGGCAATGAGAAGATGTGTCTCTTGTCATTCAACAATAGCTGATGGTAGGGCACTAAAGCTACTGGAGTAGAGCATGTTTAGAAGTTTTACACAGTGGTGTCAATCATTTGCTTAACAGACATTCTATTAGATTCATGGAGATTCAGTGAAAGAGTGATTTTAGTTGCCAAACACTGAAGGTTTAAAGCTATTTCTATAAAACAGTGCTTCTGACCTGAAAGATGACTTTAGATGTAACAAATATATTTTTGTATTGAATACAAAAAAATTACATGAAATGCCAACTGAGACCAAAACATCCTTGTCTACCTGCTTGCTTGCAATTAGAGATGAAGAAGCCATTTGGATCAACAGTTAAATGTCTTCAATTGTACAATAAAAGTCGAGTAGACTTTATTTTCACTGACATCACTATGAGGATACATGATATACAGACAAATCCTGGTTGCTGTCTTTGTCTATTTTTGTGAACTACTTTATCAGAAATGTTACATTATTACATAGTTTCATTCATTATATTTGTTTTAGCAGACTAATGCAAGTGAATCAGCATAATTTACAATAAATACATTGATGTAGAGAATGAATCCTTACATCCCTACAGCAGTTACAGTTTGTCATTCTCACAAAATGTGGTGATATCATGGGTTTTAGGAAACTTTTATGATGAACACTTTCTCTCCAAGTCTGTTGAAGTGACACATCAATATGATTTTAAATGATTTTAAATGAGAACAAGTGACAAATTAGTGTCTTTTCCCATAATAGCTCACTCATTTCCTCCCGTCAAGAACATAATACTGATCCACATGTCTAAACCACCACATTGTCAGACTTTTAGATTTAATGTCCAACTTCAAAGTGTTTCTCAATAAAACGCTACTCAGCTTGGATCTCGCACAAACAAACTTTTAATATTTAATCTCTAAAGTAGAAACGATTATTTCTGTGGCAAAGGTCTACGAGTTATTTTTAACAGACACCACTGACAATCTTTTTTATGGTTGACTCACCTATTGCCATTTCATACTGGTTTTGCATTTATATTGCATTCCCCTGCATGGAGATTTTCCTTGGTTAAAAGCCACTTGGATGCATGCCAACGGGCATTTAAGAGACAATGTTGTTACTTGAGATAGATGAAGCCAGATGAGGGCAAAAACATTTAGGCATGAGAGTGTCTTGTCTGTTTCAATTTTTAATGGTTTCCTAATTTTAACTGTGAAACTTTAATGCAATGTAAACCTAATAAAAAAATAAAAATAAAAAAACTTTGGACTATTTTTTATTCCACAATGAAAACAAGCACTACTAGACACTATAAATTTTTAATTACTGCACTAGAACAATATTTCTAGTTTCATTCATGACATCTTACTGTTAATTTAAGCGTTAAAACATTTCTTTCACTTCATTGCAGTTGAGGAAGACTCTTTGGAGCAAAAAAAGTGACACACATTTATACTTACACGAAAAGAAAATGACATGTACATTGTTTCAGTGGTTAATGTCTCACCAGAGGAAAGGCCATGTGTCATGTTGGACAGACAAGTGGCAAGAAGGGCAAAGGCAGGTTGTTCAGAATCAGTGTATCAAGCAAGAAAATGGATGAGAAAGTGGGAAACTGAAGACAGAAGACAGCCTAAAAGGACTGAAATATCAAGAATAGAATAACTAATAATATGTTGCCTTATAGTCAAGCTACAACTACAATTTATAAAAACTCCAAAAGTCATCTGCTGTGTGTTCAGTCACAGAAACACTTTGACACATCCACCAAGAATGTAGTGTTTAAAGTGTCCAAATCAGGTTTGAACTAGCAAAAATCACCTACACTGTACAGATTTTTACCTCAAGAGATGTTTATGTAAAAAGAGAGAAAATAAGATTCTCACCACGTTACCAAAAACCGCCAGGTGCAGGTAATGACTTCAAAATGCAGGCAGAGAACTGGTAGTCAAAGCATTGTGTACTCACTAAACAAAACCTGACCTTGTACACACACAGGTGGCTGTTTACTCTGTAGACCAACTGGTTTACTCATGAAGTTGAGAGTCTACAGTCAAGGTTTATGTAAAACCATAGAGGGAGCTACAAAAACAGAAATGGGAGGGAATTTGGATACATCTAAGCAGAAAGAAAAGCAGATGAGACCTAAAGTACCTTAGGCCCTGCTGTAAAAAATCTTTGCATGGCTTAGACAGGTCTCCTATATTTGACAGTGCAGACAAGGAGGGAGAATTATTTATATAGTCATACACCAAAAGTTTCTGCTATAATAATTCCCCCTTTCGCAGATATAATGCAACTAACAAAATGTTGAAAAGGCAGTTAGCTATGATTGTGGGTTGTGACAGTTAGATGGGATGTTAAGTCAGGCTGGTGAGCCAGACCACTTCCCTGTTGCTGTGGAGTTCAATGTTGTTGACTTTGAAAATGGCTGGCATTGGTGTTTTGACAGAAATGCAAGAGTGCAGGTACAGTCTAGTGAAAGCAATTTCACCTTATCAGCGCTACAGAGAGGTGTAGGACTTGTTGGATGGCCTGTATCAGTAAGTCATTAGTGATGGAAGGTGCTCACTACTTCAATATATAACTTATGATATATCTCATCTTAAGCCCATTTTTTTCTGAACTCTGAGCCAGGTTTCTATGTGGGCACGACACACACAGAAAGACTTTCATTACATCCACTGAAACTTATGAATGCTGTGCCATGTTTTGAAAAACAACCCTTTAAAGATCTGAGAGGGTTCAGGGTGAGATATGCCTTAGCGCTACTGCCAACCTAATGTATTTTTAGAAATCAGTAGGTGTTTCCAGTCCAGGATGGTGTACTGCAACTGTAAGCAGTCTTAGAAACTTCACAGACTACGCAAGACATCAGATGGAGTGCACTGACTTCATGTTTGCAAATCTAATTTCCGTGAAGATGCCTTTGTCATGCCCTCAGTCCACCCATCTTGCCTTTTCTTGCCCACTTTCGATCTTTCCTCGCAGCCAGCTGGCTTTCTTCACTTCTCTTGGTTATAAGTTATATTCTTGTTGCCTGAGACATGCCCTCTGAATGTGTGAGCCTTATTGAGTTATTTAATCTTGTCTAATCCCTAAAGAGGCTTGAACGTTTAAGTGACATAACTGTGACTTAATGTATTTTTTTTTTTTTTTTGCTCTAAATAAGGATGAAATTTATCACGTTCTGTTTGCCTGATCCTCAGTTGGAAGGTGCCCTTAAAGACTGGAAGTGATACTGTATTAACGATTAATCCATCAGTGCACTACTATGTCAGATGGCCCAGAATGTGTTGTAGTTTTGCTATTACGTATATGTATTGTTGAGTTTTGTGCAGTTCCATAGTCTATGTATTTTATTGTTGAGTTTTATGGATTTTAAAGGCCCATCTAGGGACGGGCATTGCAAACTAGCTTATTAGGCTATACATGCTGTTGTATGTGGCATTAGTTCATGTTTTATACTTGTTCCTATGAAAATAAACATTAATTGTCCACAAGACATTTGATTTGGGTGTATTTTTTCGCTATACATCATTATCATACAGTATACGTCTTTTGGAAATTTCACATTATTTCTATCTCTGTTTCTACAAGACACTGAGAGGCCCTTTTTAATCATGCTACCTAATAATTGACCGTTAGCTAAGCTCTGCCCTTTTAGTTATTGTTCAATCCCTTCAGGAAATTGCAATTTTGCAATCGCAATAATTAATGCATATTCAAGAAATCTCTTGAGAGCTTGCAGTTTTGCTATATTACAGCAACGTTTCTGCATGAAATGGCTAAATCAGCAGACTGTTTGTGATTTGGACCAACTCACATTTCGTGCCATGGTAACTTGTGTCATTGCAACAAGCAGCGCACATTCAGCAAGGATTCAGGTGCGCATTCAGGTAGAAGATGGACAAATCTCACCTGCCAATAAAAATTATTGCCATAGACCATTAAAACAATTCCCAAATGTTTTGCATGACAGCAGAGGGAAACCGTTTTGTACTCCTTGTAACATTGTGGTAGACCACAAGTGGAAATCTTCACTGGACAGTCACTTTTCTACCACGAAACATACCAAACTGTCTGCAATGAATAAGCAACATATTTAGTGCTAATGTTAAAGTGAAAGTTTATTTGATAAAGGCTTATAAATGGAACTAACGTACAGTATTTCTTTTTTATATAACTTTGAGCCCATGGTTCTCATCTTCAGAAAATAAATTTAAAAAATCAGCACTGATATATAGTTGTTTCTGTGATATGCAGTATGCTTTTTATCAAAGGAAGTGATTACATATGACTGTTCATTGGTAGTAGTTAAAAAATCGCATTATTTTCCTTTGCTTGCAATTTTTCCCTATTCCCGCAATTTTACCGCAAAAACGTTGTAAATTGTATCAAGCAATTTTGGCCACAATAATCACAAAAAAACTCAGCGAAATCCTGGCAGGACTGATTGTTGATACACCTGTCAAGCTTTCCATTCTTGCACATCATATAATGCCGGCAGATTTACACACAAAATGTATAGTAAACAAAAGGGTCCTTGATTGCAGAAGTAGACAAAAGCAGACTTTTCATTTCTAGCTGACAAGCATACATGACTGTTGCTTTTATTGCTGTAGCTACCTAGCTAATTAAGCTAACATTGGCCCAATGAATTGGTTTAAAACTCCATCTGCGGCTGTCTTTGTCATTTTTCCAGCTGACTTATTTTAAACTCTTGTAAAAGGGGTCTCATTTATGCACTTGATGGCTGCATACATGATATCATGCTAAAAGAATGAGGCTAAAGCTGCGTCTGCCCAGGAAAAGGTCAGCAGCTTGACCAAATAAAGAAGATAGAAATAAATAAGCTTAATCTTTGTATTGCAGTGTAAAACTGTCACAGTTGCATCTGATTCATAACAGTATTTCCCAGCCTAACCTGTTTTCCTGTTCACTAACCTTTCTGCTATTCCCCCATCTGCCCACCAAGTGCCCTCACCACCTGATCATCATCTGCCAGCACACCTGTCTCTCATTACCATAATCAGTTTGCTGGTATGGTATGGTATGGTATACCTGCTGACCTCTGCCAGATCATCTCTCTAGACTTTGTGCTGAGAGTTCCAGCGTGTTTTCCTACCACTTTATCCACTTGCCTGCTTAGTTTCTTGACCTTCCTTTTACTGCTGTTTGCCTTATTTGTACATCTTTACAGGCACTGTAGCCTGCAACTTCACTGAGTAAACACTGTTTCCCTGGATCCAGCTGTCTTGAGTCTGCTTTTGGGTTCATCTCCTGGGTGTGTCACAAGAAGTACTAATAAGTCACTGTATTATGAGTATGATTGAAGGAAAATGATATAATCAGAAAAACCATTCTAACACAACCCTGCTTGCTTAGTTTACATACTTGGTTGTACTTTCAAACAGTAGCCTAGGTTTTAACTGTAAAAGAGAAAGGGATTTTAGGATGAGGATTAACTGATGTGTTTAGCAAATGTAACAGCATCTCGGGTAATATTGTCTGAGGTTGTGTATAAACTTCCCTGAGGAAGAACAGCTAATGTTACCCTCCAGGAACAGTTTCCAAGCAGTAGGTACACAGTGGATGTGGTATTCATTGAATGTAACCCAAAAGCCCACAAACAAATTAAGTAGTTAATTATGTGCTCCTTGGCCTTGGAAGTAAAGCTTGTTTATTGAAGGTAATGAGCAAGATCGACATATATTTATAGCTTATGTTAAAGTAGATAAATACAGTTTAACACATTCCTTACAATAAAAAGACACCACTCTCGAAAATCTTTAAATGCAGAGTATATTTCTTACTACAGCCCCTTGCACATCACTTCAGCAGCAATCCAAAGCTTTACAGACATATCGTAGCTAGTTACGGTTGCTAAGCAATGATTGGACAGGGGGCTATTTGAGGAAAGGATTTTAGTTTGAGCAAGTTGTTGAATTATTTGGTTAGCATCTTATATATATTTGAAAGATAAATAACAAAAGTGGAAGACAGACAAATCCAAGGCATATAAGACAATAAAAAAACAACTGTGTACCACCCTTGAGAGAAAAGGATAAATATGAAACTTTTCTTTTTTTATATTCTTTATGAGGTGGCTTTGCTCGTACCATGTTAACTTGTAAAATAGGTGTCTGATACTTATGTTGAACTATATTTTAAACTTAAAATAGAGTAACATCTATTGAGTTTTTGCTCTCTGCATTAAGCATTCACTATTTTCCAAACCTGTAATTTATTTTTTAACCTTGTGCGCTGAAGCACGTATTCATTTCATCTCCAGATACTTTAACAGGGACCCAATTAATTGAATACCACAGTTTAGGAGAAATCAGTCACCAGGGTGGTTACCTCTAATTAATCAGGTCGACAGCATGTAATTTGTCCGATCAACCATCAGTAATATGTCTGCTCCTGGTTTTCCTGTGGAATTAAAAGATATTCTTCTAGCCTGCAACTACATTTGAATAATTAACTTCCTGTCCCGTTGATAAATTTTATTTTTTGTGATAAATACCATCCACCCTACACACAAAGACCTCACTTAACCCAGCTATTGCAGGAATACAGCTCACTAAGCTGCCCACGAAGATCATCTGCAATACAGCTGATCAGATATTCTTATCCAAACAATACAGAATGAGTGACATTCTTCTTTGTGATTAATCAGCATTATGTGCTGAACAGTGGCTTAGTGGTTTCCACGATTCTCGTGTTTGTGTGGCTTTCCTCTAGCTGCTCTGTTGACATCGTGTTAGCTCTGCATCAACTACTCGACAATTAACCACCTGCCTATCGTCAAGAACATTTGACTCAATTCAATTTGGAAATCTCACCCACCAGAGTCTGTATAAAATCTGTTCCTAGTCAGACAGCTACTCCACATTGCAATACCATTATTATTTTTTATCTCTGCATATGAATGAACTCCACATTTGGCACAATTATAATAGGTTTTACTAAAGCATAACAGAAGCAGCTGAAAGTAAAACTTCAGCCATGCATTATGACAATTTTATCTATTTTAAAGTAAGCAATTTGTTTTTACTCTTTTTATCTGTGACCTGCCCGCTGATCTGTCATTATGTCACTTAGTGAAATGGAAACAACATGAACTGCACATACAGTAGCTGTGACTTTGCATGTGAGTGTGTTTGTTTGTTAGTGTGAGCCCTGTGATATATTGCCTGCCAGTTCAAGGTCTTTTAATACCGTTTGCCCAATGTATACATTATAATAACCAGGTGTTGAAAAGGGAAGAAAGGGTGAGTGGATGGATGGATGGATGGAAAGAGTAACTCCGCACTGGATCTTGCATTGGTGCATCGACCTCTGTGGGTTAAACATCTGACTGCACTCAACATCACACTTGTGGTCAGCAGCAGAATTGCTTTGTGCCGGCGTGATCGATTGTTTTCCTCAAGAGAAAGAGAGAGAGAGAGAGAGAGAGCAAAGACCCCCAACCTTGCCACAGCACTGCCTTGGGTAAGGCACGTCTCTGCTCCCTGGTGCACTCACAGTTCAAACAGTCCCAACTTTGAAATTGTTTGTTGGTGACTTTTAAATGCACAACCAATGAGATGACAGCTGCCCGTGACATAAACTTAAAGTAAAAATCAAAAGGGTTTCATATAGCCAAACCTTTTTTGACATGTGTTTTTCTCTAAAGGAAGATAATTGCCAGTGCCTTCTTTTGTATTAAACTAAAATGCATAATTCACAAGACATGTTGTTGTTCCAGATTGTCTTGTACTTTGCTACCAGGCACATGTTAGACACCAACCTGTGCTTCACTTTTTTCTGTTGAACTTGTGACCAAACCTAGCTGTAATGTAGTATTGCACTATAGTGCAATGTAAAGCGTAGTTCTGCAGACAGTGTAGAAGGAGCACATAGCCACCACTAGTAGGATTATTAGCTTGGGTAAAGTACTCTTTAAAGTTAATGTTAGCAACTAAATACATATGCAGTGTGTTTCCCTTCACTCACACTGTTTATCAAATAATTTGTGTTTGTCAAACAGTCAAATCTGATTAAGTTCATTCATTCATCATTCATTCTTGCCATTTTCTTTGATACTAACCTTTCATGTTGTTTCAGATCCTGCCACTCCCACCTGCCCTGCAGTTACCCCTGTATTCCCACCACTTCCCCATCCACTTCCACACCTATTCCCCATCCCCTCATCACCACCTCAGTATATACCAGCCTCTTTCCAGCACTGTGTGGTTTGCCTGCCTGCTTTGTTTGCCTTCACTGACCGATTACTCCTTGCCAACCTCTGCTTTATTAAGAACTCTCTGCTTTTAACTGCTCTGCTCTCAAGCCTTGTTTTTGAGGTCCTCTTTCCTGCATTCTGTTACAGTGTTATTATAAATGCTACAGTGTATCTGTCATACACATAAAGTAACACTTATAAATTACAACAAAAACATATAAATGTATCATTGAACATCTTCATAATAATACATTTACATAAGACTGCGGTTGTAAGTCTGTGTTTTAGATCTGCAGTTTGCTTTCCCTGAGTTTATAAATGTTTCAGACATCTTCATTCATTTGTGGTACACTAAGTCACACATGCATAATGGCAGAAATTAATTATACAGCACTATGTATCAAATATGGAGTGATTGCAGACACAGATGAGAACTACTGATGTGCATCAAGTGTGTGCGGACAGCAGCCTGACTGACTTGGTTGGTGATTGGTTCATTGGCTGCAAGCGATTGGTTACCCAGAGGACATCAGGCTATATAGGGAGCCAGACAGACCTGCTGATGCTGGGGCAAGACTCTCATTCCTCATCTCCTGGCCCGGCCACACTGACCTCATTTGTTGCAGAAGTGTAATTATAAGATACTGGATGTGTCATAGTGATGGCAGCTGTTGGGGAATATTAAGGGTGGGTTGGTATTTATTATCCTTATTCTGTCCTGTTTTCTTAGTAAGGGAGGCAAAATAATTGTTTTTTTGATGGTGTTAGGTCATAAATTTACTGCGTTAGTTAGACTACCTTTTGTTTGTTGCTTCTTCTGTACTAACTTCATATAGAATACACTGTATATATAATACTATTACACAGTGTGGAACAAGATGATTTTTCCAACGTATAAGCTATCTATCGCATAACATGATGCCTTGCCTTGTAGAAAAATTATATATAGATACAGTATATATGTATATAATATATAGTCTGGAAATGAGGAAGTACAAGGCAGCATTTTTCATCCTGCCTGGCTTATCTGAATCTGGTTCTGTAAAATCATCGCCCTGTAGCACCCTGTAAATAATTAGTCATTATTAAAAGGTAGAGCGTTTTAATATTGGAATCAAGCTGGAATTCCTTGTCATGATTAATTTAATGCACTCTCTAATATGTCATATCTAATTCATAAGAGAAGTCAAGCTCTTCTAACCAAGCTCTTCTTTGCAACAGCCAGTGGGCATGACGTCGGTAACCTAATGCACCTTGCTATTAAGTGCATGAAGCTGCTGGGTATTAGCAATGATTTTCTGTGTTCTTTAGAGCAGTGGGTGGTCTGCGAGCAAGCAGGCACACGATTAGCCCCAACCAGACACTTCATGGCACTGACATTGGACATATGGGAATATATATGTTTATATTTTTCTATTAATTACTGTTCTGTATTCCAATATTAAAATAACCTCTGCAGCTAAAGAACACTGACCTACTGTATTTGATAAAAGAAGAAAGAAATTTGGTTTATCCCTTGCTGAGACAGACACCAGTACTGTGGGAAAAGATGTAACATTTTTGATTGTTGATTCAGCATAAGTTGCAGAGCTGTTCACCAATAATGTTTAACATGGCTCCACTTTTGCTACAACACAATGTGACGTCATTTGAATACATGCAAACAGAGTGGAATGATTAATCATTGTCAATGCTCTTTGCATGCTGGTGCCTGTACTATTTACATTTGAGCAAAGATGGTATTGTCGAAGAAGATGCACCACTCTGTATCATTTTGATGATTGAAAAAATCAGGAAGGGACTGTCAGAGACCATTAGAGTGACAATTTTTTTTTTATATAAATGATCAAGGTGATCGCCCCACATCAGCTACATGTACGTGGTAGCCCAGTAGTTTTCAAGTGTAAATGGCCTTTGTTATCATGATTGTACAGCACTTTGGTCAACTGTTGTTGTTTTTAAATGTGCTTTATAAATAAATTTGATTTGATTTGATTTGAAATGACACATCTGGCGGGTGAAAAGATTGGTTAGAATCTCCCAGTTAATCATTTAAGCACATCATATAATTATTTGTTTCTTACTGCATCACCTTAAAAGCTCGGAATTGGGTCCTCCGGGGTGGAGTTACATTTTCAGAAAATTTAAAGAAAGTAATTGCAATTTATATCTCAATATTAGTCAAAACGTGCAATTTCACATTCCCCCTTTTTTAATATGACCAGTGTATTTCTACTGTTTGTCATCTCACAATCACTGGGACAGAGAATAAAATAATTTTCTCTGTGATAACATTATAGATTAATAAAATGTTATCATAGTATTATGCTGTGCTGTATTTTGGCATCTGATAATCCTTAAAAGTCACAATTATATTATTCAAACCTCTGTGGATCTTATTTTATTATTTCATCAGTATATAACCCAACAGGTGCCGTTTTCAGTTATTGAAGGCAATGAATCAATACTATTTATACTTATCTGATCAGAGAATTAATTCGGTTAGTGTTGATACCTGAGAGCAGTTTACTGCTAATATCTTTGAATTCCTACTCAACTAAAATAATGACAATTTCACTTTGATTATTTTGAATAAATATCTCTCGTATACTAAGTTTGTTTATGTCTGCATTGTTGTGCATGTGTGCGTCTGTGGGTGTGTATAATTACTCAGACATGCAAGGTGACTCACCAAAGAGCCAGGAGAGATAAAAAGAGAGAAAGAGAAGGCCAGTAAAGGAAGAGATAGTGGCATGGAGACACAGGGTGGTGAAGATTCAAGGGAAGGGAATATAAATGATGACCTAAAAGCAGTTGCAAATTTTTAAATGTCTCACAAATGTTACTGTAGTTCAGTGAAGCCGTACATTGTTACTGCATACTCTAAGAAGCCTATTAAATTGTGTGTACTGTATATGCAAGTATGTATGACGCTAATTTTAAGATGCAGCTAATAAAGCTACCAATATGATATGTGTACTGTAATGTACTGGCAACACATTTTTAAAAAACTATGTATATTTATGCATGTTTTAAGCTAATTACTATAAATCCCAAATATTTTACATTACTGCTGACCACTTTGCAAAGCATATCATATATATTTATTTTTATTTGATTGCTGAAGGCGTTTTGCTACCATTTTTGCAGTCAGACATTTTAGTTGGCAAAATATGTAATCAGGTATTTGAATCTGTAATAAAAACAACAATAAACAAATGTAACTGAGCTCCATCATGAAAAGGATCAACCCTTTCTCCTAGAAATTACATTTGTATGCGACTAATTGGCAACACCAAATACATTTTGCTAGAAACTTCAGTGACAATGAAGTAGTTTTATTTTTTACCAAAATATTGTCTTGCAGTACAATATCCGCTAGTAGTAACTACAGCAATATTAACCTTTTTATGGTGATGTTTAGGCCCTGGCAGAACTTGGTTAAACTTAGGGAAAGATGGGTTTGGTTTAATACAGAGAAAAAGGTCTGCAATGACTAGAAGCTCAACATGTTTATTAACATTTAAGGAAAATCACAATATTTCCCTAAACTTGACCAAAGCACTTAATAAAAAAAACAAAAAAAACATTGCCTGTGAATGTAATCCAGGCAGTGATTACGTTTGGCAATGCAACATGATTGGGCCAACATTTTGGTAGTATACAAAATATAATTTGTAGGAGACGAGGTTGAGAGGATACTGTGGATTTTGTAGGGTTTTTTTTTTTTTTTTTTTACAAGAAACTATTGTATTTTAGTCATTAGAGCTTCTCATTAGTGCTTCATTGCACCACCATACCTGTTTTTAAAATCAGTTCACACATTCAACGTCATTACAACACCAATTTATTAGACAAAATTAAAATTAAGCTTCCTCTGATGGAAAACCAATGAATACCATGGACATACAATACATGAGTAAATTTAATTTTATAAAAATGAAAGACTCTTTCGCAAGATAGTCAGAGAATAAACGCACTAAATCACCATTACAAATTTTCAATGGAAACATAGCATTTAATGATTTTCTTTCTCTCTTTCTTGAAATAAACATTGTCTAACAAACACTGAATAAGTGGATATTATACTTACATGTCCTTTCTACCCACAGCAGAGGAGGCAAGCGTGAAGGAACCTCTACAGTATACTTATTATCCCCTATTAACAAATGTGAAGTATGCTGCGAACCAACTTCAGCAATGACTCAAGTGTCTTTAACTGTTGAAACCACACAATATGATAAACGAACATGAACATTGAACTCAAGTGAATCAAAGCTTTTATCAAGTGAGTCTGGATGGATGATGTAACAGGTTGTAACTTGTTCTGGGGTGTAGAGGACAGAGGAAAAAGAAATACTGAAGGCTACATGAGTCTTATAGAAACACCAACCCATGTACTGAATGCAATCATCCACAACTTAGAAGATGCAACTCCGCTGTTAAAAATAAACAGAAAATCTGGTTGGGCTTCATGTTTTTTTTTTCATTGTTGTTTCTGACAGTATTCATAGATGTAGCTATAATGGTGCTTTTAGCTTGTAGGATGCCTTTTAACATGTAGCTCTTCAACAGGGTTCGATACTGTATTCTAACCATCAGCCAGGTGTGGATGAGTTGCAGTGCAAGTAAAAGCAAAGACAACAAACACTAGCTCATTTCGCCTATCTGTGTTTCTCCTCTGTAGTGTCCTCTTTATCTCTTTCCCTTTCCATCACAATATCTGGCACACACACTTCTGTTCCTTTCACACAAGCATACGCATGCACAGACACAGTTCCCCCATTTGCTATTTTTTGCTATTTATCTCTGCCTCTGTGTGTCTGATTTGTACTCCTATGATCCATGCAGTACAGCACTGTTTTATGATTCTCTGCCCCAGTGCCACAGCAATCTAGGACAACATCACGAGGAGCAGACACTGCAAATGCGGTGGCATATGTAGATAGAGAGACATAAAGAGACAGACAAGAGAGAGAGAGAGAGAGAAGGAGAAAAAAATGGATGAATAGAGAGATTATAGCCTGAGGATTTTCTGATGTTGTTTCAAGAAGATACGGGACAAACTGTAGTCTAATGATGTAGTCTAATGATGTTATCTAAAATAATCTTCATCATATCCATCTGCTTTCTATCAGGGAAATTGATTAAGTATTTTTCTCCACTGAGAGCCAGTACAACTTCTCTTTCTAGGTTGAACCTTTTTCTTAAGGTAAACTTGACCCGACAGGACCATAAAAATCAGGATTTGGTATTTATATCCCCTGCTTATTCAAGTTGGGAATAGCCCATGTGGTCTCTTGATGGTTCCTCTAAATTATTCAAAGCATTTATTTATAAATAAACACCGGCCCTGTACCCAGCTGTCTGGTTCTCTCTCCTGTAACTCTGTAATCTCCAGAAACCAATCAATCCAACAAAGTAAACAACCAGCAAAGCCACCAACCAGGCCCAGAGTTTCTCTTTTTATGTCCTGACTCTGTCTGTCTTTCTCCTTCCTTCCCTTTTCCAACGCTCTTGTACACTTCTTGTACACTTTTTACTCTCTCAGTTCTCTCACTCATTTTAACCAATGTCGGCTACCACACCTACTGTAGATGCATATGTTACATTACATTACATGTTCACACACAAACTTTTTCACGTGAGTGGATGGACATATGTTTCAAGGTGCTGTCACAGGTCAATCACTGGTTGTTGTCACTGTTCACACAAGATTTTGGTCTGCCATATGTATATATGTACATATATATACAAATGCATACAGTATAAAGGGTATTTGTTTGCATTACATTGGCACTTTCACCCAAAGCAGCTTACTTTGATTCATTTTACTGGTAACACATTACAGGTGACACAGTACGTAAACAGTATGTATAGTTGCTATGAGAACTTGACCAAAGTAATACAGTAGTTAGAAACAATGTTGTCCAACTGACAGGTTTTTCAACTGCATAGTATTCAGGTCAGTACATATAAAGGCATCCTTATCAAAATACTTTGTTTGTGATATGTAAAAAAAAATACTGGCCCATATTTCATCATAAAATTATATCGATATCAGCCTATATGGGCTATATTTGCTATGGTTATGTGCACTTTACTTCACTTTGTGCAATTATTTATTATTTATTATTTATTTAGTATTAGAGTAATCATATAGTTCCTACAGTGATCACCCTTTCAAACTGAAGCCAAGATCACGATCACCCTGACCACGAAGCCAAGCAAGTCAGATAACACATGTTCATTCACATGTTGATTTAGACCAACCTCTAACATGGGTTGATCCTGTGTCAGTGTGTCTGTCTGAGAGGGGCAAAAACATCTTGGGCTTAGCATAGCATGACTGTAGAACTATTGGATATTTAGGGGCTTAGATGGCCTAGTCTTAGTCTTTTTTCTATAGTTTAAAACTGTAGATGCAAGCAGATATATTAACTCAGCTGTTTGTTCAACCCTTCTTTTCTTACTCTTCAAATCACCTCCGCTTTAACTACTCTCCTCCCCTCTCTCCAAAAATTTCAGTGGAGTGCCATCGTTGCTCTCTTGGCCACTTTCCATCACTATAATTTAAGCATTTTAAATGTATGATGGTTTTGGACACACAGGGAAAATAAAAACAATCCATTAAAAGCAGAGGGAGGGAAATTGAAGGAGAAAGGCAGAGAAATGACGCTGGAGCAGGAGAACATCAGCTTGACATTGATACAAAAATTGATGCGTACGTTGTCACACATCATTGCAAACACAGACGCACACATATGCATGAGCAAACACCCTCATTTACAAAAGGATGGGACCCTCCATTATGTTAACCTGTAAACAAATACACACACACTCATATTTCTCCATCTCATTCCCCTGGGGAGAGGACACTGTATAGATAGCTGATCACAAGAATATGGCAATTACAATCATCAGTGTGCAGGTGGTGGGTGTTTCGTTGTAATGGAAAACATGGGTGACTTATATTGAGAGGTTAGAATGGCTGTGTCGAGCCCTACCAGGCTTTTAAAAACACTTTATGTTCTATATTTACATTTATACCTTAAATTGTTTATATAACCTTTTTGTTGCTTCTGTCTCTCCCACAAACACAAATCCACTGAATCCACTGTAAGATAGACAACACACAGCACTGGCCACACAAACAAGACAATAAGAGCCATCCTCCAAGAGTGAGCAGACTACTGATGAGTGAAAGGAGGAGAGAATACATTTTTTGTTGTCAATAGTAACCCAGGGAATACATGGATATTGCTAAAATAAATCATATATCAAAGAGGGAAAGAGTAATGTGTCTGGCAATGGGGAAGGAAATGTACAAAGAAACTGAGGAGACAGATGGGAAAAGTCAAAACATTGAGAAATGTGCATTTTAATGTGACTTGCTCAGAATTTTCTTAAAATAATTCACTGCCTCCGCAACAGCCTGTCCATTCTGTTCCTCAGGAGTCACCTCCATGCCCTCGGTGCCTCAGGAGAAGAAAGCTGGTGCACATCTTCAGCTGCTGCTCAGCGGCCCTGAGACGGACACAGCGGCTTGCACAGTGAACAGGCGCTTAAGACAGCAGATGTCATCCTCGAGGGCTTCGTCCAAGGCAAGCACCTCATCCAGCAACAAAGACTGCAGCCTTTACCACTGGGAGAGAACCGAAAGCCGAGATTTCCAGGCCTCAGAGCAGAGTGAAACTGGCAGCTGAAGGCTGACATGGGGAAGTGGCTCAAATTCTCAAACACTAAGGGGTGTGAGTGCCACTTCAACTGTTTCATGGTAGAGTGGGGCAAAGAAGACAAAGAGAGGGAAGAGGCAAAAATATTAGCCTCAGTAGAAGCTGAACTGATTGAGTCATTTATCAAGTAACAGGACAAACAGTCTACAGACAGCTGTTTAGGCACAGCAGTGCTTTGAGCCATGCTAACTTTAGCATGCTTATGTGCACGTAGTGACAATGCTAACATGCTGTTGTTTAGTCAATATAATGTTTACCATGTTCACCAATTTAGTAATTTTAGGATGCTAACATTGGCCAATTAGCACTAAACACAAGCTGAGGCTAGTTTTGCAGTTATTTGGACATAAACGTCAAACGTCAGGGAATCACCAAAGTTAGCAAACTATTGGGAGTGATTTAGGTAATGATGTGACTTGCCCAAACTCTCAATAACCTCAGACTGCACAGCTAATCGAGCAGGTTTCTGCAAGCACACAATCCATAACTCGCCACAGATTTTACAGACACCGATTCTGGTGGTTAATGTAAGACAAATTTTGTAAGACTTTGTTTCCATAACAGCTTCCTTGTCTGTTATGGTTCTGTCCCAGAGTGTCCCTCCACTGTCCACCAGATGCCCTCAGGCTTTTCTGTCTAAGGCTAGACTGAGTGGGAAGTAGGACAGATAAGAGAGGTTGCAGATTATATTTAAGGACCACTTGAGATACTGTTGCTTTCTACATTTACTCTCGTTGGAACTAAGTGCTAAAGTGAACTGAAACACTAGTTATGTTGTTCAGAGCTGCAGTTGTCTTTTAGTTTGATTTATGTTGTTACATGCAGCCTTAATATGCAAGCCACTCTGCTTGACAGACTGATTTATTCATGTTTTTGTCAACAGCAATATATGCTGAAGTTTATTTTGCTGCATGCTCGTTGTGACTTGTGCACTTATTTAAGTTGTGTTTATGTGAGTTCTGGGACGATTTGTGCATGGTTATATTGGGTTTTCTGGGTTTTTGGTTTTCTGTTTGCTCTGTGTTTCCCCTCTATGTTCCTGTCCTCCACACCTGCCCTGCATCAGTCTTGTTAGCCCTGCCCTGCTCCCAATGTCTTCCCCAGTCAATCAGTTCCCAGCTTGTGTCTGAATAACTGGCCAAAGATTGGCTCAAGGGAGTCAGTTAAACTGAGACAATTCAGTGATTTTCTGACAGCCTGCAGCAATACCATGCCATACATCAAAGGGCCTCAGGTGTTAAATGACTGTGAAGAGAATCAAAAGATGTTCCAAAAACTCCCTGATTGGGTGACCTCTCGCTGGAATCTTCATGTCACAAAGCATTTGCCACAAACTGAGAAATACCCTAATTTCAAGGAGTTTGCTGATTTTATGGCACAAGAAGCAGAAATTGCATGCAATTCTGTGGCATCCCACCATGCCTTGAAGCCTACTGAAGAAAAGCCATCTAGAGATATAAAGCGCCCAAAGGCTAATGTATTCATCACAAATGTGAAAGCGCCAGATAAATCAAGTACAGTGATGAAAATATACAGTGCCGCAGAGAACAGCTCAAATGATTCCAAACAGATCCAAGAAAGTAAACACCTCATTTTCACTCTCACACCCAGTCAAATGCATGTGCTGTGGAGAAAGTTACTCCATCCACAGTTGCCAGAAGTTCTCCAATAAACCTGTGGAGAGAAGATTCATGTTTGACCTGAATTACCTGTGCTTTGGCTGTCTTAGGAGAGGACACAATTCAAACGAATGCAAGAATAAAGCTACTTGTGGTATATGTAAGAAACATCATCCAACACTACTTTATGAAGACCGTCCTTCTGCTGCTGCAGACACATCTTCTTCTCATGCTATCCAAGCGGAAGAAAACACACTTTCCCTTTCTCGCTGCATAGACAGAAGCTATGGTGGAAGCACAGCCATGATAGTACGCGAATAGATTTCTTCAAACACCACCCCTGAAACAGAGAGCTTAGTTTATGCCCTTCTGGATACATAGAGTAGCAACACTTTTGTAGACCAAGAGGTATGTCAGAAGATGGGAGCAGGTTTAGAGCCAGTCAAGTTAAAGCTTACCACTATGATGGGAAAAGATTCTATTGTTCAGAGTGAAGGCGTCAGTGGGCTTTGACTTAGAGAGTTTTCCTCACAAAGCTTTATCAACTTAACACCTGCCTTTACCAGAGATTTCATCCCACTTGAATGTTCCTACATTCCTACCGCTGAAACTGCCAAAAGGTGGAAACATCTGAACGGAATACCACAGGAAATACCAGAGCTAGTTAATTGTGAGGTCAGACTCCTGATAAACTACGATTGCTCCATTGAATTGGCACCACGAAAAGTCATCACAGGAGGTGATGATGAGCCATATGCCATCAAGACTGACCTGGGTTTCAACATCGTCCTCAGCTCACCATGGGTCATAAAGTCAACAAAGGTGAAAGGACTCTTAGAGGAGAGCAGAGGTGGAGAGGGGCTATGCAGCAGGCTGGAGAAGGAAAGGGAGGGACTTGAGAAAAAACTGAAAGATGCCAGCAGTGAGATCTATCAGTTGAAGTCATTAATCCATCAACAAGAAAAGAAAGAAAAGGTCAGCCCTGAACCTGCACCCTTGTGCTCTCTTCTGGAGGAGGAACTGCGTCAGACTCGGAGTCGACTGGCTCAGATACAGGAGGATGCAGAGAGGCAGCAGGGCAGACAGCAGAGAGAGATAGCGTCTCTGAGAGCTGACAAACATCAGCTGGAGGAGAAAGTCCTGGAACAGAGCCGACTGAACAAGGAGAGAAGCGTTCTAGCGGCACACCGAAGGCTGCATCAGGGCAGAGTGTGAGGATCGTCTTAGAGCAGAGTTCAGAGTGGAGATGAATGCCGCTGTTGCTGAGAGCGAGCAGAGAGGGCAGAACCAAGAGCAGGAGCTGCAGATCCCGATAACTGAGCTACAGAGTCAACTGGACGAGCTGCAGGTGGAGAACGATTGTCACTGCAACCTCAAAATTGACAGGTTGAGGAAGGAGGTTCAAGAGACCAAGGCGATAAACAAAAAACTGAGGGAGCTGCTGCAGGAGCCCCAAAGCCAGTGTTTAGCTGAGGAGAGACAGCCACACCGTGGAGCTGCAGATGTTAGAGAAACAGGCGAAAAAAGATCTGCTGTCTGAGAGGAAAAGACTACAGACAATGCACCACTTGGACCTAGATAAGCAGTGTGCAGTGTTGACCCAGCAATACACTGAGTGGAGCAGACAGATGACCCAGCGATACATGCAGCAGATAGAGGATCCGCAGGCACAACTACAGGCACACACACAGATGAGGGCTCCGCAACAGGACCTGAAGCAGCAGAACCAGTATCAGGTGTTTGAGCTACAGCTGGAGGAGAGTCGCTGTGCCAGGCTGGAGCTGCAGTGAGAGAATGCAACATTGAAGAAACAATTAAAGAGAAAGTCAATACAAGAAAACCCCGAAGCTTGAAGAGGAGGCACAATGTCTGAAAGAGGAGGAGATTCCCCACAATGAGTGGAGACTTGGAAGAGTATTCGATGTTTGTAAATATGAAGATGGACTGGTGCGAAAAGCCACAATACAAATAGAAAATAGAAAGCTAGGGAAAGAGGGTCAATGACTCATTAATCCATCCATTCGTGAATGTCCTATTCATAAATTAGTTGTACTTATAGAAAACAACTAAAATGTGGTCTAATAGAACTAGTCTCTAAACACTTGCCTATGTCAAGAGTTTACAGTATCAGTCTTGACCTAAGAGGTTTTTACGGATACCAACTATTTGGTTCTGGAAATTACTAGATTTATTCAAATGTTTGCATAAGGGTTATCATAAATCATAGTAATTTGGTGGGAGTGTAAATGTCTCAGAGACCTGTTTCATTTAGATGTTTACTTCATATGTCTCTGTCATAAATTAATGATTATTTGAGTTCATGCAGTCATTAAAAATGATTAAATGCTTATCAATCATTTATTCTACTCCCTACCTAAAAGTACACATTTTTAAAGCAAACGCCTGTTGAGTCACAGAGCACAGTGAGTGAAAGTTAGCAGGAAAAGTTCAACATGAACATTCATTGGGTGGCTGATAGCAGTGTGGTCAGTCTCTGTCCATCAAGGTGGGCAGCAGCAACTATACACTCCAGCTCTCTCTGCAGGGTCCACATCTCCTGAGTATGATACACATTGGTGCTACATTTAATAGTCCCTGAGAGCTTCTTTGCATTAGCTTATTTAATTGTCTCTCTACTACTACCTGTAATGAATAATTTACCAGTCAAATATAACTGTTTTTGCTGGGGACTGGGATCCACAACTGGATTACATAAAAATGCAATATATCACTCAGGCAACAGTGTTTGTTAGCATTTCAAAAGCATTATCATATAATCTCAGACTGATACAATAAATACAAACTGGAGGGTGGATGGAGTGTGTTAGACGATGACGCTGAGGGTCGGTTCAGTAACAGAGAACTGAAAAAGAGAGGAAACAGAATAAAAGAGGAGAGAGGAAATGAAGGGTTGGGGGACTGACAGTGACAGCTACAGTATGCAACCTCTTGAAATCATTGACGCTCCCTCATCAAGACTATTATAAGTCCAAGACTGTCTTTGTATGTGTCTGTGCATGTACATGCACATGTACATGTAAATGTATATGTAAATGTACATGTACATGTACATGTACATGTACATGCTGACAGTATTCTCTGTCATCCCTGTATTGGCAGGAAGATCCTGTCACTCTGTCTCACCATCTGTTCCTGGCTAGACTGCTGATATCTGTTCTTATAATATCCTGCTCGCCTCTCTCCGTCTAGGTTGGGTGCACACATCTTGTATCTGGACTTTCTCCTATTCTTTGTCATCCATCCATCCATCCATCCACCCATCACTCCAGCCAGCCACACATCCAGCCAGCCATCAATCCTCCACTTAAACAATTAATTTTTCTGTCCTGTTCAATAATATGGGGAGAGCCAAGTT
Organism: Thunnus albacares; assembly: GCF_914725855.1. NCBI lineage: Eukaryota > Metazoa > Chordata > Actinopteri > Scombriformes > Scombridae > Thunnus > Thunnus albacares. The sequence continues at coordinate 23,588,103 of NC_058106.1, forward strand.
GCACTCTTACTCTCGATGCGACACTGCTCCCTCTCTCCAGCCTCCATTCTGGGCAGGAGAACAAACCACAAATAGCCCTCTGCCTTACTCATCCTGAGAGCCTTTCAGAGTCACACAAGGCCACTGTGGGCTGTGATGGGACTCTCAAAAAATATCTGTCTATCCTACCTACCTAGCAAAATAAAGTAACTACCACTTTAAGTTTGTTGTTGTGGGAAGTAGCAGGTTTTGTTACCTCAGTAGTTTAGAGATCAACAATAAATGCTAATCAGATGGCTTGTAAGAACAATGCCATTATCCATGAAGTCTCAGTATTCATTCAGCTGTTGGAAAAGCATGACGGGTGCCAGGGTGCCACAGGGTAAAAACACCTGGGTCATCATCTCAAAAGAACTGGGTTCAGCTCCAAGCTGCAGTGGCTCGCCAGCAAACACTTGACAAGTGTACGCAAGTCATGTTTTTGCAAACCTATCACCAGACAAGAATGTTGAAGTTGGTGGATTATGAGAAACCACAGATTAAGTTCAATAACAACTTTCTTTTACATTCAATGCAAAGTTCTTTTTTTACATTATCTTGGCATGTGCAACTACCATATGGTTAAGGATAGGGGCAGATCTTGTATGGCGAATAAACTATGGTGAACGTATGATTTGAGTTAGGCAACAAAAACACTACAGATTGTGGTTACAGTTAATAAAAAGGCAAACATCAGGATGTGAATTTGACACTCTTTCATGAAAGTAAGTTGCCCATCCACCAGCCCAACCTGCACACCCTTGCTAACTGCCTCATTTCTTAAAGGGCACACTACTTCCTGCATTGACACTGAACGTTGGCTTTGGGTGTAAATCGTGAGGTGCTGAATCATCCAGTATGTACCCTGTGATACCGGGCTTCTTCTTTGTCACAGTACAAATGTCTGATACTAGTTGGTTAGAGCACCTCTGCTGAGGAGAGGTGGGATCTTGAGGTGATAACATGAACCTCTGTATGCATTACATCGTCTCTGTAAAGCTCATGGCTTACAGGTGAAAAGAAGTGACAGGCAACACACGACACAAGGCCAAAAAAAGGGAGCTAGGAGAGACAAGGAGTGCAGGAGGAACTAGCCACTCCAAATTGAACCAACTAGGGGTGCAAATTAGCTGTTGAGCTAAATAAAAATTGCCATAAAATTAAGAATCATATGAACAGTATCTTAGGGCATTTTGACAATACATTGATGTCTGTTACTTAGATCAGACAGAAATAAGGTGCGTGTATGTGATGATTCAACACTCTATTTTACACAATGCATCAACAAATTCGTCATGTATGTTAATTCTATGTACCAACTTAGCCATCTTTTGTCTTATCTTTTCATACTGAGGCATTTACATGTTCTGACTGCAAGAAATTCTATTTAGATGAATACATTATTTTAAAAGATACCTAAATCTAGTGTTATTGTTGTCAGCATTATACCAAACAGAAAAGGTTGTAGAGCATTTTTCTCCAAATCCATAAACATAAATCAGTATCAAAAAAGGCACATGCAGCTTCTTGGTTTCTCCCTTTCTTTCCTCTGTCTCCCCTTTACTGTCTCTGTGTACAGTGTCTGGAGACCAGCCTTGCTTCAATGAGTTCACTGATTAAAAGGCATAGTGTATGTCTCTTTCTCTCTTTTGCTTCCTCTTCAAAGGTACTCACTTCTGGGAGGCATAACATAGATATTCTCTCAAAATCTAGACTGCCTCTCTCTCTCTCTTCCTCTCTGCCTCTGTCTCCAATTATCTATTTCTGTCTTTCTCCACCAGCCCCCTATATCTGCCTGTAACATTTTCAACCCACACTGCTGGTACAGTGGTAGGCTACCTTCTTGATGCAACCTCATCCAGATTCCAAAATCTTCTCCGCCATCTCCGGCCCTCTGCTTTCCTTGCGCGTTACTACTTATCAATAATTGCGAGGCACAAAGCAAAACCCAGACAAGATGGCAAACATGGTCAAGTGAGAGGAGAGAGAAGAAACGCAACCACAGAGAACAATTAGGATGCTGTCTTTAGCATGGGCATGCTGCTGTAACAGAGTTATGTAAGAGCACAGGCATGTCTGACCACAAACCAAATCTAATATACTCACAAACATGATTCATAAATGTACACATACACTAACTCTTGCATTGTATTTGTCTTCCCAAACAGGTTTAGTATAGGGATGTAAACCAATACCAATACATTATTCAAATATGAGCAGATACAAATAGCATCCAAATTTTTGCAGTTTTAGTAATTTCCTCCACTTGACATTAGACAAAACTGATGAGCTGAAGATAGGGGCCATCTCAAAAGTGCATGCAAAATGGCCATGAAAGCCTTAGCCTTCTCATTTTTCAGAGACAATTCAAAAGGTCCAGATTTTCATCCTCACATCACATGCACAAAAAATTATGCAATATGACCCAATGAGCTATTATTTATCAGTCACTTTCTCATTTAGTTTTAATCACAGAAAATTTGGACAAACCTAAACATTAATTTTGGAATCCTCTGATTACATACACAACCTCCACACAAATCATGTTTGATTAACTCAGGTACTTGGTTGAAATATCTTATTTTGTAAATATTGTTGGCAGCTAAACTTATACCAATACATTTAAGAAGAGACTGTCCTCCCAAGAAGAACAACATACCAGGACAAAATGTCAGCTCAAAAATGACCTAAAGTAATGTTTAAGTGACAGATGACATTTTGCGGCCATAATGACCCGTTTCCAACCACAAGTCGGGACAGTTTTTAAAAAAAACGTAACTACAATCGTCTCCTAACCTTAACTCCATTGTTATTATTGTAGCCATGATGACAAAGGTCACCTAACTTTAAGGAGGTAGTAACCACATGTTTCTCTAGCCGTAACAAAGTGATCATTTTAACCCAAACCATGACCTTTCCCTAAACCTAACCAAATGTTTTTTGTGCCTAAAACTAATCAGACCTTAACCACAGTGTTGTCACATCATTATTTTTTAACAGTAATTTGTAACAGTTTTGGAAAGCAAATTATATTGTCCTGTTGATATATGGAAAGCACTCTTATGTGTTGTTCTGGAGTGCACATGGTCAAACAACGTATTTGGTCATTTAATTTGGACAACTTGTTGTATAAGAAGTATAAATAGCAGTAGAAATGTTTAATACAGAAAATTAAAAAAAATTTAGGTGACGTCTCACAAATTTTAGTGTGGTATAAATACAGATATTTTATGACAAACAGATACAGATAGTGCCTTTGCATTACACCTCTCATATATATATATAAAAAAAACAAGCAAAAGCAAAAGAGTCATCTCACATCTTGATCATTTGTTTTTTATTTAGAGCTAATGGTCTGACAAATGTGCTGATGAGTTTCAGCGTGAAGCCTTCATCAGAGAGGAAAAAAGCCTTGTTTTTGTTGATTCCTTCATTTCAAATTGTACACCATGAGGGTAATTGATGTGACAGTTTACTGAAAAATGTATTCCTCCAGACCTGCTCACACTACACCGACCCATCTGTGTCTCTCTATGACACATTGTGTCTTTTTATTTGCCTCCCCTCCTGTCTGACTTTGCTATTCAGTCATCATTTTGATGTGAGCCTTTGTCATATTCTTTTTTGGTTGTAAATATGTGTGCAGCTACGTAGAATACAGCAATATTTCCCCTTTCATGGCCTCACCGTCTTGTCCCTGGAGTCTGTAAATCTAAGTGGCCTGATTCCCAACATTGTGGCTCAGAGTTAAACAAGGAATAAAAATACCTTTGTTTCTATTAATTACTGCTCTGTCTCTCCCTTCTCTCTCGCAGTATGTCTCAAACCTCTAATAAGATTGCAGCCTATTGGTTTTGAACCATAATATTAATTAAAGGTTTCCTTATGAATCTGAATTCTACTAATATTAAGCAATTATTTCTAACTATTCATGTGCCGGATTAATAATGATCCTCTTTTACACCTTGCATTGAGCCCTTCTTGACACCTGACATTTACACCTGGACTGTTCAGGAGAGATTACAACAACCTTGCAGAAAGACCTCGACAAACCAACTACAAAATACTACAACAGTACAAAATGTATCTTTGCTTTTGCTCCACAATATAGCCATTCCTCTCACTCATCACAAATGTTACTATGATCAACTATCCTCTTCTAAAGAAATATATAACATCCTGTAGATTGCCAGCCTTGTGTTCATTCATACTGTATAGTCCAAGACAGCCTGATCAATATTTGTAAAAAATGAGCTGCTGTTACCGCGAGTCAGAAACCACAGAACTTAGAGCGCATTACGGCATCAAAATTTACAATCATTCACTGACATCAACACAAACAAGCATGAGGATACCTGTTTCATTTTTAACATTGAAAGTATTGACACAAATACACTACAAATAATAGATAATTACACCTACAGAAGCCGCCAGCTGTTATCTTTCTCTAATTTAATGATTCATTATGTGGCTGCTTCAAGTATTGTTTCCTGATGACATTATTGACTCGGGTTTAGTAATTATAAAATAAATTAAATAATTATAAAATTAACAAAAACCAACACACATTGCCCACACACAGAAAAACAGAACAAACACATACTGTATGAGGAGACAGCCACTCACAGCTGCTGGCAGTCTTCAGCTAGCCTAAATTGAATGCCTTTGAACGATGGGAGGAAAGAGGAGAAAACAGCCGGGCATGCACGGGGAAAACATACAAACTCCACACAAACACCTTAATGCGATGGTGCTAGCCGTACTGCCCAATCTACAGTATACAGAGATGCCTCAGACAACTGATCCTGCTGAATAAACAGCAAGCATTTTGGAAATCAAGGTTTCAATGCACATGATATCTAATATCTATAAGTTCCGCTCAGGCATATTGATTATTTTCTGCTCTTTATTTATCACCTCCTATCTAAGTACAATTTGAGTAGGAGTTGAAACTATCTGTAGTTTCTGAGCCAACAGGTGGCACAAGATGATGATTTTAACTCTCTGGTTCAAATGTACACAATCTCAATCTCAGGAATTCTGGAAAAAGGGTCACATCAGATTTTACTGATACCTTCCTGTTCAGCTCTCATAAGAATGCTGAGGTTGGTTCACACAGGTGTCTTTATGAACCTGCAGATTTTTACTTTCATAGGCTCTGGGGTGAAGAGAGGATTTATCACTTGTGTTTTTTAAGGTTTTGGTAATTATATTTTCCCTAAAATTAATCTTGAAACATATTGTCTTTGCCACAAAATGTGTTAAATGAATTTCTATGTTGTCCTGACTATGTGTGGTAATTCAACATGGCAATTAAAGCTGGAGGGAGGGCTGTAAAGTCTTTGTAATGAATACAAGCTATTGATTTGATTCATCTTGACTCAGTAGACAGCCTATGAGCAGAAAACACCATCTGTTTCAGTTGGGGGTGTAAGTGGTAGAATAGGCTATAGCCTTACAGTACATTAAAGAAGTTGAAGCATCTTTAATGCTGGATGTCACTTACAGTAAGCTGTTTGTCAGAGTTACTGATTTATACTTTACTGACAAGTGAAAACAGTCACTTTGTTTATGTTCCTCGCAATTAGTGTTTGTTTTGTGCCATCATTGAGTCAGTTTCATGGAAACTCTCTAGTGAAGTTTTTTGGTGTTTTAATGTGGGTCAGTTGTAATTCATAGAGATATCAGCATCAGCACTTGCAGTTATTACTAAGCACTTCATACTATTTGTCCTCTGTATTTTATTGAGCTGTGCTGTATGTGACTGCTGTATTTTTAATGGCTCACTGGACATGAATTTAGTTACTGAATTGAAAACTGAACTGAAGAAGCTCTGTGAAGAGATTTTTCCTGGAATTTCAACCATTAATTAATTAATTAGCAGCAGCACTGTCCTTACTGATGTTCTTTATTCTGTTTTTAATTTTTAAAAATTAGAAGTTGGTTCAGTTGTATTTATAAAAACTTTTAGATACTGTATGTATATTCAAAATATAAGTGTCGAGCTTCAGTATCGCCGGGTTCAGTTGTTATATCACCTTTCCTTCAATGCCTTTTGACTTGCACACCTCTCTCTCACACATTCCCTCTCACTTCCAGATGCACAAACATTAACACAGACACTCACACTCTCACTGTCTGTCTCTCTATCTGACACATACTTACAAACACACATACAGGCCTGTCATGCAATCAGTCATGCAATCATGAAATCACTTCTAGTTGCAGATGGTGACTCATCTTTTGTCCCTGGTGAAACCATATCTGGCAACGAGGTTGTAAGACATTTTGAGTGGGGGGACTATGCAGTGTGCCACTATGCAGGGCACCTATCACCACATGGGAATCTCCTCACTAAACAGCATGCTTTACAGCTGGTAAAAACAAAGATATTAACTGCCCATAAAGCTTGACAGTGGTGCATAAAAAATGAAATGTTTTATTCCCTTGCCAGCAATATCACACCATTATCAGCATGCTGCTAAAATGTGAGAAAAGAAAAGAGTTTAGAGAGACATTTACAGAGGTAAAAGTAGTGTTTTTACTATAACAAAAGATTCTGAGCAGAGCTTTGCACTGGTATTTCACTTATTTTACATTTGCACTCACATTGGAGATCTTTTTTTAATATTTAATTTGATAGACTGATGAATCTGACAGGTAAAGCAGTGCAGATGATGGTCACATTGTACAAACAGCATGTCAATCATTAAAATGGTGCTTAACTTACTCCATGTGGGTGTGGTGGACACAGACAAGTCCTGTTGGTGTTTATTTAACAATGCATAATAAGACACAGGCTGCGTCATGTCGACAGACAGTCAGAAGAAAACCTCGTTCAGCATCAGGTGTTAGTCAGTGACCTCGACCTCAGTTCAAAGATTGGGAGTAAAAATACCCTGTATGGCGCTGACACAGGGATCAGAAGCTATTTACTCCATCATTACTTATCCTGATGGAAGGGTTCGTGTCATTACACACACCGTCTGCTCTCTAATTCTCCCCTCCGACCACAATGTAGGACACACATCCGTGGCGACTCAATTACACACAACAATACAAACACACGCACCTCAAACACGGCAGGCTGCTCATTAGTATGACCGAGAATGGATGACCTTGTGCGTTTCTGCTCAGGCCACCGCGTGCGGAAACGACCGTGGATGCGAACATCCACAGAGGCTCCAGATCGAGCACAACAAGTGCTCAAGTGGCTGTCTCGCTGACACTCACTACATTGCCACCTTGGGTGTATGCAACATCCCTTCTCGCTGCCATGCAGGGCTTTTCTGTGCGTTTTGGTGAAAGGCAGACAGGCAATAACAGAATCACCAGAGCAGTTACCATCAGCTTGTTGGAATGACCCCCAGCATCATTACTTGACATCAACATGAGACACACTCAAGGGCATCTGGCAAACCAACGCGAGAGCTTTGAACTATAAAGGGAGCCTGGATTAAAATTATCCACCGATGGCCGCTGAAATCTTTTGCTCACCTTTGCTGTTATCTTCTTCTCTGTTGAGATGCATGACTCTTCTTAGCATGTACTCATTTAGGCTGTCTTGTTCTTGTAGCAAAGCTGTGCCCTTTTCCAAAGAGTTCCTAAGCTAAACTCTTACTCCACTGTCAGATCTGTGGTCCTCTCCCCGCTTATTGTCTTGTTCGGCTGGCACGCATGGACGCGCCTGCACTTGTGCGTCCTCCTCCCCTTGTTGTGCTGGAGCAGGTAGTCTAGGTGATGTTTGGAGTGTATGGGTGTCTTCTGGCTCTCTCTCTCTCACTTTCTGCCTCCGCCTCTCTTCGTCTCTTTTTCTCAGCCCAGAGTCGCTCAAAGGGATGGTCGCAGCGAAGGTTTTAGGGAGGAGACGGGAGGCAGACGGGCGGGGTGACGTGAAATAAGTCGGTAGGAGGTCGTCTACTCATAGCTGAGGCGAGGAATCCGTGCGCCCTCGCTATTGACCATTTCATCAGAGGATCCCGTCCTCATCACAGCCACACCGACACATTTTGCGCACACTTTCACTTCGAAACTACACATTGATGAGCAGCTCATGACGTCATTTTAACGTTTTAAAATTAGGATATTCATGTGAATAATTAGTATTGGTAAATAGGACATTAACGCTCATAGCCTATTTCCAACCAAATGGACGACTATGGTCATGAAACGCTGCTTTTAGGCTTGTTGCAGCCACCTTTAAAAAAAAAAAAAATAGTGGTAATTATGACAGGCGATAGGTATCTGTCGCTGCTCAATGAGAAGAAAGGAGCGCAGGTGATAATAGACGCATGGAAGAATTGCTGATAATTTCACGAGCAGTGACATCAATGATTATTTTTCACAATCAGTCCTGATCATCAGTCATCTTTTTGACTGTGGCTTTGCTGGGGAATCAATAGTCAGTTGTGTTCTCTGCTCGGACATCCCTTTTACGCACAACCTGGTGAAGTTTTATCTTCTACCTCTCGCTCAGGTGCCTCTATCTCGCTATTCATTAGTGTCAGTCTCATGAGCAGGTTGTGTGCTTTCATTATGATCATCATGCCATCACAGCCAGTAGGCCTATACAGTCAATAAGGCACATTTACTCGCTGTTCACGTTCGCCCGGAGCTGTATGTGTAACACGGCTCACTGGCGGTCTCTAGTGTTACACATAAATCAGTGGCAGTCGTGTTGACTGAGAGCATTCCTCCCATCCATTATTATAAGATATTCTTAAAGGCAGGATGTCTTCTACTTCACTGGAAAGTCCATTCTCTGTGTATGTGCACTGGAGGTTTCAAGTTTCTACATCACACTTGTGAAAGTTGTGTACTGGGCCAAGATTGGCTCCAAACTAGGTGTGATGTCACGAATCCTGCTCGTAAGTACACACCTCGAAGTCAGATTTTCCGTGAGCACAGAAAAACTTTCCACTTTCAGCAGATGAATGTGAAAACAGCCTTCTTGTGTCAAACTCTGAAAATACATCATTCTGCACAGTGAAGCTCAAACATCCAACTGTAGGAACAAGAAGAAAAACATATTTTTGAATGGAGGGGGACAAGAATAGATAAGATAAGATAAACCAGGGTCAAAGTGAGTGGTATTTTAACAATTAAAAGCTGTTAACATATGAGTGTTTTTATTTAATCACCTTTATTTTAGCATTTATTTTTCCTAAATCAATATAAAAAGAGCATGTAACACTTCCATAGCAGTGAAGCAACAGGACGATAATGTAACACTCATGCAAAAATGATTTGAGAAAATGAAGTACTAAAAATACTCACTTCCAAAGTCTTGTATATTCAAAGTCAGGTAACTCTTGTGTGTAATTTAATGGGTACAAGGAACAAGTTGAAGATTATTATGGTCAGCTGATAACTGAGATGATTAAGTTGCAACCAAATCTTCACTTATTTGTGACCTCTGTCTACTCTCTACCCAACAATTGCATGTCTGATTCCCCATCGTCTATTGCTATTCCTGTGGTTTCTTCCTTTTGTCCAATTAAAATGTTATTTTCAAGAGTACTTCTTCGTCCAAATCAAGTGTCTAAGGATAGAGAGTGTCATATCTGATAAAAATTTATAAAGTACTTTGAGGCAAATTTGTGATGCAATGATTTATAAATAAAACTGATGTGACTTGACTTGTTTTATCTGTCTGCCATTAACTGCAGTGTAAATAACTTGCTAAATAAGATCTGGAATATGACACAGCTCACAGCACATAACTTTGATTATGCATTTTTTTAAATCTATAGCCTGCTTTGTACGTCTCAATCTCTCCAACGCCTGGAGTTTTTTGCTACCTGATGTCATAAACCGACAATTTTAACTGACTAACAAATTTAATAGTAAAATATGACTTCAAGGATAGACCACGTTTTTCATTTTGCCATATTCCTTTCTTGGATTCTTGTACTTGCTTGCTTACTTAAATAGCTCAGTACCAGCTCAGCGCTCTGCTGTAGTGAATCTCAGTTACACATTTGTTCCTTTGTTCTACCACTCAGATTTCTGTCTGACACCTCTCTCGTGAAAATGCCTCTGACATCTTGAGCAATTATTGTGCACACGTGCAAAGCAGATAGTCTTCCAGTGAAGCCTATCCTGGTTCTTCTCTTCGACAGACGTGGAATCTTTTAAATCTATCGCATATGCAGTGTTTTCATTCTTGAGAAATTACGCTTTCTCTGTGTATCAGACATTAGACACAAAGAGCTTTTCCTGTTTCAAACTTCTCATTGCATCAGCTCTCTTTCTCAACCCCCAGCCTCCCACCCTCATTTTTCCCTCACACTATCTTTCTGATGAATATTTATTAGCCTGTCACAGTGTATTCTCTGAACTCAAAACAACACATTCATCAACACTACTCGAGCCATGCTTTAATCCTCCAGGGGTTCTTAGTGACATTGGGTAATTTCTTCACAAAGATTTATTCACAGTACCAGTCTTTGGGATGTTGTTTTTATATGGAACTATAAAAGGTTTACAAGCACTCACAGGTTCCAGGTAATTTTAGAGCTATTATATCACAATCAGCATCATTGTTGTTATGAGCATTACAGCCACACCGATGCACAGAAGCCTTGGGGGATACTCTACTCTATTGTTACTGCATATTTACAGGCCTCAAATGTGCATAAATCAAATGACACAAGTTTGAGTTACACAACAAATGGGTGGGACAACAAATATGAGAATATATATATCAGAGTGGAATAAACATGAATTTAAGAGTTCAGTGTCGAACAAATACAGGAAGTGATGTTTGTTCAGTATTTGCACACCTCTAAACCCCTTACAGACATAGCTGAACATGGTGTCACTCACAGCCTTATGTACCATCATCTTCTGAATGCACAAGTGGAGGAAATCTGAAGTGCCCAAACTATTCTCGTCCATTTCTACAGGTGTTTCTTCAAGACTGTCACCGCATCTTCCTTCAGTATCCTAATTGGCAGCATTTCTCCCCTTCTTCTTGGAGGGTCAGTGTTTATTCCATTGATGAACTGCACATTTTCAGAGCAAGAAAAATGATATGGAAGACAACCTACGTATATCCGTCTCACACAGAAAACCACTTTCGTTATATTGTGTGGAAGTCTATTAGCAGGTGTTGAGATGTTGAGAGACCCATGTAGAAAGCATCACAGTAGCGCTCCTCTTTGGATTACAAGTTTTTGCTTGTTTGATGTTTTGTTGCTTTTTCAGAGAAATCTGACAAGTGGGGCTGCAACTAATTAACAATTAATTTTATTATCTATTAATCTGTTGATTATTTTCTAGATTAATCAGTTGGTTATTTGGTCCATAAAATGTCAGAAAATGGTGAAAAATGTTGATCACTGTTTCCCAGAGCCCAAGGTGACGTCTTTAAATGTCTTGTTCTGTCTACAACAGTCCAAAACCCAAAGATATTCAGTTTACGGTCATTGAAGACTAAAGAAACCAGAAAATATTCACATTTGAGAGGCTGGAATCAGAGAATTAAAAAATGATTCAAAATGCTTAATCAATTATATTAAAAAAAAAATTGGCAATTAATTTAATAGTTGGCAACTAATCTATTTTTTTTCTGACAAGACAGCACAATCCAATTCAGTTCTCTCTTCCAAGAGGGAGATGATCTATTTCAGCCTCTAGCGTCTCATCAATGAGGAAGGAAAGATGTGACAGTTGACAAACACTAGGTATATCATGAATATTGGGGTGTTAAGAGTTTATAAAGCAACATTTTGAATTAAACGTAGCACACAAAAATATAAGTTCAGTGAAATGTGACCTTGCGGTGAAGTGTTTGTTGCAAGTAAATGAGTGCCATAAGTGTGTAAAAATGTATTAAATACTATCAAATATATTTACCCCAAGGCCTTTTGGAATCTGTGATGTTCCACAAAACCTTTTCAAAATGTGTGACATGTATGATATATTATCTAAAATGTCTACAATTACAGAGGAAATTAACACTACTCTCCACTGTTCCACTGCAGAGCTGTACAGAACAATAATAATTTGCAAAAGTATATCTGCAAGCAAGGTTTAAAATCTCCCTTCTAGCATTAAATAGTCTTGGTGATCCAGCTCACCAAAATGTATTGTCACAAGGGAAACTGTGGGATCTGTAATGAATACTAACCTGCAATGAAGTAGAGTGAAAGTAAAACCATGCAAATCAAGAGGCATTGCAACTATTAAGTTTCAAATGACAACTATGAGAAAGATTGTTCTCTGATGAAAAGAAAATCACTGTTAAAAGCGTAGGAACCTGGTACAACATCAGACACACAAAGAGCAGATTCAGGCAGGTGTGATAAGAGGCTTAGAGAGTACAGACAGGTCAGTGTTGTCAGTCAAGTTGCAGTTTCGGTAGGAATGTTGAATAACAGATAACAATGTGCGCTCTGCCATGACACATCTATTTGATGTTGCTAGGTCAAACATGCATGGACACACAAATAGACACAGACCACTGAAGCTTCTGTAAAAGAAAAATGTGCAGAAACATATAATGATATCAGTGTATTTATAGACTTTCTGAAAAATACCATTATATAATACATACTGTATACTATATTGAACATTATTTTGTAGGTATATAATATATACTACTAATATACTGTTGTAGAATTTCCAAGATGTTTTTAAGAGGATCTGATTCATACAATTAACAGCATGACTACTGTATATTCATTTTTCAGTGAAAGTCCCCTTATTTGCATTTAAATAAGCATTTATAAGCTGTATACAAAATCTAATTAATGGTTACATTATAATGTAGTTATAAGCAGATATAATGCCATTTCTGAATGTGTTTTACTGTCTTGTCATTCATTATCTGTTTACACACCAGCCTCCGCTTACGGGTGCCCACAGGAGGAGTGTTAGCTGTTGACAATACATTATTAAACACTAATACTTGCTTACAACTATATTAGACTGGGATATAAACCATTTATTAAATGTTTGCGTACTGCTTATAAATGCTAAATAGGGGGATTTAAAGTAAAAATGTTATATGTTGGGTATTCTGAGCATATTCTTCATCCCTGATGATTAAATCTTCCACATGTAATCCAACAGTCATGCATACTTGAAATAAGAATGTGACAAATGTTGAACTTTTGAGTCAAGGAAAAGTGGCTGATGACTTGCAAGTGGTGTTAAATCAGGTGCATACTTACCTTAGTATCACATGATCCAATGGGAACAACCAAAATCTACAATTAGTAAGTAATTAGTAAGTAACTACAATTAGTTATTACAGGATTATGAATTAATTAATGGGTCATGATTGTATAACATTTTGCTGTGATTGCTGTTTGTGTTGACAGTGGTAATTTGCATTATTTCGTATTATTAAAAATTTGCACCTTTTTACTTCTTACTTGGGTTCAACCTTAGCCAATCACAGGGGACGCATGGACCAACTCCATTTCAAAAACTATTACATTACATTTTTATTGAGATTACTTGTTCAAGTAGCAGTTTGATAACCTTACAGAAAATAATAGTAAATAAAATGTAACAGCTTTTTTGGAGCATTTGGATTTTTGTCGATGCCATTAGACATTGGAAAAAATGTATACAATAAGCATGTCTTTTCTACGGAAGCCCTGAAAGGCAAGTGAGAAAAACAATATTTCTGGAGATCCAATTTCTAAGTCTGATCTAAATTCTTTTCTCTCCTTTGTTTATGACTTAAGAACAGGTGAAAAAAAAGTTTTGCCAGGCAAAAAAGAAGTTTTGCCAGGAAGTGTTTGTTGTTGTAATACTCATTTCAGCCATAGGAGGGCATTACTAGCTAGCGAGCTAACGGCTAACGTCAGTATAGCTAATGTTAATGGCAGATTAGTGCTGATTAAAAAATTCAGTATAGAGTGTATGGAGAAATTAAAACTCACCTGGAAGAAAACATGAATGCTTTCAGTCCTATGTAGAACATGGAGTAGTGGTGGTGTAATACGAAATTAGTATTACAACAACAAACACTGATAAAAATCCTTACAAAAAAAAAAAAAAAAAGTTCCTACATGAAGTTGCCTTCATGTAGGAACAGCAACATTTAATTTGAAAAACACTCTTAAGGGAACAAATTACACAAAAATTAAATCACCACAAAAACTTGGTTCTTGAAGGAGTTGACAAGACATTGATGGTGGTGACAAATATCTGATGTGAGAAAAGAGATCTTTGACAATTTACATGCTGGACGCCATTATATGTCTTTTTCCACAGGAGCAACCACGTATTTCACACTGACACACATTTCCAACATCAGGCTGAAAACAGGAAATAGGAAACAGGAAAAAAAAACATCAAGCTGAAATGACACATTGATTGTAGGACAATGACTAAGCAACTATTTTGAAAATTGATTAATTGTTTTTAGTTACTTTTAGGCAATAATTTCAAACATTCCCTAGTTACAGCTTCTCTATTGTAAGATTTGCTGCATCTTTGTCTTTTGTGATAGCAAATTAAATATTTGGAGGTTTAGACTGTTGGTCTGACAAACAAGCAATCTGAGGACATTACCTTGGACTTTAGAAATTGCGATTGCCATGTTTCTGACATTTTATAGATCAAACAATAAATTGATTTATCGGAGAAAATAATTGGCAGATTAATAAATACTAAAAAACAATTGTTAGTTGGAGCCCTAATCTCACATGAGTAGTGCCATTAAAATGAGAAATGAAAACTAAAATGTAATTGCCTGATTTATTTTAGAGGCAACAATTATTAATGAAGCCTGGACATTTCTAAAAATTCTAGTTAAAAGCAATACCCGTAAAGCTGAATGACAACACTTACTACTTGCACTTACTTGCCCTTAGTACTGGCACTGTATGTTTATGAAAAAAGTAACCATATAAAACGTGCCTTAACAACAACAAATACAAGAAAAAATAAATAAAGAATAGGACATAAAAATTCTCATTCTTTAAAATAAACAATCACAGACAGTGCAAATTGTTAGGTGAGATAGATGAAGCGATGGAAAAATCCGCAAAAATCTCTGTTTTGAATATCCCTCACACACTGTAAGCTTGTAGGAAACATATTGAGCATATGGATGGACAATTCAGAAGTGGATCACACCTTTCAAAGTCTGCATGGAAATCGGATAACCACTAGCATCCATAGAAACAGAAAAATTGAAGACTCAAAACTTTATGTTGGAGCAAGTTACAAATATTTCCAAGCTACCTTTCAAGCTTAAAAGGTCTCTGATACCAAAACAAAGGTTTTCACAGCAGTATTCCTTTAAATTATTGTAATGTCTCTTTGTCAAAAAAAACTTAGAACTCAAGAATTCACATAAATAAACATCAAATTAAAATGCATCATTTTAATGACCAGTTACATTTGAATATCATGCCAATCACTACACATCATCAAACGTGTTTTGCTGTTAGCTAGCTAACGTTCCCTCAGTTACAGTAACACATAATGGATCGGTTTGCGAAGCATTACACTAATGGTGACTTTTGTGCAAAACTGGCCTACTTATCAGTTATATTTGACCAGTTACATCAATGCAAGACAGAGAGAGCACAGTGTTTTTGGTTTCAGACAAAACTGAGGGATTCAAGAAAAAACTTACGCTTTGGAAAGGAAGAGTCAAGGAGGGGCAATTTGACGTGTTTTCACTCCTAAGTGAAGCTTCTCCTCATGTCAACATGTTTAGTGCTATAACCCATCATTTGACTAAATTGTTACAAAAGTTTGCAGACTACTTCCCAGAGGACCCATGACATAAAAAACCTTTGGATTTTGGACCCTTTCTCTGTGGATCCTGCTTCAGGAATCATGGCTCTGTCCACTGTATTGGAAAATTAACTATTAACTATCAGCAGATAGCTGCCTGAAACTTCAACTCACACAAGTTGACCTTGCTTCATTCTGGATACTGACTTTGTTGTCTTTCACCACCACCTATTTATGTGAGTCAAGGTTTCCCATTGTCACTGTCACAAAATCAAAGGCAAGGAACAAACTGAAAGTAACTTTGAATGCCACTCTGCATGTTAGCCTCTCACCCATCCCACCACGACTTGATCTTATTATTTCTCAGAGGCAAGCCCAAGTGTCTCACTGAGGGATACACACACACACATTTTAGGTGACATTTCTAACTATTTTACCTTACCAAGCTTTGGTATGTGACGAGTTGGGAGTGAGAACATGTTGCCCTGAGAAGTGGAGTATAATTTTTTCACCCATCTTCATCCAGCAGATCAATAATTGAGTTCCTTTTTGCTTTGCTTGGTAGCATAGGCAAAATACATAACATTTCCAAATAATTTAAATTACTATTGCTATATGCCTTTACTTCTGTCATGATAATAATTTGGTACCATGCCATCTGTTCATGACGTCAAACAAAATAAGCTAGTTTACTATATTTTTTTCATTAAGCCTGAGATCTATTCTTTCAGATTTTTTCTGACTTATAAACCAATCATGATGATTTGCAGTTTTTGCTCATATTGTTTTCTTGAATTGAATTTTATTCCGAATAAATGCAAAAAGCATTGGACTTAAGTTTTGAAATCAGAGTCCTGCTAAAAAAAGCTACATCTGTATTGTTGCTAAACAAATCTCTCATTTCAGTAGCAAGTCAATATTTCTGAGAGTGGAGCTGGACTTGTGATTCTGATGCTCTACATTAGTTTCACGTTACTTTGTTTTATATGCCAACATCTCTAAATGACTTACTTTTATTATATGTCCCATTGTTGTCTGTGTAGTAGTGTGTACCATTTTGTAACTGATAAAATTGTTTTCTTTCGTGCCTAAGTACTATTGGACTATGTACTAAAGTGGCCTATATGGAACACATCAGCAATTTGCAGCAATATTCTTAACTTAGTCCTTCAGTGTTGCATCCCTGAATGGATGCTGCCATTGGCTTGTGTTCCATGAAAATCACACAATTTTCTTCCAAAATTGCATTTTCTAATTATTTCATGAGAACACCATGGGGCACTAAATCTTTTTAATTGAAAATTAAGACTGACAGATCTAACCTCCGAGGCTTTGAAACGCTATTAGAAATCTATTGCTATTTATTAGATATATAAAAGAACAAACAAGGAAATTTTAGAAGACTAAAGGACAACTGTAAGATTCTCTATTTTGATCCACACACCATTCAACCACCCAAGAAACTTGTAACTAATTTTAACCTGTGTAATGTTGTTGTATATGTTCACTGTTTGGCAGTAAATGTCATGGAATTAGATTTATTAACATTTAAGGAAAGCACAGAGAGTTTTATTTTTTTCACAGCTGTGACCATCAAAGAACAAAATGACTGACATCCTATGAGACAAAAGGTCAGTAAGTTAGTTTTGAGGAATTTGAACCTTTTGTGTTTCTATGGAGCAATTTCACTTTCACAACATGGTGAAGTCAAACAAACGGTTGCTGATAGAACATATTCTGTCCTTGATGTCAGTGAACTTCTTCCTATTTTGTAATAAAGTTTTGTTTAGATTTCTTCAGCACGGCCACTACAGAGCTGTCTCTAATGCAAATACTGAATATGAGATACAAAACAGACAATCACAGCAACTAAATCAAAAATAGTTTAAAAATTCAAGAAAAAAATACAAAGTAAAAAGTGCAGGCAAAAGCAAAATTTAATAAGTCTCATAAGATGATACAGGGTTTGGGATGGAAAGCAGTTATTGAAGGTATTAAATCATAATGTAGAGTTCAGTTTTTGAAAATGGGAATTATGTCATTGACAACCAGTGGCAAGCAGTCTCATCTCAATCTTGTATATTTAGTTGCACAATCATGAAAATGGAAATAGCCAACTAATGATGTATTATATGTTAATATTATAATACCAATGGATCACATATCATAAATGTTTACCCCCATCATTATTTTTTTAAAGATTTGAAACAGGATTCAAAATATGATTGAATACTGAAGATACTGCAGTCTTTGGACTGGACAGCATGTTGTGTGAAAATCTAATATCTAATGAAACCAATCAGACCAGTGTCTTCAATCTCTATTTTTGTGAGTCAGTGAGGTATTACTACATTTCTGTATTCCCACCCATCAGGAGTGATATGGTCGCAGATTGTGATCTCTTGACCTATGCTTGATAGATGATCTTTATGATCTGAATGAATGAATATTTGTTCTATTGGCTGTGTCAACAAACTTGCTAATATATTGTATGCAGTGTTTAACCCACAGAGCTGTGCCTGAATATCATGGACATGTCTACTAAAAGGCATGTTGGGCATCTGAGGAGAGGCAATTAAAAATGCAAATAATTGCTCTGTTAAATATAGCAAACAATGGAAACATGCAGCAGATAATGTCTTACACCTATGTTCTTTTTACATAAAGATTACTGTTGTCCCAACTTCTTTTGATTATTACAGTTGCACAACCAAGTAATATCCTGAGTTTGTTTGGTTGACATATTGGAACTCAGTCAGCTCTCAGATGCAGTGGAATTTCCATCATGTAGAAATCCTACAATCTAGCTCATTTCAGAACAGAATATAAGAAGAGTCAGATCAGTAGGGTCCTCACTGAAAGATTTTGCAAGATCTATTAAGATTCACTATCAACTCTGCAGGAACTTCAAGGTAAGTTTGGATTTTAATTCAGTAACAGGACTTCAATAATATAAATTTGTGTATATAATATTGTGTTATCTTTATGATGTACTGTATGTAATTGTTTTTATTTCCCTATTAGACATCTATAACCATGAAGTTGCTGATAGCAGGAGTAGTTCTGATTCTAGTTGTGGAATCCAACGCCCAGTGGTACAAGTTTCCTGTCGAAGCTGCCCAAGGTTAGAAACGTGGCCTTTTCAGAGTCTCCTCATGAACAATGTATATAATTTTACTGTATGTCATAGATCCAGGATTATGTTTTTTACATGACAATGGCATGTCTTTTTTATGAATTACCTCATACATTTCACCAAACCCCCTCTGTTCTTCTGACTAGGAGCTCATGACATGTGGCGAGCATATAGTGACATGAGGGAGGCCAACTGGAAAGACTCTGACAAGTACTTTCACGCTAGAGGGAACTATGATGCTGCCCAAAGAGGAGCTGGAGGCAGATGGGCTTCTGAGGTTATAAGGTAAGGGGAAAAGCGTAGAAAACAGTCTTCAGTTGGTGATTGGTTGTTGCACATTAGTTTGTTTGTTCACAAGAAATCTGTAACACTTTATTTTACAGGTCCTACAAATTACCTGCTAATTACTCAGAAAATTTCCAGGAAATTGGTAAAAAATTAAGGGACCTGTAAAATAAAGCATTACCGGAAATTCTTGTTAAAAAACCTCCAGATGGGTCAAAGTGGAGTTATTATGGAGCATCGCAATTTTTCAGCCCTTCATTCCATGTATATACCACCACTAGATCTCATAATTCACAGGAATGCAGTAATATATGCTTTCATTTCTATGCAGATGACAACCAGATCTATTTCTATATTCATTACAATAATATCACCTGATTAAGCAATCAGCAGGACTACCTTGATGAGGTTTAAAATTGTCACTGCTCAGTGAAATACAGATAAATTTGAAGTCATCATTATAGGTCCAGATTTTTTCCATAGCCTAATTTCCTCACATTGTAATAAACTATCTTCAAACGATATGTTTTGTATGAAATCAGTGGTGCAGTACTGTTTCCTGTAGTTTCATAACATATAAGATGGTCTTTTTTAACTGCAAAGAACTTCAAAACTACAATTCATGCTTTTATCAGAAAACACCTCAGAATAATGCTAATTTACGATTAGAAATATCACAATTATCTGTATGCCTGTCTATGCCAATATAACCTGTACAGACCTCGCTACTTCAGAATGCCACAGCCTTGCATTTATTTATTAATTTTATATTACGTCCTTCCAATCTTTCCGATCCTGGACCTTTTGTATAACACTTTGTAACTAGCTTTTAGAAAGTGCTTGTTTTGTCATCTGCTTGTGTGGATATTCATTTTCTATTTTCCCCTTTCAGTGATGCCAGAGAATGGGTGCAGGAACGAACGGGTCATGGTGCTGAGGACTCTGCAGCTGATCAGAGGGCAAACCACCATGGGCGGGGGGGAGGAGATCCCAATGATTACAGGCCAGCAGGACTGCCTAAAAAATACTGACGATGAAAACCATCAACTTATAATAAACTAATGAAAGCCATTTCTAGTGTTTGAGTTATTGATTACACAGCCAAAGTTCAGACTTTCATTTTCCCCATCAGAAAGTGTTTCTGGTCCAGCCCAAATGTCAAGACAAGAAACCAGGACAAAATTCCCAACATTTAATACATTACATTGATTTTTTTCTTTTTCTTTTTTTTGCATGGCCAATTCATTGAGAGATCCCCCAATAATAGCAGTAATTAGTCCAATATCAGTTTAATTCCAGTATATTAAATACAATACAATGCATCCAATATCAATCCATAACAGTATTCCAACTCCCAGACAAAAACATTACTGAGTGGATGAATGAACAAACATGTGGCAGTGACACTATGATTTGATACTGGACAGTAATGACACAACAAAATAATTAAATGACAGCTGGCAATTATAACTTTAGCAAACCTAAAAAACAAACAAAAAAACAAAAGTGTCAAAGAAGATGATGCAAGGTAGATGTCAGTAGGATGAAGGGGGAGAAAGAGTGATCACATGGGCCAGCTTTTATGGCCTGGCAGCTTCCTATACAGTGGTCACACACCCCAGTTCTCTGTTGGTAAAATAATGTTGCTTCATAAAGGGATTAAGTCTTGTTCTCTGTGACATTTCTGGATTTAATGTGACAGATTTTCACCCTGTCCATCTGTGTTTGTGTTGTTGGTGTTTCATTCAGCTGTAATGTTAAGACATAGCCACTCAGTGGCAGCACTGGCCTCCAAATGACATCTGAGGCTGGCGCACATTAGAGGGAATGCTCTTTGTTATGAGACTCATTATCACTATCAATTTAAAGATTTAGTTTAATTTATATGCCAATGAATGAAAATGTTTTGCCTCAGCATGGACAACACAATTAAGTCCAGGGCTGATCCACTGTGGTTACAGTTTGCAATAGAAACAATGATAACAATTAAAAACAACCTCCAGAATGAGTTTAACAGTGTCTCTCCAGAAACAGGGTTACTGTTACTCTGGATAACAGTATGGTGAGAATATATGTTTTTCTGCAATTTTTTGTGAACAGACCCTTTTTTACAAAACTTGTATAAATCTGATAATGAAATATTCAGATTCCTCTGAAGGCAAAAACAACAACAAAAAAACTTGTTTTACATGATGGACCTCTTTTAGGAGGTGTTCTAAGTTTAATTTGTGGTTTTTATATATAGGCTATATATATGGTATACATAGTGACAGAAAATTATATATATACAGTACTGTGCAGAAGTGTTAGGCAATTTGGATGTTTAGATTCTCATCCTTCATGCAATACCTTCAGGGAGGCATCTGATCAGTCCAGAGTCATAAAGAACTATCTTTGACATTTTGGATTTTTTTTCAAAGTTTGACTTGTATGAAATGATGCCAGGTTAGTGTCAAAGGCAGCTCAAGGGCCTGTGCATTTGTATGTTTTTTTTCCTTTGTTTTTTGTCCTTTTCCTTTTTTGCTTTGTTTTGATTTTTTTCTTTTTTTGCTTTATTTTTAGCTTTTTCCTTTGTTTTGATACTTTTTTTTGTTTTTCCTTTTGTATTTTTTCCTCGTCTCCTATCTCCTCTGTCCTCCTGCCCATGACCCTCAGCGCGCCATGTTTAAGGATGTCTCAATTCCTAAAATGCATCTCGAGGAGAGAGGAGAGAGGAGGCCTGCTGGAGGAGCTATATGCGAGGATACACAGGTGAATCCTTGTGGAAGTTTTTCGACACCTGTGACGTATAGAAGAGGCGTGACACAGCTGGAATATACAAACCATTTGTAGTGCTTCACACAATAATAATATATAATAATATAATATATAAAGGATATATGTTTGTGTGTGTGTGTGTGTGTGTGTGTGTGTGTGTGTGTGTGCATGCGTACGTTAAATAAAATATAACAATGTATGACATCTGTACATTCTTATCATATTATGCCATGTTGTAATTCAAATTATATATAAGTTGTCATGAACACTGTTATGCTCATCTGTCAGAGATCATAAAATACAGCAGCAGGCTGTAACAAAATAATGGACAGATGATGCAACTCTGCAGCACGTTATATTTAATTGACATGACGGCTCTGAAGCAAGGATGTCTCATTTTATTAAATGTCTGTTTCCTCGACTCCTCTCTCCTCGTGTCTTTTCCTCGCCTCCTCCGCTTGCATCTCAGGTAGAAGGGACTAAGACGCGAGGAGAGGAGGCGAAGAAAGGAATCGAGGATATACAAACTGAGAAATGAGAAGGGGGGCTTGTGTTTTCTCCTCCTGTGTTCATGTGCCACTCCTCTCACCTGCCCTGCATTGCCTTCGTTAGCCCTCCACTGCTGTGTGTCTTCCCCACACCTGCCCTGCATCAGTCTCGTCAGCCCTGCCCTGCTCCCTGTGTTTCCCTCAACCAATCAGTCCCAGCCTGCCCTTGTGTCTAGTCACCTGGGGCCTATTGCAGAAAGCAGGTTTAGTGAAAACTCTGAGTTTGTTCACTCTGAGTTGAGGGAAACTCTGGGTTTCCAGTTTCAGAGAGAGAGTTCATTTAAACTTGGGGTCAGTTATCACAGTAACTGACTCTCTGGACCTAACCTGCTCACTGGCAGGTTTTCTTCAACAAACCCTTAGTTTCTCTCTGTCTCCTCCGTCTTACAGAGCCAGACACGTTGTTTCATTTCCTCTTTCATTCAGTCCATATCAAAGCGCATTCATTAGCAGAGGTTTACTATCCTTCAGAATGTAAATCCTGGTTGGATATTAGTTTAGTTACTCAAGGACTTTCTAAAGTTACCACTTTTACGTGCATCAGTCATTTCTTTGTCTTTTGTCTCACATTCAGATATTACACAACGTGAATTCAGCCTCAGCTCAGAATAAAACCTCTGCATGTCCTTCTGTTATAACTCTGTGACTCTGTGCACAATTGTTAGTTTGTTAGAGCAGCTCCTGTGCTGAAATCTTTATTGCACATAATGTGTAATCTCAGTTTAAATTTAAACAATCGATGAAGCTTTAGACATGTGGGATCAATCAATAATTATCTCTATCACTCATGATGTGATTGGTTGCACTGATGGAACATCATTCCTATAATATTGTAGATTATATGTTAATATGCTGAGTGAGCAGGATTGTGGTGCAGCTGCAGAATCTAGTTTGAAAGTGAGATTTTTAAATAGGGAGCATAATCTCAACGTGTTTTAACAGCATTTCACTGACAATGTTTAAATTTACTACATTTGTTGAAGTCGCTGAAATGAAGTCACTGAATGCTGTTGAGCTGAGATACAAATAGACGTATAAAAATTTTAAATATTCTGTATTTTTACCTCGACACCTTTTCAAGTAGAAATCACCAAGCACATTATTACTGATCAGACTGTGAGCTACAGTCATGTCTCTATGTCTTTGATCTATAGGCCTACATGTTTTAAATCTTAAACTATATTTTTCATCTTCAGTTGCTGCTTCCTGCATTTTGTCCATCAGATTAAAGCTGAACAAATATATTTAAAATGTAATGTAGCTGCAGCCTGATACACAAATTCCACTTTATCATCATTAAGGAAATGTAAGTCTACTAAATGATGAATTAATGGACGACACTGAATTAAACTTTATTGTGTTAACTTATTGACACTTTTCCCGTTTATCTTTTGTTAAAGATAAATGTGCAGCGTCCGCACGCACATGCATTAATATCTCTACGTCCACTTGATTAAAATGGACGCGCTGCCTTTTATTTACCTGTTGCCGTGGTGACTCGTAGTATCGGGGCTCCATTGATGATAGCTTTTTTTTATTCATTACGCACGCGCCTAACTCAGAGTGAACATACTCAGAGTTGGTTGAACTGACTAATCAGCTGTTCTGAAACTGAAAACTCTGAGTTTCCCATTTCGAGGAATGAACCTGATTCCTGAAACCGTCAACAGTTGCCCATTCCCTGATTATTTTAGTGTGTATTTATAGTCCAGTTTCGAGTTCAGTCCTTGTCGAGTCATCCGCGTTTGTTCTGTGTTTCTGGTATTTTCCTGTGACTCAGTGTCCCCAGTGACTTTTTGAATTTGTTTCATTATTTGTTGCATCATATCCAGCCTGCCTGCCATCTCTTGCATTTGGGTCCACCTGCTCCACTCACCCTCATGGCAAACCTGTGTAATGTTGCTCTATATGTTCACGATTTGGCAGTAAATGTCATGGAATTAGATTTATTAACATTTAAGGAAAGTACAGAAAGAGGAAAGTTTTTTGGTTTTTTTCACAGCTGTGACCATCAAACCACCAAAAGTTGTGCCTGAATATTATGGATATGTCTACTAAAAGGCCTGTCAGGCATCTGAGGAGTCCCAGCTGTTTTTGATCACTGCAGTTGCACAACTAAGGAATATCCTGAGTTTGTTTGCCTGACATTTTGGATACCCAGACAGGTCTAAAATGTAATGGAATTTTCATCATGTAGAAATCCCACAATCTAGGTCATCTCAGAACGTAATATAAGGGGAGTGGATTTGCAATACAAACAATGACTACAATTAAAAACAACCTCCAGAATGAGTTCAACAGTGTCTTTCCAAAAGCAGGGTTACTGTTACCCTGGATAATCCACAAATATTAGAGTCAACAGTTTATTTTGGAACTACTTTCAAGAGAAGAAATAATCCCTTTGAAAATCTTTTTTTCTGGTAAGACATTATTGCTGTTGAATGTTTAAAATGTAATATTTCAGTGGTTTGAGCATCACAAATGAAATTCCATTCACTTCTATTGGGGTGATCACAGAAATGCAAGCTGGATATATCACAACATTCTGTTTGGATAACACTACGGTGAGAATGTATGTTTTTTCTGTAATTATTTGTGAACAAACCCTTTTTACAAAACTTGGATATATCTGATAAAGAAATGTTCAGATTCCTGTGGGGTCAAGAACAAAAAAATCACATATTTGAACTTTCTCTTACATAATGGACCTCTTTCAGGAGGTGTTCTAAGTTTGTGGTTCTCATTATATAGGCTATATATACCGTTCACAAAATAATAGGGAATTACATATATATACAGTACTGTGCAAAAGTGTTTGATGTTTAGATTCTCATCCCTCATGCAGTATCATTAGGGATGTGTCTGATCAGTCTCAAATTTATTCTGGTGCATGACAATGACCCCAAACATACAGCCAGAGTCTTAAGGAACTATCTTCAGCAACAAGAAGAAAAAGGAGTCCTGCAACAGATGATATGGTACCACAGAGCCCTGATCTCAACATCATTGAGTCAGTCTGGGATCACATGAAGAAAAAGAAGCAACTGAGACGCCTAAATCCACACAAGAACTGTAGCAATTTCTCCAAGATGCTTGGAACAACCTACCTGCAAGTACCTTGAAAAACTGTGTGCAAGTGTAGTGAGGAGAAGTGGAGCTGTTTAAAGGCAAGGCGTGGTCACACCAAATAGTGATTTCATTTAGGTTTCTTCTGTTTACTGAACTTTGAATGAAGTTAATTGATAAATAAAAAATATTCTTGGCATTATTATTGAAAGCTTCTTCACTTTACTTTTAGTGCCTAAAACGTGTGACTGGTACTGGATCTGGATACACTTTCTCATTCAAGTGGATGAGAAGGTGTGTCCAAACTCATATATTAAGAATTCATATTTTTCTTGTGCCATAGATAATAAGTTGGGAAATGAGTCACTTCCAGTTGCCATCTTTGTTTGGGTTTAGAAGCAATGTTGCGACTTCAGTCAAAAAGATAGTAATTATTGTTCAGCATTGTTGCTTCATATGAATCTTTGGGGAACCTAGAAATGTCCTCAACACTGCAGCATGTCTTGTCAAAGGACTTTTTGGGGTGTTTTCAGAGTTTGGCTTGTATGAAAAGATGCCAGGTTAGTGTCAAAGGCAGCTCAAGGGCCTGTGCATTTATATGTTTTTTGTCCTTTTGCTTTTTTGCTTTGTTTTGACTTTTTGTTTTTTTGCTTTATTTTTTGTTTTTCCCTCTGCTTTATTACTTTTGTATTTTTCCTTTCTTCTATAAATAACAACAACAAGAAATGAGATATTCTTAAGAAGAAACAAAGGGATTTTAGAAGACTAAAGGACAGCTGTAGGATTCACTACTTTGATCCACACACCATTCAACCACCCAAGAAACTTGTAACTAACTTTAACCTGTGTAATGTTGTTGTATATGTTCACTGTTGCAGTAAATACAATGGAATTAAATTTATTAACATTTCAGGAGAGTGCAGAAAGAATAAAGTTTTGTTTTTTTTTCACAGCTCTGGCCATCAAAGAACAAAAGGACTGACATATCTTGGATCCATATCCTGACATATCATTCAGATCTATAGGATCTGAATGAATGAATATTTGTACTATTGGCTGTGTCAACAAACTTGCTAAATATAGTAATATGCAGTGTTTAACCCCCAAAAGTTGTGCCTGAATATCATGGATATGTCTACTAAAAGGCATGTTGGGCATCTGAGGAGTTCCAGCTGTCTTTAATTACTGCAGTTGCACAACCAAGGAATATCCTGAGTTTGTTTGGTTGACATTTCGGGTACCCAGTCAGCTCTCAAATGCAGTGGAATTTCCATCATGTGGAAGTCCTACAGTCTAGCTCATTTCAGAACAGAATATAAGAAGAGTCAGATCAGTAGGGTCCTCACTGAAAGATTTTGCAAGATCTATTAAGACTCATTATCATCTCTGCAGGAACTTCAAGGTAAATTTGGGTTTTAATTCAGTAACAGGACTTGAATAATATAAATTATTGTATATAATATTGTGTTATCTTTATGATGTACTGTATGTAATTGTTTTTATTTCCCTATTAGACATCTAAAACCATGAAGTTGCTGATAGCTGGAATAGTTCTGATTCTAATAGTGGAATCCTATGCCCAGTGGTACAAGTTTCCTGTCGAAGCTGCCCAAGGTTAGAAACATGGCCTTTTCAGAGTCTCCTCATGAACAATGTATATAATTTTACTGTATGTCATAGATCTAGAATGCATGTCTTTTTTATGAATTACCTCATACATTTCATTAAACCCTGTCTGTTCCTCTGGCTAGGAGCTCATGACATGTGGCGAGCATACAGAGACATGAAGGGCGCCAACTGGAAAAACTCTGACAAGTACTTTCATGCTAGAGGGAACTATGATGCTGCCAAGAGAGGAGCTGGAGGCAGATGGGCTGCTGAAGTTATAAGGTGAGGGACAAAGAGTAGAAAACAGTCTTCAGTTGGTGATTGGTTGTTGCATATTAGTTTGTTTGTTCACAAGAAATCTATAACACTTTATTTTACAGGTCCTACAAATTACCTGCAAATTACTCAGAAAATGTCGAAATTAGTAAAAAATTAAAGGACCTGCAAATTAAAACATTTCCAGAAATTCTTGTGAAGAAACCTATATTACCACTAGATCTCATAATTTACAGGAATGCAGTAATATTTTCTTTTGTTTCTATGCAGATGACAACTAGATCTATTTCTCATATGATTACAATAATATTACCTGATTAAGCAATCAGCAGGATTACCTTGATGAGGTTTAAAATTGACACTGCTCAGTGAAATACAGATAAATTTGAAGTCATCATTATAGGTCCAGATTTTTCCCATAGCCTAATTGCCTCAAATTGTAATTAACTATCTTCAAACGATATCTTTTGTGTGAAATCAGTGGTGCAGTACTGCTTCCTGTAGCTTCATCACATATAAAATGGTCTTTTTTTAACTGCAAAGAACTTCAAAACTACAATTCATGCTTTTATCAGAAAACACCTCAGAATAATGCTAATTTACGATTAGAAATATCACAATTATCTGTATGCCTGTCTATGCCAATATAACCTGTACAGACCTCGCTACTTCAGAATGCCACAGCCTTGCATTTATTTATTAATTTTATATTACGTCCTTCCAATCTTTCCGATCCTGGACCTTTTGTATAACACTTTGTAACTAGCTTTTAGAAAGTGCTTGTTTTGTCATCTGCTTGTGTGGATATTAATTTTCTATTTTCCCCTTTCAGTGATGCCAGAGAATGGGCGCAGGAACGAATGGGTCATGGTAATGAGGACGCTGAGGCTGATCAGAGGGCAAACCGTCATGGGCGGAATGGAGGAGATCCCAATGTTTACAGGCCAAAAGGACTGCCTAAGAAATATTGAGGATGAAAACTGAGAGAAAAAATGCACATTTGTGAAGGATAGATGTACAATGTTCAATTTATGGGCTAAGTCTTTTTATCTACAGGGCCTCACTCTGGCTTGCAGGACCTGACTATGGCCTCTAAGGTCTCATAAAAGAGATGTTGTAGGTTCACAGCGCCAGGTTGGGAGATAAGGTTGTAACTTTGGATGGGTAACAACAGCTGCCTGCGTTATTTTCCAGTTAGAGTTCATTCTGACACCAAGTGTCGTTGTTCCTCCCCTCCCTGATGGCGTGAGCAACTCTATAAGAAGTGATTGTTTTCCTGCTTGTGCTAAGTTTTTGGTATGACTATATCCATGTGTACACTGTGCCAAAGGCTTCTCTGAGCTCAGATATTTGTTTTCAATAAACTCCATATATTCAAGTAAGCATACACTGGTGCCTGTGAAGTCTCTTCAACAATTATTCAACAAGTACAAGATTTTCCCTATCAAAAACTATTGACTTTTAATAAACTAATGAAAGACATTTCTAGTGTTGGACTTATTGATTATACAGCTAAAGCCCAAACATCAAGACAAGAAACCAGAACAAAATTCCCTACATTTAATACATTACATTGATTTTTTTTGCAGAGGCAATTCATTAAGAGATCACCCAAAAATAGCAATAATTAGTCCAAACTTAAAAAATAAAAAGTGTAAAAGAAGGTGATGCAAGGTAGATGTCAGTAGGATGAAAGGAGAGAAAGAGTGATCACATGGGCCAGCTTTTATGGCCTGGCAGCCTCCTATACAGTGGTCACACCCCCCAGTTCTCTGTTGGTAAAATAATGTTGCTTCATAAAGGGATTACGTCTGGTTCTCTGTGGCATTACTGGATTTAATGTGACAGATTTCCACCCTGTCCATCTGTGGTTGTGTTGTTGGTGCTTCATTCAGGTGTACTGTTAAGACATGGCCACTCAGTGGCAGCGCTGGCCTCCAAAAGACAACTGAGGCTGGAGCACATTAGAGGGAATGCTCTTTGTTATGAGGCTCATTATCACTATTAATTTAAAGTTTTAGTTTAATTTTTATGCTAATGAATGAAAATGTTTCACCTCAGCATGGATAACACAATAAATTCCAGGGCTGATCCACTGTGGTTACAGTTTGCAATAGAAACAATGATAACAATTAAAAACAACCTCCAGAATGAGTTTAATAGGGTTACTGTTACTCTGAATAATCCACAAATATCAGAGTCAACAGTTAATTTCGGAACTACTTGACAGCTCTTGTCACTGCTCAGTGAAATGCAGATAAATTTGAAGTCATCATTATAGGTCCAGATTTTTCCCATAGCCTAATTGCCTCAAATTGTAATTAACTATCTTCAAACGATATCTTTTGTGTGAAATCAGTGGTGCAGTACTGCTTCCTGTAGCTTCATCACATATAAGATGGTCTTTTTTTAACTGCAAAGAACTTCAAAACTACAATTCATGCTTTTATCAGAAAACACCTCAGAATAATGCTAATTTACGATTAGAAATATCACAATTATCTGTATGCCTGTCTATGCCAATATAACCTGTACAGACCTCGCTACTTCAGAATGCCACAGCCTTGCATTTATTTATTAATTTTATATTACGTCCTTCCAATCTTTCCGATCCTGGACCTTTTGTACAACACTTTGTAACTAGCTTTTAGAAAGTGCTTGTTTTGTCATCTGCTTGTGTGGATATTAATTTTCTATTTTCCACTTTCAGTGATGCCAGAGAATGGGTGCAAGAACGAACGGGTCATGGTGCTGAGGACTCTGCGGCTGATCAGAGGGCAAACCACCATGGGCGGGGGGGAGGAGATCCCAATATTTACAGGCCAGCAGGACTGCCTGAAAAATACTGACGATGAAAACCATCAACTTATAATAAACTAATGAAAGCCATTTCTAGTGTTGGACTTATTGATTACACAGCCAAAGTTCAGACTTTCATTTTCCCACATCAGAAAGTGTTTGTGGTCCAGCCCAAATCTCAAGACAAAAAACCAGGACAAAATTCCCTCCAATACATAACGTTGATTTTTTTGCAGAGGCAATTCATTGAGAGATCCCCTAATAATAGCAGTAATTTATCTAATATCACTTTAATTCCAGTACATTAAATCCAATATAATGCATCCAAAATCAATCCTTACCATTATTGTAACTCCCAGACAAAAGCAATAGTGAATGGATTAATGAACAAATATAATGTGCCAGTGACACCATGATTTGATACTGGACAGTAATGACACAACAAAATAATTAGTTGCCTCTTTAGGCAAAAAATAGTAATTATTGTTCAGCATTGTCGCTTCATATGAATCTTTGGGGAACCTAGAAATGTCCTCAACACTGCAGCATGTCTTGTCAAAGGACTTTTTGGGGGTTTTCTCAAAGTTTGACTTGTATGAAAAGATGCCAGGTTAGTGTCAAAGGCAGCTCAAGGGCCTGTGTATTTGTATGTTTTTTGTCCTTTTCCTTTTTTGGTTCGTTTTGCCTTTTTGTTTTTTGCTTTTTCATTTGTTTTATTACTTTTTTGTTTTTTTCCTTTTGTATTTTTTCCTTTCTTCTATAAACAACAACAACAAGAAGAAATTAGATATTCTTAAGAAGAAATAAAGGGATTTTTAGAAGACTAAAGAACAGCTGTAGGATTCTCTACTTTGATCCACACACCATTCAACCACCCAAGAAACTTGTAACTAACTTTAACCTGTGTAATGTTGTTGTATATGTTCACTGTTTGGCAGTAAATATCATGGAATTAGATTTATTAACGTTTAAGGAAAGTACAGAAAGAAGAAAGTTTTTTGTTTTTTTTCACAGCTCTGGCCATCAAAGAACAAAATGACTGACATCCTATTAGACAAAAGGTAAAATCTGGTAAAAGCTCAGTTAAGGCTTTTGAGGAATTTGAACCTTTTTGTGTTTCCACAGAGCAACTTTGTTAAATCATAATGCAGAGTTCAGTTTTTGAAAATGGGAATTTTATCATTTACAACCAGTGGCAAGCAGTCTCATCTCAATCATGTACATTTAGTTGCACAATCATGAAACATTATCAGAATTGCTTTCGTTCTTCCTCCCCTTCTGGAAATAGCTAACAAATTATGTATTATATGTTAATATTATAATCCAGGTAGATCACATATCATAAACATTTACCCTCATCATTATTTTTTTAAAGATTTGAAACAGGATTTAATATATGATTGGATACTGAAGAGAGTGCAGTATTTGGACTGGACAAGATGTTGTGAAGATCTAATATCTAATGAAACCAATTAGACCAATGTCCTAAATCTCTACTCGAGAGTCAGTGAGATATCCATACCTTTGTGTATTCCTACCCATCAGGAGTGATATGGTCACAGATCTCTTGACCTGTGCTTGATGGATGATCTTTACGATCTGAATGAATGAATATCTGTACTATTGGCTGTGTCAACAAACTTGCTAAATATATTGTATGCAGTGTTTAACCCCCAAAAGTTGTGCCTGAATATTATGGATATGTCTACTGAAAGGCATATTGGGCATCTGAGAAGTCCCAGCTGTTTTTGATCACCGCAGTTGCACAACCAAGGAATATCCTGAGTTTGTTTGCCTGACATTTTGGGTACCCAGTCAGTTCTCAAATGCAGTGGACTTTCCATCATGTAAAAATCCTACAATGTAGTAGGATCTAATCTTTATGAATTATCTCATACATTTCAGAGTCAACAGTTTATTTTGGAACTACTTTCGACTTTTGAAGAAAACCTTTTTTCTGGTAAGACATTATTGCTGTTGAATATTTAAAATGTAATATTTCAGTGCTTTGAGCATCACAGATGAAATTCCATTCACCTCTATTGGGGTGATCACAGAAATGCAAGCTGGATATATCACAACATGCTGTTTGGATAACACTACGGTGAGAATATATGTTTTTCTTTATTTTTTGTGAACAGACCCTTTTTATAAACGTGTATAAATCTGATAAAGAAATGTTCAGATTGCTCTGAAGGCAAGAACAAAAAAGTCACACCTTTGAACTTTTACATGATGGACCTCTTTTAGGAGATGTTCTAAGTTTAATTTTTGGTTCTCATTATATACGCTATATATATTGTATACAAAATAATAGGGAATTACATATATATACAGTACTGTGCAAAAGTGTTAGGCAATTTGGATGTTTAGATTCTCATCCCTCATGCAGTATCATTAGGGATGTGTCTGATCAGTCTCAAATTTATTCTGGTGCATGACAATGACCCCAAACATACAGCCAGAGTCTTAAGGAACTATCTTCAGCAACAAGAAGAAAAAGTAGTCCTGCAACAGATGATATGGTACCACAGATTCCTGATCTCAACATCATTGAGTCAGTCTGGGATCACATGAAGAAAAAGAAGCAACTGAGACGCCTAAATCCACACAAGAACTGTAGCAATTTCTCCAAGATGCTTGGAACAACCTACCTGCAAGTACCTTGAAAAACTGTGTGCAAGTGTAGTGAGGAGAAGTGGAGCTGTTTAAAGGCAAGGCGTGGTCACACCAAATAGTGATTTCATTTAGGTTTCTTCTGTTTACTGAACTTTGAATGAAGTTAATTGATAAATAAAAAATATTCTTGGCATTATTATTGAAAGCTTCTTCACTTTACTTTTAGTGCCTAAAACGTGTGACTGGTACTGGATCTGGATACACTTTCTCATTCAAGTGGATGAGAAGGTGTGTCCAAACTCATATATTAAGAATTCATATTTTTCTTGTGCCATAGATAATAAGTTGGGAAATGAGTCACTTCCAGTTGCCATCTTTGTTTGGGTTTAGAAGCAATGTTGCGACTTCAGTCAAAAAGATAGTAATTATTGTTCAGCATTGTTGCTTCATATGAATCTTTGGGGAACCTAGAAATGTCCTCAACACTGCAGCATGTCTTGTCAAAGGACTTTTTGGGGTGTTTTCAGAGTTTGGCTTGTATGAAAAGATGCCAGGTTAGTGTCAAAGGCAGCTCAAGGGCCTGTGCATTTATATGTTTTTTGTCCTTTTGCTTTTTTGCTTTGTTTTGACTTTTTTTATTTTTTGTTTTTCCCTCTGCTTTATTACTTTTGTATTTTTCCTTTCTTCTATAAATAACAACAACAAGAAATGAGATATTCTTAAGAAGAAACAAAGGGATTTTAGAAGACTAAAGGACAGCTGTAGGATTCACTACTTTGATCCACACACCATTCAACCACCCAAGAAACTTGTAACTAATTTTAACCTGTGTAATGTTGTTGTATATGTTCACTGTTGCAGTAAATACAATGGAATTAAATTTATTAACATTTAAGGAGAGAGAGAATAAAGTTTTTTTTTTTTTTCACAGCTCTGGCCATCAAAGAACAAAAGGACTGACATATCTTGGATCTATATCCTGACATATTTGTACTATTGGCTGTGTCAACAAACTTGCTAAATATAGTAATATGCAGTGTTTAACCCCCAAAAGTTGTGCCTGAATATCATGGATATGTCTACTAAAAGGCATGTTGGGCATCTGAGGAGTCCCAGCTGTCTTTAATTACTGCAGTTGCACAACCAAGGAATATCCTGAGTTTATTTGGTTGACATTTTGGGTACCCAGTCAGCTCTCAAATGCAGTGGAATTTCCATCATGTGGAAGTCCTACAGTCTAGCTCATTTCAGAACAGAATATAAGAAGAGTCAGATCAGTAGGGTCCTCACTGAAAGATTTTGTAAGATCTATTAAGACTCATTATCATCTCTGCAGGAACTTCAGGTAAGTTTGGATTTTAATTCAGTAACAGGACTTGAATAATATAAATTATTGTATATAATATTGTGTTATCTTTATGATGTACTGTATGTAATTGTTTTTATTTCCCTATTAGACATCTAAAACCATGAAGTTGCTGATAGCTGGAATAGTTCTGATTCTAATAGTGGAATCCTATGCCCAGTGGTACAAGTTTCCTGTCGAAGCTGCCCAAGGTTAGAAACATGGCCTTTTCAGAGTCTCCTCATGAACAATGTATATAATTTTACTGTATGTCATAGATCCAGAATGCATGTCTTTTTTATGAATTACCTCATACATTTCATTAAACCCTGTCCTTTCCTCTGGCTAGGAGCTCGTGACATGTGGCGAGCATACAGTGACATGAAGGACGCCAACTGGAAAAACTCTGACAAGTACTTTCATGCTAGAGGGAACCATGATGCTGCCCAAAGAGGAGCTGGAGGCAGATGGGCTGCTAGGGTTATAAGGTGAGGGACAAAGAGTAGAAAACAGTCTTTGGTTAGTGATTGGCTTTTGCATATTAGTTTGTTTGTTCACAAGAAATCTATAACACTTTATTTTACAGGTCCTACAAATTACCTAATTACTCAGAAAATTTCTAGGAAATTAGTAAAAAATTAAAGGACCTGCAAATTAAAACATTTCCAGAAATTCTTGTGAAGAAACCTCCAATAGGATCAAAGTGGAGTTATTGTGGAGTATTGGAAGGATCATTTTGTGGCCCTTCATTATTTCCATGTATATGTTACAGGTGCTTTCATTTCTATGCAGATGACAACCAGATCGATTTCTCATATAATCATAATAATATCACCTGATTAAGCAATTAGCAGGATTAACTTGATGAAGTTTAAAATTGACACTGCTCAGTGAAATACAGATAAATTTGAAGTCATCATTATAGGTCCAGATTTTTCCCATAGCCTAATTGCCTCAAATTGTAATTAACTATCTTCAAACGATATCTTTTGTGTGAAATCAGTGGTGCAGTACTGCTTCCTGTAGCTTCATCACATATAAGATGGTCTTTTTTTAACTGCAAAGAACTTCAAAACTACAATTCATGCTTTTATCAGAAAACACCTCAGAATAATGCTAATTTACGATTAGAAATATCACAATTATCTGTATGCCTGTCTATGCCAATATAACCTGTACAGACCTCGCTACTTCAGAATGCCACAGCCTTGCATTTATTTATTAATTTTATATTACGTCCTTCCAATCTTTCCGATCCTGGACCTTTTATATAACACTTTGTAACTAGCTTTTAGAAAGTGCTTGTTTTGTCATCTGCTTGTGTGGATATTAATTTTCTATTTTCCCCTTTCAGTGATGCCAGAGAATGGGCGCAGGAACGAATGGGTCATGGTAATGAGGACGCTGAGGCTGATCAGAGGGCAAACCGTCATGGGCGGAATGGAGGAGATCCCAATGTTTACAGGCCAAAAGGACTGCCTAAGAAATATTGAGGATGAAAACTGAGAGAAAAAATGCACATTTGTGAAGGATAGATGTACAATGTTCAATTTATGGGCTAAGTCTTTTTATCTACAGGGCCTCACTCTGGCTTGCAGGACCTGACTATGGCCTCTAAGGTCTCATAAAAGAGATGTTGTAGGTTCACGGCGCCAGGTTGGGAGATAAGGTTGTAACTTTGGATGGGTAACAACAGCTGCCTGCGTTATTTTCCAGTTAGAGTTCATTCTGACACCAAGTGTCGTTGTTCCTCCCCTCCCTGATGGCGTGAGCAACTCTATAAGAAGTGATTGTTTTCCTGCTTGTGCTAAGTTTTTGGTATGACTATATCAATGTGTACACTGTGCCAAAGGCTTCTCTGAGCTCAGATATTTGTTTTCAATAAACTCCATATATTCAAGTAAGCATACACTGGTGCCTGTGAAGTCTCTTCAACAATTATTCAACAAGTACAAGATTTTCCCTATCAAAAACTATTGACTTTTAATAAACTAATGAAAGACATTTCTAGTGTTGGACTTATTGATTACACAGCTAAAGCCCAAACATCAAGACAAGAAACCAGAACAAAATTCCCTACATTTAATACATTACATTGATTTTTTTTGCAGAGGCAATTCATTAAGAGATCACCCAAAAATAGCAATAATTAGTCCAAACTTCAAAAATAAAAAGTGTAAAAGAAGGTGATGCAAGGTAGATGTCAGTAGGATGAAAGGAGAGAAAGAGTGATCACATGGGCCAGCTTTTATGGCCTGGCAGCCTCCTATACAGTGGTCACACCCCCCAGTTCTCTGTTGGTAAAATAATGTTGCTTCATAAAGGGATTACGTCTGGTTCTCTGTGGCATTACTGGATTTAATGTGACAGATTTCCACCCTGTCCATCTGTGGTTGTGTTGTTGGTGCTTCATTCAGGTGTACTGTTAAGACATGGCCACTCAGTGGCAGCGCTGGCCTCCAAAAGACAACTGAGGCTGGAGCACATTAGAGGGAATGCTCTTTGTTATGAGGCTCATTATCACTATTAATTTAAAGTTTTAGTTTAATTTTTATGCTAATGAATGAAAATGTTTCACCTCAGCATGGATAACACAATAAATTCCAGGGCTGATCCACTGTGGTTACAGTTTGCAATAGAAACAATGATAACAATTAAAAACAACCTCCAGAATGAGTTTAATAGGGTTACTGTTACTCTGAATAATCCACAAATATCAGAGTCAACAGTTAATTTCGGAACTACTTGACAGCTCTTGTCACTGCTCAGTGAAATGCAGATAAATTTGAAGTCATCATTATAGGTCCAGATTTTTCCCATAGCCTAATTGCCTCAAATTGTAATTAACTATCTTCAAACGATATCTTTTGTGTGAAATCAGTGGTGCAGTACTGCTTCCTGTAGCTTCATCACATATAAGATGGTCTTTTTTTAACTGCAAAGAACTTCAAAACTACAATTCATGCTTTTATCAGAAAACACCTCAGAATAATGCTAATTTACGATTAGAAATATCACAATTATCTGTATGCCTGTCTATGCCAATATAACCTGTACAGACCTCGCTACTTCAGAATGCCACAGCCTTGCATTTATTTATTAATTTTATATTACGTCCTTCCAATCTTTCCGATCCTGGACCTTTTGTACAACACTTTGTAACTAGCTTTTAGAAAGTGCTTGTTTTGTCATCTGCTTGTGTGGATATTAATTTTCTATTTTCCACTTTCAGTGATGCCAGAGAATGGGCGCAGGAACGAATGGGTCATGGTAATGAGGACGCTGAGGCTGATCAGAGGGCAAACCACCATGGGCGGGGGGGAGGAGATCCCAATATTTACAGGCCAGCAGGACTGCCTGAAAAATACTGACGATGAAAACCATCAACTTATAATAAACTAATGAAAGCCATTTCTAGTGTTGGACTTATTGATTACACAGCCAAAGTTCAGACTTTCATTTTCCCACATCAGAAAGTGTTTGTGGTCCAGCCCAAATCTCAAGACAAAAAACCAGGACAAAATTCCCTCCAATACATAACGTTGATTTTTTTGCAGAGGCAATTCATTGAGAGATCCCCTAATAATAGCAGTAATTTATCCAATATCACTTTAATTCCAGTACATTAAATCCAATATAATGCATCCAAAATCAATCCTTACAATTATTGTAACTCCCAGACAAAAGCAATAGTGAATGGATTAATGAACAAATATAATGTGCCAGTGACACCATGATTTGATACTGGACAGTAATGACACAACAAAATAATTCAGTGACAACTGGCAATAATAACTTTAGCAAACCTAAAAGGCAAAAAAGTGTAAAAGAAGGTGATGCAAGATAGATGTCAGTAGAATGAAGGGAAAGAAAGGACAACCACAACAGCCAGCTTTTATGGCCTGGCAGCCTCCTACACAGTGGTCAAATCCCACTTCACTTTACTTTTAGTGCCTAAAACGTGTGACTGGTACTGGATGTGGATACACTTTCTCATTCAAGTGGATGGGAAGGTGTGTCCAAACATATATATTAAGAATTCATATTTTTCTTGTGCCATAGATAATAATTAGTTGCCTCTTTAGGCAAAAAATAGTAATTATTGTTCAGCATTGTCGCTTCATATGAATCTTTGGGGAACCTAGAAATGTCCTCAACACTGCAGCATGTCTTGTCAAAGGACATTTTGGGGGTTTTCTCAAAGTTTGACTTGTATGAAAAGATGCCAGGTTAGTGTCAAAGGCAGCTCAAGGGCCTGTGTATTTGTATGTTTTTTGTCCTTTTCCTTTTTTGGTTCGTTTTGCCTTTTTGTTTTTTGCTTTTTCATTTGTTTTATTACTTTTTTGTTTTTTTCCTTTTGTATTTTTTCCTTTCTTCTATAAACAACAACAACAAGAAGAAATTAGATATTCTTAAGAAGAAACAAAGGGATTTTTAGAAGACTAAAGAACAGCTGTAGGATTCTCTACTTTGATCCACACACCATTCAACCACCCAAGAAACTTGTAACTAACTTTAACCTGTGTAATGTTGTTGTATATGTTCACTGTTTGGCAGTAAATATCATGGAATTAGATTTATTAACGTTTAAGGAAAGTACAGAAAGAAGAAAGTTTTTTGTTTTTTTTCACAGCTCTGGCCATCAAAGAACAAAATGACTGACATCCTATTAGACAAAAGGTAAAATCTGGTAAAAGCTCAGTTAAGGCTTTTGAGGAATTTGAACCTTTTTGTGTTTCCACAGAGCAACTTTGTTAAATCATAATGCAGAGTTCAGTTTTTGAAAATGGGAATTTTATCATTTACAACCAGTGGCAAGCAGTCTCATCTCAATCATGTACATTTAGTTGCACAATCATGAAACATTATCAGAATTGCTTTCGTTCTTCCTCCCCTTCTGGAAATAGCTAACAAATTATGTATTATATGTTAATATTATAATCCAGGTAGATCACATATCATAAACATTTACCCTCATCATTATTTTTTTAAAGATTTGAAACAGGATTTAATATATGATTGGATACTGAAGAGAGTGCAGTATTTGGACTGGACAAGATGTTGTGAAGATCTAATATCTAATGAAACCAATTAGACCAATGTCCTAAATCTCTACTCGAGAGTCAGTGAGATATCCATACCTTTGTGTATTCCTACCCATCAGGAGTGATATGGTCACAGATCTCTTGACCTGTGCTTGATGGATGATCTTTACGATCTGAATGAATGAATATCTGTACTATTGGCTGTGTCAACAAACTTGCTAAATATATTGTATGCAGTGTTTAACCCCCAAAAGTTGTGCCTGAATATTATGGATATGTCTACTGAAAGGCATATTGGGCATCTGAGAAGTCCCAGCTGTTTTTGATCACTGCAGTTGCACAACCAAGGAATATCCTGAGTTTGTTTGCCTGACATTTTGGGTACCCAGTCAGTTCTCAAATGCAGTGGACTTTCCATCATGTAAAAATCCTACAATGTAGTAGGATCTAATCTTTATGAATTATCTCATACATTTCAGAGTCAACAGTTTATTTTGGAACTACTTTCGACTTTTGAAGAAAACCTTTTTTCTGGTAAGACATTATTGCTGTTGAATATTTAAAATGTAATATTTCAGTGCTTTGAGCATCACAGATAAAATTCCATTCACCTCTATTGGGGTGATCACAGAAATGCAAGCTGGATATATCACAACATGCTGTTTGGATAACACTACGGTGAGAATATATGTTTTTCTTTATTTTTTGTGAACAGACCCTTTTTATAAACGTGTATAAATCTGATAAAGAAATGTTCAGATTGCTCTGAAGGCAAGAACAAAAAAGTCACACCTTTGAACTTTTACATGATGGACCTCTTTTAGGAGATGTTCTAAGTTTTATTTTTGGTTCTCATTATATACGCTATATATATTGTATACAAAATAATAGGGAATTACATATATATACAGTACTGTGCAAAAGTGTTAGGCAATTTGGATGTTTAGATTCTCATCCCTCATGCAGTATCATTAGGGATGTGTCTGATCAGTCTCAAATTTATTCTGGTGCATGACAATGACCCCAAACATACAGCCAGAGTCTTAAGGAACTATCTTCAGCAACAAGAAGAAAAAGTAGTCCTGCAACAGATGATATGGTACCACAGATTCCTGATCTCAACATCATTGAGTCAGTCTGGGATCACATGAAGAAAAAGAAGCAACTGAGACGCCTAAATCCACACAAGAACTGTAGCAATTTCTCCAAGATGCTTGGAACAACCTACCTGCAAGTACCTTGAAAAACTGTGTGCAAGTGTAGTGAGGAGAAGTGGAGCTGTTTAAAGGCAAGGCGTGGTCACACCAAATAGTGATTTCATTTAGGTTTCTTCTGTTTACTGAACTTTGAATGAAGTTAATTGATAAATAAAAAATATTCTTGGCATTATTATTGAAAGCTTCTTCACTTTACTTTTAGTGCCTAAAACGTGTGACTGGTACTGGATCTGGATACACTTTCTCATTCAAGTGGATGAGAAGGTGTGTCCAAACTCATATATTAAGAATTCATATTTTTCTTGTGCCATAGATAATAAGTTGGGAAATGAGTCACTTCCAGTTGCCATCTTTGTTTGGGTTTAGAAGCAATGTTGCGACTTCAGTCAAAAAGATAGTAATTATTGTTCAGCATTGTTGCTTCATATGAATCTTTGGGGAACCTAGAAATGTCCTCAACACTGCAGCATGTCTTGTCAAAGGACTTTTTGGGGTGTTTTCAGAGTTTGGCTTGTATGAAAAGATGCCAGGTTAGTGTCAAAGGCAGCTCAAGGGCCTGTGCATTTATATGTTTTTTGTCCTTTTGCTTTTTTGCTTTGTTTTGACTTTTTGTTTTTTTTGCTTTATTTTTTGTTTTTCCCTCTGCTTTATTACTTTTGTATTTTTCCTTTCTTCTATAAATAACAACAACAAGAAATGAGATATTCTTAAGAAGAAACAAAGGGATTTTAGAAGACTAAAGGACAGCTGTAGGATTCACTACTTTGATCCACACACCATTCAACCACCCAAGAAACTTGTAACTAATTTTAACCTGTGTAATGTTGTTGTATATGTTCACTGTTGCAGTAAATACAATGGAATTAAATTTATTAACATTTAAGGAGAGTGCAGAAAGAATAAAGTTTTTTTTTTTTTTTCACAGCTCTGGCCATCAAAGTACAAAAGGACTGACATATCTTGGATCTATATCCTGACATATTTGTACTATTGGCTGTGTCAACAAACTTGCTAAATATAGTAATATGCAGTGTTTAACCCCCAAAAGTTGTGCCTGAATATCATGGATATGTCTACTAAAAGGCATGTTGGGCATCTGAGGAGTCCCAGCTGTCTTTAATTACTGCAGTTGCACAACCAAGGAATATCCTGAGTTTATTTGGTTGGCATTTCGGGTACTCAGTCAGCTCTCAAATGCAGTGGAATTTCCATCATGTGGAAGTCCTACAGTCTAGCCCATTTCAGAACAGAATATAAGAAGAGTCAGATCAGTAGGGTCCTCACTGAAAGATTTTGTAAGATCTATTAAGACTCATTATCATCTCTGCAGGAACTTCAGGTAAGTTTGGATTTTAATTCAGTAACAGGACTTGAATAATATAAATTATTGTATATAATATTGTGTTATCTTTATGATGTACTGTATGTAATTGTTTTTATTTCCCTATTAGACATCTAAAACCATGAAGTTGCTGATAGCAGGAATAGT
The DNA here is from genome assembly GCF_914725855.1 of Thunnus albacares. Classification (NCBI taxonomy): domain Eukaryota; kingdom Metazoa; phylum Chordata; class Actinopteri; order Scombriformes; family Scombridae; genus Thunnus; species Thunnus albacares. The sequence continues at coordinate 23,630,019 of NC_058106.1, forward strand.
TCTGATTCTAATAGTGGAATCCTACGCCCAGTGGTACAAGTTTCCTGTCGAAGCTGCCCAAGGTTAGAAACATGGCCTTTTCAGAGTCTCCTCATGAACAATGTATATAATTTTACTGTATGTCATAGATCCAGAATGCATGTCTTTTTTATGAATTACCTCATACATTTCATTAAACCCTGTCCTTTCCTCTGGCTAGGAGCTCGTGACATGCGGCGAGCATACAGTGACATGAAGGAGGCCAACTGGAAAAACTCTGACAAGTACTTTCATGCTAGAGGGAACTATGATGCTGCCCAAAGAGGAGCTGGAGGCAGATGGGCTGCTAGGGTTATAAGGTGAGGGACAAAGAGTAGAAAACAGTCTTCGGTTAGTGATTGGCTTTTGCATATTAGTTTGTTTGTTCACAAGAAATCTATAACACTTTATTTTACAGGTCCTACAAATTACCTAATTACTCAGAAAATTTCTAGGAAATTAGTAAAAAATTAAAGGACCTGCAAATTAAAACATTTCCAGAAATTCTTGTGAAGAAACCTCCAATAGGATCAAAGTGGAGTTATTGTGGAGTATTGGAAGGATCATTTTTCAGCCCTTCATTATTTCCATGTATATATTACAGGTGCTTTCATTTCTATGCAGATGACAACCAGATCGATTTCTCATATAATCATAATAATATCACCTGATTAAGCAATTAGCAGGATTAACTTGATGAGGTTTAAAATTGACACTGCTCAGTGAAATGCAGATAAATTTGAAGTCATCATTATAGGTCCAGATTTTTCCCATAGCCTAATTTCCTCAAATTGTAATTAACTATCTTCAAACGATATGTTTTGTGTGAAATCAGTGGTGCAGTACTGCTTCCTGTAGCTTCATAACATATAAGATGATCTTTTTTTAACTGCAAAGAACTTCAAAACTACAATTCATGCTTTTATCAGAAAACACCTCAGAATAATGCTAATTTACGATTAGAAATATCACAATTATCTGTATGCCTGTCTATGCCAATATAACCTGTACAGACCTCGCTACTTCAGAATGCCACAGCCTTGCATTTATTTATTAATTTTATATTACGTCCTTCCAATCTTTCCAATCCTGGACCTTTTGTACAACACTTTGTAACTAGCTTTTAGAAAGTGCTTGTTTTGTCATCTGCTTGTGTGGATATTAATTTTCTATTTTCCCCTTTCAGTGATGCCAGAGAATGGGCACAGGAACGAATGGGTCATGGAGCTGAGGACTCTGAGGCTGATCAGAGGGCAAGCCGTCATGGGCGGAATGGAGGAGATCCCAACGTTTACAGGCCAGCAGGACTGCCTAAGAAATATTGAGGATGAAAACTGGGAGAAAAAATGCACATTTGTGAAGGATAGATGTTCAATGTTCAATTTATGGGCTAAGTCTTTTTATCTACAGGGCCTCACTCTGGCTTGCAGGACCTGACTATGGCCTCTAAGGTCTCATAAAAGAGATGTTGTAGGTTCACGGCACCAGGTTGGGAGATAAGGTTGTAACTTTGGATGGGTAACAACAGCTGCCTGCGTTATTTTCTGACACCAAGTGTCGTTGTTCCTCCCCTCCCTGATGCCGTGACCTGAGCAACTCTATAAGAAGTGATTGTTTTCCTGCTTGTGCTAAGTTTTTGGTATGACTATATCCATGTGTACACTGTGCCAAAGGCTTCTCTGAGCTCAGATATTTGTTTTCAATAAACTCCATATATTCAAGTAAGCATACACTGGTGCCTGTGAAGTCTCTTCAACAATTATTCAACAAGTACAAGATTTTCCCTATCAAAAACTATTGACTTTTAATAAACTAATGAAAGACATTTCTAGTGTTGGACTTATTGATTACACAGCTAAAGCCCAAACATCAAGACAAGAAACCAGAACAAAATTCCCTACATTTAATACATTACATTGATTTTTTTTGCAGAGGCAATTCATTGAGAGATCACCCAAAAATAGCAATAATTAGTCCAAACTTCAAAAATAAAAAGTGTAAAAGAAGGTGATGCAAGGTAGATGTCAGTAGGATGAAAGGAGAGAAAGAGTGATCACATGGGCCAGCTTTTATGGCCTGGCAGCCTCCTATACAGTGGTCACACCCACCCAGTTCCCTGTTGGTAAAATAATGTTGCTTCATAAAGGGATTACGTCTGGTTCTCTGTGGCATTACTGGATTTAATGTGACAGATTTCTACCCTGTCCATCTGTGGTTGTGTTGTTGGTGCTTCATTCAGGTGTACTGTTAAGACATGGCCACTCAGTGGCAGCGCTGGCCTCCAAAAGACAACTGAGGCTGGAGCACATTAGAGGGAATGCTCTTTGTTATGAGGCTCATTATCACTATTAATTTAAAGTTTTAGTTTAATTTTTATGCTAATGAATGAAAATGTTTCACCTCAGCATGGATAACACAATAAATTCCAGGGCTGATCCACTGTGGTTACAGTTTGCAATAGAAACAATGATAACAATTAAAAACAACCTCCAGAATGAGTTTAATAGGGTTACTGTTAATCTGAATAATCCACAAATATCAGAGTCAACAGTTAATTTCGGAACTACTTTCTACAAAAGAAGTAATCTCTACAAATGCGTTTTTTTTTTCTAGTAAGACATTATTGCTGTTGAATATTTAAAATGCAATATTTCAGTGCTTTGAGCATCACAAATGAAATTCCATTCACCTCTATTGGGGTGATCAAAGAAATGCAAGCTAGATATCTCAAAACAAGCAGCTTGGATAACACTAAGGTGAGAATATATGTTTTTCTGTATTTATGAACAAACCCTTTTTACAAAACTTGTATAAATCTGAAACATTCAGATTCCTGGTTGTCATTATATAGGCTATATATACTGTATACAAAATAATAGAAAATTATATATATACAGATAGAACAAGCGCACTAGTGATTTTTGTCGGCCAAGCCGGCTACTTCCGCTTTAGTCCTCCGGCTAACTTGAATGGGATTAGAATAATTCAACCGTGCGGCTCTTCTAGACTTTTGAAATGTGATTGGACCAAACAAATCAAATTCTGATAGTGAGACGAGTCATTTAACAGGGGTTGTGACGCTGAAAAAAATTATCTGCTGATTTACAAATGTATCTTTCACAATGTAAGTCTACGGGAAAAGGTCTTTTTTGGCCTAATAGCATCATGTAATGTAATTACACAGTTTGACTGCTATGTCAAATTGGCTTCACAGCCCAGTGCTGTTCTTGGGGGCTCGTTCCCAACTTGGGTGTCGGGACCCCCACAAGGGGTTGCTGGATTAATCAAAGGGGTCACGAGATGGAAAAAAAAAAAAAAAAAAAAAAAATTTTGGACACAATTTTTTTTTTTTTTGCTTTATTTTCTTGTGGATTTCTGCAAATGACCTCTTCAAGCCTCTAAAAGTTATTCAAAAAACAAAAACAATAATAAATCTTTCTAGAGCTGCAAGTTCTAGTCAATTAGTCGATTGACAGAAGATTAATCAGCAACTATTTTAATAATTTAATAACTGTTTTCGTTATTTTTTAAGCAAAAATGTAAAACAAATGTTATGATTAATTGCTTTTCTTTGTAGAACATGATGAGAAACTGTCAGTCAAACAAAACAAACATTTGAAGATGTAACCTTAAACTGTGGGGAAATTTAATCGATAGGCCTACTAATTGTCTACAAAAATAGATGAATAGAGACAATAATCAACATGTGACATGTGACGAGGGGTCCCAGGAAGACTTATTTTATTTTAAGGGGTCACAGGCCAAAAATGTTGGGAACCCCTGCACTCAAAACAACATATGCAGTGTTTGGGTGAATAATTTGGATATCTGATGCCAGCAGTAGCGTCGATCTCGCGCTGCTCGGGTGGGGTAGTTAGCTGGATCTCGTTCAGGCGGTGTACCGACCAGACAACTGCAGTGTGCTGGTTTTATGTTATACTCGTTCCGGGGCGCCGCTGTCAGACTGTGCCTCAGTACGCTTTCTGTGGGTGAGACACACTGAGCGATGCGCCGACCAGACAGCACCATCTCCCACATCTACCGAAAGGAGGTGAATTGATCAGCACATGAAATTCTCCAGGTAGGATATACTTTTATGAAAATGTCATAATAAGGCAGCTAATCGTAAGTAAACATCGATTTGCCCCTGCTCCGTCCAGCGAGGCTATAGTATTCCTCCTCTAAGGCATCCGGAGGAGGAGCGGTGGATGCTGATCTGCTCAGCCTGGGGATTTGTCCTCAGCATCAGTGTTAACAATGGGGCGGTGAGCTTCAACCGTAAAACGTTTGTCGCTTTAACAACTCTGGCTTACAATGTGTGTGGTATTTATTCCTGCTGCAACTCAGAAAAGATTGCAGCTGTAAGTCTGCTCACACCTACTGCTACAATTCTCGGTGATTCATCTATGCGCAGCCGCCTAAAATTATCGATTGTAGTTATTTTGCCATAGGCCTTTAGTGTTTCACAAGATGAGGAAGGTCATTAATTTTTAGATGTCCTTAATGGTCCAATTCCTTTCCCTGCATCGTTTTATTAAACGGCACCCCAGGCATGTGCAGGAAACCAGAGTTCCTCTTTGTGGAAATGGCTCATTCAACCCTGATATCAACTCGTTTTCTTTAATGTACATCCTGTTACATTACCCCTTACATGTCTAACCTTTGAATGACACATAAGCTCTGATTCATGTTGCCAAGAAAGGTTGAAGTTAAAAACTGTGTGAGGTAGACTATACTTCTGCAAACAAGTCCATCAGAATAGCTTCTGAAAATGCTGGTTTTTCCAAGTTGTTTGATTCCTTGTGCAGTGACTTTAAGGGATGGTGAGGAAGGTGTATTTTAGAGGACAATTTGTGTATCCTTTAGTGCCTGCTGTGTACCACTCCGTGCCAGTCCCGGCCACAGGGGAGGGCAATTGCTGACGGGCGCTGTGTCTGGCTGTTCATTGTTCAGGGGGAGCGGGGGACAGGCACACAGGGTCTGTTTTGCATCATATGATGTCCTCATCCAGTCATGCAGAATGGCCATCATCCACTTGTATGATATCCCTGCAGGCTGTCTGGTGTTTAAAGTGCAAGCCTGCTTCTTTTGGTTTCTCTCACAACAGCAATGTTGTCCCTGGAGACGACGCCAGTACACAGTGGAATATTCAGTACATGTAAAGCTGCATCAAGTTAATAACAGTGCTGTAAACCTCATAGCTTTTGCTATGATGTAAATCTTTATGGCTTCCATTCAATATTTGGCTATATGTTAAATGATTCAACATGTGTTGCAGGTCCCTTAGTAATATATACTCATTTGATTGATATATTCAACTAAAATGAATTCAAAAGTAAACATTTAGTTAATGGGCTGAAATTTAAGACACATTGCAGCCTCTTTATGAAAATTCTGTCATTAAATTGGTACAATCACTCATATCTTAGCCTTTATGATTGATCTACTAATCTGAACATACAGTATGTAGTGTTAGTAGTGAGTAAACAGAGACATTTAATGCTGTGTGACAACAAGGGGACAGCTGATAAAATAGACATTTCTGAAAAAACTCTCATACAAACAACAAGGTTAACAGTGGGACAGTGTAAACATGGAAGAAGGGGTTTGTACAGTGGGGAGTGGAGAACAGACAGAGTGAGAAAGAGTAGCTGTGGCGCAGCTGAGGAAGAGAGTGATGACCAGGGGTATAGAGGATGAGGGCAGATAGAGGAGAGTAATGCGTGACTATTAGAGAAAGTGAGGGGCCCCCGGAGAGCCATGATAGAAACCTATAAGACCTTGGAGGATGCACACAGCATGTTGACTTGCTCCTATGTTGAAAGTTGGGATGCCAAGTTGTCTTTTCTGCCTCAGTCCCTCTGTGTCTTATGTATTCTTATGTCTCCCTTCACTTCCTACCTTTTCCTGTAGGTCTGTCCTCGCTTCCTCTACAATGTCCCATTGTGTGTATCTCTTTCACGCCCCTGCTTTGTCTCACCTTTTCCGTAGCCTGTGATAGTTTTCTGTATAGCTCCTGCACTGAAGGACAAACACACTACCTGCAGCCTGCTAGGATCTTATTCATGCTGCAGCCGGAGGATACTAAATTGAACTCTGGGGGAGGAGGCAGAATAGGACAACAGCCTCCAGCAGCCCTGCTGCACAAATTAGGAAAGATAATGATAACTGTTTGGAAATTTGTGATTAAATCATCAGCCTACTTAGACAACTGACCTAAATGTACTTGTTACTAGGTTGGCTACACAGAAATATCCCTTTATGAGTAATGACTCTGCCCTAGCACCATGAATGGCACCGCCACAGGGAAATCAGTTATCCATTATATAATATCATGTGTAATATCTTCTTAAAAGCTTTGCTTTGTAAGCTATGGATTTCACATACCAAACATTTATGTACTCTACTCTCCTCATATAATTCGTGTGGGCGAAGGTAAAATAACAGACTGCTATGCCCTTTGGCAAAAACAAAGGATTCCAAGATAATGAAACCTATGCAAAGGGCTGCAGGGTGGGCGTTGATGTTCAACTTATAAAGACAAAAAAGGCAAGTGAAACAATGATTTATGATGAGGTGTTTGTAATATGAGTGGTACTGCAGTGTTGTTACAGACAACTGTGTTGCTGTAAAAAAAAAAAAAAAAAAAGGTTTTGTGTAAGCAATTACAGCAAACAAATTTTCTCCCAACTCAGGATTCAGCTTGTAAAGGATGAGCTGTGAACCTGTGAGGTAATGAGGAATTACAGATGAGGGGGGCTAGGTATAATTTACACATTAGAGCTTCTTGTAGGTTAAATTCACTGGGATTTATTTTATTTGGATATAATTTATTTCTGTGTAGTTACAGAGGAAATCCCTTTCAAAACAGAGGAACTAACTACTCTGAAAACTAAGATAGCGTGTCCATCTTTGTAAGTTTTTAGGCATTTTATTGGACAGGGACAGTGGAGAGATGAGAGGAGAGAGAGGAATGGGGAATGACATGACTTGGGATATTGGGGTTCATGGTCGGCATCTTAACCCCTAGGCCTCCAAGGCGCCCTTTCAATGGGAAAATGCACGGATAATGCAGAATTTATGTTATACTGTTCGGATGATTTTGGACTAGTTATTTTCACAAATAATTGAAGAAAGAAAAATATCAATAAATATTTCCCAGAGCCCAAGGAGACTCTTCAAATAGTTTATTTGTTTAATTCGAACAACAGTCCAAACAATGACACAAAACAGAAAATGCAGCAAAGCCCTCACAGTTGAAAAGCTGGAACCAGACGTTTTGCCGTGACAAATAACTAAAGCAATTAATTGATTATCAGAATTGTTGTCCATTTATGTTCTTCCCACCAACTAATCAATTAACTGAATCGTTTCAGCACTATCTGCAAAACACAGACAATAGTCTATATACGGTGGATATGAGAGCATCATGACTTGATGATGATGTCATCAGGCAACATTTTTACAGTTGTTCTTACCTGAACAGCACTGCAGGGCCAGTAATACTTGTTTCAGATATTGCATCCAAATTGGCTCTATGTGAATGCAGGGATCATGACTGTGAATCAGAAAATAACCATGTATTCAAGTGAAATCACCTTGGCTGCTGTCATAGTGTCCTGTGAGTTGTTCTGTTATTCACTTACCGTAGAGGATTTGTCTCAAGATGACATCATCACTACAGCCTGTCTCACTGCTGTTTATCTTCACAAACCAACACTGAGCTGCATAATAATATAGAAAACACATATATGAATTATAGCTGAGTGGTCACGAGTCTGGCTGAGTGGTCAATAGCAAAAAAGAATTTAAGGCTGACAGAAGTGTTTCACCTCTAAATGTACTGACTGAAAAATATGCTGATCCTTTCTATCCCTACTGGTTCTGTTTCGTAAGGTAATTTGAAATAACACAATAACCTAATATATCTACAGAGTGTGTACTTTGGATCGCACAGCTTTGCTGGCTGTTCTGTTTGCACAGGCAGGGCTTTAATCTTCTGGTTTTCGGTTTGCCAGCAGCTGTTTTTCTTTTTACATTCTGTCCTCAGAGTTTATAGACTAATCACAATTCACTGTTCATCACAAGGGAGAATGGTTTCGTGGATCACATGTGGCCTTGATTACATTAAAACAGTCAGAGCTACAAAGATAACTGACTCACTATCACATATCAGATGAGGATTCTGCTCCTAAGAAGCATCCACTTTACATGTTCAGTTTGACATTCATGTACAAGCTTGATCTGAAAATGCTGTATTCAACTCTGTACCCAGTGATCATGGCACAATATATGGATGGGACACTGGATTGATACATATTTTTGAAAGCTTAAGCGATCTGATACATCTGGGATATAATTTCTCATACCACAACATTTATTTATTTATGTATTTATTGGCACCATGTACAGTGTTAAACATAAATGTTACTAACTCTGTACCAGAGTTAGCTTATAGCTAATTTTCATCTGCAGTCCCTTCGGCAGGTCACAATCAAAACATAGGCTAGAACAGCACAATAACAAACAGTACAAAGCAAAAAACACACAGGACACATAATACAAAATACAGAGCTTCACACAATAGCACTTCACATACCCCCACAATGTCAACTAGAAATTAATAATGTAAGCTTGTCAAATCAAAAGCAAGATTACTTGCGTTCATGAGAAGACCGTGAGCTGAAATTTAGATTCAGTGGTTACAGAGCTGAGTAGCTTTTAGCAGATTTTTTAATTTGGTTTTGAACATACTGATGGAACTGCAGCTCTTCATATCATCAGGTAGGACATTCCACTGAGTTGTGGCTTTCACAGAGAGAGCTGATTGCCCAAATGCAGTGCGACGAAATGGTACGGTATAATCACGTATAGAGGATATTCTGGAGGATCTAATAGAACTTACTGAGCGAGTGTACACAAAGCCACGTGGTGAAGGAGGGGCCAAACCATTTAAAATTTTATAAACTAGGCACAAATTTGAGAATAATCTAAAATTCTCAAAGCTCAGTAAATTGTATTTCTCCAGTACCCTACAGTGATGGAAATGCATTGGCAGAGTTTTTAGAGTTTGTTTGTATAGGGACTCAAGAAGTCTTATGGCTGTTCCTCCAGCCTGCCACCAACACATAATGCAATAAGACATACGAAATGTTTGGCTGTATTACATTCAGAGTGCGTTTTCTCAAAATGAAGTGTGGATATCCTGATGGAGTTGGGTCAGCCCTTGTTGTCCAGCCCTTGACATTGTTCAAGTATCACACACATTAATATGACAGCCGCATCAGTGTTACTCAAGTTGTTTTGACAGCGCTGTCTCATTCAGTTTGTGTTTTTCCTTGAATGTGTGATGTATGTTTCTGCCTTTGTCATGCTTTTAAAAAAAAACTCTCACGAGACTTCTTTGATTTAGAGAAGGAGCTATCGCCTATAGCTCTCATCCACTGAATATTATCGATCTGATGAGGCTTTATAGGTCTTTGAGAGGACAAGCATTATTCTTGAATAAGTGAGGTGTTGACTTTCTGCTCAGGGATATACAGTATATGATGTTCTTATGGCCCTTTTACTAACAGGTAAAGAAAACATGCAGAAATACAGGTGGATACACTGTGGATCAGTGAGGCATGGTTTTGTAGGGATGGGAATCAATAAGATTTTATTGCTACCAATGCCGTTATTGATTCTGCTTATCGGTCTGATTCTTTATCGATTCCCTTATTGATTCCTGATCAATTTTCTGTGTGGACAAGAGTAGGCCTACACAGGTTTTCAGCATCAACGCAACTGTTGAAAAAAGGCGTGCATGTGACGCAGGTGTGCGTTTTCATTTAGGTTTTCTTAGTCAAAGAAAAATTCTGCTAATCCTGCCGGACGTACACTCATGTGTAGAGTATCGAATACATGGCATTTCTGGAATTTAAGCCCATGTTGTGTTGAAAGATGGTTCAGCATATTGCTGCTATTTCCACCCTTACTTGAAACGATCATTTAACGACGATACAACTAGCGCTGTTGTTATCTTTCGTCATGAAATTAAACCACGTTTTGGACCGTTACTTCCTCTCCGCCATGACTCCTTCTTGTTTCCAGCAGCGTAGATACATGAGTGTGACGTTATTGTTTTGCAATGCACAACTGTCAGAAAAACATGTTGGCATGTTGATAAAAGGAATTGATAAGCTCAGAGGCATACGATTCCGATGGATTGGACGATTTCGAACTGGTTCTCGATTCCCATCCCTAAAGGGGCACTGTTTTGACATCTCCTGTTTCATTGTTCCTGACAGTTCTTAAAATGTGAGCCAGTCTTTGAACTGTTGGTTGTTTTTTTCTCTGTGGGTACAAGAACCTTGAGAGCTCTGTGATGGGTTCAGCTGTAGATCGCTATAGATCGTGTGCAAAGACACTTTCAACATTTTCCATTCAGAGACTATGAAAAAGAACAAGAAATCACCTGTGTGCCAGTGATAAAGCAGCAAGCTAGCTTTCACAGCATGCATCAGTTATCTTGACAATAACTTCATTGTTATGATATTCTCCTCTCATTGTTAATAACAGCTCTTTGTCCTGCTCCTCTGGTCATGCTGTAAAACCCATCATGGTTTGAGAAGTCTGTCTCCAGAATGCATCAAACACTTGCTTTAAAGTCTTGGCATTCTTGACATGTCAGTGACCCGTACCTTCAGATAATCAATATCGAAGCAGTTGTTAGTTGAAGCATGGAGAGGTCTGTGAGAGATGTTGCAGGCTGACAAGTTCTTGTTGCCAGCAGAATGTGACGTTTACACTTTACCGAGTGTTAAAAATGTCACTGTGCTGAGACCAGTGTGAAGGCCAAGGCCAAACTGTCACTAGCCAAAGGTCTTCAAAAAACAAAAGTAGTGTGCTAAATCTCTTCTGACCAACAAACCTGATGATCTTTACTGGTGTTTTAAATGCTCATTTGCTTCAACACATTGAGTTACACAATCAGAACTCCTCAGATCTTTATTGGTTCTAGCCTAATTATTTTTTGACTGCTGCTGGTAAGTGGAATGAGGTGAAAAAAAATCTCAAACATTGTCATCTCAGAAATCTTCTGTTGCACACCTGGTTGCCCATTGAGTGAAGATGCATACCGTCTTTCTGAAGATGCCAGTTTGAATTCAGATCAAAGCCTATGATCAACCCAGGTCCTTTGAAATTATCAGACAGAAATAAATGCAAAATAATCAATAAAAAGACAGCTGCTTTGAAACGAGTAAGATGCAAGCACATCTTTGCGAGCTGGATGTACTAATGTATCAAAAATGAATAAACAAAAATGAGTCATTCCCAACTGTTGCTTCATATTATAATTTAGTTTAAATTATTTCTCTGATAGCCTCATAACAGAGAAATCTTAGTCAGACCTCTCAAAAAGCTCTTTGCTTCAGACTAATTACAAATTTGATGGTAATATGTGTTTTTTCTTTAAATTTCACCACTCGTCCTGATAAGCAAATAAACAGAACAATAAACATTTGTAATATTAAGATTTGTGACACTTTAAAACAATACAATTTCTATTTGTTTGGTTTGAAAACTCGATTTGAAGATTGTATTTCTTGGTATAAAGCCCAATGCATAAGCGAGCAGAACCATATCCTTCTAAGAACCAGAGAAACATATTAAACACAGATAGATTAACAGATAAATGTAGTACCTCTGTGTACCATAAACAACATATTTCTCTTTGTTGTGTGTCAACGTGGTATGGTACTTCATGATGCACCATGAAGAGCGCCTTCCTTCATTTTATTTCCTGAATGAATAATAAGTGTTTGAATTATGTGTTTTAAACTGCAGATAATTTTTTCCAACTGTGGTGATATCCCCCTGAATCAATGATGTGATACGTACACATCATTTCACCTCTCTTTATGGCATTAGCATGTAAATGAGTCCAAATCAGTTTCACACTCTGTGACTAAATCAGGTCACATTGGGAGGAAAGCAAAATGGCTAAGAAAGAAAGAACGAAAGAAACCGTTCTCCCACAGTGCTTGGTGAAAGAGAAACCCTTTCATAGCTGCATTAATCATGGGTGGCACTAAAGAATTGCTCTGAGGCGACACCCAGAGAGACAGAAGCATTGAAACAGCCTTATTCGTTAACTGGATCTGTCTGAATGACATCAGTCTATTTTCCTCTCACAGTTGTGTACTTTGTGATTTCGCTCGGTATAATATAAAAATCTGATACATCTAGATATTATGCTATTTTCATCTCTCCCCTTTTTTTTTTATCTCTGCATGGTGTATCATCATATATTTCCAAACACTCTTCATTAAAATAGCATTTCATCAAATCAGAATCCAATGTCAAATTTGCTCATTTAATCCAAATCCTTTCAAATCCCTTTTTTACTTTATTTAGGTTCAGCATTCAACATTTGTAACTACATTGTAACTAAAGCTCAAAGATTTTACTAAGATCTGTGACCACATTATGTTGGATAAAAAAGCAGAAAGAATACTGTTTTGAGTTTTGTTTTGGCTGCTCAACGTAATCTTCACAACCTAAAGATCATCAGATATGAAATGCTGATAAAATATGTGTCTGACACTTTGAAAGGTGACAGGTGTAGCCTACTTGCTCACACACTCCAAATTTTTCAGGAGCTGCTTGCTTCAAATACCTCAGGTCTCAGTTCAGAATTACTGCTTTATAGCATAACATTATTACTTATCATATCATATCTTATCATAGTTTAACTTATCATATGTGTTTTTTGCAATGATCTCTCAAATATCAATCACTTGTGCCAAAAATATGTAATGGAGGCATAGTATTGTATAGTAGTTTGACAATAAATTTTATTGTCCAAAATGATATCAGTGTACTGAAACAGTAGACTTCACTGGGATTTTAATAATTATAAATAACTATAAATAAAAGAACACAAATAGATATTATATTAAACTTGAATTTAAAAAAGTATCAAATACACATCAAATGCTGCCTATATAACTTTAAAAAGTAAACATATAATGTATACGCCAATATATCTGATAGGCCAATGGCAGCTGATAATATCGGCTGACTGATATATCAGTCGGGCTCTAGTTTATATTATGAATTTCAGTTATTTGAACTTCATTGCTGAGACATGATTTGTCCGTTGTAAACAGTAGCTATAGTTGCTGAATTCACTAAAAAAGACCCAGAAATAAGAAGTGAACTGATTCACTCTGTAGATTGTAAAATCAGTTTTCTCAACACCCTGATCTTTAGCTTCCACCCACTGTTAGCAGCACATGTGACAGAATTCAAACCTTGGTGATTGGCTGTTTCTTGCTGAAATGCACCTTGGGAGTCATAGTTAACTTCTACCCTGAAACGTATCGACTTTTTACTAAAGAACCAGTTATTTTCTAAGGCCAGTCCAAACTGTAGAAGTGCTCAAACTGTGAGTCACGTAACATTATCTATGATAAAAATGAATGGGAAATAGCTAATCCTACTTTACAACTCTATTAACATTAATTAGCTGCAGCTGATATATTCTGCCACAAGCAACGATTGTCATTTCAACCAATGATTGTAATAGGGATATTTTATCAACGTGCTATGAAACCAGTTTTCAGAACCCAACCCTAATAATAATATATGGCTGTGTCAGAAATCACTCCATTATTCACCCATTCACTACTCCCTATATAATAAACACTAAAAAGTTTACTCAGTAGTGAGCAGTAAATCGAGATTTTGGACACTCACTAATCATTAAAAGTTATGTACATGCCATGGACACTACTTTTTTCATGCCCTTGTGGAATTTTTGAGGGCACTATATAGTAGATATATTTACAGTCAGCATTCAGACACTCAAATTAAATGGTGTAGGATAAATGGAGTGCACTGTATCGTAAATTTGATTTCGGACACAGCCCCTGGCTTTTCTGCTAGTGTACAACATGCTAACATGACATGAAAAATAAAACTATAGATATAGCTGCAAGCAACCTTCCAGGGCACTAGAGTTTATTAAGCAAAATAGATGGTGAATATGTAATGATAATAATAATGTATTTATATAGCACTTTTCAAAACAAATGTTACAAAGTGCTTCACAAGGCAATAAAAACAGAACAGATTAAATAAAAGTAGAGACAGTGAGAGTAACTATTGAGACAGAACAATGCTAAGGTAGATCAAGAACAAATAGAATAGAATATTACAGAGATGAAACAAGGTGATAAAAGCAGATAAAACAATATAATAAAATCCAGTAAAAACTAATAAAATATGAGCACACATGAACTCATATCTACATATAAAGATAAATATACATATATGTACACACACACACACACACACACACACTTGACATCCATACATTACAAGAATGCCATCCTAAAAAAGTAGGTTCTCAACTGTTTAATGTTGACACAGATGTCAACAGTCTGATGTATATAGGAAATGCATTCCACAGTTTGAGGCCCTGGCAGCAAAAGCCTGATCCCCTCTGGTCACAAAATTGGACCTGCTAACAATGGGGAGTAACTGATTAGGTGATCTTAGATAATGTTCAAGCTCACAGAATGTTAAGAGGTCTAATATTTATTCTGGGGCTAGTCCAAGTTAGGCTTTAAAAGGAAGTAATAAAATTTTTAAATTAACTCTAAAATGTAAAGGGAGCCAGTGCAATGAGGCTAAAACAGGTGTAATGTGGTCCCTTTTCACTTTATACCCATTAAAAGCCTGGCAGTTGAATTCTGAACCAGTTGTAGGTGTGACAGTTGCTTCTGAGTTGCAATAGTCGAGTCTTGAAAAGATAAAAGCAAGTGTGACTTTCTCCAAATCACTGAAGGACTGACAAGATTTATTTTAATTGTAAAAAAAAATCATGTTTTGACAACTTTTTTGACCTGTTCCTCAAAGATGAAGTTAGAGTCAAAAATAACACCTACATTTCTAGCAGTATGTGTTGCAAAGGGAGCTAGAGAGCCCAGCTGGTGCTTGAGCTGTTCAGTTGTACAGTGTGGATCAATTACTAGTACCTCTGTTTTATTAAGCTGCAGGTAGTTTTGATGCATCCACTCCTTGATTTCAGTAAAAATAATTTTGCAGGTGGATTAGGCTATTTGGGTCATTTGGGTTGATGGGTATATACGTATATCTGGGTATGGTCTGCATAACAGTGGTAGGACACATTATGTCTTGGCATTATGTAACCTAATGGGAGTATATATAATAAGAAAAGGACTAGACCCAGAGAAGAACCTTGTGGCACCCCACAAGTAATATGAACAAAGGAAGATAAGGAGCTACCAAACAGTACTGAGAATGTTCTATTAGAAAGATAAGATTATAACCAGTTAAAAGCAGGACCTGAGATACCAACCCAGTCCCTCAAACAGTTTAAAAGAAGCTCATGATCTATTGTATCAAAGGCAACACCGATGTCAAGAAGAACTAAAATCAATCTGAGCCCCGCATCTGAATTTAAAAGAAGGTCATTAGTCACTTTGAGGAGAGCTGTCTGTAAATTAAAGCCTGATTGGAATTTATCTAGAATTCTATTTTCATTTAAAAAGCTCGTCAACTGATTAGATGCAGTGAAGTAAAAACTGCTAGAGGTGTGCCAGGTATTGTTGAGGTGGTCATGAAGGGGCACGCTGTGTACACTCTTAAACACACATACTTATTCCCAGTCTCAGTATAGCCTCCAGGGGCTACAGCCATTATTTCAAAGGTTCCGGTGTAGCAAGCAGATATCTGGATGACGGATATCTGGGAATTCCTCCTCTATGTGCCTGTGACCGTTTACAGTCTGATTAGCAACTTGAAACGGTCCAGATGACATTTTGGCTAATCTCTATTGACAGATATATGTGTATGAATGCAGATAAATGATAAAAAAGCTGATAAAAAGCTAAATCATCATCAGATAATAGCCATTGGGTTCCGAGAATGCATTCCGACCAATGTAGAGAATAAAGTCCTTTTGGTTACACTTTTACCCTTGATCTTTACTGTTTCATTTGCAATTTACAGTTGTGGCCATTTTGTTGACGTTTTAATCAATGAGGTACTTAGTGGTCATCCTTCATCACACTGCAGTATGGTAGTGGAGGCACGGAAGCGACACAATTGTTTTCAAAGATGCAACGCTGCATCTTTTTTCTTTAACTGTTCATTATTAGTTTGTCTTTCTTAGAGTTCTCTGCATATCTTTGTTAACTTGTAGTATGAGTTTGTGTGTGTACATTTTTCCATGCTCTTCCCAGGTAGCATATGATAGATGTAAACAGTCGTCACTTTACAATCAGTCTTCCTGCAAAATTTTCCTTTTTATGTTTTAAGATTATATGCAGACAAATGAGGAAGATGCAGCTATTCAGTATGCATGGCCTCTAATTAGATAACTTGGAGTATCAAAAAAACTAACCTCCACTAACATTGGCATCATTCATTTTTGTATGTATGTAGTGTGCATGCATGACCTTAATATACTCATTTTACCAACCCTCCTGCTGTGTTCTGAATCATAAGGTGACTCCTCTCCCTAGGTATGCTGTCACTTATGTCATTACTTAGGCTTAAGATGCATTCACCAAAGCAGCTCATTAGCTAGCACATTTGTTTGAGGAGCAGCATGACATTAGCATTTAGATGTGCAGAGATTCTCACCTGCTGCTGTCATTGTTGAAGCTATGCAGACAAACCCACATCTGGTAAATTTCCTTATCTACAGCAAGAGATTGCAGAATGCTGTCAATAGATGCAGAGGTAAATCTATTTCCATAGAAAATGCTGCATGCTGTTATTGTTCAAGCATGACAAATATGAACTGGGCTGAATCTTGAACTGCTTTGGCGTACCAGCATCTGGGCCTTTATGTCTATTGCCAGCTATGTTTGTTGATTGACAGCAGAGATGATTGTTCATCAGTTGTGTGATAAAACTGATGTAGAGCAACCAGATGGTTGTTTCATCAATAGAGTGAGACTTGCTCAGAGAGGAACAGGGAAAGAGGGGACCACACAGAAAGAAATATAACTAACACAAAGAAAGGGATGAGAAAGACAGAGCAGCAAAGCAGCAAAAATAAAAACATTAAATTCTATAAATTTATGGTAAACAATCAGGCAAATATATTGGCATGCCAGTATTAAAAATGATGTCCACCATAAATGTAAGGGATGTTAGCTACTAAATAGAAACCCTTTCACTTTGAAAGACTTTGTTCAGTGTTAATATAGAAAATATGTTTTAATGCTTGAGAGTGCCTTAAACCTTAATCTCAGATCAAAGATATTAATCTGTTTCTGTCAAAGATCTTTAAAATGTGTTTTAGATGGCATCTAGCTACAGAAGATCTACAGAAATTGTCAGCAATTATCTAAAAATACTTCGGACAACCTAGCCTAATTGTTTTAGTTTGTTTCACATGTATATTTTATTACTCCACATACAGTGTTGTTTGGAGGTTAGATATTGTTTTATTAGTATAGATTTTGCTTTTGATTGAGATCCAGCCAAGATTAATTTCTTTTATGTATTTTATGAGGTTGAAAAAAAAAACCTGAAAGAAAGAACATTGAATGACTCCACATGAACTTGACAGGGAGTTGTTGTATTTGTTTTGACATGTTTTTCTTAAAGTTGTCACAGAGCAATGGCATCCATTTTTCATGCAGTATAACCTCAGGCAGCTGGGTATGCCTCTACCAGAAATGCCTATTCAGAGCTTGGGCAGCACATTAGCATTAACCTCCTTACTGGAGCAAGGGTTGTAAGGTTGTCTGAGGAGACAGGCAGTCAAGCACAGACTGATGTGCAGACTGTTGTGTGTTCTGGTGAACCTCCGTAACACATCAAACACCAGACTCAGCAGGTGCCTTTAAATCGCTGGCCCAACCTTCCTCTTTGTTCTGGTTGTTGTTATGTAGGCCATATTACTCACTCAGTTCATGGGTTACAGTATTGCAGCATGAAAGACCCTATAATATAAACATCACACAAGACATTACTACATCATGCATCATTTCTAGGACAGCTTTAGCAGAGATATATTTTTTAGGAAATGTCAACAATATATATAACAGCATTAAAGTATCTGAGGGTGAAATTTAAAGTACTTGAAGTGTATAGTAGTACACTTAAACTGAGCTCAGACTATAGTAGTTTTAAAAATCGAACAGATTTTGAAATTGGGTTGCATTTCGCACATAAGGAGAAACAAGGAGAAGATATAAGAAATAAGGAGAAGATGTTCTTCTCTCTAATCTCAAATATGCATACATTACAAGATTTGAAAATAATGGCGCATCACACACAACAGGATATTAAAATTATTGTGCCAGAGGGAGCAATGCTATGTGATCCCATGTGATCTCATGAGGAAGCAGATGCAAACAAAATGGAGACTGACATGGTGCAACAACTTGTTTGAGTAAAACTCTTCTCTTTGTACGGTTATGATATGTCTTGGAAGACACGTTATATAGGCAGTCGTATTCTTGCCACATATCGCCAAGCCTTTCCTCCATCTCAGCTGTCCATCGCACCGGTACAACAGCTTGTTGTTGTTTCTTCGCGGCCGCCATTTCAAAAGTCCTCTCATTCACTTCCGTCTCCTTGTAGACTTGTCTCTCTCATTGGCTATTGTGGTCCCACTTGGAAAATAGTGACGTAATCATCCAGATGTTAACTCCTAAAGATCAAACATGTTTGAAATTATCGAGGTGGCCCCAATGAGTCTGCAAAGCATTTCTGGAGGTTTAAGATTGGATCTGTAAACCCCTCACATTACCAGATAATCTGGGCCGAACATTGGTACTGACCAAGGTCCCAGACCAGATTTGTCCTCCGATTATCGGGAGGGGTGAATCGGGGATAAATCGGCCCAGAACTGCTGTAGTCTGAGGCCGGTTATAGGGCACTGACAAAAAGTCGAGTACAGGAGTCAAGAGGTATGTGACTAGAGGGCTGTGGTGGTTGTCTTAATGAGTGTCTTTACAGGCACATCAATATCCGGCCATTATTCAGGAGACTCTAGTATGTTGGTATCGAGCTTGTGCATGTAAATATACAATGTACACAGTGTCTCTAATCTATGAAACCCTGATTAAATACCTGGGCTTTGCTGACATTAGTGAAGTTTAGAGATACATTTATTGTATTTGGTTTATCCTGCGTTCATGTACATACAAATATTGGAGCACGAAGCAAAATACAAATGTCTAATTTAGTATAAAGCTGTTATCTATCATCCTTTAAGCATGGTAATGTGCTCAATGACAGGTAGGACATCCAGAATCTATATAAGAGGACTGTGAGCTTTCACAAACGACTTCTTTGAGAGATTAACAGCTTACCATAAAGAAAACAGACAATAAATATGGTGGTGTCTCATCTTAACTGCGATGGGTGTGTAAGTCATTGTGGAGAGTGCACACCCACATGGGGTCAAACTATGCTGAATGATGCATTCAGTGGTAAGGTGAAAGTAAAAGAAAGTAGAACTGTCTGTGTATTAGAAGAGTTGTCAGTTTTAGAGTCATAGCAGATTCCAATCTTTTGCTTTAGTTGTGGGGGTAAACATTACTGAATTTCTCGTTACTGATTTTACAGTATATATTGATCAGGGGTTGTGCCTTTAGGCCTCACTCTACATAGCAGAACAAACCAAATTGCAGCCTGTTTTGTTGTCTTTTACAACACACAAACACCCAATTATGCTAAATAAGGCACTTAGGGGTTGCTTAAAAGCGGTAAAGATGTAATACACTATTTTTATAAATTAGGAAACATTTTCTGATTATGTTACTGAACAAATGCAAATATATTTCAAACACAGTTACCTTTGTAAGGTTTAGGTTTGACTGTGAAGTATATCTCTAGACACGTCAACAGACACTGAACATGTACACTGCGTTAAACTAATTGCCAAAGCACTGCATCAAAAGGTTTCCCGTACCTACATTACTGAGTTTGGTTTAGGAGGCATTTCAAAGGTCAGAAGAGAGGTTCCACAACTCAGCAATAATCTCAAAAACAGTCCTCTGGTTTGGTTTTGCATGCTGAAATTGGAGCCGCCTTTGCTGACCTCTCAGCCTCGGGTGAGTTGAGGCTAGCTGAGGAATACTAATGAGAGAATTAATAGTGATGGGTTTGAAGTGAATAGATAACAGATTTAAAAATAACAACATGAGTTATTGTTCCTGTGTTCACCGCACTTCATTATTATTACCCTGTCGTGTCTATGTTGAACAGAAATCAGTATGATGCACCATATTCTTTAATAAAACTGAAAGATTAGTGGAATAACAGGTTAGTTGGTTAGGTCAGGACATCCTAACTGGCCTGTAAGCAGCCAGTAGCTTGTTTATCTCTATTCTGCCTTAAAGTACTCTCATTTCGTCCTCTGTTCCATCGTTTGGGTGCATTGCATCTGTAATTCAAAAAAGAGAGCTAAGTTATTGCTCCGGGACACAAGGTCACAACAGCATAACAGCGAGCAACCTTGTAAAATGTTGATGGGGTGTAAAATGCCACGGAACAGCTTATGCAAGGTTTTAGAGTGAACAGTGTGCTGTAAGCCTTTACCTGTCATGAGAGAAGACGGGGGGAGGATGGAGATCAATGTGGATAGATTTCCTGCTGGAGATGGGCTTTGATGAGCTGAGATGCAGGTGTGCACATATGTGTATGTGTTGAGTAGCTGTTGATTGACGATGTGACAGTATTGATGTCTTCAGACTGCATTTACATACCCTTTCTGTATCAGGCACTTATCAAAACAAATACAGCATTCTTAAGTAGTCCAGATCATGTTTTTTTTTCCCTCAATACTGTCTTGTACCAAGTCAGAGGTGTTTGACAAATTATAGATTTGATAATTAATTGATATGTCGTAGCCCTAATGTATTATTTTTTGTCCTTTTCAAATGTTTGCATTCTGATCTTATAGTAAAACACACTAATGATGCCAAAATGCAGCTGACATAGAGCAGATCTGATCCCAGCTCCATGCAAGAATTACATTTAACCTTTTCTATTGCAGCGTTAAAGGGCTCAGTCATTCATGCCAATAACAGAGCCCCAAACAGTTGATCTAGAAAACTGAAGGGATAGCCTTAAACATCAATCAATCAGTTAATAAATTCATTATTCTAGTAGAGGATGCAGCAACAAAGAGGCCATGTCATCTCTACAAGGAGTGTTTATCCCCTCAGGTTTTACACACCTGTGATCATAAAAAAAACCTTTCTGTGTGACATAGTGGCCAAAGTTGCCTCTTGAAGAGTATTTGCATTCAGATATTTGACACGTTTGGTAACCTACATGGTATTGTCTGTATACAGTATGTTGTAGTGCTGAGCCTTAATTGGAACAAATAAAAATTTTAACTACTCGGATTTGAGCCTTTCCATAAAGAAATGGATACCGTTTTTAATTGCATGTGATACCGCCATCAAGCCTATTATTATCATCTTTTAATGATACTTGTATCTATGGACCTGTGAATTCCTCATTTGTATGTTTGCTATATTTAATTACATGCCCATGTGCACTTTGATTTGGCAGTCTAGTTTCTTTAGATGGAAAGCAGACACAAAGACAGCAACACCAGCAGATATGAATTAAAATAGAAATGTATCTGTATTCAGGCCAGCTATAAAACAAATGTGGTTTGACATAGCCTATTTGCTTCAGAATTTTTAAGATAATATGATACTGTGTGTGTGGCTACACAGTACCGAAAGATTCCTAGATTACAGCTGACTTGAGTATCTTCCTTTGGGTTGGTCGTGAGTGTGATCTGCTGAGTGTTTTGTCTCTTACACTGTATAGCTGCAGTGTGCTGCAGTGTGAGTTGGACCTGAGGGACCAGTACAAGCCTCAGGGCTGTAAGTAGGAGGAGGGGAACTATGCTACAGCAGTGGTTAGATGGGACAGAAATTGTCATTGTAACCATTTCTAATATCATCTGTGTAAAGTGTATTTCTCATGTTTTGGGGGTTGAAAAATCTATCGCCATCTGTTTTAGGATTGAGACCCAGTTTTCAGGCTAAGGTCATGCAAGGTAAATGCAAGGGTCAGGTATGTACTGTAGATATTATGTTGATGTAAGCCATCAGAGAGTTATTGAAAGTCAAAACAATGTCCTCACAAGTGCAGTACAAATTTGTGTGTTGCCATTGAAAATGAGAAAAAAAACTGTCTTGAATAGTATTTTTTGTTGTTTTTTATTATGTTTTAGAACAAATTGATGCAGAAGTCAGCTCCTAAGTTGTTGTTTTCCTTCCTTCTTAACAGTTTTTCCTATAGCTGCTTTGTCAGACATTGCTCATCTGTTATTCTCCTATAGTAGAATGAGTCAGCGAGTGTTGATCACTTGTTCTTAAAAAGATTATTTTGCTCCTCTCTGTTTTGTGTGGCCAGAAAAACGGGTAAATCTTTTCTGAGGACCAAACAGAATATCAATTGTTTTGAGCTGATAGATATAATCCTTACAAACAAATCACATAATGCATAGCCAGTGGCGTATTTGCACTAGACTTAAGTGATCATTGTCCAATTTTCTGAATTAGAGATTCCAAACAAAAAAAAGATTCCATCATATATTATTATAAAGAGAGACTTTAAACATTTTGCTGAGCAAGCTTTTCTTCGTGATTATTTCTCAGTGATATCCTGACCCTGAATTAGCCCTAAGCCATTTCACAGATGTTTTTAACTCCTTAGCAAATAAATACGCTCCCTTTAAGAAATACAGGGTAAAAAGTAGATCAAATCTTTGGTTCACACCTGAAATCTCAGAGATGTTAAGGTTAAGGGATGTAGCATGGGGATGAGGCTCCAAGTCCTCTATGGATTGGCAGATCTTTTGTTGCAGTTGAGAAACAAATGTGTCAGGGCACTTAGAAAAGCTAAGTCATGTTATTTTGTTGATACCCTGTCAAAGTGCAGTGGAAATCCAGCAAAATTTTGGAAAACAATTAAGTCATAAAATCATGGTCATGCTTATTCCCTAACCAAGCAACTTCTCTAGATTCTGTCATTGTCTCAGAGAAAGAACAAATCTGTGATATTGTAATTGTCAATTTATTTCTTCTGGTCACTTGTTTGAAATTCAAATCTAATTACATTTACGTCAGTCAAAGATGGGATCCATTGTAATAACAACATCCCCTTTGGGGAAAGATTTTCCCTTAGACAGTTCTCTGTTGCGGATGTTTCTGATGCCTTGGCCTCAATTGACCCAAAAAAGACTATTGGAGCAGACCTCTTGAATACAAGACTCTTGTTACTGGCTACACCTAATAGCTTATTCCTTAACATATATTTTTAATCTAACTCTTGTATCAAGGAATATTCCTAGAGTGTGGAAAGCAGTACATGTACCACCTCTGCATAAAGGTGATGACATCAACGATCCAAATAACTACCGCCCAGTCTCCAAGCTGTCATGTTATCTAAAATCTTAGAAAAGCTCATCAATAATCAACTGCATCACTTTCTATCTGAGCATTGCATTTTAGACCCCCATCAGTCTGGTTTCAGACCTGGACATAGCACTTTGACAGCAGCATGCTGTCAGAACATCAGAGTGATGTAATCTGTTCTTCTGAATAAGAAGGAGTGTCATATTGCCCTGTTCATTAATTTGTCTAAGGCATTTGACACAGTGGATCATACTCTTCTTTTGGATAGACTTAGATCAATTGGTTTTGACACAAATGCATGTAACTGCTTTCACAGTTATCTTACTGGCAGAACTCAAGCAATAGTAACGGACGGTCATCAATCTGGTTTCTTTGAAATTACAAAGGGGGTGCCACAGGGCTCAATACTAGGTTCTATTCTGTTCACATTGTACATAAATGACCTGGGCTCATTGGTTAGTAACAGTTCTATTCATTATTTTGCTGATGACACAGTGATTAAACTCATTGGTGCCCTCCATTGACAAAGCGTTGTCTAATTTAAATGCGTATTTTTGGCAATCAAAAGGCCCTGATTAAACTTAAGCTTTTACTAAATACAGATAAGACTAATTACATGTTCTTCACCAGATCCCAAATCAAAAGTTTTAGGCTACTATTAGTACAATATCTGGGGCTTAAATTAAAAAAGTCCAATGTTGTAAGTACCTGGGTGTCTGGTTAGATACAAAATTATCATTTAAAACTCATGTTGAGGAACGGAAGCTTAAATTTAAATTAGATTTCTTTCATAAAAATAAGCAGCGCCTGTCTTTTAGCAGTAGATTGCAGATTGTACAGGCACCATTTTTATCAGTGCTTGACTATGCAGATGTAATTTACATGTATGTTGCTGCCCTCAAACCCCTTGATGCTGTATATCACAGTTCTCTTAGATTTATTACAGATGACAGCTTTAGAACCCATCATTGTATCCCTTATGAGAAGGTAGGCTGGACATCACTTACCAATCGAAGGGAACCAAACTGTCTTGTTTTTATTTATAAAGCAATCACAAATAAGCTAACATTTTATTTATCGTCACATTTAAAATTTAGAAATATGGTATATCACACTTGTTCACAAGAATGCATTACCTTGGATATCCCATATATGAACACAGAAGTTGAAAAACTGCATTCACCTACTATCAGTGGCGGCTGGTGACTCAAAAAATTGGGGAGGACAGGAGGAAAACCAACATGGAATCTTACAACAAACCGCATCAAACTATATCATCGTCCCAGCTGATGAAATCAAAGGAGTGGGGGGCAATTTTATATGCCAATAAAATAATTTGCTTGAGTGGTGAAAAGGCTGCGTCTTTAAAGACATTTAGCAGATAGCATTTAGCTAGATAGCTAATAAGCTGCTAAGCTGCAGCACATTAAACAGCAGGTAAACAACTCAAATGTCACATCGGACCCGTTAGATGCTGGTTTGATCGTTGCTCTTCAAAATCCCTGTTAATGTTAGCGACATGCTGTCTGTCCATGACTTGTACTTAAAGCAGTTTGTTTACTTTATCTTAAATGAGACATTAAATTTTGCAATTAATCCACATTTCCTATGCATGCCTGGGGGGCGATCTGTAGAGCTCACGGATCAACTACAATCCGTTACACCACTAGTTAACACTTGTTATTCTATTTACTTTAAGCTTATTACTCCATATACCGCTCAGCTTAAAAACGGACTAAAGAAACAGCAAGCAGCCAGACCTCCTGCACTCACTCACTAATCACACATCAATAGGTGACTGAACAACCACTCAGTTAAAAACGAATGAATGAGTGAGTCCAGACAGCTCACTGTAACTTCAACAAGCAAACTAATGTGACCCACAACACATTATTTGATTTCTGCTGCATTCTTGTTAAGGAGATAAATTCACACAACAGCCACACAGAGAGACATTTAACCATCAGAGATGAAATTAGCGACCAAAGAGACAGAGAGAGAGACGCTGTATCCAACTCACGTTATCTGAAGTCTTCTTCTTTCTATCATGGAGATGAAGTATTCATGTCATAATGTCCATTTGTGACTGTTGGTCCTCTTGTTTGTTAGTTTACAGAACTTCCTGGCTGATGCTTAACCGGTCTGATATCATTAGCAACACTGACAAACAAGCTAACTCTCCTGGTTGTTTCTCAGGTTGCCTCTCTCTCCAGCCGCTGCTGCTGTGCTGCACAATCTAGATAATTTCTCCCGTTAGCTTAACAACAGTCCTTAACAGTCTTCCACGGATGTATAAAGAGTCCTTCAGGCTGCTACAACAAGCTAACTGTTGCGTTGGCTAACGCAAGGAGCTATCTACTGCTGCTACTCTGCCTTACAGTGGAGAGAATTGAAGATGAAATCTGGAAACTATCATTGGACCAACTCGATGTCAATATTGCATTCTGGTTGTTGATTGGTAAGGGAGGACAGCCTCCCTTGGAGCGTCATTTTACATGTCATGGCCAATCACAGATTAGCATGAAAAAAAATGAAATACATTAAGTCCAATGTAAGAGATCCCACCTTACATTGGACTTAATGTATGCGGAGGACAGCAGGCACCCGTCCTCCTCTGTCCCCCATTCCGCCTCCACCAATTTTTCTTAATCTATCTATCTATCTATCTATCATAGTCAGCTGTTTTTGGAGTAGATTTTAGATAATCTGACATTTTGATCTGTAATTTTTGCATAGCCAAGTGGAAATCTCTTTGCATATGATTTTGTGTCATTTGAGAATCATGGAAGACACAGTTATTTCGCACCAATAACTGAATCCACTGTCGTCTTCACAGCGTCTTACACCTGCCCAGTTTTTTCACCCTCTCTGAGCGCATCACTTCACACAACACAACCACCCCCCCCCCCTCCAGCTGTTGTAAAAGAGCTATCATACTGACACCAACAATGTGTGTGCTGCTGGTATGTTCTGGTTGGTCTGATCAAACTGCCGAGTGGGGACAGCAACCTTGAGGCTGTCACAAGGGGACCCAGGGCACGGGGATGAGATGTGACATGTGGCCTTGGCTTAGTGGCAGATGGAGAAGTCCTTCTGTCAGAGATTGGGAGAATGCATCTGAGCTAATATTGCTGCTTCACTAGGTTTGCTGTAACCCCTGAAATCTTGTTACACAACTCTGTCTCAAACAATGAAGGTCTGGAAGGATTCATGTTGTAAAAAAAATCCTGTCATAAAGCTAAGCTAAAGAAAGCCCTGAGTTTGGTTTGAGATCGTATCAGATTACAAGTCCTGATTCATGTCTCACTTGGCTGTGCTAGAAATGGCTCATTACAGCATATTAGATGTCAAATGTTGCTTTTGTTGCATTTTGTTTGGTTTTGTTTTAGCCCATTAATTACACATTGTATAGATATTTATATTTTTCTTAATGGCAGCATTCAGACCAAAAACAGCCCTCCGTTTTTGGTCAGTGCAAGGCGCTGCGTTGGTGGGAGTGTGTTGTTTAAGGTACTAGTGAAACAATGAAATACAATCCAGGAAGTCAAGTTGGAGTTACAGAATAATGCATTTAAAAGGCTTATCAGATGCCAAAACTCAGCAGCGCCATGCCAGATGTCGTTGCACTGTGTTGCGGAAAAAATTGAGCCTGTTCAACTTTTTTGCCAGATGACCGCTGCAGTGATTTTCTGAGCCCTCTCATTTACTGGTCTGCTGCCCTAAATACTCACTAGCGTATCAAATATGTGTTAATGTGCACGTCCAAAGAGGAGGAAGAGATCAAAGTTCAATCTTCATACTGAACAGTGTGTCTTTCATCTGGTTCTCCAGTTTGATGCTCTCTCTCCTTCTGTGTTTTAGGTCATCGCCTGGAGCAAACAGTAGAGCTGCTCTGCCTACCTACAGATATCAGTAAGTTAGATTTACTGTTCCTTGACACATTGTTACAGTATGGTATTCTGAAGAATGCGGGGGGAAGTATAATTAATTTATATTATTATTATACACAGTTTAGACGCTGTTTAGATACTATCCAATGTTGTGTACCTCTGTGCTCTGGTACACTCAGACCTGTTGCTTGGCACTGAACGGGCAGACATAGCAACTCTGAGCCCTTGGGAGCTGCTTAACCTGCCTGGATGTCCGCTGAGCCTTGCCATTCTGGCGGAGAAACAAACAGTGAAGGCAGGAAATGAGAAGAGGGAATAATGACTAAGGATGGAAAAAAATATTAAAGGGAAGGGTGAAGAAGATTTGCTCCGTGGAGAACAAAGAGGAGGTTTATTTAGAAAGGTGACAAGGTGACTTTTCTTGGTCTTCTAGACTGCATTAAAGCTAAGATCTGTATGGTTTTTACAAAATGTATCCATCTGTATGGTGGAATATTGCAAAAACAGAAAGACTTCTGTATCATTTGCAGATACTCTTTGTTTTTCTGCTATTAAATAATGTTGACTGGCTTGTGAGGTTACACCACCGTCCTTTTTGACAGAAGGAGCCAGTCGCTACACTATATTAGTATTTTTATGCATCAGAGACGAACCTCATTAATTGATATCGTACTTCCCTAGCTGGCACGTCTTTAATGTTTTGTAATGGATGATTCATAAACAAACAGCAGACTACCACAAAAACCTTCACAACAATGCTTCATTTGCCTCTCTCTGAGTTATTGAATTCAGTGGCTGTACTATCTGAGTAAAATGAACCCACTTGCTCAACATAAGCACATTTATAATTTAAGAAAGAGTAACATTATTGATATTTTTAGTTTGTCAGGTTGTCTTGGCCAAAATAAATTGCGATAGATGTCCACAAGCACGGAAAAGCCAGGAATAAAACTGCGGTGAGGGAGGAGAGAGTGAGGAAGTGGACAAATCATGTGCTGATGGAGGGGAACCCGACTAAAGACATACAGGGGTGGAGGAAGAGGATGCAAAACAACAGTTGAGCAATCCAAAGTGTTGTGAGCCTCTCAACACTCCCTCCCTTCATCATTTATTAATCTTCTGCTAGAATATTCATCTACCCTGGTACAGCGCCATCCTCCTTGCGAGAGAGAAATTAGAAATAGAAGCCCTGTATCATCCTGACACTGTATCATGACCTTTGTTTTTTAAAGTCACTTGAATATCATCCGTCATCAACCAATGTCTTGCATCATTTTCCACTTGTCTGCGTATTTCATGTTTACTGTTGCTTTCGAACACATTTCTTTTCTGTGAGGAGATTAAAGAGAGAAGGGGCAGGGCTTGTTTGTTCTGGGCTTCAGACTATGACCCGCAATGTGGTCTTAAAGGAGCTGGGACTCCAGAACCAGATTACTGACATGAGCCTCATAACCACACTCACACTTGAGTAGTTCTGTAATCAGCCTCAAAATAGGTCTCCATCCATCTGCATGCCACTGATAGTATTTATGGGAAATCCATGGCTGTTAGGATTCATAAAGGGAGTTTCAGCAGCAGACCAGTTTTGGGATGGCTGCATTTGGAATTTGAGTCAGCCAGTGCAGTGATGTGTGCTCAGTCTGCCAGCTGCTATGCTTCACTTCTTCTGATTAAATCCTTTGAAGATGAAGAGTAGGACAAAGAATCTGGCTGTCTCATAACTTGTTATAAATCATCAAAAGCCAGAGCGGCTCCATTAATGTGTACACTGGTTCTGTGATGCCTCACTCTGAATGCACTGATATCAAACCTCCAAGTCATGGTGGAATTTGATGACACACTATGAAGCTGGTATATCTGTGTGTGTATATATATATATGTATTTTTGTGTGTATGTGTGTGTGTGTGTGTGTGTGTGTGTGTGTGTGTGCATGCACAGCCAATTGTTGCAATTGCGCTGTTTGTGTGTGTGTGCATCATAATGTAGCATGGAAATTCTTCTCCTTATTGCCATTTAGTCAATTTTTCAAACCACTGGCACAAAATATATGAGGTTGCCATAAATATATGAGGTCCTCTGAGGGTGCTGTGAACAAAAACAGTTTAAATTTAATATTTTCAACTGTGCAAATTGTTTCTGATCTCTCTGTTCAGGTGGCACGCCTTGCCAGCCTATTTAGTTTGACTGAAGTGCACTGGTATACTGGTATCATCTGTATAAAACCTGTAAAATTATGCATTTTATGTGGTGCGAGAATTAAAATTTGACATAATACATAACAGAAACAACAGTGTTATGACTGAATTTAAAAATGAATCTTAATGTTTTGGCTTCAGAGATTGCTGCTGAACTGATCCCCAGTTTCCTAGAAAATACATTCCTTTGCCATCATGCATGTCCAGCTAAGAATTAGTTGTGAAAAACGAGTTTACTTTAATACCATAAACTATCTGAATTTAAGTTGTACTTTTGTAAGAGTGGATTTAGTGATACTTAACATAAAAGACAAGTTTCTTCTTTTTTTGCCCTTTATCATATAGGTCTTTATTACAAGGCATGCGTCAAAGAAAGTTATAGAGAATTACTGAGACATTTAATCAACAATCAGTAATAAATATACAGTATTTAGACAATACAAATACACAGTAGAAAGTACAAAACATAAAATAGCATGTTGAAGAAACATTAGAGGGCTTACCTAACATATCAAGACAGGCCTTGCTATTTCTGCACAAGACAAGAATCATTAAACCCATACAGGGAAAAATTGACTTAAGGAAAATGAAATGTGCAGAATTTTTGGTACAAAACCATAAAATGGAAAATTACATGGACAGTGGCAGTAAGATTGGATATAAAGTGCTAAAAAAACAGTTAGTTATCAGATATCAGCTAACAGAGAAATAATGATCTGCTCCCTATCACAGTCAGCACAGACATTAACCAAGATGTATCAGTGTATGTTCAGTTTACCTAAACTCAGCATTGATAGACCCACAAGTGCGTAGAATGGTGTGATGATAAAGTCACCGCTTCATTGATCCTGTAGTTCAGTAAAAGGAGGTCAGAAGGCAGGGTGCAGACACCGAATATTGAATCTGGATCTGTGTTGATTCAGAGGTACCTCAGCAGGTCAAAATGAGTCCCCTAGCTCTCTGCCTCTCTATCCACAAGGCAAGTATGCTGACCCGTAATACTAAAGGCACTAAATGGGGGAAAGGTCCGCGGTGTAATTTTAGAGCTGAGCAGAGACACAGAGTGATGTGATGTAAGGGGATTCAAATAAGAGCTGCAATAATCCAGATTTCTGTCATCGTGGGATCGGTGCTGCTGTTGGCTCAGTTTGTTCAGCCAACCCTCCAAGCCCTGTGAGATCCTTCTCTGTCCTTGCTGTCTCTTATGGTCCCTGGCTCCATCCCCGGAGGTAGTGAAATTAGTACTCAGCACACCACAATGAAATGACTGAGGCTATATATCTAGGCTGCCATCTTTGGCATTGATTTATCTCTCCTCAGACCTGACCTTTAACAAAATAAATAAAAGAATGACAGTTCTCTCAATGAGCAATTTGTACATACTGATGTAACATAAACATCATCTGTGAAAACATAATCCTGCATTTGGAACGAAACTCTAGATACATTTTGGAGAAAATCTTTACTGCAGGCATACAATACATGGCAGTTTTCATGCTAACTTCAGCCCTAACCCTTTCAGCTCAACTCAAGTCAATTCTGTGTGTGTCACCCAAAATCAAGTTTATCTCAGAGGGCTTTACAATCTGTACATGTGACATCCTCTATCATTAGACCCTTGGTAGGATAAACAGAGGTATGGCATTAAATAGATAAAAAGGGAAGTTTGAAGTACATTCAAGTATGGTATTTATTGTAATAGGCACAGTCTGGGGCAAAATGTGTGTTCAACATTATTGCTGTTGTTTTAATTGCAACTCAAATTACTTCTGTCAAATGAGAGATGAAAAGTAGATAAGATAATGTCATCTCTTGCTGTGACAAGTGTCTACAATTTAGCTTTGCACTTTGTTTAATTACTCGTGAACTTTTGCTGCATATTGTCTCATCCATTTCATAAACAAGAAAGCATTAACACCTCATTACTGCATCCAAGAAGCCGTCAAAATCTGTAGGTAAATGAGCTGTGTGATTTTATGTGTGAGTGTTTTGGTTGTTAGACCAAACACTCATCTCCTAAAGCCATCTCCACAGTTCTGCCTAATGTTGCAACACCCAGATTTCTGGTGTACCTGCTGTTTTCCAGGATCTGTACAATCCGCAGCCTTCAAGAGCTTTTATTTCAGTTAATTTATATTATGTGCCCTGTATTTTTACTGATTAGCAAGAATCATAAATACAATTTAGAGTAACAGAGCTGAAACAAATACAGAAAATGAATAATAGTAATATTTTGATAACTGATCAATTGTTTGAGTAACTACTACAGACAATAATTCCTTGCTTTATATACAGAGAGATGCCAAACATTTGATGGTTCCATCCATGTCAATGGTTTTGAACTGTTTGTGGATCCAACAAGCAATTCAAAGTTGCTGCCATGGGCTGGACATGGGCTATGGACAAAATGATCAATTGATCAATCAAGAAAATAATCTGCAGATTAATCGATAATAACAATATTGTTAGTTGCAGTGCTAATTAATGCAATTATTACTGCAGCCCAGTGACTTCAGTTAAAAGTAAAATATTTCTTTTAATTGGATGACAATTTTCTACTGTAAATTCATTTACACATACAGCACCAGCACTAAACTCTCCCTCCTCTGTCCCACCAAACTTTTATCACACCAGCAGCTCTCTATGTAGCTCCTCTTTTTTTTTCTTTAGAAAGGAGGGTGTAGCTCTGTGGCTCTTCCTCTCTACCTCACATCTCAAATACAATGCATCTGCAACAAAAACCGTGTCCTCACTCTGTCTGTCTCTAAACCCAACTGATTAATTGCTGTTGCTGTAACAGAGATTTTTTGTTTTCACTGATGGCACATTGGCCAGAAAAAAATGCTTTTTATCTTTGTCAGCAGTCTCTGAGTCATCAGGGTGATATAAGTGCTGTAAGGCTTTTGTACAATCAGTCATCAAAAAAAAAAAAAAGTTCTGTGAGACAATGTCTGCACCGGAGATGGGCTCCTGAAGACATCTCAAATTTGGACCTAAAAAATGGGACATTTTGCAAAATAACTTTCAAATAATCTTCAGAAAAGACTCGAAAGAAGGGATAACAGCATGAATCAGCAAGAACATAAGAGGAAATATCATCTTCAAATCAAAACAACTAGCTAGCTGTCAACCGCTAACTTCTGCTAACACTCCAAAGGAGAAACTGCACTGAGGAAGCTAACAGAAGAGTTAGTTTGTGAAGACAAGAAGGGTAATTAAGGGGCCCCTGTTGGTGGCATTCTCTCTCTCTCTCTCTCCATGAGCTGGTGTGATGGCGGCACGACCGACCTTTGTGGCGGCCTCTCCTAGTTCCGACTATGCAGCATCTTTGTCCATGTATACGTGTGTGTCATTGTGTGGAGTGCAAGGGAAATATATCTATGATCGTCAGTTTCTTTTGGACATTCATAACAAAGACTTTTGCTACAAGAAATACTGGCTGGGAGCTAAATCAGCTGAGTGAGCCCGAAGGAGACCACAGCCTTACCTGGAGCTGCACCGGACAGAAAACATCGAAAGCGGTGCAGGGACGAACTGACTAAAGCTAACCCATACAAATCGGCAGTTCCAACAATCAGGCTGGTTAATGTTCGTTCTCTGGACAGCAAAATGGATTATCAGTGCGGGTCACTCGTTGACATGCACCAGTTATCAACATCGAACTGAGACATGCACTTTCTCTCTAAATAAATCTCTCTAAATACACTTTAATGTACTGTGCTGCTAACTGTTCCCTCTTTTTTTGTTTTTGTTTTTCTCTTGGGATTTATATGTTTTTATTGTTTTTTAAGGGAATTTTTAGATATATATCTGTATCCCTTCTGTGGTTGCACTGCTGTGGGCTGGGAGGAACAGCATTTTGTTTTTTTTATGTATGGAAATACACATGAAAACGACAATACAATAAATCTTGAATCTTGACATTGAAAAATGAAAAACTAAGACAAGTAATAGTTTGACCCTCAGTTACTGATAATGACATAGCCCGACTGCACCTCACAACCTCATCACCGATTTATTTTATTCTTTGTTCCTTTTTTTAGTTTTTAGAGAGTTTGACTCATATTTATGGTGTAGTCTTACAGTCCTCATAATATTTTATATAAAGGTTTTGTGGTTCTGCCCTTTCAGGGGATATTAGTTATTCTTAGCAGTTATTAATCATAAAATTACATAAAATCCAAGGTCTTTTTAACTGCTTATTGACGTTAAGCCCATTTGTTGTCTTTTGACTCAGTGGGGATTTACACTGAGATAGAAGAGAAAGAGAGATGTGTCTAAGTAAGAGACAATGTAATCAGGCCTACTCTGGAATGTCTGTGTGTGTTTGCCTTGTCATTCACTTCTTACACCAGGGCAAACCAGAACAGACGCGCTGTGATGACGCCAATGCAAACACATACTATGTTCTTTCACCTTGCCTAGGTATAACACTGAGCAGGAGCCAGCCTCATTACCAAACCCAAGCACCGACCATGTTCCTGCTTGGCATAGTTTCCACAGAGCAATGTGAGCGAGATTTCCCCAAAGAAATCTAGGTTTAGCAATCCGCAATCTTAAAATAGCTTTGAATCATACATTATTACATAGCAGGCCTGCCTCCTCTGTCAAACTGCACTTGCTGCTGTGATTATTGTCTCCTTGTTTTCTCCGAGCTTCCACATCTGAAAAGATTCCCCAACCTCATTAGCATAGCTTTATATTTGAAATGAACAGACTCACAGATGGCTTTTCTGTCTCTCAAAAGTAAATGCACTTACAAAAAACCTTAGATTACACAATATACATGAATAGATATTGTCATGCCTTAAAGTTTGAATGTATAGGGGAACAGTTGCCGGCGAGTACTGAAAACATAGAGAGCTGCTTTTGGGACGTGAGGGCATGTAATATATGTGTGTGTGTGTGTGTGTGTGTGTGTGTGTGTGTGTGTGTGTGTGTGTGTGTAGAGTGGTGAGCAGATTTCAATCTTCTAGCCTGATTCTGTGTGTTTCCCTTGGGTTCAGTAAAGCATAAAGGATGCTGGGAGGTGAGACACCCCCTCCTGAACCTGCCACTGCTTCTGGAGGATTGATGTGACAATTTCACACACACACGCACACACACACACACACTCATATACACACTGAGGCAGTCAGAGGACACAAACTAGAGCCACTGTGTCAATTGTTAGCACACACGGCCATACAGTAAAAACAAACACACACACACACACACATTCATGCACACGCAGATAAGCAAAATGTCGGTGCAACATGGGACTAGACTGATAATCAAAACCAAGCCTCTTTGTGTCTGTCTGTCTGTCTGTCTGTCTGTCTTTTGTTCTTGTCAGGAGTGGTGCTGCTCCTCTGTGTGGTCGAGCAGGTCCTGTCTGTGTGATTAATCCTCAGCCTGTCAGCTGGCCAGCGGTGATACTGAAACCAAACAAAAACTCACACAAAGCTTAGCAGCATGCATTCTCTCATGGTCCGTTTCAGGATGTGCAGACGTGTGCAGGTCGGGCGGGGAAATGGCATCGCTGCAAAGCAAAACAGAGTAAAACATTTAACCATCTAGTGTTTTTCACTTGCAAACATTGACACATGGGAAACCTGAGCACCAAGAATGATTTCTGTTCAATTTACAGCTAACTACAGTCAACACTTTGGTGTGTTGTTTTCAAGATATTTCAGTGACAAATGCATTCAGCAGCAGCATGTGTGTGTACATGTGGAAAAAGGCACACTCGAGCTGATGGAGTGTGCACTATTGTATGCCAGTGTGTGTGTGTATGTGTGTGTGTTGTGTGATGTGAAGCTTGATGAATATTTTCCCCCTGTTTCCCCAGAGGGGTTTTGTGATTGACCGAACCCAGAAGTTATTTCATGTGCCTGTCACCAAACTCCATTAACAGGCCCGGCTGTTACCGTTCAGTCTGTCTCTCAACAAGATAAGGGGATATTTCCGGCCCAATATTGCTTGCTCTGTTCTGTGCTGTCACTGAATACAATGACCATCACCACATTCAATGAATATTATTAGCATTTTCCTCAGGATTCTGTCAATGTGGAAGATAGCTTTTTGGGAGAAGAAGTACATGCTGTTTTTGCCATGGTCTGATATCTGAGCTGACTTTTGGAAAATAGAATTGATACGGCGGTTGTATTGTCCAGTCCAAATGGAATTATGAGGCAGCTGTCGAACGTCCATTATCGCCAGTCATTAACTAGAAGTCGCCTGGCTCAGCAGTTTCAAGCCGCTGCCATAGTTCTGGTTTGAAAAAGGCCTGACAAAGGTTAAGAGAGTGAAGGCCGCTGAGAAATAACTGCGGTTGATTAAAAGTTGACAAAGAATGAGGATTAAAGGCCTGAGGATAGATCGGTTTCTGGAGAAGTGTCAATAAGGAGCAGGATTGTGAAAGACCTCTCCAACTGTGGGATCAGATGGAGTATTGTGTCAGCCAAGGAGCAATTCTCACCTTCATCTTTCCAGACTTTAAGTGACAATTAAGGTGGAAAGACAGGTCAGTGTGGCTGACCAAAATGGCTCAGTGTTACGTATCGTCCATTCTGCACCATGGCTGTTAGGTCCGTACAGTAGAAACAGTACATCATGTGGGATTTCTTTCAAGCTTTATGGTTTTGCTCATTTAAAGGATAGGATGGTGGCTAAGTGGGACCCAAAAATCACAGAAAAAGCCTGTTGGTCAGGAGGGGTATCAAACAAAAACAGGGGTAGCAAAAGAAAGATTATTTACTCTGTTCAACTATTGCGCAAAAAGCATGAACTAATCAGACCTGTAGCTCACACTGGCTGTACAGAAGATTCTGAGCTTATGACTATGAAGATCACAGCTGTAAGTCTGCAATTCCTGAAAGGTTGCAGGGTTAACATTACCTTTGCTTATTTGAAGGTGCAGTGAAATCTGATCATAACAATTTAGCTGATTATCCACTTCCCAATGAGAACATTTTATGAAAACTTTTTGCTTTCAGATCATTTCATTCCCTGGAATATTTGTACTGTCTTTGTCAGGAGTTTGACTCACACAAAAAAAGACTAATCCGCCTTTAAAACAAAAATAAATAGTGGATCTTTTTTTGTCCTGCATGTTCTCACACCACATTTTATCAGCAGACGGAACAAACAACCATAGTTTTTAATTAGCAGCATCCCCATAATCTTTATTTGGCCATTGGATTAATACTCATTTATTTTGATGTCAGATTGCAGCCTGGTTGGGACAGACCGGTGTGGGAGGATTCCTCATGCTTCTTAACATGCTGATGTGCGTGTAATGGTGGCAGTAGCGACAATGAACGGGTGTTAGTGTGATGTCAAGACTGCTTTTAGTGTTTTCCCCCCAAGTTCATAATTTTACATATTAAAATAACTTAATAATTGTTCTCTATCACGCTCTCTCTCTCACTCATTCCCTCTCATCCGTAACCAAACCCAGTTGACAGCTTCAATTAAACCGTGTGAAATCACTCCAGTATCTGTCTCCCTCTGGGGCCATTTAGCTGTGTTTAGCTCTCTGCAAGCTGGGCTTGTGGCCAGGTAAACTTTAGAGAGTGTTTCATGTTCCTTCTTAAAATGTAGGCCAATCTATCCCCATGTGCCACCTGGCCAGCCTCAGAGCCCACAAGCTAAAGTGTATGTTCACACTGTGAGTGGATCCGGTTGATAGTTTGCTCTGGTTAGCGTCTAGTGGTCACGTGCAACAAGTTTTAAAATGGCAAAATGTTTAATATTCCCTTGCTCCGATAATTATTAGAATTATTTTAATGATTTAGCATTGGCCAACTTTTCTCAGTTGATAACCTTGATGGCTGTCTTTACATCAACTTCAGTGATTGTGCTCGTGCTTTGTAGAATATGGTGTCTGGCTGAACTCAAAGTTGTATTACAGACAAATGCTGACTGACGAACACATTGCATCGCCTTGCGTCTTATGTTAAAACCTGAACTTAAACACATCACAAAGGCTACAGGAAATTACTAGCCATTATTTGCAACCCAAGCAACACCAAACAAAGCACCATTTTACTCACTTTTTCTTTGTAATAATTCAAACACTTTACTACAGAATAGAAAATAAGACCAAGAGTCTATTAAGAGTCTGCTAGTGGTTCTGTGAGGCTGTATGTAGGCCCAGCAGTGCTTTGAAGTACTGTATATGTGAGTGTCAGCATGCAAACATGCTCATAATGACAATGCTAACATGCTGATATTAATAAGGTATGATTATCATATATTACCATTGTCACCATGTTAGGTTTGCAGGTTAGTATGCTAACATTTGCTAATGTTTGCTAAAGCACAAATGTGACCATAACCACAACTTGAAACATACTATATGTTTTTATTTTTGTACTTTTATTTTTATGCCAAGACTATTTTCTTCCTTTTTACAGACATACTGTAGCTACAGTGATTGGACTCTGATTGCTGCCAAAACCCAAGTGACCTACACTCAGTGCTTTGCCTTAACACGTCATGTGTGGACACAGCCCAAGCACTGAAGCTGCTGCTGCTCTTCTAACATACTTCTTTTGCTATGCAGCCTGTGTTAGTCTTGTCTTGGATTCCATTTTTATACTACTGTAAATCTGTATGTAGGCTTGTTGCTTTTGTTCTTGAAGCTAAAAAAAAAAGGTCCTATGATGCTGGCCCTCCTATTAAAGCAAAAGGTCCATCTGTTGGATTCGTTCTGCCTTCATTTGTTGTGAGGGGGCAAATTTACTCTACACACTACAAGTGTTTCCAAAACTGCTAAAATAGCTATATTAGCACAGTGGCATGATTTGAATAATGTGTGTTTGTGCTGTGGAAGGGGTTATTTGATGATTGGCTTAGACGATCCTCCTCTGAGAGACTGCGCTGGAAAACAAAGAGTTGCCATGGTAACAGTCAAGGGTGAAGGAGGAGGGTGTGTCTGTGGTGTTGTGCTTGAAGTGGCGAGATGGACATTGGCAGGCAGAATGGTGGGGGAGCGAGTGATGCGTTCTGTGGTCCTGTGCCATTCCTGCTGCTCACCAAGTCTCTGCTTTCCTTCTCTTCCTGTCTTCCGCATTGCTCTCATGTTGTCGTCCTGAAGTGAGTGGGAGGCTGTAAGGAGAACAAACGCTGAATCTCAATGAGACAGCTGAGAGGAAACTCATTTTCTCACTCTGTTTCTCTCTGATAGTGCTTTTATTCTTCATTTACAAGCTGCATAACTCAGCATAGACACTTTATTACACAATTTATCAGCATAGGTTTTTATGACATGGACGTGTTGTTAGGGTAGTTGTAATGTTAAACTGTTAAATGTTTACAAAATCATGTGATCAGAGCTGACCCCGATAAAGATGATGGATGGCTGCTTCATTAAGGGCAGCAGTGATTATTTCATGGACCATAGAGTTTAAAGTTTTACACGTTTGATGTATTTTAAATTCATATTTATATCTTAATGATTGTATTTTCCAATAATGTCAATATATAAAACCAGTAATTGTAAGCTTTTCTTTTGAAAGAAAATTCAAGATATACCATCTTTACAGTGGGTTTATTGCAGTTGTAATGTCACTTGTAAAACAAAAGGCAGGATGGCCACAATGGTTAATGGTGGAGCCGCAGTTAAATAGCTGAGGCTTCTTTTTTCCTGTATTGCCTTATCTATTGGAGCAGTGCTTGATGAAAAACCTTAATGCCTACATGCTTCATAACCTGGCTGATAAAGTGCCCCATCATCCACCTACAGTGATGAATACAGTAAATCAAACAAAACTAAATGTATTATTTAGTAATGAGGCTATTACTGCTATTTTGATCATCGATTCATCGTTTTTAAACCTTTTTTTTAAAGAAAAAATGCTAAAATTCTTTCATTCCAGCTTCTTAAATATGAATATTTTCCAGTTTCTTTAGGCTTCTGTGATCGTAAACTGAATATTTTGGGTTGTGGACTGTTGGTCGGGACAAAAGACATTTGAGGTTCATAGGCTTTGTGACACGGTGATCAACATTTTTCACAATTTTCAACACATTATCGACCAAACGACTAGCTGATTAATCGAGAAAATAATCGACAAATTAATCGATAATGTAAATAATCGTTAGTTGCAGCACTAATCTGGGCAGGTCAAAATAAACAAAAAAATGTTACATGTTTGGCATACAATTTGTGCTGTTTCCAACTGT
Source organism: Thunnus albacares (assembly GCF_914725855.1). Taxonomy (NCBI): domain Eukaryota; kingdom Metazoa; phylum Chordata; class Actinopteri; order Scombriformes; family Scombridae; genus Thunnus; species Thunnus albacares. Next base: position 23,669,716 of record NC_058106.1, read on the forward strand.
ACACAACATGGCCATCGGGTGACATCATCAGTTCAGTTGTCAAATCCTCAATCAGCCTATTCCAGTGCACAATCAGATCAATTTGCAAAAATCAGGGTTCTCCAACAATAGGTGAAAGAGGCTGGAGCCTGTTCTAGTATACAATTGCTAAGAGGCAGAAAAGTGTTTTCAGTTACAACAACAGCTGATGCTGCATACTTAGTTAAGTACTATGGGCCTTTAAGGACTCCATTGTAAAGTGACTTCCACAATTCGATACTAATGTGACATCTACAATTTACATCAACCTTAAAAGATGGGCAAACTTGTTCAGCACATACACAATGTGGCCTAACTGAGTTTCAATGAGTTTATCCTCCATTACATCCATGTAGATCTTTAAAGAATAGGGACATCTGAAACAGATGTATATTTATGTATATTTGTGTGGGTAATCAGTTTTTAGAAAATATTTTTAAGTCAAAAAACTGCAAGTTCTGTCAAGTTATTTTTCTTTGCAAGTGTGTCTGTGTTTCTCAAAGAAAGAGAGAGAGAGAGGAGGGAAGAGAGAGAGCACCAAGCAGAAAGTGTACTTCAATTGAAACAGCAATTTCCTCTGTGCTGAGTAGCAGCAGGTCTCTATCTTTAAAAGAAATGAAATAGAGAAGATTCTTTCTCTCCATTTGCACCTTCTCTCTGGAAACTGCCAGTGAAGCCCTCCATATTCCATCCCTGTTTATCTGCTTTTAAGTTTAAATTCAGCAGGCAGGTCTAGTTTTTCCCTCTGTGGTGAAAAATTAGCCACAAACAGTAGTGAACCTTCACTCCAAAGACATAGACCAAAAATGTATAATATAAGCTCTTTAACCACAATACAGGCACCTACAAAGCACATCTTATTCTTTCTCCCTTATTGAAAAATCCAGATTCTATAAATATGTAAATATTTTTCATTTCAAAAGATTAACTGCTGGTCACAAGCAGCTTCACTAAAAAGTCCTTTCTCAGTATATGTGCACTGGAGGCCTCAAGTTTCTGTATATTGGACGATTGGCTTACAAACTAGTTGTAATGTCACAAAATAAGCTTCTGTGTGCACGTCTTCCTTTTAATTTGCTTAATTTTCACTTCTAATTCGAACGACACAAACTACACCTATTATCTTGGACAACAATGTGTCCATTATATGTGATAGGTCAATACCACAATGTACAACAAATTCTTGAAAAAATGAAAAAAATGAAAAAAAAAAAAGATGAAAATAAGTTTGAAAAGATAATAATAATAAAAAATATTAGAGAGAGAGCAGAAGGAAGATGAAGAAACAAAAGTTTCAGCCTCACTGGCTGGAGCAGAGGCCATGGTTTAGTCATGGTGCAGCAAAAATCGAAGTCTTTTGCAGAATATACACAGAATTTCAAAGTTATGCAGGAAGATCAATAGAGTCAACTGCAGGGTAAACACACAAACACAGACAAAATCACACACACTGACACACTTGTAAGTCAGTAACTTTGAAAAGCCAGTGATCCAGCTCATGCTAACTGTGTTTGCCAATGTGGTGACTTGCTCGAAGGATGCCTCAGTGTCAAAATAAACTTGAAATGAGAAAGAACTTGATGCTCCACCTTTCACTCCACTCCGCTTTCAATCCACAGAGCTCACGTACAGAACTTGGGTGTGGTCAATTGATGATGCTTTTTGTCCGTAAACCACCTAGCCCATAGTGAAGATATTGAAATACTGTATGTGGAACAAAAATTTCTTCAAAATGCAAGAAACGTTTTCCTTTTTTCAGGGTATAAAATTGCCTACATGATATGAGATACATTTGTCACAATACCGTACATGTTTGTGCCTGAAATCTAGTAATGACTAGACGACTTAGTACCTGAATGTTGGAGACCTCTCAGTTGAATACCTCAGTGATTTTGACCATTACTTCCCTACATCATAAGAGGATTTGTTCATTCATATGCTAATCATACCAATGGAGATGCTTATTTCTGTCTCACTGCATTTAAAGAAGACTAGAATTGCTGTATTACAATTTGACTGATAATCTTCTCTGCTTGTGGTTCTCCTTTCCCACTCTCATCTCCTCTGTCCTGTCTCTCTACTGTTGAAGCCTGACTGTCTAATTCACTGGTGTGAACAGAGGTCATAACTTAGAATTCAAGGCAGAGAGACATTAGTATTCCCGAGGCCCACACTCTGACCGAGCCATCTGCTGCTTTCGGACTGCTTCTTTCGCCCTCCGTCCTCACCTCAGCCTTGTATTTAGGCACACACACACACACACACTACACACATGCACGCACACACACATGCTTTTAAGACGTGTGTCTGCCAAACAAGGGGAGTGTCTGAGGGTAATTTAAAGCTTTATCTTACTGTAGCTGAGGCGTTTTGTGGCAGACATGAATAGGTCTGTCCATGGAGACAGCCCTGCACAAGTGGTCCCCAGCTGCAGCTCAAAGCAGACAATTGGGACACTGCAGGCAGGAAGGCTGGTATGCTGCCGGTGTGTGTGTGTGTGGGTGAGTGTGTGTGTGTGCGTGTCAACCCGTTTTTAGTGATGAAGGTAACAGCTTGAATCAGTGCTTACATTTGAGCACATTTATGTGGGAGACAGATACTTTATGTATGTGTGTGTGTGCAGGTGGGATGTTCTTTTTGCACCAATCATTGATTCATTTTGTCTTGCCACTCCATTACTATTCAAATTCCCATGGGGCAACTTAGATATACAGACTTATAACTTACATACGCAGCCATGGATAATTTAGAGAAGGAGGAAGCCACAGCAATATAAGAACATGCCGTCTTCACACAGTACTTATTTTGATATAATACAGTTGTGGAAGAGGGGACGTCCGAGTGGCCTAGGGGTTTAAGAAGCCGACTATGTAATCGCAATGTCCTTGTACCTCATTTGTATTTCACTTTGGACAAAAGCATCTGCCAAATGAATAAATGTAAATGTAAATGTCCTTAGCTTACCCAGGACCTTTCCTGTCAGCTCTCAAAAATTGCCCAAAACATCTGGCTAATAAAGGAGTTGTGGAACAGCTCATCAATAGCACGGGGCAGAGTACCTGCAGAAGACTCTCTGGATTCATTAGAGATTAAAATTTGTGAGTTACAATTAGCCGGGGTGGCTGTGGCTCAGGAGGTAGTCCACTAACCACGCAGTTGGTGGTTTGATCCTCAGTGCCTACTCTCCACATGTTGAAGAGTCCTTGGACAAGGCACTGAACCCCAAATTGTTCCCGATGGTCAGGCCAGCAGCTTGCATGGTACAGACGAGTGACAAATTAAAGGAAAACTGATACAGGTCTGAATGCTTGATCTCTACATTGAGGAGATCTGGTAGCTCTGTTATAATTTGGTGTTCATCCCTCCAGAAGCGTTCCAGAGACTTGTAGAATCAATGCCAGGGCTGAAGAACACCATTCTTCAAAAAGATATTGCCTCATTTGGTGTTTTGATAATGGTGGTGGAGAGCGCTATCTAACACCTTAGTTCAAAATCTCCCATAGGTGTTTGATTAGGTTGGATCTGGTGATTGCGAAGGCCATAGCATATGATTCACAACATTTTCATACTCATCAAACCATTCAGTGACCCCTTGTTCCCTGTGAATTGGGGCATTGTCATCCTGGAAGAGACCGCTCCCATTAGGATAGAAATGTTTCATCATAGGATAAAGGTGACCACTCAGAAAAACTTTGTATTGATTTGCAGTGACCCTTCCCTCTAAGGGGACAAGTGAACCTAGACTATGCCAGCAAAATGCCCCCCACAGCATAATAGAGCCACCGGATCCCCTCACTGTAGGGGTCAAGCATTCAGGCCTGTACCAGTTTTTCCTTTAATTTGTCACCCGTCTGTAGCTTGCTGCCATTGGTATGTATGTCTGTGTGTGTGTGTGTATGTGTGTGTGTGTGTGTGTGTGTGAATGGGTGAATGAGAAGCAAATCGCAAAGTGGTTTGGATGAAATACCAAAGCATAGCCATTACCATTTTTCAGCCAAGAACACCTAAAATTGATGAATTTGTCCAGAATTTATGTCAGAAATTTACTGGAAAAACCCTGCATGTAATGGTAAGTGCAGTGGAGTGTTAGGCTTATGTGTATAGGCTTAAGGAGGATTGAGCTCATTCAGTTTGAAGTGGGAGTGATTGATTGGCTGATAAATGGACAGATAAACAAATTAAGAGACAAGAAGAAAATTACTTGTTCATCTTGTAAAAGTGGGCAGACACAAACCAGCATTAGTTACATTTAAATATCCTGTGTGTCAAAGCATAGTTGTACTATCATAATTCCTTTTCAATATGTCTTAATGGTGGTAAACAGGTGGGACAGATCCCCCTGCGTGTCTTGTTATGATGGTATTACCATTCATGTACAAATGCATGCAAATTCAATAAACACAGTCACATCTGAAATACTTGCCAGACAAAGCAGATTGGGGAAAAGCCACCTGCCCAGGGACTTATAGGATTTCCAAATTTACATGGCAGTTGTACTGGCACTCGGGAAAACATGACAAATCAAAAAAACATTAAAAGGAAAAAAAAACAAATACTGCTGGAGTCAGGCAGAACCACACCAGAAAACGAAAGCTTATGAATGAAGGAAGCCAACAAAGAGGAGGTCAAAGGGTATCTGTCCCCAGGAGATGCAGTTACCCATAGTTACCGATCCTTACCCTCAGCTCCAGGGAATTGGACAAGGCGGGGCCGGGTTTCAACAAGAGGATGCTGGGATATAATGTGGAGGAGGAGGGAGGGTGGAGTCAGAGAGGTGCATGCTGTGCAGCAGCTGGTGGGGGAAGGGAGGAGCAAGGAGAGACAAGAGGGAGGAGGGAGGATGGGGCCGTTGTTACACTAGATCCCATTGCTATTGTACACCACATCCCAGCTCAGGACCTCAGGTAAGAGATTAATTCAATACAAAATTTCCTAGATGTTAACAAGCTGAGGTTTGAGCTGATTTTTAACTTGCTGTTACAAGTTCGGATTGAAAACAATTTTTGCACTTTTTAAAATAACGGACAAAATTTCTGCAGTATATGTACATGTTGCATATATTTCATCAGGTGCACAGAATGTGTGTGTGAGTGTCCACTTACAAATAATGTGTGATCAGTAACCTCCACGCTAGTTCCGTTCTCTGTTTTTCATGACAGTTTTGAGCCCTATAGCAGCAAGAGCCAGTCAGTCCCACTACATGTGCTTTGTGTGCACATGTAATCTCAGTCCCTTGACTTGGCTAGCTGAGGAACAACCAACTGTGTGCATGTGTGTCTGTGTGAGGTCCTCTCTGCATTTGTGTGTTTGTGTTTTAGAGGGTAGTGTTTGTGCCAGCTTGTGCAGAGCTAATTAAGCACTGTAATCACTGGTGATGGAAAATGTAATTATGGTGAAAGAAAACGGGGGGAAAGCAGCAACAACACCCCTCTGAGGGCAGTTGTTCATAGCAACTGGATGGCAAAACAGAGTGGGGATGGCGACAAAATGGATGACAGGGCACAGAAGGGTGTGCCTGACAGAAAAGAAAAGTACTATAAATGCTCTAATCCTGGCATCTGTTTGTGTGTGTGTGTGTGTGTGTGTATGTGTGTGTGAATGCTAGTTTGCATGTTTGTGTGTTTCTTTCCAATGTCCGTAATGGGATTCATTCATCATATATGCAGTAGGATAATCTTATCTGTTTGTTAGTACCTTTTTTAATAACATCCACAGTTCACTAGGAGCAAACAAGCCTATACTTTATATCCATCTGTTCACAAGTCTGGCCTTAACTGAGGCAATTTGGTTACTAATGTTTTAGAGCAAAGGATTGTAAAGTTAGGAGTTTGTTTCCCTAAGTTTCATCACAGTAATCACATTGGACTGAAACAGGTACACACAGGTTGAGCCTCTTGAATGTTTTGGTAGAGGCCTTCATGTAAGGGCAAACATGTGCATTGGGGTTATGGATCATCTTGTGCAGGCCATCTGGCTACTTTCTACCCACAGAAAGAAATGCTTCACTCTCTTCCCACCTGCACCACTTAACCACGTCTTGTATAGCAGTAGACTTTATTGTCTCCCTGGTTGACCATTTTCAGCCAGCAAGCTACTGAAGGATCAATAAGTCCAATGGTATCAGTGCACATGTGCAGCACCTACGTGGAGATGACCTTGATTTCACTATTGATTCCTTGCGTGGTAGTGTCCCATTAAGTTTGTATGAAGGCAGTATACTTAGAAAGGCTCTTTACTCTTTGTACCTATTGTTCTAAAGCTTAGCTGGGGTGATGTATTGAGCCTGCTGTTGGGTATTTGAAGCCAAAGTTGTGCAAAGTAAGCACAAAAGTGCTGCCCTGAATGTGGATGAAGTAAACGAGGGACTTTCTCGCTCAATTACAAGAATAGATTGTCTGGCACCGAAAATATGTTGCAGCTGTATGCAAAGTGTAGAAAAAGAGTGAGAGAGATAAATGGAGGGATGGGAACAATTTTGTTGGTTTGCTCAAACAAACACAATTGTCCTTACAGGCTTTAGCATTTTATTTTATTCAGTCTTTTTCTTGTATGATCTTAAGTGTACCTCCATGAATTGATTAACAGTTGTTTTTGATGTTGAATTAGCTCTGAATCATTGCCTCTGTGTATTTATTTGTCTCCTAGGAACAAACCGATAACGATGCATGGCCTGTAAACCGCCAATCATGGCTCATAGGAAGAGGCCAGGGACCAGTGGAGGAAACAATATGGCTGCTCCAGTCCCCGCCTCCTGTCCCGCCCCTCATCCTACGGAGTCATGTGACCTGAAAGCCCTCCGCCCTCGACAACGCCCAGTCCGCTACCCCAAACAGTCACATGATCCAAAGCTCCTTCCCCGTTCCTGTAAGGCACAATATTCTTCCCCCAAGTGTCAAGATGTGGGTCACAACCATCCAGAAGTGGATGTAGATGCAGAGGTTGAAGTGAAGCGATACACCAACCAAGCAGATGCAGAACTGGAGGACCAGCGGCCTGCAACACCCTCCACGCCAGAACATGACTGTAACCAAGATGACCATGACCAGGCAGACTTCCACGGTGGAGCCGACAGCCTGGATGACGACTCCAGCTCTGACTACATTAACAACACCTCAGAGGATGAGGAGGACTATGATGACGGTGAGTGCAATGTCAAACAGATCATTTTCACATCCTACCTTTCGATTATCCGTTCCTCTATCATTGATTCGGAATTCTCCATTCATTTCTAGTAGTCATTTCTAATTCACATATTCATTCTTCTTAGCACTGCCACTGTTACCCGAAATCATGCATATTTTTTTGTGTGAATTCAAGCAAGGGTGCAATTTGGCAGTATGTCCCCACAACGTCAAACATCATTTCTTTTGCAGCATGACTGAAGTCCCATATAAAAACAAATTCGGAAACCTAGAGGGATATTTACTAAGGACTTGCAGGCCTTTTTGATGCGCTCAACAGCCAAATTGTGTTTCTCCTCATTTACGGGAGCACACCAAGGTTTTGCACTGGTTAAATAGAAGAATGGTGGAACCCGCACCGTCGACTGACCGCTGCGGCAGAGGAAATTGCATCTAAAATTTGACATCTGGGAAAAGCAAGTGTAAAAGTGTGCGAGAGAGACACACAAGACAAAAGCATAGGAATGCAACAGTCTGTAATTTTTCACACAACTTTCCTGCAGGTCCCTCCTGCATATTTTTTCTCACTTTTAGTGACTCCCAGAAGGTCCAGTCCAGTGCAATATGATTGGGGCAGCTAGTTATACATATTTCCTCATATATAGTATTTATTTTATGGGATGAATACACGTTTGCAGTTCAGAAAATGTTTTCTCTTCAACCAGTATTACAAGTACAGTTGTACAGTTTGTGCTCCATTTGTGTGTAACATGTGGCAAAACAGCTTAGCTACACTAGATACACATAGATGAACTGCGACTGGGCTCATTTACATTTATAGTCTTACTAAATACCCCGCTAAATTGGGATATAAATTAGGAAAGGTTAGTAAATATCCCCCCTTGTATTCCAGTGTTAAAGAGCTGTTTGCAATTGAGTCATCAGTAAGAGTAATTGATAGTGACAAGTGCAACCTAAATTAATCAGGATCTTTTACAAATTTGTAACCAGTTGTAAATGGGAACATATTATCAATTCTAATCACTAACTATAGAGGAGTGCAGTCCCTAGAGTGCAGACCAAAGTTTTCTATGGATGTCAGTTTTTGAGCCATGACAAAGGCCAAAAAGTGGCCTGCAACAGACTAGGTAAGCCTTGTTTATAGCCTAGTCGATTGCTGGAAATGTCTTTTGCTATGTCATAACGCATATTTTAAAATGGCGAGGACTGCGGAAAAGATGAAAATCTAAGCTTTATGACAGGCTCATAAGGAATCATATCAATATTTATTTGACCACAACCATTGAGCATACAGTCATAAATATGTACAAAAAATATTAGGCTGATGGGTCCAGTAGTATGCAAGATTAGCTGCGGACAGATACACACACGCACACACACACAAACAAACACACACACACAAACAGGTCCTCCAGGCTTACACCTGATGGAGATAATAAGCGCCTGTGATTGTTCGATAATTCACTACTTGATTTTTAACAAAGGAACCCCAGATATTAACAAATATTTCTGTTTGTGATCATACACCCCTCCAGGACTGGCAGAGGAGGACGAGGGTGTGACTTACTACATCCGGTACTGCCCAGAGGACGACAGCTACCTGGAAGGTATGGACTGCAGTAGCCAGGGAGACTGTAACCACAGCCACAGCCGCAGCCAAGCGGACTGCGCCGTCATCATGCAGCCGGGTGAAGCCCACACTGATGAATGCCAGGAGGCTGTGGAAGGTTGGGCCGAGGAGGGAGAGGGGGAGGGGGAGGGTGAGGTGAGAGAGGAAGAATGGGTGGAGGACGAGGAGGGAGAAGGCGCAGTGAGGGAAGAGTGGAGAGAAGAAGAGGAGGAGGTGAGAGAAGAGTGGAGAGAGGGAGATGAGGAGGGGAGGGAGGAGTGGACAGAGGAGGGCCAAGACAGGCAGGAGCAGTGGGCGGGGCGAGAGAGGCACATGGTGGAGGAGTGGGGTGAGGGAGAAGGGGAGGTTCGCTGTGAGGTGGTGGAGCAAGATCCGGACGAACAAATATACAATGGACGACCAGAACCCATCCTGGACCATCACCACCACCATCATCACCACCACCAACCCTCCCTACAAGACACCCTGCACACTCGACAGGCTGACAGGGAGGAAGAGGAGGAGGCAGAGAGCGAGGAGTACTGCCCTAATGAGGAAGAAGATGAGGAAGGTGACGAGGAGGAGAGACATGGACGGGCCTACACCGGAGACTACTATGCACCAGAGGACAATGGGAACTCAGTGCGAGTCTCTCCGTTCCGCGGCCGCAAGGTGCTGGTGGTGGAGGGGGAGACAGGGGAGGAGGCGGAGGAGGACATTGACCAAATTGTTGCTGAGATCAAGATGAGTATGAGCATGGGGAGTCTAAGCAGCGGCACTGACCAAAGCCCAGAGGAACTGGCACAGGACCCTCCAGGCGACTACCCTCACACCACGCCTGACGCAGCCCCCTACCCCCCTGCTCACCACCGTCACGACAGCAGGCCCAAGTCCCTCAACCTGCCCTCCATGCACCACAACAACCCTGACCTTCAGAGGGGCATCAAGGCACATCCACGCTCCCCTGAAGACAGACAGAGATGGCAACAGGAGCAGGTGAGCTGTTTTTGAAGGGTTAAGAAACAATGTCATTATTTCACCGTGTTAACATTTACCCAATTACAGTATCAGCATCCCCGTTGGTTTGTTTTTTTCCAGAACATCAATCCTACATAATGAGCAATTAGGAAACAAAGAGTATGCAAGAAAATACAGATTTGGTTGTTCATTTGGTCTGTTCAGTCCAAAAGGAGAACTAAATGATTCAGGGAAAATGTCCAATATTTGACCAATATTGTAATTGCAATTTAAGTTTAGATTATTGCCTATAAATTAAATGTACAATTAAATATTTACCTGACGAACCCTTATGATACTGTTGACAGCTGTGCACTTAAGCTGCTTGAGCTAACATTAGCATCACTGACAATACAGACTGCTTCATAGACTTCAATCCCGATGGTCCTGGTTCAAGGGTATTTAGTCGATAATCTTAAAACAATGATGCACTTAAAATTTTCACTTAAACCACTATGATAAAAATCTAGATGACAATGATGTGAGGTAATGAGCTACAATGTTTATTTAGAAAGATTCGCCACTTTTGCTCTTTTTGAACACTTTCCATCTTTCCAAATGTCAAAATGATCCAGAGCGGAGCTTCTTTTTCAAGGAAAACAAATAGTACAGTATGAAGAATACACTGATATGAACAGAGCACCAGACAACACCCATTTTGTAGTTAGATGACAGCCAACAAAATTGACAGTCGCTGAATTAATATTTCACCTCTTACAGCTTGTTAAGAAATTGTTGATAATGTGTGTTAAAGCCTAGTTAAAATGGTAGCTGTAGTGATTTGAAATTTCTGTGGATTCCTATTTAAAAACAATTAATTATTCAGCTGTATAAAAAAAAGATTATCGCTCTCCACTAAAAAAAGCTAAAAGGCCTTTTTCACAGCAGACATTTTGACTTGTAATAAACCACTTGTCATAACACTTGTGGAAAACCACAAGTGTTACTAATGACATTAACAATCATCCGTTCTATTCAAGTGTCCCAGTAAGCCATGGCTGTGTGACACTTAATCAGCATGCACAATATCAGCCTGCAACTGAAGCAGTTTAATGGAGTTCAACCATCATTCATGTTATTATTTACACATGTGCTTTTCCTACTGTGACATGTCAACATTTCTTATGTGAAAAGCTAAGCATTAAGTTAAATTTAGTGAAAAATGTTTTGAAAATTCAAGACTAGTTCAATTTCCCAATCAACTGAAAGCCAGTGAAGTGTTCCCAATCTCTAATATGTTGAATCAGTACTTCAAATACAGAGAGAGGCACACATATGATAAGGAGGAACATATTAACAACAGCATCAACACAACAGTTCTAATATGTTCAGAGCCTCTCGCCTCTGGATGTGATATAAAAGAGATTTGTGGCAAGGAGCTGCTGGAGATGAGTTACAGGTGAGATGTTGCTCATCTATTTCCATCCCCTCCCCCATGTTACCTTGAGCTGTCCCTCTGGATGAATGCACACCCATACACACTTCATAGACCCCAACACACACACAGCTCCCCCATCTTTTAAAAGTCAGATGGTAAAAGCAGAACAGAGAGAGTCTTCTGTGGGCGTCATGCTGATACACACCTGCTCCACAGTGTGCACATGTGTTCGTACGTTCACTGTGTGCAGCTCATTTGTAGCAGAGAACTGGGTCAGATAGTGTAACTAGATTAAATTGGAAGTATGTACAGTACACTGCAGATTCAGATGACTCCCAGACTCACAGAGATGATTTGGTCATTCAGTCCTCTGTTATGAGATGAAATGTTCTCCGTACACCACTTTGAGATGACCCTTGAATGAACCAGGACAACAGGGAATTTAATAAGAGCTGTAGAGTATGAAGCCAAAAGAGTTACAAAACAAAGGGAGGTCAGGACCACACACACTCTGTTGGTGTGATGTGTTTGATGAAAGCATAGTACATTTAAATGTATTTTAAATGATGCTACAAATTATAAGCATCAGTATGTAAGTGTTAAATTAATTATGTTGGTATGATCACTACTGAGACAAGGTTTTTTGCAGCCTCAACATTTAAACCGCATTTTCCATGACACGCTAATAATTTTTGCTTCTTCAGCCTTTACTTCATTACATTTGATTTTGGCTGTAATAAAATTTCCCTTTCTGCATTATTAGTATTCCTGCTGGTTTCTAGGACTTTCCCTAATGACAGAAAGTGTTGGTCCACTAATAGCAACCATTTTCATATTTATAATGTACAGTATGCAGTTAATTACTCTAGTACATGACTTTCCCTAAATAGGTCTACTTTTATCCATCAACGTTTAATGACTATGTATTATGTATCCAGTATTAGAGTAGCCTGTATTAAACATTTCTGTTAAGGACCTCTATTAAGACATACTGTATGTCCATATGCACACTGTTAAGTGTATAAATATATTCTTCATCACTTTTCTGTAGGTTACATGATTTGATTTTCCAGGCCCAGTAAATCTGAGTGAAGATTACCACTTAAAATCTGATGTTACTCGTTAGAAATGTTTTTAAATTTATTGGAATTTTCTCATGTCTTTCAATTAGACAGTGAGTATTACCCACAAAATGAAACAATGAAAATAATGTATTTTTTTACGATTATCGTTGTTGAGGAAGTAATGAAAATAGTTTATTGTTGAGGGAGTCCTCAGTATCACACAGTAATAGAAACACTGATCGCCGTGACGGAACTGACAGTCGCAGTGCTTCTTGTAGCTTATAGGTATTCTGTGCTATAGAGCCATGTCTTTATGCGTGGGTCCCTATTCTGTTTGTTTTGTGCACAAGGATGCACATACAGTACAAGTGGGCGAGTGGTGCAATTCACATTCTGCCGTTGGTTTCACGCTATTCTGCTGATGACAGTTGGTGGTGGTAATACATAAAGAAACACAGCAATATGCCAACTGCTAGCTACTAAAAATGGATATAAACAATGTAGGATTTAAAACATTTTTTTAATGGCTTTGCAAATGTTTTATCAGGAAGGAAATGCATTCAGTATGTGTTTTGGTGAGAAACACAGAACACAACTACTGCTGTGTAAGTAAAAGTGGGAAACAATATAAGTTAATTTTATGTTTTATATTTTATATTTACTATATTTTTATATTATAATTTAATTTAATTTTAGTATTAACTTAAAGCCGATGTGATGGGTAATTAAAGGAGTGCCCTCAGCTACAAACAAATCCTTCTAAATCTGTTCTGTTGTGTACACATGTACAATGTTGATAAAAGCTGTCTGTCCTCTGTATGGTCGTCTTGTGAATGTTAATTATGCTAATGGATTAAAATTGATGTGATTTATTGATGATAAAATTCTACATGTAGCCTCTTTAAGATTTCTTATTACTAATGAAGACATTTACAAAGATTTGGCTGGATTCACTTGGAATTCTGTACATATGTATAGTTTTGTAGAGCAACATGGTTTAGCATTCCTTCCCACCAAACAACAACACGAATCTCATTAATTTAATGGTTGTTTGCGCAACGGAGTTACAAAACACGATGAATACTGATCAGGACTTTACGTTTAGCTCTCTTTTCGTAAAAGAGGTCACTGATGTCATGTCTGTGGTAATTAGCTGCTCAACAGCACGACCTGTTCCTCTGAATTTCACTTTTTCACTTTTCATCACTGCCACACTGAGGAGGAGGACATTTTATCGGCAGAAGGGTTTCATTTAAGCCAGTAATATGATTGAATGTTAATGAGCAGTTGTGCACTGCAAGATGGATATGCAAGGGAATAAATATAATCCTCCCTGTATGTGATTATGTGCTGGGTGTAGTTTATATACCCATGTATGTGATGAGAGATGAGACAAAGGAAAAGGCTGCCTGGAGGGCGAGTGAAAGACAGAACTTAATCGTGTGCCAGCTTACAACAGTTTGAACCCGAATCAGCTTTGGTCTTCTAAATGGATGTAAATTTATTTTAATTGCAGGTAAACACATTAAAATAAATAATTCCTCGCGTTAAACAGCATAAGCAGGCTCTTTCTTAGCAGTTCTGAGAGTTTTGTCAGTGCAGTACTCTCATGCATACAGTCTCCATCGTTGTTTGTAGCTGACCTACCTACACATTCAAAACCTCCCACGTGTGAGTCACATTACTTTTATTTTAACCTGCCGCCCAACCAACCAGCAACAGGAAACAACAGCTTAGTTTATATAATTTTACTCTTGTTCTATACTATTCTGATCTTCTTTTTGCTTGCACCTGTTCTTCTGTGTTGACCTGCCAGGTGAGCAATGGTGCAGAGCAACCCAGAAAACAGCAGCGCTCCGACCTCAATGTCCCCCTGGAGAACAACAATGTACCAGAGGTAAGATGTTGCTGGGTTTTAATGTCACAGTGTTCCTTCATAATCGTGTAAATTTGTAGCTAGGTCACTTTCGACAGAGAATATTGTTGTTTATGTGTGTGTCCCTGTGCGAACATGTGTGTGTGTGTGTGTGTGTGCATGAGTGTGTCTGAGTAATGAGTAATTGTGTAATTACAACCTCAGCTCATGTCCTCTGCTTACGGCGTGATGGCGTCCCGGTAATTGAGCAGCGTGTCTGCCTGCGGTTTTATGAGGGCCATTTTTCACGGAGATGTCTGTGGTGGATGTTTCCTGTACAGGCTCCGCCCACGCCGCCTTGTCCTTGAGTGGAGTAAAACTTTTGAATGTGAAGTGTGCAGTGTTTTAATCTGAGCATGAATTACAGCTCTCTACGTAACCATCTCTTGTCTATAACTTCCTCCCCCTTTCTTTATATCCTTTCTCTTCCACCTCCCACAGAAATGGGAATGTGTGAAGTGGATGAGTAAGGCTTTGCGCTCTCTATACACCCACTTTTGCAGTGCCCTTGAGCATAGCGCATACATCCAGTTTCTGCAGCAGTTAAAGTATCAATGTGTAAATACATGTAACTGTGTGAATGTGGGGCAGGAAGAAAAAACAGAAATGTCTGAATGTTTAGTAAAATCAGCAAAGGGAATTTCTTTACAGAGATCAAGAGTGTCACAGTTAAGATTATTCATTTCTGTTAGAGTTCCTGCGTTGTTTGTAATTGATCCTCATTCTTCTTCCATTCAAATTTATACTCGGTCTTTGTCTGCCAGTTGTTTAGCTGTTTGTGTCTCCACATGTCACCGAATTCTGTGAATGTCAAAGCTATTATGTGTGATTGATCTTTTAAGCCACGCGAGGGCATTAGCTTCACTGGAGAAAAGTCATAAAAACAAAACACCATTGTAGTAGTTGTATAGGGTAATTCATATATTGTTTTCAGATGTATCATGTTGTGCCAAATTTTAAGCATCAAGTTGCTCACACAGAATTTGTTATACAAGCAATTACTGAAAATCAACTACCAACCAAAATAGAAGAAGGGACTCTCACAGAATATGAGTCATTTTGCAGTTTAATGGAGGGTCTGAGATGAATCTCTGTTATGTAATCTTGAAAGTATTGAAAAGCCACAAAATGTAATTGTTAATTTATAACTAAAAACTCCCTCCTCATTGTTTTAATAAAGACAGAAAGTTTTACTGGGTGGGATGCTACTTTACTTTGTCTCTTCTCATCCATGTTTTCTGATTTCTCTTGAGGTGAATCAGCAGGTGTCACAGTGCATCATGTCAAAAATGTGGACACATCACACATCAGTCTAAGCCTGATTTAGATCCACTCCCTAAATTAGATATATATGATTTACTGCTTAATTGTACATTAAAAAAAGCAGCACATCCTAGCCTTCATGTAACACTTGACAGCCTACATAAACTGAATGAAACGTCAACATTTTGATTGGTTTATTTGAGATAGTAGAGACATGCTTAGTTCATTGTAAACCTATTCACAGTGACTGATCCATCATATCCTGTTTTTGTCTTCCAGCCAACAAAGAAGGTTGCATCGTTCCCCAGCTTTGTCGATGGTAAGTTAATCTGTCTGCACACCTGTTTGATGATGAAATCAAAATATTGTAATTGCATGGAAGGAGTCCAAGATTTGCTTTGCCTTCAGTCTGTCCCTATTCAGGCCTGATATAATTCTTCTGCTGCTCTTTCCCTGCCTCTGGGCAGATGCTAGGTCTAATAATGTGTGAGGGGCTTAGCTGCCTGTCTGCTCCTTCAGATCATGACAGTGCATTGTGTCCCTGAGTGGGTGTCTGAGAGTCCACATCTCCATATCACAGACGCAGATTAATCTCAGCCCAACCTCCTCCCAGCACCGCACCTCCATCAGTTCACAGCCAGTGGCCATCTCACTGCTCACCGAGCCTGTTATCGCCATCTCTCAATCTCCAGAGTGACAGTGTTTGGCTCTGTTTCTCCACACCGCATGTTGACTGCAGTGATTACAATACCCTCTCCACCGCACACCCGACCTCTTCAGTCTAACCGCACTCTGTCCTTCCCAGTGTCTCCCCGTTAATCACCACCCTCTCTTCCTCTCCCTGGCCCAGTCCCAGGACCCTGCGAGCCAGAAGACCTGATTGATGGAATTATCTTTGCTGCTAACTACCTGGGCTCCACTCAGCTGCTGTCTGAGAGGAACCCCTCCAAGAACATACGCATGATGCAGGCCCAGGAGGCTGTCAGCAGGGTCAAGGTACTCAAAAACACACCCACATCCAGGCAAACTGACTCACACATGCAAACACACACACACATTGTGTTGTGTTTTTGGCTTGAAAATATGTACCAGTCAGAATCATGCAGAGAAACATACTTCTCCTTAATCATCAGGGCACAATTTTTCGGTTATGCTGTTGTTTTTTTGCACAGCTCTAAATCAAGCCTCACTCATTTTTGACCAACTAAACTCAGGAACTAAATCAGGAACTACAGTACTAGTCCCTTTCTGCAGTTTTCATTATCTCTCAAAAACTAAATATTAGGTTAATAAGTCTGATAAAACAGTCCCTATTTGTTGTTTCAGAGAACAACAGCATCCATTGTGCTTTGTAATTTGCAGTAGCTGACACAACTGTTTTAATGGTAAAACTTGTTTTTTAACATTAATAAACATTAAAACATTCATTGTCCTAATATTAACACTGATTTACACTGGTGGGAATTAAATTAAAAGATATGCTCTTTATTTTTCAAGTCTGTCTTAAAATAATAGTCAGGTGCCCATGTGAACATTTAAACAGGTTTTTTCTTCCTGTTATCATTCCTCCTGTTTATATTGACCATTAGAAGATACCTTCCAAATGTGTTTACAATGTAAGTTGAAGTTACTAAAAGGAACTTTTGTTTTGTGTTGATTTTGGCGGCCCCTGTGTACAAAAGCAATAGTGAAGACTGCATTTCCCATGAGCACCACCGCATCGTGTCATAAAGACCTTGATCTGGCTAGCACGTGCATTTGTTTTGGAAGCGAGTAAAAGAAAGACACAACTTATTTTTAATACTATTTTTCTTTATTAAACACAGCTGTTTGCAGGATGCATAGTGATGAGGTAATGTATCTATTTGTGGCTATGTAAGACTAATAGTAATATGATGATGGTGAAACAAAGTAAACTTTGTTGTAGTGCCGTTCATACACCAAGGTTACACGTAATGCTGCATTCATACCAAATCTGGCAACACAGAACCTTCCCACAGGGTTGTGTGGAAGTGTGAGCATGTTTATTTGTGCTTTAGAATGTAAAAACAATCAGAAAATAACATTTTATTTCTCTCATTCACTGCTTTGCGCTCGCTACTGCCACTCCCTCTCTTCATTCACTCTCCAGCTCATTCGACCACTGCTGCTCTCTCTCTCTCGTGCTCTCAGCTTGCTTGCGCTCTCTCTCTTTTTCTCTCATCTTTTTAAAAATGAGTCAGGGAGCTGACAAGTCTAACTTTACTTTTAACGTTATCAAATGTTGTCCTAGTAACATCTTTGTACTCCCTCATGCTACAATGCTACATGTGATGTGAACAAAGGCTCTTCCAGTCTGTGTGCCATAAATCATTTTGTTTGATTTTGTGGGGAATCTGACCTGATGGCAGGCATTTAGAGTAACTATATAGAAATAGCCAATCTACTCGCTGATGGTCTCATTTCCTTATGTAGGTCAGTATTAAATGGAGACTGTTTCATAATCAGTTAAAAACTCCTTGTAGTTGCTTTAAGGGGGAACAAAATCCACAGTCCTCATTTTGTGCAAACATATTAGTTTATTTAATGCTAATATGAGGCTTCAGCAGTCTGAGTCAGTCAGATGGAGTGGATTCTTGGAAAGTGTTTTGTTTATGTTGGAACATTTGTACAGTAAAACATTTAAATGCCCGTATTGAACAGTTACAGTAACAGTTAAGAGAGACATTGATGTTACATAATTTGATATGGTTTTAATTAAGGTAATTGCATAGAGCTTTCTGAAAGGAAATATTTAAGTTTTATTGACACTTGCAATTGAGTTAACAGAAAGAATGTGATTACCAAAGAAGAAAGCTAAATGTTTACAGAACACATGTTTAAGTTTAAAGGGATGGCTTAATGTAAATTAGTGTTATTTTGGTTGGTATCTTGTATATTGTTGTAGTTTACTGTTTAGGTGGAAAATGTGTTGTTCCTGAAGTAACCAAAAAAAAAGGGGAGATGTCATATGTATATGAGTGAGTCATGTTTGGTCGTTATAACAGTTCCAGAGTAAAGCCAGAGATATACTTGCTTTTAACTACAGGTTCACGTGCACATGATGGCTGCTTCACGTATCCTGAGTCCATTTGGAGTGTTGGTTGTGCACATCCTTACAAATTAACACTACATGTCAGCAAGAGTCAGGGGTCAGCAGGCAGGTCAGCAGCAACAACGCTGGCAGAAAGTTTTGAGCACAAATTAATAGACCAAGTGTGCAATCACCCACATGATGTCTCATTGCTGCTGCACAGTAACAAAAATGCTTGTCAGAACAGCTGGTGTGAGATCTGTACCATTTTAGAAGTTAATATTGAAACCTGCAAAAATAAATGGAAACAAGTCTGTATCTCAAAATTCACAAAATAGTAACCTCCTCCAGTGTCACCGTGTTTATTGTTTACATCATGCAAATCTGGAAGTTTTGTTTGTATCTTTATTTCTCTGGTGTGCCCTCTAGTGGAATCCTCCAGTAACACGCAAAATACATAAGCAAGTATGTGAACAATAACGTTCACGATGCAGCTGGTTGTCTACACGAATGTGTGGTTAAAAAGCAAATATATCTCCAGCCTAATGCTTTACAGCAAGGGGTTTTATGGCAAATATAGAAACATGCATAGTGGAGGAGTCGCAATATAAACAGGTTCTGCAATAAAGCCGAGATGATAAAATACCCCGACCCCTGACTTTTCTACAGTCCTGTTCTGAAACAGTGTTTTATATGATGGCAGTTTCCTCTTCAGTCCCCAGAGGTGCCAGCATAATGTTAGACATCTTGTTGTTGTTTAGGCTCCATTGGTAACACTGTGAAAACTCTATTAAAAGGCCCTGCAGGAAATATGTCCAGCAGCTTTACATGGCTAATACTGTATATTTAATGGTATTAATGGTATTAGTCATACAGTATCGGAATACTTTTCTCACATTACTGTACATATCTGGAAGGGAAAAATAGACATGGCTGTCTTTAAAGCATTTCCACAGACTCAAAGTGAATCTCTGCTATTTCAGCATGTCATTTCAATTTATACTTCCCAGTTATAATGGGGTATTTTCAGTTTAGGTCCAGTTCATGTTGCTCCTCATAAAATTTACATGAACATCAGTGCTGTTTGTGTCTACAGTCGAGCAGTTAGAGTCATATGTTAGGCATGAGTGATCTTTTAGGGCAACTAAAGAACTTGGCCAGATTGGGCCGCAGGGCATGTGTTTGACACAGCCGGATGGATAATTGGACTGCTGGCACGTGAACCTTATATTTCCCTTGTTGACACTTGCTCCCTACTGTTAACTAATATTGTTGTGATGATGACGTTCCAGTGTAGCTTGAGAGAAATACTGTGGATGGTATCAGAGCAGCATAGAGAAGCTCAGCTCGATTAGCTTGATTGCTTTGTTAACTGTTAACACTGTTAACAGCTCAAAGTGCTTGTGTTCATGTTCACAGAAACAGCTACTCAGACTTTCCACGTCTGCTGAAAAGCCAGATTTTAAACCATTTGATATTTCTCATATTAATCAGCAGTGGACTCAGAGTCCTTCTGTCAGGTAATGATAATAATATGATCAAATAGCATAATGTTGTCATGTGATGACTGTATGCAGCGTGGATGTTTTATCTACCCAGACACAAGTCTTTCTTATCTCCCTCTCATGTGAACACAATCTCGGCTGTTTTTCTAAATATTAAATGACACCCTGTGAAGTCATCCACTTTTAGAAAGTTACTTGCTGTAATGAGACTTGTCACTGATGGAGATGAGATGGATACATGTGAGTGTAGTTGTCTAGTGGGATTCATGGAGACTTAAAGAGTAGAGAATAAGAGACAGAGAAGTTTACCGAACTGTGTCTGAGTTTGAAACATGAGTTTAGGTTCAGTTGTATTTTTCAAACCGTGCATGATATCAGCAAACATCAGATTGAGATGAAAAAGTAAATAACAGCCAGCAGCTGTAGTTTTCTATAAACTCAAGTCTGTGTCTGTTTCAGCCACAATTTGCAGGATCCTATTTTTGATAATGGTACAGTAAGCAAATAAACTTTTAATGTTGTGTCCAGTAGTTAACTGAATATTTGCAGGTAGACCTACTGTATGTCAGAAAGACAATTACTCTGCCAAAGCAGACAGAAGAAGCAGACAGACTCAGATGACTTAGGCCCTGTCCGAATCCTCACTACAGTAATACCGCCATTCAGTCCTAGTCTTCCATTTTTCATGCTCCAGCATAGTGCAAGTTGTCTCACTTCTACAGTAATGGTCCTCCAGACGGCTCCTCTTGGAGACTCAAAAACAAGTCTTAATGTATTTTGAATTGCTGCTGAAGAGAGCTGAAAGTGGTACAAGTGATTCTGAAGTATTTCAGTTTCAACTATGTGGCCTAAAAGACACCGAGCTCACCATAAGTTGGTTGCTGATGACTTAAACAAGTAGAATCTAACTTTGCAGTTTGACCTCAAAATCCTTATAGCATTCAGACGCGTCACAACTCAATTCAGGGTATTCTGAAACAAAGAGAAGCGTCTGAAAGTCCTTCTGCCCTGTTGCTGGTTCAGTCTCAAAGCCCTCTTCACCACAGAGATGCTGTCTACTGGCATCATTTCACATCTATCCAATCTGTATTCAGTTATTCTCTCACTCACTCTCTGTCATGCACAATTGCTTTCCCTGCAAAAAAAAAGTCTTGTCAGGATGAAACCATGGCAACAGTTAGCTATCACCTTTTAGTGCTCTCCCGTGCTTGGAACGGGTCCATTGAGCAAGATGTCGTCCATTATCTCCTTGATTTGTTCCTTGTGCATAAATGAATAGCTGTACAGCAACTGACATTTAATCTTTGACATTGAAATGGACACAGCCGACTGCACACAAAGCCGAGCCCACACGCGGTACAGTGAAGTCATGTTTGTACATTTGCTCCTGATCAACCCGAACACGCGCACACATCGTACGCACACGCTTAGAAACACACTTAGATCCTGTCGCGTTGAACTGAGCAAAAAGAAGTATGCCAGGTAAACTGTAGCAAGCCTTGTATAGGTTATTTATGCAGATCTTTTTTGGCATGATGTTCACTCTGTTTGATGTAATATTTATGCAGCTTCATCCCCCCCACTCACTCTTTTCTGCTGTCTATCTCCCTGCTCAGCTCCTCCTCAGCAGAGTGGTAGAAGCCTCAGATGTCTGTCTTGCGTGAGAGCTGATCACAGAGGAGGAAACTTTGCAAAATGAAAACCTGAAAAAGACTCTTCCCTTTGGGCTATTTTCTCAACTCTTTTTTTTTTTTTTTTTTGCTAATACTGTTTTAGTGGCCGCAGTGGCTCAGGCAAACATCCAGTCTCACACTGAGATGTGATGAGGGTCAAGATAATTTCCTCTGGTCGATGGCAGATGCAGAGAGGGTCAGTAGCTCAGCTTGAACCTTACACAGAAGTGTTGATTTTAAAGATTACATAAGTGTTAAAGAGTTTACTCCAAAAGAATATCAATGAAAGTTCAACAACTGTAGCACCAACATTAAGGCCAGAATTACTGAAGAACTAATCAAACACATTAGCTCTGCAAAACTGCTTCCATGTTTATCTAAGCTGTTTAATTCCCAACATGGTGACTCGACCTTGTATTTTTATTTTTATTTATTTATTCGTTTGATGCAGCCCAGAGAACAAACCCCAAGTGCACACTATAAATCCTTGCTCTGGGCTTTATCCACTCCCCTGCCTCTGTGAGTGTTGTTGATTGTTTTCCAGCGTGTATTTCCTGGTAATAGACTGTGACCTGACCGTGGTAAGGTGGTACCAGCCGCCCAACATGACAGTCTGCAGTGAATGTTTTAATTGGCTGTAATGTGTTTAGAGATGGGGGCCTTTCTGTTTGTCTTCCTACTGGTGAATGTTCTGACCACAGAAGTGACACTTCAAAAGATAATGATAATGAGAAATAAACAACATACAAAAAAAAAAAAAAAAAAAAAAAACCAAACCAGCCCTTCCTAATTCAGCTTTATATAGATGTCAAGAATGCAGGAACAGTGTCAATTTATGTTTGCATGCTTTTTGATTTGTTTAAGAAAGAAAAAGCAATTATTACCCTCTGTAATTGCTGTTTTGATTTGTATCTGATAACCAACACGGCTGTGCGAACGCTACCTCCACAAACACACACACATGCATATATACAGTCACACACACACTCCTGCTCTCTCTCTTTCTTTCTCTGTCTCTCTCTACCTTTCTGAGAGCAGCGATATCACACCTGCCGTTTGGTTTGGGGCTTTTACTGTCTTACCTTCTTTTATTTACCTTCTTTATTTCCTCCTCCTCTTCCTCCTGTTTTTTGTGCTCCCGTATCCGCCGACCTTGTCCCGTCCCAACGCCTGCCCGCCCGCCTGCCTGCCTGCCAGAGGGTACAGAAGGCTGCCAAAATCAAGAAAAAGGCGGTGTGTAATAAACAGAGCGAAAGGAAGACCCTTTGGCCACTTTCCTTCCACTCTCACCTTTTCTTTTTCATTTCATTTGTGTGTGTCTGTTTCTGTGTATCCCCTCCCATCTGTGTCTTGCACATTTGTCTTGATCATTAATTTAGTTGGAGAAATCCTTTGTCAGGTTTGCCAGAACTAAGACAAACATGTTGGCAGTGAGATTCTTTCAAAAGCCCAAATGTGACAGATTTTTTTTTTCAAAACTTCAAATAACTATCTAATCTAATAGGTCTGTCTTATTGTTTACAATAATTTCAGTATTAGCAAAACTGTTAAAATTATTTTGGGGAAAACTAATTAATTACTTTTTATACTGATTCTGAAGTTGTGCTGTAAGGCACAAGACTGTGGAACCACTGAGGCCAAACATTGTGTAATTGTTCTTGAGATCAGAAATATATATTTACACCTTGCAAGTACAAAGTACATGCAGGTAATGCACGAAACAAGTTATGTTATAAAAGTTATGTAAACAAGTTTTGTAGGATTTAGGGATAGAGCCACTAAAAATGCCAACCAGTTAAAACAGTTTCCTCACAACATGCATGTACCAGGATAACTGGAAATAATTACAGAAATAGAAAAAATCAGTTTGGGTTTTGCTGACAACACAATAGATGGATTATAACAGCCTTTTAGCTCAAGGGCAAATACATCCTTTTATACAGCTAAGGTTTATGTCATCAGCTGCAACTCTACTTTGTGTGTGTGAAAATACAATTTTTCAAAAACAACGTTTTCACATTTTGTACTTGCTGTACATTGCTGTTAGCCTCAAGTAAGTTAAATTATGTATTTGGTAGATTGTGATTCAGTGCATGTTTGATCTCTGTGTGATTAATGCAGTGTTTCTCGGTTAATACAGAACATAATTCTAGTTCTCTGTACGCATCTTGCTGCTCTGGCTTTACACTCTGGTGAAGCTGAGATGCAGTGGAGAGAGGGATCATCTGTAAACAATCTCAGCTTCTGGACGCATTTTGTTGTTGATGGTTTTATATTTCCCTAGAGTTCACAAACTGTGCCCGTATACTAAGCTGTGATTGAAAACTACAAGTTCACACCTGCTCTCCGGGGGCAGGCAAAAGGCATTGTGGGAAACTTGTACTTCTGAATTAGAAACAGACAAAGCAGATAAACCCAAAAATAAATTACAACACCTAATCACAAATGAACTGCTGGAATGGAACTGCATGGATTACTTTCCTTAACTCCCTGCATCTTCAGACACTTTGCAGTAATAAAACTTTAAGTACTAATGAATGCTACAAGCCTTCAAATAAATGAATTTATGAATAAATTCACATCAGTGCATGCAATATTTAATTACAACTGTATTTTACTACTATACTTTATATTTTATCACTATTTCTTCATTAAATTAAATGCATCAGCCAATTTTAATTAAGATAAATAAAATATAATTTTATTAGTCTGTGGAAATGTGTGCAGGCTTGTTCTGTGCTGAAACTGCATCGCGCTCACTGGCGTAACAGCCAGCTGGTGAGGGTTTAGTGTTAAGCTGTTTCTTGTTTCCATGCCAGCTCGCCATCCTCGTGCCAGGACAGTTGATGTAAACTAACACCACTGCCAGACACTTTCTTTTTTTCGCCTTTTCCACCTCACCTTTTAGACTCAACAACCTGTCCATCTAACTAGCATTTCCCTAGCCAGCTGGACTCTAAATGGTACATGCATGCCTGTTTTCATTTTGGATATCTACAGTGTGATTTGCCTGCATTGAACACAGGCACCATTCAGGCAGTTGTGAATCAGAACACTCAAGTTTGGTTTAAAGATCTTGATGATGTGACCAATTCTTCTGTTTGTATCTTCCTGCAGAGCGCAGATGGAGATGCTCAAACCCTCACCGAGGTTGATCTGTTCATCTCCACCCAGAGAATCAAAGTCCTCAACGCGGACTCACAGGTGAGTACAGGCGAGCACACATGCTACATGTTTTTATCCACAGTGTGTTACCTCACCTGTGAGAATAAGAGCTGTTTGAAAGCTGCCACTGAGCTATACAGAGTACACAAAATGAGTGGTGTTGTGTCACAGCTCTCACAACTGCATCTTAACTGTAGACACAAACAGATTCTTACGAAACCCCACCACTGGTCGTTATTTATTTATTTGTTTAATCTCATGACTCTGTCAGAGCTCCCTTCGACTGAGGATAAGAGTTGACTTTGCAAAGCCAAAAATTGCTGCATGAACATCTGTGCATGGAGGGTGACTCAGAGAGCATGTAATGTACCAGCTGTTTGACTGCAGCACAATCTGCTATTATAGTTTTTAGTATAAGGGTATTTCTTCCCAGTTGAATATTAGTTTGAATATCCCAATTATGGTCGCACCTGTGCACAATTAGTCATTTGTTAAAAGGGTTTAGCAGTTACTTTATAGGCTACATACTGTAATGTTTTGTTTTCCTCAATGATTTTAACAGACAGGCTCAGTCAAAAGTTAAAATTAAGATCCTCATGAATGAAAAAGAACATTAATCTGTCGGATTTCCTTTTATTCAAGTTATTCTCAAAGTTTCTCCCCACTTCTGCGAAAGCTTTGCCAAAGTTTTCCTACTTTTTAGCTTTACAGCAAGCAGCTGTGTGAAGCAGCAGCACACATCCTCACAGCAGGTGGGATCTTTGGTAGAAGTAGAAACGTTTCTGAGAGCTTTGCAGTTTTTGGGATCATGGTCACAGAACATTTAAATGTATATGTGATAGATGATTCATTTGCAGTATTTCAGTTAGAGCTGCTGTCTGGCTGTCTGAATGTAAGTGTGTGTGTGTGTGTGTGTGTGTGGGCAGCCGCCTGGCAGAAACTGACATGCTGCAATGCAGTGTCTATCTTCCTCCCTTTTCCATCTGGTTGCCACTGCTCCTGGCACTCTTGAGAGAGAGACTCGGAGTGAAAAGCCCTCATTCTGCAATTAAAAGGCTTGACGCGGCTTGCATGGGGTTTCTGACATTGATTCATAATAAGAACAACTCCAAAGGTGGGCTGGAACAACAACAACACTAATTAGGCTAATGTAATAAAACCACCAGACACAAAACAATTAGTTAAGTGATGTATTAAGGTAGGTAGAGTCAATGATTCTGGAGAAAGATTGTTCAACACACTGTCAAATTCAGCAAATATCGCCTCATGATCCGCTAGCTGTCCGTTCTGTGCGTGTGGTGAAAAATAATCCAGTGTTCATACACAGCACTGGCTCTATAAATGGGAAACAAACAAAGTGGCTCGGACCAAGCCACACAACACTATTCCAGCCAATCAGCAGGGAGCATTTGTGCTCAAGACTGTCATGTGAAAGGACATGACAGTCTCCCATCTCCAGCACCTGCTGAATGGTGGGGGAGGGCTGGTGAACTGGAGAGAGAGAGAAGTCATGGCCAATTCACATAGAAAGCGTTTTCTCACGGAACAGATATGCTTCCATTTATAAATGGATAAAAATAATATAAGTTTTATATATGTGTTTTGAACTTATTAACCGTACCAATGAATCAATAAATACAAACAGTGTCGATTTCTTACCTTGGACCCAACATGTAAACTATTTTGGTTCAATAAATTTCTGCTGTCAGTCAGCCTGGTGAAGGCAGTTTGTCGGGCAGCTGACAGACAGCTGCTTCTGTGGACAGAGACGCTGAACACTGGTCAGAGTGAGCAGTGGGGAGGCTGCAGAGAGGCGGAGTGTGTGGATGAACTGTTATGCTCACAAGAAACAATTTTTTTTTTTTTCCTGCTCGTGAAAAAGTGTGAGAGGAACAGATGTGGCTCTACAGCTGGTGCATCGCTCTGAGTTCTGCCATATTTCTCTTTTGGTCATTGCCTTGGAAATATGCGTCCATGAATTTGGGGGGCAGAGCTTCTGGAGGAGCATTAAGGGAGGGGTGTATTTGTTTGGGTGCTGGGTTCAAATATCAATAATCTTTCTCAAGAATGACTGACTACCTTTAACTGAAATAAAATTAAAATGTACTTAATATATTATATTAAAACTTAGACAAATACACTCTCAATCTGCTGTTCAGAGACAGTGCTTCTTAAAATCTACATTATGACACAAGACAATTATTAGGATGAGTGAACAAACATGATAACAGCATTTAAATGACTTTGTTTCATCAGCACAAACACTGTGATATTGAAACCCCTTTTGTGTTTTATGTGCACCTATTCATTATTTTCAGAGGAACGTGTACTCAAGATCTAATTTACTGGGGAGTTATTGGACTATAATCACATTAGACTGAATTCAATCAAAAGTAGGCTTGCATGCTTTCTATCAAGAATACCTTTGTCTCACACTACACTCTACAATGATCATGCAGTGTTGACATAGACAGGAAACAAATCTTCTGCACACAATAACTTCCATTCTAAATTATTACCGATGGAAAGACCCTGTTGTCAGAAGCAGGATACGACCAGTAATAGTTACAAAATATTTTGCAAAGATTTAAAGCTCAAGTAGTATCAGAGAAACACAAATACAAAGCTCAGTGTGCTTAAATATGTATGATTACGTCATTGTGTAAGTTAAAATGTGTAATAGTGATGCTGTAATTTCAAACAAAAGAAAGTGTTTTGTATTGAATTTTAAATTCCTCTTGTTCATATATTTGTACATCAAAGGCAAAATCAACCATAACACATTTCTATCATTTCTATCAGGGTGGTAAAATGTGTGAATTTGAAGCTGACCAAGAAATGGACAGACTGTGACAATGATGTCAATAAGTCTGTCACGTAGATAGTTAATAATATTTCATAATTACTGCAATATGAAGAAATGTAGTGAAAAATCAATACAAAGACATTTAATAATTTAATTATCCAGTGTCTCTGGACCAACTTCCAAAAAGTGCCAAACAATGATATCATCATGCAAGATCTTGATGCACTGAGTTACAGTTAAGGGAGACGATTGTCTTCATTGCAATATGATCATTCAAATTCTGTTTAATGATAGATTTTTCATGAATACTGTATGTGATGATGGTTGGTATCCCTACAGGAAACGATGATGGACAACGCGCTCCGTACCATATCCTACATCGCTGACATTGGGAACATTGTCGTCCTGATGGCAAGACGCCGGATGCCGCGCACGGCCTCCCAGGACTGCATCGAAACTACGCCCGGGGCACCTGAGGCGAAGAAGCAGTACAAGATGATATGCCATGTCTTTGAGTCTGAGGATGTAAGTGGGGCTTAAATTGGGATTCATGTGTTTACCACATTAGTATCACATTGTTCTGATGAATCCTCTGATAGTAAGAGACAAGAAAGCCATTATAAATGTGACAGTGTTATTTGATTGACAGATGTTTTCCTCGTTCATCAGTTATCACTAATATTATTGTTTTTCCTTCATTTACATCGAATATGTTTCTTTATTTACTTGATTTTTGTTTCAATGTTGGAGATGAGGAGAAATTCTAAACAATGTTGTTATGTGACTTTAGTAAATAATTAGAGCAACACACTGATGTGAAATGATGTAAATTAGCCAGTCATTTTTGATCTTTTTTTTTTTTTTTTTAAGTTTTTTTCCCCACAGAGCTGCTGCTTGTCTTGTTGAAACAGATTCAGCAAGACTTGGCAACATGAACAATATTCCATAGAACAGCCAGCAACTCTATGTCTGTGCCAGTCAGTATAAAGGCTGGACTCCAATCTGTCCTCTGTTCGTCTAATTTTGCTGCCAGGTTTTAAAGGCCAGCCAGAGTTATAATAGAACCATTCAGCTACTCATCCATCAACTTATAAACTGTTTCTGTTATTGTAGCTTCACTTGCTGTCTGCAGTCAGTGCTTGTATACTTTTGACTTTTATATTGTTCTGAAAAATTACTTCATAGTGTATTGGTTTTTGGAGTTTTTGCCATTAATGTCAGCAGTTCTGCAAGAGATTTATATTAAAGAATGGCATTCAATTAAATATGACAATTGGGAAGACACGGCTAGAAAAATGATGGACTCTCATTCTCTTGATTTACTTTATCTCACAGCCAAGACATGTCTTCAAATTGAATTTTTCACATCACGTTTTACTCATTTCAATTTATTCCAACTTTTACTTAGCAGTAAATGTCTGTTTGGTACATTGGTGTGATTCGATGTCAGAGTGGAGGATGCTTTAAAGCAGTGGTGTCCACAGCCATGTCAGACAAGCTCCAGTACCCCTTCATCAACTCGTTAGGGCTGATTTTAACCTGGATGTTTTTAAGACTATTAATCAATAGAAGTCGACACGATTATACAAAACATAGTGATCCTGATAACGTGAATGTTTAGATTTAGTCTCTTTTTTTTCAGTTGGTTTGGTCAAGTTTACATTTGTAAGAGCTTTAGAGATCTTCTTTGACTGTTGTTTTCAAGCTGATTCAGGTCAGTGGAGGTGTGTCTTGTCCCTTCAGCCTATCATAGTTGGTAATTTATGAGTTATTGTGACAATGTATATACTAATGATCAGATTCACTCCAAATTTCAATCCTATTTCTGTTTGTTTTCCTTTTTTTCACCAAATCATAATTTATTTTTAAAATAAACCTGAGTTACTCCACAATCTGTTCATGTCCCCCCTGGCAACTGCAGAAGCTCTCCCTGGAGTACATCTGGTCATAAGTGCTGAGGCTGTGTACTTGTGTCACTCCCGGTTGACATTTGATAAGCTGTAAATTAAATATCATCTATCATAAACACAGATGATTAACTTTAGTGTGGCTTTTGTTTTTCTGCCTGTTTTCTTCATTAACCTCCACTCCACACATTAACAACCTTATTGAAATTAGAGCAGGGAGTTGCACAGTGCTTGTGTTTTTCTTCTCTATTGTACTTTACTCTCTCAATGGGAACAAATAGCTCTTGACAGTGAAAATCAGTTTATATTATGTCTTAACATATTCTTGGCTGCCTCTGCACGGCTATTGTTTGATGCCACCGGCTGCTCTCCTCTACTCTATTGTTATTTATATGCATCTCAGTGAAGATCAGCTCCTGTAAAACTAACAACACAAGATCACAAACACACATTAT
Organism: Thunnus albacares; assembly: GCF_914725855.1. Taxonomy (NCBI): domain Eukaryota; kingdom Metazoa; phylum Chordata; class Actinopteri; order Scombriformes; family Scombridae; genus Thunnus; species Thunnus albacares. The sequence goes on from NC_058106.1 coordinate 23,699,685, forward strand.
GTCATGTTTGTCTGCAGGCCCAGCTTATCGCTCAGTCCATTGGCCAGGCATTCAGTGTGGCTTACCAGGAGTTCCTGAGAGCCAATGGCATTAACCCAGAGGACCTGAGCCAAAAGGAGTACAGTGACATCATCAACACCCAGGAGATGTACAACGATGACCTCATTCACTTCTCCAACTCTGAAAACTGCAAAGAGGTCGGTCGATGCAATGTGTGCAAAGTGCCTTACAATTTCGAAGTTGTCTTTTTTTTCCTGCACATGCTTGTTTCAGTTCATGAAAAGCTGAGACAGAAACAGTGTGTGAGACTCTACATGTGTGGCAGAAATGACACTCATGCTGCAGGGCCATTAGAGAAACACACAAGTATACAGTAGCTAACTAATTAGACAGCTTAAGAGGCAGATGGTATAGTAAAATCCACTCAGAGCATGTCAACTCTAGCTTTTTTTTTTTTGCTGCAGCATTTCCTATTTAGCTAACACTATGCCCTGAAAGCATTACTACAGGCTTTTTGAGAATTATAAACCATGAAACAGCTTCTGCAGAATGAGCAGAGAGGCTGCACAGGCATCACCACACAGCTGCTTTTTTAGAGCAATTTACCTGATTGGTAAGCACTGTAGGGCCTGGTGAGCAGTGGTTTTAAATTTGTGATATACTGAGGCACCTTTTGCAGGAGACATTTCTAAATAAAAATGATAGAATGTAGTGCTCTTGTCGTCGCTAGTGGGGACAAGCCTACTTTTTCATATAGTACACAGTGATGTGTTTGATATTTATTTCCTGTAATGAAAAGCAAAGCGCAGTAGTTAACTGCATGTATATCATAACATAATAAATTTTCTAGAAATTCAATATAAAAACCATTTGTAGATTAAATAACCAGATGGTTTTGTCTGTTTTTGGATAATCCATCGAATTGTGAGATCAAGGTAGTTCTTCACGTTGATGCAAAAATACTGCAAATCCGCAGTTGCTATAAAGCAGCACTGAATGTTGATTTGCTGCTTTGCCTGCAAAAGATCAGAGATCTTGTCATGTCTCTACTATATAACAAAGGCAAAAAAGGCCTCCAAAAATACTTGAAAATCTTTGACAGTTAACAATTTAATATTGTCTCACAGTATACAAAACTGTAACATAAACAAAGACCTCTCTCTCTGAATTTCCAAAAAAGCAAAAAGCGAATTTCCAGCAGGTATCAAAAAGGAATTATATTGTTTTAAATGAAAAGGAGTTACGCATGTTCCAGCAGTTTGTAGCTGAATCAGCTGCTTCTCATATCAAATAGAGTAAACATTAGAGAGAAGAAAAGACCGGAGCACACTGATTGATTTTTAATAGTGCAAACTGACATTTTGTGTCTTCATCAGTCAAGAAATAAAACTCTGATGAAGACACATCAGTATTGTAACGTTAGCTAGTTAATCAGTGTGCTGCAGTCACATTGTTTTAATTGTGGTAGGTCAGTTCCTGTGAAGGATGAAAGTTAAAAATACCTTAATAAAACAAACTGTCCCCTCTTCCCTCTCCGCCTCCACAGCTGCAGCTGGAGAAGAGTAAAGGGGAGATCCTGGGTGTGGTGATTGTGGAGTCTGGCTGGGGCTCCATCCTGCCCACAGTTATCTTAGCCAACATGATGAATGGCGGGCCAGCGGCACGCTCTGGCAAGCTCAGCATCGGAGACCAGATCATGTCCATCAACAACACCAGCCTAGTGGGGCTGCCGCTCGCCACCTGTCAGGGAATCATCAAGGTACGAAGACACAAGACTGTGGCAGTCACAAAATAAACTCTAATAAATCATTGTTTTAAAATATATTTCTCTGTGTGTTAAAGGGCTTAAAGAATCAGGTCCAGGTGAAAATGAACATAGTAAGCTGCCCTCCTGTTACCACAGTCCTCATCAAGAGACCTGATCTTAAATATCAGCTGGGCTTCAGTGTACAGAACGGCATTGTAAGTATAAATACTTTTCTTTCTGTGAGCATGAGCATATTGCATGTTCACTGTTATGTGTGGTTTGGTATATTTATGGTATTTTTTTTCTTTTCACTTGTATTGGATTCACTGAAGAAACACTGCGTCAGTTGCAATGTTCTGATTAACTGCTATTTTGAGTCTGGCAATATTTATACATCCAATACAATCCCTCCTAAGAAATCCCATTATCTTAAGCAAGGATTTAATGTGCTATCAGATTATGATTGTCTTTAAAGTCTAAACTATCTCTTCCAGCTTTAGATGCTACCTCCTAACATGATGGTGTTCTTTTTGTGTGTGTGTGTGTGTGTGTGTGTGTGTGTGTTTTACCATTCAGATATGCAGTCTGATGCGGGGAGGCATCGCTGAGCGAGGAGGAGTTCGTGTGGGCCACAGGATCATAGAGATCAACGGGCAGAGTGTGGTAGCCACAGCACATGAGAAGATTGTTCAGGCTCTGTCGAACTCTGTTGGCGAGGTTAAACAGATGCGCACGCACAAACACACACACACACACACACACACACACACATATATGCACAGAAAGAGGACAAAGCAAAGCAAATATCTGTGATCGATGAACAGAAATGTGTTGGTTGCCAATTCCCTAATTTTTACTATTTACTATTTGAACAATTTCAAATGCAAGAGTCTGTTGTCATGGAAGCATGGCTACAACCAATTGAATGGTTGAATGGAAAGACTTGACAAGTTGTTTGTGTGGAGCACAAGAGTCAAGGCTGTGTTTGAAATCATCCATTCACTACTCACTACAGAAGGAGCGCTATGTAGAAGACTGTACAATCAGAAGCAGGGCAAAATCAAAAACTAATCTTGAACACTATTCAAGTCATCCTGCCTTCCAGTTGCATCTAAATGTACCTTTCCTTACTGCCTGTGCCTTGGATGATGGTAGATATCCTGGTTAGTGACCACTGATTGTGTTGGATTGTCGGATATTTTGAGTTAGCTATAGGGTAAAATAGTTCTGACTATTCAGACCAAGGGCAACAGTTGTGTATGTGCAAAGCTTATTCTCTTCTTAGTCTCTTATTTATTTTTATATTTATGAGATCTGCAGTTCCTTAACACACATTAAAGCCTGTCTCTGCAAAAAAACTTTATTAAATATGTATTTGCTGATGCAACTTGTCGGAAACAGGCAAGAATTGTTCTCTGATTTTTTTTTAGATATTTTACATTTTTATCTTATTGATGTGAATCTCAGACTAAAAATAATATTTAAAATATACTGAAGTCGAGGGTTGCTAGATCATTAAGTCGGGTATCCCCCCATTTTTATCATCATCATGCACTTTTCACAGAAAACACTCTTACTATTAACATGATGTGAAGTTGAAATGACAGGATCGTTTTGAGATCAATGAAGATATTGGTGGAGACAATTCAGCAACACCTTGTCTTGTCGGGACATGTCTGTACTGTCCGTACCCAAATCTACGCCCATGATTCAGACAACACTACAAAACAGAAGATACAGCGTATTGTGTAATTTAAGTTTTAAGGTTTAAAGTTACATTTTTTTGTTAAAGTGGAAGGAACCTCCACAATTTCTGCTTTGGATTTCAGAATCTATACTTCTAGGGTCTCATTGTTGGCAGTGTACCACAATGCTCAATATTGGGCCCTTTGCTCTTCTGCTTCAAAGACATAACATACATGCACATAAGCAGACATACTCACTCACATATACTGTACAATCCTCTGCAGCATGATTTTTCAGTTTTAATTCAAATAAATGTTTGTCCATTTTATTGAGATTGTGCTGTTTTGTTTTTCTTTCACTGCCAGATTCACATGAAGACCATGCCGGCAGCCATGTTCAGACTTCTAACAGGACAGGAGACTCCTATGTACATATAAATGATGGCAGGGATCGTTCCACAGGACAGGCTGTCAACGGTGATTGGTCATCTTTCGGGGCAAACCAAGCTGACCACCAGTGACCGGGGGAGGGAGCGCTTCTCCCTGATGATTCATTTAACGTTTTTTTTTTTTTTTTTCTTTGAGCTGATGACTTCCATTCTTCATCATCTCTTCATCGTCCGTGCTTAACATGCAATGGCCATTCTATTGACATAAGATGCTTTTCCCATCTGACCAGCTGAGGAGACGGAATGTGTTTGGATACTGTTTGTTATTTATTTGTCCTGTTTGTGCTTTTCTGTGTCACTTCAGTAACATCGTATGGATGGACTTATCGAGTGAATGCATCACAATTTATTTTTTTATATCCATGTAATGCAATATGAATCTTCTACTATACTCTTGTATAGTTTCATTTTCTTCTCTGTTTATTTATTTCTCATGTAAATACATATTTTGCTAATATTGTGACCGAAGGTGACGGGGGAGGGAGCAGCCACAGCTGCGTTGTAAATATTTATTGAATCATGCTGTTGAATTGAATGCAAACCATGATGATGGCAAAGACACAATTAAATGCCGGATATCACAGAAGTTGCCAGCAAAAAAGGGGAATGAGTTTAGTGTTTAAAATGTTGGTTTTAAATATGCTAAGTTGATATAATGTACATGTGAATCAAACCAATGCCTGCAGCAGGGGTTTATGGGAGAAACGCCATATCCTTTTGATTTACGTCATTTTACGGCAATACACAAGTTCAACCTCTGAATGGCAAAGACGTCTTTTCTAAAAATCTCATGTACAAACACTCACACCTTTAAACAACAAGCAACTCAATAAAACTATTAACATGCATCAGTTATGCTTTTGATATCAAAGCCACACGTGTGAAAAATGAAGTTTCTTTTGCGTGCTACTCTACTGAATGTTCATCTTTAGTGTTCCTGACTGAAACTCATGCATACTACGAGTGGATTGTGAATGTAACTGTGTTGTGCGAGCTGTTCCATTGCCATAAGCAGTATTAGAATGTCTGTACATAAAGAGAAACTCGTCTAGTATTGTGCTCATGTAAAAAAAAAAAAAAAAAAAAAGACAAAAAAACATACACACACACACACACACACACAGGTTTAGTCACTGCAAACATCTTCCCACCTGTATGTTGGCTTTCAGTCTCAAGAGGGAAAGAGAGAACTGTGAATCACTCACTGTGACAGAAAAAGCCTTACTGTTGAGTAACGGTTTTACAATGCATTGTAGTAAAATTTTAACCATATGAACATTATCTGTGTGCATGCCTCGTAAAGTAGTATCATGTCATTGTGGCAAGATAATAAAATCTGAGCTAAACCTGGCTGGTTTTGTTGGACTGGATCAACTTGTAAGCTGCATCTTAAAGAAGTTTGTGTTATATGAAAGTCTCTGGCCTCTTGTGTAAATTTACTCTCATGATTGGACTCCTTCCAGACATTTGAATCAACACCCACATGTCTGAAACTAAATTCAAACCATTCATCAGGTTATTTCATGATAGGAGTTATTAGATATATCTTTATTCTATACTATATATTTTTTGAGGGTGAAGTGTGTTCACACAAGGAAATACAGGAGCTGCTCAAAGTTGGAAAACCTTTGATTGCAGGAGGTAAAACAGCTCCAAATAGATCTTCAAAACAAACAAAAAAGTGTTAAATCTTTGCAAAAATATTTTATTTTCATCTTTAGTTTTTAAGTAAGTGATAATTTAAAGACTTGATATCCTCTGTGTGTTTTATCATTTCCTGTAATGTATATTGATTTTTACAATACAAAAACAGTATACCATGAAAATGAGTAAAGTACATATTGTATAGGGTTAGTACAAAAACACCAATTTTGTTCTAATTCTATATTATGCTTTAAATCTAAGCAGGTTTTGAGAACGTTCACACTGAAAATGTGAAAAAAATAAGTATGCTGACTAACCACTGGATTTTTGAGTCTGCTGTTAAAGTACGATCATACATATTGTCCCACTTTGCACAAAAGAAATAGAGGAACTGCTCACAGCTGCAAAATAAGTAAGTTAATTAAAGTTTAAATGAAGTTTAAATGGCAGTGGCACTCCAGAGTTTGATTGATATTCCTGTTGGTGTAAAATGGTTAAGTTGTATATTGATTTCTTGTATACTAATAGCAAAAAAGTAAACTATGCAGATAAATATATTGTACTATTAGCATGTAGTATGAAATTGTGACAAAGACGCTCTGTTATGTTTTCACTTTGAGCCTCTGGTTCCCTCTAGTGCCTGCAACCAGGTGGTTCTGTTGAAATGAAATATTTAAAAAAAAAAAAAAAAAAAGAAATACAGAATTTTTTGATATTTTAATTTATTATTTAAGGATTTTCTTTCACTACAGTGGCCATATGTAAAATTATCTTAAATTTAAAATTGAACAAAATTATTTAGAATTATAAAATAATTAAAATATTAGTTACAGAACAATTTTGACCATTATAATAAATGACTACTTTACTCGTACCATCTGATGCTTATTGCATCTCTAACCTCTAGGCTACACTGCAGTCGGCTGTCCTTCAGCACATTATCATTAGTGTTTCTCTTTGAACGACCTCTGTTATCTTTCTTAAGGTCAATGTCCCTATCTGCCTTTCATGCTGAGTCACGTTTAACTGGTCAGTTTTGCTTCACTGCAGCAGGTCAGATCAGGGGTTCTGGTCATTCTGGTCACACTTTAACATGACCTTTATCCCAAGACCCTGACGCGTGGTCTCAAAGGCCTGGACTGCTTGCTCCAGAGGGAAACGGTGGGTCACCAGGGGCTTCACGTTCACTTTCCCCGACGCCAACATGGCTATGGCCATCGGCCAGCTGCAACACAGCAAGAGAAACATTTTTTTAAAGAGTTCATTCTCTGTGATACATACTAATCACATTATGAGTACAGCCTCAGCCAAGGTAATGAGTGGTCTTGACAAGTATTTTCTTACGTATTGCAGTAGCGAAAGACCCCTCTGATGTCCACTTCTCTTACAGCAGCATTGATCAGGGGAATAGTGGCCATCTCAGAGCCGAGACCCACCAGCACCACAACACCTCCTGAACGTGTTGCCTGATTAAAAAAAAAATCAGATACCATTGAATTACTGAGTCTGCAGATACGGATACACTGTGAAACATAAATACCAAAGAATAAAAGGCAGTGGTAGAGAAAGTGTTTAGATCATATACTTAAGTAAAAAACAAAACAAGTAAAAGTCCTGCATTAAAAAAATACTTATTTCAGAAAAATGTTATATTATTAGACATTAAATCTTCATTACTGATACATTAATGTGTAAGTAACACTGATGTACTTGGTAGAGGAAGACCAAATTTGAACTATTTTGTTTAGTTTAAGTAATTTAATCTATTACAATGCAACATATTTTAAAATCTTGATCTGAAAAATAACTAGTAACTACAGCTGTCAGATAAATGTAGTGGAGTAAAAAGTACAAGATTTTCCTGCACGGAATGGAAATACTCAAGTAAAGTACCTCAAAATTATATGTAAGTACAGTACCTGATTAAAGGTACTATTGTCTATAGTTTGAATGCTAGTAGTTGTTGTGTACAGCTACTTCATATTTTCCGTAGACAGACACATACATAAATGGCAGTTTGGATGCAGCTTTCAACACCCGTGCATTCAATAGTGATGTGCGGCTGAGTTCCCAGCATGTCTTCTACACTCTTGGCCAGCTGCTGAGGTCCATCGCCTCTCTTCACCGTCAGCTGGAAGTCAGCACCACACTCTTTGGCCACAGTCAAACGCTCAGGGAACAGATCTGAATAAGATGATGGTGGATTAGTGACAAAAGAAAAGGCTGTACAGACAATATATTGTCCTATTAGTCATTTCACTTGAGATACATGTTTAGAAACTGTGTGTGTTACCAGTGATGACGACCTGTGAGGCCCCCATTGCCTTGGCCACAAGCAGACAGACCAACCCAATAGGCCCTGTGGGAAGAGAATAAATAAAAAAGATTGCTCATGTAGAGACTGTGCTATATATCTGCACATTTTTAACTTAAAACTCTAAAGTTAAGCGATAAAGTAAACAGCCAATGTCATAACGATGCGTGTCCAGCATTCTCGTGTGTTGTATAACTTCACCCTTATTCGTAAGGATCAGCTCTTTCACTTGCTGTTGCTTAAGACAGATGTTTTAAATGTACATTAGCTTGTTTTCACCAGTGTAAAGAAATGTTAAATATTAAGTCTGTTACAAGGTACGTTAAGGTTCAGCAGTTCACTCGAGTTTTGTTGAGTCAGTGTGATTCTCGTCTTTGGGACAGCACCCACTGATACTGATAGATACCTTACTTGCACAGGCATGTTGCTCAAATACAATACAAGCACATATTTTATATAAGTCTGCAGCATGCCCTGAAATGCCCTTGTCATCTCACTGATGGAATATTCCCACAAAAGGTGACTGGGTTTATTATGTGAATTAAACAGTTTTCATTTTTACCTGCACCACAGATGAGCACAGTGCTGCCGAGGGTTACCCCGGCCCTGCGACAGGCGTGGATCCCCACAGACAGAGGTTCAATCAGAGCTCCCTCCTCAAATGTCACATTATCAGGCAACCTGGACAGTTGAGAGAAGATACAGAAAAAGGATATATGCAAAGGTTAAGCAAGAAAGTTGCAGACAGAAATCAGGAAGTTGTTAGGTAATCTCTGGAGCAAAGCCAGCACTGTTGCGTACTTGTAACAGAAATTGGCACTGTGCGTATAGTATCGGCACAAGTTTCCATCATCAGGTGGCGTTGCACAGAAGAAGATAGTAGGAGACAGGTTGTAGCGTCCATTTTTGAAGAACTCGTCCATCTCGCGGGGCACACCTGGCTCAATCGCCACTCTGTCACCTAAGAAAAATATAAGGTCAGGTTTACAGCACTAGATAAGTTTGTGCATGTATTTCTGTCAGTGTGAACTTGTTTTTAGCATAATTTACATTATATTTTAATTATAGTAGCAGACACTGCCTTTGGTATTTCACAGCTTTGAGACAAACACCACTCACTCATATACCTGCTTTAAGATGTTTGACTGCTGATCCCACCTTCACCACCTGCCCAGATGCCTCGTGTCCCAACACCATAGGTTTTTTGAGCACAAAGTTCCCAATGCGACCGTGCTGCCAGTAGTGCACATCTGATCCACAGATTCCAACAGAGTGCATCTTGAGCAAGACCTCTGTGTGCAAAACATGACACAAGGAAGAAGGTAGACATTTTGTTACCTTTTCATAAAAAGACACTACAGACAAGCCTTATTCCAGACTTCTGAATTGCTGCCCACAACTCTGATTTGTTCTTTCATTCAAACTTGAATGAATAAAGTGAAACACAATGCTAATTCAGTCTGATTACCAAGCTAACTAAGGAAATCGGTTAGAAATATCATTTTTTGACTACAGTGCAATGAAGTAGACTTGCAATGCATAAGAATGTACAGAATGAACCTCAAAAAAGCCATCAAATCCATGCCAACATGTTGCTCTTTCAGGTGCATTTCAAAGGCATAAAATCAAAGGATATGTTTTCAGCAGTTTAAAATACATTTTTATTGTTAAATTAATAGAGTTCAAGAGAATAGCAATGCGACTGTGGTGCATTTTGACATTCATTGACTGAATAAAAAAACCTTACATGATATGCAGAACATTTTTAACATTTCTAAACATTTGCATGTCTAGAAATGCTTGGTGAAGTGGTCTATGAATTGTGAAGTGCAGCTCCACAAAGTAGTCCATAGTCTTTACGAGACACATATATGAATGTCATACCATTAGGTCCTGGCTCCGGGACGGGGCGCTTTTCCTGAATAAAATGCAAAAGCCTGCAGTTAGTTTAGTTTGCACAGATTGCAGTTTAGGATCGTGTGGGAATAGTACAAGTTCGCTTTTTACCAGTCTCAGGTCTCCCTGAGCGTGCAGCACCACAGACAGATTATCCTGCTCCATGATTCAACACCGAGCTGCCAACAGCGTGTAGAAGAGGAAACACACAACTCTACCGACTGTCAGCGGTGTCAAAGTACAGCGAGCATCAAGCTACGCCTTCCTGCTGCTGTGGGCTGCTACCACAACAAAGCACGTGATTGGCCACAGTCGCGGCACGGTCCATTGTGGAGGGGTGGACGCTGTTACGTACAAACATTTAACTGCAACGAAATAGTACATAACTCCTGCTACTGCTCTTTATTACTTGAAAACATGGTTACATTATGTTTTTTTTTAATTATATGTTCTTTTTGAGACTGTATCATCGATATGCCGTGATGTAATTAACCAAAAAAACCCTGTTCCTTTGAAATCAGAAGCAACACATTGAAGGAGCAATAAAGTGGGCAGTAACGTTGTTCTTTTTCATTCAAAAATAATGCATCTAAATTTAAAATTAAAACTGATTTTTAAGAAAGTAAATGTCAGAACAGCAATCAGTCATGTGATTTAAAATAAGACTGATATGTAGTTCTCAAGGTTTCCCTCTGTTGGTGGCATGTACATTGCAAAGAAAACTGAACTTATATATATCCAGTTTTCGATATGTTATGCACATATGCACAAAATATATTTAATTAGTCTCACATCTGCTTCTATTCTCCCTTCATCTTGGTACAGTTTAAGGAAGGGAAATCCATATTATTTAATCTGGATTCACCTAATTGTCAAAACTGAGCAGCCCTCATTTGTTAGCCTAATCAAGTTAACACTAGTTAATAAAAAAGCATCATAGCACATTCCTGGTGAATGACTGCACATTATGCTTTGTGCTCCATTTCCTAAACAAAAGAAAGTGTGGTTAATAGGATTGACTGGAGAATTTGATGACGTATGTTAGTTCAGCACACAAGTTTACTCCTTGTGGCACCTTTTATAGTTAATTATTATTATCTGATTGCTGCCAAAAGTTTCCCTTCACTCTGTTGAATCATACCAAGTATTAATGTACACGTTGTAAATCAGATTCCACAGATGTTAAGGAAAATACAATTACTTACACTCCTGTGTTTATTTTTACCTCTTTTTTCTCATTGATGTGACAGTTGAGAAAGAGCACAAAGCTTCCTCAAATTCATCAAAAACAGACAGGCTCTTAAATGTCAGCATGCTGCTGTCAAACAAGTTGTTCTTCATGTACAGCAGTGGTCAACAGTGGACCCTTTTATTTGACTTGACTACTCTTTAATGATTAATAAAATAAATACAACGCAATTACAAAATGAGAAAAGAAGTATCCATGCTATACTGATTTATTTTATGCCAATGAAATATACATCTACATTGCATAAACAAATGCAGGTAGGCAATGAATATTTCATAATAAACATAATAACTCATTTGCCAGAACATTACCTACAGCTTACAAATGTGAACAGGTCAGCTGATAGTTGTTCTTGTTAAATATGTTTTGTGTTTGCCTATGTGTGTAGCAAGCAGCAATGGGCTTTACAGTTGGAGCATCGGAAACACCTGGGATGGAAATCACGCAGATCACCTGAATATTTCTGCAGGTTGTGCATGCTGACATACCCTGTAGTGAAAAAGTAGATGGGAAAAAAGATGATAATAACATTTCCACACTTAACAACAACACTCCACGCACCAAAAACGTATTCAAATTGCCTATCAGATGACAGATATTCTGATCATCTCAATATGGATCGAATCACATATTCAATGTATGTAATGACCTCAAAAAACAAAACAAAAATCCTTCACCTGTATGCATGTTACTGACTGGATAATTACAACACATAGGGTCGTCATTTCCTGATGTGTCTGTGTCAGATGGTTCAGACCTGCCAAACAGAATAACAAGAACTTAATCAGTTTACAATTGATCATGTTACAATCCTAAATATTTGGAGTAGAAACTGAACATACTTGCTTCTGCTGACTTCTCCTTCACTGTACTCATCTTCTGTCTGGTAACTAAAACTCTCGTGGGAACCCTGTAAAACAGAAACTGGTATAAGTAAGGAGGTTACAACAATGTAAATAATTTGCCTTTGTCTGAATCATATTGCCTGTGTTACTGACTGCTCATCCTCACGTTCCCATATCAGCCTCCCAAGTATGTTTCTGACGTCTGCATAGATAATCAAAGGAACATAAGATGAGTAATGATTCATTAATGAATGCTTTTGCTTTGAAATGAATTATTTAGTACACCTGCAACCCCTTGTCACAGGTTATTTATGTCTATGAGTTGCGAGCAGTTCAACCAAAGAATTACAGGTGCATTTCAGGCCTGAAGATGTAAAATGATCCAGTATTTTACATTAAAAGCAAACATAAGAGAAAGGTCATTAAATTGTTCTTTTAATCATCTTGTGACCCAAAGGTTGGGAACCTTGATTTAGTATAATTCACAACACAACAATACAGTATCCTCACCATCCTGCACAGATGCTGGAGGCAGCACATAATGACCAATGCACACTGACTTTGCACTCTGGCGCTTCTCACAGGCAGACAGGAACGAGCTGTGAAAAACTGTCACCTTGTTCCAGAGGAAATCTTTGCTTTCAAACACCCTGAAAAACAGAAATGAAGATATAGCTTTAAAGGGATTATTGAGACATGATTTAGAGGCCATCTATGGGATGAAAACTGTGCAGCTTTGTTATCTTTCTCACCTCAGAGTATCAGGACATGTAGCCTCCTTGCTGAAAAGATAATCTGCTGTTCTCCAACCAGCAGTGGTCCCATCCTCCAATACTATGAGGTAAAATATAATAAGACTACAAAACCAGCTCAAAGAGCATGTCCAACTTGAACCTGATTACAGATCACTACACTAGATTGGTGGCAGTATATTGTTCTTTTAAAGATAATAAGTTTGGTGGCAGCTTCTCTGTGTCAATAACTTATCTCATTAGCAGGTACATTATTTGAATAAATAGTTAGCTGGTAAATTAGCCCAAATAAAGGTATATGCCTGAGCTGATACTTACTCCAGAAGTTGTGACATGACTGTGGCACACTGCTTGAAAACCAGGCAGTCTTATTTCGAAACATATCTACAGTCCTCTCCTTTGAAAAAAAAGATGTTAGCTAGTTTCAGCCAGTTAATATGGTACTATATTAGACTTAACTCTCAATTTAGCCTACTATCATCATCGTTTTGTCCCTCAAAACTAACGTTAGCGACTTTTGGCTTTTACAATATTATATTTGACCAACTGCAGCTCTGTCGTTTTGGCGCTCAAACGGCTCTGTTGCCTTTAAATGCTGTCGAAAACTGTCGTAAATTTGTCAATTTGGAGAAACAGAAGACAAAGCAAGCGAATCGTCCAGGCTTGAAGCTAGCATAAATGTCACACTTAGGAGCTAATGTGTTTAATGTTTTTTTTCATCTGCTCACTAATTCAAACATAACTACTTAAAATGACAGCCACCTAAAAGACAAAATGTCATACGTTTTGTTGTATTTTCCCAAAACACTCCCGAACTGCTCTGTAACGTTCATGGATGTATCGTTAACGTAACGTTAGAGTTCAAGCTAACTACAGCAATGTTAGTGAGCCAAACAGATTATTTTTTAAATCGAAGCTCTCCTCACAAATAGGTCACAAATTGTGGGTATGTATACTGTTTAGTTGTCTTCTTGACATTATTACCACATGTGGATTTATGTGACTAAAGTTAGTTCAATATGGCCTTGTTCTCAGACTTGGCTCATATGAATGGAGAGCGACAAAGAGCAGAAGATTGTGATCAGTTCTGCTCCTGAACTGTCACACACAGGTTTCTGAATGAAGTGGATGTCCACAAGCCAAGGTATTTCTTATCTGTTATGGTGTCCTCTCAAAGGTTATACACATAAATTCCAGAAATTTAAAGATTTTCTAGAGCATCCAAAACTTTCTTTACTAGTGATAAGAAAACTGATGATTAGATGTCAGTCTGTTTCGAAACAGTCACTTTATATAATTTAATGTTTGTTCAGCCTCTGACAGTACATTAGTGTGCCTGTTCTGTTTTCACATTGATTAGGCTATATTAATAATGGTGATCCTCAAGGATCCATTCAGGGCCTTGTCCTCCTCAGAAATGATAATGATTGTCAAATCTTTATCTGGATAATATTTTAAAGCTTGAATGTTCGTGTCTTGTGTCTCCTGTCTTGTGTCTTATGTCTTGTGTATGTGAATGTTTCAGTGTTTCATGTTAGCCTGACACCATCCTAGGATATATTATACAGTATATACTAGCTTAAATATCAAGGTATTATTATATATTTTAGTTAGCAAGAGATTGCAAGCAAAACCTCATGATGGAAAGGATGAAATTAAATAAACATAATTATATTTAAAAATATATACATATAGTGTATTTGTGTTTCTGATTCTATTGAAGAAGCAACTGAGAAAGCTGCTCTAAATAAACCACTTGCAAAATTTGCCACAGTTGGCAATGCCTTGACATCTGAATCTAGAGAAACTGACATTGAAATATATAGACAATGTTGTTAGTTAACCACAAGTGAATCTTGGCTTTTTTGTGTAGAAACCGAACCAGCCTACATTGTTGATGGAGGCCCTTCAGCTCTGTATTATGGGAATATCATTTCAAGACATGCTGCTACTTTCACTCAGGCCCATAGATATTATTCACCATTCAGTATCATCACCAGCCTTACAGGAAAGGGTGTTGAGGTGTTTAGCCACTATGAGCCTCCAGAACATCTTAAATGCTTCTTGGCATAGCCTATTTAAGTCTGTGGTGGAGGGCTGAGCACCATTCTTCTAAAAGATATTCCCTTCCAATGATGTTTTGATGATAATGTCGGCCATTATCATTGCCCAACACCTTGGTCCAAAATCTCTCATTAGTGGTCAGTTGGGTTGAGATCTGGTGACTGTGAAGGCCGTAGCAGATAATTCACATCCTTTTCAAGTTCACCAAACCATTCTTTGACCCATGTATGTAAGCATCTACATTTGTTATGTTTCTCCACTCAATTATTGAGTTTTTTTCTTTAATTTGTCTACCAATGTGTGACAGATTCCTGACCAACAGAAGTGTTTGCAGTAGCACATTTCACCACTAGATGGCAACATTTTTTAACATATTACACAGTTCACTAAGTCATGGTTGATTTTATATGGCTTATAACGGCTCAGTCTAACTATATATTCAAAAAAACTGTATCGATCAAACTGTTATGACGTTCTTTCATTAGCCACAGTGCAGCTGCTATTGAATAACTGTGGGTCTTCTAAATGGCAGCAAAGCTATGTTGACTGATATTGAGCTAGTGAAATATTGGGTCTTGATGTGAAGTTTTCATTTGATGATATTGCATATTTTGTTGAGGGTAAATGTGTCTTCTTGTCAGGTTGATGAAACATTTAATTCCAGCTGCTATGCTGACAAATCTCTCTTTCTCACTATAACATCATGGGCTGTGCGCTGGCTGGTAGATTCACTCACATATTCTGCAGCAGTTTTTGCGAGCATGTATACATCAGTGCCTCTTCTTTATGTCCTATAAGCCCTTCGGCAGGGTTGCCTGCAGGTCAGGAGCTTGTTGCTATCACACAGACACACACACAGAACCCATTGACTCCTGTTTATGAATCCCAATAATGTCATGTAACCTTGTGTTTTATAACAGCGGCAGCCTATTAAGGGAAGATATTGCTTTACAGCAGTATTGCCATCACGCTGCTGGTATAACTGATGGGTTTTGCTTGTTTGAACTCAGAGAAGCCAGCGAGCCTATCACTCTGTCACAATGGAATAGGCTGTATCCCAGACCATTACAGGTCTTAGGAATTGCATGAGCACACCTATACTGCTCATGTAGCTGCTCAGCTCTGTGCGCTTCCAGTTGGCGAAACAGGCGTGACATGCATGCACAAAGGCAGACGCTCCATGTAGATTTCATGTGTGTTTGTTTGTAGGTTTTGGTCAGCTTGCCTGCCTGCATATACTGTTACTGGTGACCGAGTTCCTCCACATTACATAGTTCCTGACTAGTTGAGGGGGGTTCAAAGCAGTGATAACTCTGTTGCCATGACAACAGCAAAGCCACACCCTGTTTCTTACCCAACCCCCCAACATGTTCTGCTAAGAACAAAGCTCTGGAAAGAGGGGCTGGCTGGTGGTTACTACTGTACACTGAGGTTTAACATGAGCAGAAGATCAGACGAAGAAAATGAATAGTGTCATCTGCTGCTGATTGACCCACACAGAATACAATTTGGTATTGGTTATAATGTATCTACCTAATGTTGTCATTCTATTTCTCTACATTGTAATTTTACTATTTGTGTTTCTGTATACTCTGTACACATAACATTTATTGCATGCATATCCTTCCTCTGTTGCTCTTCATGAGGTACCTTCCCTTTTTATCATGTTAAAGGGATTTTTGGGGACTTTTTCCTTATCCAAACCGAGGGTCTAGGTATAGAGGGTGTTGAATGCTGTACAGATTGTAAAACCCTTTGAGGCAAATTTGTAATTTTGGGCTACCTCAATAAAATTGACTCGACTTTCCTTTTCCTTTATTTTTGCGTCGCCTAAATCAATGAGCTAGTGTAGAGGTGGGTAGTGTGATATCACTGAAATATGGACTTTATTTTACATGGAAATCATTTGTGTTCATTTAATTAATTGCTAATTATTTTCAGAACATTTGACTGTATCTGTTCCACAGATAAATGAAATACTGTAGATTTAAAATGTAGTGCTGAAACTGCTTAATTGATTAGTCCAGCACCAGAAAATTATTCAGCCAAAAATGGGATAATTGATTAATTGTTAAAGTCATTTATCAAGCAAAAATATCAAGCGTCTTCAATTTCTAGATTCTCACACCTGGAGATTTGCTGCTTTTTTTAATCTTGTGTGATAAGCTGATTATCTTTTGGTTTTGGACTATTGAAAGCAATTTGAGGACATCACCTTGGACCTTGGGAAATTGTGATCGTCATTTCCTACATTTGTCCTGACATATTATTGACCGAAGGATTAATCGATAATGAAAATAATCATTAGTTAGAGCCCTAATGAATGTTGCAACAGGGTATGTATTATCAGTGTGCATTCATTCTCCAAATATTACATTTTGCATGTCTAGCTCTTTTCTTTGACTCTGTTATGTGTTTGTGTATAGATCCTCTGATGTCCAGGAATAATTCATATAATCTCAATTATGTAAAAAATACAGGATCTGTCCTCTTCCTTCCCTTTGTTTGCTGCTGATTTTGTCCTTTCAGCTTCCCTCCTGCTGGACAGAGTAAATGGCCGAGAGGGGCAGAGCTGGCTGCCCTGGGCTTATCCATCTCCCCTTTGTCCCTTATCATATTGTTCTATTGTGTGGTAACCTAGATTATTGTATTGTCATTGTTATTGTGTTACTGCTGTTGTTGGTATACAAGACGTTTTAGGGCTGCAACTAACGATTACTTTCATGATTAATTAATGTGTCAATTCTTGATTGGGTAATCGTTTGGTCCGTAAAATAAGTCAGGAAAATAGTGAAGTGATATACTTTAAATTACTTGTTTTATCCAAACAACAGTCCAAAACCCAAAGGTATTCACTGTAGTGTCTTAGAAAACAAAGACAACCACCAAATATTCACATTTGAGAGACTGAAACCAGTATAGTATTGCTTAAAATATTAGTTGAGCAGTTGACTTTCAAATTTGGACTCAGCTGTGATCCAGATACAGAGATGTGCTTTGTGTCTTCACTCAGGTTTTATTTGACCTGGATTTGGGTTGTTTTGGACTCCTGAGGTACTTGCTTTACCCCATACTGTGACTTTTGTTTCAGATGGAACGATATAATAAGAGGAACTGTACTACAGTTATTTTAATTGGACGGTTTATGGTCAAGTGCATGCTATGTTCACAGGGGAATCTGAGCGGGACTCATCTGTGTAATATTTAATGAAACAGTGAAAAGCATAAATAATGAACAGTATAATTAAACATCACACAGAAACAATAGACATACAGTAAGCATATCACATGATTTTAATGACTTTCCAACCACACATCTGTTTGTATGTATAACAGGGAGGGTCATGGAGGGACGGGTATGAAATAATGTCCCAACCTCCCAGACAAGCTCAGTGACAACTGGTGTCTTTTTGAATTGCTGCTGGCTTTGAATTTATATATTTACAGCTTCAAGACATCACCAGATACCCAGTCAGCATTCTCTTAGAGTACTTTGTCAGCGAGACAGAGCAGTAAACCTTGGTGGAGTTATATCATTGAAGAGTTATAGAAGAGTTGATTTGCACCAGTCTGTCACCTTAACTTGCATTTAGTTCAGTTCTGTGTTAAATGAGCAATCTATTATCTCTCTATCTCTCTCTGTCCCTATCAAGTCTCTTTCTCTCCAGCTGAACCAACAACATCAAAGGAGTGTGCTTCAATTCGCAGGTGTTGAAGGATTAAGGCCACCGCAGGATGGGTTTTTTATTCTCAGCCACATCTTTGATGTAGTGTCTCATTCACACACTTGTGTCTCTAACCTGTAACATGGATTGGTAGCCCAGAGTGTCCATTACTGAGCTGAAAATGTGGAGTGTCTTCATTCTCACACAGCTACATTAAGTGGGTGCAATTCAACGAGGCAGGAATTGGTAAATATGTCCTACAAAGTTATTAATGTCAGTTGGGATCAGAGCAATCTGACATCATGATGATATATATTGTATGCTGTCAGACAAAAACCATCTCTGGGTGAATTAGGTAATTGTGGGCAATATTGTAAATAAGTGATCCAGACTGTTTTATGGCAGTGATTTGATTTTTCTATCAATGTGATGAAGTACTTTAATTTGTCAAGTATTTAAATTGTTGGATTGGACATTGCTGTGTAGTTATTTTATCCATAAACAATTTCTCAAAAGATTTTTGCACAGTATGTTGATATTATGACATAAAATTACATATACTGTGATAAAATACTGAATTCATATTGCACACCTCTACTTAGGACCCATCATGGTGGCCATAATCTGTTTTATTCATAATAAGGAACCTCAATATTTGACTATTAAGTGACAGTATGACAACTTCAGTAAATCCTTTTGCTTACTTTTTGGCTCGTCACAATTGTGTTTTATAGTCAGGGGTGAGCTGACATAAATTTTCACAACCAAATTGTGAAGTGATAATTAATGTAATGTTGATGTTGCCTCTTTATGTTGTGTGTGGACATAAAGTAAGATGTGAGAGGGCAGCTGCCTCACAATGTTAGCTACAGAGAGGTGTTGGAAGCTGTGTGAATTCTCAGTTGGACCTGCAGAGACAGCGTGGTGTGTTGCTGCCTCTACACAGCTGAACACCAGGAAGTCCTGCCATTTTAGATTTAAAGTTGCCGTCATGCTCAAACTCCCTTAGACTTTTTTAAAAATGTCTTCACGTTGTGTGTTAGATATGTTATAAGTGTTATAAATTGAACTTTCTTCTTTGCAAGCAACAACTTTAAAGCCACTGTATAGTTGAACCCCAAAATATTGCATGATAATAATCTGAGGACATGCAGTCACTGTAGTATTAATAGATTATACAATGATCAAACAAAATGCATCGTATCCATCATATTTGAGACAGATGTATCATATCCTTATCAGAGGAGTCTGTAAAAGTGAATACTAGCATTACATATTAATAAGACTATACATTCATCCAATCTTAACTGACTAAATCCCACTAAAAGTTAAACCATATGTAAATGAGAGCACTGTAAATTTATAGGAGACAAGGAAACTTTTCCAGAGTGACTGTGCTGGTGTTAGCTGTAGGCATGCATGTTGACCTTTAACCCTTATTGGGTCAATGGGGTGTACTGGTGTGCTGAGGAAGGACAGGAAGGAACATTGCTTCCCAGACCGTTAAGAGGCCATGAAGGCAACAGCTGAGCAGCATCTGACAGTAGGGTAGGGTGAGAGGAAACGTCGCAGGCTCCACAGGCTTACCTTAAGGGGAACAGGCAGACTCTGAAGACAGGCGAGCATATAGACTCATACATGCATCATGTTCACATGCACATGCATGCACGTGCTTGCACAGAGGTATCGGTTAGGCAACACACAGAGTGAAAGATGTGTTTGAACAGAGGACATCTGCGAGACAGAAAGTGCCAACAGAGTGAAAGTTTTGACTGACTTTAACCAAGATTATGTCTCACCAAGGACTGTTGTGCTGCTATGCCAGACCAAGTGTGAATGTTATATGCCCTCTTAGTTACTTGGGTCCACGATGAGTCATCTTTTGGAGTTTGGAGGATGGCATCGCTAAGAAATGGCCACTCCCTGGGGTTAACACCCCGCTGAACACCAGCAATCTAGATTAATGACTTGACTCACGTCCATTTCTTTTTTTTTCTAACTTTGCCTCTCGGTTTATTTAAATACATTTTATCCAACGTTTTATATTTTCCCCATGGACAGCAGTGGAACAGGCATTTAGATACTTAAGTATAAGTAGCAATACCAAAAAGTAAAAATACTTAATTACAAGTAAAAGTTACATTTAAAAACTTAAAGGGTAGAGTACTACTCAGCTTGTGAAAACAGCAAGCGAGGGCATGTAAAATACTTAATGACAAATAGCCACTTAAATTTTTGAAAAGTGTTTGTCTTGTGTCGATGTAGGCTACAAACAACATGACTGAAACAGAAACTGAGTGTCAGGTTTTTCCGTTTATTATGAAATCATATAAACAGAAAATAGACATGAATGACTTTAAGGATATTATTGGACGCCTGGCTTCTTTCTTTTCCTCTGTAATGCTGTGATCTCGAGACCTGTTTCTTCTTGTTTTATCAGCACAGGATGCCCCCGTCCAAACACAAGCCCCGTCCTCTTCTCATAACACTCACAAATACAAACTTACATCTCTGTTTTCTGTAACCTGCTGTCACAGAAAAAAAACGAAACAAATTTATACTGTATCTCTCTCGGCGATAGTTCTCCGCTGTGTCATTTAATGAAACTGTCTTCCATGGACTGTTATTGTTAAACCAGTGTCAACATTCAGTTGGGGATAAGATGTAATAATTTACATTAACAGCTATTTTGCAGTTTATATTTAATAGCAATAGACAACTGTTGATAGTGCTACATAGAAGGAATGTCCAGAGCTGACATTTAAACATGTGCTAATGTGAATAATTCAAAAATATGCTTTAGTTTGTATAAAGGAGTTTTCGCTTGCTTGCCAAGGCCAACTAGCAGAAAGGCTGAGGCTATCGTTATTGTGGCAAATTCTAAACTGTTGAGACTAATCTGCCAGTTTGTGTTACTGTTGTAGATCTCCGCTAAGAGGCAACAAGAGCAGGGGACAGGCTGACTGGAGTTTTACGCAGAGGAGCGCCATTTGGTCAAAGTGTTTCTGACTATTGCTCTGCGTGCTTCCGCAGGGCAGTAACATACAACGTGAGTCACTCCGCAGTCAAAATGTCTGACTGAAAAGGCCCGCTAATTTACCTTAGGTCATTTATGATTTCATCAGCAACCTGTCACTCCAAAACTTTTAACTTTCTGCTGATGACCTCACTGATGATATAGAAGCTGACACCCTCCAACAAGGACTTGTCCTTGTTGGCATTTTACCCTTTTGCCAATAATTAAGGGTAAGGCTACAAATAACAATTATTTACATTTTTTTTTATTACAGAAATGCTTTGACATTTTTCCAAAGTACACTTACTTGCTTTCTTGCTGATGAGAACATTGATACCACTTTCATGCCTGTCTGTCAAATATGAAGCTATAGCTAGCAGCCAGCTAATTGTAGCTAGCTTAGCTCAGCATAAAGACATCAGGGGAAACAGCAGGCTTGTCGTTCTTGTGAAGTTAACAGGTAACCTGTGGAGACTCCAGGAAGTTACTGTGCCCACCCAAGAAACTGCCCTGCACATAACCACACGCAAACCACATTTTGAGATATAACATTTGAGATATAACACATTAATTAGTGAGCTTTAAACATCCTGGTAGGTGGATTTTGTTACCTTTGGACAGAACAAGGCCAGCTGTTTCCTGCTGTTTCCAGTCTTTATGCTAAGCTAAGCTAATCGGCTGTGGCTGTAGACTCTTTGCTAGTTGTAAACAATCGATCAGTGATGTTTTCAGGAATTTTCTAATCTTGCCTACAAGTGCTTTCTGGATTTAGAGAGCTCCTACAACAACTCTTTTCCAAGTCAGCTTTTGGTCCTTCCATATCTGTTGACTGATAATGACAGGCATATTTGCTTTCTTAGCACAAAGTCAAGTACATCCAAGATAGACAGCAGAGTCTTGACAAGGGGGCACAATTGATGTCTGGAGATAAGTGACATTATGGAGGCATCTCTGCTATTTGAGGATGATGTTGTTCTGACATTACAGAGCTCAGTACTATAATCTCATGCTGCTGTTTGTAGCTGCGTGTAGCACAGTCAAGTTGAGAAGTGTGCCACCATGTTCCTTTCTCATAAAAAGATGACTAGGCTTATCTAACAGACACCCCAAGAAGAGAATTTCAGGTATCTCAGGAGCTTAGTTGTGAGTGAGCAAAAGAGATGTGACAGCCTGTTAGTGTTTCCTGGTTCTGTGTGCTGAGATTGTCAGGAAGTCTGACACCTGTGCTGGCAGACCTCTGAGTTACATCCTGGATAAGCTGGTGCTGTCACTCTTACTTTCTCCCTTTCTCCACTGATATACGGTAACTTGCTTTTGTTTTGGGCCCAATGTAATTTACTAGTTTCTGACTTGTAAATAGCTTTCACGTCAACATCCAAGTTGTAATTATAGCTCGGAAACTCTAAACTGAATTGTCTGAAAACACTTGGTAATACAAAAGTGCCTGAAAACGAAACAGACATGGATGCCCAAATCTACTGGATTAAGTGCTATATTGTCAATGCACTTCCTCCTCTTTGTCATCACTTGTCAAAAAGGATCTTTAGATATGTGTGAGCTGTGAGTATTGAGTGAAGGAGTGAGATCATGGATAGAGGCTGATGAAATGCAGCTCCTCAGCAAGATGGCTGATCTCACTGGGTCTGATAGAGCTGGGGTTGGGTGATTCAGTTGAACCTTGTGGTGGAGCAGCTGCTACTCTTCAAACTTCACAGAGGAGAAATGTGATGTCGGTTTGGAGTCTGAGGGTAGAGCCTTGGTCGAGGTGATTACATCCTCCAGCTTTTCTGGGAGCACATGAGATCCCCCAAGAAATGCTGGAGGAAGTCTCTGGGATGATACACACCTGGCTGCTTACTTGCTCTGTTGCTACTGGGACATGCAGCTAGAAAACATATAAAAGGATGTATAAATGGAGTTTGGGTGGATGCCAGGTTGAAGGGGAGGGCAGACCAATGGGCAGACCAATTTAAGGAACGTACAATGACTTGACTTACTAATCTGTGTTATACTGTATGTTTTGATGGAAATTACATGTCTGAAGCTGAGTTTTGATTTACTACCAAACCATGAGACATTTGGGTTCCTCATTGGCTGCAGACAAACTGTAGCATCCTGGTTTAAATCCTGGGAAGCTTGTTCAGTACCCTTCCCCTTCCTATTGTATATACATCTTCTGTTACTGGGTTCATCATATCAAGAATGCATGGAGCGAGTATGATTACTAAAATTAAAAATCCTCCTCGCTAGACATGTTACAGTTTGAAAGAGACACTTGATCAGAGTTCTTGCTGAACTCATGTTGGAAATATTGTTGGAAACATTTGATCTATGATTTCATTCGCTGATGCCAAAGGTTTTATCTTATGAATAAACTACTTATTAACTGTAGTAATATTGTGGTTATATAAGTAATATTCTGCTTTGTATGATGCATCACTCTAAATGATGCGACTACTTGCACACAGACAAGGAACTTAAAATTGTTGAACTGGCTTACTTCTGTGTGTGTAGAGGTTTTATTGAGATCATTTCATGTCTGAGTTAATTGACATGTTGATAAATTATAATTTAAATAAATTTACTTTCACTTTGAATAACTACTAACAACAACATCACTATGTGCAGAGATTGGAAATCTGTAATTTGAGATAGTCATATCAAACTGAAAAAAGAAATGCATCATCCTACCTACAATAAATTCTTATTTGTGGACAGATCTGATCTGTTTCTCTTGCTGGCATGCATGAATATCTGTTCACACCAGCAGAAGGGCAAGCAGTTTTCATTTCACACCCAGGCTGGAGATTTTGAGGGCTGTCTTGTGTTGCAGTTGTTGGTTCAGGTTACCTCTGCCTCTGGCGGGAAGTAAGCCTGCTGTGACCTTGACCTTGGCCCTGCGGATCTGCTCAGTGCAGCAGAATCTCCCCCCCCTCCCTCTCTCTCTCTCTCTTACACACATACATGCTCACCCACTCCCATATATCCCATATATTTTCAGTATTTTAGCATATTATAGCACTTTTTAGCATCGCAATGCACTAAAACAGGATGGGGTTTTATAAAGTACAGTCTCCACAGTGATGCATATTTGTAAAATAGGCAAACAGAAAGATGGAAAATGAAAAATCGCTTTATGCATGTTGCAACCAAAATCAAAAGTTATCAAAAAGATGCAATAATACATTGTTTGCAGAACTAGTAACTCATTGATTCAAATACTGTACAAAAATATCAATACTGTATGTAATCTTTATTCTAAATAAAAATGTATGAACTAATAGTGTGATCATATAAAACACTCTTTTTGCCCTGAAAGTACAACTTCTTGCAGACCTCAAAATACAGATATTGGTCTCTTGAGGCACTATACTGGATTTACAGGATGAAATGTTAGACTTTGGATGGTGTCATCTCATGGACCGCAAAGTCTGTTTGAACACTGATACACGCATCGACCCTCCCATCACTGGCCTAACTAAGGTGCTGTGATTAAAGAATCTTGTGTACAATAGTTTAAACACCATTGTTGCAACTTTTACAATTCTTGAAGATGTGATGCAGGCTAGGACAGGTTGTCTCCATAGTGGGTGTTAGGTGGGTGCTGATCAGTGTGTCGTTTTGGCACTGTGCTCTTGCAACAAAAATAAATTTAAAGAAAAATACATAAACTCGAGACACTAATTGAAAGATCAAAATTTCAAACTTTGAGTTTCTAATACAAAACAAGCACTTTACTGGTCAGATTTTACAGGGTAATGGATCTTGTTACCCACTTGACTTGGAAATGCATCATGTATCATAGGTGCAGGATGACATGTTTCACTTTCTTATTTTTAAAGCAACATGTAGTCACTAAAGATTCCTTATTCTTCATTATACACCTTCAGCTGTAGCAACAATCGAACATCCAACTACCAGGCTGCTGATGTAACAGGCTAGTTAGTACACATTGGGATGCCCATTCGTTACCTTGTTGCACCACATTGCCTGACGAGACTCTTCCTGGAGCTGTGTGTTGCTCTCTAATGCACATCTGTGTGTATTGAGGATTAGGTTTTAAAGTTTATATGTAGTTATGTAAGAAATGCCTCACACAGTAGCGATGAAAGGCAAAGGATGCACGCACATACAGTAGAGACACACATGCGAGAAGACTTGCACACTCCTGTCCTGTGGACTCTCAAGGGACTGTTTGATCTCTCCCTTCTCGGGTTTCATTTTTGACATGGCCTCGCTGTGGTTTGGTTTGCCTACAGAAAGTCACCACTCCAGAATATCAAGTACAACTTTGTGTATGCTGTATTAACCTCAGATTTTTATACTCCCCTTTACAGCAGTGTTTTTATTTGTTATTTTGCTTTGCACATAGTTTTTATGTTGCAACTGTTAAAACAAAGATAGATACAAGGTTGATAAAACATACAGGGTGTATAGTTCAGAAATAATAAGCCCTTCATGTTAATTTCAAGGACAATATAACTTATTTAAAATCCACACATTAAGATGCAGAGCAACATAACATGGATAAGATATCTGTTTATTTACAGTTGAGGCTGTATGGTTCATTTAAAGCAGCAGATTGCCATTCTATATGTCATGCTTACATAAATATACATACACAGATGGTGTAATATTCTATTTTCACTTCGCTGAGATCGCTGTGATAAGATGCACAGCGACACCCTATACATTACACATGTAAAGCCGCCTGGCAGCACCTTCAGCACTGTACTATATAAACACATACAGCCAGCTACATGCATGATTACTAGAACTCACTCATGTCTCATGTTGAGGATTTAATTGAATTGAATTGAGTCTATTAATTTATTATTGTACACTAAGGAAAAGTTCAATTCAATAACAAAGTGGATAAAGCAGTGATGATGGAAAAAGCAGTGTGAAACTGTTATTCTGATACATCCTTTTTACCATTTAAAAACATCTTTTAAAAAATCTAAGGACACTCTGTCAGAGGACTTGTTTTACTGAGCAGCTCCCATGTGTATATGTGTGAAACTGTGGGGATTTCAAGCAGGGCATCCCTTGAAAGAAGCAAGTATGCTCTCTCAACCTTCACTAAGTAACAAAAATCCAAGGATTGTATAGTCTCTTTTGCCAGTTATTCAACAGATGTGTCAAACCTCAGTAGTGTTATTTGAAGAGCGCCAAGAGGGTTTTAATTGAAGACCTGGGAGCTTATCCTCTAACCCTCCTATTACTTATTCCATAGTCCTTCATTTTTTCTTAATGCTGCCTAGATCTTCTGCACCTCCCAGTGCACCACATTGATTTCTAAATGAGGAGTTCTCATGACTTTATATTGTGACTTTTAAATATACTGTCTTTAAAAGCCTATCAGGAGTTGTAAATAAGCAGTAGCTAAACTCAATGCACAGCAAGTTCCCTGTTCTAACAATTGAACTCTAACTGTGTTGCATTGCACTGTCCATGCCAAACAAAGAAAACAAATACACACTTACATACCAGTTTTTAGCCATGCTAGTGATATGGCTCCATGGATGGCAACGTTGGCCTGTTGATCGACCACTTTGGTCCAGACTGAAATGTCCTGATGAATATTGGATGGATTGCCATGAAATGTTGTACAGAGATTCCTGGACCCCAAACAATGTTTCCTAATGACTTTGGTGAGCCCCAGACTTTTCCTCTTGTGACACCTTGAGATCACATTTGTGATTTTGACTGAAACTTCTCAACAACTATTCAATCAATCAATCAATTAAACTTTATTTGTATAGCACCTTTCATAGAAGTTAGTGCAGTTCAGACTGCTTCACAGATGACTGACAAGCCGATAACAAGCCAGAACAAGTGTAGAATGTAAAAACAACTAAAAAAACAATTTGAGATCAATGCATGCAAGAAAATAAAAACAGCTATAGTAATAAGAGTTAAATAAAAACTAGATTAAATAGATAAAAAGAAAACCAAAAGAAAAATAATGACAAAAAATACAATAAAAGTGATTTAAAAACTATAATAATAACAACAATAATAATAATGATAATAATAATAATGATAATAATGATAATAATAATAATAATAATAATAATAATAAAACTAAAGTTAAATAAAAGCTAGACTAAAAACTAGATAAAATAGATAATAGATAAAGTAAATAATGTCTATAATCCATTTTTAATCAAAAGCCAGGTTGAAGATGTTGGTTTTAAGTTTACATTTAAAGATTTCAACACTTCCAGCTGCGCTAAGGCTTGAAAAACAAGTAAATGAATTTTAAAATAAATAAGGAAATTGACAGGCAACCAATGTAAAACAGGTGTCATGTGTTCTCTCCTTCTGGTTCTGATCAGCACCTGGACCACAGAGTTCTGAATCAGCTTTTTTGGATAGGAGAGCATTACAGTAATCCAGCCTACACGATATACAATTGTGCATTGGTATCTCTGTGTCACTCAGAGAAATGGTTACACTTAAGCAATATTTTTTAGGTGATAAAAAGCAGATTTGGTAATAAACCCCACATGAACCTTTAAGTTCAGATCTGAGTCACAGATGACACCAAGGTTTCATACTTGTTTGCTTGGGGTAAGTCCAAGGGAATTTAATTTTGTGACCAATTTCTCTGAGCTTTAGAACCTATGACTAAAATTTAAGTTTTATCCTGGTTGAGCTGTAAAACGTTTTGTGACGTCCAGACATATCTAAACTACATTTAAAAAGAGAATCAATTGGTCCTGTGCCATGAGGAGACACAGCCACATAAAGTTGTGTATCATCAGCATAACTATGGAAAGAGATGTTGTGTGTCCTGATGAGATCACCAGGGGGTAACATACTTTATATAGATTAAAAAGAAGTGGCCCTAAAATTGATCCTTGGGCAACCCCACAGGTTATTTTGGAGATTTAGGAGAAGTTATAATTTGTAACAAAGAACTCTCTGCCAGAAAGATAAGCGGAAAACCAGTCAAAAACAGTTCCCGACAGTTCAGTGTGATCCCTCAGTCTATATAAAAGAATTTTGTGATCAACTGTATCAAAAGCAATGCTCAGATCGAGTAGTACCAATACTGGAGCTTTATTGGCGTAGATGTATCCTCAATTCCTGGATCATTGATTATTTTTACTAGGGCTATCTCAGTGCTATGATTAGTCTGAAAACCAGATTGAAACATTTCCGACTTATTGGTGGATTGCCATGAAATATGGTACAGTCATTCATGTCCCCCCTCCACCACCAGGATGAATTGTAATACATTTCATGATCCTCAGACTTTTAATCTAGTGGCATCATCATGTCAAATTTGTCCAATACTTTTGGTTTATGGCCAAATACATGACACAAATGACATTCTCATCATCTTCATCTGCACTTTGTTTTCCATGCTAATTAGCAAATGCTAGCATGCTAACATGCTGAACTAACATGGTGAAACTAAGAAGGTGAAAATGGTAAACATTAAACCTGATAAACATCAGCATGTTAGCATCATCATTGTGAGCATGTTAGTGTTTAGTTAAAAGCACCACAGTGCCTTAATACAGCCTCACAGACCTGCTAGTGTGGCTATAGACTAACCTTTTACCACCCACTGTTTTGCCTGCAGGACAATGAAAGGTAATGTTCTGTTATTGTGATCATCTTCAAAAAAGAATGCTCTGTCTTAAAACTAATTCATGTACAATATGGAAATGCATACAACTGAAACCTTAAAAATGTGGTGTATTCCTTACTTTCAAAGCAGTATGGGTGTGCAATGATGTAGTAACTCCAATTGTCCAAATTTATCACAGGGGACCACTGATAAAAATAAATGAATAAAAGTTTTAATTTAGATGGACTACCTTCAAAAGAGTTAAATCGTCACTTATATCGCCTTCATTGTGTCCTAAAATTTTTTGAAACCTTTAGTTTAAAGGTCTAAATATGCAAGCCGTCATGAGAAAAGTCTTTTAAAGTTTTACTCATGAGGATTTCTGTTTTGGTGGATTTTTTGACATTATGTGATAACATACAGTAGTGTGTTTACATAATAAAATATGTCTCTGTACAACAGTCTGCTTTAGCTTATACAAAGAGAGTTATGTCACCTCGCTGTGCATTCGCGTCCTGAAAAAAAGATGACAGAATAAAGACATGTCATGTCGTATCATCACAGTTACAGATGTCAGCAACAGATCAGAACATCTGACACTTACTATAAGTGCTTTGTATAGTAGTGTGGTAAACATTAGTATATTGCTGCTGTGTGTTACCTGTAAACAGTACTTTTTGAACACAAGAGAGAACTGCTCCCTCCCATGGGTTCTTTGTACCTCGTTCATCACTTACCTCAGCAAATCTGAGGCTACAGTGGGACACTTAGGACAGAAAGTCTCCACCTGGCAGACTGTTAATAAAGGTGACAGTGGGAGGGCAGGTGGGGAGAAGCTGCTGGTGTCACACCCTGCTGATCGGAGGCACAGGAGCACAAAACTTCTCTTACTGTCAGGTGATACTGCACACATAGACTGATGCACAAGAAGATACAATGAAAATTCAGTTTTCTCTGCAACTGTCGGTATCTGTTTACATGTATATCCTTCTCCATGTGCACCGTCCTTGTTTTCCTTCCCCCGACACCCCCTTTACACCCCTGAAGCTGAACCATAAATCACTGTCCAAGCAGCAACAGCAGTCATTTAGTGTCCAGGGCTCCTGGCGTTCATTCTCAATCTCTCCCTCTGTTTGTCCTCCGCTCAACCCCCAACACCTCACCGCCTCTATCCTACAGTAGTGCTCCTTCCCTGTAACTGTGTGATGCTGACTATCATAAAAAGGTCAGCTGTTTCCGAATCACCTGTTACTTAGCAACAGCCAAAGGAAGGGGTTTTGGAGCTAACATGGCTGCCACTGAAAACAGTTCTTATCCATGTTTCTACCCTCTTCTCCATATTTTTGACCTGAGAAAGAGGCCAGGCACTCAGAAGTAGAGTATACAGTATAGCGTGCGCATGTGAGTCATGCCCCGTGCATTTCACATGCAATTTTGGTAGAAATAACAGCAGGCAGATTCACTTCAACAACTGTTTCATTTACATATTGCATTACCCTTGGTTGGATTCATATGCTTTATGCATCCTCAGCAGCTTCCATGCCTGGCGCTCCATGTGTGCCTTCATATCACATCATTGCTCCCTGGCAAGTCTCACACACGTCACAGGCGGGTTTTCATCATGCAGATACTACTGTTAGTTATTGCCTTTTTTCCACTGTACATTAAAATGCATACCTGAACTACACGTTTGCCATTCTAGCATCAGTAATTTGTCTTTAGATTTTCCATTACCCTACACAGTAAACTAGACTAGGGCTGACAGTTAGCTTCAGCTAGACCCCATACACTATTTATGTTTTGCATTTCTTCTATATTTGTTTGTATTTTCTCTGTTAAATAAACAAACAAGTAACTGTTTTCATAACCTCTCAACATTAAAAAATTACAAGTAGCCTTATTAGATGGCCTTGCATTCTAAATCAGTTTGGAAATGCACCCAGTACCATCTTAGATCTAATTTTAGCTCACCATTTACAATCCAAACAAAAAAGGATGTTTTCTATTCCAATGTTCTGCCCTCTCTCATATTCAGTGTCACACTTAAGCAACACTTTCATATACATGTCATCTTTCTGCATCCAATTTAGTCTAAATTAAAGGCATGCTTGATGTACAGAAACACCTCTAGCCTGATTGGCATGCTGTAAACACCACCATGCACATATATTTCATTACATTGTGTTTTTTTTAAAGTTTTTGCTTTCAGACCAGAGCTGTTCATTACACTATTTCAAACACTTTTCTGCCCATAGATTTTTTTAAACATAATGTTATTCATATCAAAGACTATAGAAAATAGGGCTGCACGTAACAATTATTTTCATTATCAGTTTATCTCCTGATTATTTTCTCAATTAATCAGAAAACAGTGAAAATATGCATCATTGTTTCCCAAGGTGATTTCTCCAAATGGCTTTTGTATTACCAACAGTCCAAAATCCAGAGATACTCGTTTACTATCATTTAAGATAAAGAGAAGCAGAACATCTTCACATTTGAGAAGCTTGAACCACCAAAATGTTTGCCATTTTTGCTTGAAATTGACTTAAACTATTAACTGATTATCAAAATATTTGCCAAGTAAACGACTAATTGTCTCTTACATTTTCCTACATTAACTGTTTCTGTAACTTACATCATTTTGCTGCCGAATATTTAAAAAAAAAAAAAAATCATGTGTCAGGGCCACCGTAGGCCCAGAGCCAGTGTTACCGTGGCGATGGAGGTCTGGCAGTGAGAAATTAAAGCTCTGCAGTGGGGTGTTGAGTTACAGGAAGCATACAGCCAGCGTCCATGTTGCACCGACACTGAGAGTTGTAGCCTACAGACAGTATTCACTATAACTGTACTGACAGATAACAGGTGGATGGTGACACACACCGGCCACACAGTGACTAATTTCTATGCTGGCACACACATAATAGCCTGTTAGTATATGCTTAGCTGATGTTATCCATGTGTCTGTTCTTGCTGTGTGCCTCTTGATTATTTGTATGCCTCGTGCATGAAAGAGAGGCAGAGAGAGAGAGTGAGACAGGAAAACAGTCCAAGGCTACAGATTTAATCTGGCTGCTGTGGTCATGTGATTAATCGTGGCCAGGGACCAGGGGATAGTGTAATTTATGGTGAGGGGGGATCAACACATTTGGATGGTTGCTGCTCCTGAGGGAAATCTCACTCTTAAACCAATCCAGTATTCTTCTCCATCGCTCCCTAACCCACCGTAATATCACAGCTGGATTTTGGCCAAGTTGGCTATTTATATCTGTGACTGTACAGATGATGAAAGAGACACCCGGTGCAGTTTTTTTTTTATTAAGAAGAAGTGAGAAGTTTAAAGATACATTAGAGCATTTTGCTTTTGACTGTTCTGAATGAATGAAGAATGACTGAACCACTCAGCTGTTCTTATGTTTCAGGACAGGCAATGGGCACATGCAACATACTGAGCACTCGTATAGTAACATGTTATTTGCAAATGGAGCCCATTTGCAAGTTAGTGTCGCCAAGTACCAGTAAATTTTCTTTATTAACAGAGATTAGAGAGAGTATTGACAGTGTGCTGAGGACTGTGCGTCATCCAGAGTCTCCACTGTCCTTTTGGCTTAAGACCATATCGCTGCTGGTCTCCACTGCTGTGGTGACCTCACCATCATTAGTCTCCTTCAGGCCATTGGTGTGCTTGTGTGTGTGTGTATGCATGCATGCGTGTGTGAGAGAGAGTGTGTTTACTTAATCCTCTTTCCAACCCCAAGAACTGTAACTGTAAATAAACATCAGAGAAGTTGGAGGAAGGCAACTCAGGATGTGTTGGGTTGTTTTTTTTTTGTTTTTTGGTGATTTTTCTGTTGTTCTCATAGCTGCCAATATCAAGCAGTGCTGATAGCAGCAGTTTCCCACTGACCTTCCTCACCAGCTGCTCACCAGCTTGTGCCATCCAACAGGAGTTACCTGCCTTTGTACTGGCTGTCTGACTTTTCTCCTTGGCAATTTTATTGTGGCATTATTCTTTCCCAATAGAGTTTATGTCTAGATTTACTTTTTCTGGTACATGGCCCATCTCAGCAGGACTATGGTTTATATGCTGCACTTCTCCCTTCCTTCATTCTGTTTATTAGTCTGAACAAATATGTAAATACAGTGACAGTGATGTGCTGTTTTAACTCATGGTGCAGATTCATAGCAACAAAAAAAAAAAGAGATGCTCTGCAGCTTCACTGCCAACTTGTTTAAAGGTTAATGGTCCTGCCCAAGGGCTTTATCCAGTGGGAGTCTGTGTGTCTTCATGGTTACATCATACTCCTCCTAATCACTGTACAGTCCTAAAGAAAACACTGTTCTGCCTCTGTGACAGACCCCAAGCAGACATAAACACACCAGTGTGCAAGAAGTCAGTTTAACTAGGATCCTGTCACGTGGACTCATCTCAGGTCCCCTTTACCCTTGAGAACTCACTAAAGACTCATGTTTACTGGGCATTTAAATTTGACACCGAATCAATCATTGAATTGATTAGCATCCTCACAGAGACTCTGTGAACTATCAGCCCCTGAAGGGTGAGTAAAAGTAACCTGACCCTGGCATCACTGAGTGCGTTTACATGTGCTTTAGTATCCTGGTTTTGAGCCTTATCCTGTTTTTGATTGTATTTGGGATATGGTGTTTACATGGAACATGAAAAACTGGGTTATTCATGTCCCTGTATACATTATCATAACATTATCCAGGTTTCTGATCATCTGCCTGCAGGTGTGTCTTGATTTCTCACCATCTCAGCCACTATGAGATGGTTCAGAAGCCAGAATAAAGTGTTTGCATACCACAGTATCCTGGTTTCTATCTGAGTACTCCAGGTAGAACATCCAGGGTTCTCAAAACCGGGATAAGGTCTGATCCAGGTTTCTGAAAGCAAGATAAGCTATATACATGTGCAAACATAACCAGGATACTAGTGTGCATGTAAACACACTCACTGTGCGTGTTAAAAGTAAAAGATGCATGAAAAAGAGTAAAGCACAAGTTATTATAGAGGCCTGTAAATAATATAATTAAAAAATGGAGAGATGGAGCAAATTTACTGATCTCTCAATTTAATTACTTAATCTGGATCAATCTTGTTTTTTAAAGCCAGCCAACATCTTATGTATTATACAGTTAGTAACCTTAGTAAAGCAAAGGACATACATTTTAAGTTGCTTATACTGTTACTTTTGTTCTATCAGAAGTGTTTCTTAATCAGCTTTGTTTAGCTCAGTTTCACTGAGCCGCCAATGAGATCATGTTGACTGGTCTCGTCGCTGAGTTAAACCTGCACAGCAGGACTGTATGGCTACTTAAGGAGATTGAGATTTAAGCAACAAGGTCAGTATGAAATGAAAACAACCCTGTTGTTCTTAAGATCAGACAAGATAGAACTGTATTCATCCCAAAGGACGTTTTGCACCCAACACACATAGCAAAATAAATAGCTTGACTGATACTGGATTCTTTATTCATGTAGGTGTAATACATATTATATATATACTTCATATACATAGTATGTAATAATATAGACTCACATAAAGGTGCAAAGTACAAATAATAATGCAAATCATTACTGATGCAGGGTACTGATTACAAAGTTCCAAATTACAAGTAACCAATAATATCATTGGCGGAAAAAACTTAAACAGGTGCTGAACCAATATCATGGAAAAAGTAGAACCCACACACTATCTTTGCTCCCACTGTATTTTTTATTCACAGTTACTGAGCACAATCCTTAATGAAGAACTGATCTAGGACGTCAAATAACAATTATTTTCATCGTCTGTTAATCTGTTGATTATTTTCTCAATTAATTGATTAGTCATTTGGCCTATAAAATGTCGGGAAATGGTGAAAAACACTCTTTGTTTCCCAGAGCCCACAGTGAGATCATCAAATATCTTTTGTCCCGTCCAACAGTCCACAAGCCAAAGATAAACAGTTTACCATCAGTGAAGACTGAAGAAACCAGAAAATATTCACATTTGAGAAGCTTGAATCTGAGAATTTGGACATCTTTTCTCAAAAACGACTCAAAACTATTCATCGATGATCAAAATAGTTGATAATTAACTTTCTGTCAATGGACTAATTGATTAATCAACTAAATGTTGCAATCCTAATCTGATTGAAACATTGCACAGCAACAGTGAAAAAAGATTATTTTGGGAACGAACAACAATGTGCAGAATCTATTTGGCACAAATTACAAGCCTAGAAATATGCACTATGAGTGTAAAATGAAAAAAAGACAACTGTATGAAGCATGATCACACTGCAAGCAAATGAGGGGAAAACAGTACGAATAGGAACACTATTCTGTGAAATGTATACTGAAGCATTTAGGTTGTCTTTTGCATTCTTTAGTCCATCGGTTGACACATTTACCTCAGAATTGGTACTGCTGTTTGTAAGTGCTTCTCAAAAATTAAGTTGTTGGTGATTATCCTTTATCACATTAGTGTATTCTTATAATAACCTCTGATGTTTTAAAATTACATCCTAAACATCATAAAAATGCCTAGTTTCCTCCAATTTTGCCATACTGACATTTTACTCAGCAGTAGTAGGTTACCCCCTCTTAATCTATTACATCGCTCCCTCTCTTCCTCCCTTCCTCTCTCCTCCTCCTCCTCTTCCTCCTCTTCCTCCCTCCCTCCTCTGTCACTCCCTCTCTCTCGTTGAACACGCGCGCACTCCCCATTCCTACCTCGCAGACGTTTGGGTGCCGCCGCCGCTGCATCCTACCTCTGACTCTGTTTTGTCTCTTTTTCTCTTGACTCTTTCACTCCACAGAGACAAAACGGGGTAAAACAAGGGGAGGAAAGAGAGGAAAAGTGGCCGCTACAGGGCGAACCACAACAATGCCCCGGTCCTGACTAAAATTGAATGGATTAGCCAATCTATTCTGAGCTCTAATGAGATTAGAGAGTCAGCGCAGACATGGGTCGTGGCGGCGTGGTACCTTTCGTTGAGCTCCTCGGGGAACATTTTCCCTGTCAGCAGTCCTCCAGACGTGGAAATGGCGTTTTTGATGCTGAAGATGCCGCGGGTACCAGGGGACAATAACAGACATTTGAATGCACGCTCACCTGTGCCGCTTTTGTGGCGCGCGGATTCCTAGAAGTAGAAGTAGTAGTAGAAGTAGCAGCAGTAGTAGTAGTAGTAGCGGTGGTGGTAGTAGTAAAGGAGGACAAAATGAAGTACCAGAAATATATCACGGTGATGCAGATGGCCATGGGAGTGACAGCCTCCAACAAAGACTGCCTCCCCACTAAGAGACAGCTGTGGTGAGTATATACAGGAGGAAGAAGGGGGGTGGGGGGTGAGTGCGTGTTTGGATGGGAGCGTGTGTTTGTGCGTGTCAAAGATTGGCAAAGGTAGTGGTGTCTTTTCATGTGGCGAAAAAAATAGCTTTTAAAAATTGCCTCTCAGTGTTGTTGTCATGGAAAGCTCCCCCATTCCTCCCTTTATCTCGTGTGAAGTTAAAGCTGAGCAGCTGTTGGCGGAAGTCGGCTGCCTCCATCTCTCTTTGCTTTCAACAGCTGTTTCTTATTCGCACCGGTGATATCCACAAAACAGTAGACATTTAGCCTACAGAGAGAGAGAGAGAGAGAGGGAGAGAAAGAGAGAAGCGGGGTGCACGGCGGCTTTCTGTGCAGCCGTGCATGGCGCTCCACTGTCCCTCTGTGTTTATCCGTGTTTCGCTTGGTGGACTCACTGTTTTGTTATGATCCGCTGGTGAGGATGAGTTTCACATGCAGCGGACAATACAGAGCAGGTGTATTCACAACAACAGTATAAAACAACGCTGAGCGCCGCCTGATACTGTTTGCTTTGAAAATGAGCTCAATTCCACCTGCACACACTCCGTGTTTTCCTTCCTGCGACCCTGCATGTGATGCTTTTAGGAGACACCTTGCCATGTAATGTAATGTAATCTAATGTAATGTAATGTAACCGCTTTCCCATCAAGCCTCTGCTCTCATTTCTATTTCTGTGACCTGATGTAGTAAAAAAAAAAAAAAATGTCGGCTGACTTCTCCACTCTCATCATTTATTCAGTAGCTTCATGCCGCCTGCGTTTAGATCACAACGTGTAGGAGTAATTTTGAGTGGTTCACTCTCATTGGCTGATTATGTGTATGGGAGTGTGTGTGTGTGTGTGTGTATGTGTGTGTGTGTGTGTGTGTGTGTGTGTGTGTCGTGTTTATTTCCACCTAATTTAATTCATATAAATGTCTGTTATTGTTATAGGCTATACAGTTGTCAACACACACACACCAAACTTACCATCTGCTCTCTACTTTATAGGCTACAACTGTTATTTCAGTTATAGCTTTTGGAAACATCTGTTACCTTCAGTGTATTTTTATTATTGGTTGTATTAAATTGAAAGGCTATAATAAGGATTAATTTCATATCAATTAAACTGTTGATTTGTTTTAAGCTAATTCAGTCATTTGGTCTACACAATGTCAGAAAACAGTGAAAAATAGCCATCATGGTGCACCCTTATTGTCTATAAGGGCTTATGGCTAGTCTAGTGGGCACTTTTGGCCCTGTCTCTTCCTTTCCCTTCATTTCCTGTCACCAGTCTACTGCTGAATCCCTAATAAAGAATAAAACATCCTCTAAAATACTTCTTGGGTTTATAAATGATAGAAAATCAGCGAATCCTCACATTTGAGAAGCTTGACATGTTTGACATCATTGCTTAATAAATGACTTAAATGATTAATCGTATCTCAAAATGATCTATTTTGTCATCTCGATTTTCCATATCGTCATTTTGCTATTGCATGTCTGTCCGTCCTGGACAAAGGATCCCTCCTCTGTCGCTCTTCCGGAGGTGTCTTCCATTTTTTGCGGGGGAGTTATTCCTGATATGAATCAAATGCCTAAGGATTGAGGGTGTATTTATTTTATGTAAAACGACTAACTGATTAATCGACTAATCATTTGTGCATTTTGTAAATTAGTTGGTTTGTAGCAGACAGTGAAGAAGAAACTGGTATTCATGTCTGTAACCTTATTTGGCTTTTGACAACATGACAGAGGCTGTTTGCCTGATGTCCTATATTCTGAAAACATTATAGGTCACATGAAGGTAAACTGTAAGTCTTTTTGTTAACTGATAATATGAGCCTCATGAAAAAAAATGTGAAATACAGAAAAACATGACACAGCAGAGTAGTGTTCAGTCTAATTATAGGCTCTCATTACACGTACAATGGGGCATGCAGTTCTAGTTCTTCTGTAATCCACATAGATAACATTAAGCATGAGGCCTAATCCTTCCAGATTGGCATTACTTTATGCCCAGAAAACAAACAGTTTTTTTATTGTGATGAATGTCCAAACTGGGTCCTGGGGAACGCGTACTATATATAGGGACAAATGGCTTCATAACTTTTCATGCTAAGCCGCCTGTAGTAACACACCTGACTGAATCAGAACTCCTCACACGGGGGAAAGGATAGCTTTTCTCTTCTTAACTTGTGTGACTGCTGTCAAATGTGTTGCAAAGGACATAGTGGTGACTCGGTTTTGACACTTCTCCCTTAAGAGAGGCGCGGCGGTATGTCTGGGGCCATCACATCATGATGGGGGAAGGGGCACGGCCATTAAAACAGGATTACTGTATCGCCTCTGACAGCCACTTTAACGAAGGGAAGCTGAGCCAGCGTGTGCCTGCCCAGTGTGTATTTCATGTTTCACCCCATGCATTCACTTGCATGCCATGTCTGTCTTCATTCAGTGTGAAGAATCAGGAGGTTTGCATGCACACAAGTAATCCAATGATTGGGTATATTCAATAGGTAAGACATTTATGTGTTTTGAAATAGCTTGACTTCACTAATAACTCAAGTTTATGTGAGTTGTTGATAGTTGAGTTCATATCCAGATGTGAGGTAATAATGGAGCTAATAGGAATAGAAATATAATAGAGAAATGGAGGGGGTTTGATGATTTTAGGTGTTTTTCATTCATTCATCCATTTTCTTTACCCGTCTATTAGTTTAGTAATTTAAGCTTCATCACTTGTAATATTAATTGTGACATTGAAACCATTTCACTGTCACCCATAGAAAACAATTTTTACTCTCTCCACCATCGCTAGTCATGCCAGTTTTCTTGTCAAGCACACTGAGTTGCATCCAGTTTACTCTTTGACCTTTGTGGCACATAAAATCAATTCCCAGAGAGGGCAGTCTGCCAAAATGTCGATCGCGAAATAAAAACGATTGCATCTGAGTTACATTATAAATTTTCAACTTTCCCCTCCTTTCTTACATGCACAAAATCAAACCATCAAACGGAACCAGACTAAGCTGTTAATACATGTATACATGAATTATTTGAGAGATTGTTGAATATGTGCTCCAGTATTCTGAATTCAAAATGTGGCTTTTACTCAAAGGCTGTTGAGTAGCCACTTAAATACATGTCAGATGCCACTGTACTTTCTGCAACTGGAAGTCTGTCCATCCGTGCCGTGAGGTGGAGTTTGTGGGTCATGGTGAAGCAGAAATAATGCTGAGGGTGGAATCGAAGAGAAAGACAGCACAAGCTCTGGCTGTGATAACAGTAGCAACACAAAACACAAAAGGAGATGATATGGTTGTTGTTTGAACTAAACAAGGGGACGGAATGGAGAGATGACTTGTTTCAAGCAGCAGATGAGGAGTATAAATGAGGAGGTGAATGTGCGCCAGATGGTTCAATGATCTTCCAAAACACCCGACCCCCTTCGTTAGAAATCTTCTCCTATCCATCCATCATGTTTAAACAGCAGTTTGTTGCAATGACACTGCAATAAAGAGTTGACTCACTTGATATTTATTTAATTGCATGTCAAATGCTACATTCTTATGTATTCTGAATTTGATATATGGGCTATGATGCAGGCTCAGTGATAATTACTGGTTTCTGCATGTTAAAGATGATAACAAGTACCTCTTTCACAAGCAAGGCTGAAAAAGCTGAAAAGTGATGCTAACTGACTATCTCGTCTGGATGTAATAAATCAGTTCTTATACAGGTGCTTACATAGATTATCTGCAGTAACTTAAATGTTTACAGAAAATTGGTAATGTGAGTGAAACCCTTTGCATTCAGGGCACTGATTAAGATGAAGGCTTTCTTACCAGGTCACTTGGAATTGATTCATCTGGTGTCACCATCATTTCAAATAACATCAAAATTTACATGTGCGTCCTAAAGCCACATCTACAAAAAGCGCAACCAATCACAAGATTTAATCTGTGTTTCAAGTTATCTCTAAACAGTGTTTTGTACACTAAAAGGCTTTGTAGGACTCCATTAAACAAGATTGTTATTTTACAAATCATGCAGTGGTCTGTAACAACTTCTGTACTGTAATTAGTTTGAGATGATCCATAAATAATAATTAGCTTGATGACGTGTGTTGAAACTGGTCGCAGCTCTTCCTAACATGGGGGTGTATTATCCTGTATTGTGTGCCAGATGTCTACCCTGCTCCCCTCCACATTGACGGCTCCGCCTGGTGTTTTCAGTCCACCTGCTTAATGATGCATAAAGTCAGTGTCCCCCCCCACCCCCAACACCCTCCCACCCACACACACACAAACACTCAGCAGCCCCCTGCCCTCTGATTTGCCTGTCCACACGTCCTCCCTCCCAGCTCTTCAGAAAAACACACACACACTCAACAACTCCTGTCCTACCCCCTCCACTCTTCCAGTTCCACTCATGGAGGCCATGATGCGTAATCTCACACAAACTGACAATGCCACACATTAGTTACCTCAGCAGGAGCCCAAGTCCAGGGTGGGCCTGTCATGATAATCAGTACTTTTCTGAAAAACATGCAGAAATGCTCTCTTTTTTTCCTCCCTTTTTCTCTATATATCTCTGTCTTACTCTCCCTAAAGTGAAAAAAAGCCTTTTTACATTAAAGTCATGCAGTCTGATCTTAAGAACACAAGTCATGAGTTGACAGTCTTGCAACACACTGCTCTTACTCTCCTCAGTTCTTTATACATTATATGCTAGAGTTCACACACACACGTGTGTGTGTGTGTGTGT
The DNA here is from genome assembly GCF_914725855.1 of Thunnus albacares. Taxonomy (NCBI): domain Eukaryota; kingdom Metazoa; phylum Chordata; class Actinopteri; order Scombriformes; family Scombridae; genus Thunnus; species Thunnus albacares. The sequence goes on from NC_058106.1 coordinate 23,740,698, forward strand.
GTGTGTGTGTGTGTGTGTGTGTGTGTGTGTGTGTGTGTCTGTGTTTGTATTCAGTGTTTCTGTCCATTAGGAACTCGCATGTTCTTACTTTGGCAGAACGGTTGTAATCTCCTCTCAGATGGTTTATGCCACTAAAGAGAACAGATTACACAGGGTTTATTGACTCGTGGCTCACCCCCTTGCCCCCACCCGCCCTCTGAGCATCCTGTGGGTGTGTGTGTGTGTGTGTTAGTGTGGATTTTTGGGTGTCTGTGCCAGTGTGAGTGTGTCTGTGTGTTTGTTTGTCTATGGGTTAGGGTCTTTCATGATACTTTTCGGTGTTCAATTTTGATGCTTGTAACTGGGGAACAAAAAATAACTTTTTCCAATATATAGTCATTGGCTACTAATTATTGCTAAAACATATTGCATAACAATTATTATCCTTTTCACACCACCAAGCTAAGAGTACATCTGTTACATTCACTACAGTTTTATAGTTTATCCCTTTAAGGTTTCAGTTGTATAAAATTGAATACTATGCTTTGCATCGTGCCTTGATTATTTTTATGGTAATGCATGTTTTATTGAAAATGACCAAACTGAGTAAAAAGATGAGAGTTGATTATCTATCAATACACTCACTGCATATCCATATCCATGTAGCTTTTCATACTATCAGCAGTCAATGAAAGTTAGTGGTAATGTTGGTTTGCACTAAAGAAAAGCAAGTAAAATGTTTTATCTTGTTGCGTATTTCTCTCCATATTGACATTTTTGTGAAGTACTTTTTTATCATGCTTAGTGCTAATAGAGTTAATTGCCATTATTCATCCATGATATAAAAATATAGCGTTGAAACTATATTGTTGCCAAAAAGATGTGCACAGTATCTACAGTACCATACAATGGTCCTATTACCCAGTTGAAATCTTCATCCAGTCACCTACCCCTACAATAAAATAAGAAATTATTATACACTCTGAATCAAAATATAATCTCAAAATAAGTAATTAATGAGTAATTTAAAAGGCAGCAAAAGTCAAAATGTCAATATTGGTCGATTACAACTTTATATGCAGATAGATAATAAACTTAGGTGATGCTGTAACAAATGAGTCAGCATTCAGACATCTGATCTTTGAGCTCTGGATTATCATCTGTATTCACTGTGCTGATTATGCTAGCTGTAGGGGCTAGGCTAACCTTAGGGGCACTGCCAAAACTTGTACTTTTGAACTGTTAAGTGCCAAGACGTAGACTGCAATTACACACCATTAGACTCATAACTTGGGCTGGGTACCAGTTGTCTTGTTGAGCATCAACCAAAATGTGTTGTAGGATCAAACATTGAAAGCTGGCGAGTTTGACTTTGAAGCGGCGTCCTCCCTGACTGCGGCTCTAACACAGCACAGGTCTGGATTCATGTAATGCAGAGCCTAACTAAGAGGCTGGTAATGGCTACTTAAACAGCCTGCTGGCGGCAGTAAGGGTAACAGAGGCCTATCAGAGACTCATCCTCTCCAGTCAGAGCCAGACGCGGAGCAGCAATGACTTTTAGAATCTGTGAGTCACACGTTCTCGGCCTCTGGTGACTCAGGACTGTCACGATGGCTCACAGGAGGCTGACAAGATGGAATCCATCACTGCCGTCCCACAAATAGAGAAGGACACAGCAGAGGGGATCCACTTTTGGCTGACAGAGAGCCCAATTTATTCTTTTCTCTCTTCTCCTCTGCTTGGTAGATTTATTTCTGTCTGTCCACATTAATATTTTGTAATGTTACATAATTGAGGCTTTTCATTTTTCTTAATATGTTGTAACAACATGATACCCTGGTGTAGTAGTACATATCTGGAAATTGAATAGTGTCAGCTGATTTATGTCTTAGCTCACGGAAGCTCTTCATCGATTCTCCTTATTTTGTTACATCCTCCATACCAATAAGATGGAAAATAACCAACCAAACAAACAGTTCTGAGTACACAATACTGTAAACATTAGTACGCTGGAATAAGTTAAAAGACTGAAACGTTGAGTCCATAAACTACAAATCAGTAAGTGTTTAGATTTCTTTTCAACCTTTCATTGGAGCTTTGAGAGTTAGCTGAGAGTTGCTATGTTGTCGGAAAATCAAATCCAGAAAAACAAACAATAAGCAGACATGGATGTTATAAACAGGATAATATAAATTGTTTCATTTAATTAAGATAGTTACAGCCGACTCTCATTAGAGCATCAGAGTACTTGAAGGCACCAGAAGGAAAACCTAAGTGTGACAATTAAGCTGACCGCTGTGATGGATTATGTACCTCAAGCCAGGTTCAGCTCTCTTCTTCAGTTGTGCAAGTTGATTTTCACTTCACACTGACATGAACTCAACCCAGTTCTTACCCGAAACATAATGTAAATGTCATATTCTTTGCGGTAATGTTAAGTATGACCAGTAGTTATCACTGTAAAACATGTATAATCACCAGTGCTGACCTTTAACATTCCACTTTCCTTTGCAACAAAATGACTTCTGCCTCTAGCTTTATTCTTGTACATGCATATTCAGATTATATGGAATAGTTTGAAAAAGGACAAACAGAGATAACTAGGAGTAGGCTTCCTACTAAAATAAGGGCTAATATACGTATCAAACAGAGGGAATTATTATTTATTCATGTAATTATTGGGACCATGTACAGTGTTAAACATAAATGTTATCATTTGATGTACTGTACCGGAGTGAACTTTTAGCTAATTTTCATCTGTAGTCCCTTAGGCAGGTCACAATTAAAACATATAACAGCACAATAGTAAACAGTACAAAGCAAAAAACACACAGGAGACATAGTACAAAATACAAAGCTACACAGAATAGCACATCACATACACCCACAATGTCAACTAGAAATTAGAAATAAAGGCCTCTCTCTTATACAAGCCTGCTTCCAATAAAAGCCTGCTAACCTCTGCAGTTGACGTAAATAAAAGCACCGGCCACTATTAGAGGAAATAAGGTAGAACATCTTTATTGTTAGACCAATGTGTTTTGGCTTGTGGCCTTCATCAGGGTCATCATGAACACATTACAAACAACATTTAAATTGGGTAGGTATAAAATAATATTCTGTACAAACTCAAGTACCACCCCCTTTTTGCACTTCTCCAGTTTATGGACCAAATACGGTGTCTCTCATGTCCCTTCATACCTACCCTATTTAAATGTTGTTTGTGACGTGTTCATGATGACCCTGATGAAGGCCACAAGCTGGAACATGTTGTTCTAACAATAAAGTTGTTCTATATACTACAAGTGTTGCTAGAGTTTTGACCTCTTTAGACTTTTTTCCCCTTCTCCATGTACCTTGGAAGTAGGTGAAATTGTGCCAAAAACCCCTACTCTGCAGCTTAGTAAGTTCCCTACCACTGATGCTGTTTATGTACAGTACCTTTCAGGACTTCTCCTCCTGGTAATGGGGCAATTACCTGAAAAATCCCAGAGCACAATGTATAAAACATGATTACAGTTAGTCAAATAGTGGATGTGGTATAAAGGGCAGCATTTCAGGCTACTTTCAATTGCTTCAGCGAACTTGTCTTCGCAGCAGCTCTCTGCTCATACATGGAGATTTGATATGCTCTAATTTTGACTCTGTGTATGCGTTGACGTTGGTAAAGCATGTGTGGGAGCAGCACAGCTTTTTGAAACCAGCCGTTGACCTGCCCGTTACCCTCCTCACCGCAGGGGTCAGACAGCACTCGGACATGACTGTTGTCCCGCCTTGTTTGATACATGTTTATATGCCTAATCTGGTCTGTCCATCTGTCGGGCCTGTCTGGGCCTAATCAGAGACTTGATCCCGCCAAAAGATTTTCAGTCCCATCCTCTTCTGCCCAGGTGGCTTTGAAAAGACTTACAGACTCCGACTAGTAAATAATGTGTCTCCTTTTTTTCTCTTTTCTTGCTCCTCAGACATTTTCAAGGATGTTTATAGCCAGACAATATATTAGTCATTAGTTTCATTCTTCTGTTAGGGAGGGTCAGTGAGGTTATCCAGATCAAGTAAGATGTGTCATTTACCTCTTTTCACCACTTGTCCCCTGAAGTGGAACAGGGGGCCTGTGAGCAGAATGATGCATGTTCATCGGCTGCTATCACTTCTGGCTGAACAGTCAGGCATTACGAAGCAGTCAGGACGACCTCTGAACCATACGCTGACAGTGTCCCTCTGTCCTTTGTCCCTTTGCATTATGGTCTTTCTCCTTCTGTCTCTCCGTCCCCCCTTTTTTTTCTTTTTTTTTGCCTCTCAGCCCTGTGCTCCTTCATGCTTTGTTCACCTGTCTCCTTTAGTTTCTACTTTTTTGTCCTTGTGCTTTAACTTTTATTTTTCCCTCCTGTGCATAGTGGCCTTGGTGACTTTATATGGACATTAAAGCAAATGACTATAATAACGTATTGGCCGGCTAAAAGCAACTTTGAAAAGGTCTGTGAATGTAAATGGAAAGAGGAAAAGCCAGCAGAGCTATTTTGGATGCACCACTGTCACTTGATAAGCTGGAAGATATAAACAAGGGCAAATCACAGGATGGAGAGGCGCAAATCAAAACTCTGTTTAACATTTTGGTTAGAGCATGGTCCAGTGTTATTAGACATAATATAAAAACACAGTGAGGCAGTCCTGTGTAGTTGTAAGAGCCACCTGGGTAGTGGACAGGAAATCTGCGATGGGATCATATCTCTGGTGTGCGTGTGTGTGTGTGTGTGTGTGAAACTGTGAGCTTTGCTGCTTAGGTAGAAGTGTCAAGATGTGGATAAGACACACCTGCTTTTGTCCCTGTAGTCCTCACTAAGCGGAACCAATTGTTCTGTAAAGTGCTCTCCATCTGAAGATCTGTCATAACAAAGTACCTCTGAGGTAACAGAGAGATGTATGCTGGTACCTCCCCCCACCCCCCTCACGCCATCCCCTTTAACAAACAGGGAACAGGCATCTTACAATGATGACTACAAGTTTACAGCAGCATTTCACAGGTTTGAACTTAAATGTTTGTTTAAATGTAAAACTTAAGTACAGTATTGACTGGATATTCTGTAGGGGATTTCTGAAAAACACCTTCAAGTCCAACCTAAATCACATTTAGTCATACCTGCTTACAGTCAAAAAATAATGTCAATGTTAATTGTTTTTTATCAGAGCTGCTACTAATGATTATTTTCAATATTGATTAGTGTGGCCACTGTTTTATCTATGCAGTGATTAATCATTTGATCTGATACAATGTCAAAAAATGGTCATCACATTTCCTAGAAACCCACAATGACATCTTCAAATGTCTTGTTTTGTCTGAGCAGCAGTCCAAAACCCAAATATATTAAGTTTACAATTATATAAAACAGAAAAAAAGCAGAAAATACTCACAATTTAGATGCTGGAACACACTGCTGTTTTTCTCACGTCAACAATGATCTTGTAGTAGTTCTGTGCTGTTTAATTTTATTAGGCTATATTTTATATCCAGTCATATTGTAATTGCATATTTTTATGTTGATTCTCTAATCAGTGAATCAGTGTATAATTTCTGTACTGTTAGACTAGCATTCACACAATTCTGGGACTCTGGGATGAGGTAATCTGTAAAGCTTTGCTGCTGACCTCAAATCCAGAGTAGGGTGGGAGATTCTCTATTTTGGGCTGAAGTCTCATGTAATATTCATAAACTTTACCTCTTACTGCAGTCAATACGTAACGTTTCTTGTTATTTCTTTATTTCTGCACTGTAAGATGCAGAAATTGTTGTTTGTTGTTTGCACTGAACGGGTCACTTTGGGTACACATTGTGAGTGCACTCCAAGCTGTTTGTGAGTTTCTCCATATTTCTCCAGAGGCAATGAAAAGTGAAACTAACCTCCGTCTGCACAGACAGCCAGACTGTATCTAATTCACTGGCTTGTATGGCTCAATATATCTTACTAAAATCCTGCAACATCACTGATGATAAATCATTCAAACGCTACCAGCAAGTGAGTAGTCATACGGCTGCTCCTTCTGGCATCCTGTACGGTTTTAATTTTTGGACTCTGATGTTTATACTGCCTGTCTGGACCAGACTATAGATCAACAAAACTTAGTGTTTCTGTCTTACTTTTTTCATGCGTGACTTATGACATATTTTGTCATAAGTCTATCTTGCATACAGTATATTTTAAAAAGAGAGAAGGTAAAAGGAAAGAAAATGACCCTCTTAACAAGTCTTTTAGTATTTATTGTGTCCTAGAATCATATTTTTTCTTAAAATGACTTTACCCACCAAAACATAAACACAGTTTTGCAATTAAGCTTCTTTCAAGGATCTTGCTAAACTGAATAATTTAATCTTGTATCCTAATGAAACAACATTCATCTTTTTTTTAAAAGTCACTTGATTCTGCAAAACTCTTGCACAAGTGATATTTTTTATCCATTAATTTTTTTATGAACATTGTTTTTAAAGACTAATTGATAGGGGTGTCACAATTTCAATTCTAAATCGAAAATCGATCGAAATGAGCGTTCGATTTCGACCATCGAAATCAAAAGTAGGATCAGCGATTCTCCCAGTATTTTTTTTTCTCTCCACCCCCGCCTACTTAGGCGCATCCGAAGGAAAAAAAAAAACATCATTTCAAAGACGACACAGTGCAGCTTATCAGTAGCTATGCAGCTATACAGCTGCATTACTTGTCGTGGCCACTGCCACAGTCAGAGATGATGGAGAAACAACCAAACTGGAAAATCCTCCTGCTTCTCTGAAATCACTAGTGTGGCAACATTTTGCCTTCCCTATGAGTTATGTAAACAACAAACACATCATTGACAGAAAAACTACAGTTTATAGGCTATGCTACACATTTCGATAAAGTTGGAAATATATTGACAGACTCGAACTTCCCAGATCAATAACTCATAAGCGAAACGTTGTTAAAACACAAACGATGCCTCTTTCCTACCGTAGTAAGGTAGACAACGAGCTACAACCTAATTTCAGCAAAACAAGCTGTTGTCTGAGTGGGTCAAATAACACTGGTCTCTATGAACAGCCGGCTGTGAGGCGAGTGCGCAGGGACCGACTAAACTTAGTTTCCTGCAGGAAACTCAAGCTGTTGTTGTAAAGTAACTTTCTGCCATCTAGTGGCTCTTCTTTTTGTTTTTGTGTTTAACAGTTTGTTCCCAATTGACTGGTGAAATAGTTAGTTATTACGTTTTAAATAAATTGTTTAAATTTGACCATGTGGCCTTAATGTGGTACAATCCAAAAAAATATGGCAGTTATATCACACTTGATACCACATAGTCTATCTTTTTAAAGAAGAATTTGAAAATGTAAATGTCAGTTGTCAGGGCATAAAATCAATGATCCGTTGATCATTACGAATCATGACCTTACAATCTAAAGTCAAATTGAATCGTGGATTTGGAAAATCATGACATCCCAACTAATTGATAGATGTAATGACTTGTGAAAACAATGTCTAGGTGTCTTAGTGTAATCTTTGAACCAAATAGTCCTTCCAAGTAATCTCTCTGTTTCTCCTCAGTGATGTTATCTATTAGTGCAGGATTAGTGGACTGACCTACAGGTTGTAAACCACCCTTCTTAAGTCACGCAGATACAGTCCGTGTCAGCACTCTTCATTCTTAGAAACTGTGTTGTTAAAACCCACAGAGCTTCATAAGCTGCTGTTGGATATGTGAATGGAATCCCCTTTTAAAAACAACCCTGGGATTACAGTGACGGAGGCTGGGCTCCTCCAGATTCTGTATGTATGTCATACATATATATATATATATAACAATAATACATATAACTGACATGTATTATTATAAATTTAATATATACAGTACATGCATTTACTGTATATGTAACATGTAACAAGTACTAAAGCCCAACAGATAGTGGATTTTTGAAGCTGATACTGATATCAATATTTGGGAGTTTTAAAAATCTGATTATAATATAGTATATCGGCTGAAAGTAATTTTTAACATACAGAAGTATTTTGATACTTATCCTTTACATTTGTTCCTTTAAACAATTGTCACCATGTATTCATACTGAGTGAGACAGTTGAAAAGAGTTTGTAATTTAATGGAGACAATGTTTCTAAATGACTGTGCCTCAAACATAATTTGGCTTTTCTGTACTGCAATTTACCAGCTAATATATGTACAGAATGTTTGTTATTATCATTACTAATAATAGGGTCTCACTGTTGTTTTCAACTAATTTTGGAAATGCACAAATTGAAGAGTTGCCTACAGGTATTCTGCCTAATCTGGGGGATTATTTTAATTGGTTTTGAACCTCACTTTGCAGAGTATCACTGAATGGGAGAGTGCTGGGTTGGTATGATGTACGTATGTCATATTGAAATGGTTACTGTTACTGTGGTTACTGTTGGGATGCCAGTTAAATAACTAACTGATCTGAAAGAAGAAAGTCTTGCTTCTGTTGTATTAATATTTAAGTCAAGTGACAGTAATCCTACCACAGGAAGATATTCTATCACTGTACTTTTTCTTCTCACATTAGAGGAGCGACAGCTCTCATTTCCTCAGGCCTGCGTATAGCAGAGCGTGGTGTCTAGCAATTTAGTCTTAGTATTTTCCACGGCAACAACAAGGTAGTAAATCAGCATGCATGTGTGTATTTTGAATCAAACTGTTTGTTATGAATCAAGGCAGATACAAAACAGGTCTCCGGGCCATTGCTCTTAAGTGAGAAGCCTTCTGCAGGGACACAGCGCAGCTCTCATACAAGACAGACTGTGCTGCTATTGATCTGAACCAAGTTTATCTCTTTCACATCAAAACAGTTGCAGAAAAAGAAACAGGAAAATGTGAAAGCCAAAAATATATTTAGTTAAATATACCCCCTCAGGTTGGATCTGCCTCTAGCCAGCACTGGTTTTAAATTAGAGCACTTGCAAAATGACTACAATGTGTTTTCATTGAACCATCTATCAATAGACACGTTTTGAAATCCATACCTTTTAAGGCCAGTTCAGATCAATGATTCACAGTGAGACTGGATGAAACTTGAAAAAGAATCCTAAAACGTCTGATCGTAAATGTTCTTAATCTGGGCCGTTCACATCAAAGCAACGCGAACAGACACAGATGACTGTTTCCATAGCAACGATACACTGGCATACCCCACTACTTCTGCATTGATACATTGTATTAAGTGGATTAGCTGGATTTCTGTTTGTTTTTGATAGCCTACAAGCTCCTATCTATAAGCTACTGTTACTATCTGTGGACACATTAAACGTTACCACCGTTTGGCTGGTGACTGGTGTTTTGTTTGTTAGCTAACTTAGCTCACAACATTAGCTTAGCATAAACGAAAAGAACAAGACGTAACTTACTGAACACACCCAGGATGCTTGCAATTGAGCAAAGGGCATTGTTTTTTTATTTTTTTATTTTACTGCAGTTTTTTTTAGCTACAATGATAAAGTGAATGCTGTTGGATGAGCTGGTCCTCCCTCTCCTCTATCTAGAAATCCACCATATTTTCATACTGGCCTGTGCTGTTACCTGATTGGGTGAAGAGAAATAGCTGTGTCCTTACGTTCTAAAACTCCACATGGTGATTTGACAAGGTTGATCTCTTGAGACCCGAGGCAACAGCTTCAGGCGCTCTGCAACTAACCAGACCATTCTTTCATCTTGTTGTGAACCATTGATCTGAACTAGGCTTTACTGGACATAAAAGCAAAGATAACATGTATTGACAGGGCTTCAGGTCTAAATGCACGTGGAAAGTGCTTACCATACATGCTGTGACAATACCGGAACAATGGATTAGCTACAGGTAGTCAGCATTATTGTATTGTAGTGATGTCACTGAGGCACTCTGCTCTCTACGGCATCACATTACTACTTTAGAAAAGTCTTGTTTGGAATCATGTCAAACCACATCATAGACAAGCATTGCAGGTAGTCTAGAGTACTTTAAATATTAGCATGGTGGTGCTGCCTGCTTCTGTTTCTTCACATGTTGAATACGACAGATTCATAGTTTTCAGAACCTGGCCGCCAGTTTTTGGTGGCTGAATGAAAGTATGAGACTGGTGATTTTTCTATATATATTTTCTTATTGTTAAAGTCATGCTTTTTGTGATTTTCTGTTGTTTTCATAATTTGATGATGTCGGATGTTTACATTGGTTTAAACATGGTTACAGTTCCAAAACTTGAGGTGAACGTAAATAAAAATGCTCCCTGAAAGTCAAAAGCCCAGGCGTCCTCTTGTGTGCTCCAGCCTTCTTCATGCCCAGAGAGGCTGACAGGCTGTCAGTAGGCTTATCTTTATTCCTGAAAACTGTCATGTGTCATCAACTCTCACTCTATCTAATACTTTTGTACAAGCCCTGGCACAGACTGATGACTTGTCATCATGATACATCTGAAGTACAACAAATAGTCCATCTTCTCTTTCAAAGGCTTCATGCTATCACATACAAATTCATCACCGAGCTGGACAGGAGAAGATTACTCTGTCTACATCCTGTGTATATGAAACGTTTTGCCTCACTTTCTGTAAATCACATGTACATGAGGTTACATTTTCCTTCTTAAAATATTTTATCTTTTAAGGTTTTTTTTTATAACGTTGGTCCATTTTGTATTTTGATCACCATTTCAAGCATGATCAAACATGATGAGATTGACTGGCAATTCACCTTAAGTTACCCTAGAAATTCCCTGCATCTGCAACCTCTCGTGTAAGAAGCAAAGCCGCTTCATTGTGGCTTAATAATACAAGACAAGTGGATGCTCCATACCTAGTCTCCATCTGCAGGCTACCCGCTGACATTCAGCCCAATTATTCACACTTGCTTGAATGCCACTACACCCAACAGGAGAGGATGTCCTTTAAAAAGTAAAGAAGGCAAGAGGAAAGTTATGTCACTTTGATCCTCCAGGCATCTTTATGTTTTTCCCTCAGATATGCAGCGGTGCCTGCTAGCACTGTGTACTGTGTGGATTGCTCTTTGAAGAAAATGTGGTCATTGTGAACTGTGTGGTATTTAATGGATATGGTTATGTCAGGTTGTTGAGCCCACAAGCTGTACAACACAAACATTCAGGGGTTTGATACATTCCCAAAGATCTCAGTACCTACTGTGGTACTTCACTACGGAATACTATGTTTTTATTTAGTCAACATAAAGTGAAAAATGAAGTGTATCAGACTGGTGAAACATATTTTGTTTACATTAGGGTTGCAACTAACGGTTATTTTTATTAACGATTAATCTGCCCTTGTATTCTTGATTAATTGACTAATCGTCTGCTATCGACAAAAAACAGTGAAAAATGCCCATCACAATATGCTAGAGCACAAGGTGACGTCATTAAATGTCTTGTTTTGTCCGACCAACAGTCCAAAATACACAATTTACCATAACATAAGACCAAGAAAAGCAGCAGATTCTCACATATGAGAACCCGGAACCATCAAATGTTTGGCATTTTTGCTTGAAAAATTACTTAAATGATGAAGCAATTATCAGAATAGTTGGCAGTCTTTTGATCGACTAATCGTTGCAACTCTAGTTTACATATTTATATTTACATATGAACATCATGTTAACAAGAAACCCTGGGATTAAGAGAAACCTAGTTAAGAGCTACATTTCTGCTGGAAAAAAACCTGACTTCTTGAACATGTACATGGTTAAACAGGTTTCTCACAGGGATTTTAGAAGAGTGAACGATCAAGACTCCAGACATGGAAATTTTTTAGGCCCTGCATCCATTCTGATGTCTTCTTTGTTTCTTTGTCCTTCTGTTGCAGGGTGACCCCGCCAGATGGAGAGACATCCCCCTCAGGTGCTCCTGGGTGTTCAGATGAGCCTCTAGGTGCTACCGGTGGCGCTGGTGCTATGGCAATGTCCGCCACCTCCACCCTCTTGTTGCCCGTGAGCCAGGGTAAACCTTCCCTGCGTCGCATCAAAGGCCGCATTCACCGTAGCAAGAGCCTGGACAGCATTGATCTGCTCGACTCCAATGTAAGGCTCACTCATCACTTTGCAATACACGTGTCATTACATTGATTCATTTGAGTCATCACACTAACTTAACATTGCAAGATATGCTATAATGACAAAAACGTGTCTCCTAATGGAACAACTGTGATGTTAGAGTAATATTTTTTTATTCTTGATTTGTTGCACCGACTAACTTAAACTTAAACTTTAACAACTGGAATCACGCTACTTTGCTGTACTACTGCTACAGTACAGTACAGAAAAAAAAAACAAAATAAAAAAATCCTTATCTCTAAACAATATTGCTTTTTTGTATTCCTGCAGTGAATAATATTTTACAATACTGTATAAAATGTAAGCTGTGATTACATTCATGAAATTACAGTTGCTGTGATTTAATGGGAAAGTAAGTGTCTGTGAAGTCCAAACGCATTTTTTTCTCCAAATGGTTTCATTCAGATTTTATCTACACAATCTACAGCCCTAATACGCACACACTCACACACACACACGCACACACACACATGATGACCTTTGGTTATGCAATATTTCTTTGGTTTTCAGATGAACACAGTTTAACACATTCCATATGTCTCTCTCTATGACTGGTTTATTCTCGTGAAAAGTATTAATCTGATAAATGATTGGGTAAGCTGCTTGAAGCTAAAAACCCTTACTAACTCTGGGATTGTCCATTGAGCTGAGAACTGCGTTTGGCCCACTCCCTCCACCGGTCAACTCATGTGTACTTGTGCGTGCGTGTGTGTGTGTTGGTGTGTACCTGTGTGTGTGTGTGTATGTGTGTGTGTTTATGAGTGGTCCAGGCAGTTTGGCTTTTGGGAAAGCAACCAACGGTTTATGATGTAAAAAGCATGCCAACCTGCTACTAATGCATGCTTGGTGAAGCTGTTTTTTTGTGGCATGGGACCACAGTGGACACACAAATACAGATAAGTCTCTCCCCTGCACAGCACTACTGAATCTCTCTCTCTCCCCCCCCCTACTACTTTCTTTATATCTTGACCCTCTGTAGATGTCTCCTTTAATAAATGTTCACAGTGTGATGTTTCCTAATCCGCCCCCATCCTTCCTCTTCATGTTGACAGTCTGCAGTGTGTATGCATGTGTGTTTAAGTGTGTGTGTGTGTGTGTGTGTGTGTGTGTGTGTGCGTGTGCATGCTCCTTGAGTGTTCAGTGTTTTAGCTGGCCTTAATTGGGAGCTGCCTGGTGTGCCTGTGTAAGGAGTCATTATTCTTCCCCTCCACAGCAGCCAGTGTGTCGTCAGAGCAGGAGTGGGACTCGTTATGATTACGTTTAAGGTAGACAGCGTTTGCAGTTCACACAAGTTAATCCATTATTGATGTGAAGGTGGGCTGAAGGTGGACAGAAGAAGTCGCAGGGTTTGGATGACAAGTCAAGAACGTGCTGAGAGATGACACAGCAAAGCCTCGCCATCCTGAATGATGCAACACATACACGTCTGTTTGAGCCAGTTTGTCAGTTTGATTGACTGATGACTGATGGCATGAAGTTTCCTGTCAGTTTCTAATTCGGAGACAGAGACGAAAATATCTCATAGATTTTTAAAACAACCTTGAGTGCTCTGCTGCATAATACTTAGCAGTGAGCCGTCTGGCCTAAATCAGTGGGCGGGTTTTTCTACCTTTTGCAGACGTGATTGAAGCAAGAGCAGAGGTTGGTCATGCCGGAGCTTTAGAGGCAGATGGTGAATGAAAGTTATATGTGACTTTGCTTTTATGTCATCTACAAAAACAAAAAACTCCTTCTGGCTCGAGTGGAAGATACTTTGTCCAACTATAGCAACCATGTTACTGGGATAAAAATAGGACAGAACAATTTGAGGAAAATATTTGATTTACATATTTTAGATGAATGCTGTATTGCAATTGAAATTCTAATTGTGAAAAAATCTTATAAAATGAACTCCAGGTCTGTGTTTGTGGTCCGTATAGTATTAAACAACATATGTTTTTACTTAATGTGTTGAAATATAACCATGACAAACAAAAGTGGTGCTTTAATTACTGATAACGTCTACATGCAAATTATGGTAGTAATTAATGAAAAATAAAACAATGTTTTGATATCTGACTGGCAACCCCTGTAGCAGGTTGAGCTAGCTGAAGTTAGCTTCACAGTCTGACAGAGCGAAACGTCTTCACCGCCCTGAAACCCAAAAGTCCCAGTTTAGAGCTTTTCAGAACATATTTACATGTAAATTTAAAACAATGGTATAATGTGACTAGCAGTTTAACTGGGATATTCTGACAACTCTTCCTTGTTAACACTGGACACTAGCCACTTCTTTGAAAACTGATTTTAGGCGATCACTTGGATTATTTTGACAAATTAAGCAAAAGTCCACTTTAAATTGTATTTATCAAATATAAACCATGTACAGAGTGGTGTTTCTTCCTCGAAGACAGTAGTTCAGACTATAATGTGTTGTATTATCCAGACGAGAGCCAAGAATTAACATTGAAATTCAATTTGCCAGCAACAGATGGCTGCCAACAAAAACTTTCACTTTGTACAGCTTAAGAAACTGTTTGCAATGTAAGTTATGATTAAAAGTTTTGCTTTTGCAACTTAAGAATCACACTATTTCAGTTTTTGATTTTGATATAAAAACAGTTAATTGTTCAGCCCCAGGTAAAAATGATATATGATTTCACCATTTCAGACTTGAAATCTACCCCACAGCCTCTGTAGCTTTTATCTGCTCTGTCACAGGCCTTATACTTTTCCTAATCTGTCAACAGACGTACAGTACATAACACATACACTGATGTGAGTACTGCAAAAAGTATTTCAGGCATCACAGAAGTCAGAGTTGGAGTCCCAGTGATGCTTCACAGTTTTATCTTTAAAGACCATCCATCAGCAAGGATAATCTTCAAACACAGCCTCAAGAGAACCTGTGAATTCCTTTTGAAGTAAACCTCCCTTCTCACAATCTGTTCATCCTTTCTCTCGCTCCTCTCTAGAACATGATATTCCAACAATAAATCTCAGCGCAAATACAGCATGTTTTATCCTACACAGTCTTTACACAATTTTCCACTGAGGTTGAAAGTTTGTATGTGACTCTCAGGCATTGAATTTCAATTATGCCTCTCCTTCCATCAAGAATATCGAAGATGCAGACTAAAAAAAGGCCTCAGTATCCATTTCATCTCACTGCACTCTCACTCTATGCAACAGTATCGTCTGCTTGGAGCATGTTACCCAGATACATTAGCTTCCATTCTCTTACCCTGCTTCGACCCGTCACAAGATGTCCATGAAGCATCGTCTGAAGCATGAATAATAGATTGAAGAAATGATCTACTTCATAATGCAGTGTTTTCTTTCTTTCACTCGCAGCTATTTTTGTGTAATCAAAAACAGAACCGTGAGGGCTGCGAGAAGAGACTCGGAAAAGTCCGTGTTTAAACTGAGTGAAATCACCAGGGATTGTAGCTATTATTTATTCAATACAGACTAGTGGCTCCTCTATTTGTCTTCTAATGCAAAGTAGCTGCCAATGTGTACTTCACTCTGGAGCAAACGGATTGATTCCTCGCAACAATGTCATTGGGTAGATGGATGTGTGTGTGTCTGTGTGTGTGTGTGTGTGAGTGTGTGTGTGTGAGTGTGCATGTGTGTTTCTGTAAATTGTGAAGTGTGACCTGATATGCAGAGTCCTTGGGGTGAAAGAACACACTGTTTTGGTGAGATTCATGTGGCACAGCTTTCTGTCTGATCATTGAGCCATGGTTTGTTTCCCAGTAGATCTTTCTGCACTTTCTAGCCTTAATTTTTAATACTTAGTCTGTCCAAATGAGACAACAAGAAGATTTTTGTTTGTGTTAGAGGTAGTTAACGACAGTTTTTCATTGCCTAAGAAAGCTTGGGCAATGAAAAACATGTTCACATGTCAACTCATTTAGCGTCTGCCAAATGTAATGTATGGAAGTTTCTCAGCCCGTAGGCCTAAGGACCATTCATGATGAATAACGCTTATTTTCAAAAGTAGAGTATATCTTTTTTTACCCTTTAGCGATTACTATGTTCATACATAATATCTTTGAATCATGCTAGTACCAGAATTGTGAGGACCAGCTCAGGTCATATAAGCAGATTGTACATCTAGGATGCCAAATTGGTACGCCTGTGTTAAGTTTAGTATCCTCTCTGGTTCTTTAACTGAGACGAAAACACAAAAATAGTTATCTAAAATCACAGATACAAATGTTTTCACATGAGCACTGTGGATTGTAGTGCTAATGCTTTATTCAAAGCAAAAGGAGCCTTTTTACTCCAAAAGAATAAACCTCTCTACAGTTTATATTATGTTGGGTAGTGTAAACATTGACATTTCTAAAGGTAAATGTCCACTGAAAACATGAACTCTTGGATGTTTGCAGTTATGGTTATGCACCTTATTCATTTGAATGAATCATGGCAAGTATTCAGCACCAAAATTGAAGCTCAAGTCCTCAACCTGAAGCATTCTGGAGCAAATAGTAACACAGAACTGAATGGCAGGTGTCCATTTAAACAATTTGTGTTCAAAACTTTCTGTCCAAATGTGGAAAATCTGTTTTTCAGAGTAAACAGCTTAATGTTATTTCAAAGTTACAGCATTTTGTATAAAAATTTCTGCACCTACATACATTTCCGTTCCTACTAAGCTCCCAAACTTTCTGAGTGCTGTGTCATCATCCAGCACAGACAGACGTTGCCAGCGGACTTTGAACATACTTGATCATGTACTCTGTGGTTAGGCAGACCTCTCTGCCGGGCTGATGGGTGCAGACCAGAGATGGCAAACACTCAAACACTGGCTGACAGAGGGAGTGTAAAAGAGAGATTACAAAACGGAGTGATAAATGTGAGGGAGGAGTGGAGGTTATGACATGGATGGGCAGTGTGAGGGATGAGAGAATGGTTTGACGGCAGGGAGCAGGATGTTCCGATTAGATGAATATATTTTCCCCGGATAGACAGGAGGCTCCGCAGACACCTTATAACTCACTCTCTTCATCCCTTGTTCTCAAGGCACAACGGGACAAAATTGCATTCCACATACAAGTCGTTTATCTTACCTGAGTTGAAACAGGCCACTGAAAATCGTCCGCAGCCTCTTTGGTTGTGTACAGTATGTGCGTGTGTTTGTGCTCTTGTGCGACTGTGCTGTGCCTGCACCTTTGCGTGCGTCGGGCGGTGTTAAAGCAGCAACTGTGGTTATTTTTGAACAAATTATTAAACCCACAGTAGCGCTAAGCCTCTGGGATCACCATACACCAGCCATCAGCCCAAAAGCTGCTGAGTTTGTAAGTTGAATTGGTCCACTAGCTACTTTGGAAGTAAATCTTGGAATTCAGATGTCTGGTCAGATCAGATGCCGGATGAAGAAGTTTCCCTGTTTGATGCCTTTTAAGTCATACCACCTCGTTAGATAGACAGTATGAATGTGCTTGTGTCTTTGTGTGAGTATGGACACACACACACACACACACACACACACACACACTGAGGCTGTGGATATAACTTCTGTAGATATATGATGCGATAAAGAGAAAGCTGCACACTAAGTCAGCGGGCAACGTCTGACGGGGACCACAGCTCTGCTCTGTCTCTGCTTGCCTCTAGGGGCAGCACTAATGCATTTATCATTGATAATGATACATAAATCCCACAGAAGGCATGTTTTATATGATACATGTATGTAGGTTTTCAGGATAGATTTAATATTCATGTCAGATTCAATGCTGAAGAATAAAAAAAAGTAAGAAAAAAATAGAGTGAACAATAATAGTAATTTTTAGGTGAATGTTGTCATAATAATACAATAAGTATGATGTGTGTGATGAGGGGTATCTGTATGTAGAATATTATGTTGTTTTTGGTTTCTCAGGATGATAAATCATAGGATTATGTATATCCTACTGTATGTATGTGAAACACTAATAAAAAGAAAAATATATATACTAAATATATACTGATATTTAATTATATCAAATAGAGAAATTGTTTCTTTCAGTTACATTTGTTGCTGCAAAACAAACTACACAGGAAATAGAAAGACATTTCAGATTACTAGTTGCATGAACATTTCCTGATGAAGATCTGAGGACCGGGACGTTGTTAATAAAGCAAGTACAAGTGACTGACTGATTTTCTGGTCCTACATCAACAACCATTAACCAACAACATCAAAGTTTGTTATTTTCCTCAGTTCTACTACAACTACTGATGCTATCTGCTGCTGCTACTATTACTTCGTACCAGTGGTGGAAAGTAACTACATACATTTACTCCTAAGAACAATTAAGTTCTATTTTCACTTAATTTGACCATTTATTTTATATTCAGCTTTAATATTTCTACTCCACTACTGTTCTGGTGGAAATATTGTCCTTTATACTTCAATAGTTTTATCTGACAGCTGTAGTTACTGGTTACTATGCTGATTAAGATTTTAAAAAAATAAAATAAAATAAACTACTCAACAGCATACAGACTTAATCTACCTCAACCAGCTACAACATTAAAATACTGCTTACACATGAATGCATCAGTAAGAATAATCCAGTAATATAATGTGTAGTAACATAAAACTGACAGCAGCCATTCTGCTGCATAATGAGTACTTTGTGCCGTTAATACTTGCATACTTTTACTTAAGTACAATCTTGAATAAAGCACTTTTATGTGCAACACATGTTTTTATGATATAAACACATAAAGATCTGAATACTTCAGCACTACCACCACTGACTACTACGACTGATATAATAATAATGACATAACACAAAAGTGATGAACACAAAAAGAGGGATAAAAGCATGTGTGTTTTTCACTTGTCAGTTTATGTTACCTTTTCAGCTGATAGTGTTTGATCACTTCTGCGGGCTGCAAGTTCATGCCTGCGATCTGGGACGACCACTGAAGTCTCCCGTTAATTGCATTCGCCATTAACCAGCAGCAAATCTATAGGCTGTAGCTTTCTGGTTCCCTATGGCTTTGATTTTGATCGGAGTGATTCATTAGCTGTTTAAAGACACGGAGCCCTCTGCATAATGACATGCTCCCTGCCCCTCGTGTTAGCTCATCCCGCGGCACTATGCATACGTAATGTCAGGCAGCAGGAAGGGCAGGCAGAATCAATGTTGGTTCTATAGATAGATGAAGCAATGATCTATGACATCCACAGCAGCAGCCTGTAAGTGAGAAGGCCTTATTTAACACAGGGTCATATGGAGCCATTCACATGAAATTAAATTAAATTAATCAATCACTCTTGGTTTGTAGTGTGTGTGTGTGTGTGTGTGTACATGCTGTATGTGTGGAGGAAATGGCTGGGGGGATACCCTGGCTGCATATATTGCAGGAAGTGTGTCTTCATATTAGTATGTCCGGCGGTCTGCTGTCCTCTGTGTGATATTGATTGGTCGCATTAGGGAGTCTGCAGGTCAGCATTTCTCAAACGGGGGACAGAAGAAAAGTAGGATGGAGGAGGGCAGAGAGGAGGTGTGGAGGAGTTACCAGAGGGCACACGCAGAAAGGATGAGTGAGGAAAGTAGGGAGACGACAAGGTGAGATGGAAGGGTGGAAAATTAAAAGAGAGCAGAACAATCGCAAGATTGATTGAAGAAAAGTAGCGGTATTGGTGTTGTTTTGCTCATGTGGCCACAGCCCCACCCCTGTTCTATAGTATTGATTTAATGCGCTACAGCTGGTTAAAGATGACCTATTGTTCTGAAGCTCTTTGTTTGCGTGTTTGTTTACAGTATATTAATACTCATTTTTTTTTAAGACCAGGTAGGTAACTGTCGATATCGCATAAATAACATTAAGCACCTCAGAGAGTAGCGCAACTAATTGTATTGATCGAAAAACAACCAGCTCTTATTGACACATACTGTAACCCTGTGTTGCTTTCCCATGGGATGCAACTGTTGTGCTCCTGCTCGGCTTACTTTTTCAAAATGCTCGTGCCAGATCAGCTTTAATTTAGTCACCGTTAACATGCATTCTTCTGATTAGACGTGTAGTACTAATTTTATTATTCTTCTGCTCAGTGACTGACAGTGTTTCCTCTGTGACCTTAAGTAGCAGTGGTGTTTTGAATTATTATATTATAACACCTCATAGTCTGGAGTTAAATTAAACTAAATGGCATTTGTAATTCCTAAAGGTCTGTAATGGTTTGGGCTTGTTGTGTTTTTTAATCCAATTTTTTTTGGGGGGGCGGGGGGCTGTGTTCTGTGCTCAGAGACCCTGGTGTGTCAGTTGTCAGCTGTGAACATAAAGTAGCTGGCTCATGCATAAGATGTGTTGTATTATGAAAGAGAAGATTGGGTTAATTTATGACTTCAACATTCATCTTGTACCACGTGGCAGCAGCAGCAGCAGCCTCGTCTAACAAGATGGGATGGATTCTCAGCAGCTCAGAATTTAGGCCCTCTCCTCTGTTTCCATGGCAACACAATTACTTTGCCCCTGGGGGTGGGAGGTTAGGGTGATATTACACATAGGTTAAAGTAATGTGAATGGGCAGTTTTTTTTTATGTTGAGAGGGCACAAAAGGAAAACAGGCTGTAGTGTGCACTTATGTCAACTGTTTTATTTTTTATTTTAGTGAATATGTGGGTGAAATATCTCACAGCTTTTTGTTGCAGCTCTAGAAAAGAGCTTCTTTTCTTCCGTTGATGTTTCCCTCAAATTGCTAATTACCTTTGCATGAAGGAGGACTGTTTGAATTCACAGAATACCTACAATCTCTTATTTAGCCACTATAATGTTGTCACATAAGTATTAAGTTAGATTTTGTTGCTTGAATTTACCACACTTGTGATCATCATTGAGAATAGTGTTAATATGATATAATATAAGAGGTCACTCAGTTCAGCATTTATGTTAGCAGAGAGAAGGGCTGCAAAAGAAAGCAGTAAACTCATCGTAAACACACTGTGAGGTAATTTAGAAATCAACATATTGTTCTTACAGACCTTCACCAGCTATTAAATTCACGATAGAAAAAAAACAGCATCTTGATACTCAAGCCAAAGGCAACAACAACCAATCAATAAAGGAGTCAAACTGCCAACAGCCGAAACAATTACAGTACAACTGATAAAATACATGAATGAAATGAGACGAGCAATGTATCACAAGATCCACAGAATACAATAGAAAACTGGAGAAATCTGTTTTTGTATTTCTTTTTGTTAGTGGACTTTTGAAATATTGGGTTTTTTGGTTTTTTGAATCACCTCTTCAAGGTGTTTATTATGAAATGTATCTCTAGTTTGGACTTGGACTGCTTGTTGTCTTAGCTTCTCTTGTTAATTTGTGTTGCCTGTGAGTCAAGTGCATTTGTCACGTGCTTTTATTATCTCCAATATTTTTTATGTTTCTCATCACCATCTAATGAAGCATGATAGTGAACAGACAAGTCGTTTCTTCAGCAGCTCATGAAGCAGCATTTCAAATTAAACCTCAATGCTTCATGTAAGATCTAAGAGATTTAACATAAGAGTTAATGCAAGAGAGATAAAATAACAGGACATATAAGCTTTTATATATTTATGCAAAATGTCCTGATGACTGAGGCTTTGATACATGATCATAGGTTTCCTCATAGCTTCGGCTTTTCTTGCCTCTCACAAATAATCTGGCTGCATGTACTCGAGCAAAGAGAGACCCTTAAAACTGAGAGAAAATTTGATTCTACAAACATGTAATGTGGATAAATGAAAATGTTTTATATGGACAAATATGGGTAAAAATAGAGAAAACAAAACAAAACAAATACAAATGTTATATAATCAAAAATGAGAGAAAAACATGTATACAGAAAAACACATTCATAAATATATAAAGAACATTTTTTTCTGTGCTGTAGAACTTAATAGTACTGAGCTGAAAGTGTGTTGAGAAAATCTTATCTGTCTAAGTCAGATATCTTGGGCAGATTATAGACCACAGTCCATTTTTAAACAGAATATACTTCTTACTTGTGATGCTTTGTGAAGTCGGTGGTAGTGGAGACCGTACAGAGTGTCATTTCTGTTCCTGTACTTCATTTTATCACTTGAGTATGTTGCCCTCTTTCAGCAATGTCAGTCTCCTCAGTGCTGCAGGTACACAGAAAGATCTGTGTCTCTCTAACCTTTCCCTCCATGCAGGCACCTCTAGGGGCTCTCATTTCACGTTTGACTTTTATTTTCCCTCTCAACTAAATTGACCACCAGAAATGTGAAACGTTGTAAAGTGAGATGCCCCCGGGGGAAGTCATGATGCCAACCCGCAACCTGGCTTCGTGGCGTCTGTCTGCAGAGGAGAGTAAAGCAAGTGATGGAGAAAAAAAACTGAGAGGGGAAAAAAAACAAAAAAACAAGAGGAAATGGGTTAATCAGAGCCGACGGGTGCATGGAGATATGTGTGTGTGCGTGTCTTTCTGTCTGTCTGTCACTGCACGTGTGTGTCTGCCTCTGTGTGTCTGCCTCTGTGTGTCTGCCTCTGTGTGTGCGTGCCTCAGGAGGATGCTTGCTCGAGGACAAGGGGGTTCTCAGGATGGATTTCGTCAGAAGCCAGGGGCTGTGCTGTGCACCATTAGGATCAAGGTTGCTATTTCAGGATGTTACCTGCTGAGGGATGTACTCTGCTCACAGTTTTGATGGCCCCTTCGCCCAAGTCCACTAAACGAGGCAGAGAGGGCTGCTGATGAGTAACTGGGATGGGACCTATTTTCTCAAACTGACCAGTTAGAGACCTTACTTGATCTCACGTATTTATACATTCATGACATGAATGGTACACATATATTTTCATTTTATGAGTGATTGCAGTTTTAGTTTTATATGCAAACTTTCCCGAAAGATCTACATTACAACACTAATACCCACGTGATACGATTTTGTCCCTAAAACCTCCTCTGGGATGTCTGACCTTAAATTTGACCTTTTGTGCAATTACATAACTGTCTATACTGTAGGTGAAGCAATAAAAACATAGAAAGACTCAATCTATTTACTCTTTTTTTCTTTTAGTAGAGTGAGATTATAGAAAATAATCTCACTCATTATTTTGTAGAGGACTGCTGACATCATGATCAAATACAAAGTTCCCCAGTACTAAATTTGGAAACTGTTGCCTCTCACACTATTTAAATAAGCACATGTGAGACCAGGAAAGTGTGTGTGTGTGTGTGTGCTTGTGTTTGTGTTTCTTTTTTCTTTGAGGAAAATGAGTCAGCATTCTTTGTCGATTGACTTCCATAGCACAGGGACACAAACTGACCTCTGGGGCCTTTGGGGTTAAAGGTCATGCACAGTTGTAAATAAGCTGCAGGTTTTGGATACACGTGTTTAAGCAGGCATGAAATAATTTGAATAATTGCTTTGAATCATTCAGATGTTTTATTTGCAGAAGATGTATGCATTTATCCTTATTAAGTGCATTTACATTGATTTTCTTTTAATTAAATGAACATATTGAAGTAAATACATTCAGTAAAGTAAATTAATATATTGAGCAAGGAGAAGTGGCATATTTGATCAGACTAATACTACAAGAGAGTAATCATACTATTAAGATGGAGAATTTATAAGATTTCTTTTCAATTTACAATTTACAAACACATACTATACATCATACAGGAAGTAACTGTTACACTGAAATGTTTGTTCTGGTCATAGTAAATCACAAAGGACTGTGGGGATTACCTTTGTTATTGATTATTAATTATTTGGAAGGATGTAGTATAAATGTACAGTTTGTACATTTTAGTGTCATAATGGTTCAATAATAACAGTGACTTCATGACTCAAAAAAAGAAAGTGAAGGCCTTGAAAAGCACTATCTCTCTGCTAGATTTGCCCTTTGCTTTGATACAACTTGCATGCATACCGTTGGCTGCAACACAAGATCTATTTACTCTTTTTTTTTTTCTTTTTTTTTCCTTCAACATTATTGTGCAGTACACCTAGGTGGCCACTAGCAGTGCTCGTGCTACGGTGAAAGGATAGAAAGAGCGCTGAAGCTTGTCTCCAGTCAACCTGCTTGAAAAACAGGTCAATGAGAGATTTTTTCCTGCAGAGGGCAGAGTTCCACCACTAACCAACCGAATGTGGCGGCATACAGCTGACCTCCTCAACACTGGTCTCCATTTTAACTGCCTCATTGGGAGAGGATGCTCTTCTACTCTTCAGAAAAAGTGGATGTATTTTATATTATACACATCTGTCTTTATGCGTTTTTACATTTACCTAGCATGTGTTTGAAATCCCTTCCAGGCAGTTTGTGTGTGAGGTGATGTTTGGATGTGGACGGAGACGGAGAGAATGAGAAGGTGAAGAATGATCAGAGCAGCTAAAGCAGACTTTTTGTTAAATGCCCATCAGTAAACCATGACACAAAACGAGGTGGATATCTGTCTTTTGGTGGATCCTTTAGCATGCATGTGAGCAGTCTATGTTGTGCATTACTATACTATACTAAATTTAAATAAGCAACCACAGGAATTTCATGTGTGATAAATGTATATTTCACTACACTTAAAGTTCTGACAGATCTTCTGCCTTTACTATTGTGGCTCCCTCTGTGACTTCATAGCAAAGCAGATGCCAGAAAATTTAATTAACTGAAATTGACATTCCAGAAAGGCCCACTGGGGATTTCACTGCCAAGCAGAGTGGCAGATCTGTGTAGCATCAGAGAGCGAAAAAGAGAGAGATAGGGAGAGAGAGATAGAGATGGGCAGCGATTCATCTGGACTGATATTTTCCGATATAGCAATTTTGAAGATCTTTTGTTTATTGAATATTTTGTTTACATGCTAATGAGAGGGAGTTTTTCAACATCAAAATAAATAGCTTTGCTAGACTAAATTCTGAATGCTGTTATCCAAGACAAAAATCTGCATGACCCCTTGAAAATGAAATGGCAATTGTTCACAGATTTGTTTGATGTTCGCGCGGAGAACAGCCGAAGAGGAAGACTGCGTGGACAACACGTACAAAATGTTCCGATGTTTTGCTCTTATTCAGATGATGTAACAAAAAAGGCAGATATGAACTTCTGCTCATAGTTATGAGGTGGTGTCGAGTCTTTGCTGGGGATATTTCATTAAAAGTACAAGAGGAGGTGGAGAGGAGAGGCAGCGGGGGATGACTGATCAGTCAGGTGATAGGGATTTTGTCATCCATGGGTCAGCGCCTTCACTTGGACCTTGCCAGAATTCTCTAAGAAACAGACAAAAAAAACAATGCTCTGTATGTTAGATTTCTCGCCGCCTTTTACTGCCTTCCTGTCGTTTCTCCTTAACAAACTGAATGTCATCTGCCTGGTGCCATCCGTATTAAGCTGGCAGTTCAGTGGGGCTGCAAAGAATACTGTTTTTACTTTTTTTTTTCAGAATCCTTACCTAGCTTTCACCACAGAGCATTGTCAGAGGAGCCCTGCTCAGTGAGGCACCCTCAGACAATATATATTTCTGGCTTGTGTTCAGTGGGAGCTCCCTCAGAGCCTCAGTGACGTTGCCAGCAGATTAACCGTCCTCATATCCCTGCATCCCTGTTATTTCTCCTGCTTGTTTTCTTTTAATAAAGCTGGCTGGCCTTCTTAGTCCTGAAGAGGGCTGGCAGACAGACAGACAGGCAGGCAGGAAAACAGGGAGCCAAGCAGGTAGGCGGCAATAACAGGTAGGGATGTTGTCGTGGGGGAACAACTGCCAGACAAACTGGACAGAGACGGAGACATGTCGAGAGGGGTGCTGGAAAAGGTTGTCAAAGAGGTCACAATACTACAAACCCTGCTGTGTGAACGTGACAACTTTGTGACGCTGTCGCTTTTGATCCTCTCCTCCCTGTGTGAGGAGTTGCATGCTTGTCAGAGAGACTGGCAGCCAGACACACATTCATGCATGTGGGCACAGATAGTTATTGACTTTGTCAGGAGCAAAACTAGTCGGGAGGGAAAACAT
The DNA here is from genome assembly GCF_914725855.1 of Thunnus albacares. NCBI lineage: Eukaryota > Metazoa > Chordata > Actinopteri > Scombriformes > Scombridae > Thunnus > Thunnus albacares. The sequence continues at coordinate 23,766,704 of NC_058106.1, forward strand.
TACCTGCTTGTTTTTCACTTCTTTAATACCAATCAAATGGCCACAACCTTGAAGAAACACAAATTTTGATCCAGTAATTGTCCTATGTTGGTGATTGATACCTCATCTGCTTGCAACATTTGCACCTTTAAACCTGCTCATTTGATTCTCAGCAGAGGCAGCTGGATGTATTGGTGACAGCCCTCCTCGTGCCCCACCAAGCTCCACCTTTCCGTAACAGCAGTCTCAGTCATCATAACTGCTGATGGTTTATCCCTAATGGTGACCCATAAATAAAGTAGCAACCAATGAAGAGAATTGATTTCCAGGAGCACGTAGGACCGCTAGAGATTTATGTTCCGAGTCTGACTCTGCTGCAGTGCAGTATATCACTCTTTCTGATATGTTTTGCCCTTCATCTTTTTTTTCCAGCCCATCACTCTGCCTCTCACTGTATTGCCCAGAACAAAGTGTTCCCTTGTTTTTTGTTTTTTTTTTAGATTGTCATATTTGCCAAATTTCTGTCTTTTTTTTCTCATCTTCTCTTAAGTTTATCTTCCAATTTTATTCTTCAGTGTGCTCTGCTCAGCTGGCCTGTACCAGTTTTGTTTTTCTCTCTGCTCTGTGTTTGTCTGTCTCTCTCACTCACACACACACAAACACACACACACACCTACACACCTTTTGATTGTCCAAGACTCTAATAGACCAACCTCTGACTTTCTGGAATTTTCTCATTTTGTTGATTTTTCTGTTTGAATGAGTTAGGCTTCAGATCAGAGTAGTCTTACAGTCAAAGTAGAGCTTCCAACTTTCAGTTATGCATCTAGAAAATTGCGGCGCTATTACTCTACATCATTAAATAGATAAAAATGCACTATTTGGAGAAATTACCAAGTGAAACATTCTCAGGACAAATTTTTTCTTAAATCTGTCTTGCTAGTTCTTCAATGTCATTTTCTTGCTGGGATCCAAAGCAAGTCATTGATCTGTATGTTGAAAAGATACCATCACTTCCTGTAATCCAGCTCTCCGATTCACTTACATAGTTAATCCAGTCACACAGCTGCATATGGATTGGCTTGCTCCAGATTTGCACAATTTACGGCAGATGTTCTCTGGATGTGTGTGTGTGTGTGTGTGTGTGTGTGTGTGTGTGTGTGTCCATCCTACTGTGGGCATCCAGGTGCTTCAAGCACCAGGAGCCATAACAGACCCCAGTTTATTAATGTTGTTCATTTCCTCTCGTCTGTTCCCCTTCAGCCGCCTGGCTGCTCGGCTCTCCAGTCCAACATTCCACACACTCCACTGGAATTAAGGGAGAGGCCTGCGGCGAGGCAGGGAACGAGCTCAGGAATGTCTCTGTTATCACAGGGAGAGAGGATGGAGGGAGGAAGGGAACAGGAGGTCAGAGCAGAGGGCCCCACCGTTGTTAGGTTGACTTCAGACAGGACTCTTGGACTTGTAGCGATTACCATCATCAGAGCTTTGATCACTACACAGAACTCTGCCCATAAACTCAGATTAGCACAGAGGTGCATGCCTCTGGCCCAATCAGAACGCATAGGAATCTAATTTTAGAGCTGCCGCTTTTTAAATCAATATCTCCACTCCTATCAGTGGCAGTGTCATGTAGATTATCTCACGGCCTTCACAGATGTCACACCAGGTTGGCTCTGCTCTCAGTCCACAGTGTGCGCTGCTGAGGATCACCCTGCATTTACTCACACAGCCAAACGCACTGGCTTGCATACTGCTCGTGCATGCGGAGGGACACATACACGGGTAGAAGCATCCCTCTGGGTTAACCGTAGCTGGAGTCAGACCGTGTGCAGGAATATGCACGCATGTGTGGTGAGTGAACGTGAGAGATGTTTTGATAATGTTTGATGAGCACAGAGCTAATGTAATGTAATTTTTTGGAAAGTTATTGTTTAGCAGACTGTTTTTTTTATTTTCTAGGCTTGATATTTTATTGTGAGTGTTTGATGTTAGCATGTTTTCATATTTCCAATTCATATTGGTCATGTCTTAATGTTTTGTTCTTCTGGAGGAAGATGAAAGATGTATTTTGAAGGTAGATGTTTATTGCAACACCAAAGGATATTTCTTTTTTGTTGATCATCTTCTGCACTGAACATGTACTACGAAAGGGGAACAGTCTGTTCTGTAGTCTGCTGGTTGAACTGTGCCAAGTTAAAGTCAGTGTTTTAATATTAACCAAACACGTGCATGAAGAGGAAGCTAGTATTTTGTCTGCTGACTGATTTGAATCATCTTATAGTCATTGTATCTGTGTTTTGGTAATGGTAGTAAATTAGATACAGAGAAGGAGAATGGAAAATGTTTATAGCTTAGTACAACTAATGAATCAACTAATGACAGTGAAGAGAAAAAAATCCATGTTGAACAGGTTGTATCTGATATTATTTCAAATGAACACATTTCAGAGGTAAGTTTTACAGGAGATTTCATGGATCTAATTTTAAAATGTCTCTTGACTCAATGGTTGGTTAGCACTGCTAACTTTCAGCAAGTTTTGCATGTTAGGCTGCCCACTTCTGTGATATAGAGAGGGCCAAATGCAGAGGACAAATCTCTTCACAGGAGATATTGAAGTAAAACTTAGTCTGTGTTTCTCACAGGCTGTACAGTCCTATAGGTTCTATATAATGCCTGCAGTTCAGAACTTCCATTGAAGGGATTTCAGTGTGAAATTCACCATTTAATCTTGTCTGTGCATAATATTGCGTGTCTAATAGGGAAATACAAAGAGGATTATTTTCATCCCCTTACTATTCCTGTTTTAAATGGTTTGAGACCAGGCTTACCACATAACATGTCAAGTATATTTTGAGACACCTGAATATTATCTGCAGTAATAATTTTCGTCAAAGTGGATTACATACCACTGAGTTTACGACAAAAACAATAAAATGGAGGTGAAAACAAATCACTGGAGTAACATCAAATGATTAACCAGCGATATTTTTAGATGTATTTTTATATCTCTACGTCCAGGGTTAAGTGCTGTGATTCAGATAGATTCTGGTGTAAAATGCTGTCGTCCTGCAGAGTCCTGGTATGTCATACTGTCTGACCTTCCCGCGGGACTGCTGCTCTTGCATATTACACACTGACTAACAGCATGACAACAGAACTAATCACAGCCTTGTAGCTGTGCTCTGCATAATGTTCCCTCTGATACACTCTGTAATTCAAGATATGCATGTTCCATTAGTTGGTCACAGGGGATGGACAGCAACGAGTCCATGTGCTCAATTTATTCTCTTATATTTGTAATGTACAATACATTTGTTATGTCTTGGAAATTTTAAATTTATAGGAGAATTACTGCCATATGTTCATGTTTCTTACATATACTGTTTTTAGAACATTAATGTGATGTCAAAGAATAATATACTGTATCCAAAATGCCAGCCCCTCAGGAAGTAAGAAGTACTACAATTTAGTTAATTGTTTTTGAAAATGTTTCCCTGTTTCAAGGGTTGAAGATATTACTCAACTCTAAAAGCTGATCCTTTTATGTGAAGATTGTCAGTCAGACAGAGCAAGTTAAGGGTCGCTGTTTTGGTCTTCAACACAAAAAAATCAGTCCAGTTGCCTTTAATTTACAGTAGTACGTACAGGTGTTTTTATTCATTATTCTCAGTTCAAACATGAAAATAATCAAATTAGAAGCATTTTTTGTTGGATGCATTTATCTCTACATTCTTAGCTAGTGTGTGTACCCAACTGCAGTAAACAGTTGGGTACACACAGGCTTTTAAAGCTATTTGGTTTTAAAAGCCTGTGATAAAGGTAAAAATATCTGAATAAGCCAGGCCTCTTCATCTTTGGCTCAGCTTAGCAATTCATAATATCCATGATAGCAGAAGCTAACTGGCTTGACAGTTGAGTATGAACAGTCGTGCAGTGCTGAAGTGTTTTTTTGACTCTGCGTTCCCTGGTGTTGTTGTCCCAGCAGTGTTGCTTCCATATGCTATTTACTGTACATGTCACATGGTTAGGCCAGTGGCACTAGTTCAACTGAGGGGGCCCCAGGTGATACAAGAGCTGTAGGCAAACAGAGGCAGATAACATCTCTTAGTGGAGCAGCAAAAGCAAATACAACATGAAGACTCTGAATTTTAATTTGCTATTCTCTGTTTTGTTGATATATTTTGGGGTTTTTTTTGGTGGGGGTTGCCTTTATTAAGCAGTATTAAGCAGTCAACTATAAAAAAAAGAGACAGGATCCAGATGCATTACATGCAACAAACATTAGAGCTGAATTTGAAACTAGGATGTCCAAGTTGCATAGTCTCAGCCAGCTGAGGCACCACAACTTCCTGTTGGTATTTATTTGTGATGCCACCAGTATATAGCAATACCAAGAGTAAAACACGGAGTAATTTAACAAATGGTGCAGCATAAGGACACATATCATTTTGCTTTTGCCCTTATAGTGGATAGGACCTCAATTTTTTCTGCTATAGAATAGATTAACTCACTTTGTATTTCATTTATTCCATCACATTTCTCCATATGTGTAGATTAAGGTAAGAATGAATACGTCCCTATTTGTCCCTATCTCTTAAGAACACAAAAATATCCTTACCAGCATTTTGGCTTGTAGTCTAGTCAAGCCTGAAAGAGATTTTCATTTGGGTTCAATCCCACTGTTGTTGTTGCTATAGACAAGCTCACAGTCAGCGTGCGCTGTGGAATGAGCTCATTGTGCATGAATACAGTGGCTCAACATCAACTCTCCATTCATCCTCATTGTAACTTCAATTTATATTCTATATAGTGAGCAAATGTAACCACAATGATGGAGACAAAATGTTTTAAAAGCAGGTCATTAAGTTGTAATTATTAGAGCAACAGACAAATGAATTGACTGAGCCGATACTTTATATAGATTGATATTCACTTATTGCAGATAAATTGGTGTTGCCATTGATGTTGGCCAATAAGTAACAAGAAATTGAAGTACAGACATGCCAGAGATATGTTTGAGGTAGTTTAGAAACAGTGTCACCATTACATAGTTTTTTTTCAACTTCCCGCTCTCTATCTTCCGCTCAGTATATTCTGTGGTTGAAATGATTTTAAAAAAATTAATGGGATCTCTATCCAAATAGTTTGCTCAGGTTCATGAAGAAAAGCTAATATTGGATTATACATCATTATCATTTTTTTAAAATCTCAAATATTGATGTCAAAAATTTCAAAAATCCAGTATCAGTTGGGCTATAATCTTAAAGTGGTTATAATCCAAGACAATATTATTAGGTGCTATTTATTAACATAGTCTTATTTCATTATAAACTTCCATGTGCTATTAGATGGTAACGGTATTGTCCAAGTTTCAGTCAGGGAAGGGGATAATTCATCGTATGTTGTACCTTTTTTTTAAGTTGGAAAAAAGTAACAAAGGCTTTTATTTGTATATTTTTTACATATTGTTCAATAAACCCTTCCTTTTTACACCCTTCTCACCATTAATCATTTACCTGCCTCCTTAACATTTCCTCCTCCACGTTTGTTTCCCTACCGACTTTGAAACCAAACCTAACCCTTACATCTCTCTGTCCAGCGTGCCAGATGGGTCCGGATGTGCACATTCTGTCTCTCCTCACGTGTGAGCTCACAGGAACTGTCTATATGCTGTAAAATAGGACACTGTAAATCCCTGCCCACCGCCCAGTTCAGTCCTGACCCAGCTCAGGCCCCTGTAGTGCCCACTACGAGAGAGAGGTGGCTTAGACTGGCTTTTAGGCCCGCTCCCTTTCTGCTGAGTTCATCAGGCTGGTCCTTTGAGCAGGGAGCCAGCCCTACTGCCTTGTGGCTCTTTCTTTCTTTTCAGGCGACAAATGTGCTAAAACAGCACTCCGTAATCACTTGGCATTAGAGGCCGTTGTGTTGGGCATTAGTGGTTAGAATTGACCAGTGGGACGTTATAAAAATGAGTCTGACAAGAGAACACCAAAGCTGATGAGTCTGGATCCTGGCACTGGACGGCTAGAGGATTAGTCAGCTAACACACTGGCTGGGGCTTCTGCAGGGTCGGGTCCCATCGCATCTCATCACCACCAGGCTTGAAGCGGCCCCTGTGGCTGCCGTGTCTCCATCCGCCTCTCTGGCTGGCTGGCTGGCTCTGGTTACCATCCTCCACCACTTCTCCTTCCTCTGTTCTACCAAAAACACAACATCATCTCCGCTTGTAGGGTCGTGCCTTTCATGGGAGGAGCGTAATGATGTCATACACTTAATCAGAACAGGTCAAGTGGCTGTGAAGAGCCTTGATTCAGTGGAGGTCACTCACTGACTGCATGAAATCTCAGATGCTGTTTCTTTTCTTATACACAGAGAAAGATAGTGTGTAGTCTAGGCTATTTCAGTTGTTACAGGTCAGAAGGCTTATCAAATACATATAAATATCTACATATTTTCAACACAAAGTCCAGCTGCATACACTTAACCTATCAGCTGAAAGTGTCTCTCTATCTCTTGTATCATGTGTAGCATTGCAAAAGCTGAGTTGAATGGAGAGAGAGAGCACAAGGGATGTTTTCACTCATTGACCCTTCTCTGACTTTATCTCTGATGTTATCCGCCAATAAGCACAACCAGTTACCAGAAATCGATTACCCTCATTATCACAGAAACATTAGATCACATTTACTGCACATTATTAACTAAACACTGCAGTGGAGTTTGGAGTTAATTCAGCTGACTTTTACAGAATTGCAGCCACTTTTTGTCTGACAGACACTTCTCAGCCTGAACTGTTCCACCTCTCCTCTCCCAACCCCCTGCGTAGAGTGCCTGGGCCTGTTTCTCTGGAAGCTCCTGCTGTTTCCACTCCTTTGCTCAGTAAGAGCAGCTTCATACTGTTGGAATGTAGCAGTAACAGGCAGTACCATGGAAAGAGTCACTGACAGGGGGGGGTGGATGCACGTCCTTTATTCAGGCCAATGCTGAGTTCACTGGACTCGAAACATTCTCTCATTCATTACAACTTTGTGGTACAATATAGTGTAGTTTAGCTCAATCCGTCTCTCCACACGTTCTCCTACTCTCTTCTCTTTGGCTGCCTCCCTCTTCTCCATTTCCAGTCACACTCAACTTTTCTTTCCTTTCATTTTCTTCACCTCACTATTAACTCTCCCTTTCTCTCCTCTTATCAACTCTCATCTTTTAAATTACTCTCTTCTCCCTCTTTCTTCATCCAAGCTGGCGCCTCTTTCCTTCTCCGTTTTCGATTCTTCCCCCTTAAAGGATAGGTTCAGTGTTTTTCAAGTCTTTCTTAAAATGATGGGGAAATGATGTAAGTGATGGGGGACAAAATCCATAGTCAAGTGTTTTGATTAAAAATGTATTTAAAAGTTTATCCAAAGATAATATGAGGCTTCAGCAGTCTGAGTTAGTCAAATAATGTGAATATCTACCACAGTCACAGTCTTTTTAGTTAAAAATTCCCTCTTTGTCTCGCTGTGGTGGAAGTATGGTAACAAATAGAGGGAATTTGGCACTAGAAAGACAGTAACTTTGAAAGATTTTGACTAATTTGGACAGTTGAGGTGTCAATGTTCATTTGGGCACCCGACTATTACTTTTAGGACAGCCTTGAATAATAGGTTACTTATACTTTAATCCTTCTCTTTCACTCTTTTTCCCCACTTCTGTTTTCATCACTCTTCCTCCCCTTAGCCACCTCTCCCCTCTTCTTCTCTCTTTTTCTTTCCTTTGTATCCCTCTTGTCTTTTCTGTCTTTACTGTTATATTCATCTGTCCTATCCTTTTTTTCCATCCTCTTCTCCTCCTTTTTTTTATCCTTTGCTCTTGTCACTGCTCTTGTCACTTCGGTGCCAAAGACTGACCTCCCTAATGTGCTTCCCACAGCATCGTACTGTGGTGGATATAAACAGCTGACAGATGCAGTTATTTTGTAGCTGTTCTGATTTTTACATCTGCATTTTGGAGTTTTTGGACCTGCTTCAAATTGTGGCATTCTGCAAAATATTCATATGTTTTCATGAGTTTCTAATTTTATCTATTGTAATGAGGACTGACATGATGTTATATCCAAAACTATACACTCTACTATAACATGGCATCCTTATTATTCAGTTATCTCAACTAGAACTCCACACTGTTCAAAAAACAGAAAACATGTATCACTTCCATGAAAAACTCTGTGTCTTCTCTCATTATTACAAGTAACAATATGAGAACAAAATGCACTCAAAGCAGTTTGTATCTTTTTAAACATACTATAGCTTTGTTTTGTAATTGGGGCGGTTTGAATACTAAAAAACTGTCTTTATTTTGAGGAGAGGAGATTGAAGTTTTGGAAAATACAAAAAATATCTTGTCTTGAATCCAGGTTATAAACATCCAACCACAAACAATGTTTTGGTTTATTTGAACCAAGTTTGATATCACTTTCACACAAAAACCCCTGTATTTAATGGAGGACAATGAACTCACATTCCACTCACAGTCATACCAAAGTGTTAGTCATGAGTAACTTTCATTACATACCTTTAGTTTCATCGACATCACTGCTGAACCATGCAGACATACCAGACAAAAAGGTTGATGTCACTGCAGTGTTTATACATGAGACAGTAGAGTTCAACTGGTGTAACTTTATAGGCTTTCTTTCGGTCACCTCATGAAATGTTAATGCTAGTGATGTTAAACAGTCAGTGTGAATGAGTCAACACGTGTTGATCCCTTCACACTAACCATGAGTCTCAAAGGGGTGTTTAAACATGCCAGAACACACACTCACACACTGACACCATTCTCCTCGGGTACTGAGTTTTGTAGCATTCAGTGAACGGTGAATGTTCTTGTTTATCACAGTCACATCGTCCTCCTTAGACATGACCTTACTCCTTTACCTTTGAAAATATATTATGTACATATACTACTCTAATAACCTTGCAAATTTATCTCCAGGTGAAATATTCACTACAATAAACCCTCACACAAGCAGAAGGAATTACAATCAGTACAAGATGGAATGAGCCTTTTCTTCTCTAAACTAAAGGCTGCTTTCCTCCTAAGTCCACACTAATGTTGCTAAATTTGAAAACACATATTATTCAAATGTAGGTCTGACATTGTACTGTTGACAAGATAATCAGAAGTTTTTGAAAATCTCCTCCTAAACAAAAAAATGCGCTCCCACATACACGCAAAAGAAATCTTCACTCTGACAGAAGTTAACTGTGTTCCTGGAACATGGCATGGCCTGAAAGCTGCAGTTGCTCCCTGTATTAAACTTATAAATCTTTACTCTTCCTTGAAATTCAATTACATGCCACTTACAGTATGTGTCAAATGGCACCTCGGAGCCTGCTGCTCGCTGTCGACACTGTAACTTGAGCTGCAGCTGTTGGACTGACCGAGACATAATTCTGTCTCTCAGTTTAAGTGGGGCAGCTTAGGAGCCCTTGTGTCTATTGCCTATTTATTAAGCTGGAGATTCACACCATGCTCTGCCATTTAGGCGCTGGCCCAGATACATATTAGCACTTGCACATGCACAAAATGAATGCCCTTTAAATGGTTCTATAATCTTCTCACCCGTTTAATTGGGCCTCTCTATCATACAGTGCAATCACAAAGTATTTGGACATTAATGTTTTTTAATTGTTTTGGATCTACTATTGATTGCATTTGAAATGAAATAATGACTATGAAGTTGAGGTGAGTTTTAGCTTTAAGGGTGGTCCAATTCATGAATGTGGGACTCATACTGTAGCCCAGTTTCACAGTTTTAGAAAATGCAGCAAAACAGTAATCCTTCACATGCACACGTAAGGCAACCATGAGATTTTTATGGCCATAAAAACCCTCAATCCTATTGAACATGTGTTTCATTGCTCAAGACCAGACTGAAAACAGAAAGTCTCTGAAACACACAAAAAGTGAAGATGGCTTCAGTACTGGCCTGGCAGAGCAACACCAGGGAACATAATACTAATTGTCTTCTGATGCCTGTCATTAAGTGCAAATGATTTGCAGCCAAATAATAAATCTCGTGACTTTATTTCAGTTTATTTGTTATGTTAATGTTAATTTGTCCAATTACTATCTTTCCCAAAAATAGCTGGACTTGAACGATGTATAAAAAGGGCTACATTTTTCTTTCATCTGATGTGGACCCTCAAAGCTAGCCTTCAGGTATTGAACCTCATTATCATTGTCTTATTTTAAATGTCCAAAACCTCTCCCTGTCCAAGTACCTTCTGACTGTACTATATTTCTATTTATGTCCACAACTATGGGAACTACAGAGCGAGGTTGTGATTCCTAGCAATTTAAAAGATTCAAGGTTTCATCAGTGAGCTTGTATAGATTCTGTTTCTACACTGTTATTATAGCCTAAGGTGGACATTTACTACAAGTGCTGCCAGACAGTTTAACTGCTGCTTTTATTACACCCTCTCTTTCTCTGTCTGAGGTGACACATAAACCTGTTAGAAGTAACAGCACAGCGTAATTGCTGCATATTTGTGTAGGTGTGTGTCTGTGTGTGTGCATGTGCTGCAGATGCTATTTGCTAATTTGTGTTATTGCCACTGGAAGGAAGGTTTTGTTCTGTTTCTGTTTTTGTTAGTTGGACCTGGTGCCTCAAGAGTGAATTTTCTGCGTTGAGGTACCTCTGTGCACAAGTGCATGGGCTACGTCTATAGTACTGCATGAATGGCGATTGGTCTTCTTGGGATGCTTTTGTTTTTTCCTCTCTTGTACTTCTTTATAGTGATGACAGCACAGGGCAGGTTGAATAAAGACCATGCTAGATAAATTATGTATTACAGTGAAAACAGTGAAAACAAGGCACTGACAAATGACATGGACTTATGAAGCAAAATGCACAAAAACATTGTGATACATTCTCTTGAAAAAATTTATTCTAGTTGCACAAGTATCATCCATACAAATGGCTTCAAAGATTTTCAAGGCATTTCTACAACAAGGCATTGTAGGTGGTTGTAGCACTTGCTTGTTACGGGTAGCAAATGTTTCATGTGAGTGCCACTTTGGCCATTTGCCGTCTCCTTGTTTTTTTTTGTCCATGTGGTGAGGCTCTCAGTGATATGTGCATCATATGCCGCATTGCCACACTGTTGGTTTGAGTTCAGTTTTCTTCCAGGTTCAGGTGATGTTAGGAGTGTTTGTATAGCCACACAAATAAACGATTAAATTACCGCAATCATTTAGGGCGTACATTTATGTAGTCCAACCATCACAGTGTAAAACTTAGCCAAGAAAAACAGCTTTCAAGTATCCTTTGCATGCTATTTGACATGTGATTATGAATATCTGATTATATGAGAAGACTTGTGTGATTAGACGTCTGTTAGTTTACACAGATCACTTTTCCTCACATTTCCACTGTATTACATCAACCAACTTCCCGTCGCTTGACTTCCTTGAATTTGGTCTCTTTATTGACCCCATGAGTACACTCATGTTTTACAAAACCAACTAAGTATTGTTAATCTGATTATAGGGAAGCAGTAAAGAGACATTTACAGTTTCTAGTTTTTAATAAAAAAGACTGTAGGAGCATTTTATATGAGCACTGTTTTGAATTACTGTAGAATTTCTGAACTTGTTACTACTTTTGTAAATAAAAGATTATCTTTTCTTGCGAAGACTGAACACACTGAACAATTGGTTATTAAGATACTTTCCAACTATGAAACATCATGTTAGATTACACATTACCATCATTCTAACCGGGCCAGAGGCAGCACCAAAATAAAAGACGTAAAAACGTGTAAAAGACTTGATATTATATACTATATTATATATCCTTAAAATGTCTATCTACTTATCCCCAGTTTCCCACATTGTCAAACTGCTTACATGTGCAGTAAGGCAACCTAGCAGGTTGGAAAAATCTTGTAGTGTGTCAGCAAAAATTTTTTCATGCACCCACCTGTCACTTAGTGCACCTTGGTGTAATTGGACCATCCTGGGTGCAGCCTGGGTGCAAGTTATTTAACACATCTCTGCGACAATAACAGAACTTGTGTTCCTCTTCCTTACACCTGAAACACCCCCAGTATCTGTTTTTGTGGCCAATACCTAACATTTTTTTTGTAATGGCTAATTGTTTTCTCTCTGGTTTGTGTAGAATTGCTAGATTTTGATGCCAGTCTTAGAAAGGGGACAGTTATCATTGGAAAAAGAACATGATTATTCATAAAGTGTGATATGAAACCTTTGAGAACAGTCTGTTCTTCGTCTCTGTGCCTTGTGTTGGAGAACACACTGGTGCAGCACAGACACATTGTAATGACTTTGATAAATTTATCATGAATGAAACTGGGCAGTAAGAAATTGCTGATTGAATTTTCAGTAGCATTGTATGCAAACAGCCCAACAATGAAGGGAAAAGGTCAAATTGTTTGTCTTCAAGTATTTACCAGCAAACACACACACGTGCATGCACACGCACACACGCACCCACACACACATTAGATTGAGTTGAATGCCTTATGGATTGTTCCTTTGGATTTGTAATATTTTTAATTTACAGTCTCATTCAGTGGCAAACAATAGGGTCGTCACGTGGATGGAAAGCATGATGTAATGGCTCGTTTTTCCTCACCAGGTTTATACAGTATATTGACTGTCAATGTGTGTGGGTCTCTGCACAAAAATTAGATTCAATATTCAAGCGGGTTCAAGGGAGGAAAATCACAACAGCTGCTTGTTTTCTTTATTGAGAAATAATCACAGAAATAAGAAAGTGTTGGAATTTCAAGTAGACCTGCTGTGGTGCTCTGCGACTTCGGCCTTTACTTGTTAAGCTACTTGAGGTACTGCTGAGAAGCAGAGTGGAGTTCAACCAGGTTCACTGCAGCGTAGTCGCTCTTCTCTGACTATAAAAGGCTCAGCAACCCTTATCTGTTGAGAAGAGAAAGAGCAAAAGAGAGAGAGAGAGAAGAGAAAAAGGAAAATGAGAGATTTTTTTGGTTGGTTGATCACAGGCCACCTCTTGGAGTAAATGTCTTCAGAAGATTAAAAGTAGCCTGGTTCTTTGTCACTGACTGAAGACCCACCATGGTAAATTTAGTGCTGCAAAAGCTTGAAGTTTTGTTCATCACAAAAACTAAGTGTAAGTCACTCAAAATAACAGCACTTCAGATTGCTCTTAAGCTAATTTTGCTTCTGTGGTTGTGAATGAATTAGGGAAGAACAAAACTGACAATAGCAGGATTATTAACATTGATGATAAGAAATTACTTTTAACTGTGAAAATCCTCATATTATTTTCATATAGTAAGTGCTGTTTCTGGAGCTCTCCTTAAGACTATATATCCTTTGATACGCTTGCAATCAAATGCAGTTGACTTGTGATAGCAAAATATATAATGCCATTCTTCTTTTGTAGTTATGAAAACATGTAGAAGAGTGTGCAGATTCAGTGAAACAATGAAAGAAAAATTGTGCAAAGCAAGGCTTTAGACTGACAGTGGTCCATTTAGTAATTAGGAAATTTTGTTTTTGTATACATAAACCTCTTTATTTAATCCATAATTATGTCGGTTATGCTGTAACTCTGCTGCTCAACAGCTCACCTGCACAGTGCTCCTGGAAACTGGCATGCTTACTGTATGATGTGAGAGGATGTGCTTGATAATTCGCCTGCGCCGTCTCTGAATATGGAAAAGAGTGACTGCATGACTGGAAACAGTTGACAGGTTTAGTGGAAGATCAGGTTTTAAAGTCTCTCCCGGCGGATAGAGTCCTGAGTTATTATTGTAAGAATGTATTTGTACATTGCTCGCCCTGCTGCCCATGTTTGCTTCTTAGAAAACCCTTTCTGATGTAAAGCAGCAGGCAGGGAGTGTGTTTGCACAGCCGATAGTTAAGCTGATACGGGGAAGGTAAGGTGTAGGTTAAAAGCTTTGGCCGGTTTTTTTATGCTATAAGTTGAATGGTTCTTTTGTTCTGCCTTTTAGCAGTTTTTTATAGTGGAACATAGGTATACGTTTTTATCTATGGTTTTATTTTATGGATGCTTATTTCCTATGTTCTGTAATCAGCGTTGGTTGATTAAGATGGTAACATCATAATTTCTGTGATTTTATGGATGAATAAATTGTAACTTGAACCATGTCTGGGGCTTATTACATGTTAAGTCTGTGTTTCTTAAAATCCTGAAACCAGATGTGTGTTTACTATTTGAGTCACACACAAAAGCCTGAACAATATTGACCTGGAAGGAAAGGGGGGTGAATTTGAGAGATGCCTGGTAATCCTGTCATATGATACTAATCTGGTCACAAACAGTTGGCCTCGTAAGCAGAGATGTGACATTTGTATACTGATTATTACACAACAACCTGTCCCTTTGTAGCTTTTACTGAGAAGATTAATATGCTTAAATAGGTTCTGTAACTATTTAAACAACCTACAAAAATCCTTTATGCATGTTTACATGCCAAAAAAGCCTGTAGACGAATGCCTTCTCTCTGTAGCCATAGTTTACCTACAGTAATTTGGCATGGACTGATAGAGACCTCCAGTTTCATCCCGTGTCTCCAGAAGGTTTCTATTAGTATGTAGAAACAAAGAGCCTCTGCTGGACCTGCAGGACAGCCTTGAGTCAACAGGGCACCGGAGGGATCACACAGCCTCTCACAGACACCAAACTCAAGACAGATGAAGACAAGGAAACAACATCTGCTTAAAGAACTTTCACCAACGCAAGTCAGCCACTTCACACCAAACCTCATGTTCTTCTCTGTTCATTACCACGTGGCTGTACTATATGTTTGCTTACGTGAACACCTGTATGCGCATAAACAGCCAGCTTTACAATTTGTAGGTTGTGCACTTTATGCTGTTTCACTCTACATTAGCCTTATCGCTGCAGGAGAAGCTGGGTTGAGTGAACCCTGTGATGTGCTCCAACCAAATGTGGGCCTGCATGTTCGCCTTTGTTTTCCATGTGCCTGCTCTTCCATGAGCGCACCTGAGCTTTGAAGCTGCCCGTTGCCCGAAAGAGAAGCATCTCTGTTCTTGTGTATGTGTGTGGTTATGTGTGTGTGTGTGTGTCAGGGGAAAAGAGAGAGAGAGAGAGAGAGAGAGAGAGAGAGAGAGAGATGGGAGCAGGGATGTAAGCACATAAGACAAAGATAGCTTTGATCACATTGGGGTGTCACTAATGTCTTGCTCCTCTCTGTCAGACCATCTGAGGCACAATCACAGGTGTGGATGAGAGCGAGAGGCGAGCAGCAGAGGAAGGCTTCTGTTTATTGTCATTTTTAAAGGTGATTGGAGATATTTTTCAGCTCCAGTTTGATTATTTTCATTAAAAATTACTCAGTTGACAAGTGAGCGATCATGTTAAACATCCTGCTGTCCGCACTGATCGATCCTGACAGGCGTTTGAGGAGCTTCAGAAGGAGCGAGCGACTTGCGTCTATACTCGTATGTATCATCCATGTGGCATGTTTAACATCAGTGTTTCTGTTTTAAACTTAATTGCATTTTTCCCATGCATTGTTTTTTTCCCCGAGCGATTGGTAGAACAATACACTGTGTTTCAATGAAGAAAATGTGTATTAGTTTATTGAAGAATGGAAATGTGTGTGTGGTTCCCTGGCTGAAGTATGGCTGCAGGTTTTGAGTCGTTCATCTGTCTTGATCCTCTTCTCGGCATGACCCGGCCTTTCTGGAGGTCATCCTCTGTTAGCAACCCTCAGGACATGTCTGCTACTCATGACTGGCGGTATTTTAGCCTTGTAGGATTATGTCTGGTGGGAATTAACCTCTAGACCACCTACACTGCTGCCGAGCCCTCCTCTCAGTTGAGCAAAAAAAAAGATACAAAGGAAGTAATCATTGAAGAAGCTAGATTGAGGGAATGCGATTGTACAGTTTGTTTGGAAAAGATAGGGCGTGTCTGTAAGTTCATATGGTAACGGCTAACATTGACATTCACTGTAACAGTAGACATTGAAAAACTTTAATGTCACACAGCTTTGCCATTTTTGTGATTCCCTCCTATGGCCTACTTTTATATTGCAGATCGTGTTTTGCTAAAAACAGAAGTAAACTTTGAAACAATACAAGCAGAGATTACATCCTGTGGGTGGGGTCTGGTTTGGGAAGTCATAGGAACTTTACAGAATGGCTTTTGTGGTTTCCTGTGGGGTGACTTATCAACCACAAACACTTTCCCGATTTTCTCTGTGCTAAGAAAATCTTTTGATGTCGCTGAATTTGTTATTTTCTAAGGTACAAGAAGCACTACCCCAAAACAAACACTGAAAGGGCAAATGGTTGCCTAACATTATAAATATTCTGCTCACGTTGTTTGGCTTTGTGTCGCCCATTTTGCACATTTTGCGTTCAGTTTGATAGAGGAGGGCCAAAGCTTTTAACTGAATACATATTGTGATATTTTTTCCTCAAATTTGAGATTAAAAGACTACTGTAGTCCTTGTGTAACAGGCTAACATATAGCACTAACCATCACCACACAGTGAAAGTGAGCATTCAGCATCAGGAGGGACAGCGGCGTCGCTTCTCCTTATTGTATCCCGGACTGTTTATTCCATAACAGATAACAGGGGTGGACACTTTTTTAGACGCGACAGAAAAACATACAAAACATAAATTGAACAAAATAGAAAGACAATAATATATATTCGCGTAGATCCCAACAAAAATCCCTTATCTTTGGAAACTTCTCGGGACATAAGGGCAATGCCCCCGTTTTCCCAGTGTATTGCACCCCTACGAATGTGCAATGGTCCGCCCCGCACAGACACAGAGCCGAGAGCAGGGAGAGGTTTACTCAGCCTGCCATTGCTGTGCACCGTCCGAGTGATGCCTACTCTGCCCAACTTTTCATCCAGAGGTCAGCGAGGAAACGTTTAAAAGCAAGGTGGTTTAATTCCTGTTTTTTTTCCAACTCGAGTTTCTTCCATGACTCGGTACTCGACTGGACTAACGTTAACCTATCAGGCAACGAAGATAAGATAATGAACTTTGGACTTTCTACACGGCTTTTCGTGACATGTTTCCCGTCGTCCCGGATAAAATAAAATAACAACGTAGCCCGGCGTGGCGGCAGCTGGGCGAAAATTCAACTGGAAGGAAATAGCGCACTCACCCAAGTGATTATCAAAACCAAAACAGCAACTACTTTTAACCTGCCACTTTTGAAGCGGAATAGGAGTGTATAATGTCCTCCAAAGCTTCAAATAAGGTGGGTACCTGGCCGGATAAAATTCAAGGTTTTTTTTGTTCAACAGTATTCGTGTTAACCTGAATCTCTAAAATAGGAAACGTGGTTAATTATACCGTAAGAGTGGCTGTAAAACTTTGTAACTCAGACTTTTGGTTGTAGTGATGGTGTGCTTAATGGTGGTGGTGTTTGTGTGTGTTGCTCAGGCGTTATTCTGTAAATCTATACCTAGTAACATAGCCTATATCTAGCCATGCTGTTTGTACTATACTAGTTTCTCAGTAATCTGACTTTTACTGACTGATAAGGCGCCACTGATAACACAAAAGTCACCCAGCTGTGCTTAGAAATGCAACCTGTTGATTTCAAGAGTCACTGTCATAATAGTTAATTAAAACAGTGGGAGGAAATCCCCATGATCTGAAAACTAACTGCCTCCAAGGCAAACATTCTGCCCTAATACAAGGAATCCAAACTTTTTCACAATGTCAGAGAGCCCAGAATAGATTAAACAAATTCCATTTGATCAGCTGCACTACTATGAAATCCCAGTTTGAGAATGTTTTTTGTTCTATTAAAGTTAACGTGTAACTCATGACAATGTGTAGTAGGGTGATGATAGTAACTCGGGAGAAACAGCCAGCCACCTGTCATCCAAAGTGTGATCCTTATGCACAATTTTACTGTTTAAACAGTATGTAAATAGAATAACACTGAAATTTAAGTATAATCTATTTTTGTGGACCCCTTGGATTACATGTCTAGTCTAATTTCTGAAGACCCCTTTCAGGGAATGAATGGTTTAATGTATGGGTTGTTGTCACTTGCAACACTGTACCAGCTGTCTGTAGTTGCTGTCCATTCATCAGTTTAAAAACACCTGGATGAATATCTGTCAAGGCTGGCATATTTTCTAGTTTTATATCATATATTTTAGATAAGTCATCAGTGAAGCATTGGTGAAAATTTGGTCAAAACTGGGTCAGGTCAGGTGTTGACAGACAGCAGAACAGTCTTCAGAATATACTGTAAAGTTATACTGTACTATTAATATATTGTAAGGCTTTCATCAGTAGGTGACCTTTACATTTGCAAACATGCACCACGTGACTGTGTTGCTTTTTTAAGTGCATTAATTTTGTTATAAAAGCAACATTTTGCTAACATTGAATAGCAAAGGGTACTACAGAAGGTATTTTAAGTGGGTCAATCCTCTTATTAGACCTAAATATTTGTACACAGTGTGTTCAGTAGTCTATTCCAATGTTATTTTTTTTCAGTTTGACAAGCGAGGAATGTACTGTGGGCTTGACAGAGGTGATATTCAGGTTTGGTCGGTTGTTCCAGTTAAGCGAAACCAGCTCCATAATGTCCACTGGTGACGTTATGCTGTATATGACGGCTTGGTTCACGCCTTGACATAAAACTTACTACTTTATTATGCTTGAAGTTGATAATGAGCCAAGAGGTTATTATGCACTTATTATTCATACCAGTGTTACCCTTCAACTTCTTGTTATTCCTGATTTTCTAGGAAACGTTGCTTTGCATTAAAGGTGAAACTATTAAGATTGAGTGACAGTGTTAAATAGTTTTCAGTAACTGTAAACATAACACGCTGTGCTGTATCACGAGCAACTATGATCAGAACTTAAACTGATCACTGACAAAAAAGGGCTGGAAAAATATCAGAATTTTTTATCTTTTATTGACTATGTTTTGTCAAGCAGTGAGCTACTATGGGCGCTAACTTTAGTAACTAAGACAGCACTTCCTATTGCTGCTTCAGAGTAAAATCTTTCTTACACTGTTTGTGAAAAATGTGCCCAGTTCTTCTTACTGGACACTTGTTAATCCAGTAAGAAGTGGTCTTTTTGCATTAATATGATTAATGAAAAATATTCTTTTTGTGATATTGATTTTTAACCATATCACTGAGCTCTAACCACTGCACTTTCTAGTAAAATGTTATGCCTAGTATGTTGTTCACGAGATATAACAATGAGTATTTGTTAACTTAGTGAGACAGACTTGCCCTAACTAAATTTTATGGTCCATCCTGCGTTGTCAGACACAATCTGTGAAACAAGTACAGCTTGCTTTCCTCTGTCTTAGCCCTCTCTTTCGATATCCACCTGATGAGTTGTAATAAACTGCCATAACACCAGCATGAGTCACTCAGCAATTAATACTCCAGGTGATCATAAACCTATAATAAAATGTCGAGGTATTATCTCCCAGGAATAGAGTAACATGTGGGTGTGTTGACTTCATGTCTCTCAGGTCAATAATGGTATTATTGCACAATACTTTGTACTAATAGTATGTCACTGCCTTCAGTTTGTCATGATAGACCTAAACCACAAAATAATAATTTATGTTAATTGCTGTTTAGAGTATGATGTGTTTCTGTGTAGACAGAAAGGAGGAGATCTTTCCGTTTGGTGCCAGAGTTCCTGCTCTGGCACCACAGGGGGAGGAAAGGACAGCCTTGCTGGTTGCAACTGCTTCCAAAGTTGGTTGAAAACTTGCCTTGTTCCAGGCCTCTTAATCACAGTCCACATCTTAAATTTTCTCAAGCCATATATGAAGGTTTGGTATTACTGTCATGTATGGCTTTTTTTCCTTGTTAGAGAAGCAACCAAGCTGGCCTGTTTATGGTGGTTGGTTGACCTTTGATAAAAGGAAAGACACCTCAGCAACTGAGTAACAAAAAGTGAAGTTGTAAAATGTACATATCTGAGAAGTATTTTACTTATATTTCTAAAAAATAATAATTTAAGGACAGAATTGTGAATGTGAAAGGAATATGACTATTGGGATAGTTGGTTGTTCCACCACTTTGGTTTAGACAGAAATATCTCAACAATTATTTGATGAATTGCCATGAATTTTTTTACAGACATTAATAGAGTCCCTAGAGGATGAATACCAACTACCTTGGTAATTCCCTGACTTTTCCTCTAGCGCCACCAGCAGCTCAACATCTACAGGATGGATTGGCACCAATATTTGTACAAACATTAATGCTTCCCAGAGGATGAATCATACTGACTGACTTTGGTGACTGCTGGACTTTTCCATTTTTGGTTTTGAACTGTCCTAAAAACACATTGGATGCATTTCGAGGAAATGGGTACACTCAATTCTGTCTCCCTCAGGATGAATTGAAGTAACTTTGGTGAACGTTACCATCAGCATCAGCTGTACTTTACTGTGTTTATCACTAATTATCAAATGCTAACACGCTTGTAAAGATGTTAAACATTATACCTGCTTAACATCTGCATTGTGAGCATGTTAGCACACTGGCACTAGCATTTAGCTCGAAGCTCAGCTGTGCCTAAGAGCAGCCTCACAAAGCCACCAGCATAACTGTAGACTCCAAGTCTTGATTATCAATCTTTTTGTATAGTATCATTTAAATCACAGTATCATTTGATCACTTTATGCATTGTTTTTTTTCATGAATCAATTATTTAACAGACTCGTTGAAAACCACATTAATCCACTAAAGAGCTGACGTTGAGGCCCTATTTACACCTGGCATTAACATATGATATGTGTCTGGATACGTTATCTGTATAAAGAAAAACACATGTTAACGCCACGTGTAAAGGCACTCAGAACACATTGTGGTTGGAATGTGATCGGATCAGCCAGACCACATTTGGAGGTGGTCAGGCTTGCATTGTGATCGGATCTCAGCCAGGTGTAAATGCAATCCATACCGCATTTCCACATTCATAAGAAAATAAATTGTCCCATTAAGTTGAAAGGTCACCTCGCTCCACCTCTTCCTGCCAGCTAAAGCAAGTTCTGTAAAGTAATAGTTGGTAACTGGAAGGTTTCCCTCACAAAAAAGTGAATGATATCCATTCATGGCAGCAGTTCCATTGACCTGGTGCCATGTTTGCTGACAAGTCCGCCAGCTCTGCCTAGCTAATTCGCATATTGTGATTCAGTCACAATACGGACACAGTTGAGAAAACAAGAATGCATTTTAATACTAGGATATTATTATCCAGATAATGTATCCATATACAGATTACATGTTAATACCAGGTGTAAATGGGGCCAAACTCTCCTTCACCACAGTAAAGACTGGCCTCATTCCTTATGTGCAGCCTTCAGCCATTCCTGTTTACTTTGTGGATGCAACAAAAAGAAGAAATGTAATTTAGAGCATTCGTAGTCCTTCTAGCCTTTTAGACTTGTGTTTTGACTGAAATAAATGGAAACTGCATTTGGATGGAGGAGGTTGTATTAATTAGGGTTTCACAGTGGGCCAAGAACAGCTTCTGTTTTGCTTTGATGATTACACATCTCCATTTACATCACCGAAGGAGAGAAATGTAATTAGAGGACCACGTGCAAGGGAGAGGAAAAGAGTCCTACTGGTGTTTTTGTTCTGTGTCCTAGGCTCCTCGTCCTTTTTAGAGAATCAGTGCTGATGTGGCAAGTGATAAACAGAGCACGGAACAGCTAATGTCTTGTTTGTATGACAAGGAGTTGTTTCGCATTTATCTCATCTTCTGTTAATGCAGTTCAGTTTGAACAAAGGGTTAGGGTTAAATACACAAAAAAAGCATCATTAAAGCACGTCAAGAGAGCAATTCTCCTTGCAAGATTTTCAGGTGTGCAGTAGATTCAGACCATGTGGACTATAAGTATGATTGTTGTTAACAAATAGAACAAACAAAGAAGACAGAACAAACATGAAAGCTGCACATCCAAAAGTCACACAGGGAAAACTCTCTGGTATCATTGAGAACATTTTAGGACATGTGGTAAAGGGCGGTCAGTGCTCTTTTGGTCACTGTAGACAACAGCTACCGCCCAAAATGATGCAAAAAGTCCATCCATCTGTGGTCTAAAAGGGAATTGAGACACAAAATACACCCATACATGCAGCAAAACTCACACTAACAGGCAGGTTTTTGATTATAGCCTTTAAGCCCTTAAGGTGGGCAGGTGTAAGTTGTCTCTGAGTATAAGATGAGAGGGCTGCCAGTTTCCCATATTGAAGGCAGTAACCGGGGGCTAGTTGGTTCAGCTGGGCTCCAGTTTTTTGGCTTGTTTGTCCCCCGCTTTTGACCTATCTGGATTCAGTTAATGCGTTCATGTTATTTATTTTGTCAGAAACAAATTTTTATGATTAGGTTTATGGAACATGTAATGTATTTTAGAGTTCAGCACACAGACGCATACAGAGCTAAGCTTAATTTGAGTATGATTGTCTCCATATGACCAGATATAATACACTTGATTCCTAAAGGGAGGAATCAAATTTCATTGTTCACCAGTTTGAGAGAAGACACTGTACTGCGATAAAGAAAGTGAGCTCCTTGTTCCTGAACTATCACCTTATGTCAGAGCCTAGATGAAAACATTGAGAGAAAGCAGATGTTTATGTTTTTTCAGTACCAGATGACTGAAGTGTGAGCAGTTATCAAGGATATCTGACCTGCTTATCATTTCATCTCTGGAGTGAAATCCAGGGCGGAAACACACAGCAGGAGGCAGGTGGATAGCAGAGAGAGGAAAAAAAAGAGGGAAAACAGAGAATGCCTTCTGAGGGAGGAGGTGATGTGGGGAGGGGTTATTGGAGGGGTGAAACAGAGAAAGGAAGGAGTGGGAGGGAGGGATGCACCGGCTATAATCTGAGTCACATGGCAGATCTTAAAAAGTCTGTCTCTCTTCTCGCTCTCTCTCTCCTATAATCATGGCATTATAGCTCTCGGGCTTTTTCATTTTACAAAGCATATTATAAATCACATTAATATCTATTTCTATTAAATTCAGATGCAGGATAGGGTGGAGTAAAATTTCCTTGCTCGACATGGGTCAAAGTTTTTTGCTGTCGTCAAGACTAGCAGTAGCCTTGAAAAACAATCCACACATTTCATTTCTTTGTGGTCGAAATGAAAAGTATTCAAGATGATTGAAAGTCATCTGCTTTATGGGACGTCAACATGAACCCTTCCTATACTTGATTAGATGAATCACTTGCTGAGCTGTCATTGCTCTCTGATTTTCTGGAATAACATGGGTGCGGTTCTGAAATGTTGTCTAATTTCTGTCTAAAGTAGTTTCTGAAAAAAAAAAAGACAAGTAGTTAAATAAGCACGATGAGTCACTGCTCGATTCCACCAGGCGCGTCTGTGTCGCCTTCCGGCTGTGACACGGCCGCTGAAGCTGATCGCAGCCACTCTGGTCAATGCTTGTGATCCCACCAGACATGCCACAGTGCGTTTCAGAAGCAGCTCTCCGCTCTCCTCCGCTAAAAATACGTGCCCAGTCTATTTTTGATGGAAGCCATGCAAGCTGCACAGAGCACTTTGAGCTGGGCAGGAAGTCAGACAGGACAGGAATGGCACAGAGCGTCTGGTCAATTTTCAAAATGAAACACCCTGTGAAGACTCCTGATCGTATATCACATCTTTACATCAACATTACATTATAATCGGGCCAGAAGTCAACTGGTCAGAGGGTATTTGTCACCATGGATGACAAGAGGTTCATCTTGGAAGTTTTAAAATCACAAGATTTTATGACACCACTGCTGCCATGACTACCCGGTCCCCGGCTTCATCTCGAGGTAGAGCGGTGGCTCTCTTCTCTTTGGCCCTGCTGGAGCAAACGTTTCGCTTCTGAAACGCTCCTGGTAGGGTATGACGTCGTGCAGAGGACGGAAACAAAACCGTGTCACAGCCAGAACGTGATGCAGTCATGCCTGGTTGAATCAAGGTGGCATACTTCAATTTAGATCTTCAATGCGTCATGCTTTCATCTAAATGTTTGTTGGTTAGAATGGGCTGAATCAGTTTTCAAGTGGATGTTTCCAGACTTAAATCTAGTGATGGAAAGTAGACCTGCTAGATGCAGCCAGGTTGTGTGAGGCCTGAGGAGCAGTATGTTACAGGCAGGATGAAAACACAAGGGTCTGAGTGGTGGTCTGCCCCTCCATCCAGCACTTTTCACTCACCTGCTGGATGGATGGAAATATCATTTAACCCTGAGTCTTGGTTTGTCCCTTGTTCCGTATCAAACACCCACCCCAGCAAAGCTAGGACACTCCAAGCCAGCCCTGCATCCTTTTTGGCAGGGCAGGTCTCTGCAGGGATTTATCATTCCCACTACAGGCATAAGGGATTTGACACAGGGTGTTTTGTGTGTGTGAGACAGAGGAAATAGCAAGAGGGAGATGGTGAGAGAGAGAGACAGGGGAAGCAGGGGTATGGGGTGGGCAAGAGAGACAAGAGGGAGTGCATGTGGCAGCCGTGGCTCAGCTGGTTAGGGAAGAGAGAAAGAGGCCGGAACAGATTCATCCCAAGGCTTGTTGCCCTACATGCCTCTACACACACACACACACACACATTCTGCTGTGTGTTCATTTGCTTATCTTTCACAGTGTTGGTTCTCAGTGTTGGAAGTATAGCACTGTTCTTTCTGTCTGTGAAAGAGTCATCAGCCTAAGGGAGACTGCTGAAATAAAGAATAATCATTCCCAGCACTATTGAAGCGTGCAAATTTCCAAGATATCAAACTTCCTCCCGATGAAGGAATTTGCTTCTTTTAGAGACCTGTTGGGACAAGATTGGCCTTTCATTCATATACTATCATCTAGGCTTATATCTATGATTTTTTTTTCTCAACTGCAAAAAAAGCTATGATTAGTCTGTATGTACCTATTAAAATCTGCCTTATCTGTACAATCTGAATCAACCTAAGCTGCACCTTTACAGCTGTCGTTATAACTCATGTGTCTTGCCCATGTTGTGTTGTTGAACTGTATGTGATAGCAATTCTATCCCTCCACCCCACCTTAGACAAAAAAACCTTATCAGATGCATCTCTTTCTATATATCTATCTCTTTATCTTTTTCTCCATTCGTCTCTTTTAGTGTATTACATTAACTAGTGTAGGACAAGAACTGTGTTGTTCACACTTCCTCAAAATCTGTCATCATCCTAACAAATATTAAACCTACTATTTTCTGCTTTGCAAGTTGTTTTGCTTAAGCTGGTAGGGTTGAAATGTTGTCTCTTCAGACTAATTTACATTTACAACATTTATGGCATATAATCCAGTATGTGTATACTCTAAAACAAACCTGTATAATGAGCAAAGATAATATTGGAGAGGACACTTCATAACAGATATGCACAGTAATCTTGATGTATAGCTACTAGTGTACCAATGGAGAGGAAGCTTTTTTCAATTTGTTGCTGTTTTCACACAATCTAGGAGTAAATGCAGGAAATATAGAGCATCAAACATGGAACTGACACTGAGCAAAACATGAACTCAAAAGTGTTCCTCCTTTTTAAATCTTCCTCAACTTTCTTTGATATTGATAAGAGATATACTTACAATATCCACAGGAGTGGGACTGGGGCCGATATAGGCATTTTTAATGGGTCATATTGGTCATATAAAGCCAGGTCCATTTCCGATACTTTGTATGTTTGCTCCACATGCATCAGCTGTCAAAGATACTCCTTTGCACACCCTTGATTCCTAGAAATACAGAGCAATGCAAGCAAGTTTATTGTAAAATGCAGAACTATTGTAAAATGCTCTTGTCAGGTCTTCAACTCTGTAGCATTAAAAAACTTAAAATCTATTACAAATTCAGCCACCAGAATTCTCACTAGAACCAAGAAATTTGAACACATAACACCGGCGTCCTGTTTCATCCAGGTCAGACTGCAAACTACTAAATGTCACCTACAGAACTGTTCATGGATTACCACCTTCCTATTTGGCAGAACTCATCCGATCTTTTATTCCCCCACATGATAAGATGACAGGATGCAGGCTGTCTCATTATTTTACAAAGATAAATCAGCTGTCTATTGGTGGCAGAGTATTTTCTTACCTTATTTCAATCAGACAGGGAAACACCATTGAGATTTTGTTGTTAGAACATGTATTGTTGTTTTATATTATCATCTACTGTATCTGTAAATGTAATCTTCTGTTTATTTCTTAGTCATGTACTATATAAATAGGAAGCAATCAAAGGAACGCTTTGATCCAGGTCATATTTTCTTAATACAGATCTATCCAGCTGTTAGTTCCCAATCGCTTTATATAGGACTACTTCATGATAACTATGCAGTTGGTAAAACTTGGTATCTGAAGATACTCAAAAGTAATGGACTTGGATCAGGACAGTAGGAATATGTTTCTGTCATTCCTCTAGCCTACAGTTGCCAAGCCTTCTGAAAATGGCAATGATGTTCAATCAGTTATGTACACTACTGAATAACAAGATGAGGATTCATTACAGATTTGCACCAACAGTTTTTCCTACATTATAATTAGTTCATTTGGTGCATTGTGGGGAGCAGGCTTCCTCTGTAGGAAGGGTGCTGAGAAGTTCTTTGTAGATGTCATTAGAAGTCATTTGTGTATTATCTTTCTGTGCATGTGCATCTCATTAAAGAATGCATGCACCCCCACCCTATCGCTCATCTCTTGGGGAAATGGTAATTATTTTGCCAGTTAAGGGCTGGGAAAATGGCCGCTTCAACAGTAACTCATTAATTCACTATAGATTCTGCCCCACAAGATGCCTATTGTAGCAAAGTCCTCAGAAAGCTTGGGAATGCTGTTGAGTGGGCTTGGCCTCTTGTTTTATGGCACCATGTGACTCTGCCGGCTATGAGTTGTGGTTCAGAGTTGCGAAGTTTGAACGATGTTGTGCAACTTGAAATTGGAAAGAAATTATGAGGTTGCTTACTTGTGGCAAATACTCCAACTGCCTGCTTCTTGTTTATGTTTGAACATTCAAATGCCACTCTTATCACTATAATCATGTGTAGTTGTTTGCATTGTGGCAGTGGGGACACTCTGCATTTGTCCTTGCTAGTAGTAGCTAATTTTGGTCATCCTGTGTGTTCTGTGGAAGCAGGCAAACACGAGCAGACTGAAAGACCCCTTGCTGAATCACCCCTTTGTTTAACCCATGTGTGTACGTGCCTGATTGCCTGTGTGGTGCAGTGAGTTTCACCACTGTCAAATTGAGCAATAGTGTGAAATGAAACCATCATCCACAAACACCAAGAATACCAATGTTTTGGTTTCTCAATCTCAACAACATAGTTTATTCAACACGGACACTCCTATAATTCTTTGAAATCTGTGCTGCTTGACCTTTGTGCTTTAACAAACTTATTACACTCACTCGCTGTAGTATGTTGCAATGAAGAGTGTGGATCTCCTGGGGGAATTCCTCCCAGTTGGTATTAAGTAGGAATGGGATGTATTGACAACATTAAATACCATAGTATTCTACCAAGTGTTGACAATATTGACAATATTTTAAGACAAGTGTACCTACTGTAAGTGAACCTAGCAAAACGATCCCATATGCAACTTGTAAATCTAATCTCTCAGTTTACCATTCATGTACTAACAGGAGAGGGAATCTGTTGCTGGCTTTTTGTGGTTGCTTGAGTACTTTTATGTGGAAAAACAAATGGATGATGCCATTGACAACAAGTAGCTTACTGGAACTGCTGCTATTTTGTTGTTCATTAAATGCAGAAGAGGTAAGGGAAAAAAAAACCCCAATGCCACACACATCAAGTATTTGGAGATGAACATGGATGCTACAACAACCATGTTTTACATCCTTTATATCTATTTTCTTTGGTGGTTAAATGTAAATGTGGCTATGGTGGGATTGTAAAACAGGAGAGTAAAAGTTAGAGTGCAGTGTAAGAAATTAATCCAAAGTTTCAAATTTGGTTTAATAAAAGGCAGTGACAAACAGAAAAGTCTTCAGCCTTGATTTAAAAGAACTGAGAGTTGTAGCAGACCTACAGTTTTCTGGGAGTTTGTTCCAGATATGTGGAGCATAAAAACTGAACGCTGTCTCTCAATGTTTAGTTTTGACTCTGGGAACAGAAAGCAGACCTGTCCCAGACGATCTGAGAGGTCTGGATGGTTCATAAAGTAGCAGAAACTCAGATCATGTATTTTGGCCCCTAAACCATTCATATAAGCAAATTTAGGTTGGCAAGAGGTTTGTAGTGTCAGCAATTTGATGAATTGTGTTTCTTGTTCAGCCCTCTGTGTGGCCTTAGGTACTTCACTTCCTGTGATTATTGATAGTGTAATTTACATCACTGTAACTTGGTTCTCTGATATTAAATTGACCCGGTATCAGTTGCATGTAAGATATTGTTGTGTTGATCTTTTATTTTGAGCTCATTTCCAGTGACTGTTAAGAAGGGAAAGTGAGACTAGATACACCATGTAAAGAGATAAACAGAGCAGGAGAATGAAAGAAGAGAGCCCGAGGGTGAGGACAGGAAAAGGTGAGGGAAACAGTTTGGAATGAGAAACAGACAGAGTGAAAGTGTTGGGCCTTGTCTCCTTATCTGCACATTCCTGAAGAGTTTGTGTGTGTGTGTGTGTGTGTGTGTGTGTGTGTGTGTGTGTGTGTGTGTGTGTGTGTGTGTGTGTGTGTGTGTGTGATGGGAGGGGTCGGGTGGGAATACTGATTGTTGGGTTTACAGTGATTGGCTGAATGCAAAGGTTTCAGTGCTGGATCTGGTTATCGTTCTCAATGCCTTGGCCCACAGTCTGTTTCCACAGACAAAGAAACAGAGCACATGTGGAGTGGGTGTGTGTATGTTTGTATACAAGTGCTTGTGTATGCACATGTTCAGATACAGTTCACCAGATAGAATAAAAAAATAAACAAAAGCGTATCGCCAATGTATCCTTGAAGCACAGGTGTTTATTCACTATGTTTCTTCTCAGCCAACATATATGTTAAAACTAATCTACAAGTTATGCTGATTAATAAGTAAGAGTATAAGACAAAAAACATCCCAACCCTTTGAAGTTTGTGAGAAACCCACAGCTTAAACTGTCACAACATCTTTTTAAATACACTTGTAAATACAAAATTCTCTGTCCTCACAGTAGACCTCTTATTAATTCTTTGTACTGGAAAATAAACAGAAAATGATGAATTATAAATGCATATTTTCTTAAGAAGATTTGTAGTTGTTTGTTTGCTAAAACAGGAAAAGAAAATAGACTTTATTTCACATCTCCTGTGACCATCAAAAAAGATATTACATTTTAAGTATCATAAATAGATTTGAATAACACTTATATGGCTTCTGTTATCTCAATCCATCTGCTAGGTATTTAAGGCTATGGGGTTTTTAACAAATGTTTGCTTGACTATTGCTTCTGAAATGACCTGCTTCAGCCTCCAGACTGTGGTTGGAGAACACACAGGAGACTCATTTGCAGCTCTAGGGTGAAGTTGTAGCTAATCTTGAGGTTAATTCCCATCACAATACTCAGCTGCTGGCAAACAAATCTTGAAATCTGCTTTTGAGGAGCTGTAGCTGAAAAACTATAGCTCATACTTAACATTCACCGTTGTATTCACAGCTTACTGCTAACCTTTTGAACTCATCAAACATGCCAAGGGGACTGAAATGAGGTCGGTCATAATATCCGTTTTGATTACTTTCTGATAAATTGCCCAGACCTAGCTTTAACCAAACCAACAGGACAATGAATGGTAGAAAGTGGAAAGTCAGAATCCCACCAGAAGTTACCGCTCTCCTCTGTGACCTCAACACACTGCCTGTCTCTCTAGGCAGGGAACAATTAGTGTGGTTGAGCTGGGATGACTTTGCTGCTGGATAAGCTGCACATGAGATGCTAGCAGAGCCTAGTTGTGTGTCTGGGTCAGTGGAGAGCAGCGAACAGCCCGCTGCACATCAACTCTGTGGAGCTGCACTCTGATTAGTCCAGAGCCAGCACCTGACCCAGAGGCTCCAGTAAAGCTCTCACTTTATTCAAATGGTCATACATCAGCCTTTACGTTTTATATACGGTTCCTATGATAAAGACAAACATAAGTTGTAAATCGTTATTAAAGATTAAATTAAAAGCTGCTACAGTTAACAGTTTAATCAAGTAAAACGTTGAGTGTTTGCAGCCCAGTAGGCGGTTGTCATATATCTAACGAGGATGCTAATAGATCAGCCCTCAACATAACATCGATACACAGCTCCTCATGTCTGCCACAACATCCATCACAGCATGAAACAGCGGAGAATTACTTTGTCTTTTTTTTCTTTTTCAATAAAATATCTGTATCCTTCACAGAGTGGAACAGATTTGGATCAGCAATTCCTCAAAGGAGGCTATGATTGAATTAACTGATTAATGCATAGGCATTAACTTCCTCTGAAAATCTTACAGGTGTTCTCTCTACTAATCTAAATGGGACAAAGTATGCATTATTCAGAACCAGTTATCAGCTAGTCTCATGGGAATCTCAGGAGTAACATACCCCAGTGATAACCGGAGGGTTTTGGCTTAACTTTGCGTGGGAACGATAAAAACAGCAAATATTTGGGTATGGGATTTTTGCACCAATTCAACAGGTGACAGGTGTTGTGATTGTAGCAAAAAATTCTTAACAGTGGCAGGTTTTAACACAATCACTTCAAACATGTATTTTATCCACAAAGTGACAGAATCATTTCTGGTTAAAGGTTAGATAAAACATAAACAGACTTATCATCCACTGGTTGGCAGGCAGCTACAGCGGTGAGACAGCTAGAGGCATGTGTTTTTTTTCCCCGCCACTTGAATTTTAACTTTAATCTGAATTCCAAAAGATGTTACAGTAAACCGTAAGAACCATGCTTGCTGACATGACAGTGTTCTCCAATTTTTACGTCCTGCCGTCCGTCTATTCATCCATCCTTCTATCCATTTCCCTGTTTGCTTTCATGAGACAGCAGCAGTAGACTTCAGAGGGAAGCATGGCTCAGATTAACGTTTTAATCCAAAAGCCTGGATTATAGGTTTTGTATTTTATTCCTACCCTCACCATTCTAGCAGTGACTCTGTGTCAGATAGTTGTCAGTCAGAGGTGTGTGTGTATGTGTTTCCTGCATGTTATGTTGATGAGAGCCTTGATGGAGGGGCTTTTCAGGGAGCTGTACGACAGAGTAGAGCTGCTGTTTGAGACTAATTAACTCAAGCATATTTAAGCATGTCAGCACAACACTGCACCATTGCTGACTGATGCTCTGCATCATCATCATCATCATCTGCCTATTGGCTGCTTGCCCTCTTCTGCACACCCATGTGTATGCACACACTTCTCACAGCCCTCCCCCCCCCCCTCCGTCACAGACGCAACTTGCCCTAAAAATGGCTTCTGTTGAATTCATCTGTTTAACAGAACTGATGGCAGATATTTATGTTGGGTTGGTTATTAAATGTATAGTTCACAGGACAGCACAGTGCACGCTAATCTGAGAGGCAGAATGTTTTAAGCTTACATTAGTGGTTTTCATGCATTTGCATGTGTTTGCTGTTGAGTGCTTGCCCTCCAGAAAGAGTATGTGCGTGTCTCTAATTATGTGTTGTTTGAGTGTACTGCTGCACTCTGGCCCGGTCTTTCCTCTGGGTCCAGTAAGAGGGGAGATACGGTTACCATGGACACAATTGCCCCAGTAACGGGTCAAGCTGCTGGTACAGGGTGGTGACTCTGTGGGAGTTTCCATTCTGAATGTTGATCCTCAAGTGTTAGTCTCAATTTTTTTCTCCCTCTCCACTCTCTACACTTTTTTTCTTTTATGTTCCTCCTCTCCTCTGCTCTATATACCTCTGTAGACCTTTAACTTGTAACTATCCCAGGCGATTGTTGTCGCTCTGCAGTACAACAGAACAATATTACATAAAATTGTGTGATAAAGGGCTGACTTTTTCTACCTTTCATGGACGGGTATTTGCGGTAGTCCATGCATTTGTGTTTATAGGAGTGCCTGATAGCCATGAAAAAAAAACAGCTAGGGCCACTTAGGAACAACCGTGGTGTATTTGAATAAAAACACAGTGAGAGTGCAAAGACCACTTGGCCTCAAACACGCAACAGGTCGTAAGATGAGGTGGGTTATACTAGGAGGAATTTTCAATAGTGTGCACAGGGATTTCTGTCGAAGCTGAAGCTATTTCCTGCAAACAGGAAGTGGAGTGTTTTCCTGTGGGTGCTGTGGCTGCTCTTGCTTACATCCTGCCTCAGGCTATCAGAAAAGAGCAGGCACACTGACCTAAAGCTTTGTCAGGATTTTACCTCACACTTGTCGTTCTCTAGACACTCTGCCGCTAGCCCATTGCTCTGTATTTCTTTTTTATACCACAGTACTCTCTGATGTGAATAATGAATTGTACTCATTCAATGGCAGAAAAGTCAGTCCTGACCTATCCTTTCATCTTTTTCTTCACTTCTCCCACATTTTAATCCTGTCTGTTTTTCTCAAAAACTGCATCTTAGACTTTCTATTTGATACACCCACTGCATGAAGCATTCCTGTGGTTTAGATAAAGGGAAGTTAGATGTGGAAAGGGGGTGAGTAATAGACAAGTGGACAACATGTCATTGGTGAAGCACTGATAAAGGGTTTGTATTGTGCCCCTCCTTCTAAACCTCCCCTCAACACATGACATTAGTCATAAGATGACCTCATTGGCACCTGTTGTTTTTTCAATTTCCTTTCAAGTTAACATAGTTCTTTTTCATTAGAAAACAAGTTAGAGTTAGGAAGGGGTGTGTTTGACTGCACACGTCTCTGTGCTGAATTATTATTTTGTACTCAATGCCCCTATCTTGGGTTTGTGACCTAGGTCAACATATTTGTGGCTGTTTCTGGCTAAAAAGTTTGGTGAAGCTCATCAGCTGACTTTTCACTTTGTTGCCAAATGAATACACTTACTGTGCCAGGATTATTAAGCTGCTGGCACGCATTTTGTTTAAATTCTACATAAATGTGAACATGTTGTTGATGTTGTGAATGATGTTTGATTACTAAGGAGACTGAGAGGTCTGCTATGAAGACTCGCATGCCTGACATGACCCTATTTATCATAGCTTTCTGCAGCAGGTTATTATTGTCCATTTTATCAGTCATTTTTCCAGTCGGTTCATCAGTACGCCCCAAAGAATTGGATTAGTCTCTGCCTTTGAAGAGCCTGAGTGAGCTGTTATCATCTGATTCTGTAGTGGACTGTGTGTTATGGTGGGCCAGGCAGGGCCAAGCCAGGCTGGCTGTAGCCTGAACAAAGAGGCCCTTTAGTGTTAGATCATGGTTTGTGTGTGTGTGTGTGTCTGTATAAGTACACATGTGTGTGGTTTGATGGCTGCTCTTTGTTTCCCAGCCCTGGGCCTTGCTGGCCAGAACTCAAGCCTGACTAATATGGATGTATAAATACACTAGGCTGCCGTCAGTTTGTGCAACATCAAGCGCACCATTGTTTCACACAACTCTGTGACTTCAGAGATAAACCTCATCCTTTGTTCTCGTCAGTATTTTCATTATTTTTTTACTACAGAAAATGAGACACACTTGTGGTCATGTTTGTTCTGGCCTTTGCGCATTCTATGATCTTTTCTTTTGTGTGACCTAAAATGTTCCTGTAACAAAATACATGAGATAACTGAATAACCGTTGGGCATTGAGCTACAGCGGGTAAGATCTTTTCCACACAGAAAGTTTCTCTCTGATAATTTCTGTCCTTGAAAGATGAGACCGCATTGATCTTCTTCATCCACAACACATTTTAATTAGCTGTTGAAATTCATTCTGTTAAATTGAATTGTTTTTTATTGTTCTGAAGTATCTTATTAAATTTAAAATGTTAGCGTTGTCATGATTATCCTTGTAGTCCCAGAAGGCTTTCAAAATATCCAGTTCATCCTATCCTTAGTTTTTCTCAGACTTGGACTCTATTGCTGTTTGCTTCGTACCCTGCTTATACCTCGCACTCAATCAAACCAGCCTGTTAATCATCACTTCAAAACGCAGTGATTAATTAGTAACATAATCTCATCTGAGAGATAGAGCTATAGTCCCAGAGGAGTAAATATCCTAACCAGCTGTGAGAAATAGGCAGGTTCTCTCTCCTTAACCATCTTGGCTGTTACCACCATACCTGAATGTACCAGTTTAACTTGTTTCTGTCATAAACACTTTAACCTGCATTTTTCTGCTAGCCTTTTTGCAGACTTGTTATTCAGTGCAGAATCTGCTTTAAAGAAGATTATGATTAACATTTCTTGGGTGTACTACACATCAGCCATTCACTGTAACCCACCCTGGCATGATATACTGTATAGTAGTGCTTTTACCATTCACAAGCTGAACATAAGTACACATTTCAATATGTTTTTGCACCACTGAAAATACTATTTTTTGGTCAGTTGCCACTGTCATGGTCATATACAGACAGAAAATCACTTTCTCTCATTTTACTCTTTGGTGTACCGTAACTTTTTCTTGTGCACCGGCACTTCTCACAAGCTGCCGGCACTCTTTTCTGCCCTCTCCATACCAGGTTCCTTGGGCGATTGATAATGGCCCTAAATAATCTACATTACCCAGAGGGCACTACGTGACGCTCCATTCTCATTCTCTCATTCCCATTCTCACCTGCCTGCTTTTCTCTGTTGGCGGCTAGTCTAAGTAACGTTATATTAACCTTACAATAATGTTTTCATTGCCCACCAACGGAGTTCTCCATTGCAGGCCGGATGACTAAATTGCACCACACGTCAAAGCTAGTGTAGATAGCCTGAGGGACAACTGGACATAGAGTATGGTGATGCAGAGGTACTTCATTTGTGTGACACACTAAAAGTAGAAAGAAGAGAAAGTATCCAGGCATGTTGCCGGGAATACAAGGAACTAAGGGCATCCCGGCCTGATGACTTCATTGCATCACACAGTAAAACTAGTGTACATAGTCAATTATGTTTAACTGTAACAGGCTAATTGTAATGGTTGTCCCCCTGATTAAACAAATTC
Source organism: Thunnus albacares (assembly GCF_914725855.1). Taxonomy (NCBI): domain Eukaryota; kingdom Metazoa; phylum Chordata; class Actinopteri; order Scombriformes; family Scombridae; genus Thunnus; species Thunnus albacares. The sequence continues at coordinate 23,801,793 of NC_058106.1, forward strand.
ATGTTGTAAACATCAGCAATACCTCTTAGTATCTTTTATTCACCGCAGAAATTCAGGATGTAATTCTTAATGATTTGCTGATAGCGGCGGATACACACGCCAACCTGTGACTAAGGGGAATACTGACACTTGTTTTTTCACTTCAAGCACGGTACATACTTGACTCATGGCCTGTTATTAGTGCAAGCAGGCCTACACCCATGTGGCTCATACACCCTCGCATACTGTAAGCCCTCCCTAGCAAGGTTTACGGTCAGTGCGTGGGTGTGAACGGAAATTCGACGGAACAAAATATGTTTTAATGTTAAAATGTTAGTCATTCCCATTGTCTCAGCTTGCTTTCTGAATGGATTAAGGGACTTAGTTTATTGATTACCATTCATTTGTGTGTGTGAGATAAAAATGAACAAGGGAGCAAAGAGTAAAAAAACGAACCTTTAATGTGTCGTCTGCTACACCTTTCTGTGCCCTGTCCTTTGGTACTGTATATGTAAGTTGTACAACCAACCCACAGCCTTGCTCTCTTCCTCCTCCTCCTCCTCCTCCCCCTCCCTGCCTATCAGTGCAATCTACAGTTCAAGGATAAGGCCACCTGCCCGCCTGACCGCCTGGTCACATGACCCCAGCGCGCTGTTGTTTCTCATGGTATAGCTCCCCTCTGCCTGCCTGGACTGTTGGATGAATGAATGGATGAACGGATGGATGAATATATCACAAAACACTTCAGAGGAATGGATGTGTTTGGGAATGTTGAGGGGAGCCGTGGTTAAATGGGTCAGGTCCCTTCACACAATAGTGGCGTTACTGTGGGAGTCGTAGGGGCAGACAGGGGAGGGGGGAGTGGAGAAGGAGGTATAGAGAGGGGGGGACACCCAAGCCCTCTGCGCCAATTATGGACATAAATAACATCCACACAGAGCAGCCATGGAAATTAGGGTCAAGGGGTTAACTGTGTATTCTAGAGGTTCATGCCAACTGATTCATTGTTAGGCTATATGAAGCAGAGGAGTGAAAGGAAAAGATTGACGCACAAACCCAGATTAGGAGGCCTACAGTAAGTGCAGCATTGCATAGTATGTGTCTACAGTTTTCTGTAGTTTCAGAAAATTGGGAAAAATACCCGTTATAAGTTCCCAGAGCTCAAGGTCACATGTTCACATTGCTTGTTTTGTCAGACTGGCAGTCCAGAGCCATGAGATATTCAGCTCATGTGCGATGCTCACAAATGCTCACATTTGAGAAGCCAACATCAACAAATGTTTGGCATTTTTGCAAGGAGAATTAATCAATTATCAAAACAGTTGTCAAATAAATTTCTCTCAATCAAATTATCAACTAATCGCCTCTTATCAAGTTATATGTGTGCATGTATAGCTGTATTGACTGTGACTCCACACCTTGCTGTTATGATCCCAAATGTAACAGTAATTTCGAATGTGTCTCGTTAGCTTCTTGTTTGAAAGTCATTTTAGCACATTTGCTCTTTTACTTCTTTGCCTTCAGTCTCTTTCCGTGACTAATCTATTCTCTGTCTGTGTATGTCAACAAGCACGAGACACTCTTATCAGCTGTGTGTTGGTCTGTCTCATCCCGTGCAGTCGGCAACATTGCAGTGTGAACATACTGTAAACTGTATATTTAGGATAAGGGAATGTGATGACAGTAATGACTGTGGAGATGCTGAAGATGATGGGTGAGATGGTTTGGAGATAAGGTGATGATTAAGGGGTGAGGGAGCGAGATTATCACGATGATAGGGTGGACAGATGACATGGTGTGTTTTCAAAGGTTGATTATAGAAGGTGTAGTAAATGAGCACCCTGCCACGTGCGGTGATGTTTATGTCTTGTCCTTCCCCTGCCACATTGGACCGTGCTCAGCATGCTGCCACAGACAGCTGTACCATCACTCCCTGCAGGCAGACAGAAAGGACAGCAGTGTTGCTTCATCAGCTGGAGGGAAGCTGAGTAAAGATGTAGTTTAAAGCTGAGGACATAGCACTCTGGGAGTTTAACAGACACAAATGAAGGAATTCCCTTTTGACCTAATAATAGAACCTTTATCGCTAAGGTTGAAACAGTTTAATTTCAATAATTAGTTGCAGCCGTAATTATGACATTCTGATAGTTTTTATATTGTGAGTTCTTGAGCATTTCCCATATTTCCTGCGGAGGAACCAGCAACAGTGAATCAAAATGAGACCTTGACATACTGGATGACACGACACATAAATAAAACGAATAAAGCAAGCCTATACTAAAAGATGAATCACGCATAAAGAGGAACCTGGGCGATGTTTGACGCAACTGAATTAGAGAATGAGTGAAAGCAAAAGATGCCCGCCTAGCATCAGTTTTAATCCAGTGTGGCAGGTCAGAGGAGCATCTAAATACCGTCTTTGCTTCAGCTCTCTCAGATGACCCAGCCAGGAATAATACAGGAATGTTCACTCAGTTTTTGGAACCTCACTCAGTCTCTGCCGGCTGTTTACTCATGCCGCTGTCATTCATAATCTTTTCACATGTAGACTTTTGGGACTCCAGGACTCAGTCATGCAAATAAGCAATAAATTCTACCTTGCTGGTAGCCACACTACAACGCTGTCTACTGAAACTGAACAAGATATGGAAACACTAAGTATGTGTGTAGTGTGTAGGGCGTGTAGATTGTCACTCTTATGAAAAGCTACTTATAAACATGACAGTCTGTTTGTGTTATTTAAGTATGTGCTATATCCTGTTAAGGCTTGCTGATTAGATGTACTCCTTTGAGTCAGTACTCCATTTCCCTATAAGATCAGGAAACCATAGGTAAACTAAGCAGATGGCTCATGGAAAGGTATTAAATTAAATATATTCTAAAATTGTTATTATTTTTTTGGTTCTAATAAGCAGCTGTTCAAAATTTTGAAACACTTTCTAGCTGATGTAAAGTAACTGGAAAATATGCAACCTTGCATAATGTCCTGCAGAGCCACATGATGTATTTCAATGTGCACTTGATAGTATTCAGTTTTTCTTTACACTGTTGAGACGTCGAGATAAGGCTGTGTTAGAGGCTGTGTTGTATTAGACTGCATTATACTAGGTACTTCTAATACTGTCCCTGCTCTGCCCTATTTACATGTCTGCATCTAAATGGGGCAAGACATTAGGCATACTTTCCAACATAATGCATAAACCATAGAGTTGACTCAAAAGCCCTCTGGCACGTAGTCTACCAAAACTGAACAATATAAGCTTCACAGAGAGACGGGATTTTGGATTAAACAGGATTATTTTATAGATTGGATGTATATCTGTATCTAATAAAGTGTTTGTGTCTTGTGTTGCAGAGTGCAGCGATGGAGGAAACGGTCATATGGGAACAGCACACAGTGACCCTTCACAGGGTAGGTGTTTACAACTCTTAATTCCACTCCTTCTTCTCTCTTTTGTATTTTTTCCCTCCCTGTCTGTCTCTGGCATCCTAATCCTGAAGTATGTCTTGTGTGTTCTTCACTTTTCCCTCCATGTTCCTCTATGTCCTCTGCCTATCCATCTCTCCTTTCTCCCTCTGCACTGAGAGGGCCAGCTGTAGCAGCAGGATGTGTTGCACTGAAACAATAGTCAGGGAACCCAGATGGCAGGAAACAAGGCTAAGGAAGACAGAAATCAGCATCCACTTCCTTACTACTTCTTTTCACTTCCTTCCTGTTGGCAACATACTCTTCTCCTTTACACAGCTCAAGGGAAAGAGGGGGATGGATGATAGTCTTGGTCCATGTGCTTTTTGTCCTGTGTGTAGTTTGATTTTATTATGATAAATTGAACCTCCTAACCCCAGTAGCTAAGGTTGGAGCCAAGCTCTGATCATCCCCTCTGACACAATTAGCATCATGAGGCTAACTATTAAACTTCTGAAAGCCTTATTCCCCAAGTATAGCTTACTGATAAATGAATATACTTATTATCTTATTGTATGGTGGATTTCTTTCAATGTACCTTGCCTTGAGACAGTAAACTCCAGTTAGATGATACTTTTGTGCCCTGGGATTGTGTAGAGCACCTGTCTAGACTGGCCTGGTTGCTGTAATCTAATTAGCAGCGGCTTTATCGAGGCTGAAGAAGCGTCCCAGTGTGGGCTGCAGCTCTCCTGTGTTGTTGTGGTTGTAAGATTAGCCATTTACATCACAAGGTTGGCTCTCTTGGTGCTGGCTTTTGTTTAGGCAAAAACACAACAGTCCTGAAAACCTCTATTAAAACCTCTTGGAATAGTAGCAAGATACCTTGCTCTCAATCATCACTTATGACCCACTAGTGTGTGGTGGTGTGTGTATCTGCAGAAACCCTACCCTCTGCCTGTGTTTTCTTATTTTGCTGTGTTTGGGACGTTTCTGGGCGTCAGCCGATGGGCAGTGATTGTGTAGCCCCCAGCCAATAGCAGTGCGCAGGGTGTGAGGGCGGGACTCTATAAATACGTAACAACATAGCGCTGCACTGCAGCGTAGCCCTTCGGGTATCGTTGAGCTGTGGGAGGAGGGGCCAACTTTGAATGTTATGTTTACAAACCACAACCGACAAATCTTACTCATTCTGCCTGTTAACAGTTTCCCCTGATAATTTTCCTCTGTTTTTACAGCAAAGCCTGACACAGGTCTAATCTATCTGCCATTTATGCCATATCAGTCAGTGTTGTGTGTATTTTTGTGTGTTTTTGTGTGTGTAGGCCCCAGGATTTGGGTTTGGTATTGCCATCTCAGGTGGGCGAGACAACCCTCATTTCCAAAGTGGAGAGACATCCATCGTGATATCTGATGTTTTGAAAGGAGGTCCTGCGGAGGGACTGCTGCAGTAAGTCTTTGACTATGTTGCCATCAACATTTTATTTAATAAGATGCTGGATCTTTTGCTGTATGTTAATATTTACACACGCCAGGCTTGTAGGAGCACTGTTAGTCTGACCTGAGAATTGGTTAAAAGAAGCCCCTATTAAATATTTCTCCTGTTCAACAGCTGTTCATGGATTGTTGTTTAATTGTTTCAGAGAAAATGATCGAGTGGTGATGGTCAACGCAGTCTCTATGGACAACGTAGAGCATGCGTACGCTGTGCAGCAACTCCGCAAGAGTGGAAAAAATGCAAAGATAGTAAGTTTAACACTAATAATATTTACCAACACTGAATTAGTGTTAATTAGATTCATAGTGACCCTGGATGTTACAGAGTATGATTGCAGGTTTGGGGTTCACTCATTAATTGCTGTTTGACAGACTGTTCCATGCAACATAATAATGATGATGATGATGATAATGATAATGATAATAATAATGATAATATTTGCCTCTCAACACCCAAAACTTCCTCTCTACTCCAAGACTATCCGTAGGAAAAGGAAAGTGCAGATCCCTGTTTCTCGGCCAGGGGACAGAGAAACAATGTCAGAGCACGAGGAAGAGGATAGTGATGAGGATGATGGCTATGAGCACCACAGCGGTCGTGGTGGCCAAAGTGCCTATGGAGGAGCAAGCGGAGGCACGGGCCCTGGCAGGCGTCACGAGCGTGAACGTAGCAACAGCAGCAGACGGGATCACAGTGCCTCGCGGGAGAGGAGCATCTCACCACGCTCCGATCGCCGATCACAAGCCTCTTCTGCTCCACCCAGGCCTTCTAAGGTCACCCTCGTCAAGTCCCGCAAAAATGAAGGTGGGCAACACAATGTCCAAGCAGCTCAAATTTGACAAAAAAAAAAAAAAACAGATTATGAAGAGGATATATGTATATATCTTAAGATGGATTTTCCCAAATTGACTGTTACTTAAAGAAAAGTTCGATCTGAATTGTTAATGTGGAGACCAGTCTGTTCATCTTATTGGCAGAGAACCAAGTGATGATTGAAATGATGTGCCTCGTTAACATTGCTATGTTTTGTATTTCAACTCTGAAAGCAGAATATGGACTGCGTTTGGCCAGCCATATCTTTGTGAAGGATATCTCTCCTGAGAGCCTTGCTGCCAGAGATGGAAACATCCAGGAGGGAGATGTTGTACTGAAGGTGAGAGAAAAGAGAGGAGCGTTTGAATTTGTGAGGCTGTAGGTGAGATCAGACAGAGACAAAATTAAAGAGAAAAGATAAATGTAAATAAAAAAAATTTGATTATTGGGGGGAATAAGCCTGGGTGAAGAGTGTCTTTAATCTTTTTTACTGAAAATTTTCACCAGTTTGCTTGTTGTAATCTGTGAGCTGCTGAAAGTGGCTTGCTGAGTGAGGTCACAGTTCATTAGTATGCAGGCTCACCAGCAGAAATACCACACATTCCATTATTCCTTTGAATTTTATCCACTCAATCTCTGAGGAGGGAGAAATGTGCCTTCACCTTAAAGAAATGTATTGAAAATCCAATTTATTGTATCAGTTTTACTGATAGAAAGAGAGAAAGAAACAGACTTTTCTATTTGAAATGTGATTGCAGGATAAAGACCAATATGTATATATATTTGAATAATGATAGTTTTACAATATATATATATTTCTGTGCATGTGTCTTTATACAGCACTAAATGCATTGCAAACTATGTGCCTAATTATATTATACATTTTTAGACTTGTTTCTAGTCTTCTTATTGTTGATGTATGGAAGAACTAGTCCATTTACAATCTCTGTTTGCTTTGTGATGATCCCATATTTGTTAAAAGCACACTGTGGGCTCTACACAAAAAAACTTGTCTATTCAGTTCTCGTACTGACCCACTCCCCTTCCTTTGCCAGATCAATGGCACAGTTACAGAGAACCTATCACTGATAGATGCCAAGAAGCTGATTGAGAGGTCAAAGGGCAAGTTGAAGATGGTGGTGCAGAGAGATGAGAGAGCCACGCTGCTCAACATTCCTGACCTTGATGACAGCATCCCATCAGCCAATAACTCCGACAGAGATGGTGAGACAACAGACTTGTAGGATGCAGCTTATAGCTTATTGCATGATCTATACATTTATTTGAGCACTGAGAAGGGATTATTTCAATCACTGTTATAATGATTATAATAATACAGTTACTTTCTTGTTGTTTTTTTACTCTTTCTTAATTTATGTCATTGATGAAATGCTAATGCATCTTTAATTTAAACTCCACAGACATTTCAGAAATACATTCACTGACATCAGACCATTCCAATCGATCCCACGGGCGAGGCAGTCGATCACGTTCGCCTGACAAGTCTGAGCCATCGGACCATCTCCGTCACTCACCTCGGCAGATCAGTAATGGCAGGTACGTGAAGTACACATACACACACATCGGATCGCAAATCTGGGGATTAGACACAGCTGTCACACGTGTCACAGTCATACATCCACACTCCCACTACTGCAACTTCATACATCATCTTCACCCCCACGGGTTAGTGGGTGCTGAGTAAGTACCTCACATCACTAATGCATAAATCAATAGATAATGACGTAGCATGCATAAACCATCACACTCCCTCCGGGGCCATTCCAATAATGCCTTGCTCTGGGAGAGGACTGGGGGAAGGGTGGAGGGATTGATCGATCGATCTTCTGGCTGAACAGGATCGCTTTTTGAAAGTATACATGGCTAGATCTCTAAACCAACAGAGAAGCACTTACAGACTCTACATAATTGTCTTATCAGCTTTATAGAGTTGCTCATTTAAGTCATGCAGTTTTAGGTGTATGTGATGTTAAACACAAATTTTACTCTTGCCATTGCTCTTGTTGCCATGCCGTTTTGATTGCTATTATCTGCAAATGCTCTATAGATTTATGTTTGATTATTTTAATGAATTTGAATGTCCCTGTTGTCTTTGTCCACCTCTGTTCACTGCCAGTTGGAACCTCCAGTAAGTTATCGTCTTGTAGTTTAGAGGCTGCATAGCTTCCTGTAGCTGACACACACAAAGATGACAAAAAAAGACCTTGAGTTTAGACGTACTGGTAAATAAGATGCTCTGGCTGACAGATAGTGACTACAGTTTCTCTCAGACAATGTAAGCTAAGGCTTACTAGCGAAGGCCAAGAGATTAAGCATGGTTGAGTGGGAAAACATGAACAATGGATGAAACTCTTGGAGGCTTGATGCCAGCTGATAAAACAGGACTGGGGAGTGAAACAGGGTTGTCATTTGCGGGAACAACCCATGCTAATGCTGTCACTGGCTGCAGTAAGAAAAAGGCAGTGGGCGTGTTGCTGGTTTCTGATCACAGTAAATAGTCGTGTTTGATACCATAACGTAGCAGTGGGTGTGGAAACAGGGACCCAGCTTGTTCTGATGGAACTGTCTGAGTTAGAGCCTTGTATAACCAGACCTCCATTTCATCATGCTTGTCGGATCCTTAGGAGAACTAAAGCACAAACAGATTAGAAAAGGCTGGAGACACAGCAGGGTGTCATAGTCTAAACCAAGAAAAAGCTATGATACTGAGAAGTTGTTTGTAGTTAGAATGAAACTAACCAGAGGTACTATTTCAGGAGGCACTAATTTTCAAACTCATACCTAATCTAATAAAGGCAATTTTCTCCAGACTTCTGTAATCTTGAAGAGATGGAGGTCAGGCTATATGAGATAGGAGAGCTAAACCTGCCGTTCATAATTAACTCTCTTCCTAAAGGGCAAAATTTCTCACTGGAACAGGTATCCGTCACCAGGAAATCCAAATTTAGCTGATTTCTAGAGGTTTTCAACTCTCGTAGCTGTAGGATGTTAGTACAGAGTGCTGCTTCTGCTGCTGCCCCTAGTTTAGTTGTCTGGCTTAATAGTTGCTTGTCAGTCATGATTATAATATGACTAGATTCACCTCCAGTGCTGCCGTTTGATTAGATGGCACAGTGTGTAAGGCTGTGGAGTTAAATATACTTGTTTCAATACAGGATGAAGGCAGGTTCACTCTTGCACAGATTTCTTCGCATGTAAGTGACTGTATCTATCTGATAAATGTGTTTATTTTGTGCATTTATCAATAAAATATTTTAGTTGCTCTTTCCTTTATCCCTTTTTTAATCATTGAAATTTATGTATAACCTTTGTTTATTTTATCAGGTAAGTTCCATTGGGATTAAGATCCGATTATTAAGGGAAACCTGAGTAAAATAATACAAGATAGTGAAGAAAAAGTCTGCCCAGAAGTAATAAAAACACTCGTTAAATCTTTTATCCCTCTTCTTTTATCGCACATTTTGTATTTTGTGCGGTTAATCCGTCATGCACATGTATTGTTAGAAGAGGAGTTACACCTGCTTTTCATGGCAGTTATGGTTGAAGAGGTAACTGAGGAAATAACAGTCTGGCTGTCGCTAGACTGTGATGTAAGAGAATGTTTTCACTATCTCCCAGTTTAGGAGGGGAAAGAGGAATTTGACATACTTCCCACAGTGCTTTGCCCTAAGCCAGATGGTTCGCTTAACCTGATTGGCTGTAGGGCTTATATGCATTCTTTTCCCCAGGACACGACGCTGCTCCGTGTTTTTTAGCACACCAGATCATCAAAAAACGCCTTTCATCCAAAGTGTCTCGCAGTGAGCATGAGCATACTTTCTCCACAGGCAAAAGGCTTTCTGTGCTGTCTTTTAAGGGAATTAAACTCAAAATCTTTTTAATAAGCATCATGGTGCAACTTACAGAGACATATGTGTGAGTAATTTTTGTTTTGTTTTTATTTATATTTAACTATGAGTATTTGTCTGCAAGAGTGAAATTTTGTCATTTGACATTTCTTCCTGTGTCATCTGTATGTTTTGTCAGTTTTGGTCAAGTCAGGTCAGTTCTGTAGGTAAATATATTGACATGTGTGAAGAATACTGATGGATGGATATGAAATTATGGAGACAAGGACTGTTATGCAGTGTAGAGATTCTGGTGTGGCAGTATCGTATTTTGCACTGTTAATGTTAATGTCTGTGCAGCCACTTCTCTCTCTCTCTCTCTCTCTCCCACTCCTTCACTTCAACTTTATCTCTTCTCCGCTTCTCACTCACTTGCTCTCTCTTGCCTTTTGCCCATACTGTAAGAATGTGTTAGCGAGGGAATTGAACAAAGGGCTCTGTCGAATGGTGTTTGTCAGTGTGAAGCCTTTTTTAGCACCATTCTGCAGCAAGGAACAGCAGATTTAGGCCACAACACTCTCTCCCTCTCTCTCTCTCTCCTCACTCTCTCTCTCTCTTTCCGTCTTGCACTCTTGCTCTGTTTGTCCCTCTCCTTCTCCCCCCCCCACTCTTTCTCATTCATCCACACTCAGACACACTCAGACACACTCTGTCTGTCTCTCTCATTACAATTCAGTTATTCATCCTCAGGCTATAGCTCTCATTTACCCCCTTTCCCCTCACAACAAACCCATACAGGTTTCCCTGATGCTGATTCTGCTGATGTACAAAATTACACAGATCAACACCATGCGTAAAACTTGAGTTGTAGTGAGAGCTAGACACAGTCTGGGAAAATTCAGGAACTTAAAAAAAAGGCCGTTCTGTGGCAGAAAATGAAGGTCAGCAGCTGCACGAACTAATAAGTTAAACCCTGAAGTATCAGTCAGATGTACTTTTACTGTTTTTGCATCTGTGTTTTACTGTGTGTATTGTCAGTTGCAAATACAATGAATGGACATGAGAGAAGTTTCCTCGTCTGAGCTGGTGGCACAGCCTGCACCTTCACATTCTTTTACAAAAGCCTCTGAATACAGCTCAAGTACTGTGCCAGCAGGCAGTCATGTGACAAGATTGGAATTCAACCATTGTTTTAAGCAGCAGAGCCCTTTCTACTTAGTTAGACATAGCCTACTAGACGCACACGCCCACACAGACACACAGTTTTACCTTGTTTATTTTATCCAGGTTAAACAGGAACTTGGACTGAAAAGTATCGTAACTCAAGAGTTTATGTTGGGAGGCTCGGTCTGGTTTTTCTTCCTCTGCCGATGTGCTTTTATTGGAAAGGGTACTATGTGGTTAATAACAATGAGGGGTCACATTGATCTTTAAGAAAAAATGCAATTTGGAAAATAAAACATTTATAAAGCCTGTCCACTCTAATTGAACTTGATATCAGTTTCTGGTTGGGAATGTGGTTCGTCAATGACAAACTGTACAGACCACATAATTAAAAACAAACTCCATTAAAATACAATTGAATAGGCCAGAGACTTAAACTGGTATGGGGAATCTACAGCGTCTTTTTGACAGAGCCTCACATCCTTTTTTAATTGATAATTGTGTTCTTATCTAATTTGTTTTCCTGGTGATGTCAGCACATGGAAAAACAAAACAGTTACGTGCATTATTGCGCTGTACGTAGGGTGGACACAGCTGGTGGTCATTCACACTCTAAAATCAGCAGTGTGTTGCAGTCCTTTAAAGTTTTAAACTGTCATTATAGCACTGATAATACAGTTTTACTGAACTGCCATATGTTGTTTATGTTTATTTCAGCCACCGAAGTCGAGATGAGGATCGTCTGTCCAAACCAGGGGCCATATCTACACCAGTCAAAAGCTCTGATGATGGTGTCTTGTCACAGGCCAGTGACCAAGCCAGCTCCAGAGATGACAAACTGTTACCTCCGCTGCCTGGTACAGAATTCTCCTGCCTATTACACCTCAGCTCAAAGGATTAGTGTGGTCTCTCCCATATGATGTTTGGGTGTTCATCACCTTTTTATATTTTTTATTCTTTATATCACCTTTTTTATTTTTTCCATCTCATTGCCATTAGTACAGCGAGTTACCATGAAGGTTATTACAACACTGTAAAAATTATCTGCAAAGTAAATTTTCATATATCTCTCAATCGTCACAAAGAAATACTATTAACAACTGAGGAAAAATGAATATGGATAATATTACAAAAGAAATACTTGACACGTCTGTTATCAATTACAGCCGGAGCTTTCACTTTTACTTTTGGTTTCACTGTTATAAAGCACTTTGTGGTCAGTGAGGATTCTCAGTCATCCAGGCACCTTGCCCACAGTTAACCTCACAAAACAGTGAAACAGATGCAACCCTGCACAGTCTGTGCTGGTTTTCTTGAATCTACTTACGTTCTAACTAATTACTCACTGTGTTTGTATTTGTGGCAGAACCAAAGCCAGTTTATGCACAGCCTGGTCAGCCTGATGTGGACCTGCCTGTCAGCCCCTCTGATGCCCCTGTACCCAGCGCCGGTCATGACGACAGCATTCTCAGGTAAATGTCCAAATGCTCTTATACAAAGCACTATAATGCAAATACCACTGTGGCTTGTATATCAAGTGTATATATATTATGCACTTTGATAAGATTCATAAACTTTGTTCATTTGAACAGCAGTTGAAACATACGTAGCTCAGATTAGTCCAGGGATTCAGGCCAGCTTTTGTTCTATTTATTTTTTTCACCGCACACAGCTTGTTTGAATAACAGGGTGTGTTTTTTTGTCTCTTAGGAGGATTGTTTTCAAATCTTTTCGCTGACCTTTTCGCCTAATTCCATCTGACCACCTGTTTTCTCCTATAGGCCAAGTATGAAGCTGGTCAAGTTCAAGAAGGGAGAGAGTGTCGGTCTGCGGTTAGCCGGAGGGAACGACGTGGGAATTTTTGTGGCAGGAGTTTTGGAGGACAGTCCTGCAGCCAAGGAGGGGCTGGAGGAGGGAGACCAGATTCTCAGGGTACTTTGCACTCCATCAATGTGTTTACATGTACTTGAGCACCCAGGCTGTTGTTGGCTTTTTGATTTCTTTAAAAACATGTAAACAAGAAACCTTTTTTTTTCTTCTTCTTCTTGTTGCATTGTTATGAGGGATTAAAGGCATACTGTGCAGGAGTTTCCAAAAAAATAATCCCTCTCAGTCATCACTTATGACCCACTAGAAGTGTGTGGTCATGTATTTATCTGCAGAGATCTGCCCTCTGCCTGCATTTTTTTTTATTTTGCTGTGTTCAGGATGTTTCTAGGCGTCAACCTTTGGCCAGTGGGTGTGTAGCCCCCGGCCAATAACGGCACGTAGGGTGTGAGGTCGGGACAACAATGTAGTGACCAGGTTGCAAGCGTTGTGCATTTGCTCTGCTAAATTAGCTGTAGACATTTAAATTGTCCTATTATTTTTTAGCTTGTAAGGTTTGTTTATCGTCAGAGTTCATCGAAGTTCTTGCTTTAGTAAGTAGAAACTGTTAAAAAAAAAATTCCACATCATATTAAAGTGGGAAGAACATCTGGTGTTATTGTCAAAATAGTCAAGCTGTCGCTGCCCACACTAACTTAGATAATCAGTGGTGAGACTATGTGATTCCATGGTCACAATAGTTTTACTTCTGTGTAAAGAGATCTTGGGAATACAGCACAATGTATCTGTCAGTCTGTGAGTCATTCCCGGGCTCTGCCTCGTTTCAAAACTCCCCTTGTTTCCAGTGAGGAGACACAATAGAGGTCGTTCTTGCACTCTGACCTCAGGAACAGTTGTCTTTCTGTTTGACTGAACACCAGAGTATCATTGTTGATGTAATGATGGAAACCCTCTTGATGTCAGTCTTGGATCCATTCTGACATGTTTATACAGCTGTCAAGGATGACACCTGCAACTGTATAGTTAAACATAGAGTGAGCAGGAGAGTCTGGCCACACAGTTCTGTGTTTGTTAACTTTTATGGACTGTATATATCTGATAAACAAAGTTGTCCATTATATTCTCTGCTTCTCTTAATGAGTATACAATGTCTTAAGTTCCTTCCGCTCCATAGTGTAGATCTCATTATGTGTCTGCGTGTGTGTTCTTCCCACTGTACAAACACATCTTGAGACTTCCAGGACATTGTTTTCCATCTTTAGGTTGTTTCCCTTTGGTCACGGTGTGCTAGCAGAGATAAAGACGTCAGGCCCTCCTGTTTCTGGGAAGGATAAAGGTGTCTTTCTGAGGTTCAGTGATTTAGTCCATGTGTTTCTGGTTTCCCTGCTGCCCCTCAAGCAGAGTCAATAAACAGCAGTTATTGTGTTTGGGACAGCAGCAGGAGACGAGGAGGAGGCAGCTCAGTTGTTGGGGGGGAGTACATTGCCCTGCTTCTGTTGAGGAACAGGTTTTCATTTTCCTCTGTTCCTCCTATTCTGTGAGAAATCTAATGAGTGCTAGTTACTGTAATGTTCACTAAAAATAGCACAAGCAAAGAAAGAGGATGATAAATGCTTTAAAAATATCTTTAAGCATTAAATGTTGATGATTTATACATATATGAGGATCAAGTTGGCCTAAAATGACATGAGAGCATAATTCACTATTTTATATGATTATAAACCAGTCCATCAACTGCACTGTAATTTGATTTCTTCTGCTTCTTCTGTTCTGCATTTGTAGGTGAACAATGTGGACTTTGCTAACATCATTAGGGAGGAGGCTGTGCTGTTTCTGCTGGATCTTCCAAGAGGAGAGGAAGTTACAATCCTGGCTCAGAAGAAGAAGGATGGTGAGCGATGCCAGTTAGCGGTGTAAACACAAAGCACATACACTGAAATCCTTTTTAAAACGTTACTCTAATCAACCGTCTCTGCTTTATCTCCAGTATATCGGAGGATAGTGGAATCGGATGTGGGCGACTCCTTCTACATCCGCACACATTTCGAATATGAAAAAGAGTCACCGTACGGGCTGAGCTTTAACAAAGGCGAGGTGTTCCGTGTGGTAGATACTCTGTACAATGGCAAGTTAGGCTCCTGGCTCGCGATTCGTATCGGCAAGAACCATCAGGAAGTGGAAAGGGGCATCATCCCCAACAAGAACAGGTAAGAGGAGTCTCAGGTCACACCTTTATTTCCTGCACAGCTTGTTCTGGCACTTTATGAATGAGCGAGGGTGGAGGTAAAGAAAAAGAAGCATTGTTGTTTATCTCAGGGTAGCGAGGAAGGATTTAACAGACTGTTTTCCTTTTATTTGTTTGTTTAGTCTACTGTATTTTTCACATTAGTGATTTTAATGCTAGTTATTTTTGGTTCTGTGCTTCTGTTAAAAGGAAAAGCTGCAGCTCTTTGTCATACTGTTGGTCATGTGTGTCTGAGCGTACGTGTTTTATAAATCATGATCTTGCCAACAGCATCGTTTTATCTAGGCCTGTCTCTACAGCCTGCAGCAGCCTCTGGCAGTGTTTACACAGAGATTCCTCACTGTCCTGCTGACAGAAAAGACATAGCTTTCCACATGGTGCATACATTTTTATCACATACATTTTAGTATTGTGAAAGAAATCTCAGCTCCTCAGCCAAGTTAAATCTGCCTCCCTTGATATTCTATCAAAACATTTTACATAAAACGATCGAATCACATACATCAAAGAAAGACCCATCATAAATCAAAGCCACTACGAATCATTTCTTTCCTCCATAGGTTTACTATCTTACTCACCTTACCTTTTATACCTGTTTGTGTTACTTTACAGTTAATTTCTATGTAATGAAATGTATCAAGAAAAAGTTTTGCCTTTAGATTCTGTTATACAATGTAGACCCAGTGGAGCATCACTGAAATATGTTTCTCAGAACAACCTCTGGTGTCACTATTATAGTGTTTAAATCATTTGAAATTGCTCAGGCATCATCAGCATGTCTTCAGTCAGTGATGAATAAGTGCTCCATAATTGTTTGACAACCATTTACAACTCAGAGAACGTACAGTGGTGTCACAGTTACAGTACTAGTATGCTGAAGTATTTCTTTTTGTGCCACATACCGTCACCTTAACTGTAGAAATCTGCATAGTGCTTACTTCAGCTACACTGGTGGGTGTCAAATTGTTTCACATATCTGTTAACCTAACAAGTGGCCTTGTTTGCAATTTTGGCTGATGTCCTGACACCTGACCTCCTACCTTTCTCTGCCTCAGGGCTGAGCAGCTTTCCAGTGTGCAGTACACCCTTCCCAAAACCCCAGGGGGCGATAGAGCAGATTTCTGGCGATTCCGTGGATTGCGAAGCTCCAAGAGGAATTTGCGGAAGAGCAGGGAGGACCTGTCAGCCCAGCCGGTTCAGACCAAGTTCCCTGCCTACGAGAGGGTGGTGCTGAGGGAAGGTAAGGCCAAGGCAGTCACAGCGATCAACTGAAGCCTCCCACGTATATTTTATTGTAGGGAAAAGTGGTCAGATTTCAACTTAATAGCTCCAAGAAACAGAAGGTCATCCACAGTACTTGTAAATTCTAGCTTACTAGTGTTCCTATGTTTTTACTCATGTTTCCATGCATTACAAAATTATTGATTGGTACATTTACAGAGGACATGGTGTTATGTAAACCTACAATTCACATTGTTACAGACAAGATTACTGCATACATATTTAGATGTTTACCAGTCATCTAATTGCACAAGTGAAGTTTGCCTCACTCTACTCATCTTCTATCTGCTTGGTTTGTATGTGTGTGTGTGTCTGTGTGTGTGTGTGTGTGTATGGTTACTTTTTTAATATGTAATATTGTGTTGATATATGTATAATATAATTCAGTGTTGAGTTTGCAAATGTTAAATAATGCTGACCTTTGGTAATCCTCGTGACATACTCCTGTTCATGAACAGCTGGGTTCCTGAGGCCTGTGGTCATCTTTGGGCCAATAGCAGATGTGGCCAGAGAGAAACTGGCTAGGGAGGAGCCTGATGTTTTTGAACTAGCAAGTAAGTAGCAAATTACTGTCCCTTTGTTCCTGTTTTGTGTCCTATTGTGTGTCTTAGAATCATAGGAGACCAGACTCTTGATTTATAGTGTACATTATATATTACCAAAGCTAATCGATGCTCAGATTCTGACAAATATTCTCTGTAGCAGCCAGTATGTTGAACTCACAGTTTGGTTAGTGCCTCTTTTTATGTACCCTGCATTTTCAAAATCCAAACTTAACCGCCTGTGGCTTTTTTCCTCTTTCAAATACCCAGCTCTGCTACAAGCATTGACACGACAATACATCGACAAACAAGCAGTTTATTGAGGCTGCAAACGCGGCAGAGACAGTTGAACTTCATTTAGTCCATGATTTTATTTGTCAAGTGTATAAAAACAAAACAAAAAATGGTTTATTCGAGGCAGTAATTGAAAAATTGTAAATGTATAAATACAACTTATTTAAGTTTTGAAACATTATGTATTGGTTGTTCGTTTTTTTTAGTTCTCTTGTGTTTTCCTTTAGAAATAGACCAATAGCTGAAATTGCTGTTTTATAAATGTAGGGTTAGGGTTAATACCTATTATCCACTGGATGCTAAGCAAAATTCTTTAAAAATAGTTCAGTCATTCAGTTCTTCTAAACAAGATGGCATCCTGCTTAACTCCTGCTTAACTTTAAATTTTATTTATAGTTTCCTTTTTCTGTTTATCTTTCTCTCTTACACACTCTAAGCAGAAATGCACAGTTCTTTTTCATTTCATCCTAAGAGTCCTCATCCACTTCCTCTTTGGGAAATTGCAAGTTTCTTTAATGTGTCATGTTCATTTTAACACTCTGTAATGAATTTCAATTACTTTAAGTGCACAAACACGCATGTCACACACACACATTCAGCACACGCCCACATACAAAGTCATTCCAGTCCATGATGTTTATTTGTGTGACTCTTGTGATGTTTGTGTAACTGTATTTTCTTTTCAGAAACACAGCAACAACAAGGAGGGGAAAGTATGTCACTTAGTGCATCAACTTTTATTTGTTTTATTTGGTTCAATGAATGGCAGATAATCAGTAAGCCAGTGTGTGGTGGCTAGTTGCCTTTTCTATAGGTGTTAAAACAATAGCTACTGCCTGGTTAATTCATACAGGGGAATACCACTTGATTGCATTACAATCTGTAATAATTATTAACATGATACACAGTCTTGCAAAACTGAACACAGAAGACATGAGAGTAAAGAAATGTAATATCATGCTAACACATAGCTAGTGCACCACACACAATAAATTGGATACTTTATTGTGGAAAGAAAGTGTACCCTTAACATTGTACAGGAGTCTGATAGTCACTGACTACAGTTTTCTGAATAAAGATTGAAGAAATCTCACCTGCATTACTACAAATGACATTTTGCACATGCAAAGTCGTTTGGCGAGATGTCAACAACGATAAACAAGCACTCATTCATTTTTGTTTGGTATTATACACTTTCTTGCCAAATTTAAGTCTCCAATGAGCTGTGTGTTAGTATAATATTGCATCTTTACAAGACAATATAATGCTCCAAGTTATGGCAGAGTAAATGCTGATGAATTAAATAGAGTACCTTTCCTGGGCACAGGAATAATTTAAGTGGTATTCCCCTCTTAAAGGCAGGTTGCATCATGTAGAATGACAACAGCAAAGCAGCATGTGGAGCTGTGCATTTAATATGTCACGGAAATTGAGATGAGTGAAGTGGTTTCTCAACAGTTTTACAAACCTCCAGTATAATTAAATAGAAAAATCATAAGGAAGTGATGAAGTATATAGAATTTGCCCATAAATTACACCATAATAAAAGTTAATGAAGAATGTGGTAGCACATCAATGTAGAATTTAGAAATGTAGAAATACAGAATGTAGAGGCTCTAATCAAAGGTCAAAGCTGACTATGTTTTGAGGCTTTATACTAAACATATTGCCATTTAATTTTGATTTTTGTTGAATCCATGCATCTATTTTTTCTAACCATCAAAATGCACCATGATGGGTGAATTTAAGAGTCGGCACATTGAAATCATGAACTAAGACAAAATACTCAAGCATCAGCTCAAAATCACCAACCACTTATTGGGTGTTCATATACTAAAATAAATCTGACAACACTGTATGCATTAACAGATGTTATCTTTGCAGGGTTGGAGCAAAATTGGGAGATGGGAATTAAATATGATTCAGTTGAATTTGATCATAATTTATCATTTGACGGCTCACAACTCAGACTACAGTTCAAAGTGGGGTTGCACTACGACTGTGACATAATTCACAATTTAAGTGTCAATTTAAAGTCGAATTATACATTGACAGGAAAAGCACTGAATCACAGCATTTAATGTTTAACGCTGCTGCATACGCTTGTACTTCTGACCTTTTTGCATGGCTATGTTTATCTCTCTTTTCAAAACTGTTTGGATAGTAATGAGCAGTGTGTGTGTAGATCATAGATCCCATTAGTATGTCAGAATTAAGAAAGCCTGGCCCTATCATGTGTTTTGAGTCATATGAATCACTATTTTTGAACATCCTGGTGAGATGACTGCCCTCTTTTGTACCTTGTGTTTCTAGGCAGGAAACCATTATCTTTATGCGAATCATAAACCCCTCTACACATCCTTGCTTAAATCCCTGAGGCTTACAATGACACTGTATTCCCATTAATCCCAAATGACCTTCCTGCTCTTGTATCTGCATATTTCATGTCAGTTGTTCTCACATAACACATTTCCTCCACCATAATTTATACTGTTACATGCAGTTGCACGCACACATTCATTATACACCATGTTTCATTTCCTTAAGTCTACCCAAAATACCTAATGACTATTGCATGAATTGGCTGCTGTCATTTCGTCTTTACTATCTAGCTGTTTTCACAAACGTACACTTGTCCTCTCCTGTATGGAGATTATTATTCTGTATTTAACAGTTCTATTTATGGGAGTCGACAACTGCACGCTACAAGGATGTCTAAATGGGGCAAGGCCTGTTTTTATTGTTTGTCTCTTGTGTTGATGTGATGCAGTAACTCTGTCCATTTGTCTTCCGTAGAGAGCGAACCAAGGGATGCGGGAACTGACCAGAAAAGCTCCGGCATCATTCGCCTGCATACCATTAAACAGATCATTGACCGGGTGAGAGGAGCTAGATATGCACACATTCATATAAAATCACCAAAGACAGAGATATCAACATATTTTGGGCAGATTTGTTATAGTAATGAAAAGATGGCAGCAAGTCACAATAATATACACAGCTCACTGCTGCCCTCTGGTGAATTTTACTGTGGTGTGTTCACTTAAGAAATGAATCCAGACAGATGAGCTGACACCTCTTACAAGGGTTCAGTATTTGCTGAAAACAATATGAAAAAAAAATTATGGTGTTTCATTTATATTTTACATTATTTTACTTGTTTTCCATTCATGAAGGACAAACATGCAGTGCTGGACATCACCCCTAATGCAGTGGACCGTCTGAACTACGCCCAGTGGTATCCAATTGTGGTGTTTCTCAACCCAGACACGAAGCAGGGTGTCAAGAACATGAGGACCCGACTCTGCGCCGAGTCTCGGAAGAGCGCCAGGAAGCTTTATGAACGTGCCCTCAAATTAAGGAAGAACAACCACCACCTCTTCACTAGTGAGTCCAGTGGGAGGAAGGAAGGGAGGGGAGGATAGATGGGTGCTCCAAAAAGAGAGAAAACAATTAGAGAGATTTTAAAGGGAGTAAAGACACATTTCACAGACAGCTGATTATTTAGTGCTGCAGTGTTGGAGCCTTAGCCACACTACACTCGTGACCGGCCCTGTTCTGTCGGGCTCCTTACAAGAGCTTGTTCAGCACCGACCGTCACGCAGGAATACCCCTAGCCACATCACTCGCATTTAAGCATTCTCAGCATGCTGTCTTCCTGTTGAGGGATGTGGTGTGACTATTCTTTAGGAACATCTGTTGGCAATAAAGATATTAGTGAGAATCCTTGAAAGTATTTCTCTGGGCTCACATTTTTCTGTCTAAACAGCCATGACACAAAGAGCTGTACTTGTAACTATACACCTTTTATCAAGTTATTCTCAAAATTAGGCTGCATAATTACAGTGTAGTATAATAACTAAATGCAAAACTGTGAAACTGATGAAGCCAGAATACTTGCAGGATATTTAGTATGTAGCTCATGGGACTAGGAAGTTGACATTTTTTAATGTGCCACAAAACTGTCTTGCTATCTCCTAGTTGAGATGGAGGGAGAGCAGTTCCCTAATTTTGCATTTAAAGTATCTCTTCCTCTGTTGTGATTGGTTTGTACACTATATCTAAGTACTTTGCAGACAAGAACAGTGCAATCTCGTGCATGCCTTTACTGTCAATGTGACTGCATTTATTCACACTTGAACACTGTAGAAAAATATTAACTGGGTCCCAAGTAGGAAGATTGTCAGAGCAACTTCAAGATTCTTTTCAAATATTTTGTCAAAGCGGCAGAGCAATTATGGGTAAAACTGAAAACCTTTTAATTACGATGCTATGGTTGTACTTAATTGCTCATTAAGTGGTCGTTAGTATTCAGAAACATTTTTTTCATTTTCTTCTGCCATCTCTCTTTGTGTATTCAGCAACCATTAACTTGAACAGCATGAACGATGGTTGGTTTGGAGCACTGAAGGAGATAATCCAGCAGCAGCAGAACCAGCTGGTGTGGGTTTCAGAGGGCAAGGTAACATACACAACACACAAACACAACACACAAATATCCATATCTTTGCTCAATCTCTCTCTCACTTCACTCTCTTTCTTGCCACCTCTTCACTCAGGCTGACGGGGCAGCTGAGGATGACCTGGACATCCATGACGACCGTCTGTCCTACCTGTCGGCACCGGGCAGTGAGTATTCCATGTACAGCACCGACAGCCGCCACACCTCCGACTACGAGGACACGGACACGGAGGGTGGAGCCTACACCGACCAGGAGCTGGACGAAACACTGAATGACGATGTGGGTCCACCTACGGAGCCTGCCATCACCCGCTCCTCAGAGCCTGTCCGTGAGGACCCGCCTGTCATCCAGGACCCCCCTGGCTACGCTGGCTACCAGCACACGGTGCAGCCGGACCCGCTGAACCGCATCGACCCGGCTGGGTTCAAGGCACCAGCGCAGCAGCAGGTAGCGTTTCTGAGAGCTGTACGTCTCCCCTGTTGTCTGGAGGACGTGGTATGCGTTAGAAGGGTATTCTGGAGGCGCTATTGAAGGCACTTTTTTATTTTTACAGTTATTCTGTCCATCTACTGTTACAAAACTATATCATTGGGAAAGTGAAAACGTTTGTGGTCAGGTATCTATTGCAATATATAAATAATATATTATATATATATATATAATATATCTCTATATTTATTATTTTATTTATTTATTCTATTTGGCTATGTGTTTGTTGATTGATGTTTGTGAGCGTGTGTTTTTTTATTTTTGGAAAGGAGAAGAACTTAAATTTTACTGTTACTCTTGTACTCTGTACTACCACAAGATGTCTTATCTGTGTGACTGTCGCTGATTTCTCTGGGAAAAGAAACTTATGTTTGTCCAAGTGTCTGTACCAGTACTCACCTATGTGCACTTCCTATTTTTGTTTTACCTGTGATCGGGACTGTGACAATACGACACCAGAAAGTATTATGTGCATGTTGGAAATGCCAGTGTTAATCCAGTGTTCCTGTGAAATGTATTTATCAGAATTCAATTGGCCGTTGTGATTCCCAAATCTAAACGTATGTCGTCTCATGATGTGTTAATGAACATAAAAAAGGGAAAAAGATAAATTACTGTATTGTTATCATAGAATTAAAATCAAATTAGTATACTCTAACAATGGAAACTTGTCCTAATTCCTAACTTTCACGTGCCGATGGTTGATCCACAGTTACTGCTAAATGTGGAGGCGATGTGATTGGCTGTTTGAATCATTGTAAGCACAAGTGAGGAGCAGACCATTGTAGAGGGGCTATGAAGGTAGTAGCACTTGTTAGTACTGCACCATAGTGTGTCAGCGCGTGTTATTAAACATTTCTGAACCACTTCACAGAAAGCAGAGGCCGCTGCCGTCCCTAGCATCCCCCAGCAGCATGAGCCCCTGGCTGAGACAGTGCCCCCTGCTGTCGACGTTACTGTAAAAACTGTAGGGGGTCTGAGCCCTGACGAGGCTCCTGCATCTCCCCAAAGCCAGCCAAGCCCCATCCCAGAGGCTGGTTCACTTAGGAGGCCCACCCCTGAGCTAGCCCCACAGAGCATCACACCAGAACCTCTACAGTCTGGACTGGCCAGTTCAGAACCAAAGGTATCCATCTGACCGTCATTGGACGCTCCGTGACCGGGCCCGGCTCAGCTCGGCTCGATCTGACCTGGCTGACCTCCTGTGCTGCTGCTGCCTGTCTACCTACCTTCTGCTGCCACGCTTCTCTCTCTCTCCTTCTGCCCTGCATGTTTGCTGACCACAGTGCTGCCCCGAAGAGACAGATGTGTGTGTGTGTGCGTGTGTGTGGACGCAATTGTGTGTGCACGTACCAGAGTGCGAGCAAATGCTGGTAAACAACAGTGGGCTTGGAGGTGATGGCTGCGCTGATTTGCCTACATGTAGGAGAGCAGTGAAAATCCTGCAGCTCTCACTGTTGCTTATCGTCTTTGCATGGCTGCAACATGTTTGGCTCATTCTCTGTTAATCACTAGATGTAGATCTGTTTGTGCTGTATTTATCAGTGCAGATTGAATGGACCATTTTCTTGTAAAAGTAGCCATTGATTTTCCAACGATTTTTATCTGTGCTTTGTCCAGCGTTTGAAATTAAGCAAAAAAAAAACCTCCTAAACAGAAAAGTTTTTCAGACTTTGAGGGATAATTAATGGCTACTTCTCCAATATCAGGATTTTGAATATATTTGTACAATGGGGGTATGTGCTTGTAATGTTAAATATTAATGTGGACGTTTAAGTTGCCTTATAATTGCACCAAGACAGTGGGTGACATTTTTCTTTATGAATACACATGCAGCAGTGTGTGCATATTGAATAAAGTAACCCCAAATTATTAGTGAAATTGCTGATAAACCTTCAAGGTTAGGATACAGTTCTATGTACAGTTTTTACATTTTGTCATTTAAGACAAGAAAAATGGATCCCATTGTTTTGTTGTATTTTTTTTAACCAGTGTTTTTCTTTCTTTATTTAATTTGAGTGTTTAATTTGGAGTTGCAGTGGTACCTTGTGATGTTTTTCAGCTGCATTCAGTGTTTGGTTGTGCTGAGATTTCTGTTTAATCTGATATCTGACCAGTAACCCCTCCCTCTCAGTTTCTCTATTTCAGGTCTTTCCCTTCTCGTTTCCTCCTCTGCAATTAATTTCACGGACTTGTTTTAATATTCTCCCTTTCTCACCCTTTAACTGATTTTCTGTATAGTCTACTTTTTCATATCACACTGTCTGTGCAGTATGTTAGCGGATCCTTTGCAGTTATTAACCTTATTCTTTGTTGTGTATTTGTTCGGTAGATGTTTCAGAAGGATCCATACAGCACAGACAACACAGGGAGAATTGGTCACAGCATGAAGCCTGTGACTTACAACCCTCAGCAGGGATATCACGCTGACCAGCAGCCATACAGAGATTACGACCACCCACCTAGTCGGTATGATGTCAGCAGCAGTGGAGTCAGCAGCGGAGGTGGTTACCCAGAACCAAAGTACCGTAACTTTGACTCTCATGCACCCTACGAGAACAGTGTGCCTCACTACGACCAGCAGCAGTGGAACCCCTACAACCAGCCACTCTCCACTGCCAACTCCCAGGGCTTCGATCCCCGTTTGCCATACGGTGATGGCCCTGAGTCCCAGTACACCCCTCCGCTCCGCTACGACGAGCCTCCACCTCAGCAGGGATTCGACGGACGGCCTCGCTACGGTAAACCAACAGGTCCAGCGCCTGTCCGTTACGATGATCCCCCACCTCCTGCTCCAGCGCACGATCTGCACTACGACCAG
The DNA here is from genome assembly GCF_914725855.1 of Thunnus albacares. Lineage (NCBI taxonomy): Eukaryota > Metazoa > Chordata > Actinopteri > Scombriformes > Scombridae > Thunnus > Thunnus albacares. Next base: position 23,826,460 of record NC_058106.1, read on the forward strand.
GATTCTCACCTGACCACGTACCCCCCAGCTGCCCGCTCCCCAGACCCCGCTGCCCAGCGGCCTGCCTATAACCAGGGACCAGCACCGCAGCAAAAAGGCTTCAAACCTCAGCAGTACGACCCTGCTCCTGTGAACTCTGAAACCAGCCCCACCCCACCTCCCAAAGCAGAGGCCCCCTCACCTTCTCCCACGGATGCTCTAAAGCCTGTCGCTGCCAGAGAAGAGCAACAGGAGGACGACCCCGCCATGCGGCCACAGTCTGTCCTGACGAGGGTCAAGATGTTTGAGAACAAACGCTCCGTGTCCATGGACCGAGCCAGAGATGCAGGGGATTCATCTGGGAACAGGGTAAACTCTTTGGCTTTGCAGATATTTATAATGTATGTTGAATAATGTCAAAGCAGCCTATGCAGTTACAGTAGTTTCTAGTGCACCTAACTTGTATATTTGTTTTTCATCCACTCAGCCACATTAACGACATGATGAGCACATTAGAACGAGAGCATTTATCATTTTTACTCTACTGACAAGGTCCATTGCTGTTGTTACTACAGGCTGCTGATTTACCCTTGAAAGCAGGAGGAGTAATCCCCAAAGCTAATTCTCTGAGCAACCTGGATCAAGAGAAAACCTTTAGGTAAGCCAAAGGTTACGCTGTTTCTACTTTTTTTTTCAGTCGCTGTGATATTTCAGAGTAATATCAGAATCAAAGTATGTAATCAGTCAATTTCATTTTCATACCATTGAGCAATTTGCTTAAGCACCTTCATTGTGGCCATTTGTTTATTATAAACTTCATCTACATAATTTCTTCTCTTGCTCTGCTTTCACCATCTCCTCCCTGATGCCTGATTAACTCCCAACCCAGAGCCCCAGAGCCTCAGAAGCCTCAGTCCAAAGTAGCTGATGACATTGTGCGTTCCAACCATTATGACCCTGATGAGGACGAGGACTTCTACAGGAAACAGCTCTCTTACTTCGACAGGCTCCAGGCTGGCCCCAACAAACCCCAACCACAAGCACAAACAACCCACAGCTACCCCAGGTAACGCTCAGTCCCATTTATAAGCATTGTGAATATGATGTACTACATTTTTATGAAATGTCTTCAGTTCTTCCTCCTTATATTCTATAGATGCAACAACTTTCCTTTAATATATCTTTTAATATCCTTTTTTATATTTATATTTTAGTAAGTTTTTATCACAAATCTTAATGTAATGTTAAATGATTTTGCTCTTGTGCTACAGGTCAGAGTCTGTGGAGAAACCAAGTCCAGTGGAGAAAAGATATGAGCCAGTTTCCCAGGTGATGCCTTCTCTGCCACCAGCCACACTGCCCAAACCCTCACCTGAAGGTAAAATTCAATTTCTTACTGACAAGATTTCATCTTTAATACAAGATGCACACGAAGATGCTTCCCTTTACTGTATCATGCTGTGTGTGCTGAGAGACACAGTCTGCTGCTTTCCTACACACATGTAAACACTATTAAACTAACCTTTATGACTGCCCCACAGCCAAGCCTCCCGCCCGAGAGGACACAGTTCAGACCAATTTCCTGCCTCACAAAAGTTTCCCTGAGAAGTCTCCGGTTAATGGCACTAGTGAACAGCCTCCAAAAACTGTCACTAGCACCGGGGCTCCACCAGCATCCAGCTACAACCGCTATGTGCCCAAGCCCTACACCACCTCTGCCAGGCCTTTTGAGCGCAAGTTCGACAGTCCTAAATTCAACCACAACCTTCTGCCCAATGACAAACCAGAGATCGCTCCAAAGGTAAGCAGCTCTCAGCCAGCGGTCATTTTACTCAGATGAATAATGGTACAGTTGGAGCTTGATTATTGAATTCTGTGGGCACCAAACACTATTAAGTAGATTATTATATGAATAAATACAGAAAGATAATAAATATAATAATAATAATCTGAATTGGTCAGGTCGATGCTACTGTATTAGTGTTACTGCAGCCCTCAAATCTGATGCTAAGTGGAAAAACCTAAATCAACATAAGATAGTTTTGAAAAAGGTCACATTTTGAATTGCCATATGTAAATACTGTGAAAATAAAAACATTTCAGTTGGTTCAGGTTCAATTATTGATTTCATAATGTGCTGTTCTTCCTTATTTATTTAACTTTATCCCTCTTGAAATTACATATCACTGAGCTCAAATCCATCTAAGATAACTGAAAATACCACACGTCTTTTGTTTGGATCAGGGTCGTACCAGCCCGGTGAAGCCTCAGATACCCCCACAGCCCCAGAACACAGACCCCGACAGCGGCCTGGACACTTTCACACGCACTATGGACCACCGCTCCAAATACCAGCACAATAACATCAACGCTGTGCCCAAGGCCATCCCTGTGAGGTAACAAACTCAAGCTGATCAGAGATTAAACTCAAGGTCTCCTGTTGAATTTGTGAGTGTGATCCTGAAGGTCTCTATCTTCCAGCCCCAGTGCCCTGGACGATGACGATGATGAAGATGAGGGCCACACAGTGGTTGCAACCGCTCGGGGTATCTTCAACAGTAACGGTGGCGTCCTGAGCTCCATTGAGACAGGTGTTAGCATCATTATCCCACAGGGAGCCATCCCTGACGGCGTGGAGCAGGAGATCTACTTCAAGGTCTGCCGAGACAACAGCATCCTGCCGCCACTCGACAAGGAGAAAGGTAGCATGTCAAACACGGAGGGATGATTTCTTACTTCACATCTAAATCACTAGATGTTTTTTGAAGCCAAATGCACTTTCGTTCTTTTAGATTCTGTTTCACAATAGTCTGTGTATTTTGTCATCAAGGGATATATATATATGCTGGATCCAAAGCCAGGTTGTGCTGATGGATGATAGTAGATCGCTGATGCAGCTGATTCTGCTTCTTATGAAACAGTTTATTTAAATATTGATTTATTTATCGGGTTCTGGGGCAAAATGTTATGAATCATATATGAATCCTTAATTAGTCAGCTGTGGTAATCCACTAGTGACTTCTTAAACATGTATTTTACATTTAGAACTAGAAAACAGTGTAAAGTACTCTGCGTACTTCATGTGTCGGTACTTCACATATCTACGAGAGGTCTCCCTGAGCACCTGCTGTCGCTCGCTCTGTGAAGAGTGCACAAAATCTGCTTCTAAAATATGAAACATCAACTGTAAAAAAAAATCTGTGTAGCTTTTAATGCTGTTGTGTTATTTTATCCTCAAGCCGCACCTATTCAGGGCTGCCATGTTTGCTAGTTACAACCCCTCTTTCTTACAATTTAAGTTGGATTTTTCATTAAATCTGCATCAGTTTATTCCACCTGCGTTGTCATCTGTTTGCTGCATTACAGTCAGTCTCAGTTGCTCTTGCTATGCACCATAGAGTTTCATCTTTCTGACAGAGTGACAGCTAAGACCACAGTGGAGCCCCCCACTGTCTGATCATAACGAGTCTTGGCAATCAAACACAATGATAATAAGATGATCTTAAATTCTAGACCAAACTGTCATTCTGTTATATGAGTGTATACATTTTTAGCATGTGTGGGCCCACAAAGAATCTAATCCCCAGCTACAGTTCAATGCTATTCCCCATCACAGCCCGTCAACACCTACTATAGGGAGAAATTGCATTCGACACCTGCTTGTGTGTGTGTGTGTGTGTTTGTGTGTATGATTTTAACATCCTGGATTCAGTCGTCATCTCTTTATATGTTCTGCGTTTGTGTTTTCAGGAGAGACCCTGCTCAGCCCGCTGGTGATGTGTGGACCTCATGGCCTCAAGTTTTTGAAGCCTGTGGAGCTACGCTTACCTCACTGTGCGTCAATGACCCCTGATGGTTGGTCTTTTGCTCTAAAATCCTCCGACTCCTCGTCGGGTATGCTGTGCTCTCTCTGTTCTTCTGGGGTCGTTTGGGCTGGCTGTGTGACAATTTGAGGGTTGCGGGTCACTGTTTAATCAGTTTTTAACCCCTAGTTCTGATTCTCTACTTATTCAAAAATCTGTTGACAAAAATTGGAACTGGTTATTTTAAGTCTTGAGAATCAGTCTGGGGGGGGAAATCTGTCTTTATTTTATAATTATGGCTTTGGGTTGATTCATTTTCATCATCATTTACACTAGTTCACTCACCCACTCTGTCACTCATCTGCTGTATCACTATTTTTCTTTATTTTGTGTTCAGATCAAAGTCCCTTCTCATTGTTTTACATGCTGAAATCACCGTATTTTTCTCTTGTTTTTCACCTTAAATCACCTTAACAACTTTCTCTGATTTCATTTAACATGCATGCATCAGATGCTTGGCTGTACAAGGATTTAATTTCATCAGGTTATTTATGATAATGCATGTTGCTCTGATTTTTCTCACATAGCCACCCAAATCCTGACCTGAAGAACAGCTTTTACAGATCCTCCACAAATTGGGACACTGTCATAACCAATAATGCTCGTCATTATCCTGCAAAAAAAAATGAAAAGTTATAAAAAGACGTCTTGTATCCAAGTCAAACTACAGCTAAATTTAGCTTTGTTTTCCCTTTTTTTTTCTTATTTGAAAGTAGCTTTCAGGTTAGAAGACAGGCAAGAAGATTTGTTTTCTTTCATTCGTCTTTCAGACTAGCCTTGGTTTGTTCAAAGGGAAGCAGAAGTATGCAAATAGAAAAACCAGGCGCAGCTCTCAGTGGCTGCAGGAGATGAGGATTCAGGCAAATCTCTTCAAATAACTATAACTCAATTTTTTTTCTGAGCACACTTCAATCATTTGCTCACCATGTTTGGCCTTATAGTCCAGAAAACTCAACTGTAATAACATAACCTCTCAACTGCTGTTTCTGACACTTGACTTACCAGGAACATAAAGAAATATTTCAAGTATTATCAAGTGAAACCACAAAGCACAACACTGAGGAACATAGTTTATGAAATTCAGATGTATATCAGATAAAGAGAGAATGCTCTACAAATCATGTTAATAAAAATTACAATCAAGAAACACAAGAATTACTTAATATTTAATCATAAATGTAATTGAGCCAACAAACTGTAACATTTGAGCAATCCTCCAGGCTCGTAAGCTATATAAGCTAAACTCTAGCAAAGAAAGAGAAAAGCAGAACAGAAGAAAGTAATTTATTTCTCCTTTCCCTTTTCTTAACACTGTCCTCCTCACACCCTGTCTTCAAAAACAGTGGTAATTTTGGCAGTGGTCAGGATTAGCTGTTAATTAGCCTCATTTTAAGGATGAGACTTGGAGAGCTGAATGAGATGTCAGCTCGCTCCGTTGTCCCGCTGAATTGTGGGAGGATTATCGGGCTGTGTCGTAATCCTCTTATTGTGAAGCAAGGCCACTCTCCGGCCTCCTCCTGTCCCTTCTGCGGGTTTTTTCTTCTCACTTTGCTTCCCTTCTTCTCTTTTCCCCCTCCTTTACAACTCTCTGCATCTTACTGACCTCTCTTCTATCTAAACTATGTAGTAAACTATGTGTAGATTTTTGTTAACGTACATATAGGCTGAAATCAGAAGCACTGTGATACAGTTTATGTGTCAGTGTTTTATATTGTGTATAAAGACAAAGCCAAAGTATATTAGTGTCAAATTACTGAATGTCTTGTTCTTTATGGTTTGGCCACATAAGATATTTATCATTTAAAGGTACCCTGTGGAGTTTTTGACCACTAATGGAGCTATGGAGCAATGTTTTGATGAGCAGGTCTTTGTTTTGCTCTACTAGCACTCACACTAGGAGGCATGCGGGTAACTCAATACACATTCTTGCTGACGGTTTCACACTATTTTACCGATCATCTGGTAGTAATAACGTACCAAGACACTCAGCAGTGCACCAATAAAAGGCAGGGAAGAAGAAGACTGATAGTCTGTGTAAACAATGCAGGTTTCAGTGACACTTTCAGGTTTTGGATTAAAAAAAAATCGGCTTTGAAAATTGAGCTTGAAGGTTCATCAGTGGAAATAGTAGTTTGACATAAAATTCTCAGCACAAGGTCGATTAACTGGAAATTTTCCAGAGCCACTTCTCTCGGCTACCTTGAAATTGTAATTGCTCTCTATTTTCTAAACGAAACACTTGATTGAGGGGAAAAAAAGGGCAGAATGATGATGATGAAGATAGTCCTTAGTTGCAGCCCAAGAATACACACAAAAAAGAACATTAATGTTCATTTAAAACTCCACAGAGTAACTATAACGTCATTGTTATCACATTCTGGGATTCTTTTTAATATTGTGATATGTTGTTTGACTATATTACTGAATCAGATTTCCCTTTGGATGATTCCTGAAATATTTTAAAAAGCCAAATTTAACTTATAGCTCCGCTTTAATTTCCTGCTACAACAACTTGACATGTTTTCAGTACACGTGAGGAACTGAAAGAAAACGCACCTTTTCCAGTGAGATGCTGGTTTGCAGGCAGACTTCAAAAAGGGGGAACGCCACACACTCGAATCTACATGCATGTCTCTATTTCAAACTGTTCCAACACACAGCCTTCCTCAGGGTAAATCAACTATTTTCACCCTGAAGTCGGCGGCGTGACGAAACATCAACCTTTAGAACTTGAAATGGAGAATTTTATCAGTTACCACTCTGCAACTTTCCCCTTCTTCCTTTTTATTTGTCATACCTAAACAGAAGATAATCCTCTTGTTATATTGACGTTTAGCTCTTCCAGCCTGAGCTCAACATCGCCAGTTTAAAGACTTACAGCCTTAAACGAGGAGGCTGCAGTTACATTGTCACATGTACAGTTAGTCTGCGCTGTATCGATGGACCTCTGCCAGGCTGGCTCTGCTCCCTCTGATTGATTACTGGAACTTTCCTCTTGGCACAGACCTGTACATTTATAATTGTAATTACACTCAGACCTTACAGTGACTGAGGTTTAATTTACAGTCAACAAGACATTCAATAAAAATATGAAATAGATTTTTACTAGTCTCCTGTATAACAGTGCTTGGATATAGGCCGTGCAATATCACTTAACATGGCTTGAAGACAGTAGATTTCTAAGTTTTGTAGTGATTTGTTGTTTTAAAATGTGACTTTGTAGTGCAACAGATTTTGTGGTCAAGTGAACAGTGCTTATAAGATAAATGACTCAAATTTTAATATAAAAATCATCATGTCTGTTTGTCCTCAGGTGACCCAAAAAGTTGGCAGAACAAGTCTCTCCCCGGCGACCCCAACTACCTGGTGGGAGCCAACTGTGTTTCTGTGCTCATCGACCACTTTTAAAGACGGGCCAGCAGGTGTGATGTTACTGAATGTTGGATCCATGGGATAAAATGCCGAGGGATGGACACACATAAACACACAAACAAACACACACACACACAAACACACACACTGACTGATGCACTCCAAACAAACCATACACACCTCACTAATGGAGTATGAAGAAGATCCAGTCAGTGCTGTTTACTGCGCCCATGGATGAAGGAGAGACACTGATGATCGTTGCAAACTTACCACCCCCCACACCACCACCACCTCCCCCCAAATATTGAAGTTTTGATGTGAAATGAAACCATTGATGCATGCCCCATGCCACTGAGGATTTACACTCTATATAAGGCGATGTTTAATGTGATTTTGACATGAATATAAATGGATGGATGGTTTTTGAAGTTGTGCAACCAGTGTACATACTTTTAAAAAACCTGTGTCGGTATATTTATGCTATATATGCATACAGTATATATAGTAGTATAGAGAAAATTTACTAAAAATTTATGAAGTCAACATGTTATTTTTCAGTTCAGGTGACTGAATATAAATATGTATCTCCACGTTTTTTTTTTCTCCACTTATTAATGAAGGTTTGAGACAGATGACGGTGACATTTGCAAGTATCTGTTGAAGGAAACATCAGCTGGACATGAACCCAAGCAGCGCACTTGTAGAATCGTTCTTCCTTAAACTTCTTCCTTCCTTGCTTTTCTTACAGTAATATCTCGTAGCTTGATTTCTTATCGAGTACCACATCTCTCCTTCCAGCCTGAGGGAGATCTATGCATGTTCTTTACTCAGGTCCAGTAGCCTCCTCAGTTCCTTCTTTCACATCTCAGTTTCTCTCTTTCTTTCTCTACTTCTCTCTCTCTCTCTCTCTCTCTCTTTTTTTCTTTCTGTCTCTCTCTGTGCACTCTTGCACTCACACACAAATAAGCAGCGATGCCTTATCTGCAGATTATTCACTTTTCATTAAGAAAAAAAAATAAGTTATGATAAATTATGGTATAATGTCATTTTGTTTTGCCATTTTTTTTGTGAACCCACTGTATAAATGAACTTGGGTTTAGCACACAATAACGGTTGATAAAGGATAACAAAGGTATGCTCTTCTTTTATCTGCTATGCATTACTTTAAAAAAAAAAAAAAAACAACAGAAAAGAAGTGGCTGTAAATAAAGCTAGCATATTGCCTTGGTTCTTTTGTTTGTAAATGAACTTTTTGTAAGTCTTTCTTTTTTGTATAAAACTTAGAGAAAACATGTTTTAAAAAGTGGAAGAAAGTGAACGTGGTTATCTTTGTATTCTGGATATACCCTCGAGCCTTGGAACTTGTAACCTGACAATAATTCATCACACCTTTTCTACAAATATGTTCAAACTCAATTACGGTCACAAAAAAAAAAGGTCTTTTTGTGGTTATTTAAGGATCAGGAAAGTGCTTGGGCTAAAATACATTTAAAACATGTTCTTTTAAAAGGGTGTGCTCTCAAAGTGTCCCCCTCACCAATTTGTGATACTGGATGCTGTATTGTGTGCCCTTAAATGTATTTTTGTACTAATAGACAATATATTATGTATGGCACACCAGTACCATTTTATTTTTAGATATAACACGGCTTTAATTGGATATTAGCTCTTCACGTGTGGCTGACTTTTTTTTTTCTCCTCTGCAACACAATTTTAAGTATACCACTGTATTAATAAATAAAATCATTTTTAAAGTAAAGAGCGTCACTGTAAAGAAGTCTCTTTTTTTCATACAGAGTGAAATTTGTTTTGATTTATCTTTTTCTAAAATAAGGAGCTTAGTTGATTTGTATTTCAGTTAGCTATATTTGGCTTTCTATTGTTCATTTATATATCATTTTACTTGGGCTGCAATGACTGATTATTTTCATTATCAGGTAATCTGCTGCTCAATTTCTAAATTATTTTTTTCTTCTATGAAATGTCAGGAAATAGTGAAAAATGCTTATTGAAATGTGTCAGAGTTAACTTGAATGTAATGTTTTATGCGACCAACAGTGAAAAACTCAAAGATACTCAGTTTACTATCACATACAACAAAGAAAAGCAGCAAATCATCACATTTGAGGAGCTGGAACCGTTTCGCATTTTTGCTGAAAGGCAATTATTCACTATCAACATTTTTGCTGATTAATTTTCTGTCATTCAACTATTCAGTTACTTGTTTCAGTTTTACTTTTGGTTGTGCTGTTTGGCTGCAAACATCATTTCTTTTAGGGGAAACCATGGACCAGGTGCCGCAGCCAGGTGGCGCAGATGAGCTCTGAATGAGAGCTGCACAAGGTCAGAAATACTTCAGTCATTCAGCACTATTTGACTTTCTCTGCTAACACTTTTTCCAAAAGAGAATCACCATAATACAGTATAATTTACTAAGTATTCCTGAATGTATTCTTTTTTTAAATGAGTGCTATAGAAAGTCAGTGTCTATTTTAGCTGGAAAAAACAGGTAAAGGAACCTTATATAAGCTAAAACAGTGAGGATCCCACAAATGAAGGTCAAGATAAATCTGAAGGGTCACAAGCTGATTAAAGACATGAAGGAAAGAAAGAACATGTTTATTTTTTTCTGACTTCTGTCTTCTTTCTTGAGGAATACTGGATTCTTTCACCTCTTGCAGACTTGCAGAAATAATTTAATTTAAATTAATTCCTCTTTGGTTAAACTGCTCATAACTCATTACCATAACCTGAAATTAATTAAACGTCACAAGCAGACTTTGATTCAGGGCTGTGAACCTATACTATATACTATACAATATAGGGGCTTTCGGGGACATTTTTGAATGAGCACTAATTACTTAATAACGTGCAGCCTGTGTGATTATTTGCAGCTCTCAGGAAACATCTTCACCAGGTGTGTCGCATTATGACGCCTGTTACCTATATGGACTTAATTTCAGTGCGTGACGGCCAGATGATACAGAGCCAATGTTCAATGACAATGCAGGCGAAAATGTCCTGATGCGGCGTTTGCAAGAGACTGCGGCTGCAGATGAGGTCATATACAAGTTTGATTTATAAAAGGTAAACTCACGTGAACTTAAATCTTACTCGTTTTAATGTTTTTGCTCAGTAGATTTTATACAGTAATGGTAAAAAATGTAAGAATAAGGAGCTTAAACCGTAATTGCGCACTCTTTCCTGAAAAATAACACTTCATCCTTATGATGTCCGTCGAAATTCTACCACGTTTTCCTCCAGCTCTGCATCGTCAGCAGTGGTAACAAATCACGAGCAGCTCCTCTGATGTTGCCTGATAGTAAAGAGCCCACCTCCCCTCCTTCACTATCGTAGTAAAACACTACTGCGCGCAGCTCGCCGCCATGCAGTCGCGCAGAGTGGCACATCTCCAATACGCAGTGTGCATCTCCTGTCCTGGCTGTGAGATTTGCTGTCGTCTGTGAAAAACCACGGCTGGTGCTTCGCAGAAGAAGCGCTGCTGCTCCTTCACAACTGCGGATATTCAAACAACCACCACCCCCTCAAAAAAACCCGCAAGATTCTGCCTGATTTTCAGCCATTTGGACGGTTTTTTGTTGTTGTTGTTGCTGCGTCTCTCACCTTTTTGATTCACGCGTCTTATCCAGGCTTCATCTCTCTCTTTGAGTTGTTGGGGAGCCTGCAGAGGCGAGCATGACAGCGTGACAATGGTGCAAGGCTGGTTGACAGCAGGATGATACGTTTTGGGGTTTTTGCCTTTTTTACGCGCTGACTTTTGAGGAATGGGTTGTTTGCCGGAACAGTCAAAGAGAAGTCAGGCGGTTTATTTGGTATATATGGACTTGAAAATTTGCACGCTTGCTGCGTCTGTTATGGTAAACATCTGGTGTCTCGTCCAGTCCACTCTCTTCTCACCTTTCTCCTCCCATCCACTGCAGCGCATCTCTAATTGGAGAGCGTCTTAATTGATGGAGATCATCCACATCGGACACTGACCTCGAGTTACACCGTTTACCATCACATCGCAGGCTCAAACACGCAGATTCTGCTTTTTTTTTTCTTTTCTTTTTGGATGTTATTGTCCCTCTTTGGACACAGCTACATTTGGTAGGCTACCCTTGAGTGACAATGCCGGTGAACGCGCTGCCCCGCGGCGGCAGCAGCGGTATGGGCGGCCCGGGGTCCCTGAGCCCGGCGTCGCTGTCCCGCAGCCTGTCTCGACTGAGGGAGTACCGGACCCGAACCCGGATCATGCTGGCCCTGGGGGTCTCTCAAATGGTCCTGGGGAGTCTCATCCTGGCCGTCAGCTTCGCGGCTCTGGCTCTCACCACGTCACCCAGGGTCCGGCACTCCTGCCCCTTCTGGGCAGGTTTCTCTGTGAGTACATCAATCACACAGTGCTGCTTGTGTTTGGTGGCATGAATTAATGAGATTTTCAGCTTAAAAGAAAAACCTTGTAGCAACCTAATTATGAAATCATAATACACTTAAGTATCAATGGGAATATGATGGAAACATATTATTTCTTAGTATTAACCCTAAAACCTTTGAAATTATATGAATATTATGTCTGTATATTGGTCTTATAGGCTATTCAATGTAGATAAAAGACAAAAATTGCTATAAAATATGACCTCTATCAACCTATACTTTTAATACCCTATATCCACATTGTACTGTTGGTTAGTTCATCCAGTGATTTTTGAGATTCAAAGATGTCCAGTCATGTCCTTTTCATCTCAGGAAGCAGAGCTCAACTAATTGGCTTGACGCTGCCATGAAAAAAGAGCATTTATTTGAGGAAGGAAGAGAAAATCTCAAGCAGTTAGGATGCAGAGCCTCTGTGGTAATCGGTGATAACACACACACATACACACAAGATGGAGAAAGAGGAGGGGTGTATTTTTAAATACTATACATTGCTTCTTCCTCTGTGAACAGTAGGATATGTTTGGGGAGAATCGACATTGAGACGCTGTGTTTTTCTACATGTGAAACTTTCATGGTTGTTTCTGTAAATATTTATGAATGCGCACTTCCTTGATTTCCTGCCAGATACCCCGAGCAGGGCTGGTCCATTAATTATAGAGGCACTGGGGCAGAGTGCAGGGGTGAGGGAGGAGGGGAGGACAGTGTGTGTGTGTGTGTGTGTGTGTGTGTGTGTGTGTGTGTGTGTGTGTGTGTTTGAGAGAGAGACAGAGAAAGGGCATGTGTTAGTGCCTGTATGTGTGGGAGTGCACAATTACAAGGGCATATTAAGGAACCACAGGGGTCAAAGTTCAAAGGTCATACATGATTAGCCTGAGGCTGATTGGACAAGCTTCTGTGTTTCAGGCCTGTTGTGCTGCGTTCATCTTACCTTCTGTTACCTTTTGTGCACCAAAACCTGCAACTTTGTGTCCTGACACCAACACATGTGGGGAAACATCTTTAATAGCCTGTTTTACTGCTTTGCAGCTATGTTTGCTCAAATGTACAGCTTGGGATGATATCCTCTGACAAGGCACATGAGAGGAAGACTGTATTGGATGTAATCCAGCAGAGGTTTGGTACTTGAATCAAGTCTGAGTCAGGTACTGAAAACAAAGTGATCGGCAGCAGCAAGAACCATCGGCCACAGTGGCGCCAAAACCCAGATAATGTGGTTGAGACCAGCTCTCCATCCGGAGACTCTGGTGTTGAGAGTCGTTTGCCCGCAAGCAATCAGACAGTGGAAGTCATTCTTTGTAAAGCTGAAAGCTCTAAAATCCCCCCACACTTCTCTGAATTACTTTCTTTCTTTCCAAATTTACAACAAGGCTTTTATTCACAATATGAGCACAAAGTCAAACAAAAAGGCAGCTTCCACCAATTTAATTTACTTACAATCAATAGGCAATAAGGTTAGAAAATATATATTTTTCAGCACTCTGACACCTGGAGTTGGGTCTGAATTGTCAACGCATAATAGCAGGAAATGCAGCATCTGTGGTTATTGGAAAGACGTGTCTAGCAGCCGATTTGATTAGAAAACTGTGTTGTACATAAGACAAATCCACAGCCTTGCAATTCTATGTTAAGTTTGTGTGTGGTCACTGTGGGATGTCATTAAGGATCTCTGCGTGATGACTGCTATTGTGGGATTTCATCATGGTCGCGGCGAGAGAAGGCAATCACTGCTGAGCTGTCTCTCCTCCTCCTATATACACACACACTCTGAAAAATGTATCCCACCTAACAACCTCAGTGCATAACGGTTCAGTCTCCCTCATCCTGATTTTACACACACTGAACAAAAATATTTCTTGCAGCTTTGATGTTCTGAGTCGTGTGTTTGACAGTATATCACTCACACTAACACACACACTTGCCCGGCCAACAGAGACTAATCCTACAAACGTCTTGCTCGCACCCAACAAGAAGCTTGTAATCATCCCACACCCCTGCTGTAACTCTTTAGCTCAGCAGACAAGGCAGCCAGCCACAGTCACTTCCTGTAGAAGTAATTTAGGTGACAAAAGATGACGCAGAGCTCCAACCATGAGCGGTGCAGACTCTGAGGCTTCAGACTTGCACGAGGCCCGGCATACAGTCGCCTCTCTCTGCTCCGTCCAGCACTGATTGCCAGCAGGTTTACCTGCATGCCGTTGGCTGTGAATCACGCCGCACTGCTAGGTTTGGCCAATAAATGAAACGACGTGGCCGAGCCAGCCAAAGGGCCGCTGCAGCTGTCAGCGGCTGACATGCAGAACAAATTACGGTCCACCTCATCTCCATGAATTAAGCTCGGAAGGGTTCCAAGCGTCCAAACACACACATACACGAACGTACAAACTGCCTCTCCGTTCCTCTCTCATTTTCTGTCACAGAGAATTAAAAACACTTGAGACAAAATGTGTGGATATGTAAATACATCAAAAGGAGTTATTGCTTGCATCATTTACAAATTGAAAGTAGATTTTGATGCTATTTGTCTTTGTATATCAGTTTTTATTGTCCCAGAAGACTCCTCTCCTCCTCTCCTCTCTTAAAAAGATCCAGAGAAGGATTTACTGTGTCTTCTGTTTTTGTTTTTTTTTCCCTCCCCCGCTCTCCTGGCTTTGTGGAAGAAGAGGAGTGATGATATATTGTGTACCAGCTTCTCTAAAAGTAACACTCCAACATCCCATATCTACAGACTGTTCCATAACAAAGGCAGCTTAAGATAGTATTCTTAGTGTTTGTTGTGAGGCAGCTTCCTCTGCTGTATTCAAGCACCGAGCGTCAGCAAATTCTGCACTAATCTGCCCTGGCATTCATGTGTTTGTGTGTGTGTGTGTGTGTGTGTGTGTTTCAATAGAAGGTGACAAAGTGTTTTGCAGTGGGCTGTTGTGGCATAGTGGGAGGCTCTCTGTGTCTTTGTGTGTGTGTGCAAGTAGGACAAAGTTTCATGTTGGAATAAAGTTTTAGTGCAGACATTCGTGGCCCACAAATCACCTGACTTTTTATCCAGTGTTTTCAATTATCCAGTGAAATATCTCAACATCCACAAGATGCATTGGCTCAAAATTCTGCACAGATGTTCATGGTACTCAAATGAAGTTTTATTTTTGGTTTATGATCAAATACCTGCAAAACTAACGAAAGCAGTTTGTTTTTATTGAGTAAAGCGCTGGTGATTTTTAGCGTGAAGGTTTTGGATTTGAACGTATCTGATCTGTTGCTGCACTAAAGGTTTGTCATAATAAATGTTTGCATATGCTTTTTCTCATTTAGTCTTAATGAGGAATACAGAGCTGTTTTTTTTTTTTTTTTTTTTTTTTTTTTTTTTTTTATATAGAGGAAGACAAGTAATCTAAATGTTTGATGTGTTTGTTTAGTTGCTTGGTCCTGTTTTCTGCAGCAACACTTTAACAATATGTGGATATGTAAAGCCATCAAAAGGAGTGAATCATCATTAATTAACTGCCTTATTAGGCTAACATAGTATCCTGGCAACAGGTCTTAAGACACACGTGTGCGCACACTCACTCACTCACTCACTCACTCACTCATACTTCAAAGTGCCGTCTGCAGTGCAGGTTTGGAAATCGTCATCGTTTTGATAAAAGGCTTTCTATCTGTTTTAATATGAATAAACTGGATCCTGACGTGGTTTTTGTCTGGCATACTGAGGGACTATCAGAGTGTCTTGCCTTTGGTGTCGCTCATGACTCATAACATCAAAGTGAGCAGAGAGGAGAAGTGTTACATGTAATTGGTAGCCGTTCTCTTCCTCCACGGTGAATATCAGCCCTTCCACTCCAATGTCAAATGAGCATGAAGCTTTTAATTTGCTTTCTTTTTGGATGATTTTACTACATTTTATTTATCATAGTGATTGTTTTAGGATCAAAAATAAACACCATGTAATATAATGTAGTGTATAATTAGCCAACAAATATTTGTTAAAAGGAGTGTTCAATTTAAATGCCATGACAACTAAAATACATGTTGCTAAGCGATCAAATATTAGCGTGGATTAGCATATTATTGAATCAAGACGCACATTGATTTCTATTTAAATTAATTTATGACCATTTGGTGTCACTCATTGAACTTGAGGCTGTTTTCCTCGCAGTAATAAGGAACTTGCTGCTGTGTTCTTGTTAGTTTTGATGCAGCTAATAAAATGCAGACCTGCTGCAGTTTGAAATGTGAACAAATACAACACGTTAGTTGCTAATCTTAAGTAAAAGCTGTCACAATCACAACAAATACATGATTTTGACAGTACAGCATGTGTGTAAAGAGCTATTGTATTAATAATTCAGCTCAGTTTTGTGTCAAAATCCACACTGAGGTCAGTCAGACCTCCATAGAACATTTAAGAGGGTGCAGAGAATCATTAAAGGGTCAGTTCAACCAAAATTTTCACTTACCTTCAGTGGTATCCAGCAAAGGCAGATATTTTTAGTTTTATTCCCAGATATTCATCTCTGAGATTCCTGCTTCAACACTCAATACAGTGGAAGTGGATGGAACTTTGTGGTGCTCACAGCAGGTAAAAATGACATTAATCAACGTAAACAAACACAACAACTCTGTTTAGGGTCAGATATCTCAAAACCTGGGTCAACAAAACCAAAACTATTTTCACGGCTAGACACAAAAGGTATATTCAACAAATGTATTTATTTGTTCTGTATTTTAAGTGAACTGATCCAAAGCAATCACAGAAGAAATCCTCCTCTCATATGACACCAGGTGGAGAAAAAAAGCTTGTTATTGTGACCATATTTAAGTCACATTATGTAACCAAGTCATGAGTTTGTCTAGAAGCCACAGGATCTTTATGTTTGATGCTGCAAACAGTGCAACAAAAAGCATCATTGCGGGACTCGACACTGAGCTCCACTCTGCTGTTTGTTGTTTTGATGCAGCCGTTTATTTCCAGCTGTCAGCGGAGGACGTGGCTCTTGAGCCCGTTTACTCATCTCTCGTCAGTTTAGATTAAATGGAGAGCGTGGTCAGCACGCCTGCTCTCAGACCAAACCGCTCACGGCTGGACCGGCCTGCCTTAAATCTCATATTGATCAGCTAATTAGGTGGACTCCCATCAATCATCAGACTTGTGTTTAATTTCATTTTTACTTGACTTGTCAGAGGTTTTTAACATCTCTGCAGTGACCTTACTCTTGTGTTTAAAGCAGGCCTATGTGGTGTGATGATGTCATGTAGTTTTAGCGTTCAGCCTGTACCGAGGTGTCACTGAACAGTTGTAATTCACTTTCCTGCTGCACCTTTCCATAATAAGTAAGTATGCACTCAGCCTGCTGCTACTCATTACTCTGAGGACCCTCCAGTGCATCCTGCCCCTGAGCATTTTTCAAAGAGGATTTTTTTTTTTTTGAGGAAGGAAAGAGGAAATCTTAGGCAGTTAGGATGCAGAGCCTCCGTGGTAATCAGTGATAACACACACACACACACACACACAGAGTCATGTTTCCATCACTTCAGAGGACTTTACATCGACTTACATTCATTTCCTCAAGACTTATCCTAACCTTAACCATAACCACCACATGACTAATGACTAACCTTAATATAACCCTGAACTAACCTTAAAATTAATGATTCACCCTAAAATTCATGATTTACGTTAAGGGGACTTGCTCTTTGTCCCCATAATGGAGGCAAGTCTCCACAACATGGCTGTGTAAACAGACTTATATCCCCACAATGTGAGGAATACCTGGACCACACACACACACACACACACACACAGAGGATCACCAGTGTTCCAGAGAGGCTCTAATATTTCAAGTTGTCAACTTCACTTAATTCCCCTCTTAGATGTGCTTTGCTGTTACATCCTGGCGTCTCATCCAGACTTTCTGCCTCATCTCGTTCCTCCGTCCACTTGTACCGTATTAGATATTTTTGGGAACAGGATCATCTGAGCTTCTCCTGTAACGCGCCGTGTTAAACGATTCAAGTCCCTTTTTTAGTTACGTGTCATCCCTTCTTTCTCTCCAATCTTTTTATTCTCCGTCCACCACATATTGTCATCGGTAAAATACAACAAAAAAAGATAAGTGGGGTTGTATTGCTGTGGAAGATCTGAACACATTTAAGTCCCCCTCCACACAGAAATGTTTTGCTTATTGTTTCTTTGCTTGGATGTCTGAATGATGTATGTGCAGAGTTTGACACCAGAAGGCTGTTTTCCTGCTCATCTGGTGAGGGAGGAAAGTTTCTCTGTGCTTGTCTTAAATTTGAGTTTGAGCATGATGACACCACAACTAGCCAATCATGGTCCAGTATGCAACTTACACAAGTGTGATGTACAGTAGATACCTGAAACCTCCAGTGCACTGAGAATTGAATTTTCAGCCAAGTAGGAGACATCTTATCTCTAGTTAACTAACTTTTGAAGTGAACAATATTTGCATATTCATAGATTATGTATTTTCCAATAAGGGAGAAGGAGTGGATGTAATATGTGTTTTAATGTGTTCTTTGAGGACACTAAATAGAGGGCATATCAAAAATAAGCCCACTTTCCTCTCAACAGTTTAGATTCTAGTCAGTAGTCCCAAGGTCCGACTGTGAGATTGATAATAGTAATGTGTCAAAAAAATGCAGCCCACTTAGGATCCATGTTGTCAAAAAAATGATTTTGCCATCTAATAAGCCGGGATATATAATTATTTCATCTTCTCACAACATGCCCACATGTTTCTTAATGGCTATTTTTAATCTGACTGCTACCATCACACTTTGCAGGCATGACAAACCATGACGTGTAGACATGTAAAATATGTTACATGTTGAAATGAACGTGTTATGAAAGTGAAGGACTGATGAAAAGCTAGGTATTGAGGGCAGTTTGTGACCTTTTGTTTTTGCCTTTTCCCGCTGAATTCCTGTTGGCGTGGACTTTGATGTTTATGTTCTTTCAGCTACATTGAATACGTCTGAAAATAAAAGAAAATCAAAAGTGTAACTTGTGACCTTTTTTAAAAATAATCTTTAATGCACCAGAATGATCAAACACATATCTGTCTCTGCACGCATGTGTACACACATTGCGTTGCACCTCTTGTGTACACACCCTTTCATATTTTCATGCACTTCCATGCTTGAACACACCCACAAATAGCCTCCATTATGCAGCATTTTGATCTTTGGAGAGTGAAGCTGGCTGTGTGATGAAAGCTGTAGCTTTTCTGTTTTTCTGGACGTCTCTTTGCACCAGAGCGGACCCTTGAAATGCATTTGGGAGGAGAGAGAGAGCAGCAGAGAAAGACAGAGACGAGGTCATGCGTTTGGGGGAAATTGTTTTATGTTTTGAATGCTTCATATATTTGTATGTGCATACATCACAGACCCCTCTCATAAATCCTCCTTTTCTTTCCTACGCCTGCTCTTGTTTGTAGTGTGCCTCGTGTGTTAGTCTGACCCGCAGCCCGGGATGTGTCTGACAGAATGCTTGATGCTGCACTTCTTTACAAACAGCCTCGACCCGGCTGCCAGCAGGTCTGCCTGCAGACTGTTGAATAGAAAAGGCCAACAGGGTTGAACTGAGCTCACAGGGAAAGAGCCAAACCAGAACAGAGAGATCAGAGCAGCGAATGGAACAGAAGACAACTGGAGGCGAATCTGTCACGAGAATTCATTTTTCTGTTGTCAGTTTATGAAATGAGTGTGTTGCATTGAGGGGAAAAACACTCACAGGTGCTGCATACACACCTATACAACACCTGTGTTTACATTTATTCTGTAACTGTCTTCATGTCAAATCCAGCAGGAAAGAGAGGCTTAATGATCCAGGCTCATCTTTTATTTGAACTGAAAGGAGAGTTTTACCTTCTAGTGAAGTGGCAGACATCCACTTCTGTTTGACTTCTATCCTGTACCTGCTATTGAGCTCTAATTTCTTCCTGGTGTAACAAAGCTGACTGTCGTCCCTCCCTGCTGCTTTCTATAGCTGATCAATGGGAAAGCCTGCTGACTGGAGCCTCCCTTTGTTCTGTGATTATCTGCTGTGTTGTGTTGGTTGGTGCTTTTATGAGTCTGTGCATGTGGGAGGGCAGGTCAGGGGGGTGTAAATGTGTGCTTGTGCGTATTTATTTGTAGCTATAGTAGACATAAAGGTTGGTTGTCTACCTCTTCTTTTTTTTTTTATCTGTTTGAATGCAGACCACAGAGGCGAATAGACAGCTGAGCAACAAGGTGGTTGTTTGCGTTTCTTGTGTCATGCTGCTCTTATCAAGAGAGCCACAGGCTGCAGATACACCTCTGTAACAGAAAACACAAAAAGACGAGAGAACCATGTCACAACATTTTTTTTGCTCTGAAATGTTTTTCTTCCCCAACTTCCTCAGAAAAGTAGTCGACCACTGTGCTGAAAGCTGGTTAAGAGGTTAGAATGTCTTTATTATAACTGCCCGGCAGTACAAGACTGAAGGTGCAACTTCATTAAAGGTTTTAGATAAGAACAGGATATAAATATGGAACTGTAGCTCTATAACATAACCTTACTTAACAGAATGTGCAGTTGGGTCAGTTTGTCTAGACAGGAATAGTACATTTTTAAGGGTTTAATATTGCTATTTATTAGTATGTCTGTTTTACCAGATTTCAATGAACAACATTTTCCACAAACGCAAGAACATCGCAAGTTAAACACCACCAGACATACAGTAGAATGGCTGTAGTTCAGACAGCAACAGGGAGGAAAGAAAATATGTCTTTTAGACGGCAGAGATCACAGCTGAAAAGTGAGAAAGGTCACATTAGAAGAGAGAATTGGTGGATTAAATGTCAAGAAACAGTCACAATGACATATAAAATGCTACCGTGACAGTAAAACATCATGGGGACTGGAGTTTTCTGAATGCTAACAAATTAGTCCTTTTAACTTTGTCAGTTGAAGTGCTTGTCTGCTTGTCGGCATCCGAAAACGTCTTTTCGATGGTGGAATTGGATGATGTCTGTAACTTTCTTAAAGAGACAAAGACACAATCATTCTCACGTCATGTATGCATGATTGGCCAGATATGCAGGGGTGTGAAAGTATTCAGGACTTGAACGTCTCTCTCTCAAGTTTCTTTCATTCCTCACTTGATCACTTTTTATGCGCACAACAGAGTGCAACACCATGAATGCCTACGTGGAGTCGGAAAGCATGCGCCATTTGTTTGTTTTAACATGTCTCCCTCCTCTTTATCATGGCAGGCTTTTTTGTTAACAGGTATTAACACTTTTGCCTTTTAGATGTGGTTCGTTTGAAGCATACTGAGGCCTCAAACACTGGTAACAGAGATCACATTGAGTTATAGAAGCTAGAGGAACAGCGGCTAGCTCATAAGTCCTGACAAGGTGACGTCAGGACTCTTGCTACCATCTGAAATACAGCGAGAATACATCAATAAAATAAGAATAAACCAACATCCTGGTGGAACTGGGGAACAAGGTGGATCTGTTTTGATAAATGAGCCTCGAGGATAAATTCTCCAGGTCGCTGGTCAGGCCTTTAACAGCAGGTAATGGTGTACAAAAGGTCACCAGATCAGAGGGAGCATTGGACATTCAGTACAGAACACACACATAAAATCATTCAACGTCTAGCAGTGATCAGATTTGTCACATATAATGTAGTCGCGATTGTCTCTCGGTGGAGTCTGGAGGCATAATCTTAAAGTCATTTTTCACTGGTAATAGCCTGAATGATGCATTTCCTTGTGGTTTCCTGTTGTTGCTGTTGTTTCATCAATACAGATGGCAACAGGGAGACGGGCTGAACAGTTAATGTATGAACATATTGGACATTTTCCAAGGACTTTGTGTGTATATGTGTGTCTGCCCATGTGTGTGAGAAAGGATTGATTGACCTGCCTTTTAGATGAGCTTTGGTGAGAGTTTAATAAGACCAAAGCCTCCAGAAAAGACAGGAGTGGGGATCTTATTTTCTCTGTACAGCTGAGGTTCCTTTGTAGAAACATTGTTCTATTTCTTAACATGACCTCTGCTTCTGTCTCTCATTTTTGTGCACACCTGTGTTGCAGTTTTGTTGTGTAATTATTATATAATCTAAATTGATTATACTGCTGTCTTGCTTATTAAGATAAATGTATCTTTGTGGTGTTGTAGAGACATTTGGCATCGTTTAGTATCTGTGGTCTTTGCAGTGGTGCATTGGAATGACATTGCACATTTTGGAAATAGAAAATCGATTTTTCGTCACTGTTTCTTGCTAAAGGGAATAGTACTAAACGCTCATTTATATCAAACTGTCCTGGGGCTGGATTGTATTGTAGGAGATTCTGTTTTTCTTCTGTAAATCACAGGTTTCCTTTTTTTTTTTGCTGTTTGGGTTTTTAAAAATGTGCCTTATGAGAAAGAGAGGAAAGGATTTATGCTGATGAGAAAGAACAAGACTAGAAGGTAAGAAGGACGTTGCTGCTGATTTTGATCCTGCGCTGCAGGGGATGATGGGGAATCTGTGGGTGTTAGCTCAGCGTGAAGGAGGCCAGCCTCTCCTCGGGCCATCAGTCCCTCCCTCAGGTTGATATCACAGCTCCCTCCTCCTCTCCAGCTCAGAGTATTTCTTTTCACATAGCTTCATCTCGGTTAGTATGCTTCATCCCCCACCCACCATTTCATAATATAGACTCTTTTTGATCCAACCCACTGTGTCTGTCCCTGGAGGTTACGTCTCAGTAGAACACATGTTTCAACTGTGGCTCCAGGAGTGCAAACTCCTCCGGGATTGCACTGTGACATTTCTGTCATAGAAACGAGGACATGCTTTTTGATTTGTCCAAACAAGTTGAAGAACCCATTTCAGCCTAAAACATTTTTAAGGGGTCTTGTAAGCAAGTAATGTCATCTCTCTTAAAATGTACATCTACTAGCAAGTGCTTTTCTGATTTTTCTATTTTATCATTTACTCAGTATGTACTTTGTCACCTTTCATCTTTTATATTTCATTTTGTTGAGAGAAAAAGTCATAAAAACCACATCATCAAATCATTTCAACTCTATTAACTCAAAAGCTGCTTATTCAGCACAGGTCTCCATCACTACCACACCACAGCACTGCAGTGCTACAGTAAACCTAAAAATATGCTGTCTACATGCATTTTTTTGCACTGATCAATATTCCCCAACTGTGCTTAGAAAGAGCGGATCAGAGGCAAGAAGGCCTCCACATGAAAAACTCTGTGTGTGTGCATGTGCATCTGTGTTAATGCATGGTTTTGCACCAAAGCATGTATGGTGCTGTGATCTTGTCACAGTAGAAAGACAGAAAGAGAGTGTATATTTCATAATAAGCACATAATATCACAGAGTGCTCTGCTGCTGTGTTAAGTTTGGATATAAAGCTGTTCAATTTTCTATTGATAAAAAATATAGTTTTAGAAGCAATGCTGTGAAATTATTTGCCATAAAGAGATTTAATGTTTTCAATTTTCTTCTTGAGTACAGCTTTGTCATTATATAGTTCTCATATTGAACACTGTGGACATGAAATTGGTTTTCTTGCATATAGAATTTTAAGACACAGTATTAGAGGTTGTTGCAGGTTGTCACAGAACACACATCTGATAGAAAACCGACCGCAGAACGAATGTAAGAACTGTCTTGATTTTGTGATTGCCTGAGAGGGAAATAGCGATGTATTTCAGTAGGCATCATGCAAATGTCTGGCAATAAAATAAGCATTTTCAACACAGAGGTTGAAACATTTACAGTCACTGAAGGTAGCAATCACATAACTGAGCGTTTTTTAGCCCTGAAGAAAATAAGAAAAGTCTTTTGAAATGAGTCAGCGACAATCACACGAGAATGAAGACAGATGGGGGGGCTAATGCGGGGAAATCACTTGTTGAATTATGGCACTGTTTGAACCACCAGCTCCTTACAAAGCTTTTATGATGCCCTGCCATGTTTGCTGCATTACAACCTTCACTGATCTGTGTTGTAGTAAAAAAAAAAAGAAAAAAGAAAAAGGCTTTTGATGCAGGATGGAAATGGAAGCATCTTACGATACGATGGCAAGCGATCTGTAAAATAGAAGCAGTATTGTTGTTCAGTGTTGACTTTGATTAGGACCTCGTCAAGGTTGGTCACTATGGCAACCAGAGACAGTACTATGGCTCGTCCGCATCATTTGAGGGAGGTGAGGGAAAGGGGAGTTGGTGAGGTGTGTCTTTTCTGTCTCCTGCTTTAAGGGGAAGAGGAAACAAGTGTAAGAAGGAGAAATAGCTTGTAGTACATGAAGATCAGAACATCGAGACTGGCTTGTCGCGGGTGAAATGACAGATGGGCTCTGAGAGAGAGAGAGAGAGAGAGTGAGAAAGAGCGAACAAGAGATGTGAAAGCAAAGGAACAACAAAGAGTTCAGAGAGGAGTGACTTCTATTAGTGGAACGAGGACGGAGAGCGAAATGTTTTGGTTAAAGTCAATTACTGCTCCGGTTCTGTGGAGTAATGAGTTTGGCCGTGTCTCGTGCCTCTACGTCCCTCTCATTAGCTGGCACTGGAGGACAGAAACAGTGTTCTGACAACTCTAGTTTCTGTGTGTGTTTGTGGTCATGGAGCAATAGCTCAGCAACAATATGATCAGCCCATCTCCTGTACTTTCTGCAGAACCTGGACAGCAGTAAGACCGAACAGGATAGTAAGTGTGAGGCCAGGCTGTGTACCATTACTCACATTGCTGCTCAGTCTTCTGTTTCTTCCGGTCCATGTTCCTCCTATACTGTCTAGCTGTCTCCCCATTAGGGAGGGATTTGTCAACAATCCTCAGCAACACGATGCTGCTGATCAAACCGAGTGACATTTTGTTAGTGAGGCATTGTATCAAAAATGTCCTTCTAGGAATTATAGATGATTCTGCAGTACTTCAATTAACATCCAGGATCAATGGTGACTACTAGTGCAGGAAATAATGTGTGTTAGTGTTAATGTAGCGATGAAGATTAAGAGAAATTATTTAGATGTTGATGCATGAGACCAGGGTTCACGTCCTGTCTCAGACCAACAATTTGTGTTTATATAATATATATAATATGAATACAAACAAAACATTTAATGGCGTCACATTGCACTCTAGAATATTGTGATTTGCATTTTTCACTGTTTTCATACATCATCATCATCATCATCATCATCATCATCATCATCATATTAAATGACTTGTTTGTCCAGTCAACAGTTCAAAACCCCCAAATATTAAATCTACTATAATATAAGACCAAAAATAGCTGAAAATCCCTGGTCTGACCTTAAAGGATAAGTTCACAATTTTTCAAATCGGTCTTAAAACAATAGTCAGGTGCCCAAATGTACACTGAAAACAGGTTTGGGTCATTCCTACTGCTCATATTTACCATTAGAAGATCCCCTCCAAATACGCTTACAATGTAAGTGAGGCGGGACAAAATCCAAAATTGTGAACCTATCCTTTAACTCATGGGTTCTCAAACTAGGGGGTGGGCCCCCTGTAGGGTCATTGCAGGGGGAGTAAATTAGAGAAGACAGCAACATGATGTGTTAATTACTAGATAAACAAGAACAAGAAGGGAAATTAGGTGATGCTCATTAAGCAAATGTCAAAATATGATCAAGTCTGTCTTGCTCTTGGGTTCATCATCTCTCTGACTGCGTGAGCAGAGTTTTAACTTTTATTTTTTTATTTGCAGAACAGGAGCTGATGAGTAACATACATGAAAGTTCATGATCTATATATTGTTTCAAGTAAATTCCAATTTCGTTTCAAATTTTGTTAACGGTCAATAAAAATTACTTGGGGAGGGTTTTGTGGGGTGAAAGTCATAACAAGTGCACTCATATGCAACACACGTAAATTGATTATGTGATGTAAATACTGTTATTGAGAATGTCACTATTTATTATGAGTTTTATTTAATTAATGTATTTCTGGTAGTGATATGTTATGACTATTTTAAGTAGAAAAGCCTAACCAGGGGCAGGGGTCGTAAATTACCCTTGGCTAGAAATCTTATATGCAATACCTCTTTTTCATGTTATTTTAACCTGTTATAATGTTTTTTTGCATCGTCCCTGACAAATAAACTAATAAATAAATAAATAAGTTTGAAAACTTGTATATAATTTAGGAATAATTAATCAAATTTAGAAAAGCATTTCTACTGAAAGTTCAGAAACATTGTTGTTGGAGGCAATCCAGGGATTTGCAGAGTCGTCCAACATCAACATTCTGCTTGGCGAGTGGGTTGATCAGAACACATGAAAGGAGACCTCAGAGCATGTTTGAGTCTGTATGTGTGTCTCTGTCAAAAGAGGGATGATGCAGCCTGTGACTTTGAACAGCTAAAGTCATAAAACAACAGAGAACCTGTGGGCTTCAAACATGGAGGGGCAGCAGTCCTTTGAAAAATGAGGATCTGATCAAAATGTCACACTGTCAGAAAAGGCAAAGCAGAGCTGAACCTTTTGAGTATAAAACATGTTGCTGGGGCATCACCCCATACAGTTACAGTAGAGTTCCCTGCTACTCAGGACTGCAATTATGTACTCCAAGTGGACTTAAAAAAATGATATAATCTTTGGACAACAATGAGAAATCGGTGTGTTGCCTTTTTCCTTTTGCATTGTCTCTTTGTCTCCCGGTGTGGAGTGGTCTGTTCCCTCTGCACTGCAGTCCTCGATGCTGCAAACTCCCACTCTTGTCTTGGGGAGTGTGTACACAGAATGAGACAGTGTAGACAGACCAGCCAGAACAAGTCACTAGTGCTGCAACAGGGACTTGGTACCTCACCAGTGAACAGTAATAATTGTGTTTGATGAAGCTGGAAGCACCACTGCAGGGACTAAACCCTGTTCTCTGCAGCGGTGCACCACCCAGGTCATTCAATCAATGAGCTTCCTTAAAGAGGACGTATCATGCACATCTCCAGGTCTATATTTATATTCTGGGGCTCTACTGGAATATCTTTGCATGATTTACAGCTTTAAAAAAAATCCTTATTTATCTACTGACCCCTCATGCAGCCCCTCAGTTCAGCCTCTGCCTGAAACAGGCTTTTTTAGCTCCTGTCTCTTTCAGGCCCCCATCCCGATGAGCCCACTCTGCTCTGATTGGCCAGCTTCCAGGAGCTGCACCTTAGCAGACTTCCACTGACTCCAAAGGATACGTAACCAAATGGTAGTAATTAGATTTTCCCATTCTTTACTTCAAAATATAAACTTCTCCAATACAATACATCTGTACATTTGAATCTGATCAAAAATATGGGAGTGGACAACATGTTGAAACAACCTTATCAACAAAGGCTACAGAACAGGCAACCATTTGTGGGCACAAACAGTCTGATTTCATCACAAGGAGGAAGTAGAAGTAACATTGCAAACAAAGTGTTCAGAGGAGTTTAGGCGGCATTTTTGCATATGTTCACCTCAAGTTTTGGAACTTTGACCATGTTTAACATAGACATTGAGATTCTAACAGTATATAAATGACAGAAAATCACAAAAAGCATATGTCTCCTTTTAACTGACATTATGAAAAGTGATGAATGAAAAAGTGTATATACTCATTGTGTGCCGGTTAAGGTACATTTCACATCATTTAGAACATAGTTGGATAAGAGGTTGGACTTTTCTCACCTTCCCTCGTCTAAATAATACCTGTTAAAAAGAGTATGGGGCAGGATTAAAAGATTGCATAATACGCAATCTCATATTATCAGATATACACTGCTTATGTCACAGAACATAGAGGGGACAAGCTACATCAGTGTTTTATAGGATTAGTCCGAGCAGCCCTGCAGTTGGACAAATGGAACAATAAAACTTCTGTCAGGAATAATTGTACATCCCTCCTCTGGAGCAACACCCAGAGCTCTGTTCAGTCCCTGCAGAATAAAAACTGTAGATCTTAGCTTGTTGTCATTGCTTTGTGTGTTTATACATGCTGTGTCTCACAGCTTATTGTGATGACAGTTGGTTACTGATTTGCTGTGTTTGCAAATGTTTGGGTGACAATAACCTCCATTCCTGCATTTTGCATCTGTGGTACCATCTTTCCAGAAAGTTTTGAAAACACAACAAAGAATAAAAAAGATGGCAAGTGACACTGACTGATGGGCTGAGCTGACCCAGCAGAATCGACAAGACTCAAACTGTTCACTTATACGATTTTTTTTTTTTTTCTTTGCTTAACTGCAGTCTGGGAGAGACGAGGGAGACAAATCTCACCTCTGGAAATAACACATTTGAGCACATCCTCACACTTCCTGTGCTGATTTTGAAATTTGCAGATGAAATAAGGAAGAAAAAAGTGAAACAACATTTCACCGCTGGCAACATCCTGTTGATGTTGGATGCTGGCTCTGCTCCTTTTGATGCATGTTGTGGCAGAATCCGTCGCTCTTAAAACTTGAACTGATTTTATAAGCAGAGAGGAAATGTGTGTTACAGATGAATAACAGGAGACTATAAGAAGTGTTGACAGGACTCCCATTATTATCATCCCTCCCTCACAGTGTGTGTCTGACTCTCACACTCCCTACTGTGTCACATTTCAAGGTCAGCTGATGTTGGTGTCCAACAAAAGCAACATATCCACACACCCCACACAGCAGCCTTTTCTTTCTATTCCTTGTGGCACTCTGTTTATCTTAAGCGGCAACATTCAAAATTTGCTCCAGCGAGCAACAAGGCAACCTTTTCTTTCTGCTCGGCCTCAGTCTGAGGAGTGTAAATGAGGAGCAGCAGGTCTCAAACACGACTGCTCGATGCATCGATTCTCTTCATGTGGCATTGACTTGTGTTTCATCCAAGGCTCTGCAGTGGTTTCAGATGAACCGCTCCCCTGTTTTTATCGAGTTCAGCGCTTAGGAGGCGCTCCCACATGATTTTTTTTTTTTTTTTTTACTCTGTGTTGTTTGTGTTAGGGAATGAAACATCAAGGTGAGGAATATCTGAGATGTGCATACTCAGTATCCCTCCGGGGTTTAATGTGATTAACGCCAGTTTTTCATCACAAGCCAAGGATAGACTGGAAAGTCAGAAAAAAAGATGTATAAAAAAAGATCTGTTTTCACTTTTTAAGAATTTGTAAAGTAAGAAATGTTGCAGTTAAAAAAAAAATGTCAGGAGAACATTCCCTCCGGCTCTATAAACCTTCATCACGATAAACTGCAAAGTATGAAGTGGAGACTTGCAGTATCTATATATGAATTGCTCAATTTATCCGAATCTTCTCAGATGGTTTGACTCAAGCTGCAAAGTTTTTTTTCATCATTGCAGAAAAGCAGCGGCAGTGACATTAGACGGGGTCATACCGACTGCTGTGGTGGAGGTGTTCACCATTTGGATTACAGAGATAATCCCTTTATTATTTGACAATATTGTTACCTGAGTCTGGTCTGACCTCTGCAGTGATGTGATTGTGTGGTCAGGGTCTGTGCAGATTGTATGTGTGTGTGTGTGTGTGCTGTGAGCTTATGCGTATTTGTGTATATGCTGTTGTCCACACAGAGATGATGGTTTTGCCTTTTCTCCGTATTTGAGTTATTGCCTAAACGAAGAAACGGTGATGTGATCTTTGCCTGTGATTTGATCAATAGACAAAATTACAGCAGCCTCCCAAAAGGCCAATATTGCTGTGTGGTAATGGAAATGCACTGCCACATGAGCAATGCTTTCTTCCAAAGTAATCCCCATTGATTTGTGGGGCCACTTTGATAAATTGAGGGGGTTTTGGGTTTCGTGTTGATCTGTTGCACGGAGCTCGGTTCCCTCTGTGTTGTTTGTGTGTGCATGTAGGTGTTTGAATCAATGCCTATAGGCTGAGATGATTCGATCAGTCTACAGTACAAACAACTTCAGGACCCAAGTTGTACTACAGACCAAAGTTAAAATGTAATTCATAAAAACTTTCTATTTTAACCATTTTCTGTCTTTGTATTTAAACATTTTGACTCACTACTAAAGGAGATGGAGCCTCTCTGAGGAGATACTTGACTGTTAACCACTTATTTTCATATGCTAATGATTACTGTGTGGGAGAAAACCCTTATTAATATTTATGAAAGTGTGGGTGCTCATTTGTGCATTCATTTGTTACAGAGAATGACAGTTCACAGCATGCACTTCATAATTCAAAGCAGCGGAAGTTAAAAAAATGTCCTCTTTATATTTAGGTTTACAGTTATTCAGTCGGAGCTCCTGCAGGATTCTTGTTCAGCCAAACACTAAGATCATATTTTATCATCAATGCAGCTGTAAGTGACTGCTTTTTCATTCCATTAGCAGGAACGTGTTTACAGAGATGAAGAGATTAAAATAAACTCAAATTATGCAAGTCAGCTGACGCTTACCTTATAAATTCAGTAATGCTTTATTCAGGTGTTTTTACAGACAACATTGTGGTGGGACAGAAATTAATTGGGGCAGAAATGTCCTTGAAATTTAATCACACATCCGTGAAATTAAAAATGAGGGGCCAAACAATGCACAACTGCACCCAGCCAGCAGTAGAACTAAAATGCTGACTTGGCACAAAGCACTGCACTGCATCAACAACAAACAAAACAATTAATCTAACTAAGTAAAACGGAGGAAGGTGGGCCGGTCTGGGACAGAGCGAGGGGGACACAGTAAATAGACAAACAGTAAATAAAAACAAATGTTAGCAGCACAAACTGAGAGTTTGCCAAACGCAGTTTTATTTCTTACATCTCTAATAAGAACTACCCCTGAAAAGAAACTATAAATCATAGAGAGTAATGCTTAGAGAAGAATTAATGCCTTCAGGGCTTTCTCCAAGCCATAGGATGTAGCTGATTATTTTAAGGGATGTATTTCTTTGCAAAATTTAGACCTTTGCAAAAGAGTACAACAGGAGTTATTTCAGTTATTCTCAGAGGGTATTTGAGATAATGCTGTTCCAACTCTCACTTACATTCATACACAAACTCACATCTTTATGAGTACATGCACACCTTGTACGTCCCAGTGGATTGAAGACAGAAATAATGAAAATTCAGTGATCTCACAGGAAGCCACTGAATGCAGCTCTGATGAGGTGAGTTACACTCTGAATTCGCTCCTCTGGTTGCAGCTGCACTCTTGGTTTTGTTTCTAATATATTTTTAGAAGTGTTTAGCGCTGCATAATCATATATAAACTGTAATTAGCGTTCCTGTGTGGAAATTGCGCTCGGCCTCGTTGGTAATCTTTTGTGAGTTGGGAGTCGGCATTTGCTCATTTGTTTATGCTTTCCTTGATGAAATGATGAATGTACTATGTGGACAACTGCAGTTGCATGAATCTTAGTGCTTTCATTAGCGTGATGCATGCTTTTCTTGGGTGTTGTCATATAATTATTCTGGTAATGAGAGAGCTGGGGAAATATCTCACAGCCTCCTCAGTCAGAATTGGCTGTTAAAACTCACAAAATTTAGATCAGCCTGTATTTTGTGCCTATTTGTGTAACAAAAATAACACGTGTAGGACTGGTTTAGAATGGCTGCATGACTCCACACAGTGTGCTGTTTTTGCTTCTTTTAAAATGAGAAAGCTACATTGGGTTCAATTAGATGAAAGTAATTCCATATTAAAGTCTGGAGCCTAAAGATCATGATAATTTATGGTTTGGAAATTGCCACATCACGACGAAGGCGGAAACCAAACCCAGCATGTTCCCAAGTGCTGCATAACTCAACATTTATGGATTGAAATCATGTTGTGAGGTCAGGGTTGTTTTCTCTGCCTCTCTCCACTGATTACAGATAAGACTCTACACATACATGTACTGTATTTCTTAAAGTACGCTGGAGGTTTTACTGATAGTTTTACAAGTTTGTCCTCACTCATGTCTATAAGTTGATGTGGTGAGAACATCTGGACAGAATTTTTGAAATGAACTGCAATTAATTAGCTGCATGAATTATTTCACCATTTCACGATTTGTCTCTTATGTGCATAAACAATGAGGCTGCTGATCAACTTACCCCTGCTAAGAAAGTCCAACAGTGACATCACTTTTTTATTTAATGATGAAAGGAGTATTGCCTTTCTTCCTCAGTTGAAATACAAATCAAGTTTATTTATGCAGCAGACTGACGTGCATGTTTTGCGCATGTTTTAAGTTTAGGGCTTGAGGAAAAAAAAGTGAAAAAATAAGACAAATGAACAGCGGAGAAGAAAATTATGACGCAGGAGAAGTTTGAGAGGTTTTTTTATGGATGTTTTGGTTCATTTTAAAGGTACTGAGTGTACTCTCTGTTGTAATCGGCATGATTTCAAGCCGACCACAGCTGCTGTTGTCCATAAAGGAGGCAGCTATAACATTTTTATATTCACTTTTCACATCTACGAGGGGAGTGTTTGATTCTTACAAGATCTTAGGTGGTAGCAGAGCTTTGAACTTTGGAGAGGAGAAGAGAGGAAAAGAGAGGAGAGTTTATGTCCTTGTGGGTGCTGCCGCCTGTCTCTTCCAGTCTCCTCAAACCTTGTGGAAGGTTGTATCATATGAACTGCACTTACCCCGGGCCACAGCGCCCAGTTGATATGTAAGTGAGAACATTACCCATTGGCAGGCTGGCAAGGGGTCTGCACAGGGACAGAAAAAATCATAGGAGATACTTCAACAACCATATAATCAATATTTTATAAAGGAGCCTTTTGACTCAACTTAAAGAAATTGAGGTGATGATTCACACTAAATATTTTCACATGAAATCAGCATAATTCCATTTATCCCACTGGACCTTAATGTTTTAAATCACGGCAAACCATTTTACTATTTTAGAGTTCAGCAAACTATTTAATCTGTAATACATAATTTCCTTTTTTTAAAGATCCCCTCCAGACATGTTTTAGGACATATAAAAATCCTCTGCTTGAATAATAAATTGTGTCTGACATGTTTTGTCCTCAAAAAATGTTCAGGTACCTTGTTAAAAATCCTTAAAATGACATCTACTGCTTCTCCCTCATTGAAAAATCCAGAATCAATGAATATGAAAATATGTTTCATTTCAAAAGTTTAATTGTGGGACACAAAATGTCTCCTGCTTCAGTGAAAGTCCATTCTCAATGTATGCACACTTTACTCAGTGTTTCCATATCATACTTGTGTAAGTCGAATACTGGCACTCAATTGGCTCCAAACTAGTTGTGATGTCACAAATTCTGCCTGTAGGTACACACCTTAAACTCAGATTTAAGGTGAACACAGCGAAACTTTCCTTCCTCAGCATATGAATGTGAAAACTTCTTCTAGTGTCAAACTCTGCACATACATCATTCAGCACAGTGAAGCTCAAACATCTAACTGTATGAACAAGAAGAAAAACACATCCTTTGAGCGGAGGGGGACTTTAAATGTGACCACATATGCTAGTACTATTGTGCTTTCCCATCACCATGCTTTGCAATCCCTGGTTTGTTTATCAAGAGCAATTTGTGGTTCAGTTTACTGACTGAGGGCCACAGCGCTTACTCTTGGACTGAACTATTACACCTGAGTAACTTCACTCAAGTATACACTTGCATAAGAGAGCATGTCACCAGTTTTACACACATTGCACTTTACTCTTAATAACTGCATAACAACACTGGAGTTGTGGTAACCGTGGAAACATTGTTGAATACAATGTAAGGTGCATGTGTTATGTTTTTCCTTACACACTCACCTTGACTTGCTACAATATGAGCTCATACAAACTGTAATGTAATGTCAGTCGCCCAAAAAAGACTTAAGTATAGTTATGTTTGAGTGACAGATACCTTTTAGTGGCCGTAGCAATTATGACCTGGAGCAGTGGCACAGCTGAGATCATATATACAATATATATGTCAACAAATTCTCATTCAGAGGAGGTGGGATTGATGGAGGCATTAACCCAACAGTGGACTTTGCCAAAGGACACTGCTGTTCATTTCCCAATTCTAACCATTGGATGTCACATTTCCAACCATGAGTTGGGACAGCTTAAAAAAAAAACGTAATTATGATTGTCCCCAAGCCTTAACATTAACCACGTCGCCTAACTTTAAATAGTCATTTTAACACACATCACATGTTTGTCTAACCTTAACAAAGTGATCATTTTAACCCAAACCATGATCTTTCCCCAAACCTAACCAAGTGGTTTTTGTGCCTAAATCTAACCGTAGTGTTGACACATCATAAAACATCATTATTTTTTAACAGTGAATATTAGGAAACGCTCCTATGTGTTGTTCTGGAGTGCACCCGGACAAATGACTTATTCTGTTGTTTAATTTGGACAACTTGTTGTTATTGCTCCACTAACTACTCAATCTCTTTCCAGCAAGAAATAACACTCAGATGTCACAGAAGCAGAACTACTCAGGTTGACATAAAAGCTTAGAAAAGGTTAGAGTTGGATGGCGACACCTGAAGATTGGATTCCAACTGTGCTCAGAGTTTATAGGCAATTTCCCTGTAATGGAGTGTAACCAACACGCTGCACATCTGTGCTCATAAAGGCCTGGTTAACTGATTAAAGCACAGTCACAGTGGCAGCAAAGCCTATAGCTTTAATCATAGTTATACAAACCAGCGGATGCCAGCTGCCTCAGCTCAGTATAGTCATCACTATTTAGATGTGTTTACTCTGTAGTGGGAATACTGAGACCCAAAATAGTAGCATCTGAAACCCATGAGCCTTCCAAATTAATTTCTTTCAAATCGTAGCGGGTGACGCTTAGACAACAAACCTGGTTCAATAAGCTTGAGTCAAGTCATGGAGTACTCATATTTGTATTTCAGGGAGATCTGTTGTTGTGTGTGTGTGTGTGTGGTGGAGAAATTAGAAGGCACAAAATGAAGCTTGTGACCGTAATCATTCGCAGAGTCCTTTCTCAACGTTAATTGCTTCTTGACTTAAAAGTGTCTCTCAGCCTCCTCCCTGTGAATGACAGTTTGGGTTTTTTTTTTCTTAGTTTGTTCTAATGACTTGCAGAGTTTATGGCTGTGGAGAGCGAGCAAGCGTTCCCACCAGCACTGAGAATAGAGGTGTCTGATGAGACGTTTCCGTTAGGATATAAAGAGTTTGCAGCAGATGGAAAACGCTTTCAGATCTTATAGAATATAGTGAGGATTCATCATTTTCAGTTTTTAAACCCCCAAAAATGTCTGCCAATGTATATAGGTTTAATTTTGAATATAAATAAACAGGAGGAGATCAGATCAATAACACTAAAATCTTGTCTAAAGACTTTTGTGCATCAGCAGCTTATTCATTTTTCTCTTCATTTTCTGTTACTGGCAGCGTTTTCTGAGCTGTGCTTTCAATAAGAGGACTTTACTGTAAACTGCAGAAACAGTGTCTTCTTGCAGCAGAAACAGAACATCTCTTGGGTGAGATAAAGTCAAAGTGAAAAACAGTTTTCAATTGATTTTTTTTTTTTTTTTAAGTTCAGGGATTTTTGGGCTGTTACTTTTGTTTAACTTTCTGTTATGTATCCTTACTTTACTGTAAAGCAAGGATATGTTTTGATACTGATTTGAAAAATTGTGGACTAATCCTATAATAAACACTTATTACTGCATTATAATGTGTTACAAACAATGTATTAAATGGTTATATATTGTCTATAAATGCCAAAATAGGGGACTAAAGTAAATTGTTACCAGTAAAAGTTTTGCTGTGATCAGTTTTTAGCCCTACAGCTGCCATACTGGGACATACATCATATAATGTAAATATACTGCAACAATAGTTTGAATTATAAAAGATTGGGGGTATTTTGGTGAGATTCTGAGCCAAGCTGATCCAGATGAAAGGATCCAATTTACACATCAAACCACAAAATCACTCCCTCACCCTAACACACAAACACACACTCTCTCTCTGTCTGCCACTCTTTCCTGTCAAATCTGGTTGGCTGCAGGCTAAGATTATCCTGTCAGCACAGGACTGAAAGCCTGATTCAGCTCTTGGTGTCACTGCAGCCGTATCCAGGATGGATGTTTGGCTGTTTTGCTGTTGTGCGCTGCTGAAAGCTGTGTGGCTCTCCTGAAATACGACCGCTGAGGCCCTAAAAGTGCCCATCAAAAGTATCAGCAGAATTTTATGGTTAAAGTTTGGTAACTCAAGTTTCACATCCATATAAATCTACTTTTTTCTTTCTTTCTGTCTGTTTGTCACCCATGCGTTCATGCATACAGCCACATATATATTTGTGACCCCAGTGTGTCGGCTCATGTCCAAGCAGTTGTCACGATTGACTTCAAGAAAACATTAAAGAAGAAAACACAAAAAAGAACCAGCAGAATGACTCAATCGAGCGTCATATTCATACATGGAAAACAAACGCCATCTCTGTGTAAATTTATTGTCCTCTAGTTGATTTTCTCTGCTGTGAGGATTTCACAACCGGATGTAACACAGATTTGTTCATGTGTTGAATTTCATTTCAATGATGCAGCCAGTAGGGTCCCACAGTGCAAATGTATCTAGATAATTGAAAGGAAAACATTGGTGCTTTTTCCCTTTTTTTTTTTTTCTCTTTACTCTATATTCATTTGTTGTAATATCAAAGAAGCTCATGGGAAATGAGAAGTGGCAGTTCATGTGTAACTGTGTACGTGCTCATGCATGTGTGACAGGCCTGTGTGCACAATACAGAGAGTCTGATGGCGATCTAAACCAGGAGGAGAAGCCAGAGAGTCACCGAGCAGCCTGTTTTCTCTCTCTTTCTTTCAGCTCACTCCCCGGCAATCAGATCTGCTCTGTTCTCACGATGCTTGTGATGCACAGAAGGAGGTCAAGGGTTTTTCACCCTCTCCAGTCGCTCCTTTCTCGCTTCAGTCAGTTTGTCTGAAATGAACTTTTTGCTGGAAGAACAGTGTGACTGACCAAGCAGAAACGTATATGGATCTCCTGTCAGAAAGCAGGGCATTGTATTCAACTTAGGTTTATGATATGCAGTACGTGCTTTTTACCGGTGGGTAGACAAGCAGAACTAGGGGCCTGCCATTTCCTACCATATCTATATTTCTCTTATTGTTAACAAATCTTATGTGCAGAGCCAAACCAACAGTTAATTGATCCTCTCAAGTATTGCGTGTGTATCTAAAGCCTGATATATATTATTCCGCTGTATTGTAGACCTTCATTGTTGTCCAGAAACTATTAAAAACATACCAATAAGTTACAGCGTTGCACTGGGTGACATGTTCCTTTACCATGAAGAGTTTTGGGCTCGGTAGTTTTATAAAGTTGTACTAATGTACAATGTAGAACAAAGCCAAGAGGTTGTGATATGTAGCACAGTAAGCTAGTGAAGCTCTTTAAACGAAACTGCGTTCACGCACATGCACAGTGGCGTCTGCCATACAAGGAACTACTCTCTGGAAAATGAAAACATTATGGCTGTTATTAGTCTTTGGAGCCATTTCTAAACAAACTAACATGACCGTAATCCTTGTGGTGAAGGAACATGTCACCCAGTGAAGCGGTGTGGCTCATTGACATGTCTTTAATAGTTTTTGGACAACATTGGAGGTCTGCAACACAGAAGAATATGATATATCAGACTTTGGATTCACACACAATACTTGTAAGTAGGATGAGTTAATTGTTGTTTTGGCTCTGCACATGAGATTTGTTGACAATAAGAAAAATGTAGAAAATCGACAGCCGTGTCCTTTAAGGTTTCTCACAGCATAAAGACGTATAAACATGGTGACATTTGAGAAGGTTACGATATTTTTAATGTTGAGATTGTGGCAGTTAAGTGGCATCATAGACTGATTTCTCTTAAAAAAAAGTTTCCACTTCTGAGTGTCTTGGTGGCCTAGATGTTTAAGATGCTCAGCATGTAATTTCAATATCCCTGCTTTGAGTCAGGCTTAGGACTTTCCCATCATTCCCCATCAGTTCCCTTCTATATCCTGTCTAAAAAAGGCAAACCACCTCCCATCCCTCCATCCCCCTAAAACACACTGTTAAACTTATTTTAAATGCTGATACTGTAAACTGGCCCCGCTATTCATGTGCTTAATTGGATCTTGTGTAGCGTTAATTGCTGATGATGATCACAACCAAAACTCCAAAGGAACATAATGTTACATAGAGTAGTCATCATGTTCACAAAAAGACATGTAAGTAAAAAAAAGTTTTATCAGAGACTTTACCCCTGCAAGAGAATATCCTCGTGTTTAGAGATAATAATTATGATGACATGTACTTATTGTTACATCTCTTCTTAGTGCTTCTTTCAGCCTGGTGAACTGTGCACCACACACATCATCCTTCCCTTTTAAACAGGCATTGACAAGCATGCTAATGAATGCAATATGTGCTATTATACTTAATAACATTGGGGCTCTACCTTGAGTAGAAACCAGCCAGCAAGGATGTGTATCCCTTAGCAACCAATGAACTAATTGTTTACTGGCAAAGATCCAAACAGCAGCGATACATTTAAACTTAATGCTCACATCTTTATTTAATAGAACCTTGTAAATGTTGAATGGGAGCATTATCTTACTCCAGTTCATGCCATGTTGACCTACTGTCTCGTTGCTATGGCTGCAGCAAATCGCTGCTCAGAAGCATAATATTACTCCTCTATTCTGGCATGTTATTGTTTAGGTGTGATGCTGACTGATTCACATTCAGAGAGACATTTCTGTCCTGATTGATGGATTCAGCACAGGTACTGGAGACCTCCATGAGTGGAGGGAGAGGAGCAAAGGGTGGCCGAGATGCCACGCCCCCAGGCGGCAGCAGCAGCAGCCAACCTGCTGTTGTTCCACTGTTTCCATGGCAACGGCTGTGAGGTGCTGCTGAGCTGCAAAGCGGACTGATGATATACAAGATGGGGGAGGGGTTAGGAAGGATAAGCAGGTGGTGGGTGGAGAGAATACTGTAGGAAACGGATGTAAGGAAGAAAAAGGGGGGGGGGGGGGGGTTTGGAGGAAGGCTGCTGTTGTTGAAACAGCAGGAACACAAGGAGGCCAAACGCTCACGTCTGTTAGCTTTGTCAGTTTCATGCAGATGGGCCGCAGTGCAGAGGCTCTGTGGAGCAATGGACAGAGCAGCATCAAACGCTTCATGATTCCTCCAGTATGGTTTACATGCTCTGCTGGGCGACACAGGTCGTATATGTTATATACATATACGTAAAAACATTTATACATAAATACAGTAGTCTACACACACACACGCGCGCACACGCACACACACACATATATATTTCGTATCACACGGCCATGGCCAGCAAAGGTTATTTGAAGGTTACAGCCGAAATAGTCTCACAAGCATTAGGAGTTCAGCTCCCCTGATGTTACTGCTCACCTTCATTTGTCTTTCATTTGGGGACATTTACACACACACACACACACACACACACACACATACACACAAACACAAAGAGATGTTCTTCAAGGTGAAACATTTTTTTCAAATTCCTATTTCATCCACATTTAGAGCTTCTTTTTTTTTTCTTGTGCATTAAGCTACTATCAGAGTATTATTAGGTTTTCAAATCATTTGTGTCTTTCATAAGGACAAAACAACAAAGTAGCCTGTATTACTTTATTCAGCCAACTTGGGCATCTATGGAAAACAAAACATCCATTCCTGTTCAAAAGCAAAACTTGACTGACATTCTGTTTTCAGTTTCTATCAGAGACACTTATGCTTAAGATATAGGAGCATTTATAGCATAAATAATCATATAGGGGTGCTCCCCATTGGCTGCAGCACAGGATTTAGCAGGCAGTACAGTAGCTACAGTAGCCAGTGCTATGTAGAGCAGAGCCCAACGGAGACACATCAGAGAGATAAGGGAGACACAAAATACACAAGGCAAAGCATCGTAATACATACGGTAACAGAGCAGAACAGGAGAGAGGTCGACGGTGGAGGGGAGACCCGGGTGATCGGGTGAAGCAGGGGGCAAAGAAGCAGAAGCAGCAGACAGAGTAAGAACTTGTGAGATTATAAAAATCTCCTTCATGAACATGACTAATGTTTGAAGTTGCTGCAGACTGTGTGCACAAAGTAAGGGCTATACCAAAACTAATGCCTCTTTTTTTTTCTTTTTTTTAAAGAAAATTTTGAAAAGGGGAAAAAAAATAGGGTGACTGAGAAGGAGGTAAAATATAAGATGATCAAGAAATGGAACAAACTCCTTTTTAAAAGACAGCTCTCTGTGTCCATTTAATCAGCAGCTCTTCATTTAATTAAAGGCCAGGATGGTGAGTTTCCATGGACATATACTGCTCAGCCTTATTCTGCAGATTTACACATGCCTGCCCCCCCGCTGTCGGCAGAAACACACACATGCACTCGTACATAGTCGAACCACACATGCATGCAAAGCTGTGCACACATGTACTCTATGTCAGATTACTGTGCTGCAGAGCAGAAAGAGCTCTGAGAGAGACAGTTGACTCTGTAGAAAGACTTTCTTCTCTTTACCAATATGAAGCAAAAGTGAAAGGAAATAAAAGGCGCTTTTTCACTTGAAAGAAAACAGCAGGAGAAGAAAAGCTGACTGAGAGACAGTTTGACCATTATGTGGCTCCAGTGTTGAGTTTATCATGTGACACAGATTGTTTTTTACATAATATGTAATATTACCGTGTGTGTGTGTGTGTGTGTGACGAGGTTGAGGGGGATTCTTGCGCAGTCGCCCACGAGCGTCTGAACCAGTGAGGGTCCCTGCTCCTTTCAGTGCAGCAGCTGATGGGAAATCATTATGGATTCTGGCAAATGGCCAGTACGTGGTTACCACGGCAACCACACTGGCTCCATCCATCTTGGCTGCAATGATGTTTGAGAAACGGCCTGCTTTCTAAGCCCTCACTCTCAGTAATGGCTTCTTTGATTGGCGCCATGCATAAATGAATAAGAATAGGTCAAGACTGTGATTTAGGTGGAATCCACAGCAGTTTCAGCACTTACATATCTTTCTTCTTATTAGCAGGTTGGAGTTATAAACACCTCCCCTGCCTGGTTGTTAGTTTGTCACTGGGGTTGTTTATTCATTCCCTTGGAAATGGATTTTTCAGAAGAAACGCAGCAAAATAAGACAAAAAATATTTAAATATAAAATTATTCCATAACAATGCAATAATAGAAGCAGCAGAGGTGGAAATTTGACTTTGGCTTCATACATTAATTAGATCTCAATGTAATAAATAATTCCACTTGATCTTATCTGCATAAACACAGAGTGACCAGAAAAATACAAACACCTTAATGATGTAATGCAATGCAATCTTTTGCATCTTTTTTAGACCACTGCTTTTGCTGTTTGTGTTGTTTTGAGGCTGCACTTTGTGGTGTAGTGCTTTTAATCCGTTATATTAAAATGTTATTCTAATGTTTTGTCATTCATATATGTAGAAGCAAAATTATTAGGGAAACCTTTTAATATAATTTGAAATAAATTGAACATAAACAGTGACCTCCAAGATGATCATAGTGGTAAATTAATGCTTTTCTGACACACTTTCATCAACATTTTAAGCTTATTTTTTTCACAAAGTAGCTTGTAGTGAGTAATTTTTAGGGGAGTTTTTCAGATTGCATTACGTTGCAGAAACTGTCAATTTGACATTTGTTTCTGTGGTCTTATAGTTTTGCTGGACATTAAAATTCAGTCCAGTTTGATTTTGTTGTTGGCTGATGTTCCCACTGATAAATTCTAAAATGAGCCAAATCTCAAATATTCTGTACGTCAGTAAAAGCTCATTTTATTTCAGAGACATTTGAGAATTCTTCAGTATAGTCATTAACCAAAACAGGAATAAAATACTGAGCGCTAATAACTCCTTACAGTGGCTCCTTTGTCTACTTCCATTAATCACCAGGTCTGTCTGTATAGCAGTTGGTGAACTCATTAATATGATGAAAATACTTCAACTCTGTTTTAGTCACCTTCTTTCAGTAAACCAATGAATGCTTTCTCGTCGGCATACTGTATAGCTCGCAGGCTGAATTCATTAACTGTGTGTTGTTTGACAAAACAGTACGAGGAATAACAAACAACCTTGTGATGCATGCAATGCCTGCAAGGACTTTATTATATATAAGGAAAATCATCATTTCTCTTATCAGTATCTCATCAGGTTTTTTAACAGGGCACACAGAGCAGCCCAGACATCTTTTACCCAGGCAAACTCTTGCTCCTCTTGGGGGATTGCTGAGAGCTCTCAGGCCAGCTGGAGGATGCGAACCCTCCACTGTGTCTTGAATCTGCCCTGGGGTCTTCTTCCAGTCAGTGTGCTCAGAGCAGATTCAAAGAAACCTCATGGTAGCAACCCCAACAAGTATCCGAAGCACCTTACTTGACTCTTCTCAAAATGAAGAATTTTCTAGATATTGAGGTCCATCCACATCACTGAACTCTTCTCTCTGTCACATAAACCTCATGTCAGCTGCTTGTACCTTCAATTCCATTATTTCACTCACTGCAAATATGTGACTGTAGATCAATGTTATAGTACAAAGATCGAAGAATACATTGAGAGCTTTGCTTTATAGCTCAGCTCTCTCCTTACCATTGCTGCCTATTCAAAACGGCCAATCTCATGATTGATCTCACTTGTTAAAGGGCAAGTCCATTATTTTTTTTTTATGTATATATGTATGTATGTATGTATATATATTTTTTATTATGTAACTCCTAAAATTCTAATTTTGGTTGAAGTATTTATATTTTAGTCAAAATGTCATTTGCCCAAGCCCTTCTAAAAACTTTTACCCATATGACCTGACATAGGTTTCTGCATGATGACGTTGCTACATATAAATCGATATAAACTCCCCAGCCCGCCGAGCCAGTAGCCACAGAGACGGGCCGAGTACTCGCTGTTGCTGCTGCTCTGCTAAACGTGCTGCTCAAAGTTTAAAAAATAAACTCAGAGCTCTCCTCCCGCCAGTAAACAGCTCCAGATCAGAGCAGAATCCGGCACAACTTGTGGATGTTATTCGTCCTGAAGCTCCAGCTCTACTCCCAGCTCTCAAACTTCCAGAGCTGCCAGGACTCGGCAGCATTTATAAACATCTCACACACTCAGACTCAGTGCTGCAACATTGTTCATAGTATATCTGGACAATTTTTGGTGCTCTAACATACAGCAAGCAAGTGGAGGTGGGGAGCATCAGCACTCTAACCCGCGTCAATGCTTCTTGCTTGTGGACACGCTTTTATACATTCTTCAGTCAGGGGTCGGACGACGCATTCCCCACTCACATGTGCACTAGAAACAAGGTGGTTACCTCATGATAGCAAGAGGAAGAATTCCTTTGTTTATTGTAATGTATTTGGCAGAACAACAAGAAAAAAATCCAAAAAAGAAAGTTGTGTGTGTGCCAACTAATTGAGAATTGGACCAAATATGGGTAATACAGTATGCATATATAATACAACATATAATACATGAGACAAGTGTCCAGTTTGCTTTTCTAGCAAAACCCGAGTGGGCGCACTTGTAGTGCATATGGTCCACAAATTTTAGGCTGTGCACGGTGGACATGGACAGATGACAAAATTTAAGTGAAGCGTATCCACATGGAGCCTGGCAGCCACACGGTCATGGAAACTATGAGTTGGCCTTTTATCTAAATTAAACATCTGGGACAGTAATACTCCAGAATTAATTAAGTTTAAGTGTTAAGGACCAATATAAACTGTCTCACTTTGAAGGCCTTTCTTTATGAGGACTTTTGGTTCTTACAGGATGTTAGTGCATTAACACATTAACACCGACCAACACAGCATGTTACTTTAAATGTGATAACAAACATGTTTATGTGTTTGCTTCAGATATAAATGTTACAATAATGAATAATCCAGTCATAACAAACAAGCCATTCAAACATGATTATTATATTGTACTATTAGGTTTCTATATGGAATATGAACTCTCAACGTTTCAGTCTTGTGTAGTTTTGACTTAAAAAATAAAATTCAGGTGTTTTGTACTGAATGTGTGTACTGCGCTGTGAATGTGTGTTTTGTGTTGCGTGTATAGATGGAATTAGCTGTGGCAGCTATACAGATGTATTTTTTGCTGAGCTTCTCTCATCCAGCAGGGCTCACATACCTTTTGTGTGTCATAAAGCAGTTTGAGTTCAGCTTTTTCACACTGGCTTTGCAACAAGTCATTGAT
Source organism: Thunnus albacares (assembly GCF_914725855.1). Classification (NCBI taxonomy): domain Eukaryota; kingdom Metazoa; phylum Chordata; class Actinopteri; order Scombriformes; family Scombridae; genus Thunnus; species Thunnus albacares. Next base: position 23,870,283 of record NC_058106.1, read on the forward strand.
CTGTAAAAAAAAAAGATGTTTGAATGTTTGCTTTGTGGTGGGCCACAAGTTATTGTGTGTGTGTGTGTGTGTGTGTGTTGGTTGTCTATGTCAGAGTATCAGAGTAATGCATTCTTTCATGGCTGTGACACTGGCTCCTCTGATCCAGTCCTGTGAGAAGCCAAAGCCTCCTTTTATCTCTCTGTTCCATTTACACTTGTCAGTACTCTCTGTGTGTGTGTGTCCTTGTAAATCTGCATGTGTGTGTGAGTGTGTGTGTGTGTGTGCGTGCGCTGCACACATCAGAGACACACAGGGAATCATAACAGTTTCATATTAAACCCGAAGAGTCCGTTTTTTAAAATTAATTCAGTCTTTATGGTCACTTTATCATATCATCTGTCATCTTAAAGTTGTCTCCTGCCAGCTGTATGTCACTTAAACTGATGAGTTTAATAATCGAGACATCCTGCTCTGCTATGTCTATAAATGTTATTCAGCTCTAAAAGTACAATTTGGGAACGTCTGTCTTGAGCCTTTGACTGTGAAGATCATTCTGCTAGAAATCTACAGCCCAGAAATAATGACAAAGTTTCTTTTTAAGAATATATTAGAGCAAATTATACAAACTTTCATCTGCTCCAGGTTTGCATATTGCAGTTCTGTTTTTCCATGTTTCATGAATTTGCACCTCATCCGCAATGCATCAGTGAGACGTCTGGCTAAAATGTAGAGAGCTTTTCACCTCAATTTTCACCTTCTCACACACACACACACACTCACTGTTAATTGATTCATCACTCTTAATTCATCATCCATTAACAGCACTGCACCATCAGATCCACTGACTAAAAGCTGTTCTGCTGTCCAGGCTCAAAACTATTTATGGACAAACCTGTCCCTTATTATCAGGCCCAGTGCATCTTTAAAAATCCTATTTGCACCGTCTTTCAATTAGACAATTTTTTGCCCTTCTTCTCCTTTTTCTCTGATATTTGTTTTCATTGGACATTATTTTGTCACCATTTATAATGCAGATAGAAAACCACAAAACATGCTAACTTTAAAAGATGCTTCAGCATTGTTTTCATTGTGTTAGTGGGTATGTGCTACCCAGGTTTCAGTGACTAATGCTGCTAAGTATTGCATGTTAATCCTGTTCTGGGAGCAGCCAAGGGGAAAAGCCTCCAGTGACTGACAACCAGCAAAGCTATCACATGGTCCCTGCTCTCACGTCATTTCCACAGACACACACACACACACACACACACACCACAGTCCTTCATACACATATAGATGGCATACAGTATTGCATGCACACTTCCAGAAATGGAGGAACTGGACGGATGCCATGAGGAAAAGTCAGGATGAGACAAAGAGAGAAAGAACTTCTCCACCTTTCAGTTATGTTCAGTCATTGCTGCAGTGGTGATCATTCAACCGTCGATGTGTGTGTGTTGTGTGTTTGAGTGCACCCTTTATTTATACAACATGACATGGCTGAAGGAAAGGTGCGTTTGAACGTTAAATCTCTTTCTTCACCCTTACTCATATAATGGTGTGAAAGAATGTTGGTTCAAGCACGTCATCTAGTTCACATCAATGTAATAAGAGTCATAAAAAAGAAATAGTATCACTTGAGATCCCTGATGCCAGACTGTGTTGATTTTTATACTCATTATTAAGGTATAGTAACGTGCTTATTTACAGCACTAAGTATGTAAACTGAGAAGACTCTGGATCTAACTGAATGTCAGTGTTTTTGTGAGAAACCTATGATCTTTTGTCTGAAATCCTGTGATCTATGTAACGTTCCCGTTGGTTTCATGATGCTAACCAGGAAATATTAACAAACTCTAGTGAACACTAAACACAAGAAGTATGGTATGAACTATACTTTGTTACACATGTTAATTGAAAAGTCATTTAAGCTGTGATATATTTATTTTTTTAGACTTTTCTTGATTCCATGATGACCCCTCGAGGAGGTTTATGGACACAATGTAATTTCACTCCAAAAACAAAAGAAACAAAAATAAGTAAATTAAGTGGACAGCAACATTTTTCCCTGCTTTTTAGTGAGTTGATATTTCTGCCTTTTTTTAAAAAAAAAAAGAATAAGAACAGTTGGACTCTAGTTGCACAATTATGGCAAGGAACCAGGAACTACATTTGGACAGGACCACAATACAGCCTTGATTGTGCATTGTGCAGTACATGTGCTTTGTCATTGAGTGACCAAGCAGAGAGAAAAATGCCTGTAATAGTGACAGTACATTCTTGTCTTTTTAGAGAGGGTGCATGTTACCCGCAGTAACACAGGAGTAATACAAGCCTCTGTCTCTTACTGCAGTTTATATTGCCAGTGAACAGAGCAGACACATTTAAGACCATATTAGACAACTTTTTTGTGTGTTGTACAAGTATATTGAATACAATTTTAAATATTCATTTAAAGTCAATAAATATTGGCATTTATATTAATTCATAAGTGATTTTTTATGCTTCAGAGACACAAGCAGCTTCATCAAGAATACAATCTCCTCGTAAAGATAACAGAGAGAGAGAGAGTGAAAGAGAGAGACACTCAGACGCCCTGTGGTCATTTGTACACTGCTGGAGACAATCAGCCATTATAGCCAGTCACATCAGAGCAGGACCATGACACAGCTGCGTCAAGAGAACAGTGGTGGTTACAGACTTTATTGTGGTGCGTAAGCATGACTGCTGTCAGCTGCAAACATGTGACCATCATGATAAAGAACGCACAACAACAAACATGAAAGCAGAACGTGGTCAACTTCTCAGCCTCTAAAATCAGGAACACAGGAATTTATTTTATACGCTCATGAACCATTTTTTTGTAATTAAATAGTAAATCTGATGTTAATTGTATCTTCCTTGTTATCAAATCCCATAAAACGAGCAACAGTTCATTTATCCTATTAAACTAAGTGCCGTTTGTGTCGAAATAGCCTCATGCGGCTTATGAATTCATGCCATAAAACTCCATTGTTGTACAAAAACTATTTAAACAGTCATACTGTTGCATTGTTGCAACTGTGTTGTAAGGGAAAATTTAACACTGGTACAGCTTTTTTGTTGTTACAGAAATAGTTTTTGGACGATAATGGAGTTGTGCTGCAATGAGGGATAATCTGGCAACACAGACAATACTTGTTAGTTGGATAAATGTATTGTTGGTTTGGTCATTGGTGGAATTTAGAGATAATTATAAAAAGTTGAAATGACAACAGCCTTATCCTTTAATCCATTTAAAAAAAAAAAAAAAGTCTGTTTCCATAAACTTGCATTTTTGTGTGTATGTTTGTGTGTGTGTGTTTCTGAGTGTGCTTAAATGAAATATTGACATCCTTTTTGCCAACTCCTGTGGGTATCAAGGTGAGTGACGAAGTGGAAGATTGACTAGAGAGTGGAACAAGACGGGGAGGGAAACAGAAATGAGAAGGCTGGAAAGGGTGTAGTGTGAATGAAGGAATATACTGTGACTGTGTGGGCGCAGAGGAGGAGCAGGAAATACAGAGATGGAGTGTGATATGGGCAGAAATTGGAAAGGGAGAGATGGCTAAACTCTGAAGAGCGAAAGTAGATTTCAAGAAAGTCAATGACGAGAAAGAAGGAGGAGAGAAAGATTGGGGAAAATGGGGAGAACATGTTGGTGTCTAATGGAGGGTGAAGAAAGGTGAAAGGCAGAAAGCGTCCATGGAGGAATAGAGCGCCGGAGGCTATGAGTACCCATTGTTCACACACATTCTGATAATACACAAATTCACACCTACAATAGCAGGCACTGTAAAAAAAACACTGCACCACATGCCGAGTGAGGCGTGCAGACAGAGAAAACCAATAGGTGTTTTTTTTTTTTTTTTAGCCTCTTTTTCTCCAAATCTAAACTTAATTTAATCAGGGATCTCATTTAAGAAACAGCAGCTGCTGTTTAGGGGTGACATCCTCAAATAAGAAAAACATATTTATGGTAGAATTACTTGGCTTGAAATCTAAAAAGCAGATCGATAACAGATGGTAGTAATAAATACTAGAGGGAACCACAGACATTATGAGAAAATAGGTGCAGAGAGCTTGAATTGTTTCATTTTGTCCAAAAGCATCAAGCTTCAGGGTAGCTGGTTCCAGGTAGATGGAGCACAAAATCTACACACAGTCTTTCCCAAATCAGTGCTAATGGAAAAACCTGGAGCATCAATGAGTCTTATGAAGTCTCTGAGGTAGTAAGCAACACAAGATGCTGCATTTCCCACTCATTGGGAATGAACCTTAAATCAGACATCATTATAGTATAGGGTGTAACACACTCATGACTCTTTATAGCAGAAGCGGCCCAGGAAATGAATGGATAGGTGGAAATATCTGCTCCCAGTTAATAGAAAACAGGTCAATGTGCAGTATAATTTACAGTTGCTGTCACAATAGTATCAGTCAGTGCCATATTTATGCATTATTTCTCACTGCCTTTACCGTGTGTATTTCACAAGAGCAAGTAGCTTTGATGATCCTACTCTGATCCATGTAGTCAATGGAAATCTAATCTATGCAGCACAGCAATACTTTGACACTTGGTTAGATTCAGCAGTACAGGATTATGAATATGTAAGAATGGAAATAGTCAAGCTGTGGTCACTGGCAAATAACTTCTGTTGCTTGGTAAAGACGCAAACAAATAAATAACAACTGGGACCAATCTGCTGTCAACTTGAAGCAGTCTTTACTCATTTCAATCACTGGCAGCAGCCAAATGAAGAGTAAGTGCTCTAAGGTTGTGTAAGGAGTGAATCACACTTGTAAGAAGCTGGAAACACATTAAAAATGACTTTTATAATCCAAACCAACGGTAGAAGAAATGTGGCATCGCACTCATGCACATCACAGTCCTAGAAAAGCACACAGTGTTCAATTTTTGGTCATTAACTGCCTCAAACTACAGGATGACATTGTCTATTTGTTTCCAGCTAAAGGGAAGAAATTCACAGAAGAGTGAGCCTGTAAATACACGATGAGCTGTTGACAAAGAAAAAGAAATCTGCATCCACGTGGAAATCTGATGGCAGATGGGCACAGAATTGCCAAACAAGAGCAATGACTCCCACCTGATCTGTATAATTCAACCCATCATGTAGAAGATGATATTTTCAATCAGACTGTATTTACCAGAGAAACCAAAGAAGTGAAGTCAATATTGAAAGTCTGTTTTTGTATAAGAAGGTTAACAAGTGTAGGAGTTTTCGTAAATTAAATGTTTATTGCTGTGGTCTTGTCTTTTCTGTGTTACATCTGTGAGTAGTAAAGGAACATCTTAGCGTTTTATTTTTGTTGTTTGTCCATTGTTTCTATTGGCAACGATATCATTGAACCCACCAAAATAATTGCTGAATTCTGATGTGATAACATTGCTACAATGAAGTCAGAAGGGGGAAGAAATACAAGCAGTCGGTCGATACATATTAACCAGATTATCCACTTGATTTGGAGGTAAAGTGCTAAGAGAACGTTTGGTTATAATTTCTCATAGCAAAGGAAAACTGTGTGTGTGCTCAACTATGGAAAGTACAGTTGGCCAAAGTTGAGCCAGGAAGTCAGTTTGTAAATTATAATGGATGTTTACAAGGGACAGTTGGTGTAATAATTTTACCTTTTGTTTTCATTTACTCTTCCATAAACAGTAAGGTTAGTAACTGAGTTAAACAGGGTTCTCCAAACATCTTTTCACAATGTGCAGCTGAGTCAGGTGCTCCTCAGATAAAGGACAGCAAACTGGGTGAATACTGGAGCTCACTGGTTTATTTACAGCCTTTAAAGTCCAACTAAAATTATACTGCATTTAATCTACTGCAAATACTACTAATACATATCTGCTCTGTCACTTGTCTTGTGTTTTCCTTTGAGAAGAAAAAAATAGAAACCAAAAGGGAGAAATTTATATTTTAAATTAATTGATTTAATTATTGTGACTCTTAGTTTTATATTATTTTGATAAAATACTGTTCCATCAACTGCTTACATATATGGAGTCCTTACTTCGATAACAGCAAATCAAATCTTGTATAAAGCGATAATTTGTCATTCTATCATGGTCAGAGCAGATGGTCTCACTGATCCTGATGAACACATCTCTTGTCCTGCACCTCAGCTTGTTGGTGAATGAGCCACCAAACAACCATTCACCGAGGAAAAGTGCACCGCTAACATCAGTTAGCAGGCGAGATGGCTAATTAGCTGCTCAGCTGCAGCACATTAAACAGCACATAAAGATACCTGCAATGTCACTTTGGATCTATTAGATGCTGGTTTGGTTGTTGCTCTTCAAAATCCCTGTTAGTGACATTATCTGTCACACTTTCTGATATTTCCCTAAAGACCTTTTTTCTTCATTCTAATAATACAAAACTTTTAACAATACATTTAAAAACGTAAACATTATTTTTGACCACAAGGAAGGATGATCAAATGTGATTTCAGTTGTACTTTAATAGTGCCATCGGACGTTTTACTACTCCTGTGTCTTCATCAGTCAAAATGCATAACACAAATACATGAACTGTGCAGACAACCTAGAATATCTATAAACTTGTCAGTGGATAGTAGGTTAAACACAATTTAAAATCTTTTAGATAGTGGATCCAATGTCATAATCAAAAAAGATTTAAAACCGGTTCTTCTTTATAGTGATGTTGCCATGTTACCAAATCTCATCAATCACTTTGATGATTACAGTGTCATTATTACTGGTTGGGAACGATGGCCAGAAATACAAAAATAAGGCCCAAGTTGTATGAAACTAGAAATTCCCCATTAATGCACACACAGGAACATAATACTGTACATATGAATGTCTGCCCATCTGTGTTTTCATATCAATCACCTCTTACAGCATCTGCTCTGTGTTCTTGCTCCCAGGTTCTGCTCTCTGGACTGATCGGAGTGGTGTCATGGAAGAGGCCGCTCTCTCTTGTGGTAAGTGTCCTCTGAACGCCCACGCTCAGCTGCTAATCTGACAGCCACGAACAAAACACTAACGCACAAGAGGGTGCCTTTTTATTAGGATGATGGGAATGACGTTAATGTGACGAGTCATGAGACACATACTTGTCTGAAACAGATGTTGAGAATACAACATGACACGAGAATGTCAATCATGACAAAGCATAAGACATGGCAAATACTGAACCTGATTACCACAACATGTATGGATCAGTCACATATTTAATTAACAACAGGAAATAACAGTAGGTTGGAACATGTCTTCACCTTTCTTCAATTTGCTGTGTTAAAGAAATTATTAGGGCTGTAGTCAACCAAAGAAAATCTTGGTCGACTAAAATATTACATAAACTTCAACTAATTGATTAGTTGCGCGCGCGCGGGGGGGGGATGTAACGGGACAGAGTGCACAGTAAACTCGGCAGCCACACATTTCTCTGTTCTGTATTTTTCTGTTTTGTGTGTTCAGGTTATGATAACCCATTGTTGCTAACTTTGGAGCTAACCCCCTTCACTTTTCCAGCATTTGGGGAAACAACAGACGTGACTTTTTAGCATTTATTAACCGACATACTGTAGTCTGTACTGTCTATCTACTGCCAGACTGACAACTTACTACTAACCTTTTCCTCTGCCCCGCTTGCATTTACCGTCACTTCCATGCCCCTCGCTCTTTCCCACTTGCTACACAAACATACTCCTTAACGGAGCCATGCTACCAATAGTTTCCCAGGCAACGACAGAGGTTGACTCACGTACCGGAACAGCGCTGCACAGACTCTCTCAAACGCTATCGATTTCCGAATGAATGGATATTCATTCGGATGTCAAATATTAAAAAATATTTTTTTGGGGCTGGCGGTGGTTCTCGTTGTGTCATTATGGAGGAACACAGATTCAGTAAATGTTCAGTAAACGTTGAGTACAGTTAGACCCTGCAGTCTCAGCACTTTTCTCCTTATGAAAATAACACGGAGATTATTCGACCAATGAGAATTTAGTCGGACGAGAGCATATCGACCAACTAATCGACCACTCGACCAGCAGACTACAGCCCTAGAAATTATGGGACTTAAATGATGCATTGAGTTAACTATTGCAGCATTGTACTTTTGCTATAACAAAACTCGCACAAATCGTTGCTCATTTACTATGAAAATCAATCACTTATTTTTTAATACATGCATTTCTAAACCTGCAAATAGTCCTTAAGATGCTATCTCAGCATACTAACACAACATGACAAAGTGCTGGGAAGCCCAAACTCTGTTGCTGGTCATACTTGTGGTTTAGCAGCTGTAGACACTGTAACTGTCTGTGAACGCAGTTTCAACTTTTGGGGCATGCTCAGGTTGTGTTAAAATCCCTGGATCACAGCTTCAGTGTTGTATGTTTTCACAGCCGCTGACCTGGAAACCACAAGACCAAAGTCAGCTAGATGTCTTAGCAGTTTTCACTTTTCTTGTGTCTGCTTGCACAGATGAAAAATCGATGAACTGTGTTGCTCAAGTTCAAACAGATGTAATATCACTCTGGATAGAAACCTTTTTGCTGCTTTTGTCTGCAACACTTGCTGAGCAAAGATCATAGATGGTGAATCTGCGCTTTATCAAACTTCTAAAAGTTACTTTTTTTTTTTTTTACTCAAGTGAGAGATAAAACTAGAAATCCTTCACTTTTACTCCTACTCACAAGCTTAAAAATACAAGCCATTTATCAAAATTTCAGAAAGCTCCAGTGGGCTCTGAAGTTAGCCTAGATAGCTGCAGTGCAGAAACAGAGGTGAGCACCTTCTGAGACACGGTTTGGAGTGATTGTGCAATGTGTTATTGATCATGATGAGTTATATGTTAGCTGAAGCTATATGTATAACTCAGAATAGGGTAGCTTTAGTCCAATATTTGGATTGTATTGAACATTTGAGATGTTACACGCCCATTTCTCTCTTTTTTGCATTCAATAAGGGTACAAAAAAGAAGAATAAAGCTGGCACTGATTTCATTTGCAATGACCTTCCGTGTCTCTTTATTGTCTGCGCTTGTCAGTGTGGTAATAAATTATCAAATTCTTTCCTCTTTTCCATTTTAGCCAATTTCCAATTATTCTATCCCTGTTTATATATCATAAATATATGAGATTGATGTTGATTTCACATGTTACTTGCTACTGGAGATATTCATGATTTCACACAAATAAAATTAACTTAAATTTTTTTTTTGCAGAATAACATATCACTGGGGAAAATGTAAGAATTCTTGTTAAAGAAGTCTGCCATAACAGTGCCCAAATTACTTTAATTGACTGTCATGTAGTGCATATTGTAGCCCACATTCCTCTCACATGTGTTCCTAATGTATTACATCACATAAATCATATTTTTTTCCCTCTTTCACTACAAAATGACATGCAGAGATGCATATTAGTCCACTTATGATTGGAGATGATCTCTCTCTCTGTCTACATGTCGTTCAATCTTTCTGTTCTTTAAAGTACAGATCAGTGTTGGGGTAAAGCATCAACTACAAGCCCCTGCCCAATTCTATTTCATGCTCTCTTAATGCCACAAATAATCTCATCTCATTTCTGCAGCTTAACTACAGCGTGTTCTACCCCTCCTCTCTCACTGCGTATCATTTGTCTCGCTCCCTTTACTTTTATCACTTTGCTTCCCTGCTACACATATCTGCATCTTTTCCCCTTCACATTTCTACCCCCATACCCCTCCCCCCTTCTTCTCTTCCCCTTTGTGTAACGTTAGACCAAAGAAAGAGATTTGAATCATACTAGCTCCTGGGGATCAAAGGAAATATCCCATCATTGAGGTGTGAGTAGAAATTGGTCACACGTTGTGCACAGTAAAAGAGTTAAATCCTCTTAGCTCCTTTTCCTTAAAAAGCACGACTAATTTACTGGAATAGTCCGTGCCAGCTAGTATACAGAGATGTCAGTCCATGGTCACTGCTTCCTGTCTTTAGAGGGGTCTAACAGGTAATATCTGGCATGGTTTTTGCGACTGTTGCTGTAGCTTGTAATGTTCAGTCTTGACAGGCGAGTGTTTCCATTTCTGGCTTTGATCCAGCGCTGACTGGCAGGTGACTAATACACCGGCTGGACTCTTTCAGTCCTGGCAACGCTGTGCCAACCCATCTGCCAATGTGGGTGGCCATTATGGGGATTTTTTCCCTATCTTTATTCAAGAGTGTGTTCTTTCAATTTGAAGCATGATTTATTGATTTCACGTTCAGATTTTGTAATTCTTTTTCTTAAACCCTGCCCTCGCGCTAAAATAGCCCCTGCTTGGGCTTATATTTGCTCTGCTTCTGCTCAGACTGTATGCTTGCACTCAGTTATATTGTTGCTTGCACAGGTTTCTGCTCCAGCTTCAGCCTTTCTCCTTGCACTCAGGCTGCTTCTACGCGCTTGTGAAACATTTGCTCTCAGATTTCTGCTCTGCTCTCAGATTGTTTGTGCAACAACCCTGTCAAAATTCCCCAACCAATAGAATGCCAGGTGTTGTGTTGCCCAATGAGATGATCACTGCCACCTTGTGGGCACATTCGCTTTACTTCTTAGAGCGGTTAGTCTTTAACAAGATTCATCTTCTCCTGCCATCCAGGGCTTTATTAAATGTACTTCCCTTGCTTTCTTATACAACTTTTGGAATAAAAGGACAGTTAATATATATACCATGGCCCATACTTTTTACTATTACAGCTACATATAATAGTAGCTGTATAGCACACCGGCCTCCTGTCGGAGAAAACAATGTCACCTTCATGACTCAGAAGTGGGGGCTCGCCAAAGTCAAGGAAATCAAATAAGTTTTTTTTTTATTTTAATGGTGCTACTGTATTACTTCCTTCAAATTGAACTGGTTAAGTCAAATTTGTGGCACAATAATACATCCATGATAAAATGCTTGGCTTTCAAGTGCAAAAATCCAATGGAAGTGACGTTTTTGCACTCCCGAGCACCTTGCCTCTCTCCCGCTAATGTCAACAAACGACTGGCGTAATGACACAACAAAAACATAGCTATCTGACCAGAAACACCCCGCAAAAATTAGCTCTCCAGCTAATGAAACAGCTAGCTGCCTCCATCAGCCACTACACATTTCACAACAAAACACCCTGCAATGACAAGTCGCCCACTCCTGAGCACACACAGCTAAAACAACATTATTTCCTCAACAAAGGAGCAGAAAACAAGCTCCAGAGCAATAGCAGAACATAGCTTACCCCTTTTGTTTTTCCTCTTGGTAATCCAAAGGTCGTAATAAGCACACATTTCACAACTAAACCGCAGTGCGTTGCTCCCCGACTACGAGACTTCATCTGAGTTAGTCAAATAAAGTGGATATCTTCCACAGTTAGTCTTTTTAGTAAAAAAAGAGTGTGTGTCATGACAGACAGTTCTTTTCATTTGAACTGTGGTAGAGGATTGTAACAAAAAGAGGGAATTTGGCATGAAAAAGACTATCTTGATTTGACTAAGTTGGATGTGGATTTTGTCCCCATACATTAAGAAAATCATCAATGTTCATTTGAGTGCCTGACTATTGTCTTAAGACAGACTTGAAAAATTGCAGTAAAACTTGCAGTAACAGAATAGCGGAAACAAGCTACAGTATGAACACAACACTGTATTATTATATTTAATTTGAAATTTATCAGCAAACTGTTGCCTATTTACACATCTAGTGGACGGAGAGGAACATTAACTTTCATTTGGAATTGTGTTTGAGTTCACCTGGTTCACCTTTTTGCTCTGTTCTGCCCTCCAGTAGCTCCTGAGTGTGTAAAAAAGCCAATAAAGCTCACTACAAGTGACCCCTTTCAAATACAAGTAATCATGGGATCCATCATTGAAATAAAAATATTTATTGTTGCCATCATAAGGTTCAGGGAAATTGTGATGGTCATTTTTTTATCACTTGATGACATTCTATACTAAATGATGAATCGATTAATCAATAATAATAATACTAATAATTGACAGACTGATCAATTATGAAAAACACAACCCTAAAAAATTGGTATAAGATAAATAAAATAAAATAAATTGTATTTTGATTGGAATGATCTTTCAGTATATTCAGACATTTAGAAATGTTTGCAGTACTTTGAGTACTGAGTTAGGAAGGCAGATATGAGATATAAATAGAAGAGGCGAGACAGAGTTTAGAGGAAAGCTTGTGCAACATCTTTGGCTCTGACACATTGCAGTCAAGTCAGCGCACGACGCAGAGTGCAATGTTCAGATGGTTGGAGACAGGATGTTTAAATGCCACAGTTGAAAAACAGGTACACCATTATAGAGAAAGTAGTCGTGTCGAATATGAAATTCTGTCTGCTCCAAACTTTCCTTGTAAACTCAAATGCATTAAAGATATATTGATATATTGTGCTCAGTGGAATGAGAAAACACAGCATGTCTGTTCAAGAGAAATCCTCCTCTTCCACCTGAAATAGCTAATAAATATTGTTGTTTTCTATCCAGTCTGGTCTGCAGCATTAGTGCCACAGCAGATTTATCTGTACCACTGAGAGCCAGGAGACAGACAAGACTACCTGCATTGTTCTGCTGTTTGTGATTGTGATGGATTATGTGTGGAGAGTGAGACAGGAAGACGGAGAGAGAGTTAGAGGGCAGTAAGTTTGCCCTCTCAGGAAACAAGACAGGGATAGTCTGCAGTAGGCAGCCCAGTATTTGTATTTGTATTTGTTGAGGCAAAGTTATTTGTATTTGAGTAAAAGTGGAAATAGGTATAACGATCCTGTTTATGTTTTTAATACACTACTAATTTTAGGATATTAAAGTCATAGACTGTATAAAATATGGACTTAGTCACCGTGACGTCACCCATGGGTTTGTGAACTGCCGTTTTGAAGCCTTGAGTGTAGCGATTTGACCGTCGCCATCTTGGATTTGGCCGTTGCCATGTATGATTTTTGGAGCCAGAAGTGACCATATTTGGATGAGAGGGTGGAGCTGACCATAGCGCTAGTTGCTAGGTTAGCACGGTGCATTTACAATCTGTGGTTAACAGTGACAATGCTAATGCTAATGCTAATTTTCGCTAGCGAAAAACAGGCCTAAAAAATTTAAAACAGAATGTACTCACCGAAAAAACTGATCATCCGACTCATTGATGGGTCTTTTATTACAACCAAACACTGAACAAGACTTTTTTTGGCCGACCAAAATAAACTTTAGTGAACTGAAAACACAAACACAAAATTGCAGCAGCTACGTCTATACGCAATGGTTACATTACATAAGCAACGCTGTCGCTGTAGTAGCGACTTCTCAATCACAACAAATGGGGCCATAATTTACAAAATGAACAACATGCTGTATTGAAGAAGACTTGACACTAGTGATTGAGACCATGAGCTCATCAGGAAACAGTTTACAGAGGTAATAAATCAAGAGAGAAGTAGGGTAATTTTCTCATAGACTTCCATGCAATCGGACTTCTTTTTGCAGCCAGTGGAGTCGCCCCCTAATGGCCAGAAGATAGAATGCAGGTTTTTGGCACTTCCGCATTGGCTTCACTTTTCAGCCCGGGAGGTTGCCGCTTGCTTAAAATAAGTGTTTTCAATAAACTATTATAATAATTATGAACATGTAATATTGGTTTATGGTTTTCGTAAACCCAGCAATAAACACGCATAACCATAAACATCTTTGAAAAGAAAATCATTTTAAAACTAACATTTAGTTCCTAATCTACACTCAATCCAATAAACTAACCTCCAAACTAATAAATACCTATGTGAACATTGTGAATATCTTATATGCATTGCATAGGCTAACATTTAAAGTTACTGTGGGCAGTGCTGCTCAGTAATGTTACACACACACACACATACACATATACTCCGTTCAGTGTCACATTAGCACAAGCAGGTGGAACACAAATACCCACTGCGCTCAAATGAGGTAAACCAGCTATTTCACGTTTTTTTTCTTCCCAAAAACAAATAATTATTAAAATATTTTTAGAAAATAAATATTTGTAAAAACCCACTATTTGTGCTTTGCTGAATACCATATTCAGATTCGACTCCACCGCTAGTTTGCAGTATACAGTATCTGTCTCAGGAAGTCTCAACTGCTATTGCTTCATTGTTTGTTTTGTTACTAGTTTCTTTAAAGTTTAAGAATATACAGTATACACAATACACACCTCTACATACTTACTCATATACTGTATATTTAATGTGAAGTTATTTCTATTTTATGACCATGCACCATCATAGGTTCCAGGCCAACTGGGGGCCTTCATTTCTTGTTATTTCTCCTCTACCACTATCTAATAAAGGCATTCATTGGCCCAAAAATGAATTTTTAAAAGATAGCGATTCATTGTATTTCCCAGAATAACACAGTCATTTATCTTCCAGATTTTAGTTCATGTATATATCAATTTGGCTGTTTCATTCATAAAACTAGAAAGCACTATTTATACTACACTGACCTGATACGTCTCTGGTGTCAAACATAGCATGCATGTGGAGAAAGGCAAAGCCGTCTTGAGGTGAAACATTCACTGCACTTGTGTCTAAAGAGTCTAACATGTGCAGTTACATTAATGTTTCCACAGTGATGGAAGTACAAGTTGTCCTTCAGTGACAGAATAAAGGGTTGGAGCAGGGATGTGTAGCTGAACCACGGTCTGAATGTCATGCAGTACTTCTCTATATCACCGACTACATATGCATGGACCTCAACAGTAGGACTACAGAGCTTATTCAATTTCCAACATTAAAGTTTTCTGTTACATTGCTACTAAAGATTACTCTTCATGCTTTTAAAAATGTGTTGTTATGCTTTATGTTGTAGTAAACTACAGACAATACTGCATGATAACAACAAGCAAATCAATTATTACATTCCAAAATACTGTGAAAAGTCAGATAGTTAGTCATATAAACCCCATTTACACCTGGTATTAACATAGAATCAGTTAATGAAAAGTGTAAATGCACACAGACTTTATTGTTATAGGAATGTGATTGGATCGGCCAGACAACATTTGGAGGTCATCAGGCTCGCATTGTGATCTGATCTCAGCCAGGTGTAAATGCAATCCATACAACGTGACCACTTTCATAAGAAAAAAAAAAATCACCCAACAGGTTGAAAGGTCACATAACTCCGCCTCTTCCTGCCAGCTTAAGCAAGCCGGGCAAAATCTACGAGTAGTATCGGTGGCTAAAAGTCTTCCCTCGCAAAAAATGAAAGACACACGTCCCATCACAATGTGGGCGCAACTGAGAAAACGAGAGTGCATTTTAATATCAAATATAAATGCAAAGACCTATAGATTGGATATTATTATCCAGATACAGATCACATGTTAATACCAGGTATAAATGGGGCCTTAGTTCGATTAAGCTGTACACATGTCTAAAATGTCTCAATTTCTATATTTGTAAAATGTCTATATTTCATTATGCTTACTCCAACTTTGATCTAGTTTAGGCTAATCAGAAAAATGCCATTTACAAAGTATTTCATTGTATTGTTAAGTGTTACCATATCGTCTTCATTGGATTACTGTAATACTGTAATATTCTGTGGAAAAAGTGGAGAAAACATTTTCTTTACCACAAACTCTATGAATTAGAAGTCTTTCATTTTACATTGAATTACTGTCAGAAAATCCACTATGATATATTAATAAACTGTGCTATGAAGGTCTATCTGGATGCCTGTGAGTGCTCAACCTACTGTATGCCCCGAGAATATTAAAGATGCATCTCTACTGGGAAAATCTCTTTTCAGGGCTGGCCTGCTTTTCTCATTGTTTTCAATGGAAACGAGACACTGCTGTACATCCTCAAGAGTGCCTCAAGCTAAGCATGTTTTCAGCTCTCATAACACTGTGCACTCCTGAGGAATACTTCAATGATTGCCAACAATAGCCATGACCAGCACTTCTTGAACTGCAATCGCTGCTAAAAAAAAAAAAAAAAAAAGAGGCGTCCAGTAATCAGGCAAATGTTTCATCTCTACATGACAGTCACCTCAGTGTGGTGTTGCTCTCCAATGCATCCATTAACCTTTAGAGTGACAGGTTGGACCTGGAGCATGTTTCTTGCCTGATCCGAGGGATATACTCATCCCTGTGGTGCAAGCCCTAACAGGCCTGGGACACTAAAAACAATCACTCATGTTTGATCTGTAAAGATACCTCTGATTAGATCCTGCCATCATATTCTATCACCCCCATATTTCTTACACCTTTTATCATTGTTCCTGCAGCTTTTTTCAACTGCACTCCTACTGGATACATAAACATGCACATGCTGTACATATAGCCCTGTAGCTATACCATGGAGGATACAGAGGTCATGTCCACTGTGAATTTGGAGGTTTCAGGAACCTGGAGGGGAATTTACACTCTACAATTACAAAAATAATACTTGGTGGATGTTTTATAGGCTGATTCCAGTATATCTATACTCTATGTATATACAGCACATTCTAGTATATTTAGGCAAATAAATTGAGTTTTATTCCTGACAGTGCGGTGTTGAGAGTGTCATAGGAAATACATTTACAGGTAATATAACTGAACAGTTAAAATGTTTATTTTTGTTGTCCAGTGTAAATGTTCTTGGATGGCTCAGACTCAGAGCCTCATTGTTTCTAAAACCCCGGCTATGTGCCTACACATGTCAACACACATGTACAACCACGCGCTCTTATGTCAAGCAACTAAGTTTCATTGCAATGGTTCCTGAACACTCATTCATGCGTTAGTGTATGTGTGTGACAATACTTTCACGCATCAATACTCATACACAAGCACAATTGTGCACATTTCATCACTTAAAAGGAGCAAAAAGATGAAAATAGCGGAGTACTTTTGCAGCTAGGAAATATGTTTCCCCACTAACACTGCTGCAGCGTCTATCAGGTAACAGCTCGTAGTCACCAAGGCAACCCTGAGGCTACGAGGAGTTATGCTCACAGACTAACAGTTATGACTCAGGCGTGAGGAATCCTAAAATAGTGCCTGAATCTTTCAGAGCTCACAGCTTGTCAGAGAAACATGAGAGAAACACTTTTGATGAAAAACAAGACGGTTAAACGGTTAATTTTGTTTATGTATTATTTTTTTCACAAGGTAATTTGGCACAAACTTAGAACTTGAACTTTGTATTTTAGTGTTTTAAACCTCACCAGGGAGGTTTAGATTAGTTTATCTGATGAAAAATAAGATGTGACCTCTCCACCAGTTGTGGCCTAAATCTTTTTCACCAAATTTGCCACATGAGATCTTTTCCTTTCCTGTTCATTTTTGACACATTTCATTAATCAAAATAATTATTACCATACTTGCTGCACATACAAGAGCCTCATAAAGCAAATGTATCTGCAATTTGCGAATAACATTTGTGAAACAAAATTGCATTTATGAAACAAGGGCCCTGGACACACCATGTAGGATGTATATTTTTGATAGAAAGGTGAGGTTTGGTTTGGAAAAAAATGACAGATATGAGTAGATTGGATGAAAGGTTGGAGTAAGTATAGCGAGAGGGAGACATGTATAGACTAAACCAGGAATAATTTGTGAGTTTAAAAATTGTGCTGTGGAGAACTATTGGGTGTGTGTGAGGAGTGCCAGGGCTTGTTGGCCCTCCCTAAAACTTCCAGTGCAGCTTAATTTGACAAATGTGTGTGTGTGTGTCTGTTCATCTTAAATCGGATACAGAAAGTAGTGTGTGTGATTTACTGCACCATTTCAGTGACATGATGATGGTGAAGACTTCCTGGGGATAAATCTGAGTTAAGGCCAGATCTGTTCAGCACTCAACACTGACGCTGCTCATAACACACACACACACACACACACACACACACACACACACACACACAGACACACACACACAAGAAAATGGTGCCCACTGCAAGGTCATGAGGGCATAAAATTCCACCTTTTTTTCACTCAGACACACATACACTCACACACACATACTCACGCTCACCCCATCTCCAAATATCTGGCTAACGATTCACACAAATCACCAACACACATCATAACCATAGACTTTCCATTATGATCACATAACTACAGTAAGGCCAGCAGGACAGCGGTGAAAGGGTTTACGAGGGGCTCTCTGTGACAGCCTGTGACCCTGACAGGCCATAAACATTACTGTAGCGGATGAAAAAGGGAGGGAGAGAGAGAGAAAGATGGCTCACTGACTGATTGCGATGGAGGAAACAGACATCTCCACAATGGTGGAATAAAGATTTATAGTCAAACACCACAACAACAAAAAATCAAAACGACACAGTTGCGAGGTACATTTTTTAAAATCATCCAGTTAATGAAATGATTAAAAAGATCATCAGAGCAGTATAGGCAGAGACTGTCCAGCCCAGTTTCGCCCTCCAATAGTTGAGCATTTTTCATACAGACCTAAATGGACAAATTAATCCTCTAATTAGGAGTGAAATTAGCCCATTAGCAGCCTCTGTTCCTGGCTCTGTGGCCAGTAGGGATTGGATTGTGCGTGTTTGTGTTCCTACACTGCAGCTCTGAGCCTGCCTCAGCTATAAGCGGACTAACTTATTGCTTTGGGGCCCTGGTCGTTGGCCCCAGACAGACAATGTTGGACTCCGCCTTAATCCTAAATTGTTTTGATGTCCTTCCCCTTTTCTCTCAGCTGCCTCCTTGAAAACCACACGGTCAATTTAATGTTTTGTGACTTTTAGAAATCTCTTTGCTACAAAATTACAACTGAGAAATATATTGTTTGATGTAAACAGATATGAGTTAGACACAAGGTACATGATTTTAAAAGTCTCCCTATTTTGGATGTTTGTGTACATAAACAAGGGGATATTCTCTGGTTTATACACCCACCACTATCAGGCCTTCTGAGGCTGGTGTTATAGCTTTCATTCATGAATAGGTAATGAGAAACAAAAGCACAATGATGAGAAACTGCTGCTTTTAGTCTTCAGTGGTTTGGTTGTCTTTTGATCATAATAACCCCACAGCGGATTATTTATAGCGGTGTGGTTCATAGTATGCTGTAAATATAAATACAGTGGTGGGGGGTAACATGGTTGTAATGCTGTCCACATGTGTGAAAATTTTGCAGCTTTATTTCTTTTTTTTTTTCTGCACATGTATAAGTGTTAATATATGGAAAGATGATCATTATTGCAGCTTTGTTTTTTTCTGTGAAGAGCAGAAGCGGTTGAACAGAAACTTTCCATCTTCCAATATTAGCAAATATCTGCTCGCCTAAAATGATAAGCCTCGTGTCCACAAGGTAAACTACAGAAAGCAGCAAAAAACAGCACCATCTGGTACAGCTAACTGCCCCCCCCTCCCCCCCCCGCCCCACACCCACCCCACCCCACACACATGCACACATCAACAGCTTTCTGCCGTGCACATAAAAACAAGCAAACAAACAAGTTATTGTTTTCACACAGAGTTGATAATCTTGAATTTATTAATGTCATTATGTGTTTACCCGTCATCTGCACATGTTTCATATGTCAGGCTGATGAGTTTCAACACACAGCAGGATAATTATCAGAGTTTGTCAGGCAGAGTTTACCTGCATTTATGTCCACTCCAGACTTTATTTGGCAATGTAAATTGTGATTTTTAAGCGGTTTGTAACGCACACTTTATTCAGTTTCTTTGTCTGCTCTTTAATGCTGCCATTATCAATACTGTTATTTAATAATGGCTCAAATGATACAGTATGTGTGATTTTTCAGAGGTCATAAAGAGTTTGCTCATAGTGATGAACCTTTAGAGAATTATCACCTGACTCTGCAGTTATGCTCAGCTTTATGGTGCTTTAGGGCGTCTTTCAACTCATTGTTTTTTTTTGTTTTTTCTGGCCCGCAACTTTACTGGCTCACCTTCACAGCTCTCACGTTGTTGTTTCCAGATGCAGCAGGCAGCTGTCTTCAGAAAAAAACATGAGACATGACTCTAAATGAATAGTAATGTTTCTCAGTATCTGCTGGATGTGTAAATAAGCAACTGTTTGCTAACAGGTTTGTCATACCAATTTAAAAGATAAGATGTCAGTCGTGTGTTCACAGCTTATGTCTACCACACTCATAGACTGTATAAACGTGGATGTAGAAAGCCAATCCAGAATTGCTGCTTATGGTCGGCGCCATTTTTTTTTTGTTTGGTGCCAGGACCTTCCAAATAAGGAGGGTGGGGTGTTGCCCTTCATGTTCTGGAAACACACCCTGCTCCCTCAGACCAAAGTGAATGCTAGCTTACTGAGAGCACAGGTGGTGCACACTTGTCAGCTACTTTAGTTAAATTGTGCCAACCGGGCAGGTATCATAATCAAGTAACATTTAACTTCCAGCCAATACACATAAAAAGTGTTTTTAGAACAATTTTTGATGTCCATGACTTGCATGTCTCATGGAACAGAAACACTTCAATATTATTAAATTTGTCAATCCACACTGGCTCCAAGAGATGCCCTCGTGTTTTTTTTATGCTCTGAGTCTATTTTTTTCTCCTCTTCCGTGTTTAGTGAAGCGTGATCTGCACAGAAAGCTGTTTAAATCACACAAATTTGCCGAAGTTGATTCCCTCACTTGCTATGGTGGGTGGGGAAATAAAATCAATGAACGAATAAATACAAACACTATCGATTTCTTCCCGTGGAGACGACATGAAAACTTACTTGGTTCTGTAAATTTCAGTCAGTCAGCCTGGTGAAGGCAGTTTGTCTGGCCACTGTCCTCTTAGCTCCCCAGGAGCTGCAGCTGACAGACGGCTGGTTTTGTGGACAGAGATGTCCGCAGGTCGGTGTTGATTGAATGGATTGAACGGATTGAACATGTTTATGTGCTGCTCATGTCTCGCTTTCTATGTGGGTAAGCAATAATTTCCAAAATGACCACCAGCACACTTAGGAGAGGGCCCGACTTTAACAATTGAGACCATAATGACTCGTTGAAAATATTATTGACTCAGCATTTCTAGAAAGAAGTTGACACTTTTCAAATGCGAGAAACCAGCATCTAGCAGCAGTCAGTGGCATTGCGCTGTAAGGTACTTCCACATTGGCTTCAGCCTCAAGCTGTGGTAGTTGCAGGTTTGATAAATGAAAATGCTAAAATTAGCCGTCAAATGCTGTTTCAAATGCTACATTTCTATCCATCATTGTGATGACGTAAAATATCCCTTCAAACAATTAAATTAAGAAATAAAGAATGAGCATTTTTTATCTGTGGGTACCATACATTAAAATTAAATACTAGAGTAATTATTTGGAGGAACTTTAAGCAAAAACAGCACCTACACTACTGCATGGAGGCGAGTGTGAACATTGTGGGATGTTGTGTCCTGAAATCTAGTGTGTTACCGTAGGTGAATCCAACTCCAACCAGCAACAAGGTAAATTGACTTAACTTATGTGTCACTTATCTGCCAGAACATCTCATGGGTTCTTAAAACATTCAGTTTGTCACAAACACATGACACATACAAACAATTTGTATTGAATAAGAAGAAGAACAAGAAAAAAAAGACTTTTCTGTTAATTGTTATCTTCAGTCAAAAATATAATTCCCACCCAAAGTTTCAAAAGCAGCATTGAAAACATACAATAGTAATAAAATTATAGCTGACATACAGGCATTCAAACCACAAGCACAAACACAAAATGGTGCTTGTGCTCTGCTTTCAGCTATTGTTAAGCAGCATAAATAGGCTTCACTCTCTCCTGTCACATTGCTGCCAATCACTCTCTATAGCAAACGGTTAGAACTGTGTGTGACATTGCAGTGATTGTGTTTTGGGCAAATAGAGGCATTAGAGGCAGGGTCCACCAGTTCATATTCCACAGTTGACTGAACAACTAGTGCTCTGTGGTCACTTGTCAGGGACTCAAGTCGTGTAATTGTGGTTTGCACACAATCATGTCAGCCATATTTCACAGCTGAGTGAGCTGACTGCAGCCACAGTCGACAGTAGCTGCCGAGGACTCACCCACTAACTCTGACCGCTACTTTCATGTCAGGAGGAAGCACATGAATGAAGTGAAGAGACAATAGATGATATAACTGTGTGTCTCTCTGAAAAGCATGAATGTTATCTAATCTTATCACAGGTTATTATATAACAGTATATATATATAACAATATATAGCCACTAGTATTGACATCAGATCAGAAATTTAGGGTGAACATCATTTCAGCAGAAGTACAATGCTCCTGTACTTATTTTATTTCAAAGGACATGACACTTTTCATATTGTGTGACACTTGTGTTATATATAATTATTTAGGGATTTCATTTTGTGACATAGAGAGCATGGTGTGTCTGGAGAACATTTGGAGCTGTGGAAGACTCCCTAACTCGTGTTGTCAGGTCAGGAGGTGGAGGATGAGAGAGGAATGAATAAAATAGACCTCAACTGCTCTTTTGGAAATGTAAACATTTTTGCCAAATGATATCTGCATTCAGTTTAATATGATGGGAGGGGAGCTGATCACAACACACCTTTCAAAAAATGTATACAATCCCATTTCACTGGATTAATTAATTCATCTAAGTGCAGTATGGCTCATCAAAAATAGTTTGCAAGAGCCCCGGCACCCATCACCATGTGTTCCTTCTATCGAGGCATCATTGAGAGCATTCTGACCAGCTGCATCACTGTGTGGTTTGGGAGCTGCACTGCCTCCAACCGCAAGACCTTGCAGCGCATAGTAAATGCAGCTGGGAACATCATTGGTGCCTCACTCCCCTCCCTCCTGGACATTTACAGCACCCACCTAGCCTGCAAAGCCACCAGCATTGCGAGCGACCCCACCCATCCCTCTTTAGTCTCCTGCCATCTGGGAGAAGATACCGGAGCCTCCGAGCCTGCTCCGCCAGACTGTATAACAGCTTTATCCATCAGCCTGTCAGGATGGTGAACTCTCTCCCCTCTGCCTCAAAAAAAGTTTGGACTATAACTTACCCATCGCACCCCAAACACATCCAACAGCACCAGCCATAAGACTTTTTTTGATGCAAACATATGCACACACACACACACACACACACACACACCTATACTCAGCACTAGCCACTATGTACAGAACACTACAAAACTGCTGCCAATTACTCATCATGTGGATGGTATATACTTGCATATCTTTCAGCTCTATTTGCATTATATTTCTCTTATTTGCACTATACTTGTTATCATTACTGCCTCCCCTGTGTCCTCCAGCTTAGCTTAATTGTAAATATTTAAATTTTTGGTTTGCTATTTTAGTATTTTGTTTTATCCTAGTATTTTTAGACCCTTGTTGTTGTGTTTTAGTGCTTGTATATGCCAACACCAGGGTCTGAGAGAAACAGCATTTCAATCCTCTATATGGCCTGTACATATAGCAGAATTGACAATAAAGTTGACTTTGACTTTAAAGAGAAAATAAATGTATTTTAATATATGAACACTAAAAAATGTTTTTTTTGATATACTGTAGATAGCAGAGAAATTACCACTGGGACAAAGGATAAGAATTTGTATATGTATATTGTATTTCACAGTGTCTTGCAGAGGATTAATGTTTTTAAAATTTCTTTTTAATCAATTGTACAGAAATCTGCTTGGATATATAATAATGTATATGTTCCAGTCCAGGATAGAATAAAATAATCACGATCAAGATTATTTTAAAGATTATTATTTGAAATATGACCTCATATTGTGTCATATAATGGGGTACTCAAGTGGATGGTTAAAAATAAAATGCCACTAATACATTCAAAAATAATTATTACATCATATTATGGTATGATATATTGACATATTGCTAAATAATACACAGTTATGAAGGGGATGACTGCTCTGTGATTCCCTCTATTGTTGCGATTGTAAAATGTGGAGGTGAAGATCAGAGAGTAGCTTGTCTGCTGTGTAGATGGAAGTGTGCGGGTATGAATGTGTGCACGCAGGGTTCAGTGTATGGGTGACTGAGTCAGTGTTGGGCTGGTAGCCGGCCAGACTCAGAAGAACATTTAGTTTGAGGGTGTTGGACATCTCTCAGGCTAGACACAGAAATATAGAAACACGCTAACCACTGCTACTCTAGAGATACAGTGCACTATGAGCAACATCAACTTTCACTGACTCTGTCTCGTCGACGGAAGATAATGAAAGCTGAGTGTCAATAAATGTTATTAGAGCTGAAGTTTGTTTTTACCTTCCATGAATTTATTGGTCATGATGAATAAAGAAGAACTCCCACAAGACTTGTAAGAATAAAGTACAAACACTGGTTTTCTCTTGAAGCCACTGGGAGCATTAATATCAGAGCGACTTGTAAACATCTCCTGAAATATCACGCGCCATAACTAAAGTGATAAAGTCACAACAGCTTCTCAATTATGTCCTGTATTTCAGAACAGATATCATACCTTTTTTTTTTTAAAACATTCTGACATAAGCTGTTCATGTAAATAGAGTTGTGTTTTGTTTTCTTTTTCAGGATCCAGACAGGCTTGTATGTGCATGATGGAAACTGAGGTATATTACCACTAGTGGCCAGGAATAATTAAACCAAATAATGACTTTGGTGGAGGGAGCTCTCAGAAATCTTAACCTCTATGGCTATTATTTTCACCTTGTCATGGGTTATTGTTTATTTAAGTGAAAACAAAGCATTTGCATATTTGCTGATATTTAGAGTTTTAGAACAATTGAAGAATTGGTTTTTTGGAGCCAGAACTGGCCATATTTGGACGAGAGGGTGGAGGTGACCCTAATGTTAGCTGCTAGCTGGTAGCTTGGTTAGGAGGGTGCATTTATAGTCTATGGTTGACTGTGATAATGCTAATGATAATTTTGTCTAGCGAAAAACAACAAAATAGAAAAACTGAACAGCTGACTATTTAGAGAGTCTTTTAATACAACTGAATGCTGAACAGGAACAAGACTTTTTTAGGTGGCCAAAATGTTACAATTAACTTTCGTGAACTGAAAACACACTGTGAAATAGTGGCAGCTATGCCTATACTCTAATCTGGAGTCACGATACTAACCAACGTTGCTGCTATAGTAGAAACTTGTCAATCAAAAGGTAGCCACACCCTAAAGCATACACTGCTTTATCATCTATTTTACTCTAAATGGGACCATAATTTACAAAATGAACATCATGCTGTATTGAAGACTTGAAACTAGCAATTGAGACCATAAACTCATTGGGAAAATGTTTACTGAGGTAATAAATCAAGTGAGAAGTAGGGTCATTTGCTCATAGACTTCTATACAATCGGACGTCTTTTTGCAAACAGTGGAGTCACACCCTGCTTAAGAATGGAAAGCAGGTTTAAGGCACTTCCGCATTGGTTTCACTTTTCAGACCCGGAGCTTGCCGCTTGATTATTTTATGCTCATTTGTGGCTAGCGCAACCTCAGCATCAATTAAAATGTCAGAGCAGCTGAATATTTGTGGAAGTTATTTTAAAATGCAGAAAATACAAAACCATGACTCATGACTTGGACCGCTGTATACTGTGTACCCAACTTCCCGTGTCAAAAATACAGCCTCACAAGGACAAAAATCAAATCTCGCCCCACAGAAAAACAAGAAGACGAAAGCAATGTCAGACTGAATAATAGAGTGGTAACAAAATTGACACTCAGGATAAATGTCAGGCCTAAATGGTTGAATAAATTCAAAAGCATTCTCATTCACCCACATCTGCACACTCAAACACACACAAAAGCACATGCTTCAGCCACTGATCCAGATGATGTTTTTTTTTTTTCCTGACAGTTACTATTCACCGGTTTCTAGTACTGCATGACACATCAGTACAGCTCTATTAATTTTAACTGGCTTCAAAATGGAGCATGGCAAGGAAGGGAAGATTGCGTGCAACATTTCAGGGGAATCATTTGCTGTATGAAAACGGTTTAAATGCTTTCACTGCTACCTGCCATTCTGTGTAATTAGGGAGCTGTGAGAGACACTGTTGTAGCTGCGGGCTCTATGTTGTTATTATAACTGTATGTGTACACACACATATGCACAAGACACGCAGACATACAGTATACTCACAGACACATACACCATGATGCACACACGCATGCACATTTACAGACACATCAAGAATTCAGGCGTAGTCACACACAATTTCAGATCTGCCCTTGTGTTTGCATTTTGCGTGTGCGTGTGTGCATCCTCTGTCTCCCTCATCCTCAGAGGCCTGTTATTCTCTGACTTGACCCAGATGGAGAGGCTTTAGTGGGAGATGTAGCCTACTGCCAACTGAGATGGGCCCCGCAGGACCACCTGTCAGGAGCTGCTAAAGGAAAACAGAGAGACAGGAAGTGTGTGTGTGTGTGTCAGACAGATAGAGAGAGAGAGGTGAAAACAAAAGTGTGTAAGTGTGTGTATGTGTGAGCTGAGGCTGAGTAGTGTTTTGGGGTGGAGAGGCGGGGAACAAAGAAGAAATCTGCAGGAAACGTTGCACTACTTCAAACAGACGGAAAGCACTCAAAAATAGCATTGGGAGGGGATTACTCCCATTGACAAGTTCTCTGTAGGATTTCATGATTTTATGGTCAGATTTTCTTTTTTGTTCTTTTGAGTTATTTCACTGAGCTGGCAGGGGACCAGAAGGAGGAAAAGCCCCTGAAATGAGAGCTAGCCTGGTGTGCTATATTATGAAATTAAATCTTTTGCACAGAAATAAGGGAGAGCTCAGCCAGTGGTTGGTATCCCAGCACACCTGTAGACAGAAGCTTGCTTCTTTCATTTTAAGTGCACAGGTCAACTGAATCAATAATGGAACATAAACAAGAGATAGAAGCTAGCCCCCTCTCTCTGCCTCCTCAATAATGCAATAATATCACCTCTTTTTTTACAGTTCAAGTTCTACATGATGTGAACACAGTTTATATGCTTTTATGTGGCACCTGCTTTGATAAGCTTTGTGTATGTATATCACAACAGAGCTTTAAAGTAGATGGCTAGTCACACATTCTAAGTAACCAAGCATGTGATCTAATAGTGTGGACATTTTGGACTGTTGACTCTAGCACATGAAACACAATATTACCAATAAATTCAAAGTGGTGGTTTCATGCACAGTATTGGTCATGTAAAGCTGCATTAGAGAGTAGAGTACCATCAAAACAGGCTGATAAAGAGCTAAACTGGCCTATGACATGTTTTAACATGCAAACAGTTGCACATTATCACATCTCACAGGCACAGACCAACTTGCTAGATACTAGATTATATTAACAGCCATTTGGTGCTAGGCAGGCAGCATACAGTGGGGTTTATCAAAGTGTTTTTTTTATAAATTGCAGCTTACAGAAGTTGATAATAAGGCCATAAATCAAAACAATGGAATAAAATAGGCTTAAAGATCTTGCGTTTCTGAAATCATTTGGAGCTAGATCTGTTTTAGTCATGCAATGTTTACTGAAATTACCACCAGCCCTCGTTTTCATTATTTATTACTGTTACAACAACTCTGATGTTTTAATCATAACCAAGCCAAAAGCTAAACAACCACATATTTCAGTGGATTTAATCAGAACAACTTTGGAATGAGTAAGGTCGAGCCATCACTCTAGCCTGAATGGTGTTTCAGGCGTTTCCATTTATCCTTGGCCTTGTCACATTTGAAATGGTTGAGGAAAAATAAGCAGTAACATACAAGAAAGAGATTTAGACCGTGAGATAGTGGCAGTGCTGTGATGTGGCCATACGCACAAGGACAAAGGCAGAGACAGAAGCTTTGGGTTTGTTTTGATATATTTTCTTTGGTCCTCTGCCAAGAAAACACATTCTCCCGTTGCTAAGCAACATCCTTCCAGCATCCTTTGTTAAATCTTAAAATTCATTTTGGCTTAGTGTGGTTGTTTATCTGAATGTGTTCAAGTTCATCTAACTCCAAATCTGATTCCACTTTGCTTCCTGGAAAACAAATGTTAAATAAAAGACTGACAATCTTGTTCTGCATTGTCTTATCAGGACTGGGAAATCAAAATTTAAATGCAAACCAATGTTATCTGCGGACAAAATGAGCAATTTTGGTTGTTTCTTTGTTGCAATTACAGGTGTACGGCATGTTCAATTACTATGAATTTGGTAAGTGGAGTGTAAAAAAGCAAAGAGACCTTGCTTGAGTAGTCAGGTACAAGTACTATTCATTATTATAAGTACTTGTCTCCCATCCAATCACAATCCAGGATCAGAAGTAAATGTTGTATAATTAAGCATAAAGAGCAGCTGTTAATGTGAGCTGTGTTAACCTGATGCACAGAGCTGAAGTGTCTTGCTCAGGGACACTTAAGCAGGGTGGATATCTGCCAACATGGAAGCTTCACCCTGAGTACTCCTGTTGAAGAGTGGCCTCTCTAAAGCCACCTCAGTGCCAGCCTGAATAAAGAGTGTGTGTTAATTCTTTACATACCAGGCAGGCTGAAAGTACAAGAACGTGTATGTGTGTGTGTGCGTGCTTCAGGAGTGTTTTCCCTCTGGTCACAGTTTGCCTGTCACTTCTGGTCAGTTTGCATTAGCACTGCCACTCTCTGTCTCCCACTGCTCCTCAGATCACCTCCTCTCTCCTATCACACTGTCTATCTGCCAAGAACGCATTCAAATCAGAATTAGAGTGCAGCTCCTCTTCACTCCACAAACCAACTCTTAACAGCTGAAAGAAAGGAAGAAGTGAGTGATTAAGGAAGCTTCTTTGGAGTAGTGATTCCCACCCAGGGGAACCTGCTCACATCCCCCCCCCCCCAGCATGACTTTAGTGTTAGCTGGCTCAGCCTCAGGCGACGCGGTGCTACTGATTCTTTGACTTTGCCCTCATATATATACATATCTATGTGAAAAACTTAATGGAAATATATATATATATATATATATATATATATACACACATATATATACACATATATGCTGTATAGTGGTTGGAGTGAGCACAGAAGCGTGATGTATTCCAGTGTTATTACACTTACAAAAATTAGATGACAGGCATCATACAAGTAAAAATATATTAACCAGGATCAGGGTTGTCTGCAGATGTACAGTATTCACAGATGATGCATCATGTCATGTCTCTCAGTCTCACTATTTATTTCTTCATTGTTTCCTACAGCATACAAAATTATTTCTCAAAGGAGAATTTTGTCTAAGAGCACATAACATGGACATTTACAGGTCTATATTTTTATGCTAGTGCTTTACTGGAATGTCTTTGTATGCTTTACAGTTCAAAAAACTTCTTATTTATCTTATACTGGCCCTTTATGCAGCCCCTCAGTTCAGCCTCTGTCTGAAACAGGCTCCTGTCTCTTTAAGGCCTCCCTCCCTTGAGCCCACTTTGTTCTGATTGGCCAGCTCGACAGATTTCAGCCGACTGTTCTTTACTCAAAATATAAACTTCACAAATACATCCGTTCGAGCCTGAATCCGATCTGAAATATGCACACGGACAACCTGAACAGCCTGTAGAACAACCTTAGCATCAAAGATTAAGGAATACCACTGTCGTTTGTGGGCAATCTGATGTCAGTTCGATGGGGAAGTAGAAGTAATTTTGGAAACAAAGTGTTCAGAGTAGGCTGAAGCCTGGGCAGTTGACTTTCAGGGAGCTTTTTACATACGTTCACCTCATATTTTGTGACTTTGACTTGTTTAACAGAAACATCCAACATAATAACAGTATATAAATGACAGAAAATCACAAGAAGCATGTTATGTCCCCTTTAAGTATTAAGAAGAGTCTACACAGTGACTGAGTATGTGCTGATACTGGGTCTTTTTTTCGCCATTTTATGTATTTCTTCCCAAATTTCAAAGAAAGAAGTCAATTCCTGCGCACACTTATCACCTCTGCATTGATTTATTAAAGAGAGTCAAGACTTGAAAAAGGTCCTTGTGACCGAAACATTAATAAATCAATACAGAGGTGATAAGTGTGTGCGGTAATTGACTTTTTTCTTTGGAATTGGATCTTCGGGGGAATTGATTCCCTGCACCGCAAAAGAGACAAAGCAAGTGGTTTGGTGTGTTGCCTTCGACTCATCTTTCTTCCCAAATTTGTAATAATTATTTTGCACAGTTCATTTCACTTTGACTTAACTTGCTTAGGACTGATAGGATGAGTAGTAGGCTCATGTTATTAGGTTCACATTACCCATTTCTTTCCGTGTTTTGGCTGACTGCTAATGGGCAGAGCTTATCAATTCACTCAGAGGCCCACATTGTATCAAGCGCTCTTGCATACAGTAGCAGAATTCAGTGTATTGACTTTGTTGAGCTACTGTTGGACTGAGAGAGAGCCTACACCTGTTTGCCCACTTGTCTCTTGCTGAAAACTGTTAAGCCGATTACCTTCAGATTTGTTTCCTTTTCGGATCAACATCAAAACACCAAAACATATACAATAACAATGCTAAATAACCTGCTGTCAGCCAGCTTTCATTTTCTTCCATTGCTATTTTTTTTTGTGACACATACACACAATAGCCTAGACACTAACAGTTATTGTCGTAACAGAACATACATTTAAGTATCACGTTTGACATCACTAATTATATTTCTGCATTTTTGAAACTCACATTTATATTTAAAAAGTCCAATTTCCTTTCAAATTTTAATATTTTATATTGTTACACCCCACCTTTTTAGCATTATTTATCTGTAATATTAAGATTCATAATTCCCTTACTAAAGGTGAAGTTTAACTGCAGGGGGACACAGCAGGGTACAACTTTAAACCAACCCCTGTACCTCCCTTCCCTCCCTGTGAATTTTATAGAAACACAAGAGAAGAACACAATTTTTAAAATTTTAATTGGAAGGAGAAAATCCCTGCTTTATTTCTTGTGGTTTTACAGACCCAGAAGGCTATTTAAGCCCAATGATTGTAAACAGACAAACCAATTTACAAATCCAATTATATTATAATAATGGCACAGAGATAGACTGTAATCTGATTCGATTTTTTTATGCTCCTTTCAACCATTTTAAACAAGCAATTTGAGGAAATGATTTAGTGCTTTTTTTAACATTGTGTGAGGACACTGCACCCCCCCAAACCTACAATACACCTCTGCTTTAAACTTTATTTTGTGTTTATTTTGTTGTACATCAAACTCAGGGTGTTGCAAACCGGTTTTTATTCTACTCACGTAATGACAATAAAGGGAACTGAATTGTATATATCAATAAAAGGAATCAGATATGAGATGTGGTTTCCTCCACAGAGTGAAAAAAACAAATGATCCAGGTCTGCTGTTTCCCACATAGACTAAAAGATGTCTCCCTTGAGGCAATTTGGAGAGCTTTTTGAATCCCACTGTCTCCTCTCCTTCGCTTGATTCCTCCCCCTCCCATTTTTATCACATTGTTTCTTTCAGCATATAAAGGTGCACACAGACAGTAACCATCTTTGTTTCCCTATTTCTATCTTCCACATGCTCGTATTATGTGTAAAATGACAGGAAGTGACAGGTAGGGATCGGACAAAGGGAAGAACAGAGTGTGAGAGGAAGCCAGGGCAGGGAGTGAAAGAGCACGGTTGGCTGGGTGAACAGGAACCTCTCAGCTCGAGATAATGCCTGATGAATGATGTCCTCCCCTAAGGCCCTGAGAAGCAGGAAGTGCGGCTCCATATTAATTAAAATATAAATTAGATAGACCTCCTTATCTGATGGCTCAAAGGAGCGAGAGCAGCATGATCCAGGCAGCGGCAGCAGCAGAGGTGTTTCAGCAAATAGTTACAGCTCAGGTCATGTTGCTCTCTTCCTGTCATTCTGAGTGCTACCAGACAAAACTAAAAGATCAAAGACTAGTCAGAATCATTTTTGTTGGCTCTGTTTATTTGGCTTTACCCCTTGAAACGTGAAAATATATATTCTGCTATATACAAACAGGAAAAGACACAAGAAAATCAATGGAAAAATATTTGCCTTGAGTCCAGTGCATCATTGTGATCAATTTTTTTAAAAAGAACAGTTTGACATTTTGGGAAATACGCTTATTTGCTTTCTTGTTGCGTGTTAGATGAGAAGACTGATACCACTCTCATGTCTGAGAGTGGTATCAGTCTTCTCATCTAACTCTTGGCAAGAAAGTGCTTTATTTCAGAGAGTGAGATGAGAAGATTGAAATAAATCTTCGCATGTGTGTGTGTGTGTGTGTGTGTTGAGTATGGAGTTGGAGCTTGGATGTTTTTAGCCTATTTTAGCATAAAGACAGCAAGCCTGGCTCTGAAAAAAGGCCTAACAACACCTCTTAAATTCAGTAATTAATGCCACATATCTTTAACAAACTTAACTAAATTGATCTTCTTGCTACACACTAAATCACTGGGTTAAAATTACCCAGTAGCAATCTGTTATTTGACCCACTGTTACAAACAACAAGCTCTAGCTAAAAACTGTCAAAAATGTATTGTTTCAGTCAGGAACACTCTCGTCTTAGATTAAACCATTTATTGCAACAAATGGAAATGCAATTTAGTTTGGCACTGATGTCTCTGCTCTAAGATGCTCCCTGGATAAGACAAGCAGCATTCTAAGCTAAACCAGGGAGCGCAATGTAGAAACCCCCCCTGGGGATACAAGAGCGGGCCCGAGCAAGATTTGAATTCCAGACTACTTTGTGCCATGTTAAGAACCATAACCACATAGGTGGAGGCTGGGGTGGTGGAGGCAAAGCTTTGCCAGCAGCAATGTTGTGTGGCAGCACTGGTGTTCAGGGATCAGTGTAGGAAGGAGTCATATTTAAATGGACCGCCTTGTCGAGAGAATGGCTGTAATTGGTGTGTGACTGATTTGAAACACTGATTCAATCAGCAGGATGTCAGCTGATTACAACAAGGGCGTAAGACTTTTGTGTCCTGCATGAACGAATGCAATACTTCATTTCTTGTACAAAATGATGTGCATATGACATTAAAAAGATACACAAGTTATTAACAATCAATAACAAACTGTGACATGTAAATTTAAAAAGAGTAGAGTAGATTATAACAAGCTTTAGTTTGGGTAAATATACCAACAGTAAATACAAAATAGCACTAAAACTTGGTCAAAACAACCCATTATCTTGAGTGGTTTTCTGGGTAATATTAAGCCAGTATTGTGTTGGTGCTACATTGACCCAAAGTGGGTAAAATTTTAACCCTGTGATTTTTAGTGCCTAGCATTTTCCGTCATCCCTATTTTCTCCCTTTTAAGCAAGTTCTAACAGTGTGTTTACAACAGCAAGCAGCATCTTTTACAAAGTTCCTGCTGTAGTCCTGTCTGGTGTGACTGTCTGCTGGAACCAGGTTCATTACAGGCCCGTCTCATACAGCAGCCCCCCACCAAGAGCCCAGGGGGGAGCGGAGAAGTCAGAGCCTCCTTGTTTTAGCTCTTTAGAGGTCAGTGGTTGATTAAAATGTTGAGAAGTGGAGGTTAATCAGCTACTGACCCTTGGGGTGAATACTGTCTTTCATGGTCTGATTTAATCAATACGTGTGAGCACTGGCACAGAAATGAACCCCTCTGCCTCTTTACAGCTTGTTTCCCTTACACGCCCTTGTACTGCCTGTCTGATTACCTATTTATCTCATGTGGGTGTTTGGAGATTGGAGTCTAAATAAACATGATTAAAAAGCCAAAAGGTTAAATTTAAGAATACATGTACGTTGTAGTTTAGTACTCTCGATGCCCATGTTTCAGGTCTCATCTGCCAATAAAAGGTGTTGGACTGCAACTTCCACATGATGTCTCTAACCACAGGAACTAATCCATCATATCCTGTGGAGATGCAGTCTGACATGCTGTCAACATGACTGCACATCAAAGCCTGCAGTCAAGTCAAGAGGTGTTGTTTTTTTTTTTTTTCTCTCCCGGTCAACAGAAAAAAAATTCCCAAAACACATCTGGTGTTCTTATCTGACTACAGCAATTAGATATAGCCAGCAGGAAAATCAAAAACAACTTTAGTGCTAATTTAATGCTATGGTCTCTATGATTAAGTCTTATTGTATCTTATGTCTGACAAAAGTCTACAACAAAACATCACATCTTAATACTGCCTGTGTGATGCCATTATGTTCCTTTTTACAACCTATTATGAAAACATGACTTTATCATGCCCTCCATAAACCCAGTGTCCTGTTTAAGGGAAAATATATCAACTTAAGGAAGCAAGATGCTCCCAAAATGCAACCTCCTCGTGAATTTAATCTTCCCGTCAGTGTTTTTGTAGGTTTAGGGTGGTTCCCTCAAATGTAGAAAATGTAGAATGTGGGTACATCTCAAGTCTCTTAATTTATGTCTCCTCACTCCTCGCCTGAACCGGAAGTTGTTCCTGATGCACCATTTTGACAGGCATCCCAAGTCTCCTATTCTGCTCTGAGGAGTGAGGAGCGAGGAAACACGAGAGTGGCCTTCATGTAAGTCTTTTACCGGCCAACACGCCCCCTTATTGGATATCAGTTATTGATCGGACGCTGCAGCTGATCAGACTGATCTGATACATCACTGCAGTTTCATATCGAAGTGGAGACAGATTACAGATTAAATTTAAGTGTATCATTCCCAAGTTTTATGTTTTATTTATTTTCTGATTCATCATATAGTTAAAAATCTACTAATTGTCGGTCTGATCAACAAAAGAACCATAAACAACTTTCTTCATTTATAAGAAAGATTTTTTTTTTTTCATGATGTTATTTCCTCCATTAAACTGTTTCTTGCTGACAGATAGACTCTTCCTGACTTTAATTTTATCCATAATAACAATTAAACACATTCATATTTTACATCATTTATCGTCATTTCCATTCAGTCACATGTGAGGCTGAAAATTCCTGAGTGTCGGGTTTGATATGAGTTACATAATTTGTCCTGAAACATTTAGCCAAATACATATTTTCCAGTGTTCAGAAGACACCCTGATCATATTCTGGGTTATTGAATGACGAATTCACTATCAGGGTTATCAAAAAATACAGATGCAAATAATCAATAAATAGTAAACGCATTCTGCAAGTAGAAATGTTTCCTGTGCGTCTGAGCAGGACACAGTATAAATGCAGAATGCAGGTTTTTATTTAGGTGTTTGTTAAACAGGTAACAGGCTGCAGAGAGGAAACAGCTGCTCTAGCGGTGATAACTGTGCACCTTTATTAGTATTAGCACAGCGCACATGTGTACAGACACAAACTCCCGTCATCAGAAACGGATGTTGCTTCACATGACGCTTCAGAGGAGAGGATGTCTCATGTCTCTTAAAACAAATTTCCTCGTATCCACGGTGGGAGGGACTAAGACGCAAGTGAGGGAAACGTGGATGCAATTTAAGAGACTTGGGATGCACCCTGTGTGTCCAGGTATCCCTGAACACATATCAGGACATAAATTAGGTTTTAAAGCAATGTATGCTCCTGAGATGAAGCTATTCCCCAGCAGGATTAAGGGCTCTGTGGAAGTCGTTATACGTCTGGTTTAGTGTGATGTCCCCTGGGTTCTGCTGCCGAGAGTTAGTATCAACACCTTCTCTGTTTATTTGGACCAGCACTGAACTCAGGGTCACTCAAACTCCTATCACAAGTGATCCTGATGATGAGGTCTGAACACACTCTCTCTCTCTCTCTCACACACACACACACATACACACACTCACGGGTACATAAATATACACCACGGCACTCAGCGGGGGGAGGTAGCAAGGCGGAAAGGTAGAAAGTTAACTCAGTTATCAGTGGGAACCAATGACAAACAGCTGTTGCAGCCCTGGATTTGCTTTCTCTTGTGTGTTTGTAAAGGCAAAAGGACAGCCACCAGGAGAAACCCATTGTTTTCTTTGTTGATTGTTGCTTAACCCTCAAGTTGTATGTATTTTAACATTTTTAGTATCCCGAGCATGTAACAGATTTGGAAGCTTCAGTATATCCATATTGTAATACTTAATATCATTGGTTCCTCTTCGACTATGATCCTTTGTTGTCTTCGAAGTGTCTTGGATACAGATGTTTTTAGCTCTGCAGGGGCCTGAGGATTGATATATAGTATCAGAGGGGGACCAAATCAGAGTGTGTGTGATATGCTGAGCAGCAGCAAAAACATAACAACATTGCTTGCGTCTCTCGTGGCTCAGGGATAATTGAAAATAAATAGTCTTGTCGCAGTGCTGCTGCAGACTAAATACTAATTTGTGCTGCAGTCAGAGGATGCTAAATTGTTTTTTCTCCTTTTTAAAATTCCCAGCGGATGAAAAACTGCCCAATCTTTAGTTATTTTGCAATGAGACACTTTCAAAAGGGGTTAAAACCCAGCTATAGGTTATTTTGTCTTTTTTATGATGCTTATTTGAACTTTTCATTTATGTTGTGGAGTCAGTGTTTACTACTTGGGACCTCACACTCAATGAGTCCATGTCTCATTGTTAAACGACTTTAACAAGCTCTACTGCTGTTGAAATGTGGTCCTATAAGGCAAGTGATGAGCAGACTTTGTTCCTACCTGGTACTGTAGTTATTTAGCTATACTAACATTAGCTGCCTGAAACCAGGTTCGCAGGGAACGTTGGACGTGGAAGCATCTTGCTTCTAGTGAACACAAAATAAGAAGCATATAGACCATATCACAAGTCTGTGTCATAACAAATGTTATTATGCACATGGTTATTTTTGCACATCCGTATTTCAATAAGAGTTTGAAAATGATTGTGTAATAATTCCACAAGAAACAATATATGCAAATGTTATCTGCCCATCTCTGTCATGTGTGTGCTCATACTTTTTTGTGCATTTGCATTTCAGTGCATGAATAAATGTCTCGGGCACTTGTTTCTGCACATACACTACACTAGGTGCTTTCATCCATATTATCTTTGTAACAGTAAAAGCAGACATTTCTCACATCTTGCACATTGTCACTTTTGCTTCAGATATGATGCCTCCGGCTGAAGTATTTGATAACTTGTAAAGCTAGTAATGCACATCGTCTAGTCTGCATATTCTAAATGTAGATATAAGTGAAATGTATATAAGTCTTGTTATAACTTACGATACATCTTCACAACACTTCTGTGCAAGTAATAAAATACTTATACGTTGCTTAAAATACTGCTGAAGATGTCAGTCGATGATATATGTCCTCCCAGTTTCCTCTGCTCTTATTTCTATTAAATTTCTTTGTATTTTTTATTAATTGGCTTATACTGAAACAATGGTAGCATATTACTGTTTGTGTCAGTCCAGTCTCCCTTCTGAGATTCTTATCTTATCTACGACTCTTCAAATAAACAGAGGTGATGAATGAGCTTGGTTTTTTTTGTTTTTTTTGGTGACAGCGCTGACAGATGGGGTTAGCTTTTGTAAATAAAGATGCAGATGTGTTTGAATTACGGGAAAGCATCTATTTTTGCCTGAGACCTGTGATCTGTTTGTTTAGACACATTAATTGGCTGTGAGCTGTAAATGCTTACAGTTTATGTAAATTGACATTGAATTGACATTGTCTTTTTTTATTTTAAATCCACACTCCACACTATTATTTCTTGATAGATGCAGCCCTCCAAACCACTGTATATCTGCTAGGAATGTGCAGAGATCTCAGTATTTGTATCTGTATTTGTTGAGGCAGCAAAATGATTTGTATCTGTATTTGTATTCGAATAAAAGTGGAAAGAGGCTTAAAAATCCTGTTTTTGTTTGTATGACACTTTTAATTTTAGAAAATTAAAGTGTTACAATAAGTGTTCATGAATAAACTACCTTACGAAGGAGGACCCCACATTGGGTCTTGAACTGGAGTCTCCCAGATCATAGATGACTGTGCTGATTACTGAGCTAAA
The DNA here is from genome assembly GCF_914725855.1 of Thunnus albacares. NCBI lineage: Eukaryota > Metazoa > Chordata > Actinopteri > Scombriformes > Scombridae > Thunnus > Thunnus albacares. The sequence goes on from NC_058106.1 coordinate 23,908,131, forward strand.
ACTTTACTCATCGCTTCAATGCAGACAGACCTCTACCTATTTATACACCCGTAACACAGAGACAGCACATCGTGTAATGTGTAGGGAGGAACTTCAAAGGCAATTATTGTTTTACACTTTTCATCAATGCCTATTTTTTACAACCTCACTTTGTGGAAAGGAGAAGGGGAACAACAGGTTATGGAGAGTCCCTTGGGAGCACTTTACTTGTGTCAGTAGCTGAGCTTTATCTCTGGGGAATACCCCCAACAAATCATTTTTTAGATATTTATATGGAACAAATATTCGTATAAAACTCACTCTTTGTGCTTTGTACAATAACGTATTTGTATTCGGGCACACCCCTAATATCTGCACACAAGGCCATAACTCTTACAAGTTTTGTGCCACCATTTTGATTTATTTACACATATGACCAATCCAAAACACAAAATCATTATTGTTCAGTGCAGATTGAAGAAATGCTGCAGTCGGATGAGGGATAGGAAATGGCAAAGCTAAAGCCAAATGATTTTCACCTCAGTGACAGTTATGGAGAGTAACAATGATACACCTGAACCTCGGGTCTTAAATTGTAATCTATGAGTGTGCATCATGGAGATGAATGGTGATTGTATTGTGGTGTATTGTCCTCTGCAGAGAGTGCTAAACGATGTGATGATGACATGCAGCGTAAATCTACCAAAAGGACCGAGTGGCATGTGCATGGCTTTTTTGTGAGTGTGTGTGTGTGTGTGTGTGCTTTTCTCTCTGACATGGAGAGGGCAGCGCAGCAGTAATTAATGACTCACTGCTGAATCGTGCTATGTGATCCTACATGGTAATGAAAAGGCATCGGTGTGGGGCCAGGCATGACAATCCGCTCAGCAGACAGAAAGCGCAGGTGACACACAGGCGACACTCTGGACACACAGGCCTGGAGAGGACTGTTTGTTTGGATATCAAAAGGATTCATTATGGGACTTTAACCATTATTGTATAAAAACATATTTTGGTCGATGTGTCCTAGCTGAGTAGTGATTCAGAACAAATAAGGTTGGAGCATCAGCTTTGTGGTTTCATGGTTGTGTGCTTTTTATTGTAGCTGTAGGTTATGGTAAAGGGTACAGTAATTGTAAGATCTGACACAGATTTCTATAAGAGTTATGCAAATGCACACAACAAAAAAGTTAAATATCCTTTTGCAGCAGCATGATATAATGGCAGCGCACTCCAGCAGTCATCAGAGCTTTCATTTAGAGCGATTGTTTTCTCCCCCTGTCAGAATTGCAGCTGGTTATTGTTTGAGACAGAGCATCGTATATCGAACTGCCTCAACTGGGAACAAGGCAAACCTGGAGAGGTGTCATTAAAATACAACCTATGGTCTTTGTGTTGGGGAAGGAACTTTAACTGTCACTAGTTTGTGCATTACAATATCCTTACCATGATGGGTGTTGTCATAGCATCATTCAAGTTAAATGATCCTGCACTCATGTGAACTAATGAAGATGCTTTCTGCTTGTTGTTAACATCCTGCAGATGAGCATTCTGAAAATGTTGACTATCACTTAGTAATCAGATGCATCTCATTCCCATGAACGTCTCTCTCTGAATAGTATGGAACCAATGGTATTCTTCTTCTGCAATACCAAACTGATTTTCATCGTGAAGTGCACTCAGTAAGAAATAAATCATTGTCTGCAGTAAAAACATGTTTTGAAGAATATTCAGCCTTGCATTAGTGACATTTCATGCCTTCTGATTTTCACAAATCTCAATGATGTCCTGTCCATGACCTGTTCTCAGCAGCTGAAATACATAACGCCAATACATAATGAAGAAGAACACTTCTTAGAAATTTAAATGGGCACATCTTTTGTTGAGATTGTGATTGGAAGATTGCTCACTGGCTGCATATTCTTAAAAGGTCTTCAAGCTGTTGCATTTTTGCAAAAAAGGTGGATAGTGTGCACATGCAACCCTAGTTGGGTACAGATGCAGGACAAAAAGCAGCAGCAAAAGAGAAGGAGAGGCTGTCCGCAGACTGAACATTTTTTATTGCAGCATTTTGACTTGCAAGGTCTTCTTCTTGGCAAACATTCTGTGAACCAGAAACAAATCATATATCATTTTTTGTCTCTATATAAAGCTTGTTCCTTGTTCACATGAAAGTTTGCTTGCTGAACACCTTGCAGGTTGAAACATTTCAATAAAAGCTTGGGAGCTCGCAAATATCAGTGTGTGGACAGCACACTCTCTTTTCCTTTGTCGCATTTTTGCACCCATATTACAGGAGTACATCAGTGTTTCTCCAGCAGCTGTGCCGAACGACTGCAAAGAAAACGCTGATAGTAATGAATATGTTGATCTGGTTTTCAGTGCCTTTTTAACTATATATTGGTCCTTACTGCTTAGGCTCAGTACATTTTATTATGGTTGTATATGATAAAAAAAAGGTCTTTCTGGGCCAAAGTGAGTCATAACCAGCAATTTCAACTGTGGCCACTCCACCAGATCACAGCACAGCCTATAGTGCTGTTTCTGGAAGCTTGATTGCATTCTAACCAGGGAACCAGACAGCTGATATCACATTCAGATTAAATGCTAATTGATGAGATCTACACATCATCACCACCAATGTACCATGGGACTACAGAATCTTGTTCAGTCTGTCTCCACTTCTGCATGTCTCTGTCACTTTCTATTAATGATTGTCTCATTCCTTTTTGTCCTTCTTTCCTGCATTTTCTTTAAATCTTCTGTTTTTCAAATTTTCTTATTTGCCATCCAAACAGACGCTCCTCAAGCTCGCTCCATCAGCCTCTCAATCTTTCAATTTTCTGCCACGGTGAAAAGCACTTAAACTTATCGCTCCATCTGTTTATTACATGCCACCTCCGGTTCCTTCCCTACTCCGCCCCCTTGCCACTCTCTCCTCCTCTCCATCTGTGTATGTGTGCTCTCAACAACCTTTATATCCCTCAAACTCCTCCTGCTGTAGTGCTCTTTATGTCCTCCACCAACCCTGTTCCTGTTTTTGTAAAGGTTAACTTTGAAAAACATCTGTTAGTGTAGTTTTTAATTAAATCGGTCAATTATGAGCTTGTGAAATCTGAAATATCTGTGCTGCAGTCGTGTTTCCATAAAAGCAAGAGTTGTAGAGGACCAAGTCAGTTCTGATACACAACACTGGTGCCTGGTTTCCAATTTACTGGACAGTGAAGGCTGGTTGTCTGCTGTCCATTTTAAAACTCTTTCTGTTACGCCTGACCTGTAATTTTAAGTATCAGAAATGAAAGCCATATTTCTGCTAACGGGATTTATATCCACGGGGCTGTCAGCTAAGAAATAAAAAGAAGCCTTTCACCTTGAGATAAAGAGGGGCCAAGGGAATGTTTGGAGTCAAAGTACATTAGACCACACCAGAGAGCTAAACTGCCAGCTCTATCAATTTGAAGTATGGAGAAATATTAGCTCTGCTGAGACTGTGTGTGTCTGTTTTATACTGACTGAAAGACATTAGCTGCTGCAGAACTGTTCAGATATTGAGAAATACAGAAAAAGTTCACTGTGGGTCGATTTTTTAAAAATGTTTTTATGTTTTTTTTTTTATGTCATTGGGTAAAAAGCTTTTCTGTGGTTATGATTCCTCTTGCATTCAGACTCCAGTAGACTGAAACAGGTTATTGATTTCTCTTGACATCAGTGCGAAATTCCTCTTTGGTGATCTGTTGAAAATCATTGTGAGTGACAACTGATTAGCAAAGTGGGCTGTGTCTCTGGTAACACAGCATCTTTGAAACACAGTACCAGAAAGATGTAAGCGTTGAATCAGTGTTAGTGATTCAAACAACACTTTGACATTATGTTTATCTCTTTTTTTTCTCCATTTCTCTCTCTTACCTCTTTCTCTCTCACAGATCACATTCTTCATGCTGCTGTCAGCAGTTTGTGTGATGCTCAACCTGGCGGGCTCCATCCTCTCCTGCCAGAATGCTCAGCTGGTCAACTCACTGGAGGACTGTCAGCTGGTGAGACCACATGGACCTTAACCCTTCCTCAAAAACAAGAAGACGGCCATCTTAACAAGTCATTTAATCTGGCAATCAAAGTATTGAGTTCAAATCTGCCTGTTAGTGGAAGAAATTATGCAGATGGCCATTATCTAGAAAGTTTCTGGACTGCTTACTGTGGACATTTGATTGGGCCACTAACTCCATGGCAGTGAAAAAATTCATGAAAATGTGCCTATTTATTTAGTTTTATACTTATATCAGTAGAATAACACAGAATGTCCTCTCAATGTAGTTATTATATTGCTGCAACACTGACTACTCTGTCTACTATGAGTAATATGCATGTGTTTATTGTTGTCTGCATGTGACAACACGTCCATATTTAAAAACATGAATGTCAGCATGTGGCAGGCTGACAAGTAACACTTCTGTTCTGGACATGCTGTAGAATTGAGTCAGCACCAAACATGAAACAAACTGTTTGTCTGTTTGTGACTAATACCTTATCACATCCAGCCTAGCCAAAATTAAAGATAGCTTAAGTACAGATAAACAACTTTAAAAGACTACTCCAGCAACTTTGTGTTGCACTTCCATAAAGTTGTGCGACTCAAAAGATTTTAAGAGTTCAAAATTAAAGCAGCAGAGGCCAAGAGATCCTAAATTCAGTGTTTGATCACACCACAGACTTAACTTTAAAGTATTTCCAAGTACTTGAGTGGAGTAGAAAACAACTATGTGCTTCCGTGCTATTGGTTATTGCTAGGTTGTTCCTGTGCAAAACATTTACATAAAGTTGTACCAAACCCTAACCCTCACATTGTACCACTAAGCAGCTTTTCAGTCTTTGAATAGTGGTCGGTGGTACCAGCAAGTATTTTGAGGCTCAGTTTACAATGAATTTTGTCTCAACTTTGTCTTATCTCAGAACAACAACCCACACTAGCTTTCCTGCTAAATTCTCCTTCTTATCTAACTTACAAACATGAACATGTCTTGTCCTGCACCTTAGCTTGTTGATCAAGCAACCAAACAAATGGGCCCAAATATACTTTTTCCCATAGACTTACATTTTGAAAAAGATGTCTTTAAATCAACAGATACATTTTTTTGAGTGTCACAACCCCTGCAAAACGATTCATTTCACTGTCAGAATTTGATCCATTCGGTCTGATAATATTTGGAAAGTCTAGAAGAGCCACATAATTGATTTGTTTTTTCCCCATTGAAGTTAGCCAGAGGGCTAAAAGTAGCTGGTTTGGCTGGCGGAAGTCACTAGTGAGCTTGCTCTATGGGCCCCATAAATGCGGAAGCTATGCAGAAGAAGTCAAACTTTTTTGGCTTCATGCGCCCCTGAGTAACTTTCATAAAAATGAATGGGGCCCCGCCTTCGATGCTGTATCCAGTTCTCTTTATACATCCATAGTCCGATTCGTTGTAACACTGGTAGCCTACCAGCTAATGTCAATCAAACAAGCTACTGAGAGAAAAAGGAACATTTCTGATATTTTTCTTCATTCTAATAATACAAAACTATAAACAATACATTTGAAAAACATGTTGACATTGTTTTTGACTTCAAAGAGGGATGATTAAATGTAGTTTCAGTTGGATTTTAAACAATCCCTTCCCTTGTAAATGTGTATGTACTTCATGCCCCCAATTTGAAACACAGGCTTTCTGTTACAAATTTTCAGTCTCCAAGCCAAAGCGGAGATAACCCTGATGACATCAATAGAGTTATTTTTCAAACACGATAAAGCTCCTTTAGTGCCACAGACGACATTACACAACTGTTTTAACAGCTTGAGTAGTACTTCTCATTTATACATGAAATCATTAGAGTTCCACTTTAGTGTTTTGTTTTTTATACAAGTGGTTGATACCAGACAGATGCTCTGGTGTTTTCAACATGGGAAAAAGAGCAGGATGCAGCACACTTCAAAATAAGTTTATTAAGTCTTCCTCCTTGCAGCTGGTGATCAGGAATAGTTGGACACAGAATACTCAGTCTTCATGTTTTCATAATGAGATGCTAAGCTAATTTTTTAAGCCGAATTTATAGTGCCAGGGGTTCCTATCGTTTTCATGACTGAAGAAGCCCCTTGTGATTCAACCAGCACCCAACCCACTAACCTCACCACTTCCACATAAGAGGCAATGCTCCTCCTTATGCACGTGGGACCAGCCGAGTAGACCAACTTCACTGCTTTATGTGGATCCTCAGAGACCCTCCCCCAGTCGTGACTGAAATATTAACATTCCTCATCTCCTCTCCCCAATGTAATTAACCCATACTTGTTGGGTTCATGTCCTGCTTTCTTTCAATCTGGGACACATAGCAGAGGTATACTCTACCTCCATCCCTCCCTGGGTAGCTCCTCATATCTCATAGCCTCTCTTTTGTTGTACACTTTTGATCATGTGCAACCGTCTTTCTCAATAACAATATGTCACAATATATATTATATTCTTTATCTAATATGTTTTTCTTACTACACATTGGCTCTACTTCCAGAAGTAAATATATCCTCCACCACAATACTTTTACAGATAAAATACATCAGAACACCAAGCCCGGGTCTGATCTGTGCATGTGTCCTTGTGTGTGTGTTTGTGTGTGTGTATGCATGTGTGTGTGTTTGTTATTGTGTATGTGGCGTGCATGCATGAGTGTGGATGTGTGTTCTCCCCTCTTCCCCCCCAGCTCAAGTTTGACAGCGATGGAGTGTGTGTATGCTGCGAGCTACAGAAACAGAGTTCGAGTTGCAACAACCTGGGAGAGACACTGAAACTGAATCCTCTGAGGGACTGCAATACCATACGCCTCCGTCTCAAGGTGGGTGGGAGTGAGAGTGTATTTGTAAAATGTCGCTGCTCTGAGTTTTTGTGTTTTCACATAGGAAAAACATTCTAAATAAGTTAGATTTTGTTCAGACTGCAGGTAAATTGGATAAATTCCTCAAATAGTTTTCAGAATTGACTGTTAATACTGTTATTTGCAACTGATCACGTTGTATTTGTATTCAGGGATCTATCCTGTCTGCACCGGTAGCTGTGGTGGAGTACCATATTTACATTAACTGGTGGTGTGTTTTTTCCAGTTTAAAGAAAGCAATGGAGATATATCCTCTTGGTTTCCTCATTGTGGATGTTCAAAGTTCTCTATTACACCCATCATGAATGGTAGATGTTTATTTATGCAGCCATGTTTCACACTGCTGTCATGACTTGCTTTAACCACACTCTGTGATGTCACTGTTGCGAGTGACCGTTTGAAATACATTTGTGTGGCCAGACTGAGATACAACTTCAGAAATCAATAAATGGGTTTGTGTATCTATTTATTTACTTACATACTTATTAATTTTTTGTGGTCTAGACTTGAATCTAAAAATAGAGCTTTAACATGATAGCAATCACTTGAATAACTGTCACTATAGTTTTGCATAAATAATTGTATTTTAATTGTTAAAATCATCAGTGAAATGTCTCCAAGTTTCCTCCCTCGTTGTGTAACATATTCCATGTGGGAACAGTCAAATGATGTAAAATGCAAAACAATGTAAATGTTCAGTCTCAGATTGATTGGGCAGGAAGTGGAGAATGGCAACAGCATTTGTCTTTCCCCAAGAGGCAGACCTCTTAGTATGCAGTGTGTATCTAGCCTGGGTTGGCTGTACTTTGCGAGCGCATGATCTTGGTAGATTATCTTGACTGCGGGTGTCTACAGGAATGATATACAGTATGTGCTACTGTGCCTTTATTGGATAACGACAATCATATCCATTCATTTTTATTTCCCTGGTTGATTATAAAACATTGATAACCAAATAAAAGACTTCGTAGGATGAAGCATGCTTATGAAAAGAGGAAAGATCAAGCACATTTGTCATTGTGATCATAACTCATTAAAAGAGATATGGGAATTGGTGCAATAAACCTTTATGAAGTGCCAAATTAGTCAGATGTGTTGAGTTATGTCTAAGAGGAAGCTGTCAAACCCTGTTCCCCAGAGTCCTCGGCCATTTCAGATGGCTAGACTGTCGCTGGTCCTAATGAACTCATGATGCAGCTGACATACAGTATAGTTCCTCTGGTACTGAAATACACAGTATATTGGGAGTACTGAATTACAACAGCAGGGAGATTAAGTAGTAGATCACCTGTAGTTCTTAATGCACTCATCTCTCAGCAGCATCTCTTCTACATGTAGAAGTTTGGTTTTTATAGAAGCAATCTGCACTATCCACATCACCACTGATATGTGTCATTCACTCTTTGCAGACATATTTGATTTCCATCCCGTTTTTCTTTTTGTTACTCTGCCCGAGGCTGTAAATCATCAGTGGGAGGGAGTATTAAGATAATTTGTAATTCCTGCAACAGGGGTGGATGTGTAACCTTGCTGTGTAATTCACTAACCTGATTGGCTGGGGGCAAGTTATCTTCTAGAGGTTAAATATCTGGTGAGCAGGCATGTTAAACAATTTCTCAATTTGTTGCATTTCTTTGCCTGGCAGGATTTATTATGTCATTATGTACATTGAGGTCACAAGGGAAATCACAGAAATGCATTAGCTTAACAAAAGTAAGCTCAAATGTAGCCAGTAAGAAGGACACTGTTGCATACAGGTTAGTTTGACTAATCTCAGCTTTATCTCAGGTAAGAGAGAGCTCAGTCAAAGCTGTTCAACACAATGAATGATTGACAGTTACCTCCATGTCTGCATGCATATTTTCAGGATTTATTACGTGAATACAGACTATGTACAGAGTTGATGTTTAGCATCTAGGCTTTGATCACTCCCTGCAAGGATGCACATTGGACAAACCCCTTAATAACTGCCTTGCTATAGACTTTGTTTTGGCTGCAAGAGGCTGGTCTCAGGGCCCAACGTGTCAATTGACTGTTAGGTACCGTTGAGTCAAGTGTGTTCGACAGCTGCCTGTAGTTTTTGTAGTGTGTTTGGCACCGTTTTCTCTGGTTGTCCCTTATCAGCAGCTGCTCTGCCAGTTGAGTAAGCTGAATCAGCAAGGGCTGGGTTATGCTAGAAAATAAGTAGTTCGTTCCAAATGGCCACACTTGAAGGCAGAGTGAAAAGCTGGCCATCATAGAGAGGGGGGAGACATGATAATTGTTTAAATATGGGAATAACAGGGAACATTTTCAGACATTCTTTCCTTTAGGGCATTGATAGCGCTGTACTTGGTTGCTCACAAGAAAAGTGCCAGAAATAGTTATGTAACTAATGGAAAAAGAGAGTTTGAGAGAGAAGTTCTGGCCAATTACTGCGCAATACGGGTATATTCTTAGACATATTCTCAATTTGTATTCACAGCATATGACAATATGTAATCAGATTCACAATGATGGTATTTAAATGTTCAGCTAGTATATTTTCCTCGTCTTTTTGCAAAGGCACACTACTTACTTATTACTATATCTCTTCTCGATCAGGCACAAAACATACATGCATGTCAGCATGTCGTCAGCCGTAGTCTTACAGCTAGTTCAAAGGTAATTTTTAACAGAAGACATAGTTGATGTGAGGAGATCCATCAGTTGGTCTTTGTTGGCACAAGTTTCTGAGATTGGCTTGTGTGTCTAAGCCTGATTGAGCTTTACCTGAGTTTAAAGGGATGGGTCTCAACTTTTGAGGGAGTATTAGCCTTCCTTGATGGCTTTTAAGCAGAAATCCAGAAGAAAAACACTTTGGGCACCACTGGCTGAGTTCGTGTCCTTCACCTGTCCATCTGAGGTAGACAGAGTGTGATTCACCTGTAGACAGCAGAGCAGAAGCTTTCCAGCACCGGGCAGCAAAAACAGATGATAACATTTGCATATGCTACGACAAAACTGTTTATGGTCTGCAGGCCTGAGGTCTGAAGCTTTACCTTTGCTGTGAAGTTGGTGCATTCGGTGCTTTATGAGAAGTGGCAACACAGAGCTACAACATCTGCTACTTCCTGTCATTGGAGGTTTGAAAATCTCTGAAGGGCTTTGCCAACAGACTGGACTGACCTCCCTGAAACTGCTATAGAGCTTCCTAAGGGAAGACCTGGGTTTTCTGTCAGATGCTGTAAGAAGCTGCTTGGGGATGCCAAAGTGGGAAGAGGTCAGTGAATTACCTGTACTGAGGCTATCAGGGAATTACCTGTGCTGCAGCTATCAACAAATGTTGGCTTGTTGAAAACAGGGTGCTGTCCTTTGCTGCTCTGATCTCATGGTACTTTAGGGAGTCAGCGAGAGGAGTTCTGTGTGTAGTTTGTGTTCAGTGAATAACCATACGATTTGAGAAACAACAGCTATGTGAAGAACTGATTAAGAAGGACTCTGCAAGGTCCAAAGGGCTAAACAAGCTAACAAAAATGACAAACATTAAAACTTTATAACCACATAAACTCGGTATCATCTTGCTGAACTGCAGTCACAGTCTCCTTTCTATTAGTGACTGGCTGTGACCATCTATATTTGAAATGTCAAATTGACTTGACTTGTGACTCTGTCCACAATTCCTCCAGACTTTCCTCCAACATAAAACATGTCCCAAAACTGTTAGCTTCCAAGGTAAATACGTATTGGATGTATTTTATACGCTACACAACTTACGCTTCACTGATTCCAACTGGTATGATTTCTGCTTTACTTCCAGTTGACACAGACTTGATCTTTGGCAACTAGTTACTGGATATCAAACATGTTGCAAGGCTGGCAGCTCTGAACATCTCAGTCGCCAACTTCATCCATTTTACATCACTTACTTCAAGTGAGCCATGGGATCTGCTAAAAGCATCTAACCTGAACCTTCCTTAAAAAGTCAAGGCACCTGCACCTCGGCAGTAAGCAACTCAGTGGAGGAGACAACTGTTCTCTCTGCAGATTATCAAAAGCCTAACACAAGTGTTTTTTTAATGTCACAGATAATCATGTGTTATGTATCTGGTGAAAAATCTGTGCAGCAGGCTGGAAAACAGTTTGTGTGGTGACTAGGGAGCTTCATTTATGGGCCAATGTCCACAGAAAAACATGTAATCCATTTTTTTAAATTCCAGTGCTGGAAGTCTGTTCATGGGTACATGTTCTTGTCTTTAAAACATGACACTGAGTAATGATATTGTTATATTCATAGTGTTGTGTTTAATGCAGCTGCTCTATTCAGTACTGTTTTAATTTTTCATGCACAGTAGAATTCACCTGTTTTATTTCTTCTTGTTTTGCTGCGAGGCATTTAACTTAAAACATCTCAAAGTCAATCTCTCTGCCACACATTCAATTTCTTATTCCTATCTTCTTCTGTCCTACTCATTTCTACCTTTCACAGTCTTACACTGTGATGATAATAATAATTGTGATAACAGTATTATCAGAGTGACCATGTAGCTTAATTGTGACAGATAAACCCTGTGAACATGATAGAAAAGAACTGCACATATTGTGTAATGGGTATTCAAATATCTGAGAAGACAGACCACCCAGACCTTTTTATTGCACTTGTATTAATCATACTGTAGTTTTGCTCATTTTGAAGCTGCTACTGTTGCTATTCCTAGAGCCAATTTCCAGGCAGGTGGCATTACTGTTCCTGTGCTGTTCTCCAGGAAATTAAGTTGTATGGTACAGTTATTATAGGTTCATTTGTCAGAGCATACAAACTCGATATGGTTTAAAAATGAAGCCACTTAGAGATGATTTTCTATCTTTTAGAAGAATAGCAGATACAGCAACATAAAAGGGCTGCAGTCATAAGTCTTTTCTCTGATTCACTTTTCTGGGCTAGTATTTCACCAGTATGCACATTCATTTTGCTGACAGATTCAGTACTGGTTTGTCCCCTTGCTGTTAGCTGCATTGCCAGAGAGTGATGATGTATGTGCTCGTGCTTAACCTTGGATGTTTATGGGCTTTTTACCCCCTATAACTGACTATTTTTATATGTACGTATTTTTTATGATATGCTAACAATGCAGATGAGCTTCTTATTAGTGCTGTGTAGCTGTCTTGCTGTGCTAAAGCAGATATCTGTAGAAGTGTCATACTCTCTGCAATGCCACCCTGCTGTGTTTTTCTAAACTTGGTTACCTTACTGATGACGTCAACGCTGTTTGTGTCACCTTCACTCCTTTTTGTGTTATCACCTTTTGTTCCTCTCTTATCCTCTCTTGCCACCTTCTTTCCTGCTTTACTTCCCTTATTTTACCCATCTTCTTCCCCCTCTTTTGTCCCCGTTCCTCTAATAGTCTCCCCCTCTCCCCCCTCTCCTTTAGGAGCTGCTGTTCAGCGTATGCGCTCTTAACGTCATCTCCACCATTGTGTGTGCTCTAGCCACTGCCATGTGCTGTATGCAGATGGTCTCAACTGATGTGCTGCAGATGGTGAGTGTGATGGAAGAGCAGACAAGAACAATGGCTGACTTTTTTTTTTTTAGTGACCACCCTGTGGTTAAAAATGTATATATTTTTTAGTCTGAAGATCACTATCATCAGGTTAGGTAAACACATGCGGCTCAGGAGGGATGTGCCATCTATTGTCCATTTCCAAGATAGTGGAAAGTAATGTTTTTTTGGTTGAATCATCCAGCTTGGTAAATACAAATTAGTGTAAACACACACAGTCAAAGTCAATTGCCACAAGACCTCTCTCTTTGTCCTCCTGCATCTGAAAAATACGTGTGATTTGAAGAAAACAGCTCAACATCTCACTGGATTTTGATCCTCAGGATGACCCTCTTTTGTCATTTTATGTGGAACAATGAAACTATTAGCAACAGCTAAATGCTTTTAGCCATGAGGGAAATTAACATGACCAAGTTCCCTTTGTTTTTCACAGCAACAATAGTTATTTGTTTCTCAATGGATCAACGTGGAAAGATAGAGCGACACTACCAACATGATGTCAAGCGTTGCAGTTATATTTAATGCAAGAGCTGTTTACCTGTTTTATGAACTATGCTGTAAATTGTGTGCTAAAATGCTACAATGAGTCTGGATATTAGAACTGGTGCTCTGGGCTGAATTTAAGGCTTAATTTGATAACAGGTTGAATATTATATCTAATAACAGACATTTAGCAGAACTCAAACACTACATTAATTTAATCTCCTTGCAACATAAGTCATTACTCAATAAAAAAAAGCTGTAGGTGCAAATCAGACTTGTTTGGATTTTGTGTTTGACTTTGTAAAATCTGTGATGTCTGACTCAACTGGATATATTAACATCCACTATAACACATGATGATATCTGATCACTATTGTGAAATAAATATATAAACCCAATATTAATTTTCTTATGCTCTGTTATTTTTTAAACAGGGAAAATTAGATGAACACTTTTCTGATCCCTGAGACAGGACTGTAGAAATTAGATTGTAATAAGAATTATATCAATTCCAATTAAAGAAGAGACAAACAAAGATAAGAGGGCAGACGTTAAATTATCACAGGCAGTTTGAACAGTTTGAATTATATACCAATTAAAAATGTGAATGGAAAATCATTTTCACCTTGAGATAAGGTTTTCACTTTCAGATGATCAAAGCTTATTCTCAGAGCATCCTTACTGTGAGAATCTGTACAAATGTATTTGTGGATTATTTAATGACTTATTGTTGATTAATTGGGGGCACTTGTTTTATGTTACAAATGCATATATCATTAGATATGCCATGAAGACACTGCATAACTGTAAATTACTGTATTTGCAAAAGCAAACACCAAAGCAGGCATGCACAACTAGGAAAACCTCTATAAATTAAAGTGGCTGAGAATGGTGGAATCTAACTATTGATTCACAGAAAAGTAAAGGACAAAAGAGCTCTGTCTTATCTCCAGTGGTCTCGCCAAGTTTCCAAGAGTGGCCTCATTTCCCATTTACCACAAGAGGTGTTAACCTTTTATTTAGCTCCGTAAATTTAGCCAAGTCAATAGCAGCAGTGGCAGCCTTGAGATTAGAAGAGCAGGCTGGCTGTGACAGGAAAGTTGTCCTACTTAGAAATGTCTGAGTGAGGAAAAGCTGCTGTTGAGGTTCCTCTGAGCAAAACACTTGACCCTTAGGTGCTGCGGTGGAGCTTTTTCAGTGAAACAACAACTGGGCTTTAATAACAGGAGGGAGGTGCTGTAAGAGGATCACATTCGCTCAGTCATTTTTGCTGGGTACATTTTTGGTTTAAAATAATGAATAAGGACTCAGCAGCTTGAGTAATAAGGGCCTGATGATGTCTCTGTTTATGATGTGTTTCAGTTTATGCCACACAGAGCACGAGCCCTAAATGCCGACTGTATGACACCCCATGGAACCATCCTCCACCAAACACTGGACTTTGATGAGTTCATTCCTCCTATTCCTCCACCGCCATACTACCCGCCAGAATACACCTGCACCCCCTCAATGGATGGACAGAGGTGAGAAGCATTTAATACCAAGTGCTCAGTGTTCGCCAAACTCTAATACAGAAGTATCACCTGGCTGGGGCATTTGGATATTCAAGGAATATACGAGACATTAATAATTCTATGGTGACCAGACATTGAAATTATACACATTTGTCTGCTGGCTAGCCAGACCCCAGTCCACACTCACTAGAACACAATACAAAACAATACAAGTCAACTTTATTGTCCACCATGGTGGAAATTAACACATTAATGGCATCCCATAAATCATTTTTGACATCAAATCTATGTGCATGGCCAGATAACTACCATATGATCAGCCACTGTATATTGAAAGTGCAGGGTGCAATCCAGAGAAATCATTGTATTTATTGCAGCAAGTGACACAAAAACTACAGGCACCAAAGTCATTATAAAGTATTTCGCAGAGGGCAGCATTTCAAACTGGGTACAAAGGCGTGTTTTTCTTTAAAACATATTAGGCCTTGTTTCTAGGTTTTGATTTTTTAGTAAACCTGTTGAAAAATATAAAGGAGCATTGCTAGAGAGACCTATTAACATTTCTGCAAAATGTAACTAAAGCTAGAATTCTTGGTGGTTGGTGCAGGTAGATTTGAGGATACTGTACCTGGCTCTCTCCTGGAATTGTATTCATCTATGAAATTGATAGGAATGACATGGAGGTAATTTATTTCTAGATTTTTTGCAATAGCACAAATATATTTAAGATTATTAAGATTCTTAAGGATTCTTTTGTAACCTATGGTCCTTCCATGCAATCCCCTACATGCCCCTCCATAGACACCTGACACGAACCAGATATTAGGATATGTGTGTCATTAAAAAGGGGATTATAACACTGATAGGTCAAGCACTGGAGGAATGTTTGGAGGCACAAAACCCCTGAGAGGACTCACACCAAAGAAAAGAAACAAACCATTTAGTTTGTTAGTTTGTGTGGTAGCTAAGAGGATGAGGTCTCTTATTTCTTCTTGCTCAGTTATTGTCAACAGTGGAACTTTGTCAGGTTCAAAACTGCTTTGAGGTAGACTGCAGTAAACCTAAAGAATCTCCCATGAAATAAATATTGTGTTGCCAGATATTTGCACCCAAATTTAAATCTAAACCCATCATATTAAGCTGCAGTGGCATGTGTCTGTTTAGATAGAACAATCTAACTGTGATCATCATATGTGGTATTATCATCCATGGTCACAGAGCTTTTCCCTCCATAAAGCAGATGTGACATCCACGATTCTCAGCTGTAGTGAAAGATCTGTTGACCCCTCCCTCATCACTCCCTCCATTTTCTCAGTCTTGCCAGAGAGAGTGCTGCTGATGTAGCCATTTGGCAGGAAGCCACATCTGTTTGCCAGTTATGCCATAAATATAAACAAGGCAGAGGAAGCATTTATAGTGTCCCCGCCCGGGGCCAGGGATGTGTCATGACATCATCATGCCTCGGATGATTAGTGGAAACTCTCAGGTTGTATTTCATGCTCTGCCACTTTAGAGGAGAATGGGGTTGTAATTAAAAGATATGACAGTGCGCAGGGCTGCTCTTTCTTAATTGGCACCATATGAAACAGTGGTGCATATAGAATGTTATACAATGATGGGATGAATGTGGGAAATAAGCCTATTTTTCATACTTTCTCTCTTAATGTTTTAACAGAAGATATACTGTCAGTTGAACTCAGACTTGCAATGCCAGCCCTTAAAACACTGGTCTTTATGTCATTGTGTCACTGGCCCAGTATATTCTCTATTCTCTGTCATTTTCTGTATATTTTTTTAAATGTTTGGTTGAAACTCTTGCTGTAATATCCATAACAGAGGCCTGCATCTGGACTTCCCCCATTCTCCCTTCAGTGCCATCTATGGGGTGCCCATTAACAGCCCAGGGACTCTGTACCCAACTGACCTGCCCCCTCCATATGAGTCTGTGGTGGGGCAGACCCCTGCAAGCCAGGTGAGAAAAAAAAATCCATCCCTGTCCTTAAAACGTCTACAAAAGCCTTCTGTGTGGTCATTGAGCATAGGGTTCACATTAATTTCTTCATTATGAAGGTGAGTTACCTTCTTCAGTCTTAAGTATACTTCCATACTTTTTTACATATGTGCAATAGCAGTATAAACCTGCTAATTTCTTTTAGATTAAATATTCTTTAAACTGTATCTTTTCACAAAACACTTTCTTTTACATAGTTTTATAGGCAGGTACCTATAAATCAATTGCATTAAAATATATTCCTTTGGTTAAAATTTCATATCTTGTCAATTTTAATGAGATAGTCTTCAAAAACAAGGGTATTTCAAGGTTAAGCCTGAGTTGCTTTAAAGTCTTAATTGTGAATAATACAATATTATAGACCACAGGTCTGAATACAAAAGTGAATTTGGCCAAGCTAAGAAATTTGTCAGGTTTTCTCCTCTAAATGGCTGGTATTTTTTTTACTCAAGTGTCAAAATGGTATTGCTGCTGGGTTCAGCTTGTGTCTGCATGTTGAGATGTTGCCTGACAGGTCTGTAGGTCAAAAATCTCTACCAATTTAATCTGAGTATATCTGCTGTTTCAGACTCGCTGCTTTCTCAGGCAATCTCCCTTGACAGTCATGTTGAACTGAACTTTTTTTCTGGCTGCAGAGAGAGAGAGCGAGCCTCACTGCAACTCAGTGTTCACAGCTAAAAATAAGTCTTGTGTGCGAGCAAATCCTTTTATCTTGTATTATATTCTTAACATCGTTTAACACCTTAGCCTTTTAATCTCTCATTTCTATTACACACATCAACTCTGCGGTTTCTTGACATCCATTATGAACAGTGTCCTTCAAAAAGTCCTGAAATAGATTGTGCTGGTTGCTGTAAATAACTAATGGAAGCAGGCAGTGATCGATTGATTGCGTGAGAGAACTGTTTGAAGGCAGATATGTGAAGAAACCCGGCTGACAATTTCAGTCTAAAGACAATGCGTGATTTGACAAACCAAGTAATATGAATGTCATATACCTTGAAAATCACTGATCTAATTCACCTCCAGATGTGTTAGTGGCTTTCACCACTAGTACACCTGTCCATTTCTGTTTGTGTGTTGTGGTCTTATAGAGCCCCCTATTGACCAAACTGTGGTATTGAAGGTTAGGTGCCACACAACTGTTACTTTAAGCAACGCATACAAAATATAATGTGAGAACTGATAAAACTATGCTGTTACTTGCCCTATCTGCAGTGTGTCCCCTAATAAGTTACTCTTTACAGGTCACCATGAGCATAGAGCAGCAGGCCACTGAGTCCAGTCTATGTGATAGAAACACCACTGCAGGAATTAGTACTCAAGGTAAAATCTGTTTTTAACATTGCAGAGGATGGTTAGATGTCTTCTAGCAGTCATGCTGATGACATTTATTCCATATTTACAGCCTCAGTGGACAGTGCGTCCCTCATGGTGTCAGAAGTGGCTGATCAGGACCAGACTTGCTCCTCAGAGGACTTGTGTTCCTTAGAGGTCCAGGGCTCTGACTCCTCTCCCTATGGTACACTCCACACTGCGCCCACTGATGGAAGCTGCACCAGCCTGGAACTTTGTACACGTGACGCCTCACGCCGCCATCTTGGCCTCCCTAACAGTGACGCTCGCCCAAGTGACACTGGATACAGTGAGTCCTCACACACCCAGGAGTCTCTTGAACGCTCTCCAGACTGGTCCTCAGAGAACTATAGTAATCTGGACCAGGAGGATTCTACAGACAACACACACGGGTGTGAGGAACTCAGGGGTGCCATGCACATATCTGATGAGCTTGCATCAGCCAAACAGTTGCCAGAGGAGCCACCTAAAGCACCAACGCACTCCCTCATTAAAGCACGAATGATGAGCCGGAAGCTGACTCTCCCTGTCACTATCCCCCCACCACCTCAGCCTTGCTCCCCCACCTCTGTGGCCTCCTCTGGTGGAACTTCAGCCATCAGCCCTATGGCTCCTTCTCCTTCTCCATCCCCTCCTAGCAGGCTACGAGGCCCCAGGCTGTGCTTCAGCGTCTGGTCACCCTCATCTGCATCACAACCCCCCTCTACCTCAGCTCAAAGTGGCTATTTGCCCTCAGAGAGGCCTCGGGTGTTCCGTGCAGCCAGGAGGTACCGCAAACTGGCACGCATTGTTCGCTCCACCAGTGACCCTATCTCCTGCTCTTCTACGTCAGGAAGTAAGTGCTTTAAGATTTATACAACAAAAAAATCTTAAATATGCCTTTTACCAGAGTGATCCACCTTTCAATTTCTAACTAATAATAGTGCATTTGGTATTAGTCTTTAAGGTGGCTTTCTTGTCTAAGTCTCTTGTCTCCCTCTACAGGAGAAAATTGTGGCTGCGCCTCCGCAAACAACCCTGCTACTGAAGATTCAGCTCATACATCACCAGAGCAAGGTACCACTGCTACTACTACTACTAATTCATATGATGGTGTTCAAATTACACATCCACAATTTGCATGTCTGCTGCTGAACATATAAAAAAAGATATACCTGAAGAACAAACCATAAATCTTGCAGCATAACAACCTAATTTGTCAACATTTACTGAACCAAATGTTTGCAATGTTATCTCATGTACATACATCTGCATCAAGTGTGGCATTGAAAGTAAGCTGCGACAAAGCTGACACTGAGAATATGTTACACTGGTGACAGAAAACAGTAATTTCACATTGCCTAAAGCACTAACTTCACTGGCATTAGCCTTGATTTTAGTGAAGTATGTGATTAAATGTGTTGAAACAATTTATTCTGTTTTATTTTCAGAGTCAACAGATGTTTCAACAGAAGGAGTTGGAGCTAAACCCAGCCACATATGTGTCAGGAAGCAGCAAAAGGAGGGCAGAAAAGTTGATATCCACCTTAAACCCCGAGCTCTGCACACACACTCTTCCCATGAGCGGCCGCATTCCCTGGCTGACCTTAAAATGTACAAAGACACCAAAATATTGGTGGCCAAGTTCCTGGAGCACTCAAGCTGCAGTCTACCTCCTGAAGTCCAGCAGGTTGTCAACAACATCAAGTGTGTCATCAAGTCCGATGAGAAACACATGGAGGAGGCCATCTTTAGTGCCAATGTCATAGATCAGGTAACCGAATTAGACAGTTAATAGCATGATGCAAATTAGCAGTTTGTATGCCTAAAGCTGGTTTTAATGGTTATTGGTGAGCATCAATAGCATGGTAGGCCCTGTGAAACTTCTCATTACACACAGATCCTTAACAGAGTAAAAACCATGTTGTTACCAAAACAAACATGGTATGCCTACATTGTCAGACTTGACTGTGCTTTTATAAAAGCTGAACTCAGGCTCAGCTGTGCTTTGACATGCCTGCATGAGCATGTTAACACACATACAGTTTGCATGTTAATGCATGTTACACAGTTATTTGATCAGATACTATAGATGTTAACACCTCAAACCTGCTCCAGTAGTAGGTGAATTGAAGTGGTTAGGGGAGTGGTGAGATGCGCTTGACGATGTGTAGAAAATTCATAGTTACATTTATGGAAAATAAATTAACAGGACGGTCTTGTAGTTTTGTCTTTATGACAACAGCACCAAAACTGCGGTAGCAGTGAAAAACATAACATTGTTTACTATCATCTTTATGTAATATGGATTGATTGTCACGGATATTTCCTGTTATTTAGAATTAAATCATCCTACAATAAAGGATGATTTAATCCTTTATTGTAAAATTGTAAAATGCAACAAAATTAAATTTGAGTTTTGCACATCAATATTGCTGACCCTTGTTGGGGAATTATAATGACCCAAGCAGTGAATTTCAGCTCACTTTTATCACACTCATTTCCTAATGGCTTTTATGATAATTATGTGGAAAAAATCAGGTGACAATAAGTGTCTCTCTTATGTGTTTCTATTTTATGCTGCACAGATGATGACCCAGCGTATCATAGGCAGTCCCAGGAAGCGTGGCCATGAGGATCTTCACCTCCAGAGCTGCGGTGCTTTGAGTTCATCCCCGTCCCCTTCCATGCGCCGTCCAAAACACCTCCCACAAACAACCAGCAGCTCTACCAACCCGCTGGACTCCCCCTCCTCTGAACAAAGCCTTGAGTACAGAGAAACGATTCTCTGACCGCTCTCCGAACAAGGACTCGGGTCTAAACTATGAGGGCATATCAGGGTGCTGGTGTTGCAGCCACGCTGTGCTGTGCTGCGCAGCATGTCTGTACAGCAAGTAATAACTCTTCCCGGCATTGTGAGATCACTTATTTGCACAGTGTCACTGCAGCACAGGTAAACTGAAATGATCTCATACTGTATCTCCTAGTGCCCTGTGAGACCGTGCCAAGTCATCAGCAGAAATGGTAGCAAACTCAGACTGAGCCTGCCAGTGTCTGTAGTGGCTTCTTTCTCATCAGAAAAACAAAAGAATGTTTCTCCCTCAGGGGATCTTTTCTACTGAGTTTCATCTCTTAAAAAAGAAACAAATACACAGCTGGTAAGTTGGGATCTGTGACTCAAAGACGAAGGAGATTGTGTTATCAGTATTCTTCTTGTCCTTATAAGAAACAGGGAGAAATATGTTTGTATTAAACTGTGAACTGAACCGACTGGGCATTACCAGCCATTGTTTGCAGACTTTGTGGAACTGTTACTGATAGGGTGGTGAATATTTTGTGGTGCCGCTGGTTCAAGAACATCGCAGACATTTTAACTTACCTCATTGTGTTACAATTCTTATCAGTGTTACAATAAAATATGACTTTGTATCTTGTGGTTTGTGTTGTTATTTCAATTAATGTTCTGCATCATGTATATGAATCTGTAGGCAACAGCACTGTGAACATCTGGTCACCTCAACCAGGGGTGGACAAAATAACAGACAATATAATGAAAATATAATGGTGATGTTGTAGTGGGTAGTGTTGTTTAATTAAACATACTGTAAAATGTATTTTAGTCAGTATTGGTGAGTGTCCACTTTCCCAGTGACAGTGCTGTTTTCCTGTGTTTGTCATAGGTCATCATGATTTTGATGCACTGGCAATTCATTCTGCAACTGGATCACAGTTACAAAAGCACGGTGAATCATATTAGGTGGATTATCTTAAGCTAAATGTCAATTGTAACAATTTGTGAACTTTAATAGAGGTTTGACAACATTTCATTCACAGGTAAGTTTTAAGGCAACTTACAAACGTGGAAAGAATTCAGCTAGTCCTACCTGAATGTCTTGGTGCATATCTAGGATAGGTATTCATAACCTTAGCTTTCCGGTTAGTCAATGTACAGAATACCTCTAGGCTTCTGACATGGACAGTAATATGGAGAGGGGTGTTGGTAATAACCATTGCCAATGGTAATAACTTGGTATGTGGTTCAGGAAAAAAAACAAAAAAAGCATTCAGAAATCAGACTGAAAGTAATCTTTAAGTAAATGGCAAGAGATCACATGAGTGTAAAAAAAGAGAGACAGATTTAGAATTGGCTAACAAGCCCTAAAAGCTGCGTTCTTTTCTCATTGAATAACATGAGGGAATTTGTGTTTGATTTAACAAACATAATTTTTCCAGGCACTGATCAAAAGTCAGGGGTAACTTAAAAGAGGGTATGTGAACCAGGTTTGAATTAATTATATTAATGTCTTAGCAATGAATTTGCAGGGTTTGTATTAAGACTGACACACAACACCAGCTTATATGCAAAGTATGAATATATTATTGAAGCTGGACCCTTATTTCATTATAACTGTAAAGTTTTCTTCCAGTCAGCCATGTGGTTCCGGTTCTTGTGTACTATCCTGATAGGGGAGAACGGGGTTGGTAGTCACACTTGACTCTCACTTGAATCCCTCAAAAACTATACCTTTTATAGATTCCCTTTCAATGTATGATGGAAGCCTAAAGTGTCAAGTAGGAATGGAGTGACCTTACTCTCCTTATTCTGTTCAAAAGATGTTGACGGTCAAATATGTTTTGTGCACTTGTGACAACCATCCCCATTGTGGGGTTGGTAGTCACACAGTATGGGGTTGGTTTTCCCCATGTTATTTTAATGGGGAATTAATAAAAAATGGAGGCAATCTTAAAATTAATATAAAAATTTTCATTTCATGGTGAGTGGTCACATTCTATGGGCCCAATGCGACCATGGAGCATGCTCACTAGAGACTTCCGCTGACCGAGATTGCTAACTTTCAGTTTAGCCATCCGGCTAATCTGAATTGGGATAAAACAATTCAATCATGTAGCTCTTTTCCTGACTTTCAAAATGTGATTGCGCCAAATGGATCAAATTCTGATAGTTGAAACCAGTCATTTTTCAGGGGTTGTGACACTCAAAAAAATGTATCAACTGATTTACAGACGTTTTTTTCACGATCTAAGTCTATGGGGAAAAGTCTTTTTGGGCCCAACAGCATCATGTGACTTTGTAATTACACAGTTTGACCATTATGTCAAATTGACTTCAAAGCCTGGCGCTGTTCTTGGGGGCTTGGTGACAACCAACCCCGCTCTCCCCTATCTGAGTCTTTATGTTGTCATACAGGTTTATTAAATTCATTGTGTGCCCGCTGATGACACAAAAATGAACCTCCTCAGATCTTACACCGGCATACAAAGTGACTTCTAGGCGTCAAACAGAGTTAGAGGCTGTGCTATAAGAAGAAACAACCCCACGTTTCCTTTTTGCTGCTAATCGCTCAATTTGGACTTTTATTTTAAGCAGAGAGCGGAAACCGGTGTAGTCTGTTGCGGCTAGTTTCACACAGCGCAGCCATCAGATTGGGAAGGCTCCGATTCACAGAGTCTGACACAAAGCCTGTGTTGTCAGTGTTTGTCAGGGTTTATTTTGTTTTATCACAGGGGTTAAATCCGTCCTCCGAAAGAAAAGAAGATACTTTTTTTTTCGTCTGACTGTCTCCTCGCTTTTACCGTTGCTAGCTAGTGTGAAAGTGGCTAATAGCTGGACAGCGTTAACGCTCAATAGGAGCTAACGTTAACGTCAGCTCGGAACCGAAAATCATCATTGGTGCTGGTTTGACGGTAATTTTGTAATTAAAAGAGCTCCAAACGCCGGTATATTCAGTCCTACGGAAGCTCATAGACAACCATGAAAAAGAACTAGCTGTAGGCTAATGTATAGCGAGCTATATCGTTTGTATTCGCTCTCCTCACTGCCACGGTGCTGTGTAGCTGTCCACGTCTAGTCTCGTCTGCTGTGTTTAACGTTGCCAGCTGAGCTAGGCCACGTCCCTGCGGGCGTATTTCATCTACTGACATTGGACGAATTGCAGAGAAGATGCCCAGTGTGCGGAAGGAGGAAGGAGAGTAAAGATCGGAAGAAATGTGACAAGTCTTGAACATTCATGACTCTCTCTGTCTGTGCTGGTGTTTGCATTTCTGAGCGCTTGCCGCATATACACGACATGTCACGTAGACGGATGTGTTTTACGCCGGGACATCAGTAGGTTGCAGTAACAACCTGAAGTAACGTTGTATTTTTTTTTTCTTTTTTTGTGTGTGAAATGGTTGGGTTTGGTGCAAACCGACGGGGAGGCCGCCTCCCGTCCTTCATCCTCATCTTCTTGATGGTGATCATCGCCATACTGTCTTTCAACTACTGGACAGTGTCCAACAAGCACGGCCGCTTGCTGGATGAGCTGGCGGAGGTGCAGACGCAGGTGAAGCGCACGGACGCTGCACGGAGCCGGCTGGAGAAGCGGAACTCTGAGCTGATGGTGCAGGTGGACACTCACAGGAAGCAGATAGACCAGAAGGATGGAGACTACAGCGTGCTGGAGGGCAAGCTGCAGGCCCGAGAGGCGCTCATCAAAAAGTGCACAGATGAAAAGGTACTGTAAAAAAAAAAAAAAGATCCCTACCTGGGCTCAGTGGAGTTTAGTTTCATATCATTTTTTTGTACTGTACTGGCAAAGTTTTCACAGAGGGATGAGTATCTTTTTTTTATTAAAGCTGTGTCTATATTTTGGATGGTGGCTGTTAATGTTATCATACAATATTTAATCTAATGGTTTGTGCCCTGTTCTGTGAGAAAGTAATGAGGGGTATGATGGCCAAGCAGGAAGAGGCAGTGTGTCTTCATTCCTTTGAGCTACTCATGTAAGTTTAGATAACTTTAGATCACTTAACTTTAATGCAGCCTTCTAAACCAGGAGAAAACACATTTCCATCCCATTACAGTATTGCAATATCCTAAATCATCCCACAGCATAGTCCTGCATCATGATATCGCTACAATATTGTTCTACTGTACATTAGATGGAGCGTTTAGTCTAACATGAACAATGTTTGTAGCTCCTGTTAGAAGGAGATGGATGTTTTACCTTTAGCGTGGTAAAAAACTAATTGTGAAGAGGAGAATGGTGTCAATTAAGTGGTCAAAGTGGCAGATAACGCTTGCAGCTCCACCTTGTTCAGGGTTTCATCCATCACTTGAGTTCTTCTCTACCACTGTACTATTCTTCTAGAAAATCACAGCTCATGGCTCTCTCAAGAGTTTTGATATCCCTTAAGGTTTTGAAGAAAAATGTGTAATGGTGTTTCTTGACAGGTTAGGTATTTTGAGTTATCACTGCTGTCACCACGCTGCTTCTGAAGATGCCTACAAGCCACTAATAATGTGTTTTAGACCAGTCAACAGGGCTGAGGTCAGGTAAAAGTGAGGATGACATTATCTTTTTACGTTATGGGTTGCCCTATGATTTATACCCCAAGCCTTCCATAAGGTCGATGTGGTTGATCTTCTTTTCTAAACTCTGAGATTAGCAGAGCAAGTCTACATTCATTCTGACTCTAGGTACAGCTGAAATGATTAGTCGATTGATTGAATTGATTGGCAGAACACTAATCTGCAACAATTTTGGTAAGTTGATTCATTGTTCAGGTAATTTATTGAGCAATTATGAAAACATTGTTATTGTCAACATCAAACAAAACTAACAAACGTTCTCTGGTTCCAGCTTCTCAAATGTGACAATTTGCTGCTTTCCTGGTTTTAAGTCCACATGTGACTACAATACTGCCACTCATGTCCCTTTATTTAATAGGCTAAACAAGGAATATGGTCACATTTCCAAACCAAAAAGCAAATTTGCATATACTCTGTTGATATAGCATATTATCAGCACATTTTTAGACGTTTGCAGGGCTTATTGTGTTCACCATCAGTGGCCCCTAAATGTGCTCCACAAGGCTGTTCCCACTTCTTGTCTTGCTCAGGGGCACAGCCAGCAGTTTGGTGTCTTTTGTGTCACGTAAACCCTCTGAACATTGGTGTGTGTCCAGCTGCCCCAGGAGACGTTTAGACAACAGATGAGGGGGAGGTTTCCTGTAATTTGCATCCAGTCTGCGTCGCTTATTTCGCATAGACATGCATACATTTGTTTAACCTATGGTTATACTATGTGCGGTTTAGTGTCCTAGTCAAACCACTGCTGAGTTGTTATGAAACCATGTGAGCTACTCTTCCACTGGGAAATTAAACTGGAACACATGAGACAAAATGACTCAGTATTATTACCGGTATTTGGGACACATGAGACATGATATCTTATTATTTTGGCCAGGAGATGCCTTTCTGCTTGACTTCCAAGATCATAGTCTGCCTTTTTGTGAGAAAACATTAGACCCTTAAGAGAAAAACATATCACTACTTGTTGATCATTAATGATTTGTACACTTAAGTTTATTTGGAGTAAAGTTGGCCTTTACCACTACAGAACACACTTCCTCATTGCTTCTTCATTGGAGTTTACTACTATGTGACCAGTGAGATAACACTGCTTGTAATGGGCCACCTCCAGATATGATGACATGCAGTTGAATGAGTGCAATGCAGACTTTTACGAGGGAAGTGCATACACACTTGACAAACAAGGTTTAAAATTAAAACAAGCCAAATGCTATGTAAAAACTGGAACCCGTGTTTTATATATATATATATATATATATATATATATATATATATATTATTTTTTTATTTTTTTTATTTAATTTTTTTATTTAATTTTTTATTTTTTTTAAAAAGATGGATAAATCAACAACCGTTCGTTACCTGTCAGACTGTCAGGACAACTTTTTAAATTATTCCTCATTCTGAAACTTTGCTCAGTGTTAGTGAGCCCAGTTGCATTTTTCTCTGGCCAAATAAAATCAAAATAAAGCAAAGGCCCACCAACAGTTTGCCTTCTGCTTAGTTGCCCATTATACTGGCACTAATCTGGTCTAATCTTCTACAAACTGACATATTTTACTTACCATTTTATGATTTATATTCCAAATGTATATTCATTTTTTGACACTAAAATTCCTCTTGGTAGGTAAACTGTAAGAAAACAGTGTTTGTGTAAGAAATTTAAAAAATTAGCCAGAGCTTAGATTTTGTCTTTTTGTTGAGGCAAATAAAATGGTGAAGTGTGGACTAAAGAGGCGCCTAAACTTCCTGGTTTCTTGGTATATCCGGCTCCCTGTTTCCGTAATCTAGATAAAGATTGGTGTTGAACAGCAGTGGTTCCACTCCTTTCCTCTGTCAACAGCCCAACCCTGTTTCAACAAAGACGTGTGCTATATACACTGAGAAGAGGCCTGTAATGCAGTGACAGTTAAAACCTAAATGGCTTTGACGCACACATAAAGTATTTAACAAAAACTGGGTACACCCCTGTGCAATATTACTAAAATGTTAAATGATTCAAAATTTTATCATCTTAAAATAATTGTAGTATTTTTAGGGTGAATTGTAGGGTATTTGATCTTATTTATAATTAAAAACAGGTTAGATAGACTAAATTGAAAATACAGGCCTCAAAGTACAACCTCGATGCATCAAAAGGTTATAAAAGAACCTGTGAACACCACAAATTTCTCAATTTTGGCCTGGGTTGTGTCCAATGCAACATGGCTCCACATTGACTGAACAAGTAAGAAACCAGATTGTGAGACTTCATTAAGATGGGAGAGGGTACAAGATCATCAGTAGGCTACTCAACAAAAGCCAAAACACAGTTGCAGTAGTGGTTCGGAGGTACATGAAGTACTACCAATAACAAGGTGCAGTGACTATCCTTGAAAAATGACAGCACACACAATTCACTATCCATGCAACCTTGCATTGAAAAACAGACGGGCAAGTGCTTTGACTAAGCACAAGGATTATCTTTGGAAACTGGTATTCCAGTGACTGCTCAGTGCAAAGGACACTGCATGAAGTCAACCTCTACAGACAAAGTCCAAGAAGAGAACCGTTGCTCACAAAAGGGCACGAAACTGCAAGATTGAACTTAGCCAAATAACATGAAAAGAAGTCTGATGAATACTGGCAGCACATTCATTGGTCAGATGAAACCAAAATAAATTAGTTTGGATCAGATGGGGTCCAGCATGTTTGGTGTGTACCTGGCCAGGACTACCACAGTGACTGCATAGTGGCCACCATGAAACATGAAGGTGGGAATGTGTTGATATGGGGCTGCATGAGTGCAAAAGGTGTAGGGGAGATATTCATAGATGGCACTATGAATGCAAGTTTGTATACCCAAATACTGAATAAAAAGATGACTACCAGTCTCAAGAAGATTGGAAAGAGAGGAATTTTCCAACATGACAATGATCCCAAACATACTGCAATAATCACTTAAGAGTTTCCAAAGAAGAAAAAAGTGAAAACTGTGACCTGCCCAAGTATGTCCCCTGACCTGAATCCAACAGAATACCTTATAGTATTTTGAAGAGAAAGGTATAGTAACAAAACCCTGCAAAGAGCAGCTGAAAAGAATCATCTGTGAAGAATGGCAGAAAATCTTTCCACAGATTTGGGCAAGACTGGTATCATCCATGCCCAGGAGGATCGAATCTGTCATCAAAAATTAAGGCAGGCATACAAAATATTAAAAAATACAAGGATGGAGTCTCACTAATGAATGGTGTGCTGACTTTTGCTGCAGTTCGTTCTTAAATATGGACTTTTCATTATAGTTTAATTAGTCAGTCATTCTGTTTTCCAAGTGCATTGGCTTAATTCTTCTTGGGTTTTGTCTGAAAACAAATAAAATTTTATTAAATGGACAGGATTTGTAATTACTTAACATTTTAGTGATACTGTCCAGGGTTAGACTCAGTTTTGTTACATACTGTACGTAGGCTTGTACACATTAGGCAAAAGAGTGAATCATGCAAGCTTATCGGTTTGCATACAGTCTGTAAACAGTCTGTCTGTGTTGTCGTCTACACAGCCAATTTCAGCAGGCTATAGGGGGAAGCTTTTAATCACCTATGTGGGTGTAACAGGAGGAAGCTTTAGTCTTGACAACAACTGACACTGATGCAGTATTTCCTTCCCGTACTTTCCTCACTGCCTTCTGCATCACTCAGTTATATCTCATTCAAGAACACAAGCAATTATAAAGAAATTGAAGTATATACATAGAAATCTCTCAAAACCACTTGTGCGGCATAATTCACTTCTTCACTGTTGCATTATTAATGGACATTACTGAAGATAACCACAGCTTCTGTTTTTTGTAAAGGATGAAACAAACTAGGGCTGCAAGTAACGATTATTTTCAGTATCGATTAATCTGCAGACCATTTTCTTGATTAATTGGTTGGTCTATAAAATGTCAGTAAATAGTAAAAAATGCCCATTACATTTTTCCAGAGTCCTTGATGACAATATATTTGGGATATCACAAGTCCAGGATCCAGATCTCCCTTCCCTCTTCCTCCCTCCTTATCTTGCCTTCTTCCTTCCTCCCTCCCTTTAAGAGTTCATGCATATAACTGAGTTTTATTCATTCTTAAAATAAAGGGCAGCCAACAGTTTCAATTAATAACTTCACCGCAGGTGTCAATATGTGTTGCAGGTAGTTATAAGTTTCACAACTGTACAGTTTAATACAGGACTTTTAGATGGCATTAAAGTGTACGTGGGTTATATTTTCCTGGTCACTCACAATTAAGCTAAACAAAGGAATTTGTTCAATTAAGTTTAGTAATATACTCAATGTTTTCAGCCTCCAATACAAATCCTAAAGTAAATAATACAATTTCACATTGAATGTCATCTGTGTGTGCTGTGAAGCCTTGCTAAACTGAAAAACAGGACAAACCTGCTCCCCTCGGTTTCCCTGTTGTTAATGGTGGCATTTTCTACTAATTACAGAACCTGTTGCACAGTTTAGTTATTGAAGGCTTAGTAAACTGTTTTTTTTTCTTTAGAACACAGACAAAATGTATGTAGCTGTCCCTCAGCTGATAGGATCACTGAACCTGCTTTTTCTCTCTTGTACAGATGAAGCTGCAGAATGATGTCACAGCCCAAATGACAGAAATCCAGAGGCTGAAAGGTAGGACTTCAGCCATGTCTGACTATCAAACACATGAACAAAAACCTCATCAGTAGATTTGACATTATTGAACTTCCTGAGGTGACTTTTGAATATTTTGTTTGTGTGTGTGTGTTGTGTGTGTGTGGTGCTGTAAACAGAGCAGTTAAAGGATCTGAAGCAGGAGTTCATGAAACAGGAAGAGCAGCTAAGAGAGGTGAAGAAAAATAGCACTACCTTGGAGAGAAAGCTGGAGTATGAAAGGTATGTAAACTCCTCATTAACCTTTCAGTGTTAATGACTGCCTTTAGAGTTTTCCCCACCCCGAGGAACTGTTTCATAATGTTTAAATCACTTCTCGAAATGTGAAGTAATGCTTTTCTAATCATCCATTATTACAACAGTGATTAATTTTTCAATTAATCATCCACTATAAACTGATAAAAGGTGATATTAGGTCATTGGTCATTTTTATTTTCCTATTTCCTTGTCATATTTTGAGGATCAAAAATAAATCTTGGTTTATAGGAATCTACTTTGTAGTATGATGAAAAAAATCCTAGAAAAGGTGGGTGACACTGACACTGTAATGTGTATTATCCAGTTTACAGTGTGGACGTCAGATGGCACAATTGAAAGAAGAGTATGAAGAAACAAAGAAGACTCTGGAGGAAGAAGCCTCAAAGCTAAGACGGGTTAGTATTAATTTAAATCTTAGTGCTCATTCTCTTGACTCCTTAGTAAATGGTGAAAAGTTGTGCCTAATTTCCCCCTCCCCTCTGCTACACATTGCATATAATTAGCACATTTTAGTACAGATGAATGGGTGGTGTCATCTAAACTCAATTAAATCCCTGCTACGTCTTTAGTCCTGTTTAAGCTTCCCTGATCATTAAACCGACTGTGTTTCTCCATTCTCCAAATGCTCCTCTTTCTGATTTGCTTTTGATCATTCATCAGAGTGTAATGGACGGACAAAAGGGTGTAGCGACAGGAAGACATGCAGACGGAGCTCCTGGTGTGGATTTGGTTGGAGAGCGCCATACAGTGGCCACTCGCCGGCATGACAGTCCAGATTTAAAAGGTATAGTGGCTGTGACCATGTTGACCGAGGTATATACTATCTTGACTGGTCTTCCTTATATTGCTATGAACTATGAACTGCACCCTGTATGTAGTATGTGATTATGTGCTGTCCTAGTAGTAGAAAATGCACAAAATGCTCATATAAATCTCATTAGTTTGTTTCCTGTGTATTTGTTTCCTGTTTATGTAACTGGAAACTCATCAAACTCTTTTAATGTCAGCCTATGCCCTACCTAAATCACATTCCTTCTGCTCTGTTACAGAAGAGATGGGTAAGCCTGGCAGTGATGCTGGCATGCCTGGTATTGAAGACAGTGAGGTGGGAAAAATCGATGATGTGCAATTTGGTAAGTAACTTGCAATTTCAAGAGCGCTTTTTTTGTTTGGCAAACCCAGTGAGTTACTGTGTGGGGGTAAATTATACAATACAGTTGCAGTGACAGTTGGACTCATTTGTAAGGCAGTAGGGGCCGATTAAGGTCAAGGAAATCAATAAGAAAGATGGATCCCAGTGCCAGTGTATACACCAGCTAGACTTTAAATATTTATGCATACACATTTGCTGGATCACAGCCTTATGATTTTGAAACTGCGACTTGTTAAGGGGGCTAGGATCAAGCAAGGGTGAGAAAATTAAATGCAGCCGTTACAAACACAAGAGTTGATGATTTAAAAACTGTGAAGTTAAAACCAAAGCTGGAGAAAAATAATTTACTGGACCATTAATGTGACTCACAGTCACCTTCTACTCTGCAAAGCAGGATCAGGGAATGCTATTCCCTTTTATGTCACTAAATGTAATGTTTAAAAATAAATCTTTTTTCAGTGTGCATCCACCAAAGTTGTCTTACTTTCTAAGCTTTCTTACTTCGCCACTCTGTTTATCCATAGCCTTGAAGAAACCAGCCATCACTCAGAAGCACGATGATGCCAATGATGTGGTTGTGGGCGCTGGTGCTGGACCTGGAGTCGGGGCAGCTGATGGTCCTGGGGGCCAGGGCCTGTCTCTGGACCAGCCCAGGCTCCAGCAGGACAGAGTGGAGGGCCGAGCAGCATTGGTTGCACCTCCGGGCGTCATCAAACAGGCAGACAAACCGATAGTCTTTGAAGAAGACAACAAGGCAGGTATCAAGGCAGATGAGCTGGGAGAACAACAAAAACAACTTCGAGGTACAGTATGCAGTGCACCACATCCATATAATCGCTATTAATTACAATAGTTTTATCTTTTGAGCCATAGATATGTGATAATTGACACCCAGTTTTCATTGACACAGTATCTATACTAATCTAATGCTTTAAATTATGTTTCTATCACTTAATAATTAGTAAAGACTACTAGAGAGATTTGGTATCTTGGTACAGGACTTCTCTGGCAGTTTCTTCATTTTGAATGAGTTTTCCCAGTCTTGTGTAACATCATGCATTAATTTGTCTGTAACCCATGTTGTAGTTCAGGAGGTTTTGTCCTCGCAGGTGGGAAGGTAGTTTGCAAATTTTGCCACTTTACTGGGGTAAAACAAAGAACACCAGTTTATTTGATTTTGGCCATACATACAATAGCACCTGAATCTCTTTCTCATTGTCAGCTCCTGATAATGTCAAGGGTGGTGGTGAACACTTGAAGGGGATTCCTCTGCCACCCAACCCTGCCCAGGTACCCAACCCCATCCAGCCTCACCACGCCAAAGACCAAGTACCAGCAGAGCCAGTGCACCACCGCCAAAGTGAGTACCTCCATGAAACTCTGAAAAAGGGAATTCTGCAATTTGCAAAGGAGATTGTGGGGTGAGGGGTATTTTTTATGAGATGTTTGATTTTGAGGTGGTAGGGAAAAATAACGTTTCACGTGAAAACTGATAAATAAGTATAATCACAGCTTTTCTTGTTAGCTCTGCCTTTGTAATTAGCTGCTGCCTCTCAGCTCTCCGTGATGTCTGTCAATGCAGAGAGTTAAATACAATTTGGTGTGACACCATCTGGATGGATTTTGCCCATTGCTAACCTCTTACACCCCTACTTCTACATCACACATTTCCATTAGACTTTGTTTAAATGTAAGTCATGTCTGAATATGGGTAGGAGTGCTGTCAGGGAGTAGAGAGAGGGCTCAGTTGCAGAGGAGAGGAGACATATGACACACACCTGGTTCCCAGATGATCCTTTCCTGCTGCCTGGCTTCTGCTCTGCTCTGCTGCCTTCTCTCCCTCCTCCTGTTTTCAAATGTTCTGCTCCTCCGTCTCGCTTACATATCCATCTCACCGTCTGCAGCTCTGCTGCTTAAAACTGACTGTATTCAGTTCACATCTTCAGTTTGTTTTTCCTTTTATCTTCTGTCTCTGATCTCTTTATACTAACATCTAATTATGGCAAATTAACACCCGACACCTAACAGATGTCTCATGTTTTGCAGTGTCCAGTGCTCACTAGACACTAGTGCCATTGAACATTTGCACGGGGCAAGATCAGCTGCCATGGGCAGCCATGATTGATCAGACTGTAGAAACACTGTTTACGTCAAATTTATTTATACAATGTACATAATTTGATCAGTTTTTTACTGATAAACACATTAAGAAAACACTGATCATATAATTTTGAATATTGCCAAATTGTGTTCCCAACTGTTTCAATCGGAACATCTCTAGTTTGTGTTGTTCATTTATTGTTTGCACATTAAAAACATTCAAGTTTTATAAAAGATTTCAAATAAACACAAAGACATATAACATATGATATTTATAAAAACACATTTTTATCTAAGTACCCTCAGCCATACATGAATTTAAAGTAAGCAAATGCTTGAGCAGGAGAGGTAAGAAGCTAAAAGCTCTCAATGACCTCTCCTAACAACTCAAGATAAGATAAACAGAATTACATTAAATTAAAACAATGAGAGATGGAAAGGCTACTACAAAAATAAAAAAAGGAGACACCAATGTTTTTTAAGACTTTTTTCTAAAATAAAATTGATCAGTGATGTACAATGTCTAAGTTTTATTTCCACCAAACAGCGCTTCTGTATCTTAATAAAAATTTAGCCACATTACTGGAACACAAAGGAAGATGAAGATAATATTCTGTCCCCCCCCCACATATGTAATTGAAGGTGGATTAAATGGAACATTTTTGAAAATAATGCAGTTTAGTAAACCACCACCTCGGTCTACAGTCTTAAATTACCATTAAATAACCATTGAGTTTAATAAACACAAGATAGGATTTACAGCAGGACTATTGTATTGGATCGATTGATTTGATTGTACAGATGATTAAACCAGTAACTCAGTTAGCTCTCAGTGCTTTCAATACTTTTAACAGTCCCTCATTACAAGGGCACCCCATTTGTTTCCACTTGACGGTATGTGTCCAAATCCATGATTGAATTTGCTTTACACAGGATATACACAGCCTACGTAGCGAAAGCAGCCCACTATCAGAGCAGCAGCTTCCATCCTCCGTCGGTGTCTACACATGATGCGTTCAGGCACAGTATTGATTGTAGGTCACCTGCGTTTTGCCCAGCGCTCAGAGCCCAACACACAATCAGTGTAGCTACACACATAAAACTTGACGCGTGTTGACAGATGTATAGATAAAAGTTGGAGTGTATCTGTTCCATCAAACCCATGTGAGACAACACAAAAACTTACTCTAGACATTGTGTTGCTCTTAAGATCACTTGTCTAATTAACATCAGCCACCGTGTATCACTTCACTTCATCTGCCTTCTCTCTTGACATCCTCCTCATGCGATCACTTATTCCTTCATGCATTCATTATGTAGTATTTCATCCATTCCTCCCTGTCTTCCTACAACTGCCTCCGCTTCCCTCCCTTCCTGATGAGGCCCTTCTCTGCCTCCTGCAGGCCGGTTCTTTGATGAGAACGAGTCCCCAGTAGATCCGCAACACGGCTCTAAGCTAGCGGACTACAATGGGGATGATGGGAACGTGGGTGAGTATGAGGCCGACAAGCAGGCCGAGCTGGCCTACAATGAGGAAGAGGATGGTGATGGTGGGGAGGAAGACGTTCAAGGTGAGCCAGGCCGGGGGACTGGACTGCCTGTCCAGATGTGTATCCACCATTCCTCCCTTGCTCCTTCCCTCCACCCCTGTCGTGCTGCCGCCTCCCCTGCATTTGTCCCAGCAGTTCATACAGTTAGAGTAGCTCACAGTACCATGAGTTTGGTCCTTGAATCCATCATAAACTATAGATATGTAATAATTATGACAAAATACTTCCAGGGTCAAAGCAGGACTGCTATGTATGCAGTTCAGGATGAGCATTTTCTCACCGTATAGGCACAGTTGCGATTTTAGCATCCTATTCTCTCACATATAGAGAGAACCTGACCGAGGAACTTACGGTTCTGTGAGTGTTATTCAGTTGCCATCTTGTATTTTCTCTCCTGCCTGTGCTTCTTTTTAGCTATACCACCTGTCTGTGCCTACCAAACATCTGACCCACATCTAGACCAGTAGATAAATATAGCTCACTGTGTTTGTGAATGTGTCTGTGTTCTCCTTGAAATATTGAAATGCATGCCCATTTTTTTTCTTTATTATTGTTTGATGTCATGAATTTTTGATTGTCTGATTACCTATTATATTAACATTTTAATAATTGATTTGAGTGCTACAATACAGCCTTTGAAAAGCACTATTTTTGTTTTAGTTCATCTGAAAAAGATAATTTCAGTCATGTCAGCCCTATGATTAGAGCACGGCTGTGATTTCTCATTTTCATTTATAACATCTACAGTATGTTAAATTGTTCAGTTTGTATACAGTGGATTGGACTCAAGGGTGTCCTTGTCATTATGATGACCAACAGGGATAATAATATTATGCTAGATAAATGCAAGTCAGTATTAAAACCTGGAGTCATTGTTTCATTTCAGATCCAGTGTTCTGGAGTATAACCCTCCTCCAAAAAAGAAAGAAAAACATACAGTAAATACTTTTTGACTACACTGTATGTGGTCATTTTTAATGGATGGACACTGTAGCAGATTGGAACTAAGCTACTATTGTGTTTGGACTGCTGGCTAGGGCATAGTTGAGATAATTAATATGTAAACTATCAGTTATCCTATGTGACAATGAAGAATGGTCACAGCACTCCATTAGGTCTCATCCAATACTTAATCTCTAATTTCTTTTGCTCTCTTTTTTTTCCAGATGATGATGATCGAGACATGCAGGGAGATCGGGCTGTGGATTATGGGAAAAGACATCAAGCCATTGACATTCTCTGAATGGGAACTCGTACAGCTGCATCTCATTAAAATATTCAGACCGTCCTCTACAACCAAGCTCTTTGAACATCAACATGTTTAAGAATTTATAGGGTGCATCCTCAATGTCATGGACTACTTTGAAAAACAGACATTGCAACTAATGAATTAGAATAACATAACAACACAAGAAAAAATCATGGCATTGTCCTGAGCTGCTGTTGATTTGCTAATGGTTCTAAGTTATGACAGTTGAGATGATATACTGTACATTGACTGTTTAGTTTTGTTATTGGATGATTGACTGGCTCAGTTCATAACTGAGTGGTCTAATAGGACCCCGTTGACTCATCTGAACTTCAACATCAATCTGTTTTTGTTTTTGCTCCTTTTCTTTTCAGATTTCTGTTGCCTGATATAAACAAACTCTTCACCTGAGATGTATATCAAAGACTAATTTGGCATTCTGCCTCTCTAACATAATTATGGGACTCTTACCTGGATGACTTTTTTTTTTGTTTTTGTTTACAGGAGTGGAAATGCATTACAAATGCCAAGGACTTTTGCTTATGGGTCATTAAATCAATTTCTTTTCTTTGTGACAGACACTCAGAAGTGCTCCTCGTTCTGTTTTCTAAATGATGCCATTGCATGCATTTGAGACTTTTTTTGTTATTATTAATAATCAAACTGAGCAAAATACTGATGCTTAAGCAATACTTAGAGCAATGTTAGTATCCTCCACAATGTGCAAAGACTAACCAAGCACATATGGAACTGACATACTGTACACATGCTTCCATTAATGAGGTATCTTGTACATAATGTAGTTGAACTGTTGCTATTTGTACTGAGGAAACCTAATTCCTCACCTTTAGGGAAATCCGTTAACATGAATCCGTTCTATTTGTGCGGCCAGGAAAAATTTATTTCTCATGGAAAGGCACATTGAATGTAATTTAATTTTATTAAAGGTGATGCTTCATGTCATTTGTCAACTGTGATAGTGCTTTAGAGTCAATGCAGATGGAGAATTTTTATTTGATTTAAGAATTATAAGTGAATTCCTCAGGTGATACAGTCGTTTAATTGTAAAGATTGGTAGATGTCTAATACCAAATGTCTTTTGATAATTGTGATCATGTCCTGTTATGTTCAGTAATGCAATTCAAACATCTGTTGAATGTATGCAGCAAGAAACTAATGTCAGACCAATTGTCGACAATTCATTCCTCAAAATACTGACACCTGTGTATATTCAGTCATTTACCACTTGTTTTAAAAAGAGGACTGCCTGTCTTTCTGGTTGATCTACCTTGATCAAGACTGTGTGGAGGGAAAAAAAGCCAAGCGGTAGTCTTCGCTGCAGACAGGCTGGTGTTTTTGAGAGGTAAGGGGGTGTGTCTGTGTCCCATACGGGTATCTGCCTCGGAGAGACTGAGCAGAGGCGGGAAATGGCGCCTGTAACACAACGGTGTGTCATTTCCACGGCTCTTGAGTAGATAGAAAAACTCGCATCGGATCACGAAAACAACCACTGCCGCTGTTGTGATGGTTAATCGGTCTTGAGTCGTTATCTCCAGATACTGCGGATCACTGTAAAGTAAGTTTGTTACATTAACCAGCCTTGTCCGTGTATTTGTCTTTGGCTTGCGGTTTATGTAATGTTGGCTAGCGACAGGATAAATATTTTCCTTCCCTGCCTGTGCACATCTGTTAGCCCGGAGCAGTTTTTCAAGACGGCTAGGTTGTGTTAACGCTAACTGTGCTAAGCTATGCTACATAGCTAACGTTAAAGGCAGCTAAACACGGCCTTCCAGGGACTCGGCTAATTCCTGGTCAGTTTGACTGTATGCTAATTTTAAGCTGCTTTTAATCAACATTACCCAATAATTCAGGACAAATCCTAGCCACAGTAGCTACGTGTAACTGCTCACATCTTAATACACAATAGTTTTAAGGCTTTTAGCTTGCTGTGCGGCTAACTCGTCGTCCAAGCTGGCTTTCTACTAGCTAACTGTGTTTTTCCCATTTAGCATTAATATCGTATCAGTGGACGTTGAGCCAGACGTGTCAACAATTAATGAACCAAGTCCAATCAAGGATTGTTAGCTGAAGATCGCGTTAACTGGCTTGACAGACGATTTTGATAAGCGTTACTGTGTTAGCATTAGCTGTTTTGATTACCGATGTTTGACGAGCTCCGCTGCCCAACAACAACCACGAACCTTAATCGTGTTGATATTTCGAAGAGACAGTCAAAGTAAACAGCACGCCAGATCGCCAGATAGTTAACCTAGCTAACTAACTAACGCTAATGCCCCTTACTTTAGTTAACCAGTCATTTTAACACTATTTCGGTCAATTTACGGTGCCGCACTGGCTTGCTAACTATAAGTTAGCCTGTTTGGACTCGCCTTGTTGAATCGAAAACTCTCAACTTGAAAACCGACCTGTAACACCGCAACGTTACCTATTGGTATATCTTTTGAAATCTGACAATGTTTAAAAGAAAGTTAATTTATCCAGAGTTATCTTGGCACGTAACATACGAGCCCTTGTAGTTCGTTTAGGTTAGCTAGCTGCTCGATTAGCCGCAGAGCTTGGCAGCCGTGATTAATTTGTTCACCTTTTTACAAACGTTTGGGTATGATTGGGGTAATTGCACCAGGTGTGTCATGTGTCTAAATTATCTGGGGTTTTCAAATATAATTTAGCTACATTTTGTGGTCACTTCATACGCCAGATAACTTAGCTACCCTTAGCTTCAGCTTACATTTTGCAGAGAGGACGAGCAGTCTGCAGGGCCTCACTAGTTCGCTCAGACAGTCTGTGGCATGCATGTTCTTATTTCCCGCTCACTTGCTCGTACCTAGCTGTGTATGAGCCTCGGTTTGTGGGAGATGAAAGGTGCATGTTTTGCGGCTATATTGTCACTTTCATGTAAGCCTTCTGGGAAGCTTTGATCCTACAGTAAATTAATAAGACATTTCTGTTTGGATTCTTATGTAGCAACAGCAGGAAAACGTGTTGTGCTTCACATACTAACACATAGATAAGTTCAGGAAATGAGAGATGATTACAAAAGTAGCAATAACAGTTAAGTAAAAATAATAAGTGCAGTTTCAGTCATATTTCCCCTAACAATACAACCGAACTCTTTAAACATCATGTTTAAGAATTTATAGTGTGCAGCCTCATCGTCATGGACAACTTGGAAAAAACGTTGCAACTAATGAATTAGAATAACATAATACAAGAAAAAATCATGCACGCAACATTTTGTCCTGAGCTGCTGTTGATTTGCTAGTTAGCAAGTGATGACAGTAGAAATTATATACTGTAAATTGACCGTTTAGTTTTGTTTTATTATTGACTGGCTCAGTTCATAACCGAGTGGTCTAATAGGACTCTGACACATCTTCAAGGTCAATCTGTTTTGTTGTTGCTACTTTTCAGGTTTCTGTTGCTTGATATAAACAAACTCTTCACCTGAGATGTTCATGAAAGAGACTAATTTGGCATTCTGCCTCTAATTTGGCAACATCTCTAAAATGCCCTTTATATGAGAGACTATATTTAATCATAAGTACAGTGGCAATTACATACAGTAGTGAGTCAGTATCAATGTTAGCATCATGTGTCAGTTTTATTAGTGGTCTGACAGTAAGTTATATAGGCACATAAATGCCAAATAGTCGCTGCTTGAACTGTTAGTGCATTAGTTGTAAAAATAATGTAATGTGACAAGGGGAATGTGTCATCAAGACATTTAGCAAACACACACTAATGATTCATTTGCAAAGACAGACATTTGCAGTGGTCACATGTTGACCATCAGCAGTACTGATCTAAGGACAATCTGTGGGATGTTGGTTGGTTGTTGCTCAACACTTCACACTGCAAGCTTCATCAATCTGTATTTACTCCAGGGTTTTTTGTATTCTGTCTATTCTCTCAGACGACATTTCCAATATTGGCTTAAGAAGAAACGCTTTTAAAAGGCATTTTGAAAAATACTAAATACTGTATAAAGAAGTTGTTGGTAGACATTTTAGCTTTTTAACTTGTGTTTTTTTACACATGTGCTGTTTGTATTTTTTTAAATGATATGAGAATCCTGAAATCTATCATTTTCAGCTCAGTGTTGCAAGTAAAAAATAGTATGAAATTAAAACTAAATAATAAAATTTGTCTTCACAGATGTCCTAATTTAGTTAAAAGTTTTTCAGTGGAGCATTTTAAATTCAGGGCCAATGTTTGGCACTATAAAAATCTGTATCCTTGTATCCTTCTAAAGCTCTAGATATGTTGATTTATTTGTTGTTCTGTGGTGTTTAAACTCCCTTTTTTGTTTGAGCCTTACGATAAACAATTTTTATTTTATAATCCGAGCAGTAACAGGTTTGAAGCTTGTCCTGCTGCTGCTCCTGCCTGGTACTTCATGTTGCACTGTGCTCCGGCACTGTTAAAGTGCCTGTTTGTGTTTTTGTGCGCGTGATCGAGCAAGAGCATGCACACCTCTGCTGTGTTCTTGGATACACCCCTTGTGTAAATGTAAAGCAGATGTAGTGAAGAGCATTTACAGTATGTGAGATGTTCAGAATGCATTGAGAGAGTGCTAGTGTGTGTTTAAGGTTTCTGACAGGTTGTGGATATGTCCAGACACATTTTCAGCCAGCTGCTGTTACGTAAGCGCAAGGGGCTGGCATGCTCGACTGACAATTTGTGTTCGCTGTGAATAGTTTTTACTTTTCCTTGTGCACAGTCGAGGACAATGTTGGCCAATTGAATCCCTCACTTCTAGAGAATGAGGAATGTGTTTTCCTTCAGATAAGTTTTAAGTCATGTTTTAAAATGTACTGTTTTAGTCAGTTACTGTTTTTTCTAGTTCAGACTAAAGCATAAAGAGTAAGATTTTGGGTAATGTGTTTTTTTTTCTACTGTACCAATAGAACTAAAGCCAGCTGTGGCTGCCGTGATGCACTGTGATGTAAGTGAAATGGGATCTTGAATACATCCAGATGTTGGCAGGAAAATGCACTACCCCACTACACATAGATACACCCCACAGCCCTTACACATTTTAAATGTTGAAGCAGTTGGGATTGTTGAAATAACCTGTTTGTCTACCTTGACAATTGAGTATCTGCTTAAATTTGTCTCTTGACTGTGTACAGTTCTGTGAATTTCATCTCTTTTCCTCTATCTGTCATTTCATCTTATG
Source organism: Thunnus albacares (assembly GCF_914725855.1). Classification (NCBI taxonomy): domain Eukaryota; kingdom Metazoa; phylum Chordata; class Actinopteri; order Scombriformes; family Scombridae; genus Thunnus; species Thunnus albacares. The sequence continues at coordinate 23,949,426 of NC_058106.1, forward strand.
TATGATTTTTTTTCTTCTCTTTTTTTTTTAAACAGCCTTACATGTGACTGCTAAAACAATGAGGCTGAGAATGCGTAAGGCGTCTCAGCAGCCGAACCCCAGTCTGGCAACTCGCCCATCCCGGACCAAGCGGAGGCATTCAGAAGTAGAAGAGGACACACCTACCAGCGGAGGGAGGGGCCTGTTCTCAACGATCAAGAAGTTCATCAGAGGAAATGCCGTTAAGGTAACTACCTCTGTGGTCACATGAGTTCACTGCAAAAGAGGAGTATTGGGCCACTTTGAGGAGCATTAAAGTAATTGTGTATGGTTTAACAGTGTTACCTGCACTTTTTGGCACTTCTCTGTTGTAAAACTTTATTTAGCACAGTGTTGTCCAGGTCTCTTGAGTTAAATACAGTGTTTCTTGGTGCAGAGTGTCATGTTTCCCTTGAAATGTCTGGTGGAATGCAGCAACTTGTCTGAGAACTCGTACTCTGTTCTAATTTTAGCTGCTGGCTCACAGAGTCGGTGTACAGGGACAGGAGGTAGTAACGAGTAGAAAAGTCAACTCGGCTATAAGACACTTTTCCACTCATAAAGACATACAGGCTTTTTTGATGTTTTTACTTACTATGATTTGATGTTTTTACCTATGTCATTCCGTGGTTCTGCTGGTGTTTCCTCATTAATCCTTAATTTAAGATTTGCAGCATACTGATTCAGGGTATCTGTGGTGGCCCAAAATGCTGAAAAAGATGTGGCTGTGCCTTTTGGCCCAGTGGGATCATAGCAATCTTGCCGGTTTACTGCTACATCACGTGATAGGAGTGTAATAAAATATTTGTCACAGTCTGTGTCATATTGTACAATATCAGTTTTGAGACATGACACATTGTGTGATGAATGTCTGGTGAACTGAATCATACATGGGGAGAAAATAACATCATCCATCTGTGCAACTCATGTTATGAAAATGCAGAAATACAAAACTAACTTTGGTCATAGCACTTGCACTGTTGTTTCTTGTGTTTTTTATACTTTGTTTAAAAATGGAGCTTACAATGTTGCATTGTATGTTTGTATCCATATTGGTTTGTGAACGTGGGTCGTTGCAGCTGCCACGTTGGGAGAATTGGGACCTATATTTCGTACAACAAAGTTCTAGCTTAACTGATGGTGGACGTATTAAAAAGTGTGATCTACATCCATTGATATTGACCACATGCTCTCATGATTATCAGCTTTCATCTGTGTTTTTAGAGGTCTGTTTCACCCTCTTATTCATTAATCATACCTGTTTGCTATATGATGTCTCTTCTCCTTAAGGTGCAGCAGGAGAGCCCAGCCAAGAAGACACGCCTCCACTGTGATGTGGACAACAACCTGATCACCTCCACAACCCCGAATACCAACACCCCCCGCAGGACTATCAGCAGGGATGGCAGGAGAGGCTCTGTCAATGGAGGTAAGTGACACAATGAAAAGGACCACTCCCTAGTCCCTATTTTCCACTATCTCTCAACTCTCATCAACTTGTTAATTCTCCTCCTGCAGAGGCAACCAATCATGACAGGAGTAAGGAGAAGCCCAACGGCAGCCTGGA